>NC_138868.1:101360682-102808528 GCF_965194805.1 Balaenoptera borealis | reverse complement strand
TTGTAGTGATGCGCAGGCTTCTCATTGCGGTGACCTCTCTTGTTGCAGAGCACAGGCTCTAGGCGTGTGGGCTTCAGTAGTTGTGGCACATGGGCTCAGTAGGTGTGGCTCGCAGGCTCTAGAGCACAGGCTCAGTAGTTGTGGCGCACGGGCTTAGTTGTTCCACGGCATGTGGGATCTTCCCGGATGAGGGATCGAGCCCGTGTCCCCTGCGCTGGCAGGCGGATTCTTAACCACTGCGCCACCAGGGAAGTCCCCGTTTGATTTCATAATTAGATTGATTATGAAATGTGGTGAAAATTGGATGAGCAGAAAGAGTGGAGAAAGAGACTGGGAGCACAGGATGTTTGTGTAAGAAGTTTGAGAAGGAAAGAAAATAGTGTGGCAGTTTGGGAATGTTCAGTGTCAAGAAAAGATGTCAGCCTTTCTCAGGATAAGGGAAACTTGAAGCATTAGAGGAGTCATATTTATTAACCACCTGCTAATTTCCAGACACTGTGCTAGGAGGTGTATTTATGCATATTGTCAAGTCATAGAAGCTGAGGAGAAGGAGCAAAGGAGACTGAGACATTAAAAATGCAAAAAGGGGGATAGGTGAAGAAGCAAATCTTTAAGAGAATGGGATCGAAAGGACAGTGGATGGATTTGCATTGAAAAATATTCTGAGACAAAAGGAAAAACATGTTCAGGTGAGTACAAAATCTGGTCAGCTTGTAGACTGGGGAAAGGAAAATGAAGGGAATCCATCACCAGTGGTTTCCACCTTCTCCTGTGGAAAGTTCTACTTCCATCAACTAAACAGGAGGGGTGGGAAAGTAGAGAAATAGGCTCAGAAAGGGCAGGAAAGGGTTCAAGCTTGGGAATTGAGAGAGTGGTTGACAACAGCTAGAAGAACTTCTGAGAAGATTTGAGGATCCATCTAACGTGTTATCAGGGCGAGTACAATGAAAGTGTAGCTCAGATTATTGAGCTTAACAGAGCTGCAAGCTTAAAGATGAGACAGAGCTCAATAGCTTTTCTCAAACCTCCTCCAACCACTTGAAGCCCCTACAGCTTCAAACCTAAACTCTAATTTATTTTGTCAGGATGGATTGTGTTAAACTGACACAACCCTCACCTCCCCTTAGATACCTCCCCTTAGATAGATGATTTTTTTTTATTGTTATTTTTTGAAGAGCAGGTTGGGGGTTTCAGCTTTTCAACCAGGCTTTGATCTTCTGAGAGGATGTGGTGGAAGAGTAACCACTGCCTGGGGTCAGGACAAAACTACTGTAAAGAACTCAATCAGGGCTTCCTTGGTGGCGCAGTGGTTGAGAATCCGCCTGCCAATGCAGGGGACACGGGTTCGAGCCCTGGTCCGGGAAGATCCCACATGCCGCGGAGCAACTAAGCCCGTGCACCACAACTACTGAGCCTGCGCTCTAGAGCCCACGAGCCACAACTGCTGAGGCCCGCACACCTAGAGCCCGTGCTCCGCAACAAGAGAGGCCACCGCAATGAGAAGCCTGCACACCGCAACGAAGATTGGCCCCCGCTCACCGCAACTGGAGAAAAAGCCTGTGCGCAGCTCGCTGCAACAAGAGAAAAGCCCAAGTGCAACAACAAAGACCCAACGCAGCCAAAAATAAAATTAAAAAAAAAAAAGAACGCAATCAGTTAGTCTCATGATGGAGAAGACTGTTACATGAACAGGGAAAGTAATTGTACATAATTGCTACTTGTAGAAAGTTCTGCTACTAAACTGACCCACAAAAGGTCACTCTAGATAAGTGATTATTGCTCTCTAGAAATAACTCTTGTGATGAATTTTCTCAGTGAAAATCTGCCTATAGTTTAGCAGGGGGAACATCTATCATAAGACCACTGAGTCCAAAACCATAGACTGTGAAGCTGGAAATGTGTAGAGTGAATCTAACCCAAAACTTCCAACACAACATTGTAAATCAACTATACTCCAATGAAAAATGAAAATTAAAAACAAACAAATAGGGCTTCCCTGGTGGCGCAGTGGTTGAGAATCTGCCTGCCAATGCAGGGGACACGGGTTCGAGCCCTGGTCTGGGAAGATCCCACATGCCGCGGAGCAACTCGGCCCGTGAGCCACAATTACTGAGCCTGCGCGTCTGGAGCCTGTGCTCGGCAACGAGAGGCCGCGATAGTGAGAGGCCCGCGCACCGCAATGAAGAGTGGCCCCCGCACCGCTATGAAGAGTGGCCCCCGCTTGCCACAACTAGAGAAAGCCCTCGCACAGAAACGAAGACCCAACACAGCCATACATACATACATACATACATAAATAAAAAGAATGTAAGCAGACAAGAATAGCATTAAAAAAAAATAATAATAAAATAAAAAAAAAAAATAAAAACAAACAAATAAATAGAAAAATAAAACTTTTTTAAAACCAAAAAAGAAAAAAAATAAATATAAATTCTTTTTTGTTATTGGAAACATAAAATAACCCAAAACAAAAAGTTCTGAACATGCAGTTCCCAAACTCCATGATGAGTTTCCTTACCTTTTCTTTCATACACTCAGAAAGTATTTAATAAATACTTATAATCAATCATGTAGCAGATTCCGTTCTAGATGTTAGGGAAATAGCAGTAAACAAAAGAGATAAAGATCCCTACCTTCAAGGAGCTTCTATTATGGTGAAGAAAGACAAACAGTAAACAAAATAAATTATTGTTTAATTTATGGAGCATACTAAAAGGTGACAAATGCCAAGAAGAAATATTAATCAGGGAAAGTATAGAGAGAGTTCCAGGGATAGGGGAGGAAGTAATCCAGGAAGGATCCACTGAGAAAGTGACATTTGAACAAAGACTTAAAAGAGCTGGGGGAGCAAGTCATGCGTATATACAGGGAAGAACATTCTAGAGTGAATAGCAAGTGCAAAGTCCCTGAGACAAGCTTCTGTTTGGCATATTTGAGAAGAGCAAGGAGACCTGTGAGCCTGGGGCAGAGAGAGTGAGGGAGAAAGTAACAGGAGATGCGATTAGAGTGATAATGAGGAGGAGCAAACCACGTAGGGCTTCATAAGCCGTTGGAACAACTTGGGCTTTTATTCTAAATAAGACAGTGAGGCTATTGTTCAAGGAATTGATATATGATCTCACTACAACTATAAAAACATGCTGATAGGTGAGAATGGATTGTAGGGAAGCAAAGATGGAAGAGGGGAGACCACTTGACAGGGTAATAAAATTATCCAGGTGAAAAATGAGCATAGTTTGGATGAGAATAATTGCAGTGAAAGTGATGAGCAAGGGGTAGGGTTCAAATTATATATTTAAAGTAGAATGAACAGGATTTACTGGTGGATGTGAGAATTGAGTAAAAAAAAAAAAAAAAAAAAAAGTTAAAGAACACTCTAAGGTCTTGGCCTGAGTAAATGGGAGAAAGTAGGTACCATTGACTAAGATGGCAAGACTTAGGTAAAGCATAACTTTCCAGGAACATGAGAAGGATGGTTTGGACGTGGTCGAGATACCTACTAAACAAGTTAGTGGACGTGTTGTGTAAGTAGCTAGATAAAAGCGTCTGGAGAGAAGAATTATAATATCCACCCATGCATTAAACATTTATTGCATACCTGCTTTGTGCCACGCATTGTGTTAGGTACAGTGATTACTAGGAGCTTTGCTTCCAAGGAATTCATGAACAGGTGGGAAAGACTGGCCTCTAACCTAATATATGAGATGTACTAAGTAGATATATTAGACAGCATAGAAAAGGGGTGGTCAACTTTGCCTGAAGAAATGATTCAGATAAGACAGAGGCAGAACAGAGTAGTGGTTAAAAGCACAGGCTCTGGATAAATAGACCTATATAGGGACCTAGATTTGAATCCTACCTCCATCACTTATTAGCTATATGACCTTGGGCATGTAAGTTACTTAACATCCCTAAAGGTTCCCTAATGTAAACTGGGGAAATTAATAGAACCCTTAGAAGCCAACTTCTTTTTTTTTTGGCAGCACCACACGGCTTGCAGGATCTTAGTTCCCCGACCAGGGACTGCAGTGAAAGCACTGAGTCCTAATCACTGGACAGCCAGGGAATTCCCGAAGCCAACATTTTTATTAGTTTATTATTTACCCAAATAGCTTGATGACTGGACGTGTGATGAGCCGGGCTGCAACTGCAGCCCGTGTATCAGGAAAGCTCTGGCCACATGTTCATGATGGCTCAACTCTGATTCTTTCTATCACTCCTAGGATCAATGAGAAAAGCAGCTTGGCTCCTCAAGACCATTATGAAGGTCTCTGTTCTTACAACTCCAGAAGCCACTGAGGGTGAGAATGTTACTTCAAATCAGTTTTCCCTATGGCACAAAATACACTGAGAAAATAATAAAAATAAAAATTATCAAATTATCTCTTGACTTAGATTCATTATGTCCACCCAAACTTGCCAGAAAATTATCTAGTGGGAACCAGATAATCAGTATCAGCTTTAAAATATCCTGAAATTTGCAGCTATCCTATAAAATTTAATAATATAAACCCCTTCCATTGTCAAGTAAATCTTTTGTTGCCACAGATAAATTAAGTTTCCCAAATAGTCTTATGTCTTTTTACACAAAGGAAATTAAATATCCCAACTATGCGTTGAGTCTTTTCATTCTAGTCCCTGCATGGTGCCCAGTTACCTTCTCCAACCTGGGTCAGAAGCTGCACTCTACTAGTACCCAAAGTGGCTCCAACATACCTCTATCATTTGTCCTACTCTTTCAAGAATCCAGAGAGTTAAAGGACATAAAGGATTATCCCAGTACCAGCTCCACACCCACAAACCTTAGTAAACTCTAGGATGTCCCAGAACCAGCATGATCTTTGCAGCATTACAAATTCCATTATACAATAATATTCCCAAACCAAAGCTATGGTTTGGGAACATATATTGCCTTCTAAATCCACACTGCTATTTTCAGATGTAAATAATAGCAGAGATTTATGTAACTAAAGGTTAGAAATAGTAAGTTTAAAAAATGATAAAGAAAAAGACTATGGTTTTGGCTTCTCTGGATTACAAATCAATCCAAGTCCATAATTTATAATGACAGAAATCTCCCCGTAAGAATCTTCCTTGACACAGTGGTTAAGAATCTGCCTGGGAGGAGGAGAGAAGATGGTGGAAGAGTAAGACGCGGAGATCACCTTCCTTCCCACAGATACAGTAGAAATACATCTACACGTGAAACTACTCCTACAGAACACCCACTGAACGCTGGCAGAAAACGTCAGACCTCCCAAAAGGCAAGAAACTCCCCACGTACTTGGGTAGGGCAAAAGAAAAAAGAAATAACAGAGACAAAAGAATAGGGACGGGACCTGCACCAGTGGGAGCGAGCCGTGAAGGAGGAAAGGTTTCCACACACTAGGAAGCCCCTTTGCGGACGGAGACTGGGGGTGGCGGAGGGGGGAAGCTTCGGAGCCATGGAGGAGAGCACAGCCACGGGGGTGCGGAGGGCAAAGCGGAGAGATTCCCACACGGAGGATTGGTGCCAACCAGCACTCACCAGCCCGAGAGGCTTGTCTGCTCACCTGCCGGGGCGGGCGGGGCTGGGAGCTGAGGCTCGGGCTTCCGTCGGATCGCAGGGAGAGGACCGGGGTTGGCGGCGTGAACACAGCCTGAAGGGGTTAGCGCACCACAGCTGGCCGGGAGGGAGTCCGGAAAAGTCTGCAGCTGCCGAAGAGGCAAGAGACTTTTTCTTCCCTCTTTGTTTCCTGGTGCGCGAGGAGAGGGGATTCAGAGCGCCGCCTAAACGAGCTCCAGAGATGGGCGCGAGCCACGGCGATCAGCGCAGACCCCAGAGACGGGCGTGAGACGCTAAGGCTGCTGCTGCCACCACCAGGAAGCCTGTGTGCGAGCACAGGTCACTCTCCACACCGCCCCTCCCGGGAGCCGGTGCCGCCCGCCACGGCCAGGGTCCCGTGATCCACGGACAACTTCCCCGGGAGAACGCACGGCGCGCCTCACGCTGCTGCAACGTCACGACGCCTCTGACGCCGCAGGCTCGCCCCGCCTCCTCTGTACCGCTCCCTCCCCCCGGCCTGAGTGAGCCAGAGCCCCCGAAGCAGCTGCGCCTTTAACCCCATCCTGTATGAGGGAAGAACAGACGCCCTCAGGCGACCTACACGCAGAGGCGGGGCCAATCCAAACCTGAAACTCCGGAGCTGTGCAAACAAAGAAGAGAAAGGGAAATCTCTCCCAGCAGCCTCAGAAGCAGTGGATTAAAACTCCACAAACAACTTGATGTGCCTGCATCTGTTGAATACCTGAATAGACAACGAATCACCCCAAATTCAGGAGGTGGACTTTGAGAGCAGGATATATTAATTTTTCCCCTTTTCCTTTCTTTGTGAGTGTATATGTATATGCTTCTGGGTGAGATTTTGTCTGTATAGCTTTGCTTTATAATAGCTTTATTTTACTTCACTATATTATATCCTCTTTCTTTCTTTCTTTCTATTTTTTCTCCCTTTTACTCTGAGCCGTGTGGATGAAAGGCTCTTGGTGCTCCAGCCAGGCATCAGGGCTGTGCCTCTGAGGTGGGAGAGCCAACTTCAGGACACTGGTCCACAAGAGACCTCCCAGCTCCACGTAATACCAAATGGCAAAAATCTCTCAGAGATCTCCATCTCAACATCAAGACCCAGCTTCACTCAACGACCAGCAAGCTACAGTGCTGGACACCCTATGCCAAACAACTAGCAAGACAGGAACACAGCCCCATCCATTAGCAGAGAGGCTGCCTAAAATCATAATAAGGACACAGACACCCCAAAATACACCACCAGACGTGGACGTACCCACCAGAAAGACAAGATCCAGCCTCATCCACCAGAACTCAGGCACTAGTTCCCTCCACCAGGAAGCCTACACAACCCACTGAACCAAGCTTAGCCACTGGGGACAGATACCAAAAACAACGGGAACTACGAACCGGCAGCCTGTGAAAAGGAGACCCCAAACACAGTAAGATAAGCAAAATGAGATGACAGAAAAACACACAGCAGATGAAGGAGCAGGGTCAAAACACACCAGACCTAACAAATGAAGAGGAAATAGGTAGTCTACCTGAAAAAGAATTCAGAATAATGATAGTAAGGATGATCCAAAATCTTGGAAACAGAATAGACAAAATGCAAGAAACATTTAACAAGGACGTAGAAGAACAAAAGAGGAACCAAGCAATGATGAAAAACACAATAAATGAAATTAAAAATACTCTAGATGGGATCAATAGCAGAATAACTGAGGCAGAAGAACGGATAAGTGACCTGGAAGATAAAATGGTGTAAATAATTACTGCAGAGCAGGATAAAGAAAAAAGAATGAAAAGAACTGAGGACAGAATGCTAAAGGAACTTCTCTAGGCAAGAAACACAAGAGAAGGAAAACACCTGCAATAACAAACCCAAAACATTTAAGAAAATGGGAATAGGAACATACATATCGATAATTACCTTGAATGTAAATGGATTAAATGCTCCCACCAAAAGACAGAGCCTTGCTGAATAGATACAAAAACAAGACCCATATATATGCTGTCTACAAGAGACCCACTTCAGACCTAGAGACACATACAGACTGAAAGTGAGGGGATGGAAAAAGATATTCCATGCAAATGGAAATCAAAAGAAAGCTGGAGTAGCAATTCTCATATCAGACAAAATAGACTTTAAAATAAAGACTATTACAAGAGACAAAGAAGGACACTATATAATGATCAAGGGATTGATCCAAGAGGAAAGTATAACAATTGTAAATATTTATGCACCCAACATAGGAGCACCTCAATACATAAGGCAAATACTAACAGCCATAAAAGGGGAAATCAACAGCAACACAATCATAGTAGGGGACTTTAACACCCCACTTTCACCAATGGACAGATCATCCAAAATGAAAATAAATAAGGAAACACAAGCTTTAAATGATACATTAAACAAGATGGACTTAATTGATATTTATAGGACATTCCACCCAAAAACAACAGAATACACATTTTTCTCAAGTGCTCATGGAACATTCTCCAGGATAGATCATATCTTGGGTCACAAATCAAGCCTTGGAAAATTTAAGAAAATTGAAATTGTATCAAGTATCTTTTCCGACCACAACGCTATGAGACTAGATATCAATTACAGGAAAAGATCTGTTAAAAAATACAAATACATGGAGGCTACACAATACACTACTTAATAACGAAGTGATCACTGAAGAAATCAAAGGGGAAATCAAAAAATACCTAGAAACAAATGACAATGGAGACATGACGACCCAAAACCTATGGGACGCAGCAAAAGCAGTGCTAAGAGGGAAGTTTATAACAATACAAGCCTACCTCAAGAAACAGGAAACATCTTGAATAAACAACCTAACCTTGCAGCTGAAGCAATTAGAGAAAGAAGAACAAAAAAAACCCCAAAGCTAGCAGAAGGAAAGAAATCATAAAGATCAGATCAGAAATAAATGAAAAAGAAATGAAGGAAACAATAGCAAAAATCAATGAAACTAAAAGCTGGTTCTTTGAGAAGATAAACAAAATTGATAAACCATTAGCCAGACTCATCAAGAGAAAAAGGGAGGAGACTCAAATCAATAGAATTAGAAATGAAAAAGGAGAAGTAACCACTGACACTGCAGAAATACAAAAGATCATGAGAGATTACTACAAGCAACTCTATGCCAATAAAATGGACAATCTGGAAGAAATGGACAGATTCTTAGAAATGCACAACCTGCCGATACTGAACCAGGAAGAAATAGAAAATATGAACAGACCAATCACAAGCACTGAAATTGAAACTGTGATTAAAAACCTTCCAACAAACAAAATCCCAGGACCAGATGGCTTCACAGGTGAATTCTATCAAACATTTAGAGAAGAGCTAACACCTATCCTTCTCAAACTCTTCCAAAATATAGCAGAGGGAGGAACATTCCCAAACTCATTCTACGAGGTCACCATCACCCTGATACCAAAACCAGACAAAGATGTCACAAAGAAAGAAAACTACAGGCCAATATCACTGATGAACATAGATGCAAAAATCCTCAACAAAATACTAGCAAACAGAATCCAGCAGCACATTAAAAGGATCATACACCATGATCAAGTGGGGTTTATCCCAGGAATGCAAGGATTCTTCAATATACGCAAATCAATCAACGTGATACACCATATTAACAAATTGAAGGAGAAAAATCATATGATCATCTCAATAGATGCAGAGAAAGCTTTCGACAAAATTCAACACCCATTTATGATAAAAGCCCTGCAGAAAGTAGGCATAGAGGGAACTTTCCTCAACATAATAAAGGCCATATATGACAAACCCACAGCCAATATTGTCCTCAATGGTGAAAAACTGAAACCATTTCCACTAAGATCAGGAACAAGACAAGGTTGCCCACCCTCACCACTATTATTCAACATAGTTTTGGAAGTGTTAGCCACAGCAATCAGAGAAGACAAAGAAATAAAAGGAATCCAAATCGGAAAAGAAGAAGTAAAGCTGTCACTGTTTGCAGATGACATGATACTATACATAGAGAATCCTAAAACTGCCACCAGAAAACTCCTAGAGCTAATCAATGAATTTGGTAAAGTAGCAGGATACAAAATTAATGCACAGAAATCTCTTGCATTTCTATACACTAATGACGAAAAATCTGAAAGTGAAATTAAGAAAACACTCCCGTTTACCATTGCAACAAAAAGAATAAAATATCTAGGAATAAACCTACCTAAGGAGACAAAAGACCTGTATGCAGAAAATTATAAGGCACTGATGAAAGAAATTAAAGATGATACAAATAGACGGAGAGATATAGCATGTTCTTGGATTGGAAGAATCAACATTGTGAAAATGACTCTACTACCCAAAGCAATCTACAGATTCAAAGCAATCCCTATCAAACTACCACTGGCATTTTTCACAGAACTAGAACAAAAAATTTCACAATTTGTATGGAAGCACAAAAGACCCCAAATAGCCAAAGCAATCTTGAGAACGAAAAATGGAGCTGGGGGAATCAGGCTCCCTGACTTCAGACTATACTACAAAGCTACGGTAATCAAGACAGTTTGGTACTGGCACAAAAACAGAAATATAGACCAATGGAACAGGATAGAAAGCCCAGAGATAAACCCACACACATATGGTCACCTTATCTTTGATAAAGGAGGCAAGCATATACAGTGGAGAAAAGACAGCCTCTTCAATAAGTGGTGCTGGGACAATTGGACAGATACATGTAAAAGTATGATATTAGAACACTCCCTGACACCATGCACAAAAAATAAACTCAAAATGGATTAAAGACCTAGGTGTAAGGCCAGACACTATCAAACTCTTAGAGGAAAACATAGGCAGACACTCTATGACATACATCACAGCAAGATTCTTTTTGACCCAGCTCCTAGAGAAACGGAAATAAGAACACAAATAAACAAATGGGACCTAATGAAACTTAAAAGCTTTTGCACAGCAAAGGAAACCATAAACAAGACCAAAAGACAACCATCAGAATGGGAGAAAATATTTGCAAATGAAGCAACTGATAAAGGATTAATCTCCAAGATTTACAAGCAGCTCATGCAGCTCAATAACAAAAAAACGAACAACCCAATCCCAAAATGGGCAGAAGACCTAAACAGACATTTCTCCAAAGAAGATATACAGATTGCCAACAGACACATGAAAGAATGCTCAACATCATTAATCATTAGAGAAATGCAAATCAAAACTACAATGAGATATCATCTCACACTGGTCAGAATGGCCATCATCAAAAAATCTAGAAACAATAAATGCTGGAGAGGGTGTGGAGGAAAGGGAACACTCTTGCACTGTTGGTGGGAATGTAAATTGATACAGCCACTATGGAGAACAGTATGGAGGTTCCTTAAAAAACTACAAATAGAACTACCATACGACCCAGCAATCCCACTACTGGGCATATACCCTGAGAAAACCATAGTTCAAAAAGAATCATGTACCAAAATGTTCATTGCAGCTCTATTTACAATAGCCAGGACATGGAAGCAACCTAAGTGTCCATCATCGGATGAATGGATAAAGAAGATGTGGCACATATATACAATGGAATATTACTCAGCCATAAAAAGAAATGAAATGGAGGTATTTGTAATGAGGTGGATGGAGTTAGAGTCTGTCATACACAGTGAAGTAAGTCAGAAAGAGAAAAACAAATACAGTATGCTAACACATATATATGGAATCTAAGGGAAAAAAAAAAAAGGCCATGAAGAACCTAGTGGCAAGACGGGAATAAAGACACAGACCTACTAGAGAATGGACTTGAGGATATGGGGAGGGGGAGGGGTGAGATGTGACAGGGTGAGAGAGTGTCATGGACATATATACACTACCAAATGTAAAATAGATAGCTAGTGGGAAGCAGCTGCATAGCACAGGGAGATCAGCTCGGTGCTTTGTGACCACCTAGAGGGGTGGGATGGGGAGGGTGGGAGGGAGGGAGATGCAAGAGGGAAGAGATATGGGAACATATGTATATGTATAACTGATTCACTTTGTTATAAAGCAGAAACTAACACACCATTGTAAAGCAATTATACTTCAATAAAGATGCTTTTTAAAAAAAAAAAAAAAGAATCTGCCTGCCAAAGCAGGGGACACAGGTTCGAGTCTTGGTCTGGGAGGATCCCACATGCCGCGGAGCAACTAGGTCCGTGCGCCATAGCTACTGAGCCTGAGCGCCTGGAGCCTGTGCTCCGCAACAAGAGAAGCCACCGCAATGAGAAGCCCACGCACCACACGAGGAGTGGCCCCTGCTCGCTGCAACTAGAGAAAGCCCGCGCGCAGCAACGAAGACCCAATGCAGCCAAAAATAAGTAAATTTATTTTTTTAAAAAAAGAATCTTCCTATGCCCTAGTGGAAAATTCATCTCCCATGCAAACTGTCTCTTCTCTTGAAGAATGGCTTTTGAAATCCTTTTCTTGCATGATTTTGAAGTTTCTGGCCAGTTTGTGGGTTTTCTCTTGAGTAATCCCTTCTTTTAGAACTCACACGATGTATTTCAAATCTCTTAATTTCCCTTCTCAGCTACAGTAAGTCCCCTACATACAAACGAGTTCCGTTCCGAGAGCACATTCCTAAATCCAATTTGTTCATAAGTCCAACAAGGTTAGCCTAGGTACCCAACTAACACAATCGGCTATATAGTACTGTACTGTAATAGGTTTACAATACTGTTCACACAAATAATACATAAAAAACAAACACACACAAAAAATTTTAATCTTACAGTACAGTACTTTGAAAAGTACAGTAGTACAGTACAACAGCTGGCACACAGGGGCTGCCATCGAGTGAACAGGCAAGAAGAGTTGCTGACTGGAGGAGGGAGAGGAGGTGGGAGATGGTAGAGCTGAAGGATCGTCAGCAATAGGAGACGGAGGACAAGCTGCAATTTCACTCACGCCTGACGTTGATGGCACAGGTTCTGGTTCCTTGCTGGATTCAATTCTATCTACTCTCCTGAAAAAAATGATCCAGCGATGTCTGGGTGGTAGCTCTTTTTTTCTCATCATAGATGACACGGTAGCACTGGATTGCATTCTGAACGGCTGCTGCAACCTTTGTGTACCGTTCTACATTCAGGTCCTGTGCCCCCAAAACTAACAGTGCCTCCTCAAATAAAGAAAATCCCCTTGCCATTTCCTGCGTCGTGAATCTCCTCAGTTCTTCAGTTACTTCTTCCTCTCTTTGTCCTTTCTCTGGGCCTCCAATTCCATCAGGTCTTCATTAGTAAGCTCCTTGTGTTGCACAGCAAGGAGCTCAATGAAGTCGTCCTCTTGCAGATCTAGCTTGAAATAAAGATACTGTACTTCTGTACTCTATACAGTAGTGTACAGTAAAGTACACCAAAGCACAACCACTTGTAGAGGCTGCACACATGTGACAATGTATGCCAGACTCCTGAACTAACTTACATGATTGGACATGGGAATGCATGTTAGCACCTTTGAAAGTTCCCAACTAGAAGGTTCATATGTAGGGGAGTTACTGTACCATTTAATTCCTGCACATCTGGCTTCCCATTGCTGAATTCTTTGTAGTGAGGGGTAGTGAGGGCCTCTACCTTGATTTACAGCCTCTGCTTCCCTGTGTGTCAAAGTCAACCAAGTGGAGTTCATAACTTATATCCCTGCCCCACCCCAAGTGCCCCACTCCTGCTTTTATGGGTGGGCAAAAAAGTGCCTTCGGTTTTTAAGTAAAAATAAAAGACACATTTTTCATTTTCACCAAGAACTTTATTGAACAACGTACTCACCCTTTTGTTCCACTACCTTCTGCCATTTTCAGGCAACTTCATAATTCCATCTTCCCAAAACTTTTTTATCTTTTTGAGCAAAGAACTGTTCTGGGCGCCTTTTACAATCTTCCAGGGAATTGAAATTTTTTCCATTAAGAGAATTTTGTAAAGACTGAAATAAATGGAAATCCAAAGTTACAATGTCTGGTGAATACAGAGGATGAATCAGAACTTCCCAGCCAAGCTGTAACAGTTTTTGCCTGGTCATCAAAGAAATGTGAGGTCTTCTGTTACCCTGATGGAAGATTATGCATTTTCTGTTGGCTAATTCTGGACGCTTTTCATCAAGTGCTGCTTTCATTTGGTCTAATTGGGAGCAGTGCTTGTTGGAATTAATCGTTTGATTTTCCGGAAAGAGCTCATAATAGAGGACTCCCAAACCCACCATATACACATCACATTCTTTGGGTGAAGACCAGCATTTGCTGTGGTTGGTAGTGGTTCATTTCTCTTGCCCCATGATCTCTTCTCTTCCGCATTATTGTACAGTATCCACTTTTCATCGCCTGTCACAATTTGTTTTAAAAACGGAACTTTTTCATTACATTTAAGTAGAGAATCGCACGCGGAAATACGGTCAAGAAGGTTTTTTTCACTTAACTTATGTGGAACCCAAACATCGAAGCGATTTGCATAACCAAGTGGTGCAAATGATTTTCAGCGCTTGATTTGGATATTTTGAGTGTGTCGGCTATCTCCTGCATGGTATAACGTTGACTGTTCTCATTTAATGTCTCGATTTGATTGCTATCAACTTCAACTGGTCTACCCGACCACGGAGCATGATCCAGTGAGAAATCTCCAGCAAGAAACTTCACAGACCACTTTTGACATGTTCGATCAGTCACAGCACCTTCTCCATACACTGCACAAGTATGGAGATTTTGCATTTCAGTTGTGTTTTTACCTTTCTTGAAATAATAAAACCTAATATGCCAGAAATGTTGCTTTTTTTCTTCCATCTTCAATATTAAAATGGCTACACAGAAATTCGCCAATTTTGATAAGTCTTTTTTTAAATGCATGCTGATGTGACAGCTGTCACATACAATCTAACAAAATTATTTTGAATGAAGTTAAGGACAACTAAGTGCTACTAGAGCCATCTTATGGAAAAAACCGAACGAACCTTTTGGCCAACCCAATATCTCTGTATGTTTTTTTCCATATTCAGCAAAATCCCAAGTCTTTCCTAGCTCTGTGCTGCTGCTGCTGATTCTTTCCAATCTTGTAAGTCAGGGACTTGAAGATAAACAATATGACAGAAACTTGCTCATGCAGCATGATTGGAATCAGTAACTTGTCAGTTAACCTACAAAGCTGACGAATCATTTTTTTAAAAATATAAATTCATGCTATACATTTTATTTTAATTTCAAACATGTAAATCTGTGTTTATTTCCCATTTTGCCAAGCCAGTACTGCATGGTATTTAGTCTGAGTTTAAATCTGGTCCCACTATTTAACACTTATATGATTCTGGGAATTAATGAGAACAAACACTTATATTGCACTTACTATGTGCCAATCAATTTCCTAAGTGCTCTACCTATGTTCACTAATTTATTCTTTATAAGATCCTTATTTTGTTTAGTTTTTAAGGGATGTCCTAACAATTAACACAAACCAAGTGGCTTAAAACAACAGAAATTTATTCCCTTAAAGTTCTAGAGGCTACAAGTCCAAAATCAAGGTGTCAGAAGAGCCAGTCTCCCTTTGAAGGCTCTAGGGAAGAATTCCTCCCTGCCTCTTCCTAGATGTTGTGGTTGCTGGCAATCCTTGGCTTATAGCTGTCAACACCTGTCTTTGGCTTCCCAATGCAGTCTTCCCTCTGTGTGTGTCTGTACGTCTCCAAATCTCCCTCTCCCAGTAACTGGATTTAGGGCCCACCCTATGCCAGTATGACCTCATCTTAACTTGATTGCATCTGCAAAGACCCTATTTCCATATAAGGTCACGGAAGTACCAGGATTAGGATTTCAGCAAATCTTTTGGGGGATCCAAATCAACCCACCACACCTAAGAAGAAAGAATTACTGGTTATCCAATTTCACAAATAAGGCAATTACAGCTCAAAGAGGTTAAGTAATTCGCTTAAGGTTATACAACTAGAGAGTAGTAGAACCAATATTTATTGACAAATTTGTCTCCCAATCTGGCTCTCAATTCTTGCTCTTAACCAGGGAGTCTAAAAGACTCCCTCTAAACAGAAGAAGAAACCTAGTGAGTGCTGTGCCTGACACCACCAAACCAAAGCCCAGACTCTGAGCTGGCCTGGGCGTAGCGAATGAATCTAAATCTCCAAGAGCAGGTTCCTCTCGCCTGCAGACCTGCAGCTGCCCTTGCAGTTTAAGGAATTACCACTTGAGGTCGACTCTCCCTGCTGGAGGCTTATGCCCTCCACAGGGACTCCAGGTCTGCAAAGGTAGGTGTTAGGTAGAAAGAAATAGGGAAATGTCTGGGATCCCAGATTTTTGAAAGCCCCCCACTGCTTTCAAAATTTTAGTTTTCAATTTCAATTTCTCCCCAAATTCTCAAAAGATATATGTGCAAAATCTGGGCTGCTTTTGAACAGCTAGTTCTTTGAACCTGAAACCCTCATAAGCAGTCAGGCTGGGACGCAGTCTATTCACATCTGGCACTCTGACCTGAGCACATTTACAGACAGTAAAAGTGATTGTGGTGCCTAAGGAATTCCATACAAAAATACAGCACGACGCCCATGGACCTTTTTTCTTATTACACCAAAAACCCATGAGCCCTCCTCAGAAATGAAAATAAGCTGGGGTAAGGAAAGGGGAGGGAATTGTGTCCCCACTAAAGCCAGCATCCCCAAATCTGTTATTCTTCCTGAAAGTGACCAGCCACCAACCACCTAAAACAGAAACCTGTGATTTGTCCCAGATTCTTCCATCTCCCTCCTCTCTGTGTCCCACCAGTGATGCTAATTCACAGTTATCCTTAGTGACCCACATCTGTGTCTTCCTCTCATGTGTCCTTGTCCCCCCACTGCAGTGGTTCAGGCCTCATCATGTGCGTTTTTACAATGGCATTCTAACAGACTTCACTGCTTCCAACGTTACCCCTCCATAACTCGTCCTCTACGTGACTGCCTACAAACATTCTAAATATTAAATTGGATCCTATTATTTCTCAGCATAAAATTGCTCAGTGACTCCATGGCCCACTTACCTGCTGGTTCCTTTTTATTTTGAAAACTCAACTCGTGGTTCACATCCTCCCAGACGTTTGCTCTTCTTTTCCCTTCATAGATTTCTCGCATGGCCCTTTGACCATTGTATTGTCATCACCTGTTAACTGTTCTCTTGGTTTCGTTTACCCAACACCAAGCACAATTTCCGGTACATAGTAGGAAGTCAATAAATAGTTATTGAATAGTAATGTCATGTCTGAAAAAGTGTAGGAGAATGTGTGACAGTTGACTCATACAGTCATAGCCACTATTTGGGAACTGGCATAACAGAGAATAAAAAGATGGAGACATAGTCCCTGACTCACCAACTTCATGAAGATGTTATTTTGGGGAGAGGACCAAGGAATACTTCCTTTGACCAGTTACCATGTACCACAAGCTCCCCAAGGGAGATAGAAGCAGAGGAGAAAGTAAGATGATTAATTGAGAACCTAGCTCCAAACCCCATCACAGAAGTCGAGTTAATGTGGCTGAACCCCATGTCCTACCTTCATCCCAAAGCCCACATCTGAATCTCACCTCTGGGCACTCCAACGTGAAGAAATTCCAGAAAATATCTGCTCACAAGAAGTACTAGAGGAAAGGATGACAGAATACGCGTCTCAGGTGCTTAGAATAGAGCAAGTCTAAGACACCTTCACTGGCCTTTCTCAGAAGGGGGTCACCTCCCAGGCCTATGCTATCTAACAAAGTGGCTGTGTGGAAGACTTTCTCTACGGCACAGGGACACCACCATGTTTCTAAGCCTGAACAATTCATTGCCACTGCTCTGCTTCTTGGCAGTGGGTTGACTGAGGAGTAGAAGAATTGAGAAGAACAATGAGCTTCGCCACTTCCCCTCCACCTCAGTAGGCTTTTTGGAAAAGTATTTTTACCTAGGACCATCTTGTTCTATGTGTAACCCTAATAAAGGCTGGGGACCTCACGTGGCCCACTGTCTGCAGGCATTTACATTCAAGGGGAAAACATATCTAAATCCAAATCCTTGAAAAATAATATGTATTTTCACTATAGGTTTTCTTAGAGCAGTCAGGTTTCGGAACACACACCTTTGGGTTGTTAGTACTTATAACAGTGCATGGCACATAGTAGTAAGTGCTCAATAAATATCTACTGAAAGATGAATGAATGAATATCTGTTTTAAAGCATTTATTAACAATACTTCACTCTAATTTTTAAATTTCTCCGTTACTTGCCTATGAGCTCCTCATCTCTTGAATATACTTTAGGGTATATGCTAGCACCTATTTCAGGGCTAGAATATAGTAATAACTGATTGACTGCTTTATTTATGAATATCACACTCAGCTTTTAAAAATGTAATCACTGAAGAAGTTAAAGAAAAAGTCCCCCAAGGACTTTGATTTAAATAGAGTTGAAGAAATTACAGTACATATGGGAAAAAATTTCTTAAATCAAGTATGCAGAGGCAAAGTAAAAGATAATTTTAAAAAATCATATATAAGGGAAAGCTCAAATAGCCTAATGAATTCATCTAGCCCACTGGCTTTGCATCTTCCACTTCTAATTTACGCTACTGACACCAGATGGCGATATTTTATCATGATCGACTGAGTCATGGCCATTTGTGAATTTAGTCAGCAAATGTATAGCGGGAGGCCTTTGCTAGGCACAAAGAATTCATAGTGAATGACACATAGACCTTGATATGTGTTTATAATCTATTGAGAGAGTGGGTTAGCTAAGATAATGGAAAAGTACAGTCATGATGATACAAAATAATAGGCAACATATTTTAAGGGACAAAAGACCTGAAAAGACACTTCATGAACAAGAATACAAATAGACTAAAAGTACAAAAAAGTGATCAACATTATTAGTCATCAGGAAAATGCACTTTAAAAGGTCAGTGAGATACTACTGTATCCCAGTAAGAATGACTAAAATGAAAAGGACTTAGAAAACTAAGAGATGTTGAGGCCGTGGAGCATTTGGAAAGCTTGCACACTGCTGCGGGGAACGTAAACTCAACAAGCACTTGGAGAACTGCTTGGTCTGTCCACTAAACCTAACCTGACAAACACCCTGTGACCTAGCACTTCCACTTCCAGGTATAAACCAACAGAAGTGAGTGCTCACGTGCACCAAAGCCTTGCACAGACACGTTCATCGCAGATTATTTATGATAGAAAAAACAGAAAGAACTCATACCCATCAATAGTACAAAGTATAAAGTATGGTATATGCACAATATATGCAATACCTGGAATATTACACAGCAATGAAGAACAAAATACTGCTGCTTATAGCAACAAGGATGAATCTCACTAAATACAATGTTGACTGAAAGAAGCCAGACCTCAAAGAGCACATACTATATGATTACATTTAGGTGAGGCTCAAGAACAGGAAAACTAATCTATGAGGATAAAGGTCAGAATATTTGTTATTTGGAGGAGCAGGGTAAATATTGAGAGGAAGGGGGCAAAATGAGCCTTCTGTTGTGCTAGAAATATTCTGTGTCTTGATCAAGGGCTGTATATACTGAGGTATATACAGATGTAAAATTTTATTGAGCTGTATAAGATTTGTGCACTTCACATATAACTTATTCCACAATAAACAAATAAATAAAGAGAAATCAATAGTCAACATCACTGAATGTTTATTTGGTGCAAGGCACTTTGTCAATACATATATTATCTCAGTCATCACAATAATTCTCTTTTTCCCAGCCCTATTGAGATATAATTGACATATAACATTCTATAAGGTGTACAAGGTGATGATTTAATATATGTATATATTATAAAATGATTACCACAATAAATTAGTTAATACACCCATCACCTCACAAAGTTACCGTGTGTGTGTGTGTGTGTGTGTGTGTGTGTGTGCTGAGAACTTTTAAGATCTACCTCCTAGCAATTTTTAAGTATACAATACAGTATTGTTAACTATAGTCACCACGCTGTATATTAGACCCCCCAGAACTTCTTCATCTTGTAATTGGAAGTTTATACCCTTTGATCACCCTCACCCACTCCCCCCATCTCCCCCTCCTCCCTGCCCCTGGCAACTACCAATCTACTCTCTTTTTCTATGAGTTTGGTTTTTTTAGATTCCACATATAAATGGTATCACATGGCATGTATCTTTGCCTGACTTATTTCACTTTGCACAGTGTCCTCAAGTTTCATCCGTGTTGTTGCAAAAGGCAGGATTTCCTTCTTTTTATGGCTAACTAGTATCGCATTTGTGTTCCCTTTTCTCCACATCCTTGCCAACACTTGTTATTTCTTGTCTTTTTGATCACAGCCATTCTAACAGGTGTGAGGTGATCTCATTATGGTTTTGATTCGCATTTCCCTGATGATTAGAGTCATCACAGTAATTCTAAGAGGGATGTCCAATTCCTAATCCCAGCTGACAGATCAGGAAGCTGAGGTTTAGAGAGCTCAGTAACCCGCCCAGGTGCATGTGACATGCACATGGCAGAGGAAGAACCCAGAGGGTCTGGTTGTAAAGTCCAAGCTCTAGTCTACTGTTTAATGGCTTCCCCATTTTACAAAGCCCAGTAGGAGGGATGAATTCTGCCTTAGGGGGAAGTAGATTAGCAAAGACTTCAAACAAAAGGAAGATACATTTTGAAACAAACAAGTGAACCGAAATGTTATCTATCAGTTTCCTTGCTTCCTGCTAGAACTATGGAATCCTGGATTTGGAAGTAGGTGTAGGGATCATCTAGTCTAGTCCAATCCTTTTTTATTTTATTTTATTTTGTTTTGTTTTGTTTTGTTTAGTTTTTTACAATCCTTTATTTTATTTGTGAAGGAAATAAAGCTCAGGGTGGCAGCGACACTCATTTAATGCTAGCAAAGAACAGAGCTAAGGTCAACTGGAAAATAGCTGACCTTAACCAGAGAGATTAACTGCCAATGGCCACCCAGAAGTAAGTGGTGGAGCCAGTATCTGAATCCCCACAGTGACTGCAGAACCTGCTCTCTTAACCACTGTGCCCGACGGGCTTCTGACTCCTAGCCCCGCGCTCCATCCACTGCCCCAGCCTGCCTCCCAAAATACACTGAAAAGTCAGCACATTCAGAGAGACTGGAGTCGTCACAGTGCACTGGAGGTGGGGAGGCAGACCAGGAGACTGGCATGCTTGCCATGTCAAATCAGGCCAGATCCAAATGCAGACAAATTGGGAAGATAATTGAGAATTGCCAATCAAAGTCAATTTTGAGCAGAAAGAAAACAGCATTGGAAAACCACCTAATTTACACCAAGGGATGGTTTCAAGACTTGAATTTAGATCCAGAGGAAGAAAAGCTCAGTTTTAGAAAAGTTCAATTAAGGCATTAAAAAATCCAATTTGGATCAAAGCGGTAGGTCTGTCTAAGCACTGGGGTAAGATGCTTATCTGGCTAAGGCGCCACAGCCCGGCGTTCACAGCTTATCCCAGCCTCCCTCTCCCTCGCCCCTCTTTCCATCTGCCCCTCCCTGCTCCCCAAAAGAAGTTCTTCCTAGTTTTTCTTGGGACTTTTGCAATCCTTGCTCACTTTTCAATGTTCCATTTCATCTCTGAGTGGTCTAACACATTGATGGTCTTTGTCTTGGTACAGCTGGCCTTGTGGAATCTTTCCTTCATTGTATGACTTTACTATGGCAGCTGTAACCAGTTACCACAAACTTGGTAGCTTAAAACAATACCAATCTATTCTCTCCTAGTCCTGGAGACCATAAATCCAAAACCAGTATCACTGGTCCAAAATGAAGCTGTCAGGGCTTCCCTGGTGGCGCAGTGGTTGAGAGTCTGCCTGCCGATGCAGGGGACAGGGGTTCGAGCCCTGGTCTGGGAAGATCCCACATGCCGCGGAGCAACTGGGCCCGTGAGCCACAACTACTGAGCCTGCGCGTCTGGAGCCTCTGCTCCACAACAAGAGAGGCCGCGATAGTGAGAGGCCGCGCACCGCGATGAAGAGTGGCCCCCGCTTGCCACAACTGGAGAAAGCCCTCGCACAGAAATGAAGACCCAACACAGCTAAAAATAAATAAATAAATAAATAAATTTAAAAAACAACAAAAAAAACCCCAAATCAACCTGTCAGCCTAGCTGCACACCCTCTGGGGGCTCTAGGGGAGCATCTGTGCCTTAGAGCTCCCAGCTTCAGGTGGGTGCCCACATGTCATTCCCGGGCTTGTGGCTGCATCCCTACAATCTCTTCCTCCATCTTCCCAAGGCCTGTGTGTGTCTTCTCCCCTTGGTTCTCTCTTACAAAGACCCACCCAGACCATCCTGATAATCCCCTCATTACAAGATACTTAATTTAGTCACATGTCGCCGTATAAAATAGTATTCACTCTTTATCCAAATAAGGTAATACTTTGAAGTTCCAGGGATTAGGAATTGATCTCTTTGGGTGGCCATGATTCAGCCTGCTACTTTTCAAGCCCTAGAACTACAGAAAGATAGATTTAGAAATAAAAAAACCCTCTCTAACAACCCACTAAAAATATCACCACCATCAAGGAGAATTCCTCTCTTAAACTCTCTTCAGTCTGGCTTTTTTTCCTCACCATCCTCTGAAAATACTCTTGTTCAGTCTGCCAAATCCAGCGACGATTTCTCAGTTCTTTATGCTACTGTAGCAGCATTTGACACAGTAGAGCACTTCTTCCTGGAAACTATGCTCCTTCATTCCCTCCTACTCTACTGGCTACTTCTTTTCAGTCTTCTTTCCTGGATCATCATCTTCACACAACTCTGAGCATCAGAGTGCCCATGGCTCAGTCCTTGGACCGCTTTCCGTCTTTATCTATTCTTATTCCCTTATTCCCCCAGCTTTGAAGCCTCTGATGCACTGATAATACCCAAACTTAAATCTCCATCCCAGTCTCTCCCCTAAACATCCAGCGTTAGTACAGAATAGCTACTTGACATCTCCATTTGAATGTCTAACAGGGATCTCAATCCTAACGTGCCCCAAACTGACCTCTTTATTCTGCTCCCCTCCCCAAGCTGCCCTTTCCCCAGTGTTCCCCATCCCAGTGGAATATATTGTCCAGTTACTCAGTCCAAGAAATGGGGAATCATCCTTGACCTCTCTTTTCTCATATGTCCTACAGCCAATCTATCAGCAAATGTTACTAGTTCTATCTTTTTAAAAATTCTGACTCCTACTGTATCTGTCCACCTTGACCACCATCACCTAATCTAAACCACCATCACTTCTTGCCTGGACTGTTATAATTGGTCTCCTTGCTCCTAACTGGTCTCCCTGCTTTTCCCCAGACCTCTTTGCAATCTAAATAACCAAGAAGACTATTTCAAACACAAACCTCTTCATGTATTTCCTTTATGCTCCACTGGACTCCCATCATATTTAAAATAAAATCCAAAGTCCTTCCCATGGTCCATGACGCGTCTCCAACTTCATTCCTTAATATTTCTGACCTTGGCTTCCTGCTTTTCTTGGAATTTACTGTTCTCATCCTGGCCTGCCGGCCGTGCACTTCCTGTTCCCTCTCCTGGACCACTCTTCCCTGGTTGTTTCTCCAGCTTGCTCTTTGACTACATCCAAGTCTGTTCAGTTGTCATTTCCTAGGGGAGACCTTTCCTGACACCCTACTTGATAACATTTCTATCACCCTCTTGTCCCATCCCGTAATTTATTTTCTTTAAGATCTAATATTATAATATGTATTTGTCTAATTGATTCGTTTCTATCTCCCCCACTATAATATTGGTTTTCTGAGAGCAGGGAATGTGCCTGTTTTGGTTCATTACCAGATTGCCAGTGCCTAGAACAGTTCCTGATAGAGTAGGAACATGTGAGACTTTTTTTTAGCCACACCATGCAACATGCAGGATCTTAGTTTCCCAACCAGGGATCAAACTCACACTCCCCTGCAGTGGAAGAACGGAGTCTTAACCACTGGACCGCCAGGGAAGATCCCTGTGTGAGACATTTTTAAGTGAATGAATGAGTGAACGATTTAAAGATTTCAGAAGGCAGGTGACTGGGATATAAAATGCAAGCTTTTGGAAGGGACCTCCCTCCACTCCCACCAACCACAAACTCTGATGATTGTAGCTGTGCTTCCTCCCAGCTTGAACACGCCCACCCTCTCTGGCTGAAAGTCAGCTCTGCCAAGGCGGCAAGTGCCTCTACCCCCATCTCAGCTTTGCAGCCAGCCTCCCAGGGGAAGTGGGCAGGGAGGCCACGAGGTGGAAAAAGCCACCTAGGAGAGCAGAGCTAATAATGGACTGTTCTTCTGTTATAGCAACTGCTGTGACATGCAAATGCTATCTTGTTAAAAATAAATAAATAAATAAGAGTAACCTATTGGGAAAGCTTCATTTAATGCTTCATTTAATGACAAAGCTTCATTTAATGCCCACTCGGGGCAGCAGTTGAGAAAGAGTGCGGCCACAGGGTCCGTGCTGCCCACATTCCTTCCAGGGGCCTCCATGGCTCACAGGCCCAAACACAGTGCCTTCCTTACACTTCAGACACTACTCCAACACCACCCCCGCCCCCCGGCCAGGGTGCTGGCCCAGTGGCCGGGAGAAACCCACAGAAAGTGGAGAAGCAGGATAACATATTAACAAACAACCGAAATTTTAGAGGCAAGCCTCACTTTGAATTCCCAAAGCAGATTGTTAGCCACGTATTCTTGGGAAAGTCACCTATTAAGCCTCAGATGCCTTATCCATAAAACAAAGCAATGTCTGTCTCTCGGGGCTGTTTTGAGGATGGAATGCTCTAGCCCAGCACAGGATCGCAGTGACTAGTAGTCAGCACAATTACCCTTAGTCGGCCTTTGCCAAGGCGTAGAGGGTAAGGAGGAGAGCAGTCATGGCTGGGACACCCGACATCCCATGACGTGATTGGCACTGGTGTATAACCAGCCTGCTCTATGGAGGCCACAGAACCACAGAATGATAGGGTCACAAAAGCCTTCGGAGATGTTAAAACAAACGAACAAATAAACAAAAAACCTTGCATTGTACAAAAAAGGAAATGGGCCTAGAAAGATGAACTGATTTGCCCAGAATCACATAGCTAGTTAATGGCAAAGCCGGAGCTGGAACCCAGATCTCAGACCTCTGCTCATAAGCTCTTACCAGTGCTTCTTGATGTTTCCCACAGGCCAGGCTGGGTGACTTGTAAGCCCTCCCACCCACACCATGCCCAGGCCTCAAACTGCACAGCAGGCCCAGCTGTTCACCAGGTGAGCTCAGACTCAGCCACAGCCTCGCCAGGACTTGCAAGGGCTCTCTGCGCCTCCCGCCCCCCGTCCCTCATCCCCGTTCTCTAATTTGCCTTCCTCCATCCATTAAGGCCTGTGACGTGCAAGCTCCCAGCTCCCCACTCCCTCCCCAGAGAACACCTCAGCCGGCTGGCCCATAGGCCTGTTGCAGAAAAGAACACTTCCTGGAGGGGATGTCAGGGATTGCAAGGTGGATCCGAGGAGCCGTCTGCTTGCGTTTCCTGGCGAAGCCTTGTGGGGCCTCTGATTCCTTTTACATCCTCTGAAGCCCTTAAGTAAGCTTGTTGGTGATGCCATGTAGACAAAGTATCCATAAATTGAAAACAAAGGCAAATCTCCCAGATCTCTTAGGTCAAAGGTCACATGCCTGGAATTGCCTGTCTACCCCTTTCATCTCTTTGCTCCTTCTTCAAATATTTTTGAAATATCATCTCTTCTGCTGAGCCCTTCAAATGGAGGAATCATTCCGAACCAGGATTCAAATCCTTAGTTGCCCCTCACTGGCAGTGTGACCCTTCTGCGCCTCAGTTTTCTCATCTGTAAGATGGGAGCAGTCAAATTATCTTTCTCATAGGGTTATTGTGAGATTGTGAATTGATAAATGCACAGCGCTTATATACATGTCCGAAACAAAGTAAACCCTCAATAAACATTTCCTGTGGTGATGATGATGATGATGAAGATGATGATAATAAAGCTGGACCTCTCTCATTTTAAACAGGAATTTCCCATGGGACTCCAACTGCCCCATAATATGTATTTCTCCTTCTTTCTGTCCATAACTAAGTATATTTTAGTGCATTAGCTGATATAATCCTCTTCACTGTTGGTTCTCTTGACTAGTGGTCAATGTCTGATTTAGAGAGCAGGTCCCCACTGGGCAGGGACCAGAGCTGGTTAAGACTCTGAGCTTTACTCCCCTCCTCTGTCAAATGGATCTAATCCCACATGACTTGCATAAAGGATTAACCAAAATAGCATCATAGATTAAATGGTCAATAATACTGTCACCCTTATTCCTGATTATATGTCTGTGTAAACTGACTAGTATTAGGTTTATTGTAAGAAATCTTCCTTTTTATTGATAAAAACAGTCAAATATAGCAATTTCATGTGGCTCAGTCTTATAATAGTAACAATAATTGTAATAAAAACAACAATAACATCCAACATTTATTTAATGCTTCTATATGCCAGGTACTGCCCTGGCATGACATGTTTCACATGGATTATGTCATTTAATGTCTGTGACCCTATGAGGTATATGCCATTATCATCCCCATATGTCAAATGAATAAGCACCTAGAAGTTTAGTAAATGTCCAAAGGTAACACAGATAGTAATAGGACACAAACCTACAGTGTTAAATTCTGAGTTCACATTCCCAACAAATACTCTCTACTGCTTGGTCTTCTGCATCCAGGACGCTACCTTGTTCTTTTCTTTTTTATTGAACTATAGTTGATTTATAGTGTTTCAAGTGTACAGCAAAGTGATTCAGTTATACATATACATATATATACATATATATATGCTTTCTCAGATGCTTTTCCATTGTAGGTTATTACAGGATATTGAATATAGTTCCCTGTGCTACACAGTAGGTCCTTGTTGTTTATTTTATATATAGTAGTATCTGTTAATCCCAAATTCCCAATTTATCCCTCCCCTCCTTCCTTTGTGGTAACCATAAATTTGTTTTCTATGGCTGTGAAGCTATTTCTGTTTTGTAAATAAGTTCATTTGTATCATTTTTTTTTAGATTCCTCATTTAAGTGATGTGATATTTGTCTTTGTCTGGCTTACTTCACTTAGTATGATAATCTCTAGGTCCAGCCATGTTGCTGCAAATGGCATTATTTCACTCTTTTCTATGGCTGAGTAATATTCCATTGCATATATGTACTACATCTTCTTTATCCATTCATCTGTTGATGGACATTTAGGTCGCTTCCATGTCTTGGCTGTTGTAAATAGTGTTGCTGTGAACATTGGGGTGTATGTATCTTTTCCAATTAGAGCTTTTATCTTTTCTGGATATATGCCCAGAAGTGGGATTGCTGGGTCATATGGTAGCTCTATTTTTAGTTTTTTAAGGAACCTCCATACTATTCTCCATAGTGGTTGCACCAATTTACGTTCCCACCAACAGTGTGGGAGGGTTCCCTTTTCTCCACACCCTCTCCTTGTTCTTGTAGATCCATCCTTCAGTCCTCAAGGACTGGGACCCTGTCCTTGACACCCAGGCAGTGACCAGGCTCCTGCCACCTGATGAGAAAATGCCCTGCTTCTACCTTTTGTCTGCGGAGACCCTGAGTATGGCTTACTCCTAGTTTCTCCATCACTGTGTTCTGTCTGTCCAAGGAACACTCCCTCATTGTTCATGTTGGGCCTGCCTGATGGAAAGTGCTTTACTGAATTGCTCCCCATCGTATGTGCTGTTGTCTTAATCATATGCCACGTTCTGCTTACCAGACAGTACTTGCTCCTTCAGCTTCAGCTAAGTCTCTGCCATTCCTAGGAGGGTGCTAGTGTCAGATCTGTGCCCATCCCCTCTGTCCTTTCATGTTGTCTTAAGCAGATCACACCTAGCCCTGCTTATGCATATGCTGCTATGGAGAGAACCCTGGAGATGGAGAGAGCATGAGACCTGGTCCCTGCGTGCAAAGGGCTTGTAATCTCATTGGCAGACAGAATATAGAAAAAGAAATGCAAGCTAGTGCATACTGTGCAATGATCGAGTGGTCCGGACATTTATTATGCAGTAAAGACTTAGCATTAGGAACAGAGTGAAGAATGGTGGTCAGGATACAGTCCAAACAGTTCCTGTTTACCATCTGCACCAAGCCCAGTATCCCAGTATTAAAGGGAAGGGAGCCCGATAGGGGAACAGAGGGAGCTCACCTAAGAGGTCAAAGTGGCAAAGCAGCTCTGCGGCATGTCTCCTTACCTCCAGTCCACTCCACGTAACAGCAGAAGCTGAATCCCATTTCTGTGCCTCACCACACAGGATCCTGAGCCTCTCATTCACTATGAGAAGTCCAGCAACCATAATTTAAATTCCCCCCAGTGCCTAACCTGACTGCGTCAGAGTGAATTGCAGGCTAAAAAGCCACATTTACTTTTGTTTAGACCCACACAAACCATGCATTTTCAGGCGATTTTTTTTTCAGCCGCCCTTCTGCTAGCTGAACAAGACTCATCTATCTGCAGCCATTAAGTCTATCCACAGGCAGGTATCAGGCATGACCAGGAAATCAATATGAGCCAGTGAGACAAGATATTTCCTCCCTCTTTTGCTCATCTAAATGGGGAAAGCTTCCAATGGTGCTCAGAGAACAGCTGGCTGCCCATCGTCCTTATCTCTCTCCCTACATGGCAAACACAGAAATTATTTTCTGCCAAGAAAATGGACCAAGGCTAAATTCAAGACTTTATTTGTATGATGAAGCCAGTGCAAAATCTCCTTCACGTCCTAGAAGCTGTTATAGAATCTGTTCTGGAAAAGGGAGGGAAGGAGAGATCAGAGATTCACTGGGTAGAGGTGTATGAAATGTCCAAGCCCTCTATTTCCAAGCAGAACTACATGGGAAGCATCCATTGGTTGGCTCAAATTCTCAGGGACCTTTACTTCCAAACCCCATTCTAAAGACTTGTGTCTGTGTACGTCGGGACTTCTTTCCTGCATCCGGCTTTTATTCGTCTAAGATAATTGATCACTGATCATAGCATTTTTTCTGAGCCTCTGGTGTTCAATAAGGTTTTGGAACTTGGTGGGTTTTGTGACTAGAGAGCAGGCTTCATTCACCATCACTGGTAGAATTGGTCACTGGATAGTGTTGAGGTGGAAAGCAAAGGGCAAGACACTGGTCTTAGTGGGCTCGGGCTGCCATAAAACACCATAGACTGAGCAGCTTAAAGAAGATGTTTATTTTCTCACAGTTCTAGAGCCTAGAAGTCCAAGATCAAGACGCCAGCATGGTTGGTTTCTGGTGAGAGCTCTCTCCCCAGGTTGCCAATGGCCACCTCCACACTGTGAGTTCACGTGACACCTCTGTGCGAGAAGAGTTCTGGGGTTTCTTCTTATAAGGACGCTAATCTCATCGTGAGGACACCACCCTCATCTAAACCTATTACCTCCCATAGACCCCACCTTCAAAACCATCATATTGGGGGTTAGGGCTTCAAGACGTGAATTGGGGGTAGAGGAGGGAAATATAATTCAGTCCAAAGCAGCATTGTACTCTGAATACTCTCTGTTACTATATGAACCATCTTGATCAGGGACAGAAGGGTCCATTAGGTGCAGGACCACGTATTTCTGTGATGGCTTCTCCTGTGTTTTCTTAGGCAGCTGTGGTTGGTGTGATGTGGTATAGTTTCTGTGTTGTGGCATTGTCCGCACTGGATTTGCAGCCAAAAGAAAAGGTTTCAATCACCTCACACCCATTAGGATGGCTACTATCAAAAACAGAGAAAATAATAAGTGTTGTCAAGGGTGAGGGACAATTGAAACACTCATGCAGTGTTGGTGAGATTGTTAAATGGTGCAAACACTATAGAAAACAGTGTGGTGGTTCCTCAAAAAATTAAATCTGGAATTACCATGTGATCCAGCAATTCCACTTCAGGGTATACATCCCACGCGCAGCAACAAAGACCCAATGCAGCCAAAAATTAATTAATTAATTAATTAATTTTAAAAAACGAATGTGATAGACTGAGCAGCCAAAGAATGTGAAAATCTTAAAAATTAATCCTATTAAATCAGAATAAATATTATAATTATAATTAACAAATTATTAATTAAATTAATTGTCAATGAAAATTAATTATGTCAATGAAAATTAATCATATTATGATTGTGGGCATCCCCTCATCAGGTCTCTGTGTCTAGTTAAATTATGTTTTACTACTTTCTTTCTTAGACTTGAATATAAAGATTTTACCTGACTTGCTGACTTGACTCTTAATTTGTGACCTTGTGAGTCCTTGCAAAATTACACACTTTAGATTTTTTAAAAACAGCTCCAAGCACATTAAACTTTTCAAAGGATCTTAAATGCATTATCGAATTAATAACATCTTTGACAAGACTGAGGAAGATCAAATTTCTGAAGTCTAGAAAGCCAGAGAGATCGTCCAGTTTAAATTGTTTCTTTCCCTCCACATCGTGCCTTTTTAGCTGCTAATTGTGACTCTCTGAGGTGTCCCTTTAGCACAGACTAAGGTAAAAGGAGGAGGACAGGTGGAATTGAGACTTCTTATCCCACAGGTAACAGAGACCAGGGTTCTGGATACATGTGCCCCCTCGTGTTTGTGAGGTCTGTAGTGGTTCAGAATAGAGCAGAAAAGTGAAAATCAGGGCAAGTAGAAACAGTCCCAAATACTTCATCCCCAAAGCTAAGCATGGACAACCATGCATAGGAAGCCAGTGAGAAAGTGTGTGTGCATGTGAGAGAGAGAGAGAGAGAGAGAGATGTATTTTGCAAGAGTCATCAGACTGTGGAATCAAACACTGGTGCCCCAGCACCACTACTCCCCTTCCGCCCACCAAGCGGCCACATTACTAATTCTCAACCATAGCTCTACATCAGAAAAATCTATTATTTACTGTATGTGCCCCCACATACAGAGATTCTGATTAATTTGATCTGGGGTAGGGTCCAGGAATCAGCATTTTCCAGAGCTACATAGATGTTTCTTATATACAGCCAGGGTTGAGAACCATTGGATCATGCATTCCATCAGCTTAGACAAAGTTAGATAGAATTTACCATTGATAAGGACATTTGATCTTGAACCTAGGAAATTTATAAATATCATCTTCTGAGCTTTAAAGTCTTTGAGTTATATATAGTGAATTAAACATGTGTTCATCTATACTCCCTCCTGGGTTCCCACTAAAATAAGAGTGAATGTTTTAAACCTGTAAGGACATGTAGCACAGAGAGGAGAAACCAATAGACAAGTGATACCAGCTAAGTTTTGGAAAATGGAATGCAAATAGAGGAATAGAAACTGACTTCATCAAGCTAGAAAAGCTAAAACCTAAGTGTTTGCAGAGGGGAGCGTGGATGAGAGTCAAGATGATTTGTGCTGAAGAATACTTGGAGGCACCAGATACTAAGATAGGAAGAGAGGTGGGACTAAAGATGGGAGGATTCAGTTGAACGTCTGTATAATGGGCAGTTAGTCTGCTAGGTCCTCTCCCCCAGTAGAAGTCAGGTGACTCCCTCCATCATAGAAGGTCTAGGGTATTCTCTGGAAAAACCACATCAAGAGTCTTCAGACAGGATACCAGCATAGTGGAAAACAGGGAAGAGGCGCTGTGCTGAAAAGAGGGTGGTGATTCAGTGGAAATCTAGACAATCACCTTTGGCATCCAGCCCTTTCAGTGGCTTGGCTTCAAGAATACTGACTGCCAAACAAATTCTCTCCAAGTGAAAGATTGGACAATCTTTCTCTGGGGAGACTGAAGGGCCCTAAGGAAAAAAAAAACCAAAATGAAATGTATAACATCCACAATAAAACAGCTGGTACTCTGTCACATCCCCATCAACTGAAGGCAAAGATGTGACACCGATTATTCCTGAGATTCCAACCAGCTTTTCAGAGCCTTGCTTGGAAAGAATAGCCAAGGATCTTCAGATACTTGAAGAAAGCTTCCATCTGACTACAAAATTCCAAAGCAGAAAAAATGGAAGTCAAAGGAACTAGAGACCAAAAAAGATATTACGTTTATGATTAATATTCTCAGAGAGAAAAGAGAGGCTATTGCATCCATGAAGCAAGAAAAGGAGCCTATACAAGATAAATCCTCAGAAAACAAGGAAATAAAAATGTGGTAGCTTTGGTAGCTAGTCTCCAAAGACAGACCTCAGTGAACCACGCTTCCCAATAACCACACCCTTGCACAGTCCTCTCCCACATGGAATATTGTGAGGCCCTGTGACTCACTCTGACTAATAGAATGGGACAGACGTGATGCTGGGCGAGCTTTTGGCCTAAGTCTTTGAGATAGCTGCCAGTTTCTGCTTTTGGAAGCCCTGGGCTGCCATGTAAAAATTCTCGGTACTCTGCTAGGGACACCACATGGATAGGTCATGGACAGAGAGAAAGGTCCTGAGACTGCACGGAGAATGAGAGGCTCGGCCCTCCCCACGTTCTAGCTGAGTCTTCCTGCCAGCTGGCCAAGGCAGATGTATGGATGAAACCATGCTGGCTATTCCCGCACCATCTGTCCTCTGGCTGCGAGGGAGACAACATGTGAGGCCCCAAGTGAGACAGATGCACCCCAGTCAGTCCATGGAATCATGAAAAATAATAAAATGTTTGCTGTTTTAAACCGTTAAGTTACAGATGGTGTGTTATGCAGCAAATATAAAATAACTGCCAAAATTTAAAAATGAATCTGAATGGCATCACACTTCTTAACACCAACCCTGAAAGCTAAAAAATAGTCGAGTGATAGCTTGAAAAGCCAGGGTGGAGGATGGGGGTGCGTTATTTCAATCTACAGTTTTACACTTAGTAAAATTAGCCATCAACCATAAGGTTGGATTAAAGAAGATTTCATGCAAGGCCTCAAAAAATTTACATCCTAGGCAACCCTTCTCAGGAAGCTGTTGTCAGCTGTGAGTCAGTAGCATGAAGTTCTCAACTGGGTACAATTTTGCCCTCCAGGGACATTTAGCAATTTCTGGAGACAATCTGGGTTGTCACAAGTAGAAGGGGACACTGCTACTGGCACCTAGTGGGTAGAAGCCAGGGATGTTGCTAAATATCCTATAATGGTAGGATAGCCTTCTACACCAAAGATTGTCTGGCTCAAAATGTCAGTAGTGCAGAGACTGAGAAATCCTGGATTAAATCAAGAAAGAAGATACTTTATCAGGGAATAAGATTTCCAACACAGTAGATTTGCAAAGGGAAGTCCCAGGTCTGCAGCTGTATTACAGGCTTAGAGGACAGCCAGCCCAAATTGGAAAGGGATCCAGTAGGATTTTACCAGGATATAAAAGATTCCAGTAGGAATATACCAGAAGGAAAGAAACAAAGGGGAGGGGGATGGAACTGGAATAATACCTGATTATTTGACTATATGGAAACAGTATTAGAGGGGAATTGATAGTTCTTTTGAAGAGTGGGAAGATTCAGTGTAGGGTCATAAAAAAGTAAGCAAATTCATCATATTTTCTTGACTCAGCAAGAGGGTCTTATATAGTAGTGATAATATAATCATAAAATAATGTTAATAACAAACATGTATGTGGATTAGTAGAGCACTGTTCTAAGTGCTTTATCTGTATTTACTCATTTAACCCTCACAAAAATTTTACAAGGTAGTTACTATTACTGTCCCCAGGAAAGGCACAGAGTAGTGAAGCAATTTGCCTGAGGTTGCACAGCGACCAGTAGCAGAAGTAGGATTTGAACCCAGGCAGTCTGTGTCCAGAATCTGAGCATTTTTCTACTACCCTAGGCTGCTTCCTAATTTAGACAAACAAACAATGTGATATTCATATGATATGCACTGGTATAGCCAGGCAGCCAACAATTGTTCTGCAAGTTCTCCAGCAATTACTCAATGTCTGGAATATCATTCCTGGAACTAGAGAGGGAGGACAGAGAAGGGGAAATCAGAGTGTGAATGTGTTAAACCCTTACCCACTGTAATAGGAAATTTATATATATATATATATATATATATATATATATATATATATATATATATATGTCTAAAATTGAGACATAAAGATATAGCAGCACAACCATATTGTTTTGCTATACAGAGGAAAATATCAGAGGAAACAGCTAAAAGAGGTTTAAGTGGTTGCCCTGAGGGAATGGAACTTAAGAATGGAGAGGGAAAAAGCAGGGGAGACTCATTATTATAAGCCTTGTAGTACTGTTTGGCTTTAAAACCATGTAATATATTTATTATTTTGGTAAAAAACTAAAATTTAATTTAAAAATTTAATAAACTCTCATTGGTTTAGGATGGTAGAGACTTGTCCTGCCTGAAAGCAGAGGCATAATCCAATGACTCTTAAGGTGGCTTCTGGGAATTCCCTGGCGGTCCAGTGGTTAGGACTCCGAGTTTTCACTGCCAAGGACGCAAGTTCAACCCCTGGTTGGGGAAATAAGATCCTGCAAGCCTTGTGGCGCAGCCAAAGGAAAAAAAAAAACGAAACAAAAGGTGGCTTCTAGACTAAGGACCATGGAAATAGGAATATGTTGTCTCCGGGAATGGCCTAAGCTGCCTTTTCCTATGTAAGACAGGAATGAAGACATTTGTCTTGAGCCACTTAAGACTCCAGATGATCCATTTGAGTCCGGAAGCATCTCTTCTGCCTTTACGTGTGGCGCTTCTGTGACAGCGCCTCTGTGACAGCCACAGGAACTCCTTTCTGGAGAGAAACATGGACCATTCAGGTGGGAAGGAGTTCTTGCTGAGGGAAGAGGAAGATTAATAATCTCCATCCCTGGGTACAAAAGATGAAGGAAAACTGTACCAAAGCGAGGAAGACTGTGTGAAAAAGTCAAGCTTAACTCTGCTTATATTTCAAATGAAGACCAAGTACAAACCTTAGGAGACTTTTTTTTTGAGATTTTTTTTTGAAACTTACCAAATGGTTGGCTTATTTTTAAACCCTTTGCTCTTGCTTTTCAATGGCCTCAGACACCTCTTCTGTACCATTTAATAGGCTCTCAGCTTCACAATCTCAGAGGTCTTGGATCACTTATTCTAGGTCTACTCACTGTAACAACCACCTCTACTAAACTGACCAACTTTGTGCAGCACAATGAGATGGTACTTTGCCTCAGGCCTGAGCCGGTGCCGCTTAGCTCTGGTCCAGGAGATTCGCTGTTGGCAGGAGGTGAGAAACCACTGGACCAGTTGGGCACTTACGCATGAGCTGCTCGGAGCATGGGGGAAATTAACCGTGTGATAAACTCTGACAAATGGAAGATGGGCTCCAGTGGATAAATTCTTCTCTCTTCCTCCCCCAGAGAAACTTTCCTGAAAAAGAGTCATGTGTAGCTTGGGAGATCCTGTGAAATCAAGCATCTTGTCCTGCTCCATGTCAAGTGGTGATCGACTCAGTAACACGCTCTTGTGTTGCTTCTCCTTCTTCCCCTGACTCTCCTTTCCCTGTCTCCCATCTCCTGGGATTGCATCCTAACCAAGTAATAGCACATAAACTTGTGTCTCCAGTTCTGCTTTCTAGGAAACCCAGATTTCAGCCTTCAAAAGTGTTAAAGGTCTCACCTAACATAAAACAGGTCATTTGAACAGACCTGTAATTATTAAAGAAATTTAATCCATAATTTGAAAGCTTCCAAAAATGAACCCTTTAGGCCCAGATGTTTTCACTGGAGAATTCTACCAAACATTTGAAAAAGAATTAACATCAATTCTACACAATCTTCTTCAGAAACTAGAAGAGAGGAAAGCACTACCCAACTCATTTTGTGAGGCTAATGTTACTCTAATACCCAAACCAGACAAATATAATTTTTTAAAAAAACCATAAAACTTCAGGCTTATATTTCTCATAACTTAGATGCAAAAATACTTTTTAAAAATGTAAGCATATCAAATCCAGCAATATATAAAAAGAATTATATACCATAACCAATGGGGTAGGGGCTGGAATAAATCAACTAGGCTGAACAATATTTGAAAATCAACCAATTAATACAGAAAAGGCATTTGACAAAATTCAATATCCATTCATGATAAAAACTCTCAGCAGATTAGGAACAAAGGGAAACTTCCTCAACTTAATAAAGAGCATCTATAAAAATCAAAAGTTAACATCAGGACTTCCCTAGTGGTCCAGTGGTTAAGGCTCCGCGCTTCCACTGCAAGGGGGTGCAGGTTTGATCCTTGGTTAGGGAAGTTCTGCATGCCATGTGGTGTGGCCAAAAAAAAAAAAAGTTAACATCATACTTGCCAATGAAAGACTGAGCGCTTTCCTCCTAAGATTAGGAACACAGGAAGTGTGTCCACTCTCATTACTCTTATTCAACACAGTAGTGGAGGTCCTAGTCAAAGCAACAAGGCAAGAAAAGGAAATAAAAGGTATACCAAGTGGAAAGGAAGAAATAAGTTGTCCAAGTTTGTTGTCCAAAACATGTCCAGATGACATGATTATCTATGGAGAAAATCCCAAGGAATTAACAAACAAGTTCATATAACTCAATGAGTGAGTTCAGTAAGTTCACAGAATACAAAATCAACCACAAAAATCAACTGTATTCCTATATACTAGCAACAAACATGTGGAAAACAAAAACTAAAAATGCAATACCATTTACGATTACTCTCAAAAAATGAAAGAGCTAGGTATAAACCTAACAAAACACATACAGATTTGTATGCTGAAAATATAAAATGCTGGTGAGAGAAATCAAAGAAGATCCAAATAAATGGAGAGACATACCATAATTAAAGACTGGAAGACTCAGTATAGCAAAGATGTCAATTGTTTCCCAATTGATCTATAGATTTAAAACAATTCTGGTCAAAATTCAAGCAAGAATTTTTGTAGACATAGACAAACTTATTATAAAATTTGTATGAAAAAGTAAAGGAGTAGAATAGCTGAAATAATTTTGAAAAAAAAATAAAGTAGGAGGAATCACTGTGCCTGATAATAAGACTTATTTTCTAGATACAGTAATCAAGATAGTGTGAGACTGGTGGATGAATAATTATATAGATCAATGGAACAGAATAAAGAACCCAGAAACAGACCAACATAAATATGCCAAATTGATTTTTGATAAGATGCAAAAGTAATTCAGTGGAGGAGGGATAGTCTTTTTGACAAATGGTGGTGGAACAATCAGACATACATAGGCAAAAAAGATGAACCTTGACATAAACCTCATATCAAATACAAGAATTAATTATAAATGTATCACAGATTTAAATGTAATGTGAAACTATAATTCTTTTAGAACATAGGAGATAATCTTTGGGCTAGGTGAAGACTTATTAGATATGATACCAAAAGCACAATACATAAAAGGAAAAAAATGATAAATTGGGCCTCATCAGAATTAAAAATTTTGCCCTGTGAAAAATGTTTAAAAGGATGAAAATAAAAGCTACAGACCAGGAGAAAATATTTATAAACCATGTATCTGACAAAGGCCTTATATCTAGACTATAGAAGGAACTCTAAAAAAAATCAACATTAATTTAAAAAAAGAACAATTATAAAATGCACAGAAGATATGAGCAGATATTTTACCAAAAAGAAGATATAGGTGGCAAATAAGCACATGAAAAGATGTTGAATATCACAGCCATTAACAAATTAAAATCACAATGAGATATCACTACACATTTTAAAGGACATTTTTAAGAACAGCTAAAATTAAAAAAAGAAATAGGGCAACATCAAAGCTGGCAAGGATGTAGAGAAATTGGATCACTCATAGATTGCTGGTGGGAGTGGAATTGTGTCAGCCACTCTAGAAAGCTGTTTGGCAGTTTCTTATAAAATTAAACGTGCAACTACCATATGACCCAGCAATTTCTGGGTCATATGAGACTTGGGTATTTATCCCAGAGAAATAAAAACTTAAGTTCACACAAAAACCTATACACAAATGTTCATAACAGCTTTATTTATAACAAAATACTGGTAACAACTCAAAAGTTTTCTTTAATAAATGATTGAACAAACTCTGGTATATCCATGCAATAGAAAAGTACTTATCAATAAAAAGAAATGAACTATTAATACATAAAACAACCTGGACAGAATTCATGGGCATTATGCTTACTGAAAAAAGTCAATCTCAAAGGTTACATTAATAGAACATTCTAAAAATGACAAAAAAGTAGAGATGGAGAGCAGATTAACAGTTGCTAGGAGACAGGGATGGGAGTGGAGTGGAGTGGGTGGTGGGCATTCATACGAAGATGTAATATGAGGCTGTTCTTTTGTGGTGATAGAACAGTTCTGGATCTTAAAATCTACATATGGGATGAAATTGCATAGAACTATATACACACAAGCACATAAATGAATGCAGGTTTAAAAAATGGTCAACAGGGACTTCCCCGGTGGTCCAGTGGTAAAGAATCCGCCTTCCAATGCAGGGGACGTGGGTTTGATCTCTGGTCGGAGAACTAAGATCCCACATGCTGCGGCGCAACTAAGCCCACGTGCCACAACTGCTGAGCTCACGCGCCTCAACTAGAGCCCGCGTGCTGCAAACTACAGAGCCCACGCACTCTGGAGCCCGCGCGCCACAACTAGAGAGAGAAAATCTGCATGCTGCAACAAAGAGCCCATGCACCACAACGAAAAAGATCCCGCATGCCTCAGTGAAGATCCTGTGTGCTGCAACTAAGACCTGACACAGCCAAAAAAATAAAGAAAATAAAAATAATAAAATAAAATAAATAAATATTTTTAAAAAAATGGTCAACAGTGAATAAGCTCTGTAGTCTAGTTAACACTAATGTACCAATGTCAAGTTTCAGATGTTGATATCATACTACTGCTATATAAGATGTCACCATGGGAAGCTGGCTGAAGAGTGCACAAGACTATTTATACTATTTTTGCAACTTCTTGTGAGTCTATAATTGCTTCAAAATAAAACTTCTCTTAAAAAATACGGAATCTAAAAAAATGAAAAATACAATTTTAGAAATGACCTACCTCAAAATTTCAAAGGCCTCTTAGTCTTCTGAAGCAGGCTAGACTGACTTAAGAGATCCTCTTCCTTATGCTGAAGATAGAGGCGGGCATGGAAAGAAAGCCCAAAAGGGAAGCAGCAGCTAAAGAGAATAGAGGTAAGTAGGCCAAATCTCTGGAATTTACAGGAGAAAAATAATATGCCTCGAGCAGGGATGTGGGCTACAGTTTAAGCAGAGGAGGCTGTATGTTCACTGACACCCAAGCGTGGAGGAAATAATAGGGTCAGACAGACTAGGGCAAATCTGGGTGTGGGGAGTCTGAGTGGGAGGAGAGAGCATCTCTGTGAGGGTGGATGGAGAGGCAGAAGAAGGAAATCATTTTGAAATGATAGCAGAGTCTGCAATTTGGGTGCAGCAGGGATGAGCATTCAGCCTTGTGAGCACTGGTTGTCTGCGGTTGATTCATTCCACACCTTGCTGATGGACTCAGCCCCTGCCTGCCCGCCATAGCACGAGCTCTGCCTACTCCCTCGGCTCTCCCCTCCACCTAAGCCCAAGGCATATTAATAATAGCCGTCGTCACAACCTACATTTGCACAGAACCTTTTCATTTTTTCAAAAACGTTTCGCATCTATGACCTCATTTGAGCCTCACTGTTCACTTGTAAGGTTGTCAGGGAAGGTGTTTTTTTAAGGTAAGAGAATTAAGAAATCCAGAGATTTCTCATGATATACGGTGCTACATGTCAAGTCTCTGGGCTGTGGCAATCAACTCTGAAATATGAATTGTGGTCACTAGTTTACTATTGGGCCGTATCAACTCTCAGTTCACAGACTCCTTTGCAATCTGATGTACAGGGAATAAGAAATTCAGAGAGAAAAGCTACCAGCAAAATCCAGCCTCAGAGAAAGAGCTCTGCTTTTCAAGGAGCCATAATGATAAAGAAAATGCATCAGTTCATTTGTTTGTGGGTTTTTTGTTAAGAAAAGAAAGGAAAATATGCAAATTTCACTCCGACTGGTTTTATGTTTTCAGGTAATTCCTGAGTCTTAGTCATACATGGGTTCTGGATTAATCAGAATTTATTTTTATCTCCTAACCTTCCGGCTGAAGATTCGAGTGCTGTTCTTTGCCTGCTGGGTGAGGTTGCCATAGAAACTCTTTCAGGGGAAGCAGTGTCTCTCTTTATAATGTTGTGACTGCAAGCAGGGACTAAAGCAAATCAGCCACTCCCAGACAGGAATAAGAATACTCTGGAACTGGGAAAGTACTCATCTCCTCTGCTCCAAGATTTCCTGTGCCCTGAGATGTGAAGTGTTTCCCAGTCATCAGCATCTAAGCACACAAAAGGAAGTATAGTTTGCCCTCGGAGCGTGATCTTCATTAGCCCCTCACTGGAGGTTGGCTGGAAACCCCAGATTAGAATTAGGAGCACTGCATATTGGTAACCAAGATAATACTCAGCCTCTCATTGGTCCTGAAGTTCCGCTTAATTAAACCTTGCATTCCAATGAATAATTTTTGTGGTCTATAAATAGATATTGAATATATGAGTCTCATATATTTTGTAAGGTTTAGAAATAATTTGGATGCAATTGATTTAGTTTAAGAAAAGCACCACAAGCAATATCATTGATGCTGAGAGAAATTTTCTACCAATTAGGATTACAAGTCACTTAATAATGACCAGTTTGAGGGAAGGGTTTGATCCTGTGTCAAATCATGGCCCAGGCGAGGTATCTTTTAGCTTGTGAAATCTGCTTTAAATAAAAGATGACATCAAAACAAAATTTTAAAATTAAAAAAAAAAAAGAATTAAGGAGAACTAGAAAATGCACTGCTATCCTGCTGCTGGCTTATATTGGTTCATGAGACCGATGTGTGCATTTCTTCCCAATTCCGTATTCAGGGATGTCACATCAGTAGCTTGAAAGTCGTCATGGTAGGAGTATTTACACCACAGAAATGTGTAAATCCTACAGATCAGGGCCTTTTCTTTTTTTACCAGCTCACTACTAAGAACTTTTAGATTTAATATCTAATTCTGGATACTTTGTCTTCCAAATATTCCTGGGTTATAGGTATCTTAGAGTCAAAAGAGATAAAGTAACTCCGTGTAAAAAAAGCAGGAAAGTAAGTTTCTTTAAACCCACTCTACGATATGGTTGTTTTCACCTTGGACATGTTAAGCTACTTTTTTTTTTTAATGCCCTTAGAGTCAAATGCTTTTATATTGTATCTGACCCCAGACTCTTAAAATTTGTGTTCCCTTTCTTCCTGCTCTGTTCTATCTGAAAACAAACATTTCTGAGTCACTCTTCTCTGTCTCTGAGCGTAGGTCTACTTTCGAATCTCTGCTTCCTGTTGACAAGAGGAGCAATGACACCACTGCTGGGGGCAGAATAGAGGGTACAAACCCAGAGCTGGGCAGAGACCGAGGACCAGGAGGTGCCTGGGTCAAGCGAGGCATCGCCAGGTCGTCCCCTAAGGAATAGTCACACTGGAGGCTTTGGTGCTGTTACAAATTCTGCCTCCACAGGCAGGTCCAGTCCAAGTGGAGTGTTCAGCACCAGCCTTGTCTAGTTGGGAACAGACACTCAGCCAAATTTAGAGCAGAGGTGACTTTTGAAGAGAGTCTAAATAAAGCTCCCAAATTGGCAGCTGTTCTGAACACTCATCTTACTTCACTAGGTTGGAATGAATTTTGTGCTGCTGGGACAGAAACCTCTAGGAAAGCCATGGACATGCTGCCCTTCATCCCACTGAGGGCTGTCAAGTCAGCTGAGCCTGGGAGCTGAGGAGTGGAAGTTGGCGCTTCTCAATTCCACGTATGATACCACATCAATAGATTATGTCAGCTGGAAAAGAGTTTTAGCTGTGGCCCTGCCTCCTTCCTGCCAGCAAGGAGAAAGGAAAGGGAAGGGAAGGGAAGGGAAGGGAAGGGAAGGGAGGGGGAGGGAGGGGGAGGTGAGAGAGGGGAAGGGGGAGGGGAGAGGAGGGGGAGGGGAGGGGAGAGGAAGGGAGGGAGGAAGGAGGGGAAAGGAAGGGAAGGAAAGGAGAGAAAGAAAGAAAGAAAGAGAGAGAGAAAGAAAGAAAGAAAGAGAGAGAGGGAGGGAGGGAGGGAGGAAGGAAGGGAAAGAACGAGAAAGAAAGAAAAATGAAAAAGAAAGACAAAAAAGAAAATGAAAAAGGAAATGAAAAAGTGCTAAAATCCTCTTCTCACCTTTCAATCTGGTCCTGGAGACTAAGACCCAAACAGTAAATGGTTCATGATGAGATTTAAAGAAGTAGTTTCCTTACTACTACTTTCCACTTCAACTACACACAAAAACAGGACCAAGGGTATGTCTCTTCCCTCCCGCATAAAAACAAAAGGTATCTTCTCCTCCCTGTGAAATCTGACTCCTCCCTCAAGGCCTTGAAGGCCCTCAGGGAAGGCTGGCAACGAGCAGCTGCTTATTTATTTGGGTTGTATTTAGGTACCTTAAGTGCCTGTGTGTGCAGAAGGACTAGGACGTTATGAGAACTCAGTTTTGTCCTTTTAGGAACAAACTTTCCCCCAATTTTGACTGTTACATCTTTCATTTCAATTAACTGAATCTTTTCTTACTTTCTCCCCCAGCCCTCATAGGACTAAATCTCTTGGAATCCTTTGGAAGGAGGCTGTGTGTTCCACTTATTTCTATTCTCCTGGAAGAGAAGCATTTCTTATCCCTGCTCCCACCTGCCTTATTCAGACCATAGTTTTATCCACATGACTCAAGTCAGCTCTTCCTTTATGGAGTTCATGCAAGTTACTACGTCACTATTGCATCCTCTTCAGAGTTCTCGGCTGACTTCCCTATAATTCGTCCATCTTCCTCAGTGACTTCTCCATCTGAGAACGGTTGTTTCTTTTCTTATATCCATCGTTGCCTTCGTGAGTTTCAATAATCCATGCTGATAAAGCTTCTCATATTTTGACCTCACACGTTCTTTTCCTTTCTTTCAAATTCCAGAGACCTGCAAACATCCACCAACTTTCAATCCAGTCCAGCTGAACATTAATGAGTTTAGTAAAGAATTGTTGACTTACTGACCTGGATATGAACTTGAAATCTTTTCCTCTGTTTCATTCTTTTGAATTCCATAACTATTTGTTTTGATTGTATTGCTTTGCAGTAATGTTTACTTGTTGGAAAAATAATTCAAATTTGTACATCAAAAAAATTCCATTATCCTGACCTCCTTAACTGCAATGTCCTCTGTCTGCAATGTACCCTGGTCACTTAGCAGGAAGCCCACCATACAGACTTGTTTATTCCTCAGTGTGGCTCCACACTGAAGATTCCAACCCTCAAAATATCTTCTCCAGCAATTACCTCCTGCCCTTCCTTCTCTCTCAACTGCTTGCCACGCCTAAAATTGCTTCTTATTCTTACGGTCATCACCAGTCACTCTATGATTCTTTATTTTCCTTTTTTATCCCATTTGTTTGACTTGGCATATAATTAACCATTTCACAAACATACTACCACTCCAGGATTTCCTCAACACCTGGGACTTCTGTTCCATTGCCACTCCTAGCCTTCAGGAATAGTTGCCAATTGTTGTTGGAGAAAGCCTTAAAGCCACTGGAACTGGATTCATCACAAATCCATTCTTTGTTGGGTCTACTGATACTCACATCTGCTTTCACTCGTCTTTTATTAATTACTCATCCCACTTCCTAGAGACTTCTCAGTATCTCTTTCATTCTCCTCAAGGCCCAAGTTCTATCCAACCTCCCACTCCCAGCAGGTGACTTTACTACCTGTTTCACTAACATAAAATTTCTCTCATTGGAGCGACTTGAAATTCATTTCTTCCTTTCTCAACATCTCTGTTTCCTTCCTCTTTCTCCTCTTCTTCCTCCTCTAAATCTGAGGTTAACCTCTCAGCTAGGGCTCCCCATTCAAGTCTCTCTTTCCTCCTTGGTACCAAGCACCTGCATCAGTTCTTTCACTTCTCCTGCATCTTCAGTCCTTCCCTCTGAGTTGACTTCTAAGCTTTTGCCCATATGACCTTCCTTAAGAAAATCCTTACTTATCCTAAAGTTTCCTCTCATCACTTTCCTATCCCTCTTTCATTCCCACTATCAAATATTTCGAAAGGATAGTCAAACCAATCACATCTACTAGTTTTGTACCAACAGTTCTTTTTTTTTTTTTAATTAATTAATTTATTTATTTATTTTTGGCTGTGTTTGGTCTTCGTTGCTGCATGCCGGCTTTCTCTAGTTGTGGTGAGCGGGGGCTACTCTTCATTGAGGTGCACGGGCTTATTGTGGTGGCTTCTCTTGTTGCAGAGCACGGGCTCTAGGCATGCAGGCTTCAGTAGTTGCAGCAAGCGGGCTCAGTAGTTGTGGTACACGGGATTAGTTGCTCTGCGGCATGTGGGATCTTCCTGGACCAGGGCTCGAACCCATATCCCCTGCATTGGCAGGCAGATTCCTAAACACTGCGTCACCAGGGAAGTCCCTGTACCAACATTTCTTGCTTTACTGCTTCCATTATGTGTTGCCCCCTCTCTCTCCTCTACTGAAACTCCTCTTAAGGTCATCAGTGATTTCCTAATTACCAAGTCTCCCAGCCAACTCTCCCCCAATTAACTTGCTGCTGCAGCACGCTTTGGCATGAAACTTTCCCTCTCTTTACTCCCTGACCACAGCACTATTTTGATCTCCTCCTATCACTTTGATCACTCTTTTTCCATCTCTGCTCCTGGCTCCACTGCTTCCTCTACCCTCCTAAGTTAAGATATCCTCAGATCTCCTATCTCTTTATAGTGTCTCCTTCAAATATCATCCATTTTCATTACTTCAATTATCACTCTATGAGAATGACTCTCAAATCATGATTTCTTCTAAGGACTAAATTTAAATTTCCAGATGATCTATCGGTATCTGAAACATAAAATATATCAAACAAGACCCAAGATCCAGCCATTTTCTCCCCTAAATCACTCCTGCTATCTTCTCTATAACTTCTAATGGCATAAAAATTTTCCCCGTCAACCGTGACTAGAGTGACTTTTCCTCCCTTTCCCCACATCTGGTCATTTGCCAAATCCAATGTCTTTTTTTTTTTTTAATGTGATTTTATTATTTTTTATTATTATTATTTTTTAAAATATTTATTTATTTATTTGGTTGCACCGGGTCTTAGTTGTGGCAGGCGGGATCCTTAGTTGCAGCTCGCCAGCTCCTTAGTTGCGGCACACGGGCTCCTTAGTTGTGGCATGCCAACTCTTAGTTGCGGCATGCAGGTGAGATCTAGTCCCTGACCAGGGATCAAACCCGGGCCCCCTGCATTGGGAACGTGGAGTCTTATCCACTGTGCTACTACGGAAGTCCCCAAATCCAATATCTTATACCTTCACATTTTTTCCAAGATCAGACCTCTCCCACTCTCACTCCCTACATCAGCCCCTCCTTCCCTCTTACTACATCTACTCCAATCATTTCACCTATTTTTCTCATTCCATGTCTCCTATTCTGCCAGATTAATTTTCCTAAACTCATTTCATATCATCTTACATGCTTTAAAGACTCCCAATTACCTATCAAACTAAGTCTAGACTACTTTAATGAGCATTAAAGACTATTAACTTACTTTTCCAGCATTACCCACCATTATTTCTCTAAATGTGTCCCGTGTTCAGATAAACTTAATCGTTCACTTTCCTCATCTCAGGTCTGAAACTTTCCTACCTCTATGCTTTTGCTCATGTTGTTTTCCTGTCAAGAATGTCTTGCTTTTCAATCACTTCCTGTTGAAATTCTATCTTTGCTTTAGGAAGTTTTGTTCCTTTTACTGTTTGAGATGTAAACTACCTTTCATCTGATCCTCTATATTTTACTCTTAATCTGCTTTGTATCATATCCACTGGCGAACGTACCACGTTCTCACCACTGATGTCTTATCCTCACTCTAGCTTGTGTCTTTAATACTATTTTCCAAGTACTCTGCTAGTTTCTGCAGATTCAAAGATACGTAAAAATTTTCCTAATTTCCCTGGGAAATTCAAAACGCCCTTACCCAAAGGACACTTGTATTTATGTTTCTCATCCCCATCCCACCGTGCAGGTTTCTCACTCACCCAGAAGGCAAGTGAGCTCCTATCGCTACTACTTAAAGGATGTAAAACAGAGAAAGTAGGGCCATCTTTACCACTACGGCAAGGGAGAGTGTGTTCTCGAATCCTCGTGTTGGAGTTTGGGATGCCAATCTTTGTGCCAGAGAGGGTTTGCAGGCTAGTGCTGGAGACAGACCCCAAAGAACCAGTTACAAGGTAATTTGACAAAAGCTGTGGTAGGAGTGTGTACTCTCGGAGCTGTGGGAGCCATCTCCAGCAAGGAGTGGGAGCAGGAAAGAACAAATCTGAAGGCTTTATTGAAGGATGAAGGAGGTTGGCAGCTGCTCAGCTCAGTCAGGTTTTCTCAGTGACTTTATCAATCATTCTGAAACACAAAATCCAGTGCTGTGCCTTTCCCAAGCATTAGGCATAGTCACACGTTCTTGCAAGTACTTACAGAAATGCAATAAATTTTAGAAGCTATGTTACTGTTTCATATGTTCTGGATCTAGAGGCCCATCCCTTTCCTCCTTCAAGTCCTGGAGTTGGTACATTAGCCTCTACCTGGCCATACATGGCTGTTGGGGAAATCTGAGTCCACGGGCATGGTGAGTGAGGAACATCAAAGAATTGAAAACAAAAAACTGATGGTTCTGCCACATACATACAAGTTGAATGGCCAAGTCATTTAACTTCTCTTGAATTTAGTTTCCTAAAAAGAAGAAGATAGTAATAGTGTCTACTCCTTATTTATGATGAAGGGAGAAGAAAATAATATCTATTAAGTTTATGCTAAGAGCCAGGTGATTTATATGATAATTCATTTAATTGCCATAAATAGCTATGGGTAGGTAGCATTAGTATTCTCATTTTATGGCTGGAGAAACTAAGACTCAGAGGAATTAAATAACTTGCCCAAGGTTACAGAGGTAACAAGCAGAGTACCCAGGATAAACCTGTCTGATTCCAAAGATATCGTTCTTTTCCATTACTCCATTTAGCCACAAATCACGACCTTACTTGAAAATGGCAGGGTCATTTGGTGAAAAGTGCCCCAAATTAAGAACCAGCAGAGTGCCACCCGCATCTACAAGGTAAGCCTTTCAGAACACCCATCAACTCCCATTCTAGCATTCCTTTTCTTTGGGAAAGTCTACTCATCTACTCAAATATTACCGCTTTCAAAACCTTCCCAGCTGTCCCCCTGCTCCCCCCCCCCACAGAGCATAATCTGTGACTCCATCCTCCAGGGCTATGGATATAATAGCCCTTAGCCCACAATTTCACTTATTGTTGTAAAGCCAGAGATTAATCCAATACCTGGCATAGAATAAGCACCCAGTAGAAGTTTTCTGAATGAACGAATGATGTGTAACACTACACAAATCATTTAATCTCTCTAAATATCAATTTTTGCCATCTCTAAAAGAGATGACTAGTCTCTCATACCTCACAGGTATATCATGAGAATTCAATGAAATATGTTGTGTTCTTAAAAATAAAACTATTAGATGAGGCCAAGAGGTTATTCCTTTTACAAAAAACAAAAGACAGAAAAAGAAAGCAACAAGGAGGTTTTTACTCATGTTGATCCACATGAGCTCTCTAAATGGTGAGTGATTATAAGCTGCCCCCACCCCTAAAAAAAGAAAGAAAGAAAGAACACAAAATATATTGGATTTTCTCATGTTTATTTACTTAGAGTCCATAGTTTTTCATCATACCAGAAGTTTTGTGAGTAAAGGGATTATACCTACTTTTCTCACATATAAATACACATACCTACACAACACTTATCTAGGAACTTTCCATTGCACGATGAGTCATTACCTTTCTGACTGATTTGCACATAGACATGTCTTTTGATGGTGTCATAGGAAGAAGTTAAGTCCTTAAAGCTTTGGAGACAAAGAGCCTTATGTCTGAATCATAGTTCTGCCACGTACAGTTGAGTGAGCAAGTTAACTCCTCTTGTATTTATTTCCACAAAAAAAATAAAGTAAAAGAGAGAGAGAGAAAAATTATAACAGTACCTACTTCTTAAGATTGTTGTGCAGAGTAAATGAATTAATCCTTATGAAGTACATAGCATGGTTCTGGGCCAAAGCATGCCTTCAAATACCGTGATGATGAGATAATAATGCTGCTGATGATAATGATAACAGAAGTGATGATAATCATGAAAAGCTGATTATTTCTCATCCTGCTGAAGTTAACAGCTGAGCGCATCTCTGTAAGGATTAAAGAAATCATCTGAACGGGAGCCTAACACCTCTTGGTTTTATAGGACTTTACAAAATCCAAAACACATTCACACACACAATTTCATCTGTGCTCCCAGTAATTCTGAGAGGCAGATAATTAGAGAGAATTGGTTCAGAGAGGTGAAGTGAAAATGTCAGTACTATTCAGAGTACAATGAGGCATGGGACACAGGCCTATGTCACAGACCTGGGCCTCATGTTGTGGTTTCTTTCTCTTTTTCAATAGTGTTTCTGATGAGCATTGAGTCCTGTTCCAAATGTCAGAACAACAGTAGTATTTAGATAAGCAGCAAAGGTAATAATGATATTTATTTCTCCAAAAGACTTTTCCTTTTTACCTACCTGAGAGCTCCAGCCACATGCATGCCAGAAATGCATAAACAATTATGCCAGGCTAACAGCAATAGCTGAAAATATAACTTTTCCTCTAAGGTGAAGTACATTATCACCAACTATATTTTCTTTTTCCCCACTCAAATGTTTGGATTATCATACCTACCTATTGACAGCTTTCTCACTGACGTATAACCACGGGTTTCCTGGAGATTGGCTAAAAGCAGTGTGACACTGGCTTTTTTGCACACAGGGTGTGTTCTTAGTGGTGGGGTTCCTCCTGGGTGTCAGGAAAGTTCTGGCTTCCCTAATCATTCAGATGGGATTCAGTTCTATTCAAAAAACTTGTTTGGCCCCATCTTACCTGCCAGGTTCTCTGCCATGTGCAGTTCCAGAAAGAGATTACATAGTCTGGTCACCATGTCACTGTTTCCTGTTCTAATCCCAAACATCCCTTGGCTAGTGACAGTAACCACACAGCTGGCAGGCAGGATAAGGGAAAGATCTGGGGGAGCCCAATATCTCTCAGTCCCATATGTGCTCTTTGGCCACAGTTTAAAATAAAGAGGTTTCCTCCCTCTCATCCCCTGGGGTGTGCACTATTTTTCAAAATCCACTTACAATAGCAGAAGCAGGTCATTTATTTGGCTTGCCTACACTGGGCTCTGATTTCTGCATCTTGACTCTAAGTTCAGGTATGTGTTGATCTTGAAATGCTTCTCTTGGCATCTACGTGTCAAGAAGAACCCCACGGTGATTCCAGACTGGTTTTCTTGTCCCCAGTTCCCTTGTCCCTACTCTCACTGGACAATTTTGTGTGTGTGTGTATATATATATATAAAGATCTCATGCTTTATCTTTACTCACAGTGTCACTGCCACTTCTGTTACTAATTTTCCCCCCAATAATCTTAGTGAAACGGGTTTCTTTCCTCAGGAAAACTAACTTCTCCATGCATATCTCAGATGTCATTATTTTTTTTTTCCAGTCAGAGTCATTCCTTCCCTCCACCTCAAAATCCCTGAAAACCTCAGGCCCCATACTCCCCCCCTCCTCTTCCCTAATCTCTGAGCACAATTAGCTGAAGTCCCCTCTGAGGAGGAGTGTCCCCAAAGTCTAGATATTTTATCTTCCCTTGTCTAGTGTGGCACTGTGTCTTTCTGGACCTTCTCCCATTCCTTTGACTATTTTTTTCTGTTCCCTCTATTGATTATGGCCTCAGCTCTTCACTCTTTCTGCACTATCCTCTCTCATTCCTCCATCCATTTATTCATTCATTCAGGATTCACAAAGGATGGAATATCTGCCTGGTACCAATCCAAGCATAGGGATACCGCAGCGAAAAGAACAAACAAGGCTGCTTTCACGGAGCTTACACCCTGAGAGGTGGAAACAGAACATAAGTATGTACATAAATTTAAAATAAGATAATTTTGGATAGTGAGAGAAGATGGGAAGAACAAGAAAAAGGGTAATGAGACAGAGAGTAGCTTCAGATGGGGGAAATAGGTAGGAAACCAGTTTAGAGAGTGTGTCCAGGAAGTGCTACTCTAAGAAGAAGTCATTTAAGGCAAGAGTGTAATGATAAGAAACCAGCCACAGGATGAAGAGCAGCCTGGGCAGAGGGGACAGCTCGTGCAAAGGCTCTGTTAAGGGGAAAGAGCTTCTTATGTTTGAGGCACATATTTAAAAAGTCAAAAGTAACTGGAACATTGTGGACAAGACAGGGAATGGCAGACGTGAGGGTGAAGAGATAGGCAGGGCTCAGGGCAGGCCTTGCTAGACCGTGGTGAGGAGTCTAGATTTTATTTATTATTTTATTATTCAATGAGATGCTATTGAAGGGCTTCAAGCAAGAAAGGTACATGGTCTCATAGAATACAAAGAGTGCTCTGGCTACTGTTGGTAGACTAGAAACTACAGTTTCACCCTCAACTGTAAGGGGAAGATAATCATCAAATTGGGAAAGGTAGAAAAATAAAAATAAACAAACAACAACAAAATCCCAGCAGAAAAGGATTGAAGCCGAAATGGCAGAAAGGAGGAAGGGATAACTTAATTTAAATGAGTTAAGAACTCTCAGAACAAGGCCAGAGGTGCTTTAGGGAATTTAAGGTACTTGTGAAAGTGTCTGAGAGCTACTGCCAAATATCAAAGGTAATGTCAGAAGACTGAAGAAACCAAATGCTCCTGTTTTCAATAGAGGAGAGACAGGGGAGTAAAATCCTCAAAATGACTATTTAAAATGGGATTGGTAAATATTTTTAAGAGAACATTGTGATTATTAGGAATCAGCACAAATAGACCTAAGAAAAAATTATGTAAAATTAAGCCAGTTCCTGCTGCCATAGTGGTGATGGCTGTAGTGTAATGGTTGATGGAATTATCAGACTGAAAATATTTCGGTCACTCTATGTATTTGGGTGAGACTTTCAATAAAATCATAGAATCTCAAAGATGACTGGAACTTTATCAACAATCCGTTCCAAATTTCTAACCTATAGAAGATTTTTTTTTTCTACAACATCCCAGTAATTCTTTGGATAACAACTGCTTGAACATAACAAAAGGTAATTCATTCCACTTTGGAATGGTTTGAAATGTATTGCTGAAAATATGTTTCTATGTAAATGTAAACCTCTCCTATCTGGATCATTATAAGCCTAATTCCTCTCACATATACCCTTCGTTTTAAATTTTCAGAATGTGTTACGTTACAAATACGGAAAATAGGGAGATATGTTTGGGTATTTATTTGTGATTGAGCAATAATACCAAAGAAGTCTAATTAGTCAAACTAGAATAAGGTCTCTAAACTCGTGCCAAAGAACTCTTTTTTTTCTATCCATTTAAAAAAATCTATATTTGAAAAAAAAAAACCTATGTTTGGATCAAGCGATTATCAAGCCTAAAGATGAAACAAAGCTAAAGAAGAGAGATGTCGGATGATTAAATCTGGATTCAATACAATTATTAATAGCATGGGATAATTGGTTGAAACTAATACATTTTTAAAAATTAATTAATTAATTAACTTATTTATTTATTTTTGGCTGCGTTGGGTGTTCGTTGCCGTGCACAAGCTTCCTCTAGCTGCGGTGAGCGGGGGCTACTCTTCGTTGCGGTGCGCGGGCTTCTCATTGCGGTGGCTTCTCTTGTTGCGGAGCACGGGCTCTAGGCGCTCAGGCTCAGTAGTTGTGGCGCGCGGGCTTAGTTGCTCCACGGCATGTGGAATCTTCCCGGACCAGGGCTAGAACCCGTGTCTCCTGCATTGGCAGATGGATTCTTAACGACTGCACCACCTGGGAAGCCCTAAACTAATAAATTTTAACAGCAATAAGCACAGAGGTGTCCCCCCCCAAGATTCCCTGTATAAGTACAAGATAACTCTGCAACAAGTTGAGTGAAAAATACTTAGGGATTTTAACTGACCATAGCTCATTATGAGTGAGATATGGCTGTTAATGTAACTGAACAGACATACCCTCTAAAGCAACTGTGGCCATAATTCTCCTGGATTTATGCTGGCAGACCCCGCAGAAAACATCAGTTCTTCTTTTGGATGTATGATGCGGACAAACTAAAAATCCTCCTGAGACAGTGACCAGGATAGTTAAGGGTTGGAAACTACCAGAAAATACACTGGAAGAAACTTACGAAGCTTAGCCCCAAACAAAAAAGTCTGGGGTGGGATGTGGGGAAGCATAGCTCTCTCTTAAGGAAAACATTTTGCCGACCACTTAATGGAGTTCGGGGAGGAAGGAAGAGTGTACAGAATTCAACTGAATATAAAGAAGAACTTCCTTAAACATTAGGAGGGACTGACTTGTGAAGTAGTGAGCTCTCATCCCTGACAAAGGCCAAGGCTGTTCATCAGGAATGTCCTTGGGGGATTCAAGAATTGGAAAGGAAGTTGAATTAAGTCGACTTCTAACTTCTCATCCAGGTCTAACACACTGTGATTCAAGGGCTGGCCTTCAAAGCAACATAGAGTATGGCCTGGTGGCTCCCTGCCCAGGAAGAAGGACATTCTGTTGCTCTGTGATATGTTAGGAGGGAGAATTTCCTGCATATGGTTCACTTACAGTCAGCTGTTACTCTGCCGTTCTGTTTTGGAATATCAGTGTCAAGCTTCCCCTTTTGGAAAGGGAGCAGTAGGGAATGAGGAGGGGGGAGAGGTTCTTGTATTAATCGTTCACTCGGTTCCAGGCATTCCTAATCTATTATGTCAACTTGAGTTTATAACTAAATTTAAACGTTCAGGTTTCCCTTCCAGGGATGAGGAGGAGCAGTGAAACAGCTGCTAGGACTAGGGTGAGGCTAATAGTTGGAAGAAGCCAAACCACAGTCTATCTGCTTTTAAACTTAACAACAACAACAACAAAGTGATTAGAGCGAGGGGGAGTTGCTCCACCCCCCAACACCGCTGCTGCACAGACGTTTGGATCACCTCGTAAGCCAGTGAGGAGGTGAACACGGGAACAGGTGCGCCTCCCTCTAACCCCGCTTCTAAGCAGGGATTATTATGCTGCGTTCAGGGTGCCCGGTACCAATTAATCAAGGCTAGACAAAAGGATATACCAGGAGGGAATGGGGTCGGGGGAGAGAAGCCAGGAGCCATGTAGCATGTACATTGCAGATGACATCATTGAAAGAGATTTGGCCCTCCTCTTCCCGGAGCTGGAAGCTCGCATGTCTGTGCAGGAGCCAGAGTGGGGTTGCTTGGCGGGGGGTGGGGGGTGTGAATTGGTGAGAGGAGGCGTGCCGGTGCTGGGGAGAGGTGTGGAGATGCGAAAGGGAGACCTGGAGACAGCCGGCGAGCAGAGAAATCGCGGGGGCTGAGGTCTTTGCGCCGCTCCGAGCTCCGCCCCTGCGCTCGGCAGCCGCGCTCGGCCCTGAGAGGGGCACGCCTGTTTGGGGGTGGGGAGTATTGCACTGGGGTGGGGGGGCGGGTAAGTGGTGGCGGTGGCGGTGGAGAGCCGCCTGCGCATGTCAAGGCTGACGGTGCACACACGGTCGGGGCGCCTGGAGAAGGGCCGCTGGTCACCCGCCACCCAGGGTCCGGGCCCCTGCACGATCTGCAGGCCCACAGAAGCTTCCGCCTCCTTCCTGGCCCCCCTCCGGACCTCCCCGGGGAGGCTCGGCGGGTGTGGACCGGACTGAGGTGGAACGAGTTCTGTAGCTCAGACGGCAGCCCCGGTGGTTTCGGGTGTGAGGGCAGGCCCAGCTGGAGAAGTCGATCAGGGCGGACGAAGCCGGCGCTCCCGGGTCTGGGTGGATCCTGGTCGGAGCGTAACTCTTGGTAGGGAGGTGAGAGGTGGATCAACATGGACCCCTCCGGCAGCGCAGCCGCCTAGAGCCTGCCTGCCGCTCTCTTCGGAGCTGAGCTTTCCCCGAGGCTCAAACAGGGGAAGCAGCTGAGCGGCTGGAATTGGAAGTTCCGGGTGGGCGGGGAAGGCTCTGTCCGTGGTGCTGACCCGGATCCCAGCAACGGGCTCCGGGGAGAGCGCGCCAAGCTGCCGATCCACTCCCTCGACTTGGGGCAGTCCGCTAGGGTGGCCGGGAGCTGAAACCCCCGCCCGGCTCAAGAAGCCCGCAGAGCCTCCCCAGTCAACGGCACTTGGCCCTTATTTCAGTCAGAAAGTCGCCCCCTTGGAGCAGTTCGTCCCAGAGGGTTTCCTCGAAAGTACTGAGAGGGAGGAGTTGTTGACCCAGGGAATCTCTCTGTTTAGCCCCGGAAGCCACCCGCTGAAAAAGATGCCTGGCTTCAACAGATTGTTTCCCCTGGCTTCCCTCCTGCTCATTTTGTGGGGTAAGTACCAGCACCCTGCCATGCGAGATGCAGATGACAGTAATAATGCTAACAGTAATAACACTTATTGATGTCGTTGGTGACAACAAGGAGCCCTGGTTGACTTCCCTCTGTGCACGTCTCCCGGACACGGGATCCAGAGGGGTTCCATGAGAGCTGGGATTTTGAGACTGGAAAAAGGCCTCCCCACTCCCGTGCTGCTTTATTCCTGAACCTCCCTTGGTGGTTTTTCCACCCTTCCTCCCGTTTCCTGTTAATTCAAAAGTATTTTTTCCCTTTCCCGTAGCTGAAAGAGCATGCAGTCACATTCATTATTTAAAAATCTCGGTTACAGGTACATTTCATTTCTCAATGAGGTCTTTGAATTAATTTTTATATATTAAAAAAATCTGGATGCGTGCATTTTGAGAGTGAAACTAGTTGTTGATCCATCTGTTTAATTTCAATAAGTAAAACAGGCTTCAGCCATTTGCAGCTATATATTAGATAAATAGGCACCTGGGAATTGCATCTTTCTTCTTTTTCATGAACACGTGGAATTAAGGTGCTTTGGCGTTTGGGGGGCTGAGTTTTTTTGCCTTTAAAGATAAATAGGTTCTTGTTTGTCTGCCCTGAAGGAGTGAGGTGACCTTCTCCCTCCAAATAAGGGAGTCCTATACTTGCAACAGTAAGGCTGAGCAGAGTGGTGTTAGAGATGGGCTTGGAGTGGGATGTCTGCATGTGTGTAGTGGGAGTTAATGAGTCTACATGATAATATCTGAATGTGTGATTGAGAGAATGCTTTACTGTGTTGATGTATGCCTCAGGGTCTGAATGTGTATGCTAGTGTATGTCAGAGCGTGTTAGTATGGGCATCTGCATGTATTGATGAGGATATAGTAGTGTGTGTGTGTGTGTGTGTGTGTGTGTGTGTGTGTGTGTGTGGTTGTTGTGTAGTTATGGGCATTTCAGTCTTGGTAACTTAGATCCTCAGGTCAAATATAGGTGCTCTACAGCTGATAATTGCTTTACATGATCTTAGCTACATTCCTCCATGTTAAAAATCAATAACCAGTATAATTAGATGTGAGCATGCCCACCTGCCTTACTGAAACTAGGTATAGGATTATGCTCTATGGTTGGCATGGAACTCATTCTGCTGGTGCAGTGGCAGATATGCTGATGGGAACAGCCTCTTTACCTTCGTATCACTTTATTAAGCCTCCAGGACTAACTCTGGCTGCCAGCATTATCTGGATTTTGCATGTGACCAGAAGCAGAGCCAAGCTTCCTGTTGAGACAGGCTGGGAAGGACAAAGAGGGAGAGTAATGCCAGTCCCAAGGGCAGACTCACCGCCACCCATCCCCAGTAGAGTAGATCAGACCTGAAGCTGAAACAGACATAATAGGTTGCCAATGATCTCACCTGCTTTGAAGACTTAAGGCTGTGATGTCCTCAGGGGAGGCTAAGACTAGGGGGCTTAGGAGAGGTTAGTTGGGCTGTATAAGAAAGAGCATGAGTAAAGCAATGAGAGATGAAGTTGTAGAGAAGGTTGGGGTGAGATTCTACAGAGCCTTTCTTCCCACACCCTAATTTAAGTTTTTAGCATATTTGCCTGAATTCTAGTGGAGGGGGAGAGCACTCTATAGGCCAAGGACCTTTTGACTAGGACTTACAAAGCCTGGATTGGAGTCTTAGCTCTGCCACTAGCTTGCTATGTAATAACCTTAGAGTATTTTGTTCCTCATATACGTATATTTGGAAATACATAAGTTTGGAAATTGGGGCAGATGATATCTAACGTCCCTTTTAGCTGCACAGTTGAATGGTGGGGAAATATTTACAGAATATTGCTAAAATAGGCAGAATGCCCATCCTCCTCCCCACCCCTCAATTCCCCCACAATAAACCTTTGCAAGAATGTGCATATTACACCTATCCTTGCCCATCCTCAGCTTCTGTATGTTGGTTCACCAAATTGAGAAGCTGCAGAAGGGAAAGAGAGATAGATAGTTCAGGAAACGTTGCCAGTAAATGTAAGAGAGAGGGCCTCGCTTCACAAATGCAATATCTTTTTATTTGCATGTAATCCCAGCATTGGAAAGCACTTAACTTAGATGTGTTCACCCTTCCCAATATGAATGGAATTTTTTCCATTCTTTTATTTTCTGCGTGAATTGAACAAAATTCCCTTATTTCCTTCAATAAAGTATATCATAATAATAATAATAATAATAATAATAATAATAATAATAATAATAGAACCTACACTTGCCTTGTGCTTTCCAGTTTACAAAGCAATTTTCAATCTATTACTTCTTTTGGTCCCCATAGCAATCCTATGGTGGTAGTCAGGGGAAGCAGTATTATTTCCAATTTAGAGATGAGAAAATGAGTGCAGGGGAGGGGAAAGGACTTGCTAGAGAACTCTTATCTCTTGATTTCAGTCTTCCAGGGCTTGTTCTAGCTCCTCTTATGGACATACATGCTGCCATACAGGATTGCCAGGTGGGCGTCTGTCTTCCTCTCATCCCTCTTTGGAACCACTCTTACACTTCTCTCCCATGCCATTGCCTTTCCTAGGGCCTTACTCATTCTTTACCTCCTAGTGTCTTCTCTGTTTTTCCTCTCCAGGTCTACTCTCCCAGGTGTCGGTTGTGTCGGGGAATGTTTTCCTCTCTTCCCCCAGTAACCCATTTTACATCCCATTCTTTCAAGGCTCTGCTAAGTGACTGGCTAATCTGATAGACCAACTCATTTCAGGGAGTTAATATCTACAAATAACATCATTTATTACCCCCTTTTGGAAAGTATTTACAATCTAATCAAAGCCTTTCTTTTCTTAGCATTGTAGAGCAAAGTCAAGAGGAGCAATATAGCAATAACCAAAGAAGAAAAAGATTTGGGGTTATTAGAGGAGTTGATTACATACACATTACTATCCACCTGATAATAGATTGATGCTATTCCTTAGTTAAATATAATCATAGTTAATATATTCTTCCTTCTCTGGTTTCCTCATTATTACTATAGACATTGAAGAGGAGACCATGGGTCAAATGATTTGGTCAAGATTATTCCAGGAGTTTATTATTTACAGTCAGCAATGTGGGTTGAATGTCTACCATATGTACAATCTTTTCTTGGATATCTAGAGGATTTCTTGGAAAGAGAGGCAATAGTGTACTGGAGACTTACAGGGTGGAGAAATATACTTTACCTTTTGGTGGAAGGAGCAGCAAGTCATATTGCAAAGGGAAGGCAAACAAGGATGAGAGGATTCTGTGGCCATTTTGCAATGTTCTATCCAGGACCTCATGAATTAAATTGACCTCATGAGCTGAGTTCTTTCTTAGGACTTCAAACTGGACTTTGGCAAGGAGAAGGCGATCAGTGGGGCTTGCTGTCTGATGATACCTTGGATTACTCAGGGGCAACTCAGAACAAAGAGAGGCTGCCGTGCCCTACTCACCATCCTGACTACATGTATTCTGCCTTCCCTCCTTTAACTATAAATGAACTAACCGTGTTTATATTTAAGATCAACTCATCTACTTGTTCACTAGAGGCTATCACCTCTCACCTATTCAAGGATGTTAGTCCAGCAAACCATACACTTTCAAGCCCCAGCAGCTCTACTGTTATCTTCATCCAAGCAAAATCATTGAACCACCTCTCAGTCTGATCACTGTACCAGCCTCTTAACTGTTCTCTTTGCTTCCACCCTTATCCTTCCTCACCTCTTCAGTTTATTCTCAACATAGCAGTCAGATCATGTAATTTTGTATAAATCATGTCATTCTTCCACTCAGAAGCCTCCGATGCTCCCACGTCACTCAAAGCAAAAGCCAAAGTTCTAATTGTGGTCTGCAAGAGCAGCCATGATCTGGCTCTGGCTTATTTCTCCTGCCTCATCTCCTTCTACTCTCACTTTGTGCCCTGTACTTTATTGTGCTTTTTGCTTTTGCCAACACACTCCCACCGTAGGGCTCTCGAGTTGCTATCTCCTCGGCACACCTTCACACAGATATTCATACAGCTTGCTCCCTCCTTTCTTTCCTTCAACACCTGCTTGATGTCACCTTCTCAGTGAGTCTCTGATGATTCTATGCATGCTCTAACTCCTCTGTTCTGTTTTATTTTTTCTTATAATTGCACTTATTGCAGCTTAATGTTGCTTATTTTCTCTCTCCTTCCACTGGAATGTGGGCTCCATGAGAGCAGGGATGCTTTCTGTTTTGTCCCCTGTTGTGTTCTCAGTGCCTAGAGCAGTGCCTGGCATACAATAAGCACTCGATATATGTTGAATGAGTGAACAAACAAATGAAGGAAAATAACATTAACGAATGTACAAAGCACATTCGAAGAAATCATCCCATAGAATTTGCATGACAAATCTATTAGATAGATATTATTTTCAGCATTTTGTTGATGAATAAACTGAGTCTCAGAGAGGTTAAACAGTCTATCAAACTGGGAATTCTCTGGCGGCCCAGTGGTTAGGACTCTGCGCTTTCACGGTAGGGACCTGGGTTCTGTCTCTGTTTGGGGAACTAAGATCCTGCAAGCTGCGCAGCACGGCCAAAAAAAAAAAAAAGTCTATCAAACCCAAGCCTTCAGTTGCCCAATACCGTCTTTCTTCTGCCTCTATAAGTGTAACTGTACATTCCTTTGTACATTTTCCTATTCTTCTCTGAAGTCATCATCATTGAACTAACTCATCTTTACCACGTCTCATTAAATATGAATGTGCCCCAAGGCTCCCTGCTACATGGGGTTCTCAGTGCACACTCTACACCTCTATCCACTCCCAAACTTTTGCACAAACCATGCTTTTTTTTTTTTAAACCAGGCCTATACTCAAGCTTTCAAACTCTTCATATTCTGAAAATGTTTCTGATCAGTTCTCTCTAGATATGGACCCTCCCCCGATTAAAGTGATGACCCCAATGCAGAAGCAGGAGAGCCTCTTGCAGGCTGCCTGATAAAACCACCCTCTGCCTGTTGAGAGTTTTAAAGCCAATAAAATTTATTTTACCTTGATATGTTAAATTTTATCATAGTGCCTCTAGTTTTTAAAGTCTATGTCTAAAAATTAAATTTGTTGCTTTCTGAGTCAAATATTTCATTTTTTGACTCATAATTAGTCGGTCAGTCTCATTTTAAGTTCTAAATCAAGCTTTTCTCTGCTTTTAGAAAGAACTGTCTGCCAGTAGAGGAACAGACTGACCATTCACTGTGGACTATTTTTTAAATTACAATGTGTATTATTTCATTTTTTAGGGGTTCTGTTTTTATTATTAATGAGAAGGTAGCCTCAGAAGGGGTTAGAAGTTCTGATACAAGAATCGTTGGTAAAAAAAAAAAAAAAAAAAAAAAGAATCGTTGGTGATTCATCTCACTTTTGAATCTTCTGTATAAGATGCAAACTCTCTTACCAAATAGTTTTTTGCATTTGTTAACAGCTTCAACACCAGAAAGAAAAAAAAATTTTTTTAATTGAGTTAGCTTTACTTTCTTGTGACTTTTGGAGTTGGACAGAATCTATTTTCTCTTCCACAGGCCAACCTTCAAATATTTGAAGACAGGTGTGTCGGTGTTCAAGCTAAGCACCCCCGGTCCCCCCTTTGTTCTTACCAGACTTTGCCCCCAGACCCTTCTCCATCTTGCTTTCCTCTGCACATGCGCTCGTTGAAAACTTCCTTTTGTACAATGTGACACCCTGAACTGATCATAGTGGTCCAGAGCTGCTCTGAACCGCACAGGGGGACCGCCCCGCCTGTGCCCTGCGGTGCACATCTGATAACGCAGCCCACGTTTGCACTTGCTTTCTTCGCAGCCACATCCCACTTTTGATTCATTCTGAATTTTCAGTCTGATGTACTTACCCTCTGTAATGGGCCATGAGCTTCTAGAGGGCAGGAACTATAAGTCCAGGCCTGCGTGTGGCCTCCAAGGTGCCCCCCAATCTGACCCCCCCTCCTCATTTTGTTTTTGTTTTTTACTTTTTTTTATTTTACTTTTTTATTTTTTAAATTATTTTCTCTTTTTCCCCTTCTCATTTTTAACTGTGTGTCTCTCTCTCCTCTTTGGGTGAAGATCATCGCCCCAGCCCCGTGGTCAGCTCACCGTTCTCCTCCTTGCTGCTCCATCCTCCACCATGCATCAGAATGACCTACATTTTCCATAAAACACAGATATGATTACGTCTCTCTAAGGCTTTAAAACACGTGACCCCCTCCTATTGTGAAGGGCATACAGAGGTCTTCACAACATGGGTCCAATCTACCTTTCTGGCCTTAAGTCTCACCATCCTTCTCTTCCTCTCTTCCCAGCCCAGCCAGGAATAACTGCCTCTCCTCTAGTGTGTCACTCACCATGGTCTGGTTTAACGACAGGAGTATGTGTTCCCTGCTAGACTGTCAATGTCTTTAGGGCGTGAAGCATGTTTTATTCATCTTTGTATCTCAGCGTCAGGCCTGGCATAGAGAAGGTCTCTGTGGGTGCTGGTGGAACGAAGGGGTGCATGGGTGGTTGGTGGATGGATGCTTGGGTGCCCTGTTCCCCACCTTGACTCTAAGTCCTTGAGCGCAGAGCTGAGGTCCGAGCTGTACCGCATCGCTGCTGCTTCCGGGAAGGCTTTCAGTCAACGCTGCCTCATCCCTGCCCGTTGTGAGAGGGTGTACCTGGGGATAAACGTACGTGTGCACGCTATTTCCAGCTTGTCTCATGATTCTGCCTTCTCTGTCTCCCCTCCCTCCCTCCTTGGTCTCCACTGCCTCTCCCCTAACACCTCCTGTCCCTTCCCTGGCGTCCGGGCTCTCCCCAGCTGGCGTCTGCTTCCCTGTGTGCGTGGAAGTGCCCTCGGAGACGGAGGCCGTTCAGGGCAATCCCATGAAGCTGCGCTGCATCTCCTGCATGAAGAGGGAGGACGTGGAGGCCACCACGGTGGTGGAATGGTTCTACAGGCCCGAGGGCGGTAAAGATTTCCTTGTATGTCTGACTGCTGACTCTGCCCTTTGTTTCGCTGGCCTCTGCCATTGTGTGCCTGGCCCCCGACAAGTCTGGGGAATGACATCTGACAAACACCGGCTCTTTCTCTCCCGAGCACTGACAGCTCCTCTGCAGATCACTGACAGCCTTAGTTTAGCCCAGCCTCTGGGAAAGGGAGGGCTCCAGGCCAGCTCTGGGCACTCCCGGTTACAAGCAGGGTAAGGAGGAGAAAGGCATAAATAGTACTTAGAGCCTGCTGTGTGCCAGTCACCCCACTAGGCACTGTGCAGGTGTTTTCATCGAATCTCTGCACCATCCTACTGGATGGATTAACTTCATAGAAACATGGAAATAACTCCAAGGGTCATTAAATGAGATAGCATAGGTTAACTCATTTAAGTCTCACAATCTCAGTGAAATAAGAATGTCACGCACGACCAAAACTGATGTGCAGCTGGTACACACACATCAGTGGGTAAGATATTCAAATAGTCCTACAGTGGTTACTTGTGCCAAATCTCCCAAGTGGCTTCATCACCATCCTTCCCACTAGGAACCTCCAGACCTCCCATGATGTAGGAACTAAGGGATCAGCCATGGCCAATGTCAGTTCTGATGGGTTGGTGCCAGTGCCAAAATGGTTGTCATGTACTTTGAACAACAACTTGGGGATGAGCATTATTCACACTGTCGCTGTCTTTGGGGCCAGGCTGCCTGGGATTGAGTCTTGACTCCACAACTTATTTTAACTCTGTGTCCTTGGACAAATTACTTAACGTCTCTCTCTGTGCCTCAGTTTCCTCATCTCTGAAATGGGGATATAAGCCATAGCTACCTCACAGAGCTGTTACCAGGACTCATGTGCTATAATTTTTAATGCGTTGAGAATAGTTCTGGAATACAAGAAGTACTGTATAAGTGTTTGATAGAGAATACACACACACACACACACACACACACACACACACAAATGGGGCAACTAAGGATCAAAGAAATTAAGTTAGTAAGACAGCTTAGATTTGAACCAGGTCGTCTGACAGCAGATACAAAGCCCTTTTTACTGCACTGCCTCATCTTCCTGGGGACAAGTTTTTCCCCACAAAGACCTAATGGAGACACAACATTAGGATGAAATTGAGTTTTGCTTGCTCGTCTGTCTAGCTCTCCTAAAGCTGGACTCATTTCTCACTCGAGGCTGGATGTGCCATTCTGATGTGGCTTTGCTGCACTCAGGTGCCAGGCCTGGGACAGTAGGCTTCCTAGTGCCTGGCTCAGGGCTGACCACAACTGAGGCTACTGCGTAGGTTACAGGAGCCTGGACGTCTTGACCAGATGCAAAGGTCCCCACGAGCCTCAGGTCTGGTCATATGCCAGCCACCTGCTCTGCTTCCAGGCCTGCCCAAAGTGAGGAGAAGGTGACTCAGATGGAAGAAAAGAAACTTAAAAAATTGTGCTGGAAATACAGAACAACACTAATAGAAATTTTTGTGACAATGAAAATGTTCCATATTCGTGCTGTACAATTCAGTAGCCACCAGCCACAGGTGGCACTGGACACCTGAAATGTGGCTAGTGCAACTGAGAAACTGAATTTTACATTTTATTTCATTCCTAGTAAGTTAAATTTTAATGTAAGTAGCCACACGTGGCAAGCAGAAACTAGATGGACTGCACAGCTGTGGAAGGAAGCAAAAAAAAAAAAGCTATGTCAGAAGGTGGAAGTGTTTGAGAAGAGAAATGTAGAGACCAGATTTCAGATCTCATTTTGCCCAGAGTGGAAGAGCTGACGTGTGCACATTGGCTGGCAGCTCTCTGCTCACGTGGGCCACTTAAGCAGCCTGGGTCCCCTTCCTGTGGCCTGGCCCCGACTGCTCACATCCCCTCCAAGGGCACCAGCTCCGAGAGACACTTTTGGAGGCCAGAGCTCTCAGACGTCTTCATGACAAATGAAGCTGCCTCTCTGCCTTAATCTCTCCCCGGCTGCCCCCATGACACACCTTTCTCTCTTGTTCTCTCTGCCTCCTTCCAATCCTTCCTTTCTCTCAACTTCCCTCTCCTGATCTCCTGTACACTTCACTCACCTTCCTCTGTCCTCTTTCTTTCCAGCCCTCTTTTCCTGCCCACCCCTTCCTGCCGTGTCCATGTGCCCTGACACCTGTGTGCCTTTGCCCGTCTTTCCCTGTCTTTGCTCTCTTCCCTGCCCTCCTCTGAGCTGCCCATCCCACTCCCACATTTGGGAGCTCCTGGTAACATTGTCCCTGTCCCTGCATCCGAGCACCATTCTGGTCCTTTTCTCTGCCCTGTCCCCACCTCTACCCTGTCTTCTCTCCTACTCCCTCTGCTTCTCTACCTGCAGATCTATGAGTATCGGAACGGCCACCAGGAGGTGGAGAGCCCCTTCCAGGGACGCCTGCAGTGGAACGGGAGCAAAGACTTGCAGGACGTGTCCATCACTGTACTCAATGTCACCCTGAACGACTCCGGCCTCTACACCTGCAACGTGTCCCGGGAGTTTGAGTTTGAGACACATCGCCCCTTCGTGAAGACCACCCGGCTGATCCCCCTCCGCGTCACCGAGGAGGGTAAGGCTAGGGCACAGGATCCCTTGGGTGCGCTGCTCTCGGGAGAGGGAGGACAGCGGGTTTCCACACAAATGAGCCCCTTGCAGAATGCAAAACCCCATGTATCTGGAGTGGTGATATCCAAAAATGTCACCACTGGCTTGTCTTCCTGGGGCGGCCAGCCTTCTGCAAGCTGCCCGAGAGCTTGCCTCTCTGTGTCTTTCCTCAAAGCAGAAAGGCTTGGAGATGATAGTGCAGTAATCTTGACCCGGTCCCTGGACTCTCACCCTTAGAGAAAGAGGACAGCCTCCCTGAAGCCTAAAACTGCCAAGACAGTTACACCTACTCTGGCCTGCGTTGAATCTCCGACTCACTGGGCTCAGAGAAATCTCCTGAGGTTCTCTAGAGGTCATCTACCCTCTTGTCTGTGACTCATACAAACCTCTAAACCAGCGGTGCTCAAACTTCAGCCAGCCTCAGATTCCCCTGCAGGACTTCTTAAACCCGGGCTTTCTGATTCCGTAGGTGGAGCTTGAGAATTCGCATGACTAACAAATTGTCCTGCTGCCGGGGACACACTTGGAGAACAGCTGCTGTAAACCAAAGTCTGACAGTCTTTGTCTTCTGTCTCCCTGCACAGTAATCATACAAGCAGCCCCCTCCCCATCCGTGGCGTCTCTCATTACATAACCTCACTTTCAGCTACGAGAAGGGGAAACGTGGTTTGCTCTCCAGTCTTTAAATTTTCCCGATTTCCCACAGCTGGTTCCTTGTTAGGCTGGGAAGTTCTTTCATCAACCTAACTCAAAAGTTTCTGTTGCGATCGAATCCGGAATCTTGAGGGTGAACTTAGAACTGTTCTTGTTCTGCTTTCAATGGACTCCTTGTTCAGAGCACTGTGGCTCCTCGCCCCTTGCAAATGTCCCTTCATGTGGCAGAAGAGTGATATATGCATCTCCCTTTGTGTTTTCTCACCCAGGCTAAATGAGGACTCCATTTTACTTAGCCCTTCCTAGACAATCTATTTCCAGCACGTTCTCAGCATTCTGCATCTTCCTCAAGATGCAGGTCAGTGAACAGGCAAAAGGTGTGGGGCAGGAAAGAAAGGAGAGGTCAGATTAAAGCCAGGCTCTTCCTAGAAAAGGATGCCAGGAATCCCGACTTCCAGGCCACAGGTGTATTTATTTTTTTATCGTGTTATGGTGATAAAATTCATGAAGCAAACGAGAGTGCACAACAGAGTGAGCGATGTCATGATTTAGAGAAGACGAAAACGGAAGGTAGGTCAATCCAGATGGTGCACAGGGACTCTCAGGCCACTTGGCTCAGACCTGATGAGCCTCTTCCCCTCTTTGAGCCCGTCTCCTCTTGTGTGAATCGAAGGGGTTGGACTGGGAGCTCTCTAAGCTATATTTCTGTTCAGAAGTTCCATTATCCTCTTCTGTTTACACACCTGTGCCCCCGGGGGAAGGGAGCCTGGCGCCCTCTGCTGTTCACTCTCGGGACTGTCGGCTGGTGACAGCCAGGCCCTAGGAAGCTGCCTCTGTCTCCACCTTGTGCTCTCAAAGGCTTTTGCCTCCGGAGACCTTCGCGCAGCCAGTGGAAAGGGTGGCAAAGTGGAGCCAGTCCGCCTGCCTGCCGGGCACCAGAGCCAGACTTGGGTAAGAATAGAGGGGAAACAAGTTTGTCATCAGAGCCACAGAGCCCCTCGGGACGTTAGGGCTGGAAGGAAGCTTGGCTCTCTTTCAGTCCAGGGGTCTGAACAAAGAGCTGGCATCGGAATCACCCAGGGGGCTTTCCTTCAGTGCAGACGGCTCCATGCCACTGCTGCGGTGTGAGTGCAGCAGGTTGGGGTGCGGTCTGGCGAACGTCAGTTGAAGTGACTCCGCAGGTGGTGGGAGGGTGAAGCTCTGATGCCTCATGTTGTGGCTGGGAGACAGAGCTCTGGAAGAGGAGGGCTTGCCCAGACATGAAGCACATTAGTGCCAGAAGCAGGACTGCGGTCCAGATCTTTGCCTCTATTAGCTGTGTTTCCACTGCCTCTTTTCCCTCCACCACCGCCCACTCCCTGCCACTTTTTCTTTTTCTCTCTTCCCCACCCCCTGTGACCCCTTTGGCAACCCCCTGCGTCCCCACCCCCAGATATTCACTGCTCTCATACTGCTGCACGCTCCACCGTGACACATTCCCCGCGTCTGCTCCATCCCTGTGGTCCCAGAGAATCTCCCTGCTTCTCTTTGCTCAGGCTGGACTGATCCTGGCATAGGCTCTCACCTCCTGGCTCTAAGACAGAAATCTGAGTTCTCTTCACCTAGAGGTAAATAAAGCTACTGAGGACAGCCTCCTGCGGTACTACTGCTGGCTACTGCATTTAAAAAGAAATAGGGGGCTTGAAGTTGAGCACACCGCAAACCAGCCCGTTGTCAGACAGTGAAGACATTTGATGTGTCCGGCATTCTCCTGTGCCTCAAGCTGCATCTGTGACCTCCAGCTCCAGTTAGGAAACCTGGGTGATCCTGGAGCCCTTGGACGGCTTCTCTGAGGTGAAGGTCATGGCTGTGCCTATATTGTGCTTTTAATGAGCAAGGCCTTGGGGATGACTTATACCCTATGAATAACCATGAATCTAATTTGCTGCTGAGAGCTCGCAAAGGGAGATGTGGCTGCAGCCTTCCTCGCCACTAGGAAGGAATATATGTCGGGACATTAGCCATGTATTATGTTTCATTTATTTATTTTTTTTAAATGAAAAAAAATTTTTTTTTTTTTTAGCCGCACCGCACAGCTTGTGGGATCTTAGTTCCCCAACCTGGGATTGAACCTGGGCCACGGCTGTGGAAGTGCCGAGTCCTAACCACTGGACTGCCAGGGAATTCCCTATCATGTTTTATTTGTCATTTTTGTTGGTTAGGAAACAAGGAATATCAATATTTATTTACATTCATTCATTCCACAAATACTTATTGAATATTTGAAGTATTCTAGGATTAGGCAACAGGCTGTTAATTCAGAAATAAATATGTTCTTAGTAAGCATACAGTCAGTAGAGAAGAGAGATAAATACATCACAGTACAATCTGGGAAGTGTTATAATAGATGGATGGAAAAGTGCCTGGAGAAGAACGTGAATAATAACTGCACGAGAAGTTGAGGAAGGCTTCACAGAGGAGGTGACTTCAGTGGAGTCTAGAAAAGTGGTTGGGAGATTGAAAAGCAGGAGGCGATGTTGGGACAGAGGTAGTAGCACTGGGGTGTGAGATACAATCTAGGAAGAGGGAAGAGAAAGAAGAAACGTCCACAGATTCCAAAAACCCACAGCGTGTATGAGTAGAGAGGTTTTGCTGGCCAACCGAATGGAAATGAGGTGAGGAAGGCTGCACAGCGAGTGGCCTCCTGTGCCCTGTTCAGAGGGTCAGGTCTCTATGCTGAGGGCAGTGTGGAATACTGGAAGGTTTTCAGTAGGGATACGGCAGGATCACATCTGTGTTCCGGAAGTAGAACTCTGAGGACAGCCTGGTTAGTATGTGGAATTCTCCAACCCTCATTTCTGTCTGGGTTTGGGATGACCTGGAGGGAAGATGAGCTGGGAACGTCCTTGCTTCTCATCCAGACTTGCAGAAAACATGCTCAGGTCACTGGGCGGGCTGACGGCACTGTCCACGTGGCCCTGTCCATGTTTTCCGACGCCCTCTTCCTGGGGATACCACACTCCACCACCTTAAGCTCAGAGGACAGAGTCGGCTGAACTAAGACATGTGCCTCACATCTGTGCAGACTTTTACATCTCACAAGGTATCTTTAAATACATTAGGTAATGTATGGTATGAATTATTACCCTCACTTTACAAATTAAGAAACTGAGTCTCAAATCAGGGAAATGACTGTTCACACACCAGGAAGTAGGAAAACTGGGACCCAGCTGTATGTATCTCACACAGCTCCAGGATTCCTTTCAGTGCTCTATGACTTCTTCCTCCACCCATCATTCTCCCTCATCCCTCCCTCCGGAGCATCTGAAGAACATCAGTGAGAAAGCTGACAGACAGGAGAATTAGGGGATATTAAATCTCATTGATACCCTCTTGCGCTCCTTTAGACCCAGTGCTTATTTAAGACATACCTAAAAATAGGCCTCATATATCTCAGACCTCAGTGACAGCTCTGGGTTTGTTGGACATGCATATTGTGAACCTCACTCTCCCCCTTCCAGCTGGAGAGGACTTCACCTCTGTGGTCTCAGAAATCATGATGTACATCCTCCTGGTCTTCCTCACTCTGTGGCTGCTCATCGAGATGATATATTGCTACAGGAAGGTCTCAAAGGCCGAAGAGGCAGCCCAAGAAAATGCGTAAGTCCAAAGATGCCAAAATAATGATAGCTCGCACCTTCCGAGCGCTTGCTCTCATAGTTGAGGTGGTGAGCAATTTACACAGTCCTCCACTTTCCTCACAACAACCTTTGAGGTAGGCAGCATGAATATACCCATTTTACAGATGCGAAAGCTGAGCCTGGGAAAGTTTGCCCAAGACCATTATAAGAGGCAAAGCAAGGTTTGACTTTGTGCCTGCTAACTCATGCCCTGCACTCTTAACCACTATGTAAAGCCCTTCAGCTGCCACCACAATTCCATGACATTAGCATTATTATGACCATTTTATAGATGCTGAAACAGTTCATAGAGCTTAAGTGGCTTGCTGGAGCCACACAGATAATGAGAGGAGAGGCTGGGATTTGAACCGAAGCCTGTCTGGTGTCCTTGCTGTTCCCGTTACATTCAGCTGTTTGCTGTAAACCACAGAGCTCGTCAGGCCACCTGGGCTCTGCCGTCTATTAGCTAAGGAGCTCCAAACATGTTCTTCCCCCTGGAGCTTGGCCGTGATTGAAAACCCAGAGAGGGGCTCTTCTGCTCCAACGTCCAGACTGTACCTTGGCCATTTTCGCCAAGGCCCTAGTCACTCGAGCACAGGTAAAAGATGATGGGGTCTCAGAGTCTAAGGGGCCGTGTTGGCTTGTAATTTGGGGAGAGGAGAGAAAATAACCCTCACAGATTTACACAGTGGAAGCGATAAGCTAAAAACCCTAGGCTGTTATCACCTAGAAATGCTTGATAAAGTATCATTTTTCCTGATATCTATGATCTCAGGAAAGTAAAAAATTATAACTGACCAGACAGAAGGAAAGAAAGGATATGCTGGGGAGGTTGTCATTCCTGGTGACCTGGGTGATCAGATTTCAGTGCTTGAGCATAGGAAGCAGCCACACTTGGACAGGAAGTGGCCACACTTGGACAGGAAGTACCTACACTTGGACAGGAAGTGCCCACAGCTGGCCTTGCACAAGAAACAGAGTTGGAACTGAGGTCACCAGCAGAGCCAGGATCCTCAGAGGGCTACAGCTCATGCAAAAGATAGATCAGTAGATAATCATCAGTCCACCAGCCCAGAGAAAAGCCAAGGAAACATATCTATTTGGCCTGACTCCAAGTAGAAACATAAAAGATTCTTGAGAACTGGTAACCACAAGCCTGCTCTCACAATGTTTGGGATTTAAATGTATGCTACCCACATGATCCAGGAACCTCTAAACTGAGAAAATCAATAAAAAAAAATTAGTCCCCAGACAGTGATAACCATGTAGACGCAAATGAAAAACTATTCTGAAGGGACCCACTTTTAGCTGAGGCTTAACAGTGCTCCCCAGATAAAGCATTGATGAATCTGATTCCACAGTCTCATCCAAAACTAAAAGACACAGCAGGAAATAATCCAGCATGAGCAAGAGAAGTAACAAATGGCAGGATTAAACCCCAGGAGCTTCAGACACAAGAAGGACCTGGTGGAATATAGCAAATAAATTTGCTTAAAAGAGTTAAAACAAGAGGAGGAACCAAAACATAAGAATACAATAAGTTATTAAGAAAAAAGAACAGGCAGGTTTGAACAGGAATAAAGAAAAACCTGGAAATGAAAAATACAGTCAATAAAATTCAAAACTCAATGGATTGGTTCACCAGAGATTAGATACTGGTAACCAGAAGATAAACATAAGGAAGTTTCACAGAATGAAGCACAGAGATATAAAAAAATGGAATATCACAAAGAAATAGGAAGACGAAAATTGAGAAGATCGATTAGAATAGAAGAGAGAAAATGGAGGAGAGACAATATTCAGAGATACAGTGGCTAAGGAAAGGTATGACTCTTCAGATTCAGGTAGCACAATATGTCCTGAGCAAGATAAATACATATAAATCTAAACCTAAACACCAACCATCTTTAAACTGATTAATGGCAGCAACTAATGTAACCTACAGCAAATATCATCTATGTTGTAACTTTAGAAGAACTGCCTATAATATTAGAAACATGTCAAGGATACCTGCTTCTATTCTATACTGGAGATCCTAGGTGGTACACTATGTAAATACAAAAAAAGAAAAAGAAAAAGAGTAAGAATTGCAAAGAAAGAAGCTAAATTATCATTCACAGCCAATATGATTACCTATATAGAAAATCCAAGGGGATCTATAGACAAACTATTAGAACTAGTAAGAACATTTCATAAGATTGTTGATACAAATCAAAATATTTATATTTATAAATATGAAAACACCTATATTCCAGCCACAAAAATTTAGAGAAACATCTCAATATTTAAAACATTTTAAAAAATTCAATTACAATAGCAACAAATACTCTCCAGTACCTGGGAATAAATCTGATAAAAACGTGTAAGATATTTAAGGAGAAAATTACAAAATTTTACTGAAAGATTTGAGTTAAATAAATGAAGACTAAAGCCTCACTGTTACAAACATGGCAACTCTCTTCCAAATTAATCTGCAAATTCAGTAAAATTCCCATCAAAATACCCATTGGATTGTTCAAGGAACTTGATAAGCTGATCTTAAAAGTCATACAGAAGCCCAAAGGCTAAAACTAGTCTAAGCCAGAGGATGGCCAGATAGTAAATATTTTAGGCTTTTTAGGCTACAGAGGGTCTCTGTCCCCTATTGTTCTTTAGTTTTGTTTGTGTGCAACCCTTTAAACAAGTAACAGCCTTTATTAGCTCATGGGCCATAGTTTGCCTATTTCAAAGAACAATAAGTTTGGGGGAGGTGGCTGGTAGGACTTTTCCTATCAGATATAAAGATTTCTTATACAGCTGTTAGAGTAAAGAGTTTATGATACTGAACTTCCCTGGTGGCGCAGTGGTTAAGAATCCGCCTGCCAATGCAGGGGACATGGGTTCGAGCCCTGGTCCGGGAAGATCCCACATGCCACAGAGCAACTAAGCCCGTGCGCCACAACTACTGAGCCTGTGCTCTAGAGCCCACGAACCACAACTACTGAAGCCCACGTGCCACAACTACTGAAGCCCGCACGCCTAGAGCCCATGCTCCGCCAACAAGAGAAGCCACCACAATGAGAAGCCCGCGCACCGCAACGAAGAGTAGCCCCCGCTCGCTGCAACTAGAGAAAGCCCATGCGCAGCAACGAAGACCCGACGCAGCCAAAAATAAAATAAATAAATTTTGAAAGAAAAAAAAAAGATATTTTCAAGACGTGGAATCGTCAAAGAAAAAGACAAATGTCTCAGAAGAAAAACTGGTAAACAAATGAAGTCATATTGCAGAAGTACAAACCCAAATTGCTTATAAACTTATGAAAAGATGCTCAACTTCACCAGTAATCAGGGAAAGGAAAATTAAAAGATCTATAAAATGTAATTTCCCATCCATCAGTTTGGCTGATTTAATCTAACAGTACTAAGTCCTGAGAACAATGTGGATAAATGAGAAGACTCATACATTGCTGGTGGAAGGAAAAAACAAAAGTAGTTATTATTCTAGTCTGCTGAAAGGGCCATTCTCATTTTCTCTTGGGAACATGGTGAGAAGGAAATGCAGAGGTGTTCTAGAGACATCCTTGTTCCTGTGGCCCTTGCTTCTTCCATTTTCCTGTGTTCGCACCTCTGGGTACAAATGCACTGATTTTCTTCCCCTGTCTCTCCTTCAACAGGTCTGACTACCTGGCTATCCCATCGGAGAACAAAGAGAACTCTGCGGTACCAGTGGAGGAATAGAAGGGGGCAACTGGAGGTGATGTACAGGGAAGGGAGGGGCAGGTAGATAAGGAGGCAGGTTGTACAAGTGACCTTGACACCCACAAACCAAAATGACTTTAGATTTGGTCCCTTAGATTTCTACCCTACCCAGAGTCCCCACCCTCAGGGTACTTCTTTAAGTTGATGCCCAAGTAGTCATAATGTTCTGTGCGAGGTTCAAGTCCTTCAGAAGGTGAATTGCTTTGGCCTGAGTGTTGGGGCAGCTTGAACTCCTTACCCACAGTGACAAAAAATAATTCCCCATTCTCCCTCCTATGTAAGGATCGTGGATTAGGTCAGAGAGCCTTTGGCTGGGCTGGACTGGGCTGGCAATTCTCAGTGAGCTGTTTTGTCGCTGGTAGGTGGCCTGAACACTGAAGCGCTGGCTATCCCATGTTCAGTGATGTCAACAGCGTCAGGAGGGTGCCCCAGGGGCCACATCACTTCCCTTCACGCGTCCATCCTTCAGTTCATTCATCATACATCCACTCACCTCTGAACTGTCACCTCTGACTTGCTAACTCCATCAGACCTCCACACACCACAAGACTTTGCCAGAACCGAGGAGCCAACATTTCTACACGACTCAACCTCAGCCTGCCCTTGCTTTCAAGCAAGCAGCTCCCATGCCAACTGGACCCCTCCCCTGTGCTCCACCCGACTTTGAACACGTGCTGGAGTCGGCAAATCCATGGGCCCCTTTCTTGCTGGAGCCGGCTCATTCTCCATTGCCGCAAGTGAATGGAGGTCTTAACGGAAGGAAGCTGGAGTGATTAGTTTGGGTTAAAGCAAAAGAGTGTCATGAAGTGGGATTCCTTGAAGTCAGTTTTTCTAAGTTCCTGGCCCACTGGCTGGAGCATCAGAGCAAAGCATGCCTTTCTAGGCCCTCCAGTGATAGAAAGTTCACTAAGCATGGACTAAAAGGTTCTCTGGACCATGGTGCTCCAGGGCTAGATCCCAAGAGGTCTCAAAGGCCTGGGTTAGTGTCAGTCCTTCAAGAAGCCAAGGGCAGGGGACTTGGGAAGTCATACAACATGTTCATGATGCTCCTGGGGCAACGTGTGTGTGCCTTGCCAGGTGAACACATCACCGGAGATGGCTGGGTGCCATTGTTTTCCTGTGGGCACTGGGACTGAAATTCCCAAGTTCTTCCTCTCAAAATTTCTGTGGGTCAGTAGTATTACTCATACAGGAGGCAACGGAGACTCAGACAGGACTCCACTGATAAGAGACTTCAAAGGATAAACTGGAGCAGCTAGAAGCCTAGGGCGCTGTCCAGTTTACACTTCCCGAGATGGGATAATTTTGTTCTTGAAAAGACTTCGAGATTGAGTTTGGCCATGGCACAGAACTGAGTGGATTGCCTGGCTGAGGTTAGCTCTGATTTAGGTAATTAGAAATTGGCCAAAAAGGCAGAGAGAAGGATGGGAGGTAGATTTGAAGAATTTCTTTAGTGAAAAGATTTGTGAATCTGAGACGTCTTCCAGAAGGGGAACGCATCTGGGAATGGCATTTAACTAAGAAACATGTTTTTAGTCTGAGATAGATGATGGCAAATGAGTGACGTGATAGAGGAGGGACAGGCTAGATGGCTTCCAAATATTTCACCTGTGAATTCATAATGTCCAGTTTTTTGTTTGTTTTTGTTTTTCTCCCTAGATGTTAGGAGAGCAGATGAACACTGGAAACATTTTAGTCAATATCTCATGTTTCACTTTGAGTAACTGGTGTAAGTGTGGTGTCCTTCCGCACCTCGTGATGAGAGGGGGAAGGATGCTTTACGGGATGTGAGAAGATGAACGGGACTGGGATTCGATGAACAAGATGTCCCTCAGATCCAGGGGAATCTATGGGGAAAGATCCCACTCTCTTGGCTTTGGGCCTCACCTGACAAACTCAGTTCATCTCTGCCATCCCTGGGAAAGCACTTGAATTAGTCCTTGTTCACATATTCGAGAGTCTGATTTTATTGAAGAAAATACTTTCAAGAAATTCAAGGCTGTTCTCATTGGTAATTTCCCACACTATCTCTCTGAAATAGGGGACAGAATATAGATTTTCCTTACTTTCCTGTGAGGAAAACAGGCCTGGATTACTGTGAGGTTTTCCCAGTCACGTGGCTGGTGGATGACAAGCCTGCCGCAGAAACTACTTTCTACCACTCCACTGCCCTCTTGCTTCAGTAGACCACGCATCTAACTTGTGATCTAGAATGCACGTTTGCTTTTTTTTTCCTTTTTAAAAGCCCAACTCAGATATTTCCTGAGTGATTTTTAATGAAGCTGAATGGTACCTCTCTTTTTTCCTTATCCTTTACAAGTAATCTTCTCTAGTCTTTTCCTCCTCCTAACTTCTCAACTCTTCTCATCTTTAATGCTTTCTTTATTAAGCTATATGATTTACCAAGCATTTTAATTATCTTATTTCTTCTCCACAACTAGCTCTGTGAGGTGGATATTGCTAATATGTTAACAAAGGAAGAAACACACTGCCTGAGGCTAAGAAGCTTTACCAAACCATAAGCTCATATAGTTGGTAAATGGAGAGCTGGAATTCAGGTCTTCTGAGCCCTAGCCCAGCTCTCTTTCCACTGAGACCATAGCTGCTTCCTTTCCTCTCACTTTTTTTTTTTTTTTACTTCCATCTAATCTTTGCCTCTCTTGCTTGTCCTGAGATGTTAAACATCTTCGCTCACTCCTAATCCCACTCGATTGCTCCTCTACCACTTTGCTTCTTGGTCCGTGCTGAAAATGTGCTTTCAGAGTCTTAATCTCATGTTCGTTTCCCCTTTCTCGTTGGTTTGTACCTCATTATTTCTCCTGAATTGCAATTAAACTCCTTCCTGGGAGACTTGATCATGACTATAAATCCACAAGGTACTGTGGTCACCAGCCCACTTCAAATCCTCACTCACTCTCCATTCCTCTGCATATTCCTACCAAGGACCCAGATAAACGTGCACTGCTCCGGAAGCTTTATCTGGCATGCTGTTCTTATTAAAGGGCTTAGAAGTGTTCTCAAGGGCTATCATCACTCTAGGAACCCCACCTGTTGTCTTGGTGCTGGATATTTCCCCTGACTGATGCTTAATAATACAATTCACTCAAGGCCAGCTCGGCTGGGTCTGGTTTTCCCTTCCCTTGGGCTTAACAGCCATGACCTTCATTGCTCAAGTCTGCTGGCCCTGTGAGCACCTTGCCCTACTGAGCTTTGCCATCAGCTCAGCCCTGCATCGCAGCCCCAACGCCTGTGTGGAAATACCTTGACGGTCAGCACCTGTCCCGACACTAGCCTTTATTTTCAGGCCATCTAAAAGCACTGTCCTTTAGAGTCACCACCCCCAAACACCCACACACCCGGATCTCTGATTCTCTGAGTTTCCGGTTTCTCCTTAGATGCCAAACTAGAAATGTTAGTAGGAAAGGAATTTTTCAAAGCAGGAATATGCTGGAAATATGTATAGAGCTATGAATGGTTAAGAGAAGAGATAGTACCTCCTTTTCTTCCCCCAAAACTACGGGATCAGAAAGGAAAATATACCCATCTCAGAATCTGTGAACCCACCTGACATAAATCAGAGAGAAAAGGCCGTGTAACTGCATCTTGGCAGGAAGAAGCAGCAAGGAGCTAGACCCATTTCAGGATATATCTTGGCTCCCCTTCCCAAGTGGAAATGGAAAAATAAAACAAAAACCACCTTCCTCTCCCCTCCTTTTGTAAATGAAAAGCCCCCAACCCAGTGAACCCTCCTAGTCACGGCAAATGTACCTGTGTAGTACTTGGTGCGCCATTACTCCGATCATGCATTCATTCTGCGTTTCAGCTCCCTCTCTGCGTCAGGCACCAGTCTAGACCCTGACTGTGCCCTGTGCTCTTAGGTTTTAAAAATATCATCATCCAAGACTTTCCTAGTCTCTTAAAACTCTACCATGGTAGACGACTCATGTTTGGCGCCCCTCCCCTTACTTGAGGCTGTAGTAGGACCCAGGAGATGTACACTTGAAGCGAGTCTGAGCTGTAGCACAGACTCAACCCCTATCATAGGCTAGCTAAGCCTCAAAGCTGGTATTACTCTTTTTTGGGCAGAGTGACAGGGAGGGAGGCACCAAAGGACGAGTGCTTGTGGGTTTGTGAGGCACCAAACACAATCAGCAAACTCGTACAGCCATGGAACTCGTCACCACGTTGTCACCTTCATGTGGCTTCTTCTTGACTTTCCACAGCCAAGCTTTTTCTGAACTTTAGAAATGTTGTTCCTGACCACGCAAGCTCTCAACAACCTAATGCCTGTACGCGGTGTTTTTCAGTGAACTCCCTGTTCACGTCAATAAAGTGTCTCTGAACCCTGCTGGCTCTGGTGTCGCTCCGCTGTGTGTGTCTGCTACACACACCACGGCTTCTACCTCCCTACCCAGCCCACATCAATCCCTCAACTCACAATCACTACCCACCTCCCCAGCCCACATCAATCCCTCAACTCACAATCACAGGGTATAGGCCCAGAGAATGAAAACTACATTTAACAGTCTAGAATTAAACATGCTGTCTCCCTTCTTTCCTTCCCTACCCAAATACAAAGGAATCCAAGAGCCAGCGGGTTCTCACCTGAATGACATCAAATAAGCTGGGGAGGGGCTCCCAGCAAGGAAGACCTAGTGAAGGGAGGGGCCCCACTTCCTTACCAGGTTGGCTAACATGCAGGAAATAAAGCAACGCTGTCCCCCAATGTGTGTCTTCCTAGAAGTGCCAAGGCCCCAAAAGGGAAAAGTTACACAAGAAATTGTCACTGGGATTCAGTCTACCATACACTCCTAGAATAATAATACTACTGATTAATAATGATATAAAATCATTAATAATGATATAAAATTATCTTCATATAGTACTAGCCACTATACTAAGAAACACACACACATATACACACATATATTTTATGTTATCTCTAAAATAAACTGAGGCTGGCAGTAATGGTTGGGGCCCAAGGACACAGCTGGTAAATAGTGATGCTGCAATCTGGACCCAGATCTGATTCCCAAACTTCTTATCCATTCCACTTCATCAGGCTCCCACACTCCCCTGGGAAGGAGGTCCTAGATGGCTGGCTGTGCGTGTGTGTCTGTGTGTGCCTGTGAATGAACACACGCCTTCAGGGCTTGCTGTGATCACACCTGGGAAGACCAAATCCATCTGGGACAATGAGGACTAACGAATCAAGCAATGAACACACACACCGTTTATTATATGTAGTTCAATACTTTTTTTCTTTTAATTCATACTGTACTTCCATGGCTCTAGCTACTTTACATTAAGATTTGACCGGGAAGCCTTGTTTGTCTCTAGGTACTAGCAGTTAAGTTTTTAGACCTTGCGCACAGCGCCAGGCAAAGTACAGTTATAGCTCCAAATACAGATGGCCAGACAACTCAATTGCAATCAACCTGTGTTCTTTCCCGTATATGGCCCAGGGCAGGGGTTGGGGATGCTCCCTCTGGCTCACCCCACCCCCCACCCCCATGTCAGGATTCTCCAGGGGCCGCAATGGCCTCGGACCCATCCCTCCCCACCTTGGAGTCTAGGTTGAGTCGGGGGGAAAGCACCATGGGTTTGGGAAGATGATCTGGTCCATGCAGAGAGTGGTCTGGCCCTAGAGTGCAGGAGAGAGAAATGTGGGGAGCCACACACTGTTGTTGGCAAAAATGCTTGCTTTTACTATGCCATCTCAGTGCGTGGCACCCAAGCCCAGGGCCAACTCCCCAGACACAGCCAGCTGTCTTGCCTGGAGCAGAGGCCACCATTTTTTTGCTTCTGCAGTGTCTCATCGTGTTGAGAGAAGCAAGGAGGGCCAAGGGGCAGAGGTGACAATGTTCTTTAATGCCTTCACATGTCGGGTACATCGCCTGGCATCAACTCCTCTTGGCAGGCAAGGTGCTTCGCGCCAGCAGCCAAGGCTCCAGTCCAGGCTTCCAGGCCTGCTGAGGACCTCAAGTCGCAACAGAAGACGATGGCCCAGACCCCTGAGCTTCCCCCAGAACGCCAAAACAGGGAGCTGGCTGGGTCCATCACAGCCACGGCTGGAGCAGGAGTGAGGTAACAAGGTGGGCAGAGAGGTGGGGAGGCGGGGCCAGCTCTCTACACCGTGGGCAAATTCCTGCTCCACATCAGGCAAGCAGGGCCGCTAAAAGATGGCCTTCCAGAAAGTGCTCCTCTCGGACCCAAAAATGCATCTTCTGGAAGAAAACCTAGAGGTGGAGGGGAGTGGGGCCAGCCTGCTGGAAGCTGGGGGATGAGGGTCGAGGATGTTAAGTGGTGGATGGGATGATTGTCCCACAGCCTAGAGATGAAGGTCGGAGGAGGAGAGTCAGGAAGAGAGGTTCTCAAGCTTCCTACTGGAGTGGGCAGGTGGAGTCAGGGGGTGCCCTACCACCTGGGGGAAGAGAGGGGAGTGCTATTTCTCCTGGGGGCCCCTAGGGAGGAAGGGCTGGCCTTGGCTGCCCTGAAGAGCTAAAGGCGCAGCATGGTATGGCGCAGAAAGGTTTCTTCTGAGACCACACAGACCAGAAAGATTCTCTCCCTAATCCCTCCTCCAAGACTTCACCCTAGACATGCTGCCTGCAAACGTATGGACATGGTCAAGCTTGGGTCACAGACAGGGCAATGGAGAGAATCCACTTCTATCAAAGCATTCCTCTTGCGCTTTCTTGGTCCTCCCCCTTCCTTGTAATCCCAAGTTCTTAGTGTCAGCGCTCTAAGGCAACCCAAGGATTTTAGCCAAAGCTTCACACTTAATCCAAACCCCAACAAAGTTGGAGACAAGAGAGAGGTGGTAGAAGCAGGAATGACTTCTCTCCACCGTTTGCTCTAGCAAGGAGGAGGGAGGATGGATAGATGGATGGAAGGCTTCACAGCCCAGGGACGAAGATGAGCTTAATCCAAGACGGTGTCCTTCTTGCCACCATCCTCCTCTTCCCAGCTTAGAGAAAGTCCAAAAGGACCCTTCCCAAAGTAAGACTAGGCCAACAAAGGAAGAAACACCCTCCTAGGTTAACACCAAGCAATACAGCAAGCTTCATCTTTCTCCCTCTCCCTCCCCCACCCGCCTCTCACTGGACCTCCCTGCCCCTCCTAGCGCGTAAAGAAGATTTAACTGCCCTGGATTTCCTGGGAACCCAGACTCTGCCCTATGACTCATCTAAACGCCAGGGAGGCTCTAGTCCAGAAGGCTTGTCCTCTCCTGGCAGGGCACCTTCCAAGTTTGAGAAAGCCCAGCCTCGCCAGTCTCTGATCCAGCCTCCAAGATCATGTCAAAGCTAGAACCCACATTAGGGACAGTCTAGCTCAAGCCCCTCCTGTTACAGATGAGGCTCCAGAGGCTCAGAGACCGGGGCTGTGTGTCGGGGGGTGTGACCTGCCCAACAGCAGAGCCAGGACTCAGGCCCAGGTCCCCTGAACCCCTCAGCTCACTGCCCTTCCAGAGAGCTCTAAGTTGCTGATCTTGCTGTCCTGGAATGTTATCCCTTTGTCCCAGGGAGGGGGATGGGGGAAAGGAGAGAGTTACAGACATGACTGGCCTCTCCCAACACCAGTCCCGTCAATTCCCCCCCAGTCAGCAGGAGTAGAGTGCAGACCCGCCGCTGTTCTCACCTGTCTAGAAACGGCAAAATCTTTGAAACTGAGTGCAAGCTCTCAAATGTCTCACCACATGAATCCTCGCAGAAAGACTCCTATAAGACTGAGTTCTTACGTGAAAAAAACCAAACAACAACAACAAAGAAAACAAAACAAAAAAATGCCCTGGTTGGAAGAAATAACATAAGAAATGGTGGTTTTAATGCTCCCTTACAACCCAGGGTTGCCAGCCATGAGTTACAATGTTATTTATGTGTTTCACTCCCAGACTGAGCTGCTAGGGCGAGGACCCTTCTCTTTGACAGGTTCCTGAATAAAGGGGAAAAGCTTCTGTTTGGGAGTGAACACAGCTGTTGGTTTTCTCCTGGTTTGAAAATCAAAAAATTACTAGACTAGAAAGCTCCCACAAACGATCCGTGATTCTTAGAAATGAGGCAGGCCAAGAGATGCTTCCCATGTGTACACACTGTCTCCCGGGTTCAAAACCCCAGAAATCAAGAGGGTTCCTTGGACATCCCTCCCTGTCACCTACTCCTCCCTGAGAGGGGCCTGAGAGGTGAAGCAAAAGCCGAACAATTCTGCGTAGCCAGGCCCACTACACCACTTTATTCCCAGCAAAGAGTCCTTTTAAAGTCATCCCAAAGGTCCCAATATGGTACCTTTAATAAGTGAATAATTTAAATAAATAATTACGTATGGAATAAATTAGAGAATTTATCATTTGTCCTTTCCTTTCAAAAGTTTCGGGGAATAATTTTGACTTCTGGCTACTCCAACCGGAAAATTCCTAGCAGTCTGCACTGTTTCTCCTTCTTTGGCTCAGGGCCCATGAACCCTGACCCTCACCAGGGTCTCCCATTCAAAGTCCTGGACAGGGACAGAAATGATCTTGAGCCGCTGGCCTGTGGGCATATGCACACTTCACAAGGATTACATTCAACTCCATTTGCTCATATCTCCTTTTCTAAAGAAGGGATATCAACAATTCTAGATGACCATTATGGAATCATCCATCTCATCCTACTCCCCCTGCGGGGGATGGCCTGGGTGTGTAGCTTTCTGTCTTCTCATCCTGCCCTTAGGGCAATAATGAGGCCCTCTTCTCAGACAGACTGAAGAGTCAAAAACTTTCTTTAATCGCTAAAGTGGGATGCCCAGGCCAGTCCCAGAGAATACAACATGGTCTTCTTTTGGGCTAGATCAGTGATCAAATCTACCTTTCTTTCCTCTGTCCCTTCCACCAAGAGGTCCACTAGAACAAGCAATCTGGAAGAGCTCTCCTTGCCAAACTGGTTTAATCCTTTCCTGATCAAGAATCTCTACAAGCTCTGCCTGGGGCTGGCAGGATTCCTTGGGTCATCACAGGGAGAGATAGTAGTTAGTGTGTGAAGGACGGTAAGCATGCCCAGATGGGCCATCAGTTCTGTGAGCCAACCCCCGAAAGGCCCTAGATGGCTCACTTTCCTAACCCATGGTCTTCTTTCTACTCCGTAGTGATCTCGTACCTCTCTGGGGCCAGAGACCAGAGAAGGCGCTGGTTGCTCTCTCTGCCAGAACTTCCACTCCCAACTCTCAGAAACAGGGTTTGGAATGGCCCTCTGTGGGGTAGACTCGATCTGGCTTTTTCCTGCCCAAACCTACGCACCTTTGCCAAATCCATTCCCTCCAAGGCTTAGGTCTTCTTTCATGTGCAAAGTGTCTCAGACGGTTGTCTCCCTTGACTAAGCTGGTTCCTCGCTGAGAGGAAATGAGGCTGGCCGCCAAAGAGTGCTTGGATATTGGTGCTCATGACTCACAGTAGTTCTGTGGTTAGACCCTACAATTCTTCCATGGCTAGTGCATTCACTCTCTCAAACCCTGGAGGCCCTAGGACACCCTGATTCATCCTAGAAATCAAATGACAGCTCAAAGGGAAGGGGTTAGAGCCACAGAGCTGACTTGCTTACAATCGCTAAAAGAGGTTTAACAAGATCAAAAATGCTCCACCCTGACGAATAAACAATGTGCTCTTAGGGCACAGAGGAAAAATAGGGCTTTAGGCACTAAAAAGTGACACTTCACCCAGATCCAGCCTGGGAAAAGACCAGAGAGAAGGGGTGGGGGGGAGGGTGGGAAAGTAAGAAATCCCCAGCCCTTATTGGGTCCACACCCCACGCAGGGTAGAGGAAGGTACAGGGGGTGATGGAGGAGAACGCCCTTCAGAACACAAGCCCTCAGGAGCCTGCGGCTACAAAGCCCAATCCCTCCGCGGCCTCCCCAGCTGTCCCGCGGTCCTCTGCACCCGGCTCATGGTGCGCGGGCCACGTGCAGGGGGCGGCCTCACATGGTAGAGTTTAGCTTGTGCTCCTGCTTTTGATGCTTCCTTGCTCCCAAGAGAACACTTGGGGAAGTGTTGGGTAGGGAAAAAAAGATTCTTGTTTATTTTGGAAACAAATCAAAAGGGGATTAGGGAATGAAGCACCTTAAGCAATGCCCCCTTGAGACTTCTTTTCACGACCCCAGGGTCTTCACAGGCATAACTTTGGCTCAACGTTTCCCTTCTCAGAGCCAAGAATGGCCAGCGAGGGAAAGGGTGGGGACGAGAGGATGGGGAGGAGGAGGGTCAGGGGAGGTCGGTGCTGAGAGGTGGTCCCTGCCCTCCTCGGCCCCGCCGCCGGCCAGCACAGGGGGGCGGTCCCGCTCCTTCTCCCTGGTACATAGGCATTATCTCTTTTTAAAATCTGTATATAATATATATATTTATATTCTCTCTCTATTTATACATATATATTTATATGGTCTATGTACACGTATTGCACAGGCCTCCTGCAGCTGCCCCCGCTCCTGCCTGGTCAGTGATAGCGGTTCCTCTTCTCTTCACTTTCTGACGTGTAGTCACGGGCCCTGATGCCGTTCTGAAGATTGATGAGCGAGTCCTTCATCTGTAAGACAGGGAAGCCCGCCCCAGCCCGGGTTTGTGCCCTCAGTGGGCTTCTCCACTCAGCAGCACCCACCACACCCATGTATGGCAGGTCCCCCGCCAGGCCAAGGGAGCTAAAGGGAGCAGACTCCTGAAACAAGGGTGGTTCTCAAGGGACACGGTCTCAGGCTGAAGGGGGACAGCCGATCGAGCACTGGGAACCCCTGGGATAAGGAGTGCTGTGTCTCAGTGATTTGTGGTCCCTGCTTCACTGAATTAAGAATTCTCTGGAGGGTTCCATTGCTATCAGGACCTGCGTCCGATGCCACTGACCGGTCTTCTACTCACTCAGCTTGGTTTCCCAGTGATCCTGAATACTCTGTCCTCCTCCCTTGGTACCTTTGCCACAATGTTCCCCCAGCTCGGACTCTTCTCTCTTGCCCATTCAACCTCACCCACCTACTATCAAGGCCAAGAACAGATCCAGACTTTCTCTGGCTCACAGCCATCTCTCCCTCTCCTGGCCTTTCGTGGACCCCTCACTAGGGCTCTGTGCTGCAGTCATCTTTAACGGCTTTGTTTCAGCTGTGTTGGGACTGCACTGTCTATTCCTTCCCTTATACACCCCGGGTGCCAAGCAGAAAACCGAGTAGGCTCCTAGCTGTTCCCATATCACTGAATTAACTGAATCTTAATGGAATTTCTTAACCTTCTTTAAGAAACAGATACATCCCACATCACGGGATGGAGTTTACACGGGGCAATTCCAGCGGTAGAATCTTACCCTGGTTCTAGGAAAGCTGCCTTGTTAACACAGGACGGTTAACGGTTCACGGGTAAACAGTTATGGATTTTGAGAACCTCTGATCTCTCTGCCTAATCCATCACTTTCTTCTCTTTAGTTCTTCGATATCAGGAGGGATGAGGGGCCCATTAATGTTCTTTTAAAGGGAAGAGAACGATGGGAATTCCCTGGCGGTCCAGTGGTTAGGACTACGGCACTTTCACTGTCAGGACCTGGGTTCAATCCCTGGTCGGGGAACTAAGATCCCACAAGCCATACAGCGTGGCACGCCCCCCCAACCCCTAAAAAAGGGGGAAAAGAAAAATGAAAAACAAAATCAAGGGAACAGAACGAGACACCGATCTTAATGCTTGCAGAGTCGAGTCTACGAGGCTACGGGTCTGCCTGCCCCAAGCTCCTTCTGAAGGAGACCCACCCCAAATAGAATTCCACAGCTGGAAGGGGACCGGGTCATCCAGTCCAACTGCCCCCGCCTTTAATTCAAAAGTCCCTCACCCCACATCATCGCATCACCCTCTGAGCACTTTCAGTCCTTTGAAGTAGCCCGTTCCATTGCTGGACTGCTCTACCCGTAAGGAGTCTGCTTTTCGCTGATGACTCAGAAATCCGATTCCCTGTAACTTCTGGCCCTGGTTCAGTCCCCTGGAGGTTCACAAGCAGTGTAACCCTTCTTCTAGATGTTAGACCCCAACGTCTGAAGACTATCCTGTGCTGCTCACCCACCCCAGTCTTCCCTGCTCCTGAGCACATCTTTAATTCTGTCAAGCCTTCCTGATAGGCCAGAGCTTCCAAACTCCTTGCTGTGCTGTCTGCCCTCCTTTGGTTAAAAAAAAAATGCCCTCCTTAAACGTGGCTCCAATGTTATGCGTGATACTCTAAACCCATTAAACTGGATCGTGATAGCTGCATTAAAATTCTCTCTCCTTAATTTTGAGCGAAGAGACCAAACCATGAAGGGGAAATAAAGTTGAATATTAATGAGTGCCTCCCATGGGCCATCAGATCAAATGTGACAGCAATTTCACAAAGCAATGATTATAATTCCAATTTTATAAATGAAGAAACCGAAGGTCTCTAATACTAAATCCCTTGCTTGAGGTCACAAAACTAGTCAGTGGCAAGATTAGGATTCCACCTCAGTCTGATAAAATGAAGCTAACTATTGATTTTGCCCCAGAAAGACTTTCTTAAATAGACGCATCTAGTTTTTCAGAAAGAAAACTGTACCAGGAAGATGTTATGAAAAGGAGACACAGTACCAGCCATCTTCCCAGACTCTCAGCACAGCCCCTGAGGAGGAGCCACGGCCTGGGCGTTGGGTGTTGTGTGCATGTTTTGAGGGCAGGAGGTGGGGGAGGGGAGCACACGTCAAAAGGAATTAGAAAGACACGCCCTCTGGGAAGATAAATCTCTGCAAAAAGGGGGCTATCTCTTTCAAGGCCTGTCAGATGGCTATGGGTTACCAAGAAAATAAATTAGCTCTCCTTCCATCTAACCTACAGTTTTCCTACTGCAAATCCAGTGTGTTCTTTCACTGATATAATTTTGGGAAATACACGGGTGTCTCCAACAGCTCACTCAAGGATGGCTTTAAAATTAGAACAATGGATGGCCTGGGGGAAGAATGAATGGGAGGAGGGCATCTGGTGGACAGTGATGGAGATGGCGCTCTCCTCAGAGCACAGGGTAGAAGTCCCATCTCCATAAGACCAGGGCCAGGAGGGACGGTGGGGTCATCTCACCTGGTCAAGAAGCATCACCGAGGATTTGATGATCTCCCTCCATTTTTGGAGCTCGGTATCGTGGTACTTTTGCTGGGACTCTAAGAGCTGGGCCCACTCTGTCTGAGACTGGGGTAACCTGCGGGGTAGAAGAAGGGGTACCCCAGCAGCTGGAGTTATGGCCCGTCGACTTTCCTATGCGCCCAGACCCCTGAGGGACAGAGAGCCACATCAGAGTGCTCTGTCCCTTGCTCAGTGCCCTGGTTCCCCTGTGCCCCAAATCAGAAGCAGACTGAAACTACAGGGACAGTTTTCAGAGCCTGCCTAGGGACTCATCCCAAAGGGTTATCCCCCCGCCAAGGGCAGCAGGGCCGTCCCAAGGAGACTGGGAAGCAGGAGCCGGGACACAGTACTGGCTGGGGTGAAGGTGGGAGCAAGGGGGAGAGGCCAGGATTACCTTTCCTGGAGCCGCAGACCCTGCCAGGCAGTGAGGGTCTGGGTGGTATATTCCAACATCCAGAGCTTGTAGAAGAGCATCACGTTGAGGATGACCAGCAGCACCAGACTAAGGAGGAGACAAGGGGGAAGCAGGAGCCATGAGACGGGATCTGGGAGAGCGCCCGCCCTCGCAGAGCCAGGCTCCCCTCCCCAGCGGCTGTGCCCTTGACCACCGGGTCACCTGAAGCATCACGGTGAGTGATGAAGTGAGCCAGAGGGATGCAGCAAGCGGGGGGAGGGGGGAGAGAGAAAGAGAGAGAGAGAGGGAAGCAGTGTCATCTGGAGGGGCCAGGAAAGGGCCGTGGAGAGGTGTGTGGGGTGAACGCATCAGAAAGGAGAGACATACAAGTCACCCAGACACCCAGGTGCTGGGGGAAGCGAGGTAAGATGGAGAGGAAAAGAGGTAAGATGGAGAGGAAAAGAGATGAGGGGGTAAAAGAAGCAATCATAGAGCCAGCATCTGAAACAGACCCCAATGGGAGCAAGGAAGACAAACGGGGAGGAGGCAGAGGTTAGAAACAGGCTCGTGTGGGGAAGGGGAAAGCCGCGCTCAACCCGAGGCAGAGAGAAAGTGAGTGTCCGTGACAATGAAATGCCAGGAGCAGAGACACAGCAGGATGGGGGCATCTAGCAGGAAGGTGGGGGCGCTGGGCGGGGACCAACTGTAAAGAGACTCTTAGCACTTCAAGGGTGATCAGTGGAGACAAGGTTCCTCCTACAAACCCAAACCGGGGGAGGAATTCCAGTGGGATTCCCAGCTCTGCCCCTGATACGCCTCCCAGATGTTAGCACAACTGCCCGAGAGCTGCCGTCTCCTCCGTGCACCTGCCACAGCCCTGCACGGGGCACGAGGACCAGCCGAGGCTTCTCAGGGATGGGCTGGAACTGCTCAGAGTCAGGGAGGTGTCAGGAAAACCAGGGGCCGGAGGACCCAGTGGGGAATGATGAAGAGTCACTGAGGCCTGTGGAAATTCTCTTCTCTTGGCCTCAGTGGCCTAAAGATCATTTTATAACAGAGGTTCATGGGATGGAGAGATGAACGCTCCGGGAAAGAGAGGACGCAGACACGCAGAACTGGGTACAAAGCCTGGCTCACTACTTAAACATCTCAACTTTCAATCAAGTTTCCTAGCTTCACTGAAACCCAGTTCCCTCAACAGGATAATAATACCTACCCTGCTGAGGTTGTTATGTGCATGGAAGGAATGTATGTGAAGCCCTCCACAAGGAGCAGTTATTTTCATTAAAGGAGAAAGTACAGACACACAGGAAAAAGAATGACAAAAATGGGAAGATAAAACAAATAGATGGAAAAAAGACCAACAAAGAAAGAAAACCTATACTACGCCTCTGACCTTTCAAAGTGTGTGGTGCATGTGGTGTGTGGTGTGTGGTGCGTGTGGTGTGTGGTGCATGTGGTGTGTGTTACTGCGTTCCTCACCTGGGCTTCCAGCACTATGGACAGCGGCATTCCTTAAAGCAGCAGCTGCAAATCCCTGGGGCTACTCTGTTGTGTTCTTGGGGCTCTCTGAGTTTTCCACGAGAACGTCTAAATGTTGTATTGAATTTCAATGATACCACCTTTAATTGCATCAGTACGCCTGGACCACCTGAAGGCCGCTTCCTCAGGGTGTGCTGCACACAATCTTAGTACTTGCGTTTGGGTTTGTGTTTACAGTCCTGTCTGTGCTCAGTGGAGGTCAAGGGACACCCCTGCCTGCTTCCCAAGTGAAGGCTTGGGGGTGGTCTAAACAGAGAAGAGGTAGGAGGCTGGGGTCACCACAGGGCAGGCTTATGGCAGCCGGGGCCTCTAAGACGCAGGGCAATCTGCACTGTACCAGAAGGTTCCACTCACAGGCTGGGAGCAGACCCACCGCCTGGACCTTCTAGGGTTGAATGACGAGGCCCAATTATCCTAAACTAACAAAGCGCCAACGTTTGTTAATATGCTATACAATTTACTCAGGCACTGGCCTTCTCTACTAAATAATGACAAAACACAGAGAGAGCTTAAGCAGAACTAACCCAAGGTTAGAGTTTTCTGTTGACCAAAACCAACATCAGAGATTTAGTTTTAACAATGGCATGAATCACATTAAAATGATGCTGCTAAATGTGAATTCTACTGGTTTTACAGTTGTCTTTGTATTTAATTTTGTAAAAATATGTTGGCTTCTTATGCCATAGTCAGAAGACTTTTGCATCTACTTTTATGTTACATATTCAGGTAAGGTTAGCAAAAGAGCCCCCCTCGTGACCCTCAAAGGCCCCTCTCCGTACGTGGTCCCCAGGTCTGTCCTCAGCCCATTTCCTTTCTCACGCTCCACACTCTCCTCCGATGATCATCTCATTCCCACCATGGCTTTAACGCTACCGACAACTAAATCTGCAACTGCAGCCTAAACTTCCCTCCTAAGCTCCAGGTCCACATCAAGAAATATCTATCTGTCACATCCGCCTGAACAATCTATGGCAGCTCAGAGACATCGGGACCTGACAGCATCTTCTGTGACAACTTTCCTCTAAGTTCCAGGTTTCTGTCCATGACACAACCATCTACAGGCACGCAGATCAGGAAGTCCTCTTCCTTCGCTCCATAACCAGGTGTAACGAGCCTTCACCTTCTGGGCCCTCTCAGCCCCAGGAGGCCCTCATCTCAGCGTGACAGCCCCTCCTGCCGAGATCACTGCCGTTTACTCCTGTTGGCCCCCACTGCCTCTAGCCCGTTCTTGTCTAGCCCATGCACCACCCATGCGCCATACTGCCGTCAGAGTGATTTTTTTTTTTTTAAGTGCAAATCCAACCATGTCAGTCCAGGACTTCCTTCCCAGATTCCTGTGGGCAGAGCTGTGGACCTGCTTCTGCAATCCTGAAAAATGCTTTAGTGAAGGCAGGAAGGGCTGGGGGTGGGGCGGGAGTCACGGAAGCAGGACAGAGCTACGCACAGGCTAATGCCTGGTGCACACCTGGTAGAGCCAGCGTCTGGGCAGCTCCTGAGCCCCCCAAGCCGTGCTGCCACGTCTCACAGCACAGCCCAGGCAGGAAGGGCTGGGCGGTCAGGCGGTGGGCCCAACCAGGCGGAAGAGCTGTCTGTACTTAGCTGCCCAAGCTGTTCCTGCTCAAGGTTTACACAAGTCCTGAGCAGGCTCTGGGCTCACACTTCAGAAAGCTTGTCTTCCCATCTGACACCCTCATTTTTTTCAACGAACTTTCTCCCTGGCCCAGCATCTTTCTGTGCAAGTTACTGAGCCCACAGCTTTACAGCACTATGGCAGTGATTATACATTGCTTATATTAAAATAAGCATACACTTTTCCTGGGCTCTAGTCATCGATTGTGTCTGGCCGCCCTGCCAAAGGGTGGGCCCCGTAAGTGCACAGTCCCGACGCCTGGCACAGAGCAGACACCCAGAACGTCTGTCACAAACAAATGAATGGGCTCCTAAAACGCTCTGTGGCATCTCTATGTTAGCATTTATCCAACAGTGTAGCAACTGTGAATTTCCTGTCTGTTTGACCCACTTGAAACTGAGCTCCTGAAGGGCATGAACGCTGCAGGCAGCATTTTCTTCTGAATCCTGAAGGCCCAGCATACAGTAAGTGCTGAGTGAAACAGAGAAAGAGCAGCAAAGAGGCAAGGAAGGACAGACAGAGCAACCGATCTGGAGAGGCACTAGAGGAGAAAGCAAAAACCAGGGCAGCAGCGAGGGTGTCTGGATGCCTGAGGAAGACAGACGGGGAGGAGGTGGCAGGCGAGAAAGGAAGTGGCAGGCGAGAAAGGAAGGCGGCCGGGGCAGGGCGGGGGAGGAGAGCCGGAGTCCCTTACACACAGCTGATAACCAGCAGCAGCTTGGACACACTCTGCAGGTGGAAACCATTGGGGCCGTCCTCGGGGATGTGCCGTGTCTGCGTGGAACCTGTGGGGAGAAGGAAGAGGCCGTCACCACGTGGCCCGCCAGGCCACCAACGACCGACGTGATGCTGGTCACGCGCAGAACTGCCCGTGACGCTGTCGCGGCAACGATGTGAGACGTGGACCCGGCCCTCAGGGAAGGGAAGCTCCTCGAGGGCGAGGGGGACAGGAAAGTGACCGAACAAATGAGAAAGTCACCTGACCTCTGTAGCTAGGACATGCAGAGGCAGGACACAGCGACCTGCAGCCGTGGAAGGGAAACAGCACTGGGCGGGGACCAGAGACAGCTTTCAGCTCTGGCTTTACCCATAACTGGCCATGTGACGTTGAGCAAGTCATGTAATCCACTGAGGGCCAGTTTGTTCGAATGCAAAGTTAGCCAGGAGTCCTGTATGTAAAACTCATGAACAACACGGGAGTGCTCTGGCTGAAGCCAGGCGAGGGACAAGGAAGGCTGGCACCCTCCTCCTCCTCGTCCCCTGCCCCATCCAGATCTGATGAACATCCGGGGAAGTGCAGAGCACAGCCTGAAAATCCCTTGCTGCACGTTTCGGCGACCGAGCAAAGACGGGAGGTTGTGAACGGCTGGATGGGAGGAGGGAGCCCCCCTGCCTGGCAGGGGCCGAGGAGGGGCCTGCCTCGCACTCCCTGACCTTTGCGTCATGAGGTAACCCTGGGCCTGAGCTCCGCTTCTCCCTGGGGCGCGTCCCAAGCGCTCGGAAGCTGCAGGCTCGAGGCCAGGCAAGCAGGGAGCCTCGGAGCTCAGGGAACACGGAGGCAGAAACCCAAAGGCAACTTCTGTTCAGCAGAGCACACGGCGGGGTTGAGCAGGGGCCGAGGAGCTTAAGGGCAAAGGGAAATGGTGGAGCATCCGGAGCCTCAGATTTAATGAGTCGTGAGCCAATTATACGCAGTCCACCCCACACTGCAAACTGCGCACGCCTGCGTGCCTGGCGTAGGCACGCAGCTCCCGCCCACAGCCCTGAGCCACGCCTCCCCGGCCCCCGCCCGGCGCACACCTGCCACGTGCTTGATCCTGTGGCCCACATCTTCATCGGTGGGCGTGGTCACGGGGCTCATGGCCTCCTCCAGGTGGGGCACCCGCAGGTGGGCATGGGGACGCTTCCTCCTCCGCACCGACGGGGGCTTACTGGCCTTCTCCTTGGGAGACTGTCTGTGCAGCTCAGCCAGGTAGATGCTCTCCGTTTTGGTCAGCTCGCTCTCTGTCAGGGTCAAAAGGCCCCATCAGAGGACATCTGCCCCTCCCTCCAACCCAGCACGCTGGCCTCCAGAAGCAGCTGTCTACTCCTAGCCGAACCTTCTCTAAGGGGACCATTTTCCCCTACTGTACTCTGGGATGTTGCCTGGGAGGGCGGGGGTCCCTCAGGGATGCCCATGAGCCCCAGGAAATACTCCTGGGACCCAGCCCAGCCCAAAGCCCTCTCTGGGTTGTTCAACAGTGTGTAGAGACAAAGGCTCCCAACATGCACCCTCACGTATGCAATCTGGGGCACGTCACGTTTCCCAATGGACGCCTTCACAGGCTATTTCCTTCTCATAACAGAATCACCACCAGTGTGCCTGGATCTCAGGCTCATTTTGGGGGGGGGGATCATGGACCCCTTCATGATAACGATCTCATAAAGGTTACAGGCAGAATCTCTTGAACATGCGTATGTTCACATACGTGCTGAACTTTGTACCCATTTCTGGGGCAGACTCAGGGACCCCGTGAAGCCCGCTCACTGCCCCGTCTCTCCCCGTGCCCCATGCCTCTCACTCCCTGAACGGTGACAGTGCGACGGTTCACCCAGCACCAGTGACGGGGTTCACCCAGCACCAGCGACGGTGCTCACCCAAGTGGCGGAAGTAGTCCTCCAGCCCACTCCAGAAGTTCTTCTCGATGAACGTTTTCACCAGCCCCCAGGGCTGTTTTCGATAGCGCAGCTCTGTGGAGACCCTGAGAAACAAGCCACAGACAAGATCAGCCGTTTGCTGGGCGGACCCTCCTCTGCTGGGAAAAGGAAACTTCAGGTTTAAGGCCGCAGCAGCTTCACATCTGTGCTGCCCTTTACAAGTTAAAAGAGCCCCTTCACATCCACATCACCTGATCTCCCTGGCCACCCCTTGGGGTAGGTGAAGCTAGTGGATTTACCCTCACTTCACAGAAGAGAAAACTGAGTCTTAGAATTTGTAAGCAGACCAAAGACTAGCAAGAAGGGGTCTGACTCCAAGCCCAGAGCTCGCTCACGATGCCACTCGGCCTCCTCCCAGGAGGGCTCCGGACGGCGGGCAGCCTGTCGGCCCCAGGGCCCTTTTCTCCTTCTCCAGCGACTTTTAGCCCAGGGCAGGCTCTCGGGCTTCATGGCGTCCACCTTTAAGAGCTTTGTCAGCTCCTGGCCTGGCCCCTGCCCCCCCACCCTCCCTGGGACCTTGCCAGCTCCGGCTCTGTCCCCAGCACTCTCTCCCCGTCGTGGGCGCCTCCGCTGCCCCGTCCCTGCAGCGTCACCTCCCTCCGCTCCTGCACAGTCACACTGCTCTGCCTCTCCTGAAGCTGCACTTCCATCGGTTACTAGATGCTCCCAGTTTACGCTCCCCACGCTCAAGGCTCCCTGCTCTGCCCTCAGGAGGAAGAAGGGACCTCACTCCCAGCCCCGGCCCGACGTGTGTGTGTCCACGGCCACCTCACCCCCACCCAGCAACTCTTCCCTGGATTGAGGGTGGGCACCTCTCTGTGAAGGTCTGTCTGGGGTCAACCAACTACCTCTGCGTGAGCTGGACGGAAGGGACATCCAACTGGAAGACCCTCCAAGGAAGCTGGAAGCGAGGAACACAGATGCTGCAGGGGAGGGACAGCGGGGCAGCGGGGAGAAGAGAGAGGGGAGGGGGTGGGGGCGGGAGGAGAAAAGGAAGGGAGGGAGAGAGGGAAGGAGGGAGGAGGAGGGGGGGAGGGAGGGACGAGGAGTTGCTCAGAGAGAAGCACCGAAACCAAAAAAAATGTTTCAAAGGTGAGAAAGCTTCAGGCCCTTTTCAAGGTGTGGGTATTCAGATCTTCCTGATTCCCCAGAGACCTCTCGCAGCCTTTCACCAAACTCCTATTTTATTTGAACAATGTGAGTGAACTTCTGCTCCATATAACCAGAAGAACTGGGTCTAAGGTACAGGCACACGATCGGTTGTTTTCAAATGGGTGTGTGTCTTGGCTTTTCGGTCAGACTACAAGCTTCGTGGAATGTTAGGGTCTAAATTTCTTCCTTCCTTGAAGGCAAGTCACAGTGCCCAGGTCAGGACTCGAGCCACAAACAGCGTCTAACTAATCATTGAGTCAACCTTTTCTGACTCTACTGTGTGCAGGCCCCGTGCTGGGTGCTGGGAATGCAGCGGTGTGTGGGCTGGGACTCCCGCTGGCCAGGGTGGCCGGAGCTGCCACCATCAGGGAGACGCACGCGTGGGAACTCGCAATACGCCCAGCACCCAGCACCCAGCACCCAGCAGGGTGGGAGGGGCAGAGATTTGCTTTTCTAAGACCTGGGTTTCAACACTTTTGACTCTTGGAAAAGTTACTTAACTTGTATGACCCTCAGCTTTCTCATCTGAAAAGTGAGGATAAACCCACCTCCTTGGGTTATTCTAAAGAATCCAGTTCTTGGAGGTGAAGTACCTACACAGTATTTTATAAACTGCAGACAATCACTAAAAAGGAGTGCTTGTGAAAGTTCTCCTACAGAGACGCACAGAGGGGTGAAGGGAACGCGTGGTGGAGAGAAGCAAGAACGGTCAGCACGGGGGGGGGGGGGGTCTCGGAGGCTCCAGCGAGCAGACAGAACAAAGGCTGAGGCAGCGGCCAGCACACCCGGCCTCCCCTCCTCCCCAGGGGCACGTCCACGCTTTCTGCTGCGGCTCCCCCAGGTGCACAAGGAACTTGCTCCGCACCCGCTCGGCCGTAGAGACAGCACCTGAGTCGACTCTTGTTCCGGGCCACGCGGGTGAGAGTGTAGCGGTTGATGGTGTAGAAGTAGTCGTGATATGGCACGTCGTGCGTGAGGACCTCGGCGTCGACCACGTAGCACTCGCTCTCCTGGCTCGCCTTGTACATGGTCTGTGGGGAGGAGAGGGTCGTGGCACGAGGCTGACGAGAAGCAAGACGGGAAAAGCACCTCCTTCCTCATCTCCCTAGCCCACCCCCAACTTCTGAACGGGGACCCGGAACCACAAGAAGTGGCAGCATCTAAGCATGTCAAATGCCGCCGTGTCAGGGCTAAACAACACTGTCACCCAGACACTCCTTCCTGACGTCTCTCCTGAATCCTCCATGACAGAACAGAGGCTTTTCCAGCCCGCCCTTACTGGCCTCTGCCCGGGGCTCACCTGTGTCTCCCTGACAGTGGCAGTTTTGGGAGCCAGAGGGTTGGTAAGGGTGATGGTGTAAAGAATCACTCGGCTCTGGTTTCCACTGTCTTCCTTCTTCCACGGGTGGAAGATGATATCTGAGGGGAAAGAGGAGTCATGGGATGAGGGAGGGAGAGAGGTGCGCCATCCCCACATCTGAACGTCCCCTCCAGTGACCTTCTCTTGACTGTACTGACTGCCGACTGGCCCCCAACAGGAAGCCAACGGGAGCCTGAGGGCCGGGAGAGGAGGGTGAGAGGAGGGGGCGTCAAAGCAGAAAGAAGCTCATTGTAGCATGGCCGAAATCCTACACAGGGCTCCAGAATGCTGATTGTTCTGGGGCCACCTACGGGGCAGCTGGCAACACTGGGGTTACTGTGATGAGGGCCTGGGATCCTTGGGACCAAGTCCTCTGCTCCGAGGCACAACCTCCCCGTGCCCTCGGCTCGCCCCTCCTCCTGGCAGAGGGGTTCGCCGATGCCCAAGGGCTCTTCCGCAGACTCGGACCCCGAGCAGCCCTGCTGGTCCCTGCGGTGCGGCCAAGCAGGGGCAAGGAGCACACAGGTGCAAAGCATCAACTCTGAGAGCTTGAGGTTTGAATCCCAGCTGGGCCCCTTCCTATTAGCTGCATGACCTCGGGCGTCTAACAATGGTCTGAGTTGCAGCGTCCTCAGTGGTACCGTGGGGCTCACAATCCTGGCACACAGGGCAGACGGGAGGACTGAACGAGACAGTGTAATGCGCCTGGTGGACAGCACATGCCGACGGGACGTGGTAGCTGCTACCCTCTACTAGACGGTGAGCCCTGGTGGGTCCTGTTCGCCGCCGAGCCTTTGGGGCCCGGCACCGAGGGTCTGGGCACCGAGGGCGAGCGTACAGCCGCAGTGGCACGGGGAGGAGTAGCCGGCAGGGCCCCGAGGAGCTCTGGCACCGCGTGAGGCCAGAGAGGGGGCGCCCCGGGCCATCAGGCGGCCTGGAAAAGGAGGGCGCTTGGGAGGAGGGGAGAGTGGACACAGAGGGAAGGGGTGGGAGGCACCAGCCCCGGGAGGGACGGACCTGAGAAGCGTCGCTGCTCCATGAAGTCCCGCTGGAAGGGCGAGTCGGTGAACAGGAGGTCGTACAGCTTGTCCACGCTGAAGTTGAAGACTTCGTTCACGTACTGCCGGCCACTCAGGTCCTCGTAGAAGGCCTGGACCTCCCCTGCAGAGAGGATGAGGAGGGAGACAGGGAAGGTGAGGGAGACCCCAGGGTCACCCCCCCCAGAGCACTTATGTCTCCGTGGCTAATGTGGGAACGGCCACCAAGGCTTAAAGGAGGCCGCGGAGTGGGGCAGCGGGGCCCTGGCCTCCGCCGTTCGTGGCTTTGTGTCAGTCGGCCTCCTTCCTCAGCGGACATGCATGCTACAGACTCTAGCTTTACAAAGAATTTGGGAATGTGCTATTTGCCTTTACACTCTCAAGCCTTCCTAATTAAAGTGATCTTAGACCAAAGTTTAAATAAATGACTACTTCCTGGGCTTGCCAGAACCCAGAGGATGCGTTATCAAGAGTCTGTAAGTTAAACCACAATTGACAGCAAATGTCATTGCAACCCATGGCACCGGTGTGTCCAGGGACGCTGATGAATCTGTTTTTACAAAAGCTTCTGAGGCTGGTCTGGTCTGCAGGGCTGTGATCTCTGCGCAAGGTCTGCTCTCCTTCCATAAGGCAGCCTATACCCCCTTCAAAAAATTTAATTTTGTACAGGAGAGAGTTTCTGAGTACGGGTGAGTTGCTCAAACCCCAGCATTCTTCTTGAGCCCTCGGCACCCCACAGGCCCTAATTACTGCACCTGCAGGGGCTGTTATCTGATCTCAAGCAGAACGCTGCCATTTCTGGCATCCCTGTGACCCTGAGAAGGCCAGGGAGGAGTTCACGAGCATCCTGGAGGGTCCGTGCCCATGACTGTGCAGGATCAGGACCGTGGAGCACAGCTCGGGGGATACTCACTTCTCAGTTTACGTGACGGCACCCCGGTTCTTAGGCAGTGCCCACCTGCGCAGTCCTTTGCACCGACCCTGCACCCTAGGTGGCAGTGGGCAAGCCCACCGCAGGTGAGAAAGCCCCACCGGTGACTCACAGGAGACCGTCCACAGATGGGTGAGTGAGCACTGTCTGCACAGCCTTGCCAGTCAGAACCCACCACCAACTCAAAGGAGGTAAGCCATCAACCATACCCGTGAACACTGGGGATCCGGCCTCTCGCCCTGGAATGTCAGAGGCAGCGTGTTCCCGAGGGAGGGCTAGACGCCAGCCCTATGCAGGAGGGAAGTAAGAAGCCACCCACTTAGGGGTATGCGACAGAAGGGCAGTCTCCTCAGTCTGTCTGACCAGGCAACAGTCTAGGTCCGAAATCCCCATGCTGGAGCCACCAAAGCAAGTGTCTGTTAAAATGTGTTTCCAGGGCCAGCTGCCTGGCACTTCGCTTGTGGCGTATACGCGTACACACTGTGAGGGGCAGAGCTGCAGGGCACGCCGGTGCCAACAGGGGGCACGTGGAGTGACAGACTAAATGGCAGACAACCTAACACAACACTGTAAAGCAATCATACTCCAAGAAAGATGTTTGAAAAAAAAACTGAAAAAAAAAAAAAAGAAAAAGACAAATATGAAACAACAAGGATACTATGGTGAGTACCTGAAAAAAGGGATGTTTGCTAATAACAAGTGCACCTTTTTTAAAAGAGCTGTTTTACCCACCCACCCTTCCGCCAGGAACCCAGACTGACTCCAGTCTCCATATGGGAACATCCGTTAAGCCTTCAAAATGTTTGGAGACAGGAAGTGCCATTCTGCCCCCGCTGTCAGACGCCCACCTTCATCGTGGGTGTCGGAAGAGTCACTGAGCTCGGTGGGGATGTCCTCGTTGTCGTTGAAGTCTAGCGAAGGGGAGTTCACGGGCGCGATGATCTCAATCTTCTCCCCGATGACGCTGTCGATGGCGAGCTCCTTCTCCAGGGACCCGTCGCCCTCCAGCACCTCCTCCTCCAGGGGCAGGCCGTCAAACTGGGGCGGAGACAGAGCGGTCAGCCTGGCCTGCTCTCCAAGAGGAAGTCAGAGAGCTGGCTGCGGGAGCCCACACATTCAGAACGCAGCTGCTCCGGGGCTGGGCTGTGGGGGTCAGGGGTCTCCCCAGCTCTGCCGGGGAGGACAGAACACAGCACAGGGCCCTGCCCTTCTCCTGACACCAAGCCCCACACGTGGGCAGAGCCAGCTCCATAGTCCAACTCCTCTCCTGGGGCCAGGCCTCCACCGTCCTGTAACAACGTGGGCCTGCCTCCAACTAGTGCCCTGTTTTCTGAGAGGCTCAAAAGGCTTCCTAAGCAGTTTTTGATTCATTCTCCCATTAGCCCTGGGAGGGAATGGGTACAACTCTTTACATTTTAAAGTCAACCTCAGAGACAGAAAATGGGGACTAGGCATCATATGCATGATGCTTTCATTCTAAGGCCAAGTGGTCTGACCCCTAAGCCACTGGAATACAAGGCTCCCTTTTCTGGGAACCCTTTCTTCTACCTGCCAGCTCACACCCCGACACTTCCCTCACCAAGCTTCTATCCCCTCTATAACCGAGTCCCAGAGGACAGAGTCCTTCTTACACATTTCTGTCTCTTCTGCAAAGTCTAGCACAGCAGGAAAATAAACCAGAGTGTCGACACTAGGAGCTCCATCACGATTTACAGAATGAATGAACAGATAGCAGTTCTGCAGTCCTCTATTCATGTACAACTTTGACTTTACATCGAGGCAGTGAAAAAAAAGACCTGGAATAGTTCTCCACCAGTGGGCGGATCACAGCAGCCCACCAAGAGCAAAGCTCACACAGTGGACTTGAAATGGCTCTCATCTGCTCCGAAGCCAAACAAAATCTGGTACCCGAAGCACCAAGAACCCAGCTCTGGATTCTACACTCATCTGAATGGAGAGAGTGCCTCTGCTCCAGGACGCCTCCCTGCATAAACCGACCACAGTGTAACCAACCTCCCCTCTACCTGCTCCCCAGGTTGGGGTCCCGTGGAGTCAACAAGGCTGGGAAACACTGCCGCCGGATTGGGTGGAAGCAAAGGGCTCCCTGCCCGTACCGAGACGGGCGCTTCGCTGCTCCCCGTGGACGTCAGTGTGCTGTTGGTGATGGACTTCTTGGGCAGCTGTGGACTGGCATCCGGCTTGGTCTCTATGCTGCTTTTGGAAGAGCTGTCATTCACTTCATTCTCCTCTACAGGGATCTCCTCACAGTAGCTGAAAAGGGATAACGTGAACCCACGTCAGCCTCAGTGGCCAAGACGGCCGACTCACAAGAAACTCACACCCATCGATCCATCCCAAACTATGGGCTTTCCTGCTTCTTTGCTTTGTGCATGACCTTCCTCAAACCTCTCGCTGCCCCCAAACTGCTCTCCTAAAACCTCCTTCCCACCTGACCCCCCCTCCCCGTGGTAAAATTCTGTCCCCAAACTCACCTTTTCTAGGCACCCTCCTTAGATTTATCCCTACCTAAATACGAAAACTGTTTGTCTTAAACTTTCTTTTTCCATTGGCTTCCCATCCCACCCCATCCTGACCATGTGAATCAAACATCCGGGCTGCGAGCATACATCTGATTTCCCACAGTGACCAGGACAGGACTCTGGACGTGAGTGCCCTTCGGGGGCACTGCCCAGATTCTGGATCATGACTAGCAAGCTTCTCTGCATTGCACACCCGAGGGAAAACCCTCCTCGAGATACAGGCAGGTGCCCTTCTGCGGACACTTCAGGGATGCCATCGGAGCCTCCCCCAAGGGAGAAATCATCATCACCGTCGCCATCAGCATCTAACTTATACTTTACATGTTACCTCATCTGGATGCATAACAACTCTGAGTAAATCATTCCATGCGTTTTAGAGATAATCAAGTAGATATTCACAGAGGCTAAGTGATACTACTATTAAGTGTCAGAAGTGGTACCTGAGCCCTGGGCTACTCACCACGCGTTTGACGTTCTTTCCTTGCTGTCTATTCCTCTTGCCTCTCACATGACCACCAAGCCTCTACCTTCCAACCTCAAGCATATTGTATCACTCTGCAGTCCCATCTGTCTTAGCCTGTCAACAGCATGTGGTACAGCGACAGCCCCTTCTCCTCACAACATCCTTCCCTTGGCTTCCAGGAATCGAAAACCCTCCTAGCGTTCCTCCTACCTCACTGAATGTTCTTTTGTGATTTCTTTTGCTGCCTCTTTCTCTTGTTGAGTGTTCCCAGGCCCAGTCCCTGAGCTTCTTCTCATGTTCATTCAGTCACCTGGTGGTCTCAGCCACTAGTAACCCCCAAGGTTATGTCCCTAGCCCAGACCTCCCGGTGAACTCCACACTCATACACACAGATGCTTATGTGACATCTCCACGTGGCTAACAGTCATCTCAAACTCAACCTGCCTAAAATCAAGCTCCTGATGTTCCCCCACATCTGCTCTGCTTATAGTATTGTCCATCTCAGTTCAGAACAACTCTATCCTTCCTGCTGGTAAACCTTTAAAGCCACCTTTGGATCCTTTCTGACCCATCAGCAAATCCTTCAAAATACGTCTGGTTCTATCTTCCAAATATATTCAGAAACTAACCACTTACTGCTGTTTCTACTGCTACCTTCCTGCTCCAAACCACCATCACCTCTCATCTAAATGACCTAAATTATTCAGCAGCCTCTTAGCCAGTCTGCCCTGGTTCCCCTTCACTCTATCTTCAACCCAGGAGCCAGGGTGAGGTTAAAGGGTTAGGTCAGATCTCATCAATCATCTATTCGAAGCCTTCCCTGGCTTCTCATCCCCCTCTGAGGAAAAGCCAATCATCACGCTGACCCAGCGGCCCTCAGAGTCCAGCCCGACCTCCCCGCTTCCCACCTGCCCTTTGCCACCTGCCCTTTGCTCACTGGCCCAGCTGCCGCTTCCCCTCCCTCTGCCTGGGAGGGCCTTCGCGGGGCCTCCCTCACTGCCCCAGGGCCTTACTTGGACGCCGTTCCCCAGCCGCCCTCACCCCTCTGCAAAGGCTTCCCGGGCAGCCTCCTGCCCTCTGCCTCGCTCACCCCATCGTGTTGAAGTCGTCATCAGGGGGCACGTAGTCCTCGTCATCGCTGGTCAGGCCCAGCTCATTCCCGTAGCACTGGTGAACGAAGTGCCAGAGCTCCTTGGGGCACAGGGGCTGCAGGGGACAGCAGACAGGCTCTGACCCTCCCTTCCTCAGGACCCCACTCTCCACAGAGGCACTGAATTGAGCTGGACTCTCTCAAGGGTAGGAGAAGCCAAACTCCACCCACCTGGGCTGGACTAAGTAGAGGGCAGCGCCTCCATGACAACCCCACCCCCTGCTCTTCCCTCCTCTCCGGATCTCAGCAAGACGCCCATCTTCCCCCGAAGGATATGGCTTTTAGTAAAGCCAGGAGCTTGGCCTGTTCCCTCAACTCAGGTTTGCACAGTGGGACCAACAGGCCCTTGAGGATGGCAACCGCCCGCCTCTTGCTCCTGTGGGTGAGGCCCGGCATTAAGCGGCACAAACCAAAACTCCTCTGGGGCCAAAGTGATCACAGAGCTTCTGACTTGGACTCAGAATGAGCACCAGAGGCCCCTGGGCCAGTCTCGCCCACGCTGCAGAAACCTCCTTATACTCACAGTGGCCACGCAGGTCCTGACGGACCTGATCCAAGATGGATCAGGTCCAAGAATGAGGTGTGACCTCAAAGGTGGCCCATTCCACAGTTGGGCAGTTCCTGTGCTTGGAAAGAAGTCTACGTTCTCACAGTTTCAGGGGCCTCAAAGGTCACTGCACCCAGCCCTCTCTTCACTACTTGAATACTTCCTTCTTTATTCTGAATTACAATCAGTCTGCCTACGGTTCTATGTATTAGTTCCATAAACAGTTTTTCTCATTTCACTGGGTGTCTACATGTCCTCCTCAAAAGCACTGTCCGAAGAAAAGTTAGCTCTTGTTGAGGTTCAGAGTTTTGGAAAAGAGGCAACAGTATGTCAAAGAATGAAGGTCAAAGGTGGAGACCACGGATGAGTCCTGGGTTGGGAGGAGGGAGAGAAGGTGGGAGGGATAAGTATGTGAGAAAGAGAAGCATTAAGAAAAACATAAGCAGGGACTTCCCGGTGGTGCAGTGGTGAAGAATCCGCCTGCCAATGCAGGGGGACACGGGTTCGAGCCCTGGTCCGGGAAGATCCCACATGCCACGGAGCAACTAAGCCCGCGCACCACAACTACAGAGCCTGCGCTCTAGAGCCCGCGTGCCACAACTACTGAAGCCCGCCTGCCTAGAGCCTGTGCTCTGCAACAAAGAGAAGCCGCCACAGTGAGAAGCCCTCGCACCGCAACGAAGAGTAGCCCCTGCTCGCCGCAACTAGAGAAGCCTGCAACAAAGACCCAATGCAGCCAAAAATAAATAAATAAATAAATTTATATGAAAAAAGAAAAAAGAAAATCAAACTTAAAGAATGTTCCCAGCAACGGATTTGATAAGGAGTTTGAGCTTTCTCTGACTCCATCCTTTTGAGGTATGGCTTAAGAAGCACGCAGCTGGCAGGATGCCATAAGCCAGGTCGCCGGGTTCCCGGCTAAGGAGAACTGCCCAGAATGGCATAGTCTGGGCTCTCTGTGGCCCGGAAGGGTCTGGGGTGGCAGCTCTCTGTGCTGGCCGCCCCCCCCCCAACCCAGTGCCAGAGGGAGGCACCTGCTTCTGTACCTGGACCTCCTCCCTCCTCCCAGCGGCCTTTACGTACACCATCCACCCTGCCCGGGACACATCTGCGTCCCTGCCAATCCACGCCCTCCCCTTCTCCACAATTCACCTGCTCCACGCAGCCTTCCCTGACCAGCCCCACCAGGCTCGGCTTGTCTGACCACAGCCAGGACAAGCACAAAAAGCAGACCCTGCTCGTCAGGCAGAATTCTGATGTGATTTGTGAGAGTTTTTGCGAACCATATGGATGACCCTCTGTCTTAAGTTAGAAATGACAGCGGTTGTGAGCTGAAAATTCAGACCTGCCAATGGAGACTCAAACACATTCTCATTTTACCATTATCCATGGCTAATAAAGGTAGACGATCAACTCAAAATAAGTTACCAGGATTTATACGAAGGCTACAGACTTTCAGGTTAGAAGAAACTCTAAATAACAAATCTATTCAATTTTCTTTAGACAGTACTAAGTTTGGGCTAGAGTCAAGGTAGATACACACATAAATTTAAATACATACAAGTCATATATATATAGTTGTAATTACAATATTATATAATTATATTACATAATTGTTCCCCCAGGTCTCTTTCCCTGGCTGGGAGGCTGTTTCTCGACACCCCCGGCATCTGTGTGCACAGGATGCACAACCATGTCTCCATCTGCATCTCCCACAGCGTCCCCTTCATCCAGGTGATCAACCGGCGGCTGTGTTAACTCTATCTTCCTATTTTCTGTATTTCTTTAAAACTTATTCCATTGACGTATAGTTGGCTCACAATGTTGTGTTAATTTCTGCTGTACAGCAAAGTGATTCAGTTATACATATACATATGTATATAGATTCAGTTATATACATATATATGCTTTCTTTTTCATATTCTTTTCCGCATGGTTTATCACAGGATATTGAATATAGTTCCCTGTGCTCTACAGTAGGACCTTGTTGTTTATCCATTCTATATACAAGACTTTGCATCTGCTAATCCCAAACTCCTAGTCCTATTTTCTGTATTTTTGATGCTTTAGCATCTGAGGCCTTGCTGACTGGGGAAGGCCTGCCCCTTGCAGGATTAGCTAATTCCTAGAGAGAGAAGTCACCCTGCCAGGGAGACCACCTTCCCTATGTAAACCGGCCAAGCCAAAGCCCGCACACCCAACCACCTGGTTTTTCTAGCTCTTACATTCCAGGCCAATACTCTCTTGCACTAATCACCCCGGGACAGTCTCTCTGGAGACAGTCTCTCTACCCTGAAGCCCAGCGAAATATTCAAACTAGCCAGTCCAGTGAGCTGCTTGGCCAGCTCACTCTGCCTCACTCATCCTTTCCCGTGAAAACCTGCAACGAAGGCTCTTGCCCCTGCTTCCCCCTCGCTCTCTCTGCCTCCTGACTGACCTCGAGCTTCCCCGTGTGGCCCTGCCTGGCCTGCTTCTAGGGGTCTGTGAGTATAAAAACCTCTTCCTTCATGACAGTCATTTCTGTGTCTGTGCGTCTTACCGCACCTGATTAAAACAAACCCCGGTGCCTTTTAAGACAGCGGGAATGCACTGCCCTGTCAACAGGGCCTTGCTCCAGGCAGCAATGAAGCTGTTCACATAAGAGGACGTGCTACTCTCAGCACCTGGGTCACCAGCAGTGGAGGATATGTTACCGCGAGCCTGGAGGACTTCCAGAACCAGGAGAGGCACGGGCTTCTTTGGAGCAGGCCAATGTCAAATGGACCCCCACCCAAGGGGAAAGAACGTTCTAGGTGGGTGCGCATCCCGAGGCTGAAGAGCTGGGCAGGACTCACCTTTTCCAGGAGAGCGTTCTGCCAGAGGCGGAACATCATCATATACGTCCTATCCCGGGCCCCAAAGGAAGTGAAAAAGTGCTGGATTGAAAGAGAACATGGCAAGAAATGTCTGTTAAGACTTACAATACAGTGAATGGAGACACGGTGCTCCTTCCTTTAGGAAAGGCTCCTGAGTCCGTCCTCAAATCTGCGGACTCTCAGTCACCCGTGATCACAGCACAGGGGCTCTGCAGTGAACGGGGTCAGCACACCGGGGACCAGGGACCTGGGACCTCTGAGTCCACACTGTCTCCATGTCCTTCAATGTTCACCCACACTTTCGTCAGTGGTTCTCTTTCTGGTTTGAAGTTTCCACCTCCATAAAAAACTTCCTTCGCCTACGTACACGGACTGGGTGAGTGGTGAGCTGGGAACCAGCCCAAGGGAAGGAGAAGGCAAACCCACTAACCCACTCACCCTTTGATTCATCAATTCAGCAAATACTTGAATATTAGTGTGTGCACTCTTCTACATGTACACACACTAATACACGTGCACCACTCTTCTACATGCTTTGGGCACAATCACAAACAAAACAAAGCTCTCATGGAGCTTACACATTCGTGGGGACCTTTTATAATGTGCGGGAAGAAAGCGACAGAAAACCAGATTTTACTGAACACGTTCTAGGTGCTTCACAAATGCTCCTTCATTTAAACCACACAAAAGCTTTGGAAAATAAACATAACTGCTAATACTTAATAAAGAGAAACCGGCTGGTGAGGTTAGGTGACCTCTGTCATCACAGAGCTGCTTCGTGCCAGAAACAGAATTCAAAGCAAAGACTATCGGACCCCTAAGTCTCAGGGTTCTTGCCTCTGAAGTGCCTGAGTCCAAGGGCACTGTAGACCTGTGTTCAGTCCACCCCTAGCCCTGAAGCTATCAGTCTTCAGGCTCTGGCTAAAGGTCAAAGATCACAGTGTTCTCTCCGCTCTAAATTTTATCCACCACACTTTCCCCATGCTGACGATATGGACAGTCTGTTTCCTATCGGACTCCTCTTCCCTCTGGACGGGCTGTCCTGATATATGATGATACAGCTTACATTTGTACAGCACTTTGCAATTTAGTGTTTTCAAGTGTGTGAGGTCATTTCAGACTGTTAAACAGGCATTGCTGGCTCCGTTTTACATTTACAAGCTGGGGCTCAGAGAGGTTACATAGTGTACCTACAGCCATGGGACTCTAATTCAGGTGTTCTGGCTCCAAGTCCAATGTTCTGCAACTCCACCTCGCCCCCTGCTCAGACCGCACGCACCCTGCCCACCACGGAGGTGGCTCCCGTAATCTGCATCACCTTACCACCTCTCACCCCAATCCTACTGGCCACCATATTAGTGCAACTGAAGGGCAGAAATCCAGGAGTAGGGGCACTGGGGTTTGGGGGAATAGAAAGTCCAAGATCAGGCTCTACTTACCTTTTCCGAGTCAGTGCAAACTTGGATGGCGTTGGGAATGAGGCGGGCTGTTTTTTCTTTAGTCATGGAGCAGATGTCTTTCAAACGAACGGTCAGCTGGCATCCGCACAGAAACAGAGAATGGACAGCAAGCAAGAAGAGGCATATTAATAGAGTCGGGCAAGGAGTGTTCACACGGCACCAGTTCAGACAGAGGAAATCAGACCACAGGCTGCATACTTCTAAACCTGGAAGGGACCTCCTTAGAGATCACCTGGTGTGGCCCCTTATTTCAGAGGCCACACAGCGAGCCTCGCCCAAGGTTCTCTTGATTCTTGGTCCAAGGAGCTTTGCTTTCTCATTTCTACACAGCCTGGTAAATGTGCAGAGGTCCCATCACGATTTGCCACTTACAAAAACACAGAACACTGGCACTGGATGGGACCTTAGAGTCATCTAGTCTGTCTTTTCTCACTTTATTTTATAAGATTAGGAAACAGAGGCAAATAAACAATAAAGGACTAGCCTAAAATCACACAGCTAATTGGCTGCAGAACCCAGGAAGTACAAGCCCGTTCTCCTGAGTCCCAAGGCCAGTGCCCGTTTTACCTACTCTTCTGCCTCCGTGGTGATTCCTGCCAAATACTTACCTGCACTTCCCCAAAATCAAATGCTCACCCGAGGAGGAGGGAGGGGAAGGCATGGTAGAGAGATCTATCCTTCAAGATTCAGGCACGTGCTTTTGTGAATTATGCAAAGGCTTGGGCAGAGTATGAAGTCAACCAAAGGACAAAAGTGAGGGCAGCTTCCTCAGCTACAGCCCAGGGGGACAGCCCCAGGGAGCAAGCCCCGGGTCTTTACCAGAGTTTCCCAGCGGAAGATGTTGCTGTAGAAGCAGATCCAGTTTTCAGAGAGGTAGAGTCGGCCCTGAAGAAGAATGTCTCTTTGGAGTGCGCAGGAGTAATCTGTGGTAGAACGGGGGACGGAGCTCAGGGGCGGGGAGCGTTCTCGGCAAAGCAGTACAGTCAGGCACGCCGTCCCCCAGCAGCCCCGGAAGCCCAGCTGCCCACCACGGACCAGGCGTGTGAAACCCTAGTCTAGCGGCCAAGGGAGTCCCCAGCATCTCCGGATCGGGCACGGCAAGGATGCGAACTACCTTAGAGGCCGAGAGGCCGATACAATTCAACCAACGCCCCTCCCCCTCCACAACTTCCCCAGCCCCTCCTCCGCCGGGCCATCTGCAGGGACAAGAGTGGCAGCGACGCCTCCCAGGCCGGGCTCTCTGGAGGCCATCAGGCAAGTGGGGCTCAGCCCTGAGTCCCCACCGCTGGGGCCAGCTCTCTGGGCATCCTCGCTCCCTATTCCCAGACAGATGCTCTTACTTGGGGAACCTGTACTCAGAAGCAGCCTGATTGCCCTCCTGCCCCCACATGCCAGGTCGCCCAGCTCACCAACGATGAGGCGCTCCGTGTCTGGAAGTTGCTTAAAGAGCTTTCTGAAGTCTTCATTTCTCTGCTTGTAAGTGGGGCTTAACACCTGCGTGACAATGGCCAAGGTTAGCAGGATGTTCCCAGGTTCGCGGGTTGGGGAGGAAGGTACGGGAGGAGCACCTGCTTGCGTGTTTCAAGGCAAAGCTGAGGCTCTGTTGTGCCAGAGGCCCCAGGAGCTGGGCAGAGGGGGCTCGGTACGGGAAAACATGGTGGAGAGAATTTGATGCTGCAGAAGGCTTTATATCCAGCGTCCATCAGTGAGAAAATGTCAAACATACTAAGCAGGGCCCACACAACATCCCAAGTGGACAAAGGAAAGAGGGACAGCTCTGGGCTATTGCTGTTCTGCCTCTGACAGCAGGAAGCACCACCGTGACAGTGGAAAAGGCCCAAGGGGACCAAGGGGAGCTCCCCCCACCCCCCAGCAGGACCCAGGATATGACGGTGCCCAGTGTACCCCTCAGAAGAAGCTGTCATCATGAGTAACACAGTTGGCACTTGGCTGTGTCTGAACTTCATGATTGGAAAAAAGAAATCATGAAACATAAGACTAGTACAATGTTATGTCAATTATAGCTCAATAAATCTGGTGGGCATGGAGCGAGGAATTACACCTTTACAAAGAGTGGACTAAAAAAACCCATAAAACTAGTACTAAAAAAAAGCACACAAGTAGGGAATTTAAAAGCATATCTGGCGGGCTTCCCTGGTGGCGCAGTGGTTAAGAATCCGCCTGCCAATGCAGGGGAAACGGGTTTGAGCCCTGGTCTGGGAAGATCCCACGTGACGCGGAGCAACTAAGCCCACGCGCCACAACTACTGAGCCTGCCCTCTAGAGCCCGTGAGCCACAACTACTGAGCCCGCGTACCACAACTACTGAAGCCTGGGCGCCTAGAGCCCGTGCTCCGCAACAAGAGAAGCCACCGCAATGAGAAGCACGCGCACCACAACAAAGAGTAGCCCCCACTCGCCGCAACTAGAGAAAGCCCGCGCGCAGCAACAAAGACCCAACACAGCCAAAAAACAAAACAAAACAAAACAAAACAAAACGTATCTGGCAACTTGAGGTACCCAAACTTCACTCCCTCACCATCCCTTAGAAGACAATCTAATCCAAACCTTACGTTACCAATAAGGAAACTAAGCTCGGAGAGAAGTCCCTGCCCAAAGCCCTCTGGCTGGTCAGTGGCAGAAGTCTCGATCCCTGGTTCTGTGCTCACCTCCCACCAACACCTGTGCTGCCAGACACCCCTGAACCCACCTAGCGTTTTGGTGCCTCAGTGAAAACTCATACCCATCAACTGCCTTAGTGAATCCTTCTTGGAAATTCCATGAACCAGTTGAACAGACAGGAAAGGCACCCAAGGCTGATACGCGAAGACAAGCGCACAACCCGGGAAGGGTCAGGCCTCGTGACAGAGACATCTGCACTCCACCCAGGTGACTTGTTGACCTACTTATGCCAGGAGCACACGCAGGTAGACAAACCGTCCTGTTATTGCTGACAGATGGGTCTTGGCCATTTATGCTTTCTCGCCCGCTTCCCTGGGAATCCACTGGCATACAGCTGTGGCGACAATGGAGTGAACTCTGCACTGTTCGTTTCTTGGCTTTCTGCAAAGCTAACGGCCTGTGAGACAGCTGAGGCTGCGGCCTGACCACCCTGGCAGCAGGTACTGACTACCTGAGCCAGAGGGAACCGGAGGATTTCAGGAAGTTAGAGGAGAGAAAACAGCATGACTTCAGTTTGGGGAGGTTTTCCAGGTAAGAGAGAAAGAAGAGGAGTGTTTTCAACTACTTTGTCCATAGTTAATTTGAAATTTAAACTCTTGTTTTGGCTTATTTATAAAATGAGTTTTTTATGTGCAAGTGGACCCTCTGCTACCTTCCCCAAAGCAACAGATATGCTGTAGAATCCCAAACTTCACCGGCCATATGTTTGAACCAAGTATCAGGGTCATTGGGAGGGAATGTCTGGAAGCCAGCCCATCCCGTGACTTCTACGGCTAGAAAAGACCTCAGAAGACAACATTCCTCGGACCCATCAAACGGATACTGAGGTATCCAATCTCATGGCCCCCTGGCCTCACAGAACAGAGCCCACACACTGAAAACCCTTGCCTGAGCACCTGATTGTCAGGAAGTTCCTAATTATGACTAACCGACCTTGCAGAGCTAACGTGGAGTGAGATATGAACCTGCACCAAACACTATCATAAGCCCTTCACAACATCCTCTCATCTGACCACAGGGTCGTTTTTATGATCCCGTTTTAGACGTGAGGAAGTTGAGGCACACAGAGGTTAAGCAACTTGCCCAAGGCACGTGGTTACGAAAGGCGAGTGTGGAATATGAACCAGGGCGGGCAGTGTGGTCCACAGCTCTGGGTCTGAGCCATCACTCTGCACTGCCTCAGGATCCTTGCGCCAAGAAGGAGACAACAGGGATGCCCCAGCCGAGCACACCCTCTTGTGGATGAGGTGCTAACTTATGCGGGGGGCCCCCACTAGCCTTCCATGCCTGCAACTGGGGCTTTTTTGGGGCAGGGGTATAGTTTCAGTTTTGCAAGTTCTGGAAATTGGGTGTACAACAATGTGAACATACTTAACACTACTGAAATATATATTTAGAAATATCTTAAAATGGTAAATTTTATGTTACGTGTATTTTACCATATTTTTTTTTGGCCGCCCCATGCGACTTACGGGATCTTAGTTCCCCGACCAGGGATCGAACCCAGGCCCTGGCAGAGTGAAAGCGCACACTTCTGACCACTGGACCGCCGGGGAAACCCCACAATTTTTAAAAAAACTGTTATCAGTCAAGTCGGTCTTTAAATTTACAAAGTTCCAATATCAGCCTGAAGACCAGCCTACCAGGTGGCCCCGGACCCCCTTCAGTTGAAACTGGACATCAGGCATCCAATTGCCTGCAGCCTGGAAGTCCTCCCCTTTCTAAATGTTCCCTCCGTGGCGCTCTGTCACCCCTGCTTCTCTCACATCCAGTGGGGACTCAGACATGGACAGAGATGCAGGCGCAGGGAGTCTGGCCCTAATCTCCAAACCAGAGGCAAACGGAGGGAGCCGCCCTCTCCTCCCCTCGGAACAAAGCCGTGGCTATGGGGAGGGGAGGGCCCGGAGGGCCCACCCAGCCCTGACCTCAGAAGTCAGCCAGTTCTGCGAGGGCTGCCTCGGGGTGTAGGAACTCCTTAACCCAGGCCCGCAAGTCACTGCCCTGATTCGAGCAGGCTGCCGGCGTGGAAGGCAGGCAGGCTCGCCTCCTGGAGTCTAAAGTACAGAGATCTCAGTTGGCCCGCCACCATCTACCTTCTTGACGCGGGAGACCGTGACCCTCTCTCCCTGGCGCCCTCGTGCTCTTAAAGCCGTCTCCTCCGAAGGGGAGGCACGGCTCACCTATTTCCATTTTACATGGCCAAAGACTTCTGGTCCAAGGCTTGTCAAACCCGGGGCCCTCTCAGGGAGCAGGGCCAGGTGGCGAGCGACAAGGGCGCGGCAGACCTGTCACCCGGCGCAGAGAAGCCAGGATGCGCACTCACGGCTGGGATTTCCTCAGACCCGGGCCGGCAGCAGAGCTCCGCGCCGGCAGGTCCGTCCGTCAGTTCCTCCAGGCGCCGCTGCAGGGGCTGGCTGTCCTGCTCCAGCAGGAGGCTCCAGAGGACCCCCGATTCCGTCAGAGATTCCATCCCGGTCCCCCAACTCCGACCCCGCACCGTCCCCACAGGATGCAAACAGGCAGCCTCGCCCAGGCTGGACGCAGACAGGCGGCCTCTGGCTGCTCGGCAGCGGGTCTGCGTGACCCTCGCTGGCCCCCTTGGCGCCCCTGGAGCCCCGTTCCCGGTGCAGAGCCTCACGGGTGGGAGGGTGCGGTCAGCAAGGTTCTCAGGCGGGCTGGCCGGTCTCCAGGGGCCGGGCTCTGCCTCATCGCACTCGGCTCCCAGCGTGGCAGGTCTCCAGGCTGCGGGTGACCCTGAGGGGACGTGAGGAGGCCCCTCCCCCGGGTCAGCGCGGACAGCCGCTCCGAGGGGCCGGCTGCGGCCGGGACGCGGAGGACGGGGCAGGTGCACGGGGCCGCCAGAGGCCCGCCCCGCCGTTACTCACACACGGTAAGTACAGGGGCTCACGGCTGGTCTGAAACTCCAGGGAGGGCAGACGCCCAACTCCCCAGCTCCGTCTGGCCTGTCCCGTAAGGCAGCCTGTTCAACGTGCAGTCGCTGCCCTGGGCGGGCGCCGGGCGCTGTGACTCACGGTCCTCACCCAGGCAGCGCAGCCACCGCTGGCTGGGGCACCAGGGCCTGCCCCCACCCCCACCCCCACCCCCCTTCCTCCCAGACGCGCTCCTCTCGGCTGACCAGCAAACAACTTCTTTGTTAGCAGGAGGGAGGGGTGGGGGAGGCAGGACGGGTGGGCGGGCAGGGCCGGAGCCCTACACACGCTTCGAGTTACAGGATCTGGGTGATGGTACCGGCCAACGTCCTCCAGTAACCCCCGGCCTAGCCTGGCCTCCCAGCAGATGTGTCCTGCAGTGGAAAGTAGCTGGCCTAGGCTCCGCGCCGGGGAAGGGAGGGGAGGAGGTGCCAGGGGCACTGCTGCTGTGATGCAATCGGAAATGTGAGACCTGAACAGCCAGGGACTTCTTGGAGACACACTCTCCCCTCACTGGCCCATCCATCCACCAACACCCCCCTAGCAGCAGCAGCAACAGGAGACTTGGCAGTTTAACACATCCCGTTCCAGATGTGCCGGTGGGGAGAAGCTGAGGTCAACAGCTCCCAGGTGCGTGGGAGGCGTCGCCTTCCTTCCCAGGGGTGCCGGGAGGCTACCCACGCAGCCTCTCAGACCTTGAGGGCCAAGGAGCCATGCTAAGGGCAGAGAATCTGGGCCAGCTCCAAAGGAGACAGACAGGCTGCAAGGAAGCTGAGACCTCTGGAGAGGAAAGAGAGCCTGGCAATGAGGGCAAGAAGGGCTCCAGAAAGAGAAGCTGGGGGCAGAGGTCAGACAGCACTGGGGCCGGGAAGACTGGATTCCCAGGAAAAGTCAGACTCTGGAGACAAACGGGGCACCTCCCTCACCCTCCCCAGTTCTGCCCGCCTTGCCAGGAGGGTCTCCAGGCTGCACACGAGGGAGAACGCTGCCTTTGTCCTAGGAGTCTCAGCTATCGATATTGGATGCCGTAACGCTCAAACTGTACCGTACTTAAAAATGATCTAACCATCGTATTAAGAGTATAGATTCCTGACTCCCAAACCCCAAAATTGTGATTCAGAGGCACCTGGGGTCTCCCAGTTAAATCGCGTTGGAGGAAGAGCCTGAGTCCTTCCCCGAACTCCTGTTCGCGTCTCTCACTGTGCACACCCCGGACGCAGCCCCCTCCTCCGCCCGTCTATCACGCAGGGTGATTCCTCTCTCAGACTACCATCTTCTCCAGGAGGCAGCTAACGCCTCCAACTATCTTCTCCAGCACCTGCCATGGTGTGTTTCAAGTATCCGCCGCTCAGAAACTATCTACCAAATGTATGCATTCCTTTTGCACTTCTTACACTGTCCCTATTTTACGCATCTTGTGTGTACACATCCACACACATCCCCACTCCTCTATAGGCATGGCTCCCGGCACCCAGTCCCTGCCAACACTCTCCAAGCCATAAATCCGAGCTTCTCCCCGCCCTGCGTCAGCCCCATCGTCAGGAGTGGGGTAGGAGAACTCAGCAATCCCGTTTTCCAGGGTGACCGGAATGCTTCTCTCCTGGGCCTCACTAGACCCCACGATCTAGGCAGTACCAGAACCCAAGAGGGCTGAATCCTTACAGAAATTCCTTGGAAACATCTGAGTATTGCTGGGGCCAGATGAGGGGATGACTGTTTGGGATCCAATGCGGTGAGTCAGGGGCAGGACACACCCAGAAAGATAAGCGCTGGGAGATGAGTCCCAGTGCCCTCAGCCTTTGTCTCCTACGCCCCCTCACAACTGCCGCCGGGCAGGGCAGCGGGCAGCTTCCAGCCTGGGCAGAGGGAACTGGCCCCAGGCTAAACATTAACTCGAGGGCAAACACTGGGAGCTGGGACCGAGTGGTACCCCCGCCCTGGCTAGAGCAGCGGGAGGGAGAGGGTGGAGGTGTCCAGGAGAAAAACAGATGGATCTTGGTGGAGCAATGGCCTCACCTAGGAAGAAAGCAATTAAGACCCTCAAAGGAGACGCTGGACTTTCAACCAGATCTGGGTAGGGAGGAGCCAGATGTGGGATAAGGGGCAGTGGAGACGGGGGAGGTGACCCAGCAAAGGAAGGAGAGAGGTGGGTGGGTGAGGGTGTAACAGAGAAAGACGGAGAGGAGCGGGACTGGGAGAAAGTTAAGACAGCTGTCGGGGGCCCGGGGGTCCATGGGTAAACAACAGAGGGGAGCCGGACGGAGGCACAGGAAGCAGAGGCTGTCCCCGAAAACAAACAAACAAAAAGAAACGGGCTGCCAAGGTGTCCTCAGCGATGCCTTTCAGCGCTCACTCCCACTTTCCTCACCGTCCCCCATCACTTGAATTTCACTCCTACAAAGCTTCCTCCTCTTGTTCAATAGTATATCTGCCGGGCCTGCCTGGTCATTCCACAGGGCCGGCACCATCCCTCTTCCCCACTGGACAGCCAGCATCCCCAGTGGGGACCAGCAGGCCACTTGGGCCCTACAGTCTCAGGGCAGCCGCCAGGGTCTGGGCTCCCATCCTCTGACCTCAGAAACCTTCCTTCCCTAGGTTGCCACGGAGTTGACTGACCCTCCAGGAAAGAGGTGAAGCAGGTGAGGAAGCACCTTTGTCCCCCTGGAGCACCGGGGAAAAGACTTCTGTGATTTGCCTTCATCCAAGATGCGAGAGCCCACTGCGTCCAGTGGGGCCATCTTTGGGGGGGCAGATTGCACCCCTCCTGCCCCTAACCCTCCCCTTGGTTCCCTGTTTCTGCTTATCCTCCCACCTGTGTATCCCCCAAGCTGGGGGCCTTGACTAGTAAAACTGGGGTAGTCAAAGGGGGGGTTCAGGGGCAGTAGATGTGATCAGGCCTGGCAGGGACTCAGGCAGACGGCCCGGCCTTCAAACCCCACTCTTGACCTGAATATCCCTGGCTGGAGACCAGAGGCTCTTGCCTCGGTCTTTCCACGTGTCCCTGGGGTCCAGCCACCTCCCTCCGTGGGACCCACGCTTTATAAAGGCCAAGATGGTCTGTCATCATGGTGACAGCTCCTCCCTGGCTAAATAGGTAAAAGTAAAATGCAGAAGAGAGGCAGATGGAGGGGGAGGCTGGGGAGGGACAGGGAGGGGTTGGGGGGGCTTCCTCTCACATCAGACCCAGGCTACTCCAGTGGGCCTGAGATGTTCTCGCAACAGTCGGCAAGCCTGTGCTGACCCTCCCTGCCCTGAATCCAGCCAGGCATTTCTAACTGTCCCTAGGGCTGGGGACGACAGAGCCTTTGCTTATCTGAAGGACGTCCAGTGCCAACGATGGAGCCTCAGGCAGCAGAATAGCTGGAGAGCCACCACCGGTGTCAGGAGAGGGATCAGAGAGGGCTGTCTGATGCCTTCCTGCTGGCCAAAGTCCAACCCCCTAGGGCAACACAGTGGTGAGGCAGGAGGACCGAGCAGATCAAGGGAAAACAGAGAACCAGGTCACAGCAACAGGGGCAGGGCAAGGGCCTCCTGAGAAGCCAGGAATGGACTACGGGGGGCAGTGCTGGGGAGTGGGGGCGATGAACTGAAGTTTCCTGATGGGGCCTCTGCACACGAGCGCTGACACACACACAGCATACCGCAGGAGCGCAGGCCCCAGAGGATGGGGGCACCGCACGCCCGTGTGCACGGACTCAGGTGGTTCTGAGCTCAGGCAGGGAAACTCCCAGGACCTGGCTTCCCAGTGGAGCCAGAGCATCCGGCCTAGGAGCACAGCCACACTCAGGTGGTGCCCACGGACAAGTGCACCGGTACCATCAGAGTGGGCATTCATGGGGGTGACACTTGTGTGAACACGCAGCATCTTGCTTCCTCCACAGACACCCAGGGGTGGACCAGCCCAGAGCCGGGGCATCCGCCTCAGGACGAGAGCAGGGTTTTACTTGGAAGAGGGGGGTTCCCGGTGTTGCTTGAAGCCGGCCTCTCTAGAGCTCTACCCACTATGGCAGCTGATTACCCTCCGGACATGAAAACACATAAAGAAGAAATGCCAAGATGCACTAGACACAGCCCCTGACATCTGTAGCTCAGGCCGGCTGGAGATCCCTTCACCTCTCAGCTTCCCTCCATCTGCCCAGCTTCTGCCGCTTCCTCCCAATGTCCACCTGCCATTTCTCTCTCCCTCCCCCACGCTGGTCCATTCTGCTCCCTGTCCGGACCACAAGTCAGGACGTCCGCGGTGGAAGTCCGGCAAGACCAGGAAGAAGGCAGCACCCAGGGGCTGGGTGGCAGGCACAAGGGGCCACGTCTGCCTGGCAACCCTGAATCGGGGAGCAGGGGAAGCAGGAGAGCTGCAGGAACACCTTTGTGGATGGGCCCCACGTCTGGTATGGCTGAGCTTCCAGAAGAAGTCCCCGTGTGAGAGCGGGAGGCCGGGAGGGGATCTCTGAACGCTGCTCAGCAGAGCCCCTTGTGCACTTGGCCTCTGTGAGTTGATGATTTGTCCTGGGTGGAGAGTCAGTGTCTCTGGAATTCATTTGGGGTGAGGGGTGGAGGGTGAAGGGAGACGGCCTAGGATTAATGGAGGGTGAGGGCAGGCAAGGCCTGGGAACCGGGTGGGTTCTGGAGGACGACTGTATGAGGGGATTTACGGAGCGAGTGCGGGCGGGCTGCTCCAGCACGTCTCCGCTGCAGGCGGAACCCACCAGCAAGCAGCGCTCGGCCACGCCGGGCTCCTCTGTCTGTCGCTTATCTGCCATCAGAACGCCTGACCTCTGGGCCCCATATAGCAGCTGGCCTACCACCACCGTCCAGCCAAGCAGCGGCATCTATTTCTAGCCTGTTGCTCTGCTGAGGGCTCAGACGCCAGTTCTCCTGTGCGGGGCTGAGGGAGAAATCAGGAGTGAAAGGAGGGGAAAATCGGGGTGGGGAGGGGAGTAAAACCTGCTAGAACCAGAGAGGAAGAGAAAGCCAGCCAGGAGAAGGAAAGTTAGAAAGGAGAGCGGCAAACGGAGGTGGAAAAAAGAAAACGGGGGAGTCAGCGAGGAAAGGGTAGGCAAGGATTCAAGGGAAGGAAACGTGAGACGGAGCGGAAAAGCTTGCTGGAAAGAGGAAAGGGAAGAAAGGAGTATATAAAAGGGAGAGGGTGGAGACTAGCAGCAAGGATGAGGGTCTGCCCGTCCAAATCTTGTCGATTTAATTGTCTCCGGGGTCTGCAGCCACGTGTTTCCTGCTCCCCTTTGAGACACTGATTCTACAGTACCCCTCGGGAGGGTGGACGATTTCGTGACGACGGAAAGGATGCTGGAGGCCCCACCCACTCCCAGGAAAGCATTCTCCATCCCCTCTACCTCCTCCCACACAGAAGGAACTCCTCTCCCCTCCAGGATGTCAGCTCTAAGCCACGGGGAGGCCACAAGCCCAGGTGAAGACCACTGTGGGTCCAAGGGGGGCGGAGGGGCTGAAGTCCGGCTTCTCCCACCCACAGGCCACCTCAGCCCTCAACTCCCCTCCTGCCGGCACAGCCCACCAACCTCTGCCTTGTCTGCGCTGGGTGAGGCTAAGGCTGGGATCCATCAACCCTATCTCCGGCTGGTCCCCTGAGCGGGAGGTGGGAAGCCACAGGGCTGACTGACACGTGCTTGACTTTGGGGAACTGCTGAGCCCTGTGGGAAAACACCCTCCACACAGTGATCCTGGCCCAAGTCCCTGCGTTACACCCAAGCCTCTCCCCTCCTTCTCCCGCTCCCCCTCGCCAGGGCGTCCCCAACGCCTGTCTCTCAGGCGCCCGCTCCGGCACCTTCTCCAAGTCCACGCGACCTGCCGCAGCGGGGGCTGGTGTTAGGGGAGCGGGGAAGGTGCATCCACGTGACCATCAGGGTCAAGCACGCGGAACAGCGAGCTCAGGGATGAAAGACAGTGACCTGAGACCGGGCCACGGCTGCCCGTCCGTCCACTGCGCAGCCGCGGAGGTCGGAGCACGACCGGGCAGGCCGCTGAGACTCCAGCCAGCTGCTCTTCGCGGGAAAAGTCCGAAACCCTGTGGCCCTGGCTCTGTGACCCAGAGGATGTGGCCTCTGCAGGGACCGCTTACTCCACGATCGGCTTCCGCGTAGGAGTGCCTGGCTGGACACGGCAGGGACGACCCCAGAGCCGGGGATGTGTTCTGGCAGGAGCGTGCCCGTGGGGCTACTGCGGGGACCCAGGGGCAGAAGTCACATTCCGCCACATGAGACCGCCTTGCTACAAATGGGCAACTTGTCTGGCTGCTTTCTCCCCAAAATGTCTTGGTTAAGGGGAGGAAACCTCGGCCCTAAGTTTAGGCCCCAGGACTGTCCCGTCCCAGAGTTCTGTCTGGTCTTGGGATGCCTCCCCAGCCTGGTCTCCTCCTTCAGGGCTGGAGGGCCCTTGTCGGGGATTCTAGGCTGGGGGACGAGGCAGCCCGTCTCTGCTTGGTCTCCGGGAATCGAACCCTTCCTCACCAGCAGTCCTGTCCTGCTACAGAAGAGAACCATGGTGTCTGGTTTTTGAGGGAGGGGGTCTGGTCAGGCGAAAAGCCCACCTTTCTAGGCCCCTAAGTTTGCCCAAGCCCACAGGGAAGCCACACCGCACCCTCCATGCCTCCATCCCCCGAGCACGGCCACCCCACACCCGTCTTACACGTACCCAACAAGCAGAGAAAAGGGATACTTACATTATACCAACTCTGGCTTTTCTGAAAAAAAAACAAAGTAAAAGAGAAGCAACGTTAGTCAGGGAGAGATGGCGGGAATGGCCAGAGCATCCCTGGCTCCAGAGGGAAGGTTACACAGACAGCGGAGGGCGGGCGGGGAGGACGAATCCCAAGGCAGCTGAAGGCTCCCCGTGTTGTTGCTCGGGGTGGGGGTCCTCCTTTCTCAAGACAGCTCCCGAAAGGAGGCCCAGGGAGCGGTCCATGCTGGAAGCCCCCGCGGCTGGGGTGGCAGGCAGCGCAGCGCCAGCTAGAGCTCGACCGGAAGGGAGCAGACCCCATCACAAGGTTCTTCCGATGGGGGCGAGGGAAGTACTGCAGGCATCCGAGACCCAGTCCCCAGCGGGCCCTGATCAGAAGCAAAGTACCCACGGAGCGCAACACAGCCGCCCACCCGAGGCGGCCCCCCTGAAAGGCAGGGCGGGACCCTCCGGTGTCGGGGAGTCGAGGGGCTGCCGAGAAACTTCCCTCCAACTCAGTAAATTCCTCCTTCTGCCCAACTGGCTGATCACATAAGTGGTAGTGGCCAAGGAGTGGTTGGGGGCTGTGTGTTGGGAGGAAGGCTGAAGCACATAATTGCTAAAGGTCCTTCCCGACTTCATGGGGTTAAAATTCAATACCAACAAACCCTGGTCCGTCCCGACTCCAGAATTCAGGTGCTCTCCATTCCCAGCCCTGAGCAAAGGTAACAGAGATTTTTAGGGAAAGAGGAGGGATGGCTAAGAGGAGGGATGACCTAGTCTATCTCCCATCTCACTGGCCAGGAGTCCTTTATACATACACATCCCACTTGGAAGACAGACAGAAAGACAAGCAGATAGAGACAGACAGACACACACACACGCACACCCCTGCCCCATCCCTTCAGGGGCTGACCCAACAGGTTTACATTGGGTAGAATGGGGCTGGGGTATTTTCAGTTTTAAAATGCTTGCCAAGGGTGTATAATTCAGGAGGAGAATCCCTGGGTAGAAGGAAGCTTTGCCTACAGGTCCACATCTTAACTATAGGCACACCTCGTTTTACTGCGCTTCATAGACATTGCATTGTTCACAAATCGAAGGTTTGTGGCAATCGGGCGTCAAGCAAGTCTACTGACACCATTTCCCCAAGAGCATTCATTATTTTTTAGTTAATTTAAAATTGTATTTTTAATTATAATTAAATGTACACTGCTTTTTTTAGACATAATGCTATTGTATACTCGACAGACTACAGTACAGTGTAAATGTAACTTTCAGATGCACTGGGAAATCAAAATATCCACGTGACTTGCTTTATTGTAACATCTGCTTCACTGTGGTGGTCTGGAACCCAACCGCAGGCTCTCCGAGCTATGGCTGCACACGCAGAGGTGTGGATTGTGGGCACACTTAGCAACCTTTATCCCGCCCACCTGGTCTTACAGGGTCCCTACTCCCAAGGGAAGAAGGCAGGTGTGGTCTCAGGAGGTCTGCTGTGCGGTGTCTGGAGAGGCAGGGGGGGCGGAGGGTGAGGGTGACTGCAGCGGTGAAGGCCTGGGCGTGCGATCGCCCCCCTTGCTGGCTCTCCCATCCCACCGGAAGAACTCTGTAGAGACCTTCACCTTCGCTCTGAAGAGGAAGCGTGTCAGCAGAAGAAGGACAGGCGTGGGTGGTGCTGCCTCTGAGTGGCTTTGTTTCAACCTCACACCCTATCTCACTGGCCAGAGGGCAGATGGCAAGGCAGGCGCTCAACTCTCCTCTGCAAGATGCTCTCCTTGGTCGTTTCCCAACAAAGGCTGTCACCACGGCCCCATCCGGAAGTCACGTATTCCCACCACAGCCTCATCTTCTCCTCCAATCCAGAGGGCTTAGCAGGTGAGGGGCCAAATCCAAATATCCAAAGCCAACTATTCCACCACTGAGGGAGAATGGGAATCGTGGACTGAAAATTCGCCTCTAGTCATTCTGGAGGAGAGTAGATGGGGCAAGGAGGCTGCATCGGACTCTACCCTGCACCTTAGAACATCTTAATTCTTGGGTCCTCATTCTGAGATCACAGGGCACGAGGCTGTGCAGGTATCCATGAAAACACCTGTCTCAATAGTGGAAAAGCACGCTCTAGAAGCTGCCGGCCTCAAGCACCCGCAGTGTGCCTGCGTTTCATCAAACCAAAGCCAGGTCATCAGACCCCTGCTTCACGGCTGGGAAAACTCTCTGTGCCCGCCCCCAGCTCCTCACCTCACTGTCCTGGCCTCCACGTGAGACCCTCGGAGGAAAGGGGGCAGCAGGAATTTGATCCTTTACTTAGGCTCCCCCTCCTAACTCGGGTGAACGGAAGGAGGAGAGTTTCGTGCACTGCCCCACAGATGCATGGCCCTTCTGAATCTGTTTGGAAGAAGAGCTTCAGAGTGACAAAGGGCCTGCACCAGGGAACCTGGGTCCACCTCTGACTAGCTGTGTGATATCTTTGTGTGTGTTACCTGCTTGTGTAAATACGTGTTCACAAGCACTGCAATGTCAGACACACAGAGCGAGGAGGACTTCTGTCCCTCAGCCTGAGACTCCGCCCCGACCCAGCGCTCTGTGGGCAGCTTGCTGCCCGTCACCACTGAGGGTGTCCACCCCTCCGGCCAAATCCACGGCAGCCCCTGGGAACAGCCATGTGGGTGTGAGTCTCCCTGAACTCAGTTTGATCTCCGTGGCTCTGCTTTCCAGGACTGAGTCCTGGAGGAGCTGCTGGACCGGGAGGGCCCAGCTCACGGGGCAGGGGGGCCAGGGAGCGGTGGCCCCGGAGGGTGAGAGGGGTGTCCAGTGGCACTCGTGAAGTCTCTGCCCTGGTGGGTTCTCGAAAGTGTCCTCCTGTGCAGAGAGGGCCGGAGGCAAGGGAAGAACGGAACGAGGGAGTGGGGCGAGGGCTTTCTGACAGGTGATAAGTGGATTTGGGCAAAGCGGGAGGACGGAGTCAGGAAAACTGCCCAAAGACAGAGCTGCTGGGGCGGGGCTGGGCTGAGCAGGTTTCTAAGCTCCTCCCCGAGTTCTGAGGAGCGAGCACCTTAGGGACTCCAAGGCCCCTGGAAACAGACAAGTTCCTTACACATCCCCCCAGCACAAAGGCCCGGGAGTCGGGAAGACGGGGCGTGGGCAGAGGAGGGACGGAGGAGCGCTAGCTAGAGGAGTTAGGGGGAAAGAACAATTTCTTACTTTGATCAGGTTAAGTCTGTCATACTGGAAAGGAAACCACAAAAATTAGGACTGAACAACAGGGAAAGAGTCAAAGGGGGAAAGGCGTGCCAGAGCCACAGAGCCTGCGACACCGCACACCCAGCGCGGGGAGGCACAATGCGGGGGCCAAGCAAGGACCTGCCTGGGCTCCCGGCACCGCAGCGCCCGGTTCCGGAGCTGGCGGAGCAGGAAACGGCTGCGGGCTCCCCCTGGCGGCCACAAGCCAGCACTACAGAGCGGAAGCTGGGCGGTGGCACAAACTGAGGGGTCCTGGAATAGACCTGGGCCTTGACGTGTAGCCCAGGGCTCTGGGCAGGGCTGCCCCGGGCAGGGCCCGCCTCAGCAGGACAGCTGCAGAGTCACAGGAGCGGGGCCTCGCCGGCTACCGCGTCCAACCCCAGTGTACTAACACAGGAGGAAATGGGGGCGCAAGAGAAGGGCAGGCGACACTGTGAGCGAGGCCTGGCTTCAGGGAGAAGTGGGGGCACTCTCCAGCTGGCCTGAAAAATATGAGGTCACCTCCTCTAGTGCACAGGACGCAGGCAGCAAGGTGGCCTGGCTGTGAGAATAGTGGCAGTAGCTCTGGCCACCAGACCCCTTGCTGTGGTTGCATTCGGTCAACCTGAGAAAACGCTCCACCGGGGGAGGGGTATCCCCACCACAAGACCCCCCTCCTCTCCTCACCTCACCCCTGCAGCTTTCCCTTGCTCCCTGCTCCGGGCCCTGACCGCACAGAGCCTAACTCCTACACTGGTCGTTGTGTGTCTTCTCTGTCCCGCACGCACATTTCCCAGACCAACCACGGCTGCTACCATGTCCGCCTGGGGTGGCAGGCCGCCCTCCCCACCGCAAGTCAGTCTTTGTTAACTGCTGTGGTGTCGGTCGGTGACGATGGTCATGACTGGGGAGAGGATGGGGTGGGGAGGCAGCTCTCCGAAGCAGGGGACCTCAGTCTGTGGCTGACAGGTTCAGGCACCGCCTCACCCAAGCTCTTCACAGGGAGAGAGAACCTGGACCCCATCAGTCACCTCCCTCTTCAGCTCCTTAGGAAAGGGGCTGAGATGCACTCTGGGTTCATGCTCAGCTCTGGGTCTCTTCATGATGCCTCGTTTCGCCCCTCCACAATCCCACTGGGAGTTCCAGCCTGGTTCCGGGCACCCGCTCCCCGCCTCAGACGTGAGCTCTCCTGCCTCCGACTTCATGAAGCATCCCAACCACGCATGTGGTTCCGAAGGTCAGGTTAGGTTTGTGGATAATCTGGGCACAAATAATCAGGATAATCTGTGTTTCTTATCTCCCTTCCCAGACTAGACACTGCCTGGGGGTGGGAACCTGGTCTTCATACTCCTTTCTTAAGGAAGACCTACCATTTAGGGGTTTTTAAAAATCCTCATCATTGGCTACTCCCCTCAACCCATCACCTGACCAAAAGAGGCGCTCCGTTAAGTTCTGACTTAAGTGCTGTCGACCATAAATAAGTATTGCTCTGCTCTCTGAGTGCCTTGCTAGGCACAGGGGTAAGAAGGTAAGGAAGGTTAGAGCTTGACCTTAGGATGGAAAAGTGTGCAAACACTGTGGGCAGAGGCAGAGAAGTGGAATAACTGGATGCCCTGTCCCGCTGCATCTGCCCTCTCCCCAGCCAGAGGCGTGAGGGGCTCAGGAGGGGCTGACGGAGGTCATCTCCAAACCCCGTCCCCAAAAGGCCTGCACCTGCTGAGCCCCCCGAACCCACAGGGGACTCCTGGGGGCCTCCTCGGGGCAGGCAGAGTTCCTCCTGCCCTGCCCACAGCCAGCAGCTGTGGTTTGAAATCCTCAGAGCTAAGATGAGTTTTTAGCCTGAAGGTCACAGACTGTAGGATTAGCCCTGTAGCCACTTGTTCATCCCTCAGGAACGAGAACAGCTGTTGAACCCAGCTCCTCCCCAAAACCCTTACAGAGGCTTGAGACTATGATTAAGTCACCCCTCAGCTCTCTCTTCTTCAGGCTGTAGCCACCCACTTCCCCCGTGGGTATCATTTCCTGAGCCTCGCTGTTGTAAAACACCTATTATTCACCCTCCGTTCCCTCCAAGTTCTCCTCAGGCCTCTGAAATCCTGGGGTCCTGGGCAGACTCTGGCACGGGCTCCCTGACCTGGTTGCATCTGTGCAGGGCCTGAGCAGGGACAACTCTCAACGTCCACGACCTCCCGGGGCTGGTGCCACGCCCTCTGAGAGAAGACTTCTCCTCTGATCACCAGCCAGGATCCTAAGAACACCACGAGTCCCAGGCTGGATGGTGGGTGGAAGCATTAAGGGGAGCTCAGGCTGAGCAGCTCTCAGCGGGCAAGCGGAGGGAAGGAGCGGGCCAGGGTGAGCTCCTGGGGTCGCTCTACTGCACCAGGGAACTCCTGTAAGGGAATTCGTGACCCTCAATCAGCTTGCCTGGGGAATCAGGAATCACCCACCAGAGCAGGTACAAGGGGGTATCAGGACCTGCAGCCCCACCAGATCGGGGAGTGGGGGGCCTCCCTTCCCCAAAGGAATGAAACTAAGCCCTGGCAGGACTCTGCTTCTACATGGCACCAGGTAAGTAGGGAACAGACGCCCAGCCGAGGCAGTGTTTGGGGCGCAGGCAGAGACACGGGGGTGGGGGGGGCGGGTCTGGTCTCCGACTCCGGGTGCAGTGGGAATGGTCCGCTCAGTGACCTCAGCCAGCCTGCCAGGGGCAGTGGGGCCGGCCCTTCTGGGAAAGGGGCCAAGCCAGACGCATGGGCCAAGATGGGCGAGGGAAGAGGGAGGGGTGCGGAGCACTACAGACAATTCAACACCGGAGGGGAGACCAAAGACAGAGACAAAAGATGGCTTACTTTTGAGAGGCGCTTGTGAGACTAAGACCATGCATGCAAAGAAGGTATTTGGGAGATGGGGTGGGGGGGGGGGAAAGAGGAAGAACAAGAAATCAAAAGACAAATTCAGGTGGGAAGCCAGCTCCCGAGCCTCCCGGCGTCCCCTCCCCTCCCCAGGGCCTGTGAGTCCAGCAGGTAAGAGAAGCTTTTGAAGGAGCATCTAGGCAAAGACATCTCCTGCTTCCCAAAGGACTAAGGGGTTGGGGGGTTGGGGAGAAGAACGTCTCTGGGGACCATAAGTAGCCCAGGCCCCCCAGGGCTTATTTTATGCCCCTCCTTAGGCAAAGGCCCGGGGCTCAGGTGGCAACTCGGACACACCTGGGAGGGATGGAGAGCCCTGTCACCGTCCTCTTGGCCGGATGAGTACCAAGTAGGTTATTACCAAAGGCCAGGCAGGGTGATGGCCAGGGCGGAGGTTAAAACGGCATTCCGCAACCTTCCCTGAGGACTCCCTTCCTGGCACTACAGTTGTCCCAAATAATGTTCCCTTCTACCCCAAATTTGGAAGAGGTAGCAGGGCTAAACAGATGACCCCTCCTGACCCCCAGAGCACCTCTCCTCCAAGTCTCAAGGCACGGGAGGCTCCCTAGCCCCTAAAGAGAGATAACGGTCATTGCGGAGTCATTTTTCCAGCTGCCGGGGCCCTCTCGGAGTGCTTAGCTGAGATGATAACATTTAACTAGGGTCTCCCCTGCCGGCCCCGCCTCACCTCACTGAATCAAGGCTATCTCTGGGACACTAGGGGCCGGCCAATCACGCCAGGTCCCTCGATGACGGGGTTCTCTGCCTCACCGTCCGCCCACTGCCAGCTTCCCCGCAGCCGGCTACTGAGCGAGGACAGAGTCCCCGGCGGGGTCGGGCTCACCTTGGAGTTCTTGCCAGCGCTGCGGCCCGACTGCGAGGAGCAGCTGCGCTGCACGCCCTGCTCCGGCGTGGACGGCGACTTGTCCGAGGAGTGGTCTGAGCCCTTCTCCACCATGGTGTCTCCGTCCGGGCTCTGAGCGGGTGGCGAGCGAGACCGCTTCCGGAGGATGGGGGAGCAGGCCGGCGTGCTGCGGTTGGAGTTACTGGCAGTGCTGCAGGGGGAAGACGGAGAGAGGGGGCGGGGTGGAGAGGGAGGAGGAGGAGAGACGAGCAGTCAGTGACTGAAGGCCAAAGACGGGTCCCAACGAGCCAGCTCGGGGAGCCAGGGTTCGGGGCTGGGGAGAAATAGGGAGCAAAGGGCCCAGCTACGGACTTGCTGCACCATAATACTGCTGCTGGCCAGGAGGGGGCGGTGGTGTCCACGTGAAATGGAAATAGCAACAGGAAGGGGTAAGTAGGGCAATTAGACATGGAGAGATTCGTTCACCCAGCCATCCATCTGACCATCTGTCTGTCCATCCATCCATCAGATATTGTTAGGACACCCCCGCCCCCCCCCCATTACATGCCAAGAACTGTCTAGGGAACACGGAATTTAAGATCTGAAAGGCTCATTAGAGATCATATCAATACTATCAGCTCATTTTATACATGCTGCAAAATCCAGTTTCTACATTTGGTTTTGGAGATATTTGCCCATAAAAATAACAAAAATAATCCCGCTTTCCAAAGCATTCACAACATATTATTTCACTGGGTCCTTAAATCATTCCACCAAGGTAGTAATGACAAGTGCCATAAGTCCTATTTTTAAAATGAAGACCAGTGCATGGCAAAGAGGATCAAGTGTCCTCTGATCACAGAGGGCTTAGAAACAAAATCTGGGTCTTCTGACTTGTAACTCACCCGCACTATTCTATTTCCTTGTAAGCCAGACTGGTTCCTGTTCCCTCGCCCAGGGCAAAGATGAATGCAACGGAAGTTCTCACATGCCATGTCTCCTCCCCCAAATTCACTTGCAAAAGGTACCTTTCACATCCCAGGGTACCAAATCCCCTCACGCCAAGGCTTATAAACTGTGTAAATATTTAGCTTGTGTTCTTAATGGACTAGAGGAGATGAAGAAAGGAAGAGCAGAGGAAAATTAAGTGCAGTTAAGTTCTAACAGGTGCTTGCTTTGCTCTGAGAGAATGGAGGAAGGAAAGAGACGGGGGAAGGAAAGGTTATGGAGGAAAGAGACGGGAAACGGGAAACAAAGCCCACGTTGAGACTGGAAAGCCAAAGAAGCACGAGGGGAGGGGGTGAAAAGCCCAGGGCCTGGCACAGGGCAGTCAGAGCAGGGTCGGGGCTCTGGGCACAGCCGGATGGATGCGAGGCTGTCAGGGCCCCAGGAAGCACCCTGGGAAGCTGCATCCCCGCCTTCCCTCAGCGAGTGGAGTGCAGGGCGGGGAACACTGCCATTTGCATGAAGATCCAGCTGCAACCTCAGATGTCCCATCGGACCCACCTGCAATGAAAACCACGCCCCCTTTCAGCAGAACCTTCCACCTGGGGATCCTTGGCAGAGAGAAAAGGAAGGAAGCCCAAAAGCCCAAACCAGCAAGTGCAGGAGGAGGGCAGCAGTGGGGCGAGGGAAGGGCTCTGACTTTTGGAAGGAAACGGATGGAGAGAAGAAGCAAAAGGAGACCAGAGTAAAGGAAGCCAAACGTGACCAGAGGGCGTATGGGGACACGTAAGGCCGAATGTTTTGCTTTATCCCCAAACAGAATTTGAATTTGGAAACTCAGTTATAATACCACCAACAACTGTGATTTAGAAAGCGGCTTTTCAAGTTCTCACGCCACCGCCAACGTCCTTATCCTCTCCGACTTCTGAACTCATCCACTACCATCTCCAGCCAAATCCTGGACAAAGGAAATTACGTTCTTCTCCCTCGGTTGGAAGAGCTGGGCCTTAGAATAGCAGCAAGTGCCTCCTCGGACCCGCCCTGGGGTGGGGGCTGGGGGCCTCGGGATGGTCCAAGGAGCAGGATCAGCTGCTCCCCTCTCTGGGGGCAGCCCCCCCCCCACCTCAGGCCAACCTCAGTCCATGGCCAAACACTCCAGGGCTGAAACCGTCTCCTGGCACGGCTTCACTGGAAGAACAGCCACGGCCGGACCTCTGCCCCGCACCTCAACTAGTTCGCTCAGAGAAGCGAGAGCAAGAGTGGATGACACCAAGTGCACGCCCGTCTCGGACACGCGGACCCACGGCTGGGCTCCTGTCTTTTCCCGAGATAAGGGACATCCCCACACAGGGTGATTCCAGACCCAGGAATAGAAAGGAGCTCCCTTTATCCTTCCTCAAACTGTGAATCCCTGAGAAAACTGCCTGTTGAGGGAAGATTCGAGCAAGGGGTGGGCAAAAAATTCCAACCGGGAGGAAACTCACCCCAGCTATCCAAAACCGCATGAACCTCAGGCGCTCGTGGTCGACGTGCCTAGGAGATGTCCTCCGCCCCTAGTGACCCCACATCAGCTGACCCTCCATATGCCACCCGACGAGTACCAAAAACTCTGCTTTCAACACTTCAGTCAACCCTGAGAAAACTATAATTCAAAAAGAGTCATGTACCAAAATGTTCATTGCAGCTCTATTTACAATAGCCGGGACATGGAAGCAACCTAAATGTCCATCATCGGATGAATGGATAAAGAAGATGTGGCACATATATACAATGGAATATTACTCAGCCATAAAAAGAAACGAAATTGAGTTATTTGTAGTGAGGTGGATGGAGTTAGAGTCTGTCATACAGAGTGAAGTAAGTCAGAAAGAGATAAACAAATACAGTATGCTAACACACATATATGGAATCTAAGGAAAAAAAGAAAAAAGAAAAAAAAAAGATCATGAAGAACCTAGTGGCAAGACGGGAATAAAGACACAGACCTACTAGAGAATGGACTTGAGGATATGGGGAGGGGGAAGGGTAAGATGTGACAAAGTGAGAGAGTGGCGTGGACATAGATACACTACCAAACGTAAAATAGATAGCTAGTGGGAAGCAGCCGCATAGCACAGGGAGATCAGCTCGGTGCTTTGTGACCACCTAGAGGGGTGGGATGGGGGGGGTGGGATAGGGAGGGTGGGAGGGAGGGAGACGCAAGAGGGAAGAGATATGGGAACATATGTATATGTATAGCTGATTCACTTTGTTATAAAGCAGAAACTAACACACCATTGTAAAGCAATTATACTCCAATAAAGATGTTAGAAGAAAAAAAAAAACACTTCAGTCAACAGACGATGTACACTATCACGCGCCATTTTACTCTCTGTGCTTATAAGGCTGTTGATTTGTGCTGCTGTTGAAAATCTCTCCCCGTCTCCCTGACGACACACGCCTCTCTTCCATTCCTCCTCCTGTCTCAGCAGCGGGCTCCCCCCTGGCTCCTCCACCTGAAATTCAGTCCTTCCCCAAAGGTGGGCCCTTCACCACCTGAGCCAGTTCCTGTTTTCCATGACTTCAACTATGCCCGGAAGCAGAGGACTCCTCTACCTGCTTCTGGCCCTGTTAGCTTCAGCCCAGCAACCTGATGCCACCGTGACATTTCCTCCAAACGGACGTGTCTCACGAGCACCTCAGATTCAAAATTGAGCTTGCCGTCTTTCCTCCCAAGCCGCCTCCCACTGCTGCCCATCCTCGATGCCATCCTCATTTCCTGCTCTCTCAAGCTGCAGGCCCATCTCTTGCATCTCACCCCACAAAAAGTGAGCCACTGAATCCCATCAATTCCATTTCCCTAAAGCTCGAATAACCCATCCCTCCCTTCCACCCCCAGGGCTCTAATTCAAGCTCTCAATGCCTCCGGCCTAGACTTGTCTAATAACCTTCTAAGTAGTTTTCTCCTCTCCTTTCCTCTTTCGTGCCCATTCACACCTTTGTCCTTGAATCTTTCTAAATAAAAGCCTGATACTATCTTTCTGCCCCCTACTAGCGTTCCTATTAAAGTCCAAAATCCTCAGCATGGAATTCAAAGCTCTGTACTGAAAATAATTTGACACTTTCCCTAGATCTCAATACTTTCTCCTTGTACTCGCTCAAAGGGTGCCCATCTTCTCGTCCTACTTATCTTCCCCTGGTTTTCTTAATACACATTCTTCTTCTCCTGCCCCCTACCTCCCCAACTCACCACTTGTGCGTGAAGCGCTCTCTCCCTTCATATGTACCCAGTGGAGTCCTGTTCATCTTTTAAGACCCATTTCAAACCTCACCTTCTCCAAAAAGCTTTTGTAAATCTCCAGCACTGAACTGACCAAAGCATTTAACACGTTCTGCCTGGTGTTAAAGTGAAGACCTGCACACTCCTGGGCGCACACCTCTGAGCCTCCCTCCCTGCTCAACGGGACGCTCTGTAAGTAGTATGAGCTCAGCTAACGCCTGAAGCGAGTCTCATTCTAGTGCACACCCACGGCTTTAACAACCCCCAGGATCATGACAGCTCCCAAATCTGCACCTCCAACCTGCTAATATTAATACAAATAGCTAAAAGTTTATCAGTGCTTATGAATTCCTGGCACAGTGGCAAGCATTTATTAAGGCATTCTCTCATTTAATCTTCCCAACGAACCTGTGAAGTATTAATGGATATTACCAGTCCTGTTTTTCAGGTGCTAAATCAAACGACTGACAGATTAAGTAGTTTGCCCAGGGTCACACACATGGGTAAGTGGCTGGAGAGGCCTAATCAATCGTAGGCCTATCTGATAATAGAGCTTGTTCCCAGAACCAAGCATTCAGCAATGTCTGTTTGCTGGGTGACGAGACAGGAGGATAGATGAACAGGATTGATGGGGAGCTGAACGGATGGAAAGAAAGAAGGAATCAACTTTCTGCCTCTAGCCTTCAATCCATTCTCTATTTCACTGTCAAAATGAACTTTCCACAAAAAGTAAATGGGTCATTTTTGGCCCCCCTCTGCCCCTGGTTAAAGCCCTCTATGCTTTTCTACCTCCCTGGAATAAAATCTGAACTCCAAACTATGGTACAGAAGTTCCCCAACTGTCGACTCCAAGCTGCCTTTGAAAGCTCTGGCTTGGCTCCTCCTCCCAGGACACACTCGGCCTCAGCCATGAAGGCGTATTCACGGGTCCCCGGGCACGCTCCCTCACTCTTCCACGTTGTATCAGTCTTTCCCACCCAACACTTACACTCAAGACTAAGCCCAAGTTATCACCCTCACGCCCCACCCCATGCTCCACCTCCACTCTGATCCTTCGCTAAACAGGAAAAAATGTTAGGAGCTACTACAGTCCTAACTAGGCAAAATCACAGCTAGACTCGTTCGATTCCTAAAACTCTTTTACTTTTACTAAGCTTTTTTATTTAGTATTTTTTCCTTTGGCCACGCTGTGCGGCCTGTGGGATCTTAGTTCCCCGACCAGGGATGGAACCCGGGCCCTCGGCAGTAAAAGTACCGAGTACTAACCACTGGACCGCCCGGGAATTCCCCCTAAAACTCTTTTAAAAGGCACTCCATCATCCTACAGATTCGGGTGTCCTGCTGAGCAAATAAAACCAATTCTTATGAATCTCATAACCTGTAATACTGCTTTTCCAACAAACTCTACGATGTGTGCCATTAATCTGATCCTGCCACCCTTATTAATAATAGTATTACATTATATTTCAAAATCCTTGGATTTTAAAGCTAAAAATGACCTTCGGTTTGCTGTAGAAAGAGAAAGGAAGACACGGATTTTGGAGGGGCTATTGGAGTAAGACCCTCCCTTTCAGATTTCAGAATTAACATAGCCAACTCTTAACTTCACATATAAGAAACCTGAGAGGGCTTCCCTGGTGGCGCAGTGGTTGAGAATCTGCCTGCCAATGCAGGGGACACGGGTTCGAGCCCTGGTCTGGGAAGATCCCACATACCGCGGAGCAACTAGGCCCGTGAGCCACAACTACTGAGCCTGCGCGTCTGGAGCCCGTGCTCCGCAACAAGAGAGGCCGCGATAGTGAGAGGCCTGCGCACCGCGATGAAGAGTGGCCCCCACTTGCCGCAACTAGAGAAAGCCCTTGCACAGAAATGAAGACCCAACACAGCCATAAATAAATAAATTAATTAAATTAAATAAAAAAATTAAAAAAAAAAGAAACCTGAGAAATAGAGGTTAAAGGTTAAGTGCCTGGCCAAGGGGATAGGACTTCACATCTGGATCTTCTGTTCCACAAACATTTACTGAGCACCTGGAATAATACTAGGCGTTCAAGTTCATACTGATGAGTCAAAAGGATCCTTGTGCTTGGGACATTACCATCGGGAAGAGCTAGACACGTATTCCTCTCATTTTAATATAAGCAACAAGTGGTGTGACAGGAGAGAGGAAAGGAACCTTAGAGGTCAAGAAAGGCTTCCTTGAAGATATGGCCCTTGAGACTTAAGCTGGGTCCTGAAAAATGTGTCAGAGTTAATTACATGGGACTGAGTGAACTGATGAGGATGAGTATAATTTTTGTGACTTTCTGTCTGAATTAAAAAAAAAAAAAATCCAACAAGGACTCAGAGGTAAAGAATATACAAATCAATTTTCACTGCAAAGTAAAGGAGCTGTTACAGTGGAGGATTACTGGACTGAATGTCAATATTATGACATAGTATGAGTGTGTTTCATGTTTGGTAATTGCAATCATTGTTGCTTTTGCTGTGGTCATCCATGTACAATGCTTGGTGTCAGTCTATTTATCTCTTGTAAAAATAAAATACAGTGTGTGTGTGTGAAAAAAAAAAAAAATGTGTCAGAGTGAGCCAGGTGAAGGGCGTGGTAGTAGGAGGGAAGAGAACGTTCCTGAAAACAAAAAAAAAGACAACCCACAAAAACCAAAACAACAGCATGAACAAAGGTATGAAGGCCTAAAATAGCATGGAGTACACAGAGCAGTACAAGGAACTGTGTGTTTTTGAAGCATAACACACTTGAGCGAATACTTAAGAGATTCTTGTCCTCATCAACTCTCCCCAGTAACAGGTCGGCTGAGACCCCCTGAACCACCTTTAACCCCTGCGGGGCGGGGGGGCCCAGAGGTCATTCATTCACTTCCCATCTCTCCTATTTTATTTCATGACTATTATTTTTTTTGATACAGACCATTTTTAAAGTCCTTATTGAATTTGTTACAATGTTGCTTCTGTTTTATGTTTTTTGGTTTTTTGGCCACGAGGCACGTAGGATCTTAGCTTCCCGACCAGGGATCAAACCCGCATCCCCTGCAGTGGAAGGCGAGGTCTTAACCACTGGACCACCAGGGAAGTCCCCCATCTCTCCTATTTTAAAACCTCCATTAAAGACTATGTCACTCCTCCCCTGGTTACTTTGCTCACAAACAGTGCTTCCTTAAGTCTGACCACAGTACCTCATGCTACAGTTTGATCCTGCTTCCCATAGTTAGGTCTGGCTGAAGTCCCTGAGAAACAGGGGCACATGGAAAGAGGACCAAGGCTCTTGGGCCTTCTGTGGCGACCCTCCTGGCCGCATCTCCCACCCCCACTCGAGACGTGGGAGCCACGGCCCCGGTCTGCTTGGCCTTCTGTTTCCATCCTTCTGCCCGTGTAGTCCTGCAGGCCAGCTCCCTGATCAGCCACCCACACGGTTTCAGACCCCCGAGCAGAGCAGGATAGTCAGCTGGTGTCCCAGTGCTCCTCATTTTTTTTTAAAATATATTTTATTTATTTATTCATTTATTTTTGGCTCTGTGTCGGGTCTCTGTTGCTGCACGCGGGCTTTCTCTAGTTGCGGCCAGCGGGGGCTACTCTTCGTATCGGTGCGCGGGCTTCTCATTGCGGTGGCTTCTCTGGCTGTGGAGCACGGGCTCTAGGCGCACGGGCTTCAGTAGTTGTGGCACGCGGGCTCAGTAGTTGCGGCTTGCGGGCTTAGTTGCTCCATGGCATGTGGGCTCTTCCCGGACCAGGACTCGAACCCGTGTCCCCTGCATTGGCAGGCAGATTCTTAACCACTGCGCCACCAGGAAAGTCCCCCAGTGCTCCTCATTTAAGTTAACTTGTTTGCTTGCAGCAAAGTTAACTGTTTCTGCCCCAGGGATTGCAAGATATGTACCTGTCGCCCCACCCCCAGAGGCTCCTTTCTGGCTCTCAGGTCACTGTGCGTTCCGGCCCTGGCTCATTCCCAATCAGACCCCCTCCTTCCCACCCCTGGACACTTCATGTTCACTCTATGGTTCGCCCTGAGCCCAGCTCTGCCATGACCTGGATGATCAAACGTATGGCTGTCACAACTTCAGTGCCCCATACTGGTAATTTTTTAAAGACTGCCTAATACATTCCAGCGCACCCCACCCTAACAGAAAGAGCATTTAATTAGAAATTTAGAAAGCCAGTTTCAAATGAAACGTTTGTTTGCCGAAGGCCTGCTTGGGCTCTGCAGGGTCAGGATTAATCGCCAGTGTGCAGCGTAAGCAGGCTCAGCGTTGAGTCCCAGCTTTGCCACTTGCTGTGTGACCCTGGCCTCTAAGCCTTATTTTTCTCATCGGACCAATGAGAGATACTAATACCTATCTCAGAGGATTGTTGTGTTAAGTGAAATAACGTAAGTGAAATCTTTAGTGCAGTGCCCGATACATAATGATCAATAACTATTTCTGAGCTGCTGTTATTAAGAAGGTTTTTGTCCCTCTCCGTAAAAAGTGGAATAATTATCCTTGCCCTTTTTCCTCAGAGGGTTATATGGACATGCTTTGAATGCTCCCAAACATTACTTCCCATAGGAGGGACCAAATCCACGTGGGGTGCTTTCTTGAAGTGCAAGATCCCAGCCCCACCCCCACTCAATAAATGACAATTTCCAGGGGATGGTCTTATGAATCCGCATTTTAAACAAGCACCATAGCTCATTCTGATGCACCCCAAAATTTGAGAACCAGTGTTCCCAAGGACTAAACCCTATAAGGATCAAGGGATAAGTGACCGTTATCTGCTCCAGATGACAGAAACCTGCTTGTAACTCTCTTGAGTGCATCAGCTGTTCAGTGTCTGCCGGGTGGGTGGGCTGTGACAGAAAATCAGTTGAGCTTGGCAGAGGAAGTGCCAATGGAAGAGACCCCAGGGTTGCTGGGGAGTGGGCATGAAGGTGTGGTTCTCAAGGTAATACTACGACTCAGCACACCTTTTTTTGGTGCAGGAGCCTGACAATTATCATTAGATCCCACGCCCACAGCCATATTACAAACACCGCTCCCCTCCCTGCCTTTAGTAGCATCTAGTTAAAGCTGATTCCGATATCGAGCGCTTCCTAATTCCTAACAGCCGACTATTCTGTTATCTAGCTATGCCCCTCCCATCCCCATGCCAATTCTGAAGTTTCATCAGTAATCCTCCTCAGCTCTTTATAATAGCACTGCAAATATCCATGCAAATTAGCCAGCTCCGCTTTGAATTTTCCCATAACACATGTTCCAGCGTCTGAGATAACATGGCCATAGGTGTATGCGCATAATAGTTGCATGAAATGTACATGCTTCCTGCAAATGCCTCCATTAGATCTGTCCACCTAAACTGGTTCCAGATTCAGAGTTGACGAGGATTCCCTGAAGATGGTTGTTTTTCAATCCCTCTCTGTATTCCTGCTTGTCACTTAGTGTCTCTGTACCCATAAATCCACAGCACGGTAGATGGGAAGGGCAGACCCAACCAGAACTTTGCAGAGGAGGAAAAATAGCCCAGATCACAAATCCCAGCTGGGCCCCAAATTCCCCTTGGGCCCTCCTCCTTGGAGAGCAAAATACCAAGTCACTTAGAAAAAAAATTTCCCAGGCCTGCCTCAGTTCTTGTTATGACGCGCTGGAGCTCCAGGTCTTGGCCCCCTTTACCCATGAAAATAAAACCACAGTCTCAGGTGCCCGAGGGATGACTGTTGCAGAGAAAGAGTCAGAGTCCTCTTACTGTTACGGATGGAAGCACAGGCCCGGGGAGACGATGTGACTGTCCACCAAGGGGTTAACAGGCAGCTGGAGAGGGTGCTCAGCAGGGTTAAGTCTCAGTAGCTTTTCCCCCCCCGTGCTTTTTAGGGTACTGGATGGGGTGGGGTCTTGAAAGGATGGAAAAATGTACTATTGTTCCTCCTAAGAGGAGCTCCTGGTGACCGTGTATAGAACTCACTCTTTGAGAGCCTATCACTTAGAATCTAAACCCGGCAACAACTCTGCCATTGGGTCCAACGCCTTCTCTTAGGGAGAAAAAGCCAAGTGTGCTTTTTGCGTCAAACTGTGATTACCTGCTTGAAGAAAGGGGCCAGACAGCTTCTGGAGAGATGCCTTTTTGTTGTTGCTGGGGTTTTTTGTTGGTTTGTTTGTTTATGGCATAGAGGTTCTCTTCCCAACTTATGCTAAAGCAGGTCTCTCTCAGCCTGGTCCCAGCATGCCACACTTTGGCCTGGATGTAGCATCGTGTTGCACTTCAGCAAAGGGCAGGGAAGGAGAGGAACCCTGGGGTGATGCCTTTCTTTCCTAACACAGCTCATACAGCGCAACTGCAGAGCCTGACACTGAGCAGGCCTCCCTCCACTGCTGCAAGAGCAAGATTTACACAGAGATGAACATCTCGCTCCGGCTCTTCTGTTCTAGTAACTTGCTGAAATGCCCCGGGGGCTTTCCAAGTTGGGCCTTTGGGTGAAATATACACAGTGTTCAGGGAAAGGTTCTGTCTGAAATTTGGAACCAAGAAGGTGGAACTAGACTGTTGCCAGGTCAGACCATGGGCAGAGACACCTTACAAATGGAAGCCTGACAATTCTCCAGACTCACTATCTGGCCACTGGTCATCCAAACATTGGTTCACAGGGTCCACGTGGCCCAGGCTCCACCCTCTCTCTGCACTCCGTCCCTCATTGGTCTCCATCTCTGTAGATATTGTGTAGATAATTCAGGGCACTTCTTATGGTCAATAAGTTCCACGGACCCATTCTTCCTTCCCTATCTTGTTCAAGTACCTATGGAAAGTTAATTTTTTTTTATCTTACAAAGGGAATGAAAGGTGGCAGAGCCCATCCAAAACATCTGCAGCCAGCTGGCTAATTTAATACCTTCTAGGTACATACTAGATACATTCTCATTAGGGAGCTACTTAAGCCTGGAAGGACCTACTTGTGGGGAAAGTCTTAGCATTGACTTCAATTGTTGATGAACTTATTAACTGAGCAATTAATGAAAGGGCAAGGTACATGGAAAGTGTTTGGCCAAGGAGAAAGGCAGAAGAACATCAGTTACCCTACTACTGGTGTTCTTGGTCCAGAGAGGTGATGGGTGAAGACAGGGCTGGAGAGCGGGCAAAGGTTGTCTGACTTTCCAACACAAGCCAAGGAGAGATCGCTCATCACAATGGCTGCAGCCTCCATCCACCCTACTCCCCCACTCCCTGGCTTTCCTACAGCTTCTGTTCAGCCCAGAGTTTGGAATTCAATCCAGGAACAGGCATGACAAACACTATTTTTCATTTCCATGGAGACCAGGGCCCGCAATAGAACCAAGACTCCATGCCTGAAATGCCAAAACAGGCTGACCCACTTTTCCTCCTTCCTACAAAAACAAAATAAGTTTGTTTGGGTCCTGCCAGAGCTGAGGGAGAAGGCAGGGCTCCAGTTATCTCTATGGACATTTCGAAGAGGAACAAATGATGATAACCTTTGAAAACTCTGATGATGCTACAGAACCAGTGTCAGAAGTCAAAGTCAGACATGAATTGTTTTGCGCAAAGGGTTCACAGGCCGCACCAAATCCATCCTGTGTCCTTGTCGTAACCTTCTGGAGGGATGGACTTAATGACTAGCAATCCAACTCCTGGGATCTAAACTCAGGGATCTGTTTCCTCAACTTTCTCTTGTACCACTTTCTCCCTCAATCTATTCTGGCCTCCTTGGACCTTTCTGTTCCTCCAACACACCAAGTTCACCCCTGCCACAGAACTCTCACTCTAGAGTTTTGAATTTTGATTCCTTTTCAACTTTTAGATCAAAGTTCAAATGTCACCTCCCCCAAGCAGCCTGTCTTGAAGGACCACTGCACCTAATGCAGCCTCCCTGTCTCCAGGCAATCACTATCACATCGTGCCATTTCCCACCTTCACGGCACTTATCAGGAGCTGAAGTAGTCTTATTCTTTGTTGTTGAGTTGCTTACACTAGATTGAACACTCCATGGGGGCCGAGGCCTTGTCTATTGTGTGGTTCCCCAGTGCCTCTAGCTCAATGACTGGGGATCACAGATATGTATTGCATGAATAAAGGAATGCACTCATTTTAAAGCCACTGTTCAGCCACTCTGTTAGATATTTCTTTCTTAAGCCTGCCCCAAATCAGCCTTCTTATAACAGCCCATTGGTTCTTGTTCTGACTTCTGTATCCATGAAAACTAAAATGTGACATCACTTCCAGACTTTGCTGGCCTGATCACTTTGTCTAGACGTAAGTGTACATGTTTGAGTTTAAATACTGAGCTGTTTTGTGCCCTTGAGAAAAGTCACTTTATCTTTCTGTGTACCTGTGTTCCCTGCCTACTGGATGATCACAATCTAGCTTACTAGGATGACCGGAAGAAGCTAAAAACAAACAAACAAACAAACAAAAAACCCAACTAATTAGCCGGTGCATCCCCAAAGTAAAGGGCTTCCTGTAATTTGCTCATGGAGGGAAAAAGGGGGTTAGAAGTAAGAAGTCAGTTTCCAGCTAAGGAACTGCATCCTGTTTCTAAATTCTGTCCTGTCCACGAGGCAAAGACAAGGGATGAGAATACAAATTGCTGGTATTCACATCTTCAGCTAGTCCCCACTTCCACAGGGCTAGGAGGATAAAGACTTAACATGAAGCTGAAGATGCTGAAATTAAACATAGGAACTTACTGGTGGTGTACAATTTCCTTTCTCTGAGTTTGTTCACAACAGGACAAACACCTAACATTTGGGAAACAGTCCTGCCGGATTCACAGGCAGTGTTGACCGAACTGCTCTCTGACAGTCTGTAGTCTGGAAGGGGTCTCAGTGGTCATGTAATCTCACCTCCCACGGGACACAGGAATTTCCTCTTTGAGGCCCTGTCAATAGGCACCTCCCCCCACCCCCACTTCAGGTTTCCTAGGAGAGAGTACCCATTAGGTGGTTAGGTTCCAACGCACATGTGTTGGAACAGCTCCAAAGGGACTTAATTTTAAGCGCCACGGTCCTTACTTCTCCACGATTCTCGGTGATCATTCTCCATCCAGCTCTCTCTGAGCTACACAGTTAAGCTGACCTTGTGGATTGGATGTCATTAAACAAGCATTTACTGAACACCTAGTATGTGTCTCCTACTGTGTGATACGTATTCATCCTGAGGGCCCCACAGGGCAGCGACTGTGCCGTTGTTCTTTGTAGATACGCAAGGATTACATACACAGTACTAAACATGCTGGGCACACAATAGGGTCTTTATACTGTTACACTTGACTCACTATCAATCTCAGTCAAATCTAAGTACAATCTACCCAAAGTATTTCAGAAGCCTCAACACTCAGGAGAACGGGACCTTGTGAAAGTGGAAAGGTGCTAAGCTATTCCAGGAAGCCCCTTCCTTGAAGGAGATTTCCAATCCATTGGGGGGCCACAAATCACCAGAACAAGGCAGGGAGGAGTTCAACTGAATAGAACGTCCAGCTTGTTCTAAGTTTGCTCCACAAGGGCCCCCTCCCCCATCCCGTGCAAGAGAAATGTTACTACTAAAACTGAAAGGAACTTGTGCCGGATCCATCCGTCCATCCATCCATCCATCCATCTAACAAACAGCTGAAGAGAACATGCTCCAGATAATGCTCTAGGCATTAGGGAAACAGGCTCTACCTCTAAGGAACCCACCGTCCATGAGAGAGACAGACATGTAATTAACCCTGCGGTTAAGACCTACTTGGATTCAGTCAAACAGTTCCCCTCATCACCTGTCAAGGGAGCTGGGCAGTCCCGACTCGGCCCCTTCGCTGTGTATGATATGGGGGCAAACCCCTCCTCCCTGAGCTTCGGCTTTCGTTATGCAAGAAGAGCGAGTGTGAATATATCTTAGCCCCCCACAGAGACAGAGACGTGAGAGGGGGTGACAAAGAGCGTATAAAGGACACACCGTGAACTCCTGAGAACAGCGGCTTCTCTGAGACACAGGGACCCCGATCTACATCAGGCAAAGGATCCAGAAACAAGATCCAGGCAGTCTGGGCCCCTAGTTAACTCAGCATCAGCAGCTCTCCCTCTCGTCAGGGCCACGCCATCTCAGGCACCAGAGGCCGCTGCCGTGCTGTCAGGAGAAAGTTCCTAGCCAGGCAGGCAGGCTAAGGGGTGTGCAGGGTGTATATAGGTGGATGGGGTAAGGAGCAGCATTGGGTGCACCCTTCCCTCCCGTCACTCCTCCCCAACCTCACCTTTTGAGCCAAGTGTATGGCTCATCGCCTCCAGAACCTATGGATTCAAACCCAGTTCTGACTCACTTTCTGCCAGAGATCAAACAGAAGCAGGCTGAAGAATAACCATTATGTAAAAATCATAGAAATTTTAGAACAAAGAGATCTGTAAGAGGGGTCGGCCAATCTGCCCGGTTGCAAGCAGATACCTATGTCACCCAAGAGAGGCTGTACCCTCACTTAAAATATATTCAGAGTACAAAATTCCAGGGCTTCCTCCTCTGAGCCTTCTCATTGTCTTCTGCTACCATCAGCAAGTTCTTTATGATTAAAAAAAAAAAAAAACCCTGTTATAATTCCTCTGGGTGGAATGAATCTAATGCCTCAACCCTATTTTTAGAAGTTTAAAATCATTTCTCCTACATCTCCACCTAATCTTTGTTTAGAGTCTACCTCAAGTGACAGAGAGATAATTAAATGATTATGTAACTCATTTCACCTTAGGACAACTCTTCTTATTTTAAGCTCAATCTGTTTCCTGTGGCTTCCCACCAAAGGTCCTATATCTATCTACCCGCTTGGCAGGTGTAGAATAAATCTCACTCCTCTTCCACATGGCGCTTTTGACGTGGCTCTCAGGCTCCCTCAGTCTTTTCTTCCCCAGACTTGCTGGTCCCTCTGGCCATCCCTCACACAGCACAACTATGGATCCCTTAGCCACTGGGTTCGCTCTCCTCTGAACGAATTCCAGTTCATCTCAATCGCCCTTAAACTGTGGAGCCCAGAAACGGTTGTAGGACAGAAAAGAAGTGCTCTGATGACCTCAGAATAGAGCAGAACCATCACTCCATGTGCTCTGGAAATCAGAGTGCAAACATATATTTTTGGAGTCATATTCTGAATCAGAGGAATCTGGAATTAGTCACTCTTCTGAGTCTCTGGCTACAGCCTCCAGGCTAAGGAGAGCGCGGGCACGTGTAACGTATGTATGCATCCCTACAAGGGACACTCCCCGCCCCACCATTCCTTCCCCCAACCAGACAAACCCAAGTTCCAGTGGGATGAAGAAGAACCCACTCAGTCCTCAGCCCAACTCAGGTGATACTACAATTCGGAATGTTTATATGCATATTTCCAGGCCAGATACAAAACCACAGCCCTTAAGAGGTTCTGGAGATGTCATGTCCTTCGCAAATGCTTTCCCTCCTTCTAGTCCAAACATTTGATCCTTGGACCCTTACTGCCTGACTTACAGAGAAGGTGAGGTTTCGCCTGGCTGGCCGAGAGCAATGCTGTGAGGTTCTGTCTGAGGCCATTAGGAAAACTGAATCCAGCCCTGTCTCATCTGTCACCGGAATAGAAGGGTGCGTGTGTGCGAACACGTGCACAGTGAAGGCTGCGCACGCCCTTCACACTTTCCTAAGGAGGTCTCAGGTGATTATCAGGCCATTCAAATCAGGACTACTTCATGGGTCAGCAAACTACGACCCACAGGCCAAATCCGGCCTACCACCCGTTTTTGTGTGACCCACAAGCTAAAAATGGTTCTTACATTTTTAAACGGTTGGGGGAAAAAAAAAAAAAGAATATCTTGTGACGTGTGAAAATTATATGAAAGGGAAATTTCAGAGTCCATAAATAAAGTTTTATTGGGAAAACAGCCACGTGCGTTCATCCTTATACGTCTGTGGCTGCTTCCGCTGTACAAAGCATTACAAGGGAGATGGCCTGGCCCACAAAGCCCAAAGTATTCACTCTCTGGCTCCTTACAGAAACAGCTAGCAAACCCTAGTCTCACAAAATGTGTGACCTTGAAAGGTCTGTTCTGTGAGTCTGCCTCTCCTCCGTCAAGTTGAAGAGGAGGGTATCTGTGTCCCACCGACAAGGCACCTGTGCTTGACGACTCCACAGTGGAAGGAAGGGGCTGCAGGCTGGCTGCCGCCTGCAGAAGAAATGTGTAGGGCCAGGGAAGAGAGGAGGGGTTTTTCTCCAGGTAGGATGACAGAAGCTCCCACTCCTCCATTCTCTCCCAATGGGGTACTACCGTCCATGGCCTTGACACTGACACTCTCCTGCCAACGGCAGCTCCCCGAAACGTCCCTTCCTCTTCCCTTCTTCCAAAGCCAGCTCTTTCCAGCCCGTCCCGAACTTCGCTAACCTATGGAGTGCTAGCCAAGGCAAAGGAGGAAAGCAGGCCCACCTTAAGGCTGCCGGGAGAGAAGAGGCGGGAAGCAGAGGAGCCAGGCAGTGTCCACAGAAGCTAACAAGTGTCAGAGAAAGTAAAGAGGCGAAGATCCCTTTCCCCAGCCCTGGCTGGGCGCTTGGCTGAGTCCCCAGGGAGACAGAGCTTCAAGTCCTCCCTTACCCTCCACTTACCTAAATTAAGCAAATAACTAACAATACAAGGAGGCGTGGGGGAGTAAGGCCCCCGCCACTGGGTACCTATTTTCTGAAAACACATGGCAACTCTCTGAGCCAAATGCTGGCTAAGCCAAAGAATAAACAAATCCCTTTATTTTCCTGAGACGGGAGCTATCGACTTCCCCTCTGGTGCCCTCCCCCTGCTAGCCGGACCTCTCCACCCGTCCCACGGCTCTTCCCCGCAGGAGGAGCCGGATCTGTCTACATCTGAGAGGGTGGCCTGCCTTCTAACCCTCCAGCCCGCCTCCCCTCCCTTGCTAACCACTGCTCTGGTCACCTCTCCCCCACCAGGGGCACCCCAGAGCTAAGTCGGTGGGTGGAGAACAGGAGCACATGGCCTGTCCACACCTCCCCCAGAAGCTCCGGCCAGCTCTCCGTGACGCACCGCTAATGCGATCCTCTGCCCTCTTTTCTCCGAGTTCGGGGACCCTGAATAAGTCTTGCTGGCCAAGGGGACCCCACCAGCCTCAACCCAACCCCTCCCTCCACCAGCCCCAGGCCCACCCCTCAGTGCTCCAAAGCTCAGCTAGGGCAGTGCTACTATGACGGAGGTGAGGAAGGGGGAGAGAAAAAAGCCAGGGAGGAAAAAGAATGTGGCATCTCTGCAGCATGATGTCACGCTGGCTGATTTCAGATCCCCCAACACAGAACAGAAGCAAACAACATGGACTCCGGATTTACTGAGCCGGGAGAGGTTTGTGTTCTCGGCAGCTCCAGCCGCCTGCGCCAGCTGGAAAAAGCACGCAGCCAGATAAGACAGGTCCCCCACCCGAGCCCTGCATAGACGCCCCTTCCAAAAAAATGCCTGGAGAAGACAAAGATGGACTGACATATACACACACACAAGCGTCAGCACGAGTGAGCACTAACCTGGCAGCCATTGGGAAGGTAGTGGAGCGCAGGGCAGAGCTCATTCATTCATGCACTGGGCAGTGGGGGGAGGGGGCGGGGAGCGGGGGCCCCTGAGGATGCCGGAGGGCACGCACCTCCATGACCATCCCACAGCCCTGGGGCTAACGGCGGGGGCAGGGCTCTCACAAGCTGGGGGAGCTTCCTTTCTCTGCTGTTTCGAAACGCTCTGGAATTGTAAGCGTGACTCCCCTTGAATGTCTTCCCCCCACCTCCCTGGCGGCCGGCGCTTGGTGTGGTCGTGCGGCCACGCCGAGCCCCTCTCTCCCGGCCCTCACTCCCTTTCTCTCTCTCCCTCGGACTCCCTCCCAGACAGCTGTTCCCGAGCTCCTGCACGCACGCGCACAGCGCACAGACACACTCAGACACGCACCCTTCTGGCGCGCAGACACACTCGCACACACGCACGCACACACGCGCACGCACACCCCGCCGCCTGCCGCTTTACATAATGCAACTCTTTGGTGCACAGTCGGGCTTGCCAGCTCTCAATTATTCATGCCGTCCTGGAGGACAGGGCCGCTGGGGTGACGAGCGTTATTTCCTCTCCATCCCCAAATCTGACAAAACACAAGATGATGCCCCTGAGAGATTCTGCTCCCTTCGCTGCCACCAGTTATTTCCCAGGTGTCGCCTATTAGGTCAACCTGTATCAAGGAGGTGATACTAAATCAAAACACAGGTGCCTGGCTCAGAAGAGAGCCTTGCATCTTTCAAAGGATGACAGCTGCTCTTACGGCCTGAGCCTCAGGAACAGAGGAAAGGAGGAAGGCGGCACTGGAGACCACAGTCTTTAACAGAAAATGGCAAGGGCCTCTTCAGGGCAGCCTCCCCGACTTCCAAGGCAGCAGACCGTGATACCTGCAGGTCAGACCCTTAACAAGTACAACACTTACATTCATGACAAAGCACAGTCATCTGAGTTTTCAAACTCTAAGCAGCACCTCCAAAAATTGTTTTTTTTTTTCCTGTCCATTCACTGGACTGCAGCACTAGTACGGAAGCAGCCCCCAGACGAATGTTCTTTCAGATGAGAGGTATTCTATTCAACAACGGTATTAATGACTACTTTGAAAGTCATTCACGGCTTACAAAGCACTTTCACTCACATTAATTCATTTGATTTCCACAACAATTGTATACATAGGCCTTGTTACGACAACTAACATAAGGATGCTGGGCCCTGGAAAGGTGGAGGGTCCCCACAGCAAGAAAGGTTGAGCTGGGAATCCAGATCACCTGACCTGAAATCCCATGACACCCCAAGTATGACTGTGAGAATTTTGAGTACCACCGTCATCATTTGAGGGGAGGAGCAGAGGAACCCCAAACCTGGGCCCAAAACAACAAAAACAATGGTGACGGTGAGCTCAGTGTTTCTCGAACTTTAATCAGTTGAGGATCTTGTCAAACCACAGATTCTGATGTGGTATCTGTGGGAGGGACAGAGGGCCCAAGAGTCGGCCTTTCTATCTAACTCCCAGGTGATGTCCATGTTGCTATTCCACGGACCACACTTTGAGCAGCAAAGTGTTGGTTTACGCATTCTCACTCTTTGGATGTCCCTAAAGGGCAGAGTTTTGTCTGCCTGCTGCAGCTGCACAGGATAACATGCTGAAGGTGAATAATAACTATAATTCATCAACGCCACCTGTGTCCTGCTCACCAGACTCAGGCTGGGAGCTAATACTTCTTGGGCATCTGTTGGCAAAAAGTCTCACTCTATGATTGCCAAGCCCTACAGGCTCATCAAGAAAGGTCCTTCTGGGATTGTTTCTACCTGCAACCAGTTGAGAGAATAGCAGCTTCATGGTGTTTAGGAAGCACCAAGGTTTGGTAACTGTCCCACCTCAGTTACCTAGAGGAATTTCAGCGCCACAGAAAGGTGTGCTGGCAACGCCCTGGGACGCAAGCACTGCCCCAGTTCTACCCGCCCCCGCTTGTCTGGTCAAGTCCCACCTCTTCTGAAATGATGATCTCGCTGTGGACCACCCACCCACCTCCCCTTCTGTTACTCCAGGGAAAGATCTCGGACTTTGGGGGTCAGATCTGCATTCAAAGCTATGCTTTGCTGCTTTCTGGCTCTGTGGCTCCAAGTTGCCCTGCCACCCCCTTCTCAGACACAGTTTGTTCATCTGAAAAAGCCAAAAATAGGTATTTCCTCTCTTACAGGGCCAAAAAAAATGAAAGACTAAAATAAACGTATGAAAAAGCACCCAGGAGAAGCTGGCTACGTCCTCCACCTCTGAGCTTCTAACTGTAGTACAGAATTTAGAACTTAATTGTAGATTCTGTTGTTCATTTTGTTGGTTTTATCTCCCTAAGAAGATTGTAGGCAACTTCCTTCATGTCCCTCCAACTCGTAGGAGTACTGGGTACAGCACAGGTATCAGTAAATATCTTTGCACTGACTGTCCCGTCCTCCATTAAGACAGTAAACAAAAGCGTTGGTGGGCCCGAGGCCTTGTCTTGCCTTCTCCATTCACTTACTCTGTGACTTTGGACAAATCATACTGACTTTTTTTTGGAGGCTTTGCTTCTTCCGCTATAAAAGGCACAGATTTCACCTTTCTTCTGAAACAGCTCTACATAGCCCGATAGTATCAGTATCTTCATGATTTAGATTGATAGCAATGGGTTAAAAGGGCAGACACAGAGATCAGACAAACCTGACTTCAAAAGCTGGTTCTCTCAATTACACTAAGTCCCCTACATACAAACCTTCAAGTTGTGAACTTTCAAAGATGCAAAACGTGCCCATGTATGCTAGCTGTTATACTGTACTATGGTACCTTTCAAGGTACTGTAAGATTAAAAATGTTTTCATTGTTGTGTTTGTTTTTTATGTATTATTTGTGTGAAAAGTAGTATAAACGTATTACAGTACAGTACTATATAGCCGATTGTGTTAGTTGGGTACCTAGGCTAACTTTGTTGGACTTACGAACAAATTGGACTTAGGAACACGCTCTTGAAACAGAGCTCGTTTGTATGTAGGGGACTTACTGTACTAATTTTGTGACCCTTGAAGTTAGCCTCTGGCTTCAGACTTTAAATTCTTTAAGTAGTCACAAAAATAACAGAATATTACTGGACTGTGTGAGGATTAAGAGAGGTAAATACAAATAACGAGCTTTTCACTGTATCTGACACAGTGTCTATCCAATAAATGAAAATTATTATCAGTACTGATTCAAAAAATAGCTATTTTTAAAAAACACAACAAAATATATCTTCTAGTGGTGAGACAGGCATTCAGAAGCCTTCAGTTGAGTCTGAATCTAAGAAAGATGTCAGTTCCTAAAGATGCATGTGGTAAGTGCATGATATTTCCTCAGTTTCCAAAATGTTCTTTGCCTGCTCCTCCCAAATTGGACCTCATTAAATAATAAGAAAGTTACAGGGGCTTCCCTGGTGGCGCAGTGGTTAAGAATCCGCCTGCCAGTGCAGGGGACACGGGTTCGAGCCCTGGTACGGGAAGATCCCACGTGCCTCGGAGCAACTAAGCCCGTGCGTCACAACTACTGAGCCTCCGCTCTAGAACCCATGAGCCACAACCACTGAAGCCCGCGAGCCTAGAGCCCGTGCTCCACAACAAGAGAAGCCACCGCAATGAGAAGCCCACGCACCACAATGAAGAGTAGCCCCCGCTCGCCGCAACTAGAGAAAGCCCGCCCCCAGCAACGAAGGCCCAACGCAGCCAAAAATTAAACACAAAAAAACAAACAAGAAACAGAAATAGAGTACTTTCTACATGCAGTGCAATTCGCTAAGTCTCTGATGTGAATGGTCTCATTTAATTCTACCAGCAACGGTAAGAAACAGGTACTCATCATCCCCACTTTTCTGATGAACGAAACCATGAGAAAGAGGGTTTAATAACCTTCCTATAGTATATGGTCAATAAACAGTCGAGCATGTTTCTGAAACCCAGACCCCCTTAGCCGAGTCCTACTCTTAACCATTAATTGTGTATGAAAAGAAGGCTACTGACTTGTCATGAGGAGGGAAGGGGCCTTTTCAAACTCACAGTGTTTACAGATTGCACTGTTCGCCTCATCCTTCCTGAAAGTCACAGCACAAACTCCGAAGAGGCTGGCTTAGCCTCAGAGCGCTTGCTGTGACCAGAACAGAGCTGACTGGACAGATGGAACTCCTGCTCCCGGACTCAATCTCCACGTTTCAACGGCTGAGCTATTTGCTGCCTAAATTCCCAAACTGCTTTCCTGTAAATGAATTTAGGAAATTGAGGTAAAAGTAGTTATCTTTTTCTGAATTAAACCTTTCCCGTAGAGATATGGAAAACTGACATTAGTTTCTATTTTTGAAAGGAAAAGAGGTTTCTGAGAGTCTTGTGCAGTATCAAAAGCACTTTCCAAAGAGCACCCTGGAGGACTTGGGGAAGAAAAAGAAGTTAATGTATACCTGCAAATCCAATTGAACCAAATGGTCCCATTCAACCCAATCCCATTCAATCACATGCTATAAAAAGAAGGTCGGTGTCTACACAGTATCTTGTTCACCTCAAGTGCTTAACAACTGTTGTGGACAAGAATGGGAGGTAGGGATGATAAAAGATAAGGTCTTATCTTTGAATCCTACTCCCATCCCGACAAAAACAAAAGAATTTTTACATAGCAAATACTTCAAAGATTTTAACTAGATCTGAATTTGTTGAATTACGGGGAATGACAGGCAAAAGTGAACCTGACTCTATCACGACCATCATCCAAAGCACAAGTGCTTTTCTGAAGCATAAGCATCTAGGAGATTCCTGAAGTGTGTGGGGTAAGTCAAAGAAGGAAAAGGAACAAAGATCTAACACTTACTGAGACTCGACCATGTGCTAGTCACGTATTTTACTTTATTATATATTTACTAGTAAAACTTTTATTTAATCAAATAAATGAAGAAACTGAGTATAGAAGCCTCTCCTTACCCAAGGTCACACTAGTATTTCTAAAATCCGTGTTTGCACCACACCATGCTATTTCCATAAATAAACACCTACTAAGGCAAAGGCACTTCCCAGGTCACTGGCATTTAATCATAACCAGTTACTATCATAATACCGCATCTAGTCCTCAACACAACCCTGCAAGGTAAGTTCTATCCTTCCTATTTACTTAGGCCAGTTATCCATTTATTGCCCCTCAGCTCCAAATCCACCCTTCTTTGCCTGGCCTTGTGATGCTGGAGCTGCGCCCTGTGAGCGTTTCACCAGCCTCCTGGTGAGCATCACCGGCATCCCATGGTGGTTTTCGGTTTATGTGCCCCACCCTGCAGCGTCTCAGGAACTTTCTGTGCCATATACTGGGCAACAGCCACTGCCCTCCAGAATGAGCCCTGAATCTCAGCCCTGTGTGGGGACCACCCTTACAAATTTGTTCCTAGAGGCAGTGGTTGCTCCCTACCTCTGTTATTCCTGTGTTCCTTAGAGTCTGCTGCACTCGTTTACACTTGTTAATGACTCTTCATATTAAACTTTCCCTGTTCAACTTATTGGTGTGGTGTCAATCTCCTGACTGATGCTCCCTGATATATTCCTACTCTACAGGGATGAGCAAAAAGCAGCTTAGAGGAGTAAGACACCATCCTTGCCCTTGAGTTATTCAGTAAGAAGAAAATGGCTAAAAGCATCTAGAGCACTCTATGAGCCAGACAGATTTTATACATTTAATATGCACTCCCTCATTTAATCCTCACATCAACCCTCCTTTACAGATGAGGAAACGGAGATATCTCAGAGATTAAATAATTTCCCCAGATCATACAGTGGACAGAGAAACCAGAGTTTCTGACCCCACAGTCCATTCTCAGCCATGCCATGCTACAATGCTGCCACCATCAGCTGGCTGCAGTCAAAGAGGGAAAGGGGTGCAAGGAGGCAGAAGTGGGACACAGAAACACAACAGTCCTTCACGAAATTTGGAAGAGCAAAAAAGAAGTTAAATTGTTGGCCAGAGGTCCACCTGTCTCCAAAGAATTTAAAATATGAGAAGGGACCATTAAAGGTCTTTTAAGTCAGTCTCTTAGTGTAAGAGACTTGGTGTACCGTGGTCAACAGGTACTCGGGAGACCGTATTAAATATCTCTTTCAGAATTAATACTTGTCCATGTTTTATGAACCATTAATGTAGGAGAACTGATGGTCCACAGATTTCCACTCTGCCATCTCTGAGGTCCCAAACCCAGACTTTAATCCACGGAACCTGGGTCAGGGGTTCCGAATAGGTATATTGATTGCCTCTGACCCAGCTGTAAACCAAGACATCTCATGAATACTGCATCTCTCACATGAGGAGCAGTGATGTCTACATAATTAAAATTGAAGCAAGAAATGGCCAGAAGGGTGGGGAGAGAGGGATGAGGATTCAGATAGCTCTAACACCAATCCCACCCTATGGTAAACCAACACTGCCACTAAAACAATGCCCACCCGTTAGGTCAGACTTTAGCAGGATAAAACCTTTCCCTAGAGCCAAATGCAGCCCACTAGGATACAAAGACCTATCCCCTAGCCCACTGGGAAGAGAATTTGCTGGGGATGGGGATGCTTCTATATATTAGTCAAAGCCCGTGTCACCATGCCTGCCAACACTCTCTACCAATTTTCTTATAACTCTATCCAAATAGAATAACTGACTCCTAAATATCTCCTTTTTCAAAAATGTTCCTGCCCATCAGTCCTAGATTTTCAGCCAGGATCAATTATAAATCCAATGAATGGTCTATGCCAGTGATTTCCAAACTTTACTACACCTAGTAGTTTTTACATATCCCAATGCCTGGTCACACCCTGTACCCGATTAAATCAGAGTGTCTGGGGGGGGTGGGGGGTGGTGAGAGCTAGTCTTCGGTTGTTTTTTTTTTTAAACATTTATTTATTTATTTTTGGCTGTGTTGGGTCTTCATTGCTGCGTGTGGGCTTTCTCTAGTTGCAGCAAGCGGGGGCTACTCTTCATTGCGGTGCGTGGGCTTCTCATCGTGGTGGCTTCTCTTTGTTGCGGAGCATGCGCTCGAGGCGCGCAGGTTTCAGTAGTTGTGGCACATGGGCTCAGTAGCTGTGGTGCATAGGCTTAGTTGCTCCAGAGCATGTGGGATCTTAGTTTCCTGACCAGGGATCAAACGCACGCCCCCTGCAGTGGCAGCGCAGAGTCTTAACCACTAAACCGCCAGGGAAGTCCCTCATTTAATCTTATTACTCCAGTTTCACAGAAGAGAAATTGAGTCAAGACACTATAAGCACATCTACAAGTTTATTCAGGACACCTGTGAGACTTCAACAAATTTTAAAAGATCAAGTCATCCCATGTTATCTTTTCCCCGATCTTTGGGTTTTAATTTAACCCAATTACCTTTGATCTATTCTTTTGATTTAGAAAACTGCTCTCTCTACACGAAAATACGTCATGTATGTGTGTTTGGTGACATTCTGAAACACACTGAAAAACAGAATGAAAATCCCTCCATTTCCTAGATCTTCAGAATGAAAGTGAGTGCTCAGGGGCCATGACAAATATCTACACAAGAAAGCAGGCACTAGAGATTGGTTCAAGATGGCAGAGTAGAAGGACGTGCTCTCACTCCCTCTTGCAAGAACACCAGAATCACAACTAACTGCTGAACAATCATCGACAGGAAGACACTGGAACTCACCAAAAAAGATACCCCACAACCAAGACAAAGGAGAAGCCACAGTTAGACGGTAGGAGGGGTGCAATCACAATAAAATCAAATCCCATAACTGCTGGGTGGGTGACTCACAAACTAGAGAACACTTATACCACAGAAGTCCACCCACTGGAGTGAAGGTTCTGAGCCCCACATCAGGCTTCCCAATCTGGGGGTCCCGCAACGGGAGGAGGAATTCCTAGAGAATCAGACTTTGAAGGCTAGCGGGATTTGATTGCAGGACTTCAACAGGACTGGGGGAAACAGAGACTCCACTCTTGGAGGGCACACACAAAGCAGTGTGCACATCGGGACCCAAGGGAAGGAGCAGTGACCACATAGGAGACTGAACCAGACCTACCTGCTAGTGTTGGAGGGTCTCCTGCAGAGGCGGGGGTGGCTGTGTGTCACCGTGAGGACAAGGACACTGGCAGCAGAAGTTCTGGGAAGTACTCCTTGGCGTGAGCCCTCCCAGAGTCTACCATTAGCCCCACCAAAGAGCCTGGGTAGGCTCTAGTGTTGGGTCACCTCAGGCCAAACTACCAACAGGGAGGGAACCCAGCCCCACCCATCAGCAGACAAGTGGATTAAAGTTTTACTGAGCTCTGCCCACCAAAGCAACAACCAGCTCTACCCACCACCAGTCCCTCCAATCAGGAAACTTGCACAAGCCTCTTAGATAGCCTCATCCACCAGAGGGCAGACAGCAGAAGCAAGAAGAACTACAATCCTGCAGCCTGTGGAACAAAAACCACATTCACAGAAAGATAGACAAGATGAAAAGGCAGAGGGCTATGTACCAGATGAAGGAACAAGATAAAACCCCAGAAAAACAACTAAAGGAAGTGGAGATAGGCAACCTTCCAGAATAAGAATTCAGAATAATGATAGTGAAGATGATCCAGGACCTCGGAAAAAGAATGGAGGCAAAGATCGAGAATATCCAAGAAATGTTTAACAAAGATCCAGAAGAATTAAAGAACAAACAAACAGAGATGAACAACACAATAACTGAAATGAAAAATACACTAGAAGGAATCAATAGCAGAATAACTGAGGCAGAAGAACGGATAAGTGACCTGGAAGACAGAATGGTGGAATTCACTGCTGCGGAACAGAATAAAGAAGAAAGAATGAAAAGAAATGAAGACAGCCTAAGGGACCTCTGGGACAACATTAAACACAACAACATTTGCATTACAGGGGTCCCAGGAGGAGAAGAGAGAGAGAAAGAACCCAAGAAAATATTTGAAGAGATTACAGTTGAAAATTTCCTTAACATGGGAAAGGAAATAGCCACCCAAGTCCAGGAAGAGCAGAGAGTCCCATACAGGATAAAACCAAGGAGAAACACGCTGAGACACACAGTAATCAAACTGGCAGAAATTAAAGACAAGGAAAAATTATTGAAAGCAGCAAGGGAAAAATGACAAATAACATACAAGGGAACTCCCATAAGGTTAACAGCTGATTTCTCAGCAGAAACTCTACAAGCCAGAAGGGAGTGGCATGATATACTTAAAGTGATGAAAGGGAAGAACCTACAACCAAGATTACTCTACCTGGCAAGGATCTCATTCAGATTCGATGGAGAAATCAAACGCTTTACAGGCAAGCAAAAGCTAAGAGAATTCAGGACCACCAAACCAGCTCTACAACAAATGCTAAAGGAACGTCTCTAAGTGGGAAACACAAGAGAAGAAAAGGACCTACAAAAACAAACCCAAAACATTTAAGAAAATGGTCATAGGAACATACATATCGATAATTACCTAAAACGTGAATGGATTAAATGCTCCAACCAAAAGACACAGGCTTGCTGAATGGATACAAAAACAAGACCCATATATATGCTGTCTACAAGAGACCCACTTCAGACCTAGGGACACATATGGACTGAAAGTGAGGGGATGCAAAACGATATTCCATGTAAATGGAAATCAAAAGAAAGCTGGAGTAGCAATACTCATATCAGACAAAATAGACTTTAAAATAAAGAATGTTACAAGAGACAAGGAAGGACACTACATAATGATCAAGGGATCAATCCAGGAAGAAGATATAACAATTATAAATATATATGCACTCAACATAGGAGCACCTCAATACATAAGGCAACTGCTAACAGCTATAAAAGAGGAAATCGACAGTAATGCAATAATAGTGGGGGACCTTAAAACCTCACTTACACCAATGGACAGATCATCCAAACAGAAAATTAACAAGGGAACACAAGCTTTAAATGACACAACAGACCAGACAGATTTAATTGATATTTATAGGACATTCCATCCAAAAACAGCAGATTACACTTTCTTCTCAAGTGAGCACGGAACATTCTCCAGGATAGATCACATCTTGGGTCACAAATCAAGCCTCAGTAAATTTAAGAAAACTGAAATCATATCAAGCATCTTTTCTGACCACAATGCTATGAGATTAGAAATCAATTACAGGGAAAAAAACGTAAAAAAACGCAAACACATGGAGGCTAAACAATACGTTACTAAATAACCAAGAAATCACTGAAGAAATCAAAGAGGAAATCAAAAAATACGTAGAAACAAGTGACAATGAAAACACAACAATCCAAAACCTATGGGAGGCAGCAAAAGCAGTTCTAAGAGGGAAGTTTATAGCTATACAAGCCTACCTCAAGAAACAAGAAAAATCTCAAATAAACAATCTAACCTTACACCTAAAGGGACTAGAGAAAGAAGAACAAACAAAACCCAAAGTTAGTAGAAGGAAAGAAATCATACAGATCAGAGCAGAAATAAATGAAATAGAAACAAAGAAAACAATAGCAAAGATCAATAAAACTAAAAGCTGGTTCTTTGAGAAGATAAACAAAATCGATAAACCATTAGCCAGACTCATCAAGAAAAAGAGGGAGAGGACTCAAATCAATAAAATTAGAAATGAAAAAGGAGAAGTTACAACAGACACCGCAGAAAAACAAAGCATCCTAAGAGACTACTACAAGCAACTCTATGCCAATAAAATGGACAACCTGGAAGAGGTGGACAAATTCTTAGAAAGGTATAACCTTCCAAGACTGAACCAGGAAGAAACAGAAAATATGAACATACCAATCACAAGTAATGAAAGTGAAACTGTGATTAAAAATCTTCCAAGAAACAAAAGTCCAGGACCAGATGGCTTCACAGGTGAATTCTATCAAACATTTAGAGAAGAGCTAACACCCATCTTTCTCAAACTCTTCCAAAAAATTGCAGAGGAAGGAACACTCCCAAACTCATTCTATGAGGCCACAATCACCCTGATACCAAAACCAGACAAAGATACTATAAAAAAAGAAAATTACAGACCAATATCACTGATTAATATAGATGCAAAAATCCTCAACAAAACACTAGCAAACAGAATCCAACAACGCATTAAAAGGATCATACACCATGATCAAGTGGGATTTATCACAGGCATGCAAGGATTCTTCAATATATGCAAATCAATCAATGTGATACACCATATTAACAAACTGAAGAATAAAAACCATATGATCATCTCAATAGATGCAGAAAAAGCTTTTGACAAAATTCAACACCCATTTATGATAAAAACTCTCCAGAAAGTGGGCATAGAGGGAATCTACCTCAACATAATAAAGGCCATATACGACAAACCCACAGCAAACATCCTTTTCAATGGTGAAAAACTGAAAGCATTTCCTCTAAGATCAGGAACAAGACAAGGATGTCCACTCTTGCCACTATTATTCAACATACTTTTGGAAGTCCTAGCCACAGCAATCAGAGAAGAAAAAGAAATAAAAGGAATACAAATTGGAAAAGAAGAAGTAAAGCTGTTACTGTTTGCAGATGACATGATACTATACACAGAGAATCCTAAAGATGCCACCAGAAAACTCCTCGAGCTAATCAGTGAATTTGGTAAAGTTGCAGGATACAAAATTAATGCACAGAAATCTCTTGCATTCCTAAAAAATAATGATGAAAAATCTGAAAGAGAAATTAAGGAAACACTCCCATTTACCACTGCAACAAAAAGAATAAAATACCTAGGAATAAACCTACCTAGGGAGACAAAAGCCCTGTATGCAGAAAACTGTAAGACACTGTTGAAAGAAATTAAGGATGATACCAACAGATGGAGAGATATACCATGTTCTTGGATTGGAAGAATCAATATTGTGAAAATGACTCTACTATCCCCCCCAAGCAATCTACAGATTCAATGCAATCCCTATCAAATTACCAATGGCATTTTTTTACAGAATTAGAACCAAAAAATCTTAAAATTTGTATGGAGACACAAAAGACCCCGAATAGCCAAAGCAGTCTTGAGGGAAAAAAACAGAGCTGGAGGAATCAGACTCCCTGACTTCAGACTATACAACCAAGCTACAGTAATCAAGACAATATGGTATTGGCACAAAAACAGGAATACAGATCAATGGAACAGGATAGAAAGCCCAGAGATAAAACCACGCACCCGTGGTCAACTCATCTATGACAAAGGAGGCAAGGATATACAATGGAGAAAAGATAGTCTCTTCAATAAGTGGTGCTGGGAAAACTGGACAGCTACATGTAAAAGAACGAAATTAGAACACTCCCTAACACCATACACACACACAAAAAAAAACTCAAAATGGATTAGAGACCTAAATGTAAGACCTAAATAGACATTTCTCCAAAGAGGACATAGAGATGGTCAAGAAGCACATGAAAAGCTGCTCAACATCACTAATGATTAGAGAAATGCAAATCCAAACTACAATGAGGTATCACCTCACACCAGTTAGAATGGGCATCATCGGAAAAGCTACAAACAACAAATGCTGGAGAGGGTGTGGAGAAGAGGGAACCCTCTTGCACTGTTGGTGGGAATGTAAATTGATACAGCCACTATGGAGAACAGTATGGAGGTTCCTTAAAAAACTAAAAATAGAACTACCATATGACCCAACAATCCCACTACTGGGCATATACCCAGAGAAAACCGTAATTCAAAAAGACACATGCACCCCAATGTTTACTGTGGCACTATTTACAATAGCCAGGTCATGGAAGCAACCTAAATGCCCACTGACAGACGAATGGATAAAGAAGATGTGGTACATATATATAATAGAATATTACTCAGCCATAAAAAGGAACGAAATTGGGTCATTTGTAGAGACCTGGATGGATCTAGAGACTGTCATACAGAGTGAAGTAAGTCAGAAAGAGAAAAACAAATATCGTATGTTAACGCATGTTATGTGGAACCTAGAGAAATGGTACAGATGAACCAGTTTGCAGGGCAGAAATTGAGACACAGATGCAGAGAACAAATGTATGGACACCAAGGGGGGAAGCGGCGGGGGGTGGGGGTGGTGGTGTGCTGAATTGGGCGATTGGGATTGACATGTATACACTGATGTGTATAAAATGGATGACTAATAAGAACCTGCTGTATAAAAAAAGAAAGAAGATAAAATTCAAAAAAAAAAAAAAAAAGAAAGCAGGCACTAAAGTGCTCTCTCTACCCCAGAGAGAAAGCCCAGACCCCCACATGTACCAGAACATTACACCTCACATGTGGAAAGGATCGGAGGCAAGGATCTGGAGTTGATGCCTGGGAGGAAAAAATGGGATTGAGGAAAATGAAGATAATCTATGGTCCTGATTCAGTGGGGGAAGCAGGTGGTAAGAGGGGTCTGTGTGGAGCCCAGGGAGTGCTGAGGAGTTAAAGTAGAGAAAGAAAAAGTGAGGAGGCTGACAAATGGGACCCGCAGCTCAAGGAAAGGACTCAGTCTCACTGAAAAGGGACCATCCCCAGGCAAGTCTGTCCTCTCTCCAGGCGATCATAACGGCCCAAGCAGGAAGGCCCTGAATGGAGAAACTGCCAGCAGGGTAGCTACAAGTGGGGCTGGAGACCTTTAAAACCTGGGCACAGAGCTAAGCTAATTACTTCATTATGCAAATGAAAGTAGTTTAACTTGCCCACAACCCCAGCGTTAACACGGAAGAGGATTAAATCATAATACACCTGCTCTATGAGAGGGTGATTTTGAGGAAGAAGAGATGTAAGGCCAAGTGCAACGTCCTTGACTCTGAGACATGTGCAAGGACATTATAGTGAAGCAGTTACCTCAGTGCACTGCTCCCTTCCACAGAGAGGCACTCATCTCCCTGTAGTAAGAGCTGCTGATGGGTCACACCCTAGCTCCTCTTGGGGCCCTGCCCTTGACCAAAGAGAGCAGCCTCACAGAAGAGTATGCCCCCTCCCTGAGGACAGACCACTCCTAATGGCTAGTCCCTCAGGAATGCGAAACCTGCCCCTTTGGGGATAACTTTTTTGGGAACCTTGCCTCAATTTGGGGTAACTCTGCAGGGTCATCCAGAACCAGAGCTGTCCATGGGATTGGCCCAAGTGCATCAAAGTTTAACTTCTCCCTCTGCCCAATCCTGATTCCCTCACTCACTTCCAGGCTTGTTCCCAAGAGCACTTCCCAATAAACCTCCTGCAGGCAAATCCATCTCCATGTCTTTCCCAGGGTCTCTTTCCAAACTACGACACACACCAATTACAGTGAAGGAGTGTGTGAATAGGGAGGTGACAGGACACACTGCTGAAGTTTAAGAAAAACACCAAATTTCAGCCTCAAGAAATCAGTACCAGCCTGGAATTTCTAGAGAGACACTTGGTCCCCTGGGACAGGTGGATGGCCACGCTATGGCTTCTACCTCTGTCCACCTCCAGATATTAGGGGAGACTCAGCCCCCCTCCAAATCACCTCTTTGCAGAGGTAACTGACCTCTCCTTAATCCTGGATTAAGGTCTTAGAGAGGGACGCCTGCTTGCTGGTGCCCCAGTTAAGATGTTGACACACTGTACTTAAGGACAGACTTCAAGTCCTTCCGGCCACTGGCCTGAGGCTTGGGCCACATGACTGCCCCCTGCCCACTCTTCCTTTAACGGAGAGAGAAGCAGCCAGCTGTGACAGCTAATAGAGCTTACGTCATGAAAACACTATGGTTAGGCCCCTGCACCGCACTGGAGCTGGTGAGGGAGAGAGGGGGTCATGATGAGTGAGTTAGGAAGGATCCTCGTCACAGCAATGACCCTGCCCCAGCTGGGGGTCCCCGGTGTGTTCCGGGGAGGCTGCTGTTGCCTCCTGGCCCCACTGCACACACCCCCGCATCTCAGGAGTTTAGTTGGTCAGTGGAGCCGGGACAGAAAATCCAGGTGGAAAGAAAGCACCAGAGCTCACTGGTCACGCACACCCTGACCCAGCTCTTCTTTAATTCACGCCAGACTCTCCGGAGGACAACTGGGAGTGCTCTCACACGGGCACTGAGAGACCTTCCACCATCTCTCTTTCCTTAGGATGGCACAGTGGTCCGGACCCTGTAAGTGCTGCCTCGAGTCTGGCTTCTGCAGACGTGTCCAAGCTGCTCTGTGCGGCTGCCAGACCCTGTCTGGGCTCCCCTATGATGTGAGTTGTTCATATTTATGAACATCTCTTCTCAGTGTCCATTTCTCCATACACGTCCAGCCATGGCAGTTAGTCTGCTCAGCCACCCCTCCCAAGGGCAGCACCTGGGCTGCTTTGGCCATTGTCTCCAAGCCAGGCCTCCTCCTAGTTGGGGACAGAGTATACACGTGACTCTCGATGAGGACGATGCAGGCTATGGAAGGAGTTACTAACAAGCCCCAGTCCCAAACTCACTATATAAGACAGCGTCCACCTTCATGAGGTACAGGCACCCAGGTGACACTGGTGGTGACCTTGGATGTGTCCCACCTTTTCTCCGGGCCTCAGTTTCCCCCTCTTTTATAAGAAGGGGTTGGTCTAGATGACCCCCGTGAAGACCTGTGACCATTGTTCACCCTCACACATCTCCAAGTGCTAATAATAAAAAAAAAAAAGAGCTCTGTGGCCACAAACTGAGGTAGAACAAAGCAGCAATGCTGACCACAGGAGACAGGGCCAGTGCCCGGCCATGAGGCTGCTCTCTTTACACCTTCTCTCTTCTGAACACATCGTTGCCTTGAACTACCTGCCTCTCCTCTCCCTTCCTCTGTATCTCCTGTCTCTCCAGAGAAGAAGAGCTAAAACGCTGTGAGGGCAGTTGTGCTGGGCATCTGGGAGCCAATGCTCACTAAAGAGTTCGGGCCTGGCCTGACTCTCCATTCCAAACCTGACGGGGGCTGGAAAGGAACAGGTAGGAACAGATGCGACTAAGGAAGTAAGTAGCCATGTGGCAAGCTGGGGACACCAACTCACCACGTGCATATGCTGTGACACCCTGGCGGTACCATGGCCTCCAACCAAAATCAAATCTAAGCAAAACCATCTTCCTTTCTCACAGCCCACACGCTGTTAACCAACCATTCAGCCATGCACCCCCGATGCTGGAGGCTCCCTGATGTCAGGGGTACTGCAGAATAAGCCCTGACTTATGGTAAGGGCCTTTTTTCTACAAAGCCTGAAGGAATATAAAGGTAGAGCGGGCAAAGATCACAATGCTTGGCAAGGGCCCAAACTACAGGGTGACTGTGAGAGTAACCAAAATACACCTGGGGCTCGCCAACAGCAGCCAGTAAAGGGAGGTAATAAACCCCCTGCAAATGATACCTAGAGAGGGCACCGCTCTTTATGAGGTCTATTGCTCAGATAAGATAAACAAGACAGTGTGGGTCTGGACAGCCTGCCCTACGCAAAACTGTAAAGCAACTGGGAATGTTTAGACTAAAGGAGAAATGCCTTAAAGTAAGCAGGATATCAAGTAATTGAAAAGAGGAAGAGAGAGAGAAAGCCAAAAGAGAGAAGAGTCTTTTTTTGTTTCTCTAGAGAGAAGTTATCAGATTACATGATTGGGTTCGAAGTAATATGGAATATTCTAAGAGTTTAGGGTGCGCTTCTAGTCAAGAGGCTGGCTTCACATCCCGATCTCCAGGCTGGTCCAGATGATCCTACAAAACCTCCCGACTCTGAGACATCCCCTGTGCTGAGCAGTGCCCAGTCACAGATGACACCCAGTGAGCCTACAGGGTAGGAATGAGCACAGGGCCTTCTGATTTTCGTATCGGAAACCAGAAGGGAATCTCCACCTGCTCCCATTCTATGGATCCTTCTTCTCCAGATCGAGAGGGAAGGGCTTCCCTCTATTGTTAGGGGCCAGAGATAACATCCACAGACTCCATGAATCTCCAAAGTGGAAAGGCCTTTTGATCTCACTCAGCCTAATTTTTCACCCAAAGCAGTGCTTTCCTCTGCAGCTTCCCTGGAGGAGAAGGAAAAGAAACCAAAGGATCTCTTCCATTAGCTTCCAAAATAATGAATCAATGTTCTTAACTAATGGGGCAGGTTAGCCAAACCCTTCTCCCAGGAGAGGTTGATACGTGTCCTTCAATCCACTGAGGTCCTCCTTCTGCCCATCACTGTGGGTCTCAGAACCACCAGAAGTACCAAAATCCCCCCCAACCAAGAACAGAAATACACCTGTGAAGCTTCCTGGAAATCTTGTGAAATATGCTCAAGAGGGAGTGAGTGGGTGCTAGGAAAGCTCTGCCCACTGCTGGGTTCCCTGTGTGCTGACATTTGTGATCAAGATGGAAAATATCCACGAGACATGCCCTGGAGACTGGCTTGTTTTCTTCTAAATAATCTTGCATTCGACTCACCAAAAACTCTTGTAACAGCATCTATAAAATACCACCGCCTGGGTGTACGGCATTAGAATGCTCTACTCGACCAATGGCCTTTTGTCCAGCCTTGATTATTTCCCAGAACACCCTGGGGGGAAGGTAGAAAGGAATAGCTCAGTCCTCCCAGGTTGGGTGTCTCTCTCCCACCCTCCTCCAGCCGCATGCCATGCCCATAAGCAGCCGGATCAATGTGATTCCTGAGTAACGAATGCAAAGAGAAATTAGAAGGCACAGGAAGAAAAAGAAGCCTTGAGCTGGACACTAAACATGGAAAATTTTAGTCCAACAGAATCGTTTTCAGAAAAGTAGTGGTTGAGCAAAACCAAAAAGTTATAATAAAAACTTGGATGCGTGCTGAACTATAGCAGTGCCCACTCTGGCTCAGCGGTGCTCCTGAGGGTAGCACCACCCACATACCCTTGGTTACATACCCCCCCGATCCCCCACGGATGCTTGTGTGCTTGTGTCCCTTCTCCTTCCCTGAGGTCAGGAAGGCTATGCAGAGGGCCCAATTTAACTCAGGGGATGGAGCTGGGTGTGGGTAGTAATTAGGATACCTTGTATTTATGTCTAGCTATTTCTGGCCTGCGGCTTGATTTCTCCTCCTTCAGTTCCCTCTGAAGAGGTCAGTCAGCCTCACAGATGTGGATTCTGGCCTTCCTGTGCCAGCGTTCCAGCGCTCATCAGCGTCACCTCGCCCAGAGGTGGCAGTTAGGCCAGGATTTTTGTCCTCACTCTACTGGCCAAGTGACAGGGAGAGCAGATGGTAGGGCCACCTCAGAGAGAGTCACACAGACGTACCTGAGAATTGCTGCTCATTTACTAAAGCATATAAGGCTTCCCTTCCCAAGGCCAGCTTAGCCAGGGCACACGGCCACTAAAAGACTATTCAAATCGTGATCTCCTGGATGAAACCTGGATGACTAGTTTACCAAAGAAAAAAAAAGGTTTCACAAAAAAGTCTACAGTACTACTGATGTGTTAGTTCTGTTGTGCTAACTTTATAAATATCAGCTCCTTTTATCCTCATAACCACCCTATACGGTAGGGACTAAATTATCCCTATTTTAACGGGTGAGACAACTGAGGCACACAGAGGTTGAGAAACTTACCCAAGATCACAGAGATAGTAGCTGATGGGGCCAGGATTCAAGCCCAGCGGACCAGCCCCAGGGTATACGCTCGTAACCACTGAAGAGAAGCCGCCTTGCTTAAATTCGTGGGCCCCGCGCAGATACTCTGATCCAGCACGTCCCCACATGATCCTGAGGACCAACCAGGTTTGGAGATCGCTAATGAAGTCGGTGGCTCTCAAACTACGGTGTGCTTGTGGGTATTCAGATTCCTGGGCCCCAGAAGTTCTAGAATTGGAACCAAGGATCTATAGTTTTAACAGGCGCCCAAGATGAGGCCAGTGCAGGTGGTTCACAGAAGGCCCGTGTAGAGAACTAGTCCCATCGCCTCACCCGGCTCACCTGGGACAAGCAAACAGCTCACTGGGGCACCTCAGGGCTGCCTGCGTTGACTGTCCCTTCTTCACTGGAGCAGCCCTGGGGGAGGGGAGCTGGTGGCTGTGTGAGGGCTGCTCTGTTCTTTGGCCTTGGTGACAGGCTGCGTTCAGATGGCGGAGGAGGGGGAGGGGGGCCTGAAGGGAGCTCACCGTCCCTCCACCCTCGACAGGCTGCACATCAGAGCGGCACACGCAGTGGGGAGCGGGAAAAGGAGAAAAGACTGGGCGGCCTGGGCCCCCGTCTCCTGTCACCAGAACAATGGCCTCTTCAAATCCCTGGCATCTGAACTGGCAGTCGGCCACCAGGGAAGAAAAGAGCCTGCTGTCCCTTTAAGGACGCCCTCTCTCCACAAAGGTCAGAAATGCCAGCTCAGCCGGCCCAGCGGCTGCCATTTTGCCGCTTTGGTGCCCTGGGGCCCCGGGCCGTGAGCCCCGTTCCAGCTGGTTCTCCGGGCACCTGCTGTCTTCGGGAGAAGGCAGAGCACCTGCGTGACAGCTGCGGCTCCAGGCGAGGTTCAGGGATCAGGCAGGAAGGGCCGGTGCAGAGGAAACCCAAGACCTCATTTGTTTCTCAAACTCATCCTCCTAGGGAGAGTTAGCTCCAAGGAAGCGGGACTTGGGGCGGCCAGGTCAAAGATGACCACGGGAGGGGTGGGGGTCAAAAAGAAAACGGACCAAGGAATGGGCGCTCCAAGAGAAACATTTCATCCAAGACAGCAAAGGCTGACAGATGACAGATCCAGAACTCACAAAGAGAACGGGGCAGGGAGTGGAGGTTGGCAGGAAATACTGGGGAGTGGTCAGGGTTTTCTCCTACAGATTGAGTTCAAATCCTGCCACTTTATGTAATCTGGGGCACCGTTCCTAACTTCGCTGAGCCGCAGTTCCTCTGCAATGTTGGCATATACTGAGCAGTGAATAAACATTAGAAACTAATACTGTCTATTATTAGAGTACTAGCCGCTCAGTGTGTTCCTCAAGAGGCCTGAATCCCAGACCACACCACTGGTCCCACTAAGTCATCCTGCAAATATGTGCCGTGAGGAAAGGGGGGCGCTCATTTAGGAAACTACACGGTGAGGCAAATCATGATTCTCATGAGAAAACAACTGAAAATTAGTCATCTATTCATAATACAATGCAAGGGTTGGTGAACTCTTTCTGTAAAGAGCCAGGTAGTAAGATCACACAGTCTGACCATCCTACTGAACTCTGCTGCTGCAGGGTTAAAGCAGCCATAGACAACGTGCACGTGAAAGAACATGGTTGTGTCCCAATAAAACTTTATTTACAGAACAGGCAGCAGGCTGAAGCTGGCTGACCCCTGAAATAAAGGATGGCATTAATAGAGGAAATGATGAGTCCTTATGGTGGCAGAGGCCCATTTCTTGCTCTTCTCATGGGACTGAGAGTATTTTACCCAATTACTTGACGTCCAGGAAGAGATTTTAGCCGACACCAGCTACCTGCAATGACTCCTGTATGCTGGTTTCCTCAGCATCTATGTCTGGAGTTTGCCCAGTACCTCTCTGCACTTCAGAGGGTTCTTTTCCTTGTTCTTCTGCACGTCCTCTAATGCTTGAGATTGGGAGCTCACAGGGCAGGGTCTCCTCCTCCTCCAGCAAGCACAGTGAGAAACTGGCTGAACTGGCCACCCCTCAAGATGTCTTCCTTGAAATCCTTCATTGCAAAAATGCCCGCCCCTCACCCACTTTCCCAGGCCACAGTGGGTTGGATCCTACAAGTCTGTCCTTCAGCAGCTTCCTAAACAGCTGCGCATCTCAGGGAACCCAGGCAGATTTTCACTCATTCACTGATTTATTTAAATAGGGGAGTGCCCACTGTGTGCTAGGTAAATCTTAGAAAACACAAATTTCCCTTCCGCTTTGAGTGGAGTTGGAGAGAGGCTGCTATGGCTGGAATCTTCTCAAAAGGCTGCTCTGAAGCGTATTTATTTCCTGCTCCCTGGTGTCTTTCTACCCGAGAGCTCAAACACTTCGAAAACAACTTTCTCAACAGTACTAACAACTTTTAACATGATGATTTCTAAATGGCACTAAAAGCAGAAAGGGGCTTCCCTGGTGGCGCAGCGGTTAAGAATCCACCTGCCAATGCAGGAGACACGGGTTCCAGCCCTGGTCCAGGAAGATCCCACATGCCGCGGAGCAACTAAGCCCGAATGCACAACTACTGAGCCTGCGCTCTAGAGCCTGCGAGCCACTACTACTGAACCTGCATGCCACAACTACTGAAGCCCACGCACCTAGAGCCCGTGCTCCACAACAAGAGAAGCCACCACAATGAGAAGCCTTCACACCTCAACAAAAGAGTACCCGCTCGCCACAACTAGAGAAAGCCCACGCACAGCAATGAAGACCCAACACAGCCAAAAATAAATAAATAAATAAAAATAAAAGCAGGAAGGATAAGAAAAGCTGAGAATGAGGAAACAGTGAGATCCAAAGCAACGAAGGTAGAAAGGAAAGGAAAAAAAAAAAAAAAAAAGATCACTATTTCAGATTAAAAAAAAAAAAAATACTGCTTACTTACATCATTCTCTCTGCATCAAATGACCTCATTCCACAAGTCCAACCTGTATGGTCCCAGCCTTCCTTCAAAGCTCTGCTCCCAATGTATCTTCCCCGGGGAGATTTCCCTGATAAACTCCCCCCAAATCTCAAACTCTCCAGCATCCCTTAGAATTCTCCAGCACGCCTCCCACTTGTTCATGTACCTTAAGTGTGGTGTATGAGAGCCTATGGGCTATGTCTTAACCCTTGGACTATCACCTTCTCAAAACCCCTATCAGGATTTTTCCTTCTTCCACATTCCCCATGGCACACTGTAATTGGCAAATGCTCTCCCTACACTGTTGCTCGGCCAAGGTCCTGCTTCAATGGAAGAGCTGCTGCTATCTTACAGTATCCTCAGCGACCTGCCATCACTTCTCATACCACCATTTACTCATTCATTCATTCATTCAGTTATTCACTCAACAAAACTGATGCAGACTGTTTGTGTGCCAAGCAGTGTGCTGAAGGTTGCCTTATATCTCATTTGCAAATTTATTTAATCCTCAAACCAGCCTACTTAGATAGATATTATTAATATGTAACTGGCACACAATAACACAGGTGATTTCAGAAAGGATGATGGAAAGTGTGGGCGACTGATGGGAAGGGGTAGACTATCATACTCTGGAAAAGAGGTACCTATCTACCTGGGCTGCTGCTCTGATGCTAGGAAAATGAACATGACTTATGATAGTCCCTTCTCATCCCATGACTGAAAATGTAGTCACCTGAGTTTTATAAAAGTATCAACTGATACAATTTTATATCAAATGGACCAATGCATTAAATTTAAAAACAAACCACAGAAAAACTCAAAGCTTAAGTGAATATGTATACTGTTAAGGTTGGGAGGAACTTTCTATGAATAATACCCAACAGGGGAAGGGAGACTGACCTGATCACATTCAAACAAACAAGCTTCAATGTGCTGAAAATCAGCCTGACATTAAAAGACAAAAAATCCAGGGAAAGTACTTAAAACATGTATGACTAAGGGTTACTAGCCTTATTATGTTGAAGAGTTGTGAGCAAGGAGAAAGACAAACACCTCAACAGGAAGGTGGGCAAAGAACAAAAAAGGCAATTCGCAGAAGAAATATACATGAGTAATAAGGAAATTAAAAGCATGTAGTCAATGATCAAAGAAATGCAAATTAATGCAACTCTGAGACACCGCTTGTGGAGTATCAGATTGGCAAAGACTAAAAAGAATGGTAATGCCAGGCAGGCAAAGACAAGGGGAACAAACACTCTCATAACTTGGGGGTGGACGGGTAAACTGGAACAACCTTTCCAAGGACAACTTGGCACGTGTGTTAAAAGCTGTTGACCTAGAAATCTGGCTTCTAAATTTTTATCTGAAGAACGTTAGTATGACGTTATTTTTAATCTTGAAGAATTAGAAATAAGCTAAATGTCAAATAAGAGGAGACTGGACAAATACTTGCATATTTGCACTGCTACCCTTAATACTAATTAGGTAAATCAATGTTAGTTGATTACAGAGAGATCAGATATTAAAGAACTTAAGAACAGCATATAGAATGAATTATCAATTTCAGCTATTTCTTCCTATGAAAAAATAGCTCAAAGGATATAAAGTAAAATGTTAATAGTGATTATCTCTGAAGGGTGGTATTATGATTGATTTTTTTAAAAATATTTTCTAATTTTTCTACAATGCTCACAATTTTTGTTGCCAAAAGAATCAAACAAGTTACAAGTACTGATAATTTTTTTCTTCAAAAATTTCTTTAGGGCTTCCCTGGTGGCGCAGTGGCTGAGAATCTGCCTGCTAATGCAGGAGACACGGGTTCGAGCCCTGGTCTGGGAAGATCCCACATGCCGCGGAGCAACTAGGCCCGTGAGCCACAACTACTGAGCCTGCGCGTCTGGAGCCTGTGTTCCGCAACAAGAGAGGCCGCGACAGTGAGAGGCCCGCGCACCGCGATGAAGAGTGGCCCCCACTTGCCGCAACTAGAGAAAGCCCTCGCACAGAAACGAAGACCCAACACAGCCAAAAATAAATAAATAAATAAATAAATAAATAAAAATTTCTTTAATTTTGATTTTCAAAAGACAAGAAATCTATAAAAGAACTTTGAAAAGCAAAATATAAATTCAAGAATACAATCAATTATCCAGCAAATATTTCTTTGAGCACCAACTGTGTGTAAAGCCCTGAAGAAAGTACAGTGAAGGGACTTCCCTGGTGGTGCAGTGGTTAAGACTCCGTGCTCCCAGTTAAGGGGACCCGGGTTCGATCCCTGGTCAGGGAACTAGATCCCACATGCATGCCGCAACTAAAGAGCCCACAAGCCGCAACTAAGACCCAGCACAACCAAATAAATAAATATTAAAAATAAATAAAGTCTTAAAAAAAAAAACCAAAAACAAAGTACAGTGAGAATCAACAAGGACCTACTGTATAACACAGGGAACTCTACTCAGTATTCTGTAATAACCTATATGGGAAAAGAATCTGAAAAAGAATGGATATGTGTATATGTGTAAGTGAATCACTTTGCTGTACACCTGAAACTAATACAACATTGTAAATCAACTATACTCCAATATAAAATAAAAATTAAATTAAGGGACTTCCCTGGTGGTCCACTGGGTAGGACTCTGAGCCCCCACTGCAGGGGGCCCGGGTTCGATCCCTGGTCGGTAAACTAGATCCCACATGTATGCTGCAACTAAGAAGTCCGCATGCCACAACTAAAGATCCTGTGTGCTGCAACTAAGACCTGGCACAGCCTAAATAAATAAATAAATAGTAAATAGTAAAAAAAATTAAATTATAAAAAGAAAGTACAATGAGAAAATAAAACAAAAATTAGAATAACTCTCTACTCTCAGAGAAGGCTTAATGTTATAAAGACAGAATGATACCTAATCCAACACAATGTAATTATGGGAATCCAAGCAAAGTGCTCCTATTTGGGGATAAGATAAATCTGGGAAGACTTTTTCAAGGCGGTGACAGTAAAGCTAAATTTTGAAGGATAAATAGGATTTCCATAGGCAGAGAAGAGAGAAGCATGAACAAAAGAGCAGTGTTTAACTATGACTGTAGTTCTAGGAAAAGGTACGTGAGATGCTCTGCAGAGGATAGGTCTGTTAGGGTGGCGGGGACAGCAGAGGTCATGGAAGGAAGGAGTGGATGACGAGGCTGGACAGTCAGGATGGAGCCAGACTGGAGAAGGCCCTGAGTGACACGCCAGGCTGTCAACTGCGTTTTGTAGGCGACACGAAGCCAAATTCAGGTTTTGAAGAAGGGTTGGAAATCTGACCTACATGACAGCTGAATGAAAAATGGACCCAAGAGTTACAGAAGAGATTAGATTATTCAGCCACGAAAAAGGAATGAAGTACTGATACATGCTACAACTTGGATGAACCTTAAAAACATAGTACTAAGTGGAAGAAGCCAGTCACCAAAGTATATGCATGTGTGTGTATATATATATACATACATATATTTCATAAATGGAAAATACGTATGTATATATGTATATGCATGTGCGTATGTATATATACACATGCATCTATTACATGAAGTCCAGATTAGGGCAATCTATAGAGACAGAAAGTAGATTAGTAGCTGCCCAGGGCTGGGCTGGGAGGGTTGGGATGTGCCAGCTAAAAGGTATAGGGTCTCTTTTTGAGGTGAAGAAAATGTTCTAAAATTGGCTGTCATGATGATTGTGAATATACTAAGAACTGAATGGTATACTTTATTTATTTATTTATTTTCATTTATCTATTTTTGGCCGCATCGGGTCTTAGTTGCGGCATGTGGGATCTTTTGTTGCAGCGCACGGGCTCAGTAGTTGCAGTGCTCGGGCTTAGTTGCCCCACGGTATATGGGATCTTAGTTCCCCAACCAGGGCTCGAACCCGTGTCCCCTGCACTGGAAGGCGGATTCTCAACCACTGGACCACCAGGGAAGTCCCTGAATGGTACACTTTAAATGAGTCAATTGTATGGTATGCGAATTATGTCTCAATAAAGCTGTTCCAAAAAAAAAAAAAGAGGGAGGAGATCAGCCAGGTGGCTATTGCAACAGGCTAAGTAAGACATTCAAAGGTTATGAATTAAATCAGTGGCAGTAGTCATGGGAAAGAGTGGAGGATGATCAGAGACACTGCAACGACGGAAGTAACCATGTGGGGAGTGAGGGAGAACAAGTAAAAAATAACAGCTCAGAAGTTTCCAATGTGAATGACTAAGAGAGGATGTGAGGGGAAGGCTGGATGGGAGACTATTATAAATCTGCTTTTTACATGAAAAAGCAAAAGTGAGTTTGAGGAGCTTAAGCCCATTCCCGGAAGTAAGGGAACAGAGAGAGAGGTGCAGATCTGGAGTTGACAGCCCTTCTCCTGGCAGTGGAGACTAAGGGTCTTTTGTGACTGGTGATGACAATTATTAATTATATTTAGCACTAATGACCAGTTTAAAGTGGTCCTAACTTATGCCTAGAAATATGCTTAGGAGAATTTAGCCAGAGAAAGAAGTTAAGATTGCAGCATGCAAGGAAAACCAATTCTATAGCTGCATATACAATATTCCAAGCATTGAAAAGAGCTGAGTATTTACTGCTCCAAGTAGGGACTTTTGTAAAAAGGAGTATTATCATTGTAGCTATAAATGTAATGGTTTATACAAAGACTGCTCAATAGCTGAACGGCAGTAGTTAGCTCCTATTACTAGAGGGCCTCACAAGAGCACAAATTTTGCTTGTTTATATCAAAGAAGGAAAGAACATGGAGTAGAAACCTCGGTTCATAAAATCAGAGAGTTTAAAAAAAATCATTTAGACCAAAAAGATGACTAAGGAAAATAAGGTGCAATGAGCAAAGCAGATCACCTTCAAAAGCCCAATGGTCACAGTTCCCAGAATTTTTATCCTGAGGCTTGTCAAGTTAAGCCTCTGGAAAACAAAGGGGTTTTGCATGTCATGTCATAATGCCACCGGATACACACCATGACCATTCATTCAGTCAGGATAAAAAGTTGAGGTCGCTGCAGGGAAGCTATTATGAAACAATGAAGCTCCCAGTCTCAGGAGAAAGGGTCCAAAAAAGGATCTTAACGGAAAGATAAATCTATTTGCACCAGAGAGGCATCTGAGTCCCTCTGGAATTTTCCTATACTATGCAGCATCGGTGAGACCCTACAGGGAAGGGAGTCCACGTCCGGCTCCCCCTCTACTGAAGCCTCACTCCAGGGCAAGGACCAGTTCTTCTCATCTTTGTGTTCCTACCACCTAGCCCAGTGGGCGCTCAAGAAACGTTCGTCCAGTAAACAGATGAATAAATGAATTAAAGGGCAGATAGGAAGAATCCAGTAGGAACTTGGGAAGAATATTAAAGGGTCTTGTACTCCAGAGATCCTAGTCCAAAGTCCATGGGGATCCAAAAGAGATAAAAATCTGCTGCTCTAATCTCGTCTATCATCTTAGAGACGAGGGCACTGGTGCCTTGCCTAAGGTCACACACCCAGTGAGTGGTAGGACAAGTTCTAGCTCCCAGTTAAGTAACCACGTGACCATATCCATGTGGGACAGGAGACAGAAGAGCTCCAGCAGTGAGACTCAAACATATGATATTTGAGGTTGTTAACTTGAAAGGAGGGGTGAAACTGACTGAGAGTGGCCTAAGTCTACTGTCCCTGGCTATCAGGGAAGAGAAGGACCAGAGTTCTCGGTATCCAGCTAGGGCATGAGAAACAATCTTGGATTTTAGGTGTGGAGAGCAAGGACCATGACCATGCTCTCTCTGAATGATGCCAAACATAAAACAATAAAGATTTTAATAGCAGCTTAACATTTATAAGGTGGTTACAATGTGCCAGGTCTCCTCCTAAACGCATTAACAGGAATGATCTCATTTAATCCTCCCACTCTTTACAGCAGCCCTCCAAGGTAGGTGTGATGAGCCCCATTTTATAGATGAGAAAATCAAGGCTTGGGGAGAGTAAGTACCTTGCCTAGGGTCATACAACTAGAAAGCAGCAGAACCATCTGCATCCGTCCCTTGGGGTCCACATATACGGAGCAGCCATTTATGCTAGCGTTAGAACAAAGAGGCGCCTGCTGAGAAGCAGAGCCTGCTTCCTCTAGGAAGGAAAGTCCCAACCCAGATTCAGGAAAGCAGTCAGTGCTCAGTTCCCAAGATTTGCATTTCCTGAGGCTTGACCTCCCAGCCATTGAATATTTCCATAAATCTTACAAAAGAAACACATAAAACATGAATGACTTTCAAAGGTTTAGGTAATGTTCTAAGCTTAACTGGATGGTGACAATGTTCAGGTATTCTTCTTTAAGCTGTACAGATACATTAGACGCTTTCTTTTGTATGCATGATATACTTCATAAATTAAAAAAAATTTTTTTTTTTTTAAATAAACCCTGACGCAGCCCTGAAGTGACAGCCACCAGAACATTGATGACTAGGGTCATGGCTCACCATGGTGGTGGGGTGAGTGCACTGGAAAAACTATTCTACTGCATGACTGAAGGACAAAGGGAGCACCACCGCCCAGAAAGGTCGCCCCACCTCCTCAGCAAACCTCTGCTGAAATGCAAAGTTTAAAGCATTTCTACCAAATAAACACTCTTCACACTGTACGCAAGAACTAGAGTATACAGGTTAAGGGCACAGGGCTAAACATCTTCGGTTTTATCCCAGTTCTGCCACTTACCACACGGTCTCGAGCCTGTTACCTCTTTGAGGCTCAGTTTCCTTACCTGTAAAATGGGATGAATACCACCTTTCCTGTAGGGTTGCATGAGGGTTATATGAGATTTTTTTTTTCATGGAAAGCTCAGAGAAGCATAGTTATTATAATTTCTAACGCTATTCTTCACACATGCTCCCAAACTTATTCCAGTTCTCGGCCCCAGAGCAGCCTGCCCTCCAAGTTGGGAAATGCATCCCCACGCTCTTTGGTCATCCTGAGCCTGAGGGCTTCTCACGGCTGAGCAGAGCAAGCCCACAGCCTCTGCCTCACTTTGGATGCTGTCGGCAGGTGAGCCCCGACTTGCCTCTCAACTTTCTGCTCTGTTCTGATCTCTTCATCCACCAGGCCCTCATCTGGTTTCTGTGGCTCAGTTCTTGCTTCTTCCCTGCCTGAGAGACCCACTAAACCCTCCTGACATCTCAATGGCCTCCACGCTTCAAGGACCAGCCCGCAGCCCACCTCCTCCATTCAGCCCTTCTCCACTGATTTTTGCCCATTACTGCTCTCCTCTGTCTCTGTTCTTGCACATCGTTGGTGCTTATAATTCATATCATTAAACGTCTTCATAAATTACCTTAGAATATTTCTCTAACTTTTCTCAGGTATCAGTCTTCTCTCTTTTCATGGGCAAAGACCTGTCTTCCAACTGCTTTGTAACTGTAGTGGTTAAGAGCACGGGCTCTGGAGTCAGACTGCCAGCTTGAACAATTCTGGGCTGCGTGATCTTGGGCCAATCACTTAACCTCTCAGTGCCTTAGTTACTAATTTGTAAAACCTACATAATAATAGTACAGAGCCCAAATAACTGCTATGAGTTAATATATAGAAAACATTTATAATATGTCATATAGTCAATTGTTATGTAAGTACTAGCTATAATTATTACTATCTTTATCGTCATCACTATTACTATCAAGGTGCCTAGAACAAGACTGCTAGCTAGGAGGTAGCCAGTAAAAACATATCACTTTGTTGCACTTGAGAGGCATCTCTATTTGCCTAAACTAGGGGGCAGCAAACTTTGTGTAAAGGGCCAGACAACAATTATTTTATCTTTGGGGGCCAAAGCTCTCTGTCACAACTACTCACCTCTGATGCCGTGGCATGAAAGCAGCCACAGACAATGCGTAAACAAAACTCTATTCATGGATACTGAAATCTGAATTTCATACAATTTTTACATGTCGTGAAATATGACTCGATTTTTTTTCAACCATTTAAAAATGTAAAAAAAAAAACATTCTTAGCTTGCCTTAGCTTGCGTAAAAACAGGCAGCAAGCTGAGCACAGCCCTCGGCTGGGCGTGCTGACACCTGGACTAAGGTCACACAAGGTCCCCCCGATATCACAAATTAAGGCCCTCGTTCTCCAGGCGGTAAGAATACATTGCGGGATTTTAAGTAGGGGAGTGCGCCCACGCCCACACCTCCATAAAAGCAGCTGTGGTGGGCATTACTGGTGCTCAACAATACTTCTCTTCCTGCCATCAGAAGTCTACATCTCCCAGCTTTCTGGCTGTCAGGCAGGGCCACGTGACTAGTCCTGGCCAATGTGCTAAAAGGGCAATGACAGTGTATTTGCTTCCAAGGAGAAGCATTTAAGAGGCATGCTCTCCTCCCCCTGTAATGATTGTGGAGGAGATGCCAGGAGATTCTACAGCCTGGATCACTGAGCTACCACACGGAGGATGGCATCCCTGGAGAGTTTTCCAGAGTCTCAGAGGGACCTGGAGTGGTCAGAAACTAACTTCCAATGAGTTAAGCTGTTGAGTTTGCGGGCGGGGGTCGTCATCACAGCATAACCTAGCCTATCCAGTTTAATTCAACATCTTTCTGCAAATACAAACCAAAGAACAGCGCGAAGGATAAGTAAACACAAAAATATCTAGCCAATACCTACTTTATCATATGCTTTCACCGTAACAACTCATTTAGGAGACCAATGCCCGGCCTTCTGGACAATTTAGCAAGAGATCAGAGGCATTCTTCTCTTCCTCAAGTTCTGTCATGAGAAACCCTAAATCACCTCTTCCAGCAGTAAACTGCAATGACAAGAAGTCTCATAATAGCCAAGAAGAAGCGTTTCTAGCCAGCAGCAAAGAACCTGGAGCGCTCATCATCTCATTTGTTTGACACCATCTCTGCCATCCAGAAGCTTACATTTTAATAAGAGTAAATCTCTTTCTTCTTAAGTAATAATAATGATGACAACAACAACAAAGCAAGGCAAATAATGTTTAGCGTTGCTTATTTCAAGCCAGATGCAGTTTCCCAAAGGAGAAGAAAACCTGGGTAAGAGGTAGGAAAGGCCTATCCTTTTAAGAAATCTGCAGAGTCAGAAGATTTGGTCATTGCCCTAAGCTGTCCTGATACTCAAGGGATTTAAATGCTTAGATGACCAGTACTCAGTGCCCTGGATTTACCAAACCATGGGAAATCGCCAATTCCCATCCCACCAAGTCACAAAGTAAATCTCACACTGTTAGCAAGAGGTGTGCCTGCTGGGGGATGATGGTAAATGAATATTGACTATTTTCAAATGAAGGTTTATTTTTAGTGTCTCCTGCTGGCTAAAGAAGTGCACCAATGGCCCACATCACAAGGGACCCGCTCTGTCGGGACTGCGGCCTTTGTTTAAACCACTGGTGAAAGGAAAGCTGAGAGACCCACTCATCTGCCCAGCACTGTTATTTAACCCCACTTTCAAGACGGCTACCACCCAAGGCAAACGGAAGTTACTTAACATGGCCACACGACAGGTCAAAAGGTGACGACAAGATTCAGACTCACGAGCTGGTTTTCCAGAATCTCGAGACTTCACCGTAGCTCACCTTCTGGTAAACGTGTGAAGAGCTAGGAAGCCTGGGGCTAAAGGGGGTGTGCAGAGGCCACGCCCAAGGTTTCCTCCTCCTCCACAGTAAACCTCACAGAAAGGGCCTCGAAAGATAGATACACGTCCTGAGCTTAATGCTCCAGAAAGTCCAAACTCTTTCCTTACGTCTAGTTTAAATCCTCCCTGCTGCAACCCAACCGTTTCTTCTTTCTTGGGTCTAAACCAGAGCTGAAGAAGGAACAGTGCTCCATTTGTTAACAGATTTAAAGAGAAGAAGTACACTGGACCAGTGACCTTGTATGAGATAAAATATGGCTGGCCATCAATCTCCATGAAAGATGGAGGTGTGCAAAACGGACTCTTGCCCCAGTTACGCAGTAAGAACGTAAGTGACTGGGTTGTCTCACACGGCGTTCACATTCCTAAATAAACAGTGTGAAGTCGCACGACTGCTCTCTCACCCGCTCAAACACAGAGACAGACTCGAAATTCCTCTCGTCTGTGGACCAAGACCTGGCCACAGAAATGCTTCCCCCGCTATGTGTCTTTACTCTGTTTTTTCTTCACCAAATGAAATTCTTCCAGCACGCTGACTTTCCTGAAGGTCTGTCACAGCCCCCAACAGACGTGAGGACCAGGAACGTGAGGACAGAGAACCGAGACAGATGTCACGACAGGCTGTCAAGTCCTGTGGGGTCAAAACAGTCTGTACAGGGAGCAGCCCCACGAGACTGGAGGCTTCCTAGTGGCTGGGTTTCTGAAGCTCTAAGGGAATTAGGAACAGCTTTACATCACACACACATACAAAAAAAATTAACCATGTAGAAGCTAAGGAGGCCTAGAGAAGTGTCCTTTAAAAAACTCACTTGGCTTCTAAACTACGCGTGCCACGCTTCTGCTTGGACACAGCCCTGTCTGCATACGGACCTCCTTCCACGACCTCCTCCCCGCCGCCTTCACCTTGCTCACCAAGTTACCAGGAGATGGAACCACAGAAGCATCTTTTGAGAGAGCCTAAAGCCCCTGACCCAGCGAGGGGGAGGTTGGATTGGGGGGGGAGGATTTCTCACTCACAATCCAGCCACTTGTCAATCACAGACATGTATCTTGATCAGCTTCATCCAAAAGCATCCCCTGTGATAACCTCGTAACTCCGAGAAGTGGGGTATCAGTGTTGTTCACAGTACAGCCTCCACTCGCCTGACGCTGTCCAGGCTTCACACCCCCACCTCAAGTGCCAATTACTTCAAGAAGCTTCTCTGCCACCCAAGCGGAAATAAATTCCAACCTTCTCTGGATTTCTAGAGTGCTTGTTGTTCATTGCCCTAGCATTTACTGACTTTGTGTGTGTGTGTGTGTGTGTCTGTGGTCGGGTCTCATTCTGCCCGGGGGGCTACCAGTCCCTAGCAGTGGGAGGCGATGTCCTTTACATTTTTTCACCCCCACAATGCCTAAGCACAGGGCTGTGAAAACAATAATTACCTGGTCAACATTTGTAGAATGAAGGGATGGACGAATAATGAATTTATAGACCTTGACCCTGCTCTCTGGAGAAGTATAGGTCTAACCTTGTTGTTGCTGTGATAGTTGCGAAACTGAAATAATGGTCAAGTAATAAGAGTGTGCATCCTGGCCTTCCACTAACTAGTTGCAAGAATTTAGTCAAAACCCTTTATCACTCTGTAGGTCAGTCTCCCTCGCTCTAAAATGGAGATACCACTTGATGGAATATAGTGAGGACTGGGGTGACACATTTCCATACACTTTTAAAAGCCTTATTGGACTTCCCTGGTGGCACAGTTGTTAAGAATCCACCTGCCAATGCAGGGACACGGGTTCGAGCCCTGGTCCGGCAAGATCCCATATTGCTACAGAGCAGCTAAGCCTGTGAGCCACAATTACTGAGCCCTCGTGCCACAACTACTGAAGCCCTCGCACCTAGGGCCTGTGCTCCGCAACAAGAGAAGCCACTGCAACGAGAAGCCTGTGCACAGCAACGAAGAGTAGCCCCCGCTCGCCGCAACGAAACAAAGCCTGCGCGCAGTGACGAAGACCCAACGCAGCCAAAGATAAAATATAAATAAATAAATTTAAAAATAAATAAATAAAATAAAAAATAAAAGCCTTATCAACTAACAACAACAACAAAAAAAGTAAGGCAAAGAGACAGCAAAAAACAAAACAGCCAATATGTACTAGACGTATATATTCACATGTATATACATATAATACAGATGAAAGTGAACAAGTGAATCACTGGGAAAAATTCCCTGCAAACCCAAAGCCAGATTCCTATCTGTACACCTTCAAGCAGGTTACTTAACCTCTCTGTTTCCTCGCTCTGTAAAGTGGGGACCTTAATCGTAACACTGTGGGCACTACGTGACTTAATACATGTAAACGGTGCTCGACGCATGGTAAGCACTCAAATGTTAGTTGCCATTATTATTATTATTATTATTATTATTATTATTATTATTATCATTATTATTGTCAGCATTTTTTATATCACTAACGCATAGTAGGCATTCTGGAAATGTTTCTAGAAATGATTCAAAAGTTAGAAAGTTAATTCATTCCATCCATTCCCATACACAGACAGTTTTATCCAGAACAAAACAGCCAGTGTATTTGTCACCTTGTTTCTAGCAAGTCTCCCTGTTGGGAGAGTAGAGGGTGCCCTGACATGGGATCTCACCAAAGGGAGCCGCATTTCCAGCCCAAACATCCACATCACAACTACAAGGTCTGGCCCCTGGGCCAAAATGGACTGATAAATCTGTACCTAATGACATGGTGAATCACGGGATATGATAGTACCCAGGCAGACCACATACACAATTTCCCCATCCTGGTAGCATCTGACTTGGCTGAAAAGGACAAGGTTACCCCAATTACAGTTCCCAGCCTAACACTGCTCTCCCGTGGAAACGCATCAGGAGGTGCTCAAGGCAGATTTTTAAAGGCAAACCTCTCGGCACGTCCCTGAGGGATCAGCCCGGGCTGTGCAGGGAAGCACTCTGTGTTAAAGGGGTGCCTCATCCTGCGTGACAGCCAAGCGCCCCTCAGCTCCAACCCGGGTGCGCTGACAGCAGGGGCGCAGGGGAAGGCCGAGTGATTTCTGATGATGAGGCAGTATCCCCACTCTCCCAGCAGCACCTGGGCTCTCCTTGGAGGCCTCATCCAAGTCACAGACCCAGCTCGGCTCTGCTGAGGAATAAAGGGGCAGCTTTGGATGCTGACCGGGCCTGCTAACGGCTTCCAACCCAGGAGGAACAGGGAAGCTGGCCCCAAGAAAGCAAGGGCAGGGATGGCACCACAGTACCTCTGCCACCCTTTCTCAAACTCAGAGGGGGCTTCAGAACAAGAGTCGATACAAGAGGCAGTGATACCACATCCTGAGGAGCAGAAGCTAGAGGCTGGGCGGTCACTGACGTGCACCACCGCTTGGGACCTCGCAGTTATGAAGAGCTAAGCTCCTCCCCTTCCCTTCCACAAAGTATCTTTTCTAAAGTGCCTTTTCACTAAAGGACCCTCTTGCCTAAAGGAGGAGGGCTGGTGTAGACTGATTCTGTCAGGGTTTACCCTGGCGTACTGGGGTTCTGCAAAGCCAGAGGCGGCCGAGAGCCAGGCTAGGACTCCCTGCATTAAACTGCTCAATACACACCCGGCCTCTGACCAGCACCCTCCAATCCAGAGAGGTGACCCAACTACCACCCCACCCACGACTGCCGGCCGCAGGGAAGGCGGGACGCAGCCCTGCAGGGAGCGGTCTCACGCTTTTGCCTCCTCCCACCCTCCACTGCCTTCAAGGAGAGGAAGCTCCATCTGCAGCCCAAGGAGCCTTTCTCCTCCGAGCTGCACACGCCACCCTGCATACAGTGGCAAAGTTTTCCAAGCAAAATCTCCAGTTGCTCAACCAGATAAAAAGCCAATTCACCCACCCATCTGATTCAAAGGAGAAGAGGGAGAGGTAAGGGTTTTACTTTTAAAATGGAAGGTAAAAATGTTCTGACGACTTCTGCGGCTACAATACAGACACCCCACACCCCAAGCAAGAGGAAGAGGGGCTTGCAAAGCCCCAAGGTGCGTCCATGTGGTGGGCAGGGGGGCGGGCCACTCTCCTCTGGACACCAGGCATGCTAGAGGTTGGAGCGTGGCCCCCCGGGACTCTCTCCTCAGAGAGAAGCCTCTAAGAGCTCAGGGACTGCCCACCGCGGGGGAGGGTGCCCTAAGCAGCGGGGTGACGAGGGCCCCTCTGGATGTCTGTCGTGTCAAGAAAGTTCGCACTGCCAGCTTAATGCGGACATGCAGGACCTTGTGAAAGGTTTCTTTCTGTATCCAGTGCACTCAGTGTTTGGCACCCCTCAGCCCCCTCAGAGTCGGAGCCTCTTTTCAGCTGCAGTTTGATTCTCTCCACGGCCACCCAACTTCCACAAAACCCCTCCCCCAGGAAGATGCTGGCAGAAAAAATACTGCAGCGGTGCAGAAGCTGGGGGGAGCCAGAGAGGGCAACCCAACTTTGTAGTGTGTGGACCCCACCTTAACCCCTTGATACCCAGCTAGGGAGAGGGGCCTATCTGAGGGAGACCTCTCTTGAGGACGCTGAGGTGCTGGGGGGCGCACAGGGGTGAAGGAAGACAGCGGCAGGGGAAGGTGCTTATCCCTTCTCTACTCACCAGGACAGCTTGAATCCTTTCATTAGTACAGTCACGATAATCCACTGACCGTGTCCTTAGCATCCCGGGCACAGCTCCGGAGGACCCAGGACATATTTGAAAAGATGATGAAGTCCCAAAAGAACAGAATCCCATGTAATGTGACTTGAACCCAGAGAGAGAAAGAAAAGAGAGAGAGAGACAGAGAGAGAGAGACAGAGAGAGAGAGACAGAGAGAGAGAGAGAGAGAGAGAGAGAGAGGGGCAACCCCAGCCAGAAGAAGTGCTCCGCCGCTTTCCCTCCTTCGCCGTTCCCAGCTGAAAGCTGGGCGAAGGAAGAGGCAAAGGACAGCTTCTGCAGACCCAGCCTGGGGCTGGAGCTGCCTGCCTGAGCGGCTGCTGCCACTGCCAGTTTCTGTTGAGGATGGGTAACGCTGGCAAGGCTGCAAAACAAGCCCTGGAGTTGCCGTCAACAGGCGGGCTGGCCGGCCACCCACCTACCCTCACCTCACGCCGGCTCAGCGCAGCCTTGGGAAAGGAACCCAGGGAGAGCCCGGCAGGAGGGCAAAAACCTGGCGGAACCTGCACCTCTCTTCCCCCAGGCGGCAGCTCCCGCAGCTCCATATAATCTCCTAATCAATGCAGTACCCAGGCAAAGCACCGCCAGCCACTTCCGCCCATTTAAAGACACAGCACATGTTTTGTCCCAGGATGGGACAGACAGTCGGGGAGAGGGTGGGTGAGCAACGTGGGCGCTGGAGAAGGAAGAGGAGAGGGGCAGAAATATCTGAAGGCGAGCACCTCCCTGGGCATCGCCAAAGGGTTAAAAATGCCCCACCCCTAGAGGCGGAGGGGAGCCTTGCCCCCAGGCCCTCTGCCAGCCCCGGATCTGAAGCTGAGCCGACCTGAGAGGTCGGATGCCTAGGTGTCCGGAGGCAGGCGAGCTGCGCGGGACCACCTTAAACAGAGTCCTGGCCCTTTCCCAGCGAGGCGGGGCGAGCTCGGGGCTGCGGCTGCGAGCTCCCGGCTGCGAGCTCCCCGGCAGTTCACAGCCCACGGAACACACAGCTCTCCTCCCTGCTGGGGAAGTCGCCTGCCGTGACTTCTGGGGCTCGTGGTGAGGCAGCAGCTTACGGTGGCCCAGCAGTGCCCCCAGTCACCTGGAGCCAGGGAACTCTTAAGGTGGCCACAAAGGCCTGGTGTAGGATTTAAACAACATTTTATCACCAATGCAGGGCGCCGCGAAGATTCAGACCAGGCAGAGCATCGAGATTTTCAACATCAGCTCGGAACACGCAGTTCCCAGGAAAAGGGGAAAAGGCTCTTCTTACAATCCTCCAAGCTGGGGCCCGGGAGTTCCAGCACCAGCAACTTCCCTGGCTAGGTCATTCCTTTTTGTCCTCCCCTAGATTACTGACTATCTGGGTCAGTAATGCGGATGGGTGAGAATGAACAAAGAGGAGATTAATTATGACATGGCAACCTTCAACTGAACCATAATAAGCCTTTACCCTGTAACTTGCCCCAAAGCAATCTAGATATTCATTTGTGTTGTATGCACACCATCTACACTTGACCCTCTAAGGCGATGCTCTTAAGAAAAACTGGAGTGCAGATCCCCGTTGGTAGCACTCATTGTACTTGTAATACTTGTTTATTATCTGCCTTCCTCCTTTTACATGGTCAGCTCATGAAGGCAGAGGCTGTGTATGGGTTCAGCTCTATCTCCCTGGTGAGTAGGAGGGCTTGCACAGTAGGGGTCTGATGAGCAAGTGTTTAATTGAAGTGACCTCATTCAAACCTAAATGAAACACTGTAGTCTCTCTCTCTAGTGTCCAGATGGTTCTGCAGAAATACTCTTAAACATATCCTTGGGTGATGGAATTTCCCTCCACCCATAGCCCCCATGCCAGACAACAATGAAATGCTTTCAAGACTTCTGAACACATCTGGAATTATGTTTTTAAAGCTCCTTGAGCCTGTACCCAGGCCATAGTGTCAGCCTAGGTATTGCAGGGATGCAACAGATTCCAGAAGTGCATAGAGTTCTCCTTTACAACCTAGATAAGTCACTCGAAGGGCTTCTCCAGGACACATGACCCAGCCCCTAGACTAACGTCACTTAGAGTACTCCAGGTAGATGAGAATATTCTCATTCTGCTCCATCAACTGCTCTGATCACAAGTGACACATAAAAGCTGGACTAAAGCTTTCCAAGTATTACATTAGAGACACATTATTGTAATGTTAAAATTCTTTAGCTTTTACCATTTACGTGTTTTTTTTTTTTTAACTCTCCTTTGCTTCACAACTATTAGTATGAATGTATTGAGGGCAAGCATTATCTCATTTAATCCTCACACATAATGAAGCAGTTAACTATCATTACTTTCCAGGTAATGCAGCAGAAAACTAGAGTGCAGTATCTTGATTTGTCTAATGCCAGCCAACAAGCTGCAAGCTTGGGATTTGAATGCAGGCACATCCAACTCCAAAATCCACTCTCAGTCATAATGTATGTTTATTAAAAAAAATTTCTCTATCAGACAAGCTGATTATAAGTGCTAACGTGCTCCCAGAACAAAAAGAATCCAGGTAACAGGTAAAAAAAGGAGACTAAATCAAGGCAGCTTCCTCTTTCTCTTACTGATGAGTTAGCTGGCTTGCGTGTCGCTGTACATATGTGATGTGAGAAGCACCCTGAGCTTCCTCATTTAATATATTTTCCCTGTTTTATCTTCTCATAGAGGACAGTCTGTTTTGTATGGTTTGAAAAGTTCCCTGATCAGTAAATTGTCAGCACTGACATAATTCTACATTACTCAGTATATGATCAGGCAGGTGCATTAGACTCTCCTGCTTCTGCCTGACTCTGCAGTCTGGCTGGCTGCTCTCTGACATCCGTATTTCAGCAAGGGCAATAATTTAAAAAAAAACACTAAATTCAGAAGACTTCCATTTCTGGCAATATGGCAGACTAGATATCCTGGTGATCCTTCCTGTTAACAACAACTAAAAATGCTACATAAAATAAAATATTAACAAAGAGGGGGGGAAAAAAAGAAATTCTTTTAATAAAAGCTTGATGAACTATCAAAACAGTATGGAATATTTAGAGGCACAAATGTAGCAAGGGCAGAAACCCAGAAAATCAAGGACCGCCTTGAGGATGCATTTTCTAGAAGGCATTTGCAGAAGCTGTGAAATTGGGCTTTGGTTTTTATGGCCTCACAAAGCACAGTGGAGAAGAGACGACTTCTCCAAAAGACCACTAATGTGAAAGGTGTAAGGGGAGATCTGGTGAAGCAGGCCCTGCTGGCCACACCCTCACCCTAAGGGTGAACTTGAAAGACACAGTATGGCTGAGGATATAAAAGGAAAACTGTCTATCTTCAACCTTGACAGTGAGTGAATGAAGAAGGAAGGAAAAACCATCTCCCCTGATAAGTCATGATTACAAACGGACCCTCACACAGATTGTTGCCTGAGGATTTCCTAAGCAAGTCACCAAAAACCATGTCCAGAAAGAAGACTGTAACCACAGTAAAATTAAGAACATCTGATCGTCAACATTGGTCATAGAAAAGACAAGATTTTTCTGGGAGAAGATATGTGTGACATATGTAACTGGAAAAGGAGTTGTTCACAGAGTTTATCTTAAAAATTTTACAAATCAATAAGAAAAAGTAATACAATTAGAAAAATAGACAAATGATTTGAACAAGCACTTTCAGAAGAGGAAATGATCAATAAATATATGAAAAGGTGCTCAACTTCATTAGTACTTAGGAAAATGCAAATTTAAACTTCAGTGAGATACCATCTCATACCCATCTGATTGGCAAAAATTAAAAAGTCTAACAATATCAAGGTTGGAAGGGAGCTAGTGCAGGTGTATATTGGTTTGATTCCCTAAGGAAACTATTTTATGTAGTCAGGTTGAAGAAATGCGTCCCCTCACACCTAACAGTTCTACCCCACTGACTGAAGAAACTCATGTCAGAAACTTCACACGGGGGACTTCCCTGGTGGCGCAGTGGTTAAGAATCCGCCTGCCAAGGCAAGGGACACGGGTTCGAGCCCTGGTCCGGGCATGTCACGGAGCAACTAAGCCCGTGAGCCACAAATACTGAGCCCACGTGCCACAACTACTGAAGCCCGCGTGCCTAGAGCCCATGCTCTGCAACAAGAGAAGCCACCGCAATGAGAAGCCCGCGCACCGCAACAAAGAGTGGCCCCCGCTCGCCGCAACTAGAGAAAGCCCGCACGCAACAATGAAGACCTAACGCAGCCATAAATAAATAAATAAATAAATAAATAAATAAATAAATAAATAAATAAATAAATGTATTAAAAAAGAAGCTTCACACGGTACTGGATGTAATAACATGGTTTGCAGAAACCAACCAAAAAACTGGGGGGGAAAAATTTCTATCAATAACAGAAAGGAAAAATACCTGTTGTATTTTCTTTTTTTTTTTTTTTTTAAAGAATTTATTTATTTATGACTGTGTTGAGTCTTCGTTTCTGTGCGAGGGCTTTCTCTAGTTGCGGCAAGTGGGGACCACTCTTCATCGCGGTGCGCGGGCCTCTCACCATCGCGGCCTCTCTTGTTGTGGAGCACAGGCTCCAGACACGCAGGCTCAGTAATTGTGGGTCACGGGCCCAGTTGCTCCGTGGCATGTGGGATCTTCCCAGACCAGGGCTCAAACCCGTGTCCCCTGCACTGGCAGGCAGATTCTCAACCACTGCGCCACCAGGGAAGCCCTGTATTTTCTTAATGTGGGATGGTATGTAACAAGAGCATACAGAAAATGTATAAATTACTGTCACATGCAACAAGGTGGATGCATCTCAGAAATAATGTGAACGGAGGAAGCAAATCAATGCAGAATGCCTACAGTATGATTTTATATGTATTTTATGTATGTATATAGCTAAAGAACACATAAAATAGACAGATAGATAGATAGATAGATATTTTATATCCATATAGATACAGAATCTGTATAGATATTCTGTATCCTTAAAATGAAAAGTCAAGGGAATGACACACTCAGCACTCACGGAGGTGGTCACGCCTGGAGCGGGGGGTGGGGGGGGCGGGAAGACAATGTGGTCAGCAGGACAGGTAAAAGGTACAGCTGTGTTCACCTGACACCAACCTTCTCCTATGGGTTTTTGTGAGCAGACCTGATGAAAGGGCAGGATGGTGGTGACGGAAGGATTGACAATGACAATGTTTTGTGTTATCTGCATTTTCAAAAATCTAAGTTCAAAAACTTGATCTTCCCAGCCTCACAAACATTCACAAGTTGGTTGTGTTTACAAGGTGTGGTTCACAGAAGGTTGGTTTGTAACACTCTAAGCTTCTTGCTACAACGGTTCCTTCCAAACGGGTTTGGAATGAAGGCTGGAAAAAGTTCCTTTCTGATTTTAGCTGCTTTGACTTCCTCCTGGCCCCCAGGAGCCTGAAGGTCTCACTCACCCTGGCGCTGTTCCTTTCTTAGTCCAACAAAACCACGACTGGCCTTTCTTGCCTCATCCGTGAGTAGGGGCCAGAATGGTGAGAGAGGTCTTTCAGCCAGAGCACACTGCTGGTCATGTGTAAGCAGACACCCAAGGCCCCCAGCCAAGGGACACCTAGCAGCTGTGAGCCCCCGGGAGGACTCAGCCCCCGTGACTCCCACCTCCCCACCAGCGGCTCTTTCCAGCAACAGACACCAGAAGCGCACGCCTCCTCATGACCTTGGGAAGTCACGGGGAGCGTATCTGGAGCAGAAAACAGATGGACAACGTGGTCCCTGAGGCTCGCCTTCTCTCTCGTTCTCGGATGTGTGCTGCCCTCCCTCTGCCCCTGCTCCTAAGGAGAGGAGAGCCGCAGTACCAGGGCAGAGCCGCATGCCTCCAGGAGCTGGCAAAACTGGGGCAGAGCAGTGCTGCAGTCACACGCTGGGGAATCAAAGCTCCAAGCTCAGGCAGGGGAGTCGACAGGCGCCGAGAGTGTTATATTTAAGGAGCATTTTGGAGGTCAGGAAGCTAGCGAGATCAGCAGCGGGGGAGGGAGCAGCCTCCTGAACATTTCAACAACAAGCCTCCTCCTCAGGGCTCCAGCCAGAATCCTCTTCCACGTTCCAACTGCAGCCAATAGAGGCTGTGGAGGGGACGGCAGATGGCCAGAGCTGTGCCCATCAGGTGCTCCCCGCTACTTCCCTGTCCCCTCCTCCCCCCCCCCAACCCTCTGCCACTATTAGTCACCGGCTCTGGGGTGATGGCCCGGGCCGCAGGCACTAGCCTGGCCTTCTGGTCTGTTCACCTGTGCCAGCACCCAGCCCGGAGCTTCCTGAGCCTGCCCCACCCCTCCTGTGGCGGGACCTGCGCACAACCCGCCGCCCTCCAGCCCCACCGGCCACCGCAGGGAGAGGCCGGGAGGGGCGGCACAGGCCACAGAGCCGCTGAGGTGGACAGGCTTGTGGGGAAAGCAAGGCAGGCTCTGTTCACTTGAAGAATGCTTCCTTCTGCCTCTGTGACCCCACGGATTTGCTTAGGGTACTGGACAGACTTACTTCCCCCATTCTTCTTTGCCTCTCCTTCACGATCTGCTAATCCAGAAGGTTCCTTTAGGCAACCAACAGGACGGACAAGGTCAAAGCCAAGCTCTGGTAGGCTTCATCCTGCCCCCAGGTGCTTCACCGACACGGTTGACTGGAGAGGGAGGCAGCCAGAGCTTCCACCGGGGGTCTGTCCGCTGGAGAGTTTAAGCTGGCCTCCCACACGCTGTGTCTGGGGTTCTCACAATAACCCAGTGAGGTGTTACTAAAGCACACTGGATGGAAGAAGAAACTGAGGCCCTGGGAGGCCTAGTTCTCATGCTACTCCCAGCCGTGAGATAAGGTGGGAGTTGGTGAAAAGAGCGAGAAAGCTACAAAGCAAAGCCCTACGCCAAGGAACAACAAAGCGCCCGCTCTCTCTAGCCCAGGCACCTCTCCCCTCAGCCAGGCCAGGAGGACTGCCTCCCCCGCCCACCTGGGTACAGATGCCCGCTGAGCTCTCCCTCCCTGCCTGCTGAAGCACTGCGGGACATCCCTTCTCCACGGACACCCCCTGGCTTGATGCAAGGAGACAGGAGTGTCCCGGGCCCCACTCTCTGCGACAGTGGAAATCCCAAAGAGGACCCTCTCTCTCTACCCTACCATTCCCCCCTTCCCTTCCAAAATCACTGCCCGCTTCCCGAACGCCTCTGCCGGACTCAGGTCTCCTTCATTAGTGTGCCCTGGATCACGACCCCTCCTGCCAATAGACAGAAGGGCGGCCTCCGGACGTGAAGCCCTCCTGTCAGGAAAGACAGCACGCCTCGGAGAAACACCCCGCAGGAGAAGGGAATGCGGCCTGCTTTCACTCCTCACTCTAATTACGTTCGTCATAAAAGAAAACATGTCTCGTGCCAGATGGAAGAAACAAGGCAGATTTCTAATTACGCCCCCTGCTCCTCCTGGTTTATTCTCTAGAGGAATTCGGGGTGACTGATGGTGTCAGGGACCCCGGAGGGTGTTTATAAACTCAGCTTTTCTCAGGAAGGGAGCACCCATCTATCCACAGCCAGCTGCTTCCTGCTCCCCTCCCACCAAATGGAGATTTCTCTTTTCTCAACTAAGCTACATATGACAGTTACCATTAACAGACAGCTGAATCGAGTGTTAACTCATGTTCACAGTGAAAGTCTCCAGGCCAGGGACAAGACCAGAATCTGTTGTTGGCAGAGAAGCTGTTTGCCGATAGGACAAGCCTAGAAAAGCCGCATTCTTAGCTGACAGGGGCCTGACACCAGTCCCAGAGCTGCGCTCTGTGGTCTAGCACAAGGATTCTGAAACTAGACTTGAGTTCAAATCCGTACTGAACAAGCTGTGTGACCTTGAGCGACTTACTTCATTTCTCTACGCCTCGGCGCTATCTATAAAAAGGTGATGACAGCGATCCATGAAGCTGTTAAGAGTCAATGACACAACACGTGACGTAGTATTGAGTAAGGGCTCAACACCTTTTCACCCTTGTTATGATTACTCCCAACCAGTGTCCACAGACCACCACTACCCACTGCAAGAACCAGAGGGCTCCATTTCTATGCTTCCTGGTCTACTTTTTCTCCTTTACCTAAACAAAGTTTCTCATTTTTCCTATTGTGTTGGGGATAATTTTGTGATACTTCTGTCAGGTCAGTCAGCTACTTATTTATTTATTCAACAATAACTATACTTATCGAGTGCCTAATGTGTTCATGACCTAAGCAAACCAAGATGCTATTTCAATGATCCATCCAATATCGTCCTTGATCTCTAGAAGCTTATAATCTAAAAAGGAACACAAGGCATGGGCATTAAGTAGTTATATTAAATAATTCTCACATAAAGTTTAAAGCAATAAGTCCCATAAGAGAGACACAGCTAATCAGAAGGGCAGAGTACTTCCGTTTTCCAAAATGAAGATGGGTTTGTAATCATTATGCCAGTTTTTCAATCAACTGATGAGTAATGGTGAATGTTCTCAGCTAACCTATATTAAATCTGTGATAATCATTTCTCGATTAGTATGGTCTTAACTCAAAAGCGTTAGCCAGAAAAAGGATCCAATATTTGTCATCATCCTTTAAGGAGACCAGAACTTCCTATTTGCATGACAGGTGTCCAGAAATAGTGCCTTTGGAACATATTGCTACAATCACTGCCAATAAACACAGGTTTATTTGGATGGAGTAGGCTGTATCTAATGGGGTGGATTTTGAAGTTTCATTTCCTCCATCAGGATATTTTCTCATCAGCACCATAAAGCTGCAAACGAAACGCTCAAAGATGTTTCAGGCCCCCATAGCCACGATATTCTCTTAATATCACAACAGACATGAGACTGGCATAATCATGAGTAAATGTAAGAGCCCAGGTTCCAGAGCTACTCCGTAAATGCACCTGTGTCCTTCCATACTCAGCCACTGGCTACCGCTGCTGCTTCAGGGGCACCCAAGCGCTGGCGTGTACCATGATGAAGTTTTTACGTGGATCCACAGACAAGTGAGAAAAGTAAGGGCAACGCAGTAAGTTTCTAAAAACTAAAGATACTGAATCTTTAATTTTTGACAATTCATCCTTTTAAATTTTGTGTTTAAATATTCTCTAAATACAGACAATGGGGGTGGTAGTTTTATATTTTAGTTCAGTTTAGTTCTGTTGTTACCTTTTATAGGTGAAATAAATATCTGGCAATTCTGTGTCAGTCCACCAACATTTTTCAATTTCTCTACAAAATCCACAAGTTCAGACTCTCCTATGAAGAAGCCCTTCTCAGTTCCAAGATCTCACATCCTACTATAAGGAGAGCCTCCGCCTCTTAACCGCTGTGATGGGAGATCTGAAAAGTTTCTCCTGTCAACTCGCTAGTCCTTGGGTGGCCATCTAGGTCACAGAGGTTCCTAATCTAGTCTTTCTTTTTTTTTTTTTTTTACTTGAGATATAATTGACATATAACATTATAGTAATTTCGGGAGTACAGCATAATGATGCCATATATGTACATACTGCAAAATGATCACCAAAATAAGTCTAGTTAACATCCATCCCCACATGATTACAATTTTTTTCTTATAATGACCTAATCTAGTCTTGACTGTTTGAACAATGCCCTGGAGATAAGACTGTGCCTCCCAAATATATATGTGTACAACTATGACCACTCCCCTGACTTCAGATACAGATTCGCGATTGTTCCTGAACACCTTCACCTCGATGTCTCATGGGCACCTCAGAGCCAGCACGAATAGATGAAACTCTGCATTGTCCCTCTACCTCTCCTCTGACCCTGACCTCCCGTGCCTATCCCAATAGATGGCACCACCCACTATGAAGCCACCCAGTCAGACACCTGGAATTCATCCTACATGCCTCCTCTCCCACCTCCCGCTTAATTAGGCACAAAGGCATGTCAATCCTAGCTCCCTACTTATGACTAGCGTTTGTCTCCTGCTCTCAGTTATTACCTGCCCTTCAATCCTCATCTTTAGGTTTGCAGTTGTACTTACCCTCTCCTACTTGTTTGTTCATTCACCAAATATTTATTGAGCATCTATCATACACCAAGTAATATGCCAGGTGCTAGGGGTTTTGTGGCTTAAAAAGCAAAACTGCACAATCCCTGCCCTTAAAAAGCTTATAGTCTAGTGGGGGGAAGACAAACATGTGAAAAAGAAAGTGTCAGAGATGGCGCAAAATGAGGAAAATCTTAACAATCTGTCTACCTTGCAGTCTTGTAGTCAAAAGCAGACCTGAGGATATCTTAAAGTCCTTCGATTGTTCCCAGTATCTACACGGAACAGGCTGTCACAGGGTGTCAACTCCCGCTTCCTTCTCCAGTTTCACCAACTGCCTCCCATCTTCCACATGCGTCCCACGCTCCAATCAGGCCCAAGTACTTGCAGTGACCTGGGCTTTGCCACATGCGTGCTGCCTCCCTCGTGTCCAGTGAACACCTACGATGTGCAGGCATTTTACCTAAGTTATCTCATTTAACCCTCACAACAATCCTGTAGGGTGGATGGTATCACCCTCATTTACAAAGGAAGAAACTGAGACTAGGAAAAGCCAGGATAACTCACTCAGGTTCACTGAGCCAGAAAGCGGCAGTGCCAGCGTTTGAACCCAGACATGCCCAGCTCCAAATCATAACTAGATCACCTCTCTTGCCTCGTCCGCCCGATAAACTCCTACCCATGCTTCAAATCAAATGTCACTTCCTTAGAAAGCCCTTATGCCTGCCCAGGCAACATCAAATAGTTCTTCTGTGCTTCCCTGGTGACTCGAACTTCTATTACAACCCTTATTACCTTTGTGCCATCATAATTTGTTTACTCATCTGTCTTCCCCAAGAGCCCATGAGCAGCTAACTGCTCACAGGGATCGTGTGTTATTCATCAAAAACCTCCACGTTGAATCTCTGCTGGCGTATAAGCGGCACTTAATAAACATTTGTTGAGTGAATGGATTAATGAATGCTTACCGACCTCTTTTCTCAAGGCTGAAATAGAAACTCTCAGGACACAATTTATCATCTACTTATCTTAACACAGTCATGTCAGGACATCAGATGGCCCCAGTCTGAAATTGCAACCTTAAAAAAAAAAAAGAGAAGCGCCACAGCAATGCAATAATCCAGACTCCAGGAGATGAAGTCACACCTCCAAAAGCCCTCCTCCAGGAACTGAACACAGTCTAAATAGGCAGGGCTGTCATCAAGAGTGGCCACACCTCCAACCAAAACTATTTCATTTGGGGGTAACTGAACCCAATACACTGGGGGCTAAAGGGATCCAGGGAATAGGACCTCAGGTATTACAGGGGAAAGATAAGGTAAGGGGGATGCATTTACATGTATTTAGACTTTTAAAAATGATACCCACATCATCTTAAATCAGTTACCAGTGAGTCACGTTATGAATTTTTACTCCACGGTTCCTGCTCGCGCACGGCATTCTTCAATGTCAGTGTGTGAACCACAATGTATAGGTTTTCTTTGTACCTGGGTTGCAAAATGCAAACAGGCTCTTTATGGGAGCATCTTGATCAGTTAAAGAGTCTTGAACTTTTTTGAGTCATAAGCCCTCTGGAGATCTGATGAGAGCCATGGATACTCTTCCCAGAAAAATACAGAGATACAAAATTCTGCCTACAAGTGGTACAGGCTCATGGACCCTCTCCTAAAGTCCATCCAAGGACCTTAATGGTTCACGGGCCCAGACTGAAAACACTTGAACTAAACTCCCTCCAAAAGGTTTAGGTTAGAGAAGGTTAAAGAAAACGAATCCCAGGGCCAGTGTTAAATGTCGCCTGTTTCTATGACCAATCAGATTCACTCCTGTGGCCAAGGTCCTGATCGCAAATGCTAGCCTCAGGAATGGTCCAGCTCCAAGGTCTGATTCTTTGCCTGATTAGATAATCTGCAATCTGGGCGAAGGGATGGCAAGAGCCTGAGAAAAATGAAGCTGACTCTGTTTCTACCTCCATATGCAAATGGAAACATAAATGCACATCTCCAAACTAACTGCAGAATAACTCCCCGATGCCCCCAAAGCGCACCTTTCCCAGAGCAATCACCACCACCACCCCTGGAGGGCCAGTTGATTGATCCCAAACCACTTACAACTTTAAGAGCTAGAGGACTAGCAGGCTGGTAAGCCTGGCAAGAGATGACACTTGACATCACAGAGAGAAGAAGCATTACAGCCAGACAGCAAACTGCTTGCAGCAAACCGTTTTGGATCCAAACACAGCTGCAGATGCCTTGCTCCCATGGCTGCCACTGCATACGGCCAAGACGGGTACAGCACCTTGACCAGCCATGCTCAATGTGGCTACTCAAATGTTTGTGGAAGGAGGTGAAGAGAGAGGAAGGGTGGGGGGACTGAAGAGTGATGTGGTCCAGGAAACCAGGGAGGCCTGTTCTCATTTAGTTTTGCTCTCCCTAGCTCCTTTCTGCAAGGAAAAGGAAGTATTCGACAGACCTAAGCTGGTTAAAACAACATATGCATGTAATTCTTACCACTATACAGACTAGGCAATGAAAGCCCAGAGAGGTTAAGTAACTTGGATCAGATCACACAGCATGTGGGAGTGGGAGAAAGGGGCTGAGAATCCAGTTCTGCGATTCCCAGAGACGTGTCCTAACCACTTTAACACATTACTGCCCGCAGCACGGTTGCTGCTTGGACCTCGTACCTCATTCTCTCTTCCATACACACATGGGGTACTCAACCTGCTCCGGAAGTCTGAGCCTCGTCCAGTCTTCCATCTTTGAGAGAAAGGAGACCCTGCCATCTGGCCAGAGAGGAAGGCCCCCAAACCAAGCACTGAGATATTGTGGAAGGACCACAGGTCTCTCTCCCAGTACACAGGGGCTGCAGCTTACAAACTCAGCCTCCTTGGCTCCCCCATCCACTCTCAATGGCTCTAGCTCCTTGTTTGGAAAAATGCACAGAAAAACAAATTTCAAATTGCAAGCAGGAGTCAGGAGACATCAGAAACCTATCTCAGGGACGCCCTCTAGCGTGCCTACAGGGTGCGTGCGACACAGCACCCGGGCACCGTTCCCTAGAGGTGCCCAGACCCACACTTCCATTGGGGCATCAGATGAGCGGTGGGAGGGGACAGCAGCCGCATCTGCCACTCAGAGCCAAATCCCAAGGCCACCTCACCAATCCCAAGGCCAACATCTGCTGCAGGATGAGAGGCAGTCTCTGCTCTCAAGGCTGTCCAGCCCACACCGACCCCACCCATTCCTTATGCAGCAGGCAGAGGGAAAAGAGAAGCAAACAGAGGGTGAAAGTGTGGAGGTGGCAGAGATGGGTTAAGAGAGCACTGCAGTGTGGGGAGGAGGCAGAGGAAGAAGACAGAGAGGATAAGGGAGGGGGCGGCTGAAAAGAGACAGGATAAAGAGAAAGGAAAACCAAGGCAAAGCTAACGAGAAAGACAGACACACGGGTCAGCCCAGACAAAGCTACAGGTCACCGCCCCGCCTACCAGGCTTCCAGGCACACAGAGCTGAGGAGTGTGCCCAGGAGGGCCCGGCCTTCCTCCCCTCCCCTGAGGCCCTCATTCTCGCACCGCTTCCCTCCACTCTGACACAGCCCCGGGACGCTCCGGAGTGGTGGGCTGAGGGAGAGGAGGGGAGAGAAAAGTGAACCAAAGGCAGAACTTGCCAAGCGAAGCCACTTACGCACAGTGCGGCCGGCAGCATTTCCATCCTACCTTTGCTGTCGCCATATCAGCCGGCTCCATGATCGCGGCTTGGCCTAAGGAGCAGCGGTGCCATCCAGAGAGAAAAGGCAGAGTCACAAAGGTCCACCCGGAAAGAACCAACCACCCCTCTGGAAGACTGGGGAAAATGAGACACCTATTTCTAAGCTTTGGCCCCAGGACCTCCTCTGCTGGGGGGGGAGAGCAAAGGGCCTCGGGGTCCCCAGCGAGTCAGGGGCCTGCCTGTGTTCCCACAGATGCCCACATCAGGCTGAGTCAGGGGGGCATCTCCCCTTGCCTGGTACTTCTTCCCAGGAGGCAAGTGCGGGTCTCGCCAGGGCTCCCCCTGCTGGGGGAGAGCGCACAGAGGTGGAGGCCCTGCCCTCCCATCACCGGGCCAACTGGTACCCACGGGTCAGAGAGAGGGGAGCTTGTGGGAAGGGGCCGGCTGGCGGGTGCTGAGCAAGTGCTGGGGGGAGCAGGAGGGGAGAAGGCTAGGGGTCGGTGCGGAGGCGGGTGTGAGAACCTCAAGAAGAAGGTACAGGCGCTCAGACGGAAGCAGAAGGTGCTGGGCAAGGAGGTGCCGGAGCCACAAAGCCAGAGCCCGCCAGGCAAGGCCGAGAACGCAGAGGGAGAGGAATGCGCCCGGTGAAGCCACTCACCTTGCAATAACATTCAGACTGACTGAGGCCTACACAGGAGCCAGAGCGGGCGGTTCACACCCCCCCACTCCACTCCCAGAGACTCACAGCCTCTGTCTAAAGGTACATGAGAGCAGCCGGCAGCCCGGCTGGATCTGCAGAGGCCCCTGGCTCTCTCGGAGCAGCCTGATTGGAGGAGCAGGATGACTTCATCCGGCCCCATTCATCACTCTAGGTTTCCTGCCCAGCAGGGACAGGCCGCTCTGTTGCAGTGACTGCCGCTTCCTCTGTGGCCCATTCTACTCGGGCGGCCTGCGAGAGGCTGCGGCGGTCGGGGGCGGCCCGGGACAGGGGTCAGAGCACGTCGGGCCCTAGGAGAAGGTGGGAACAGCCTGCTCACATTTCTAGGGAAGTGCAGAACCTCTACTTAAAGCACAGCGCACACATCCATTCCTCCGTGCGTCTGCCAGTGCCAGCGCCAGCAAGAATGCGAAAGAGCAACTCCCCTTCTTGAAACCAGCAAGGAAACAGGGTTGTGTGCTCTGCTGGACCACCGGTCTTCCTGTCAAAGAGTTCAGTCAGACACATTCGAATCTTTAGGTATTTCTCCCAATCACTGAGAACAACCTATGGACAGGCAGGTCGATATCCTCGGGCATCCCTAAGTACCTCCTTCCATCAGTTCTCCCTGTCAGCTCTCCTGACGTGCTAACCTGGGCTTGCTGTTAAGGACATGCATTCCTTCAAGCCCATGATTTCAGACCCACAAAAAGTTGCAGGTGGATGAGACCTTAAAGCTTCGGCTCCTTTTTACAGAGAAGGAAACCAAGGCCCAGCAAAAAGCAAAAGGGTCAAAGGAAGGTCTCCCAGCACTTGTTCCCCAATTCCACATAGATTTTCCCTCAGAGATGATGAGCTCCTGAGAGAACTGATGCCCTCATTTCCCCCCTACCTTCTGATCCCCACCCGTCTCCAATCCAGCTCCCAGAGCACAGAAAACCCAGCAAAGCAAGGGTTAAAGGGAGAGATTAAAATATAAGGGAATAAAAAAAGACGGCAGTGACCGTGAGGTCTCATCCACTACCGCCTGCACTGGCCCTCATTCTTCCTATTACCTGCTTCTGTTCAAGCCTGACTTCACACCGAATCCATGCAGTCAGGTAACCAGCACACCAAGGAAAGAGTTTTCCAAAAGAATGACGACATCAACAATTCTACCAGTTTATTTTGCCAGCGTCCTAGGGTCTGGCAGGAACAATAATAGTAGCAACTCCCATTGGTACAGGGATCCATAATTTACATGTTTTCAAATCCATTACCTCATCTGATACTCACAGGCATCCACTGAGGTAAGTATTGCTTCCCCCATTTCACAGATAATGAAACTGAGATTCAGAGACGTGAAGGGACTTGCCCAAAGGTCACACAGACAGCACAGCAGAGCTGGGACTCAAACCCATGTTCACTGACTCCAAATCCCCTTCAACTAAATGTCATGCTATCAAATTTCCCACCCCTCAATCCGCCCCCAACTCCAGCTCCCCATGACTATAGACTAAAAGAACATAAAACCTCAATGAATTTACAATTTCCCTCTGGCACCCCCTTTCTGTGGAAGATGGCAAATTAGAAAATACACCATCAAACACTAGGAAAAAAAAAATCTTAGGCCTGCCTAGAGGTTACTGTATACATTTAGCAAATCTCCCGTGTCCGATGGAAACTGCTTTTAAAAAGAATCACCAAAGATTCATTCATGATCGCTTTATTTAAGCGGAAAAGTGGACCAAGACACCTGACCAAATTGGTCAACCATCAAGATTGAAATTAAGGAGGAAAAAAAAGATGTGTAACCTGGTTCCTGGAGGTACATTATTTTCCAGCCACCATAAACACCGAATGTATCACTTCCCCCTTCCCTTTCCCATCTTAACTCTATCAGCCAAGGGCCGCCAAGTTCCATAAACCTAGATGAAAAAGGACGAGGATGAGAGTAACAGAAAATCATTTAGGCCCATGGATCGTTTTTCATTAACTCATTGCCTGGTTTCTATAAGCCCTAGACTGTGGTCACAGATACAGTCAACCTGAAGTGGGTAAGAGGCTTTGCTAGTACCGCAGTGGCGATATTCCATCCTACGCCCACAAAAATAACAAAGGTGTAGGGCCGTGCCAGACCCGCACGTGTCAGCTCTGCTCAGAGGCCCGGAATGTGCCTTCTGGCTATCGCTGTGGCCTTCAGTCCTCTCTGTTCCTGGGCTGACAGTCAAATGTACAAACAGATGGAGGGCAGAAGGCTAGCACCCACGAACGGGGACGTTCTGCTTCATCAGATCCACACAGAGATCGGACCCACGTTAATGGGACTCCACCCAGTCTCCCAAATGACCAAACACATTCACCTACTCAGTTCTTCAAGGCATGCAGCTGTCACACAGCCCTGATGGGGACGTGGAGGACGGCATTTAGAAGACCTGCTCCGCCAGAAGCATCCACGTCTATTTTACAAAGCAGTGTGTACATCCTGAACTCAAAGCAGCACAGAGAGCGCTATTAGCTATACAACAGACAGCCTAGAAGATGGGGCGGGGCGGGAGGTGGGGGACGGTGCTAGGCTTTAATGAGAAGGAAGAGGAGGACTACGTCCCAACTCCAGGAAGAAAGACAGGAAAGAGAATGACACTGAAGGAGAAAAGGAAAGGAAAGCTAATGCAGGGTATCTAAGTAGCCATCGAATCTGCACCTCTGCTACTTCCCAGCAAGAAACTGATCTAGATGATTCCTCACAGGATAAATCGCTCCTCTATTCCATGCATTTGCCTTCTGAACTAGAGACCAGAAGCTCTCTCTTCTACAACTGCTATAATCTCCTTCCATTTTGCCTAACATTTAGTGAAAAGACAGACAGACAGACAGACAGGCAGGCAGAGAAAGGGTGGGGGGGGGCGGGGGGGAGCCCCTTTATAACATCATCATACCATTTTCTCTCCAGGGCAATTATTTGTACTAATTACTTTACCCTACGTATTATATTCTAACTCCTTAATCACTGTACTTAGGTATAAAGTTAAGAAAGTGGGGGGGGGGGAACCCCAGATGCTTGAAAAGAGGCTAGAGTGACTATGGGCTGGGGCCAGTCAAGCTGTGGTGGGGAGTCCGGGCACCCAGTGCCCGGAGGACAGCGCAGAGGCTGACGCTGCACCTTTAGGAAGCCCTTCCTCTGGCAGCTACGGGTGGGACGCGCTGCCAGGAAAGCAGGCAAGGCTGTTTCGAAGCCTGGTCGGATCAGCCTTGCCTGCTGCACTGTGGCGTGTGCGGCTCTCTGAGTGAGGGGCAGCGGGATGGCCTCACCTGCACTGCTTGTAAAATGTGCAGCCCGGTCACCCTGCCCGTCCTGAGGCCACAAACACAGATCGGGTGCCTTTTTGCCAAAAAAGGTGAAATCCCTTCTCTCCAGAGTCTGACTGATGCCTGTAAACTGAAAAGGCAGTGATGAAGCAGGGAGAGTCTCCCAGCACGACAGACCTTGAGAGGTCACTTGATGTCTTCTCTCCCCGAACACAGAAAACGGCAGTTTCTTTTGAGAGGAGAGACAGAAAAAGAAAGAGGGAGGCAGGGTGAAAGTGAACAGGGGCAGAGTGTGTGAGTTCCCACGATCCTGACCGTGTGACTGTGCGTGTCTGAGGGGCTGGAAGGTGCCGTCTCCTCTCTTGTGCTTGTTGACCATCAACTCTTCAGAGGCAGTCGATCCTGGTGGAGAGCCTGCCTCTCAAGTCACCCTGCTTAGGTCTGAATTCTGACTCAACTACGCACCGCCTGTGTAACCTTGGGCATGTTACTTGGCCTCTCTGTGCCCCCATTTCCTCATCTGTACGACAGGGGATGCTATTCCTCAACTCATCGGCGTCTATGAGGATTAAATGTGATAAAATACGGAAAGGGCTTAGAATTGTGTCTGGCACACAGTAAATACTACTTAAACATTGAGCTTTTTTTTTTTTTTAATTCAGTGGTTCACCTCCTGTCTTTCCTCATCCATGTGACCTCTCTCCCCAGAGCATGAAATTTTAAGACCCCGTTGATGACGGTAGAGGTAGACTGGACAGAAAACAAACCCACCTGCTTTTTTCAGGTGAATAAAGGCGTTAGAACAGTGGGGTGAGAGCGTCCTTATAACAATGCAAAGGCAGAAAAGGAATCAGGGAAAGACCAAGGGGAGACACTTGCAGGTAATGCTGAAGGGTAGTGGACACTGTGGGGGCATGTAGGGGAGTTTTGGGGGAAAAAGCCATCAGAGAACGATGAAAGAGTCCAAATGAAAATAAGAAGGGAAAGAAAGATGCACAAAGAAAATCAGGGAACTGATCAAGTTGGAAGTGGGAGGAGAAAGGAGACCAGGCAATTACAAACTCAAAGTGGAAATTTCCATGACAGCGTTTGACCGAAGCGTCTGAGAGGAGCTGTGGCTGGAGAGAAACAGCCAAGCACAAGGGAAACTAGGGAGACGGCAGCTAACCCTGCAGGTTCAAGTCCGACTTGGTCTCAAGGTTCAAGTCCAACTTGGTCTCACACAGCTGAACTGCCCTCTGGTGATGTCAGGTCGGGGAGGGCTGGGGTGCAGGAGCTTCTGACGAGTCAGGGCAAGGAGAGAAGGAGATTCAGGTTCTAGGTGGAAAGGAAAAAGCCAGGGGCCAGTCACCTCCAGGAATGCACCCTCTGCTGGCCGGAAGGGACAGTGTCAGGCCGCCCACCTCCCCCCGTTGGCGCCCCTAGGGAAGCCCACAGCTCAGGCCAGACTCGGAGGTCTCTGCCTCAGTTCACACTGTAGCTCCTCAGGGGAAACCCACCTCCCCCAGCCGCCAGCGCTTCCTGGGACCTCACAAGCAACAGGAATATCAGTGATAGCGCCTGGACATCAGCCTCTAGAACTGGACAGGGCAGTGCTGCATAGTGCTTAAAACCTAGAGTCAGATTACCTGGGTTCCAATTCCAGCCCATCATTTAGCAGCTGTGTGCTCTTATGCAAGTTACGACACCTCTCTAAGCCTCAGTTTTCTTGTCTATAAAATGGAGGCAATAGTTATACTACTGGATAGGAAAATGGGGAAATTTAAACAAGAGCACAGTGACTGACACATAATAGGCACATTCAACAAATGTTAACTAAAATAATGTCGCCTTTATGATTACTATCTTAAGGGTACTCAGGGGGCTGGGAACAATGGGAACTCTCTGAGTTCCCCCAAACCTCCGAGCCATCTGCACTTGGCGCCAATGCAAAGCTGGCACTGGTCTGGTTACACAACTCCTGCCCTCCCCCCGCCCCAGTCACACCACCTCCAGCCAGCAGCTGGTCCCTGAACTAGACTTCCATATGACAGATTTGTGCAAGTGCTTCAAAAATGGAAAGGCTCATAAATGCCTAAGGTGGATAATCCTCCCACGCCCTGCCCTGGAGGTTTACTCCCATGCCTGTACCAATTTTCACAAAAGACCTACAGCCGGGGCAGCAGAGGATGTCAGAGACTTTCGCATCGGGGTCAGGGTGAGAACAGATGAGAAGCCACAGGATTAACTGAGCAGGGGGTCAGCAGGGAGGGGAGCGCGGAGAAAGCCAATCACACTGCCTGACCTTTTTACGGTACATGGTAAACGGGAGCCACACACGTTTCCATTGTACAACCAAAGACTCTACTGCAGACGGAGGCGGGCACTGGTGGAAGAGCCGGTGCGGGAGAGGTGGGGACCGTCTGAATGCCACTGGGACATCACTGGACGCTGGACTCGGGACCCGCTAGTGACTACTGTTGAAACTGAGAGAAAAACAAGATAAGGTGACAGACAGAGGTCACAGACCCCTGGGCAGTCCAGTGAGCGGCAGCAGCCTTGGGGGGCGGGGCTGGGAGCTGTAGGGGCGCTGTTGAGAAGTGTTTCACTCCCCCGTTGTTCTTCTCTGCAGCTGCCAGACCAGGCGCGTGGGAGAGGTAAGGGGGAAGCTGAGGGGAAGTCTCCAAGTGTCCTCCTCTGGGTCCCAGGTTTCTCCCAGAGGACTGGGAACGAAGTTGAAAGATGCAGATACAGATCTGCACCAATTCCTGGGCCAGGGGCTGGGGAGGAGATGCGAGCCAGCAGCACACGAGGGCAAACGTGGAGGGGAATGCTTCCAGAGCCTACCACCCTCTCCAGACTGTCCTCAGCTTGTCTTCTGAAGGTCACTGGCTCCAATGTATCCTTGGAGCTGCCCCTGCAGCGCTTACATCCAGAAAACAAACAGACCATGAAGCTATGGAAGCTCGTGGGGTGGGAAAGAAAAGAATGACCAAGGAACATGCTACTTAAACGTCCAAGGAAGAACTCATGGGTCCCAGAGGAATCTGAGCAGAGGGTCTAAGAAGAACATACAAACCCGTTTGCACAGCAACGCCAACCAGCAATTCTTCCTCCGTACTGGCAGTTCCCTTCCCCCCCAGTGTCCTCTCTTCCTACGAGGTGGGAGCTGTCCTGCCAGGCAGACACCCCTGCCCTCCACAACTGAAGAAGTGGAGTCCAGGCCACTCCCTTAGCCTTCTCTGCCTGCTGACTCACAGCTGATCTCATTACTGAGGGATCAGATGACCACTCCCTCCTCTCCCGGCAAAGCCACCACCAGCAGGGGGTGCTGGCGAGCCCAGAGGGAAGGGGAATTTTTGCAGGTCCTGCAGATGCCTACAGGGCTTCACCTGGTACCTGCAGAGAGGTAAGAGTAACAATGGCTCTGTTCTGCAGTTTAGGCATAACAGTGAAACCGAAAGAAAGTTTCAGAAAGAGATACTGTCAAACAAAGAGGTGCACTGGAACTTTTGTACATATAAAATCCTAAGGCACTTCTCAAAATGAACAAGGCATAGGAAATATACTCAAAAAAGATTAAAAAAGAAAAAACCTATTTGGCCTTCAGGCACATTTAACTGCATCATTCAGAATCACTGGGGTCTATCCTCTCCCTGTTTGTTTCCTGTTCTGTCTGGTTTTGAAGCTTTCTGAGAGATAACCTTCATTAACAGACTGGCTCATACACCTCCACATCTGGAGCTTCAATTCTAGCAAGCTGGTAAAGATAGACCCATCAGATATAAGGAAAAGCAGAAGGTCCCGCACTGGATCCCCACATGTATCCTTTCTCAACGGGATGTCCTAAAGCACTGCAAATAAAAACTTGAGCTCTGGAGTCAAATCTCAGCTCTGCCACATTACAAGGAAAGGCAATGGACTTTGCCTTATCTAGAAAATGGGGTAGAGTAGTAACTTCCCTTCCTGGGTCGCTAATATGATAAAATAAGAACAGCACATGAAAAGCACAGCATCGAGCACAGAATAAGCTCTCAAAATAGAAGGTATTCTTAGTAATAACAAATAATACCTCAGAACTGATATTGTACCCACAAACTAAGTACACAGACATTCTGTGTTGTCTTGCATTTGCTCTTCTCATTTGTAGATTTGCAGTAGTTTCTTATAATTATAGATTTCTTTACTGAAAAAGACCCCAATTAATTTTCTTAGTCAATTTCCCATTATGGAAGTTATTCATAGAGAGGCAGAAAACCACTTGACATAGATAGTGAAGAAGAAATTCATCAATTAGGAAGGAGTAGAGAGTGTTTGGCCCCTTAAGTTCCTTCTTAAGGGCTTCTTCTGTAGATCTCTGTTCTGTACCCTTATTTACAAGGACAACTGATGTAAACTCTCAGCCAGAAGTGAATCCACCCGTTGTTTAAGATGCCAGGAAAAGGAAACATGGATAATAGTTGTTTCACTTCCAGAGGGAAAGGAGTTGAGCAGGTGAAATTGTCCACTTTGTGGAGCCCAAAGCAAGTCTAAGGCATGGAGCCAAACTAATAAACTAAGAGTTTCTAAAGTCCAACCCCGAATTCTACTTACGAACTTACCCACCACGCTCACACAAAGAATGACCAGGGGAACTTCTGTGTTTATGTGTGGGCGGGCGGGGGATACTCAGACTGCCTCCACTCCCTCAGCCCCTTCCCTGCAGCCCGGAGGAGGAGGACCGTTTTGAACCAGGGCTGCAATGGGTTTCTCTGCATCTCAGTGGAAGAGTTGCCCCTTCGGATTAAGGAGGACTGGCAAAGAGAGGGAGGGAGCCCAGCAGTTAACTGCTTGTGGCTCCCCTGCCTGAGGACAAGAAGAAAAGAGGCACTGAGCAACCTGAAAAGTGATGACAGATAAGATGAAACAATTAACTACACAGCCCAACCCACCCACCTTTCTCCTTACTGCACAATGGTGATTCTTGGGCTGTGCAGAAGCTAAGGGAAAAACAGAAGCCACGCACTGACACCAGCAGCCCAGGCTGGGTAAAAAGGCACCGAGGGTCTGCCAGAGGTTCCCTAGAACTGATGTCACAAGCCAGGACTGGGACAGCTAGGCTCTCCCTGGCCCAGGCCTATTAAATTGGGTGCTTGATACCAGCTAGAAGGTTTCAGCCTACAAAGTGTGTTTCTCAAACACCACCGACATGAAAATCACTTGGGGTATGTGTTATCTGTGCAAATTCCTAGAGGCTCAGAATCAGAGGGGCCCAGAAATGTGCATGTTGAACTAGTTCTGCAAGTGATTCTGACACCCGTTAAAAGGTTGAGGACCACTGCCTTAGAACCTTGGTCTCCCAAGCTGGCTGCTCATTATCAAGGGGGTATGAACACTTACTCATGCAGTGCAGGAAGAAAATATTAGAACTTTTATTTATACTTCTTTTTAGCTCATCCTTTAAAAATGTCTACTTAATTATATAATATACAAAATACTTCATACAGTAGTGCACGCATACAACTTACGTAATTACATTTACACATGACATTGGTGGTACCGCTCAAAAAATGTTTACTGATGGGGATATGCAACCAAGCTGGAGTATCAACTTCTGGTACAACGATTGCTTCAAAGCAAGGAGTGGCCTCTGTAAATACCTGCTCTGAGCTTACATTATTCCTCAGTGACCAGTTAAGAAGAGAACCCAGGGCAAGCCTGCGGGCGGAGTCCGGGCCTGAGCCCCGAGCTGTCACCCACTCACGTTCCTTCTTCACCCTGGCTGGTAGGAGGATACTATCTCCCAGTAGGAAGTGGAGACGCTGGGGAACGAAATTTACCGTCCATCCTGCCAGTTGCCCCAGTCTAAATCCCAACTATGGCATCCGCAGAGAGAGAGTAGTTTGCTGAGCTATAATTAATAACCCCGCTTTCTCAGGCAGAAAGGGAGAAATGCTGGAGTAGGAGAAACGCAGAGCAGGTGATGGTTACACCTGCAGACAGTTCTGCTGACAGCAACAGAAGCAGCCAGAGCAAAGCTACAAACTGGGAACTCGGGCAGGAGGGGAAGGCAGAAGTGCCCTGCCCCCCAAAGTCAGAGCTTGGCCCAGACCTAAAATAAGTTCTCCTCTACTATCCAAACGCCTATGTGCTGTCTGCCACAAGACCGCACCATCCTCTAAGCACACGTGTATGTGAATCGGAAAAAGGGGCACACATATCAAACCATTTCCAGGACCATGAAACTGTCACAACGGTTAATAGATGCATTAGGGCTACAGCAGCCCTCCTTCTGGGCCATAGTCACAGAATCCCATGATCATAGGACATTAGAGCTAGCAAAGCCTTAGACACATATTCATGGAACAGATATTTACTGAGCACCTACCATGTGTCAGGCTCCGTGCTGAGTGCTGGGTACACACTAGCAAATAAAACAAAGGCGGTCCCTGCTCTCATGGAGTTGAGGACGAGCGGGGGAGACAGACAACAACCAAGTCAACAAATAAATACAATTATGACACCATTCGTGCTAAGACGGAAAGGAAGCTGGGGGGGCAGTGAGGACCGGAGTTAATGTGACTGGCCTTCCCGGGCGACTGAGGAGTCATCAAATGTCACCTCTCCTGGACTCACTCAAACTAAATCTCCAACTACGGTTCTCTGAGAACTTACCTTCCACTCACCTGCTAGGCGTGGCCTGAGCCAACAGTTTGCCGACAGTAACTCTAACAGAAGCTACCATTTACTGTGCGTCAGACACAGTGCCAAGTGTTTTTCCCCTTTTTTCTCATTTTGATCCCCCCAACCTCCACAAAGTAGGTACAATTATCTCCATTTTCAAAGAAGGAAGCAGGCTCGGAGAGAATAAAACGCTGTGAAAGCACCACAGCCCACAGCCAGTAAGTGGTAGAGCCAGGATTTAACCTGAGGTCATTCCTTCACCTTCAAAGCAGGGTCCTGAGCCCCACGTGACCAGTGCACAGAGATTCCTGTCCCTGACGCCAGCACGGCAGGATCAGAGCCTCTCCGGTGCGGCCATGCCCTGCTGGGGGCCGGCTGCAGGGCCACAGCGCGGGGTAGTCGGTGGGGCCCGAGGAGCCACCTCCTAAGGGTGCGGACTGGGCTTGTGTTCCCCACCCTCACCCTCCGCCTGAGAGCGCCCTGGGGAGAGAACCCTCATCAACGACGGCTGCACGCTCGTGGGCGTGTGCGCGTGTGAGAGAATCGCGATCGTCACCGACCACCTCGAGCCCCTACCTACCTTCGCGATCCACTGAGCCTCTCACTGCCTTTCTTCCTCCTGTCCTCCCCTCACCCCAGCTGTCCCATCTGTCCTTTTCCTCACTGCTGCTTCTCTTCAAAACAAAACAAAACTGCCCGTAAGTTTATGTGCACCTCTCTCTCCAATGCCTGCCAGCCCCTGAATTTAACTCTGATCCTAGAGGTTGCAACCTCCTTCTCCTCCAGAAAACCCCCTCCCCTCTGCCTGTCACAAAGGCCAAGGCACAGCGTGTCTGGCAAGGAAACACCACCCCACGATTCTGCCAGGTTCCGGGCCCACATTAGGGAAAAGAGCCCCACACCTGGTTTATGCCCAGATGTCCCTGGCAGCTGCTCAAGCAAAGTCCCAAATGAATGGATATGAGATGTGAACACACAAAGGCAACATCCCCAAAGGTCCCTATCCATAGGTCCCTATCACTGGAAGGGAATTAACACCCACAAAGATACCAGAGAACCCTAAACCAGGCAGAACACACCATTCTCTTCAGCACCTTTCTCTTGGGACCTCCAAGTTCTTTACCAACTGAAGTAACTTACCATCAGAGAGGAAAAGAGTGCCCCCTGGTATGAAGAATCCAGAGAGCCAAGGAAGCTCCTTGGAGATGACTCGGCGAGGCCCAGTCAAGCACGCCATCCACTGAGGAGCAAGCAGCCTCATTCACTGCCCTCCCCACCCCCGCTTCCCCTTTACCTTCAGCCTCTGGCAACAAGCACTCTCTCTCTTGGGGGCCTGTCACTAGCAAGGAACTGCAATATCCCCAAACGTGGGAGACACCCCAAAGCACTCCCACCTCCGTGAACAGCCCCGGCTCATCCCAAACCAGCCAAGGGCCAAGTCCTCGTGCCCTGATCTCCAGGGCCCCCTGCCACCTACTTGGTTCGTAGAAAGGACAGCTTCTTCCTCAGGGAGGAGACATGGTGATGGCAGGCCTGCTTCACAGCTGTGCTGCAAGAGACCGTCGGGGAGCGCAGGTTGTGGACCATGCTGGGCTCACGGGGGGGCCTGCCACATGGCCACAGGGACCTGGGGGGCCGGAGGCTCCCTCTGGGGCTGCTGGCCGGGCAGCTCCTTTAGCTGTCAACCTGGCCCCTGCACCTGAGCTCTCCCTGCCCTAGTGTTCCCACAGAACACAGGCGGGTGGAGGCCCCGGCCTCAGGCTCCGTGCTCCGGGGATGCCCCCTGCCTGCGACCCGGGCTCCGCACAGAGCCCTCCCCCATCCTCCCGCATCTGGCCACGGGCTCTGGGCACTCAGTCTCCTCTCCTCCTTTGTCCTCAGACAGGGAGGATGGAGCTGTACCTGCATGTGATGTCAGCTGCTGGAAGGAGGGGAGGGCCACGGGCACTGCTCCCAGAGGGTTTGCTACTCCTGGCTCCTTCCTCCCGGTGAGGGAGCTGACCCGAGCCATCACCTCAGTGTCCACGGGGCCACGGGGAATTTGGCGGCCAGTCAGGTAGACGGGGCTAGAGTGCCCTGGAAATATGCGACTTGGGGACAATTTCTGGGACAGAATTGAAAACATCTTTCCTTCTAGTAGGAAGCTATCTATTCCAGTGGCCAGACCTGAGTTGGAAGGAATGGGTCTGCTTTCTGGCCTTACTCCAACTCCGGGGGTTTAGATTCCATTGCCTTGGTTTCTGCGTTTGTTCGTTCATAAATTCCACACACATCTGCTGCAGAGCACTTATTCTGTGCCTGATATAAGAGATACAGTTTCTGTTCTCCAGGGTTTCATGGGCTAGTGGGGAGATGGATAAGTAAACCAAAGAGTGCACAGCATGGGGCAAGTGTCCGGCAGAATTAACCACAGCCCGCTACTACACCTAGAAAATAGACGCGATGAAACTTAAACTTGCCTTCCCTACCTTATCTGGGAGAAATGAGAGTGCATTCCAGTAAGACATGTAAGACGTGAACGTCTTTTGAGCTAGTCAGAGAAGAGGTGATACAAGAAATCCCCAAATGAATGACGCCCCAGCCTCATACTGTTCCCATTCACCTTCCTTGATCTTCAGAGATGATCCTTTTTCCTATTACACAGAGAAAATAGGTGCTGCTGCGATTACCCTCCTCACTGTCCTACCACATCACCTGTGAACGCACCTGCACTCACATCCACTATTCTCTCCTATTCAAGGCTAATCCGTTCACCTGTGATCTAGGTCCAGCTTTTCTTGCCTCCTCCAAACCCGTTTCCTTATCTTTCAGCAGAGGCACTCCCCAGCAGGGCAAGAGGGAATCCCAGGACCAACTCTGGAGACCTCCCTTTTCTCTTACACCCTTCGTCCGGTGCGTCACCACGTTGTGGGCATTTTATCCCCAACGTGTATCTGGAATTCATCTACTTTTTTTTTTTTTTAAGTCCAAGCTACCAATACTCAGTCCTTTGCCTGGACTATTGTAACAGCCTCCCAACTGCCCCAGCTGATCCTCTGCATCCTTTCTCCGAGCTGCAATCTTTACAGAATGCAAATCTGACCCTGTCAGCTCCCTTCTGAAGACTTCCAATGAAAATTAAAAATTAAAAAAAAATAAAAAATAAAGACTTCCAGTGACTTCCTAGTGCTCTGAGCATAAAGACTCAAGTCCTGGGCTTCCCTGGTGGCGCAGTGGTTGAGAGTCTGCCTGCCAATGCAGGGGACACGGGTTCGCGCCCTGGTCTGGGAGGATCCCATATGCCATGGAGCAACTGGGCCCGTGAGCCACAACTACTGAGCCTACGCCCCGCAACAAGAGAGGCCGCGATGGTGAAAGGCCCACGCACCGCGATGAAGAGTGGCCCCGCTTGCCGCAACTAGAGAAAGCCCTCGCACAGAAACGAAGACCCAACACAGCCAAAAATAAATAAATAAATAAAATGCTGGCTTAACTCCTAGAGAGTTTCATTAAAAAAAAAAAAAAAAAGACTCAAGTCCTTGTTGTGGCCAACCAAGCTCCTCTCATCTTACCTCATCTCATCTGTCTCGTCTCACTGCTTCCCTCCCATCTCAGGCTCATCCTTCTGGCCTTAGATCAACCACCATGCTCTCATCCGACCCCCACTTCAGTCCAGGCCCAATTTATTTGATACACTCCCTCATGGCACCATGTTCCCATCCTTCAGTACACACATCCGAGTTTGTATTTTCTTTGTTATACACTCAGTTACATTAACACTGTCTCCTCAACAAGACTGGGAACTTGATGAGTAGAGCACATAGTACATAACTGATAAGTGTTCATTGAGTGAATGAATGAATGATGTCCTCTTTAAAATTCTCATCCCTGACCTACCGGTTTCTACTTGAGATTAAAAATGTGCTGTGTCTCCCTATATTAAAATAAACATTCTCCCCAAACACCCTTACGTACCATCTCTATTTCTCTTCTTCCCAAGCAAATGTCTAGAATGAATTCCCCATGTTCAGACTCTCCTTCCTCCCCTCATATATTCTCTTCTAAAACTGCTCTATGGTTATCAATGACCTCCTAATTACCACTGCAGAAGATTCTTTTTAGTTCTTACCTATCTCTACCCTCTTTGTCTCTTCTTCCTTGCTTCTACGATATTTCTGTCCCCTAGTTCTCTTAGCTTCAGTGGGCAATCTTTTGCAAATTCCTCCTTCCCTTATCTTCTGCTTAAACTCTGCTCATTCTAAGACTCTTGGCCTCAACTATATTCTCATTTCCAAACAAGAAGTTTTAGTCCTGTCTCCTGAGCTTCAAACAGGTGTGGCCAACGACACAGTGTATCTCTCCACCTGCACACTCCATGCTCAAACTCCACACATCTAAATGAAACTCACTACCACCCCTGCTCCTCAAATCTTCCCGCTTTACCCAGTATTTTAGTAACAATAGCATTATTATTAATAACAATAATAGCAAGCACATATATAATGCTAGCCATGTGCCAGGCACCATTCCTGTTCTAATCATCACACATATACACATTCAATCTTCTCAACAACCCTATGAGGTAGGAGCCAGGCACCATTCCTGTTCTAATCATCACACATATACACATTCAATCTTCTCAACAACCCTATGAGGTAGGAGCTGTTATTATACCCATTTTATAGATGAGGAGAGTGAGGTACAGAGAAGTCCTCTTTTCTATTCTTCTACCATAATTCAGAAATGTGCCCATCTGGTCTCACCTTAAATGTCACCACATCAGTAAGCCGTCCCTCCCACCTAACTCACAGTAGTCCCAAAAAGCCTTGGTCCACCACCTCACCTTTCCTCATCTTCTCTATAGCACTTATTACTACTTGACGTTTTCTTGTTTATTATCTATCTTCCCTCACTAGAAAGTAAGCACCGTGAAAGGAGAAACAATGGTTATCTTGATTATAGCTGTAGCCACCAACACCCAGAAGAGTAGCTAGCATACAGTATGTGCTCAATAAATCCCTTATTCAATGAGGGAACGAATGGGTGGACAATTGCCACAGTATCCTTCCTTGTCTATCTGCTTCCAGTGTTTGTTCCTTGAATCCATCTCTCACACTAGGATGAAAAGGATTTTTCTCACAAGAATATCTGGGAGAGACTTGGGTGCCCCTTCCTCCAAATCCCTCACTCACTTCCCCCATCTATAAATACGGGCCACTCAATCATGGCAGGATGTGACATGATCAGGCACCTGCTTACCTGTACAAAGATGATTTCCAGCCGCTCGCTAGCTACCCCTGCTCCTGGGACATCCTCGGCAGCAGTACTGAAGTATTTGCCGTTCCTAAACATGCCTTGCTTTCTCACGCCTCCATGCTTATGTACATCTTGTTCCCTCGCCTGGGAATGCTGTCCATGTGACGGACTCCTACTCACCTTGCAGCTCTCAGCTGACGCACAGCCCTCTCCCCCTCTCCGTGGAGTCTTTCTGGATACCACTGCCCTCTCCCTCCCTCCTCCCCAATCCTCGCCCCAAGCAGAGTACCTGCATTACTTGGGCAAATTTCTTAACTCCACTGAGCCTCAGTTTCCTAAACTCTAATATGAGGATAATAATAGCATCTATTTGATAGGGCTGTTGAGAGGTTTTATTTAAAAGTATATGCAAGATTCACTGCACAGATTAGGTGCATTAGTAAACAAATTCTTTAGTTCTACTACGACGAAATTCTATTAGACAAAATTCCATCTGTCAATTATTACACTACGTTATACTTGCTTACTTATAGGTATGTCTCACCATAAGACAAGAAGGCTCTTGAGGGCAAATACCATGCCTTAATCTGTTTATCCTCAGGGTCAATATCTGGTATTTTGCAGATGATCAATATTCTACACATTCTTTCTGTCTCTGCTTCTTCAAGGACAGAACACAGATCTGCTAAGACAGTGAGAGTAAAACCTCACGATAGCCAAAACCATCAGAGTCCTAGCAGCCACCATACTAAGCACCTACTAAGTACCAGGCATTCTACACACGTTATCTCATGTACTCTTTACAAGAAAAGACTTTTGCAAATGAGGAAACTAAGGTTCAGTAAAGCTGAGGAAAACGCTTTTAAAAATGCACAGTCAATATGGAAGAAGGCAGACAAAACCAGGTCTGCTGACTGAGACTCTCACTCTTTCCTGCACACTGCAGGGCCCCGTGGCAGAGGGCAAGCCTCTTATTCACGCTGCAGCCTGGACTCAGGCAGGCTCCAGCATGTTGAAGACATTTAATAAAGGTTTGTGGCACACATGCCCGCGTGCAGGGATGAGTACGTGAATGCATGGAGCCCTGCCTTGGTCCTCAGTTACACTCCAGCCCTCTCCACGGCTCATTTTCCTACCACGAAAAGGCTTCCTGTTCAACTGAGACCACGTTCTGTTGAAACTAACATCCGGTACATAAACGGTCCTTAGTAAAAATAGCTCCTTTTTCTACACTACTGGCTTTGTATGAAAGGTCCTGCCACTGGGTGAATGTACTAAATAAATAAAGACCTGGGGACCTCAGAAACCTTACCAGCAGTTCCAGTTTGGGCTGAACCTGGGAACTAGTGCTTTGTAAGTGTACCCGTGACTTCACCTCGAAGCATGAAAATGGATTAGTGTCCCAAATTCCATCGCACACACATACACACTTTGGGGAAGTTAGATCTATTTTGCTTTCAACCAGAAACCTGAGGGAATTATTCCTATCTCTGAGACAATCCCTGCTTCCCAATAAACTGATTCTTTTCCCAAAATTGCCCCTTCTCCCTGATGCACACCTGCCCAGGAAATGACCGCCTCTTGCACTCACCTACCCAAAGACTTTTTTTCCTTTGGGACAGAAACTGATGTGAATGAGGAAAAATACAATTCTTAGAAGCCCTTAAGTTTGGATATCTTATTGAGGCATTTCCCTCTTTGCTGTAATGTGGACTCTTCTTCCTTTTTTTGGTCACATTGGGTCTTTGTTGCTGTGCCCGGGCTTTCTCTAGTTGTGGTGAGCGGGGGCTACTCTTTCTTGCGGTGCACGGGCTTCTCATTGCGGTGGCTTCTCTTGTTGCAGAGCACTGGCTCTAGGCTCACGGGCTTCAGTAGTTGCAGCACATGGGCTCAGTAGTTGCAGCTCGTGGGGTCTACGGCGTGCGGGCTTCAGTAGTTGTGGTGCATGGGTTTAGTTGCTCCAGTGCATGTGGGATATTCCCGGACCAGGGCTCAAACCCGTGTACCCTGCATTGGCAGGCAGATTCTTAACCACTGAGCCACCAGGGAAGTCCTGTGGACTGTTTTTAGACTACAGTAGAGTAGCTATTTGTCTCTAAATATTACATCCATTCTGAACCTTGTACAAGAAAAAAGAAAAATCAATGTTTTATTTAACCAGTTGAAAGTTATCTCGTACTAAAGGGTTATAATTTTGATCTTTAAAACAGAAGAAATCGGGACTTCCCTGGTGGCGCAGTGGTTAAGAATCTGCCTGCCAATGCAGGGGACACAGGTTTGATCCCTGGTCCAGGAAGATCCCACATGCCGTGGAGCAACTAAGCCCGTGTGCCACAACTACTGAGCCTGTGCTCTAGAGCCCGCGAGCCACAACTACTGAGCCCACGTGCCACAACTACCGAAGCCCGCATGCCTAGAGCCCGAGCTCCGCAATGAGAGAAACCACCGCAATGAGAAGCCGGCGTGCCGCAACTAGAGAAAGCCCCCCTCACAGCAATGAAGACCCAATGCAGCCAAAAATAAAATAAATACAATGAATAAATTTTTTAGAAAAACAAAACCAAAAACAAACCAGAAGAAATCAAACTTTTTTTTTTTTTTTTGCCTGCTCTATGAAACGATCCTTCATTCTGTAATTGACCACATGATTTGGAGAATGAGGAGGAGCCACAGAAAAGCGTCCATATTACCCATTTCATACTTGACCATTTTCAACCCTGCTGTACCTGCTTCCCAGGGGAGGGGCAAAGAGTAAATGAGATGATCCGTTTGTCCAGGAAGGCCTGGCCAGTGTGGGGAATGCCGCTGTAACCAGCAGGGTGTGCTGCCCATCAAACTGGGCCCAGAGCAAAGGGCACAAACCAGATTCCCCCACTCCCGCAGAAAATCTCCCCAGGGTTCAGATCTCACACTTGCTCTAGGTCAGGATATCACAGAGTAATATCCAAAACGCCCCAGAGAGTCTCTTAATTGGATGGAAACATGTTAGAGGAAGGATTAGGTGCAGGGTGTAAAGGTTTGTGCTGAGCTGGGGCTGAGTGATTCATTAGCACCCTGAGGACTTGCTCTCTCCAGCAGAACCCACTGGCTGAGAAGGGAAAAAAGAATTCATTCAGAAAGGCCATGGTGAACACACATCAGTCCTGAGCTTCGAGGGGAGGGGTCCACAGGGACCCCCACAAGAAGCATCCTTCTGAGCCCAGCCCTCTCTGTTTCCCATACTGCCCAAGATGAGCTAGTGCAAAACTGTATCCAACATCCACCATGAAGAGTTCAGGGGGCTGTCGGTGGGCCAGGGAGAAGAAAGGACCAGGGAAGACATTTAGAGGATTTTTCTGGGCAGAGGTTTGGAAGGGAGACCCTCCATAACATTTCACTTGGTTGGGGGAGTGGGCAGAGAAGGAGCTAGAATATAATTTTTATCAGCATACAATCCCAAATACTGAACAAAAAGGCAGGGCTCTCTCCAGTTAGCAAGCAGCCTTGGGAAAAACGCATTGCAGAATATGTACAACTTGGCACTTATTCATTTCTCCCAGGAATGCCCTAAGCAGCAGGGATAAAACAGGGAACTGAGGAGCTGCCAATCATAGAGCAGACAGACAAGGGGCAGCTGAAGGTATGATGATCAGAAATGGACGGAACGCTTCCAGAGATGTTTGGCGCACAAGCACCGGGAAGGGAGTTCTGCTGGGGAACTCTACGGACCCTTCCAATTTTGAGAGTACGGTTGTCGAAATCCAGACAGCATTGAAAAGAGAGCAAAGGCCACTCTAGAGACTGAGGGCACTGCCATCAGATCATAACTGATGAAAGCATCTTTACAAGAGTGATTAATCTTTGCCCCGTGGAGGCCCCGTGCCTCCGCCTAAATTGATGAGCTGAACTGTTAATTTTGGTTAGTAACAAGCACAAAACTGAGAACTAGGGCAGAACTCATAGAACTTTATAAAGCGAAGGTCCCACCCTCCTGCCCAGGATGAAATCCTTTTCATGACATACCATCTAGCTTTTGCCCGAACACTTGTATGGAGGAGATAGTTCATTACTTTACAAGGCCTGTTCCATTGCAGTGCAGCTCTCATCATGGAAAAGTTCTTTCTCATCCTGAGCTGAAATCCTTCTCGCTGTAACTTCTACCCCTCTAGTTCTATTTCTTAGGCTTTCAGATATTTAAAGAGTGCTGCTATAGTCATTCTAAACCTTCTCTTTTCCAGGCTAAACCCCTTTCCTTCAACCAATCCTTATAATGACATAGTTATCATGTTGATCATTCTTTTCTGAACTCTAATTTATCAATATCCATTTCCAAAGAATGGAGAATAATACATCAGATATGGTCAAACTGGTGCAGACTACAGTGAAACCTTTTTTTTTTTTAAATCCATGCTCCATCCTTCCAGTAATGAATTCAGACTTTTAAAGATCATTTGGTACTTGCTTCATATTACTGGCTCATATTTGGCTGGTTAAAAAGTAACCCTTAAGTTCTTTTCCACATGAAATCTTGTCAAGTTAGGCTCCTTGTGGTAACCCTACACTTAAGAAACTATTCTAATATAAATGTATAAATATATAATAGCACATTTCCTTTTTTAAAATACTCCGTGTTGTTTCCACCTACTGTTCTATTTGAAATAATACTAAGTCTCGGTTCTATCATCCTTGGTGTTCTCTCTACTCCCTCTCAGCTGAGCAGCCATCATAAGTTTGATAAATGAAGTAAAAGTACCTTCTGCATTTTCATCCGGTTTGTTGATAAAAATGATAAACAGAGCTAGACCAAAAGCAGAGCCCTGTGGCATGTCTGCTGAGACCCCCTTTCCATTAAGGTCAGTGTGGTCCACCTTCGCTGGGCACAGAAGCTTAACTTGCTGCAACAGACCACTCCCTCTGTCTACCCTTTAGAGGCGCTACCTGCAGCAGATGCCACCTGGGGCCCACAGCCTGAGTGTTTAGCCAGTCCCACCTCAGAGCCTCAAACGAGCATCCAGCAGCCTCCGTATCCTCAGGGCCCCCTGTACACCCCACCTCATTCTCCGTTAACCTCTGACACCTACCATCCACTCCAATCCTGGTGTTCTGCTGTCATCTTGCAAACAGATACTGATACTGAGCAGGACCCTGTGGGGCTCCTGGGCACAAAAGCCTTTCTGTGACCCCCACTTCTTGATTACAGGAAATAGGCTTCATTCAGCCTCCATGACCTTCCCTGAGTTCCAGCGGGCAGGTTCAAACAGTTGCTAATCAGGGAAGGGAGGGGATACGGAGGAGACGGGGAGGGGATAGGAGGAGACAGGAGAGGAACAGTCAAGAAACAATAGTGCAGCCTTGGGGCAGGGTCCTGGATCCCCCCTGCAGGGATACACACAGCAGTATCCTTGAGCTGTTTTGCAGATACAGAAACCCCAACCAGGTGGGAGACGTTAACAGGTTGATGATGCTGACTCGCACGTGCCCCCACCCAGGTGGAGGGCGGAAGGATGATGTTGACCCTACTCACGTCAGTCAATCAACTAACGCTTGAACTCTGCCGACCTCTGTCCCAATTCCATGCTGAATTCTCCTCGGCTCAAGCCCCTTCTTGAATACGCATGAATACCCTTAGCTTAAAACTTCCCCAGTTATGCTGTAGGGGAAACACTGCCTTGGGATAACTCCTTCCTTCTTCCCATCTTTGGCTTGGTTGTATCTTTTGGTTGACACCCACCAAGAGTCGAACCCACCTTTCAGGTACCACTCTGATGCCACACACGCATGCCCGGCCACGCCGTTTTCCTCGGGCACAAAATACCCTTTCCCCTCCCGCTCCACACCGCACCCAACATTTAGAGTGTGCCTCAGGTCCCAAGTCCACTCTGACATCTTCCCAACGGACTTGGTTTCCACGCACTGACTTCTCCCCCTGCTGAACACCAAAAGCCTTTAGAATCGGTCCCCTCTCGGGTCGAGGGGAAGCATCCTCTTCCCAATCCGTGTTTGAGCACAGAGGTCTGGCGGGCCCCGATTTCTCTGCAGTTTCCCACAGTTCTCGCTCGCCGCAGAAGCACCATCTTCCTCAAACATTTTCCGCACCCCCTGTCATCGCTGCTCCCATCCTCTCCCTCCTCATGTGATCTTACCTTTCTTCCCGCACCCAAGGACTCAGGAACCTGCTAGAGTCATCATCATGGCTGCTCTGCTGGCTGCTGAGAAAAGACAGGATGTGAACCGTTAACGTTCGGCTTCTTTCTCAACCCTGGGGGAGAGCATCTAGACTTCAGCTCAATGGAGAAACGGGGTTACAACATCTTAAAGGTTCCCCGGGTAGGTTTACACAGAGGGTATACTGCCAGACGGTGGAACTGAGACACACATTTGGTGAAAACCCCACCCATCACGCCTAAAGCACAAGAGGAAGATCCTGACCTATCACCTTTTTCTTCCTAGGCCACACAGTCTCTGTGAGTGAATGCCTCTGGCATTCTCTGTACCTGGGCCTCTAGATCTGTAGGACAGGATAATAATCCCATTCTTCCACCTCCCCTGAGACACCCAAGGTGCTGGCTTGCAGTCTTGCGGGCAGGAAGGGGAGGGGTGCGGGCGGGAGGGAATTCCAGCAGGAGAAAGACTTGAGACTTGATGGAGTCTGGGGCCACCTGGCCTGCTTCCCCGCCTCCAGGGCAGGCTGAAGAGGGTGAGGGACAAAAGAGGGATTAGAAGGTGGAGTCCCTCCACTCCTTAAAGCCCTGTAGGCACGAAGATTATAGAGCTTCAGCTCACAAGAGTTCTTGAAGTGCTTACTTTAAATGACTGTGGAATTCAACAGTCATTCATCCTACTCAAGAGAAAGAAAAGCTGTTCAGACACCTTATGACACTAACTGAACATAAAGCTGGTGAACAAATAATTTTTATTAATTGCGAATTATTAAGTACTCCAGGTTTCTAATCAAGAGTCGTAAAGCCACAGCCCCGTGGCCAAATCTGGAGCCCCCGTGGGCTAAGAATGGTGTTTGCTTTTTTAAATGGCTGGGAATAAACATTTTTTAAATGATAATAATATTTCATGACATGTGAAAATTATACAAAATTCAAAATTATGTCATAAATAAAGTTTTATTGAAACACAGCCACACCCATTCATTTACATACTAACCAGGGCTGCCTTTTTGCTACAATGGCAGAGCTGTGCAGTTAAGGCAGAACTGAATAAGTGCAGTAGTGAGGCCATTAGACCCACAAAGCCTAAATATTTACTGTGTGGCCCCTTACAGAAAAAGTTAGCAAACCCCTGTTTGGCATAGATTCCATTAATAATAAATTTCTATTACCATATATGTCACTATAACCCAGGCCCAGTACAACCAAACTTGTTCCCTTATTCTGGTGGATTGTCCACAGCCATAAAAAGCACTGATCTCTACAGAGTACACTCCTTAGACTAGATCCCCAGGAGATGGCAAACTGTGAACCATCTTGTAGAGTAAGTGCCCGCCCCAGTGACCGTACACTTGCCACCAAAGAAGCACGTGACTTTACAACCATGATCTCATGTTCTGATTTTTCAGCAAGAAGTAAATGAACTTTGAAGCAATTTACGTCAAATTTTCAAATACACAAACATGCACCTACACACACACACACACACACACACACACACACGCCAGAAATCAGAACAGCACCACACACAAAGCTTCCAGTTGCTTGGCAGAACCAAGTGTGCACACAATCCTGTGTTCTTTCTTTTACTCTACACAAAGCACTTTTTTTTTTGCCGCTCATTCCCTGTGGAGAACGTGCGGCTACTCATCATTCCCTCTTTGCAAGGTCTCATAGACTTGCCTTTTAAAAACTCCTTATAACAAAATTATACTGCTGTGTTGCTACCCCATGGGATCTCTTACATTGGGGCTGACCTGTCATATGTATCAAGCACCCTCTTCTATACAACTTGGAATAGGTGTTAAGACTACAGTAGGCAACCCACAGATGACTGGGACTCAAATTCCACAGCAGACTCAGCTCCAGAGGCAAGCATCAAGAGAGGAAAACCAAAATAACAACAATAATAATAATTTAAAAAGAAAAAAAACGAGAGAGAGGAATACCAGTCTACACCGTTGGCAGTACATGTGAGGAGAAGTAGGAGGGATGGCTGTCTGGAACCCAGTGTTTTACACTATCTAACACCCAAAGGGGCTCAACCAACCCAATGACCACAATCAGCATTACAGCCTCTTCACGGAAGAGATCAAACTGGACTCCATTTAAGCTATCTATAATGGGGCTGTGCTTCCTTCTCACCTTACCCTCCCTCTGGCAATCAAAGCTTAACGTAAAGCTAATAGAGGGGCTCCCAGAACTAAATGAGAAGTACCAGAGTTTCAGAAAAATAATTCTGAGCTGATTTTAGCAAGTTATCTCACTAGATGGCACTGCTGACTTCCAAACCAGAACCTGAACGAGGCCAAGCCATCCAGCTTCTGAAACCAAAACTAGAACCAACTTTCTGGCGCCCCCTTCTGGCCTTCCCATTGCTTAGAAAACCCTTCAGAGGGTGGAGATGAAAGTTAACAATGGATCACCTTTAAACGATTTATTGGTTCTAAATAACTAAGAAATATCAACGTGCATGCATTCAACAAGTATTTCTACAATGCCCTCTGTGTGCACATATGTCAAAAGGCAGCATCCAAGTTAAGTCAAGACTTTGGAATATGCTGCCTCAGGTTATATCCAAGCTCCTCCACTTCCTACTTAACACAACCCTGAGCAAATTATTAGTCATTTTCCTTACCTACAAAATGGAGATAGATGTTATGATAGTTCTTACTGTCGTAAGGATTAAAGAATGTAAAGCTGTTGTAAGAATTAAAGAATGAACATATGTAAAGTATGGAGAATACTGCTTGGCACATACTAACTGTTGTACAAATGCTATTATTACGTGCAAGTCATCGTTTTGTGGGTCATGGAAAATAAAGCCATGAATCAGACAGGGATCCTGCTCTCAAGGTGTTTACAATCTGTAAAGTAAGAGTCAATATAAACTATAATTTTAAACTACATTTAAAAGTAGAAAATGATAACTCTTAGAAGTAAATATTAAAAGCTACAGAAACATAGACCAGAGAAAGATCGCTTCCTTCTGGGGCTGGTAAGAGAAGACCATCTCAACAGCAAGGGTTTTTTTTGCTGACACTTGAAATTTGAACAGATTCAGGATGAGCAGAACTGAGAAGAGAGGGCTTTTTTTTTTTTTTTTTTTAATTTATTTGGCCACTCCGTGTGGCTTGTGGGATTTTAGTTTCCCAACCAGGGACTGAACCCGGGCCCCCGGCAGTGAGAGCACAGAGTCCTAACCACTGGACCGGCAGGGGATCCTGAGAGGGCATTCTGGTTCAGCTCGGCTCACCAAACATTTACCACATACCAGGCACTGTGCTAGAAGGCTGGGACGTAAGGAGCCCCGGCCTAGGAGGCACAAGTGTTCCCTGAGCACTGCGATGCAGCAACACCGGAAGGATGAAGGGGCGCAGGTCGCAGACACTTCTGCTGGGGGATTTCAGGCAACATATTGGAGAGGAGGACGTGCAACAGGAGGAACTGCGGGTAACTCCACAGCAGCAACAGCTGCAGCACGCATGGGCTCCCTCCTCCTCTAGACAGCCCCCTGCCTCCCCACCCCCCAAAGGAGCCTGGTCCTCTCTCCTCCCATTTTCAGGACTTTTTTCCCCACCTTCTTTAAAGGTGAGATAGACGCCAACCACTCCCGCTCCACCCAGCCCCATGAAATGATCGTTGTTGAGCAGAATTCCCAGAGATTCAGACATGGCCTTGCTCTCTCGCAAAAACTCTCAGTTCCTCTCTTATATGAGCCTTTTCAAACGATACAGACCACCTGGACACTGGGCAGCTCACCCTGTTCCCTAAATGAATCTGCCGGTCTTCTGAGGTCACGCAGAAAAGCCATCACCACGGTAGGGTGCTTGTAGAGGACTGTGGAAGGCCAGAAGGTCAGGGGCCACGTCCACAACCACTCCATTTCAGTCAAGGCCTTGGAGGGACAGGTGGCCAGTGCCGGCTCTACGGCTTAAGGAAGTTGAGAAGAACTTGAAGGAAGTCCGGCAGAGGGCGCTCACGGATGAAAACGTCTCTTAGAAAGTCTGAAAAGAAACTCCAAACACCGATTTGGAATGACTTAGCCTGGGCACTAGATGACTGAAAGTCACTTAACACTGCAAGGAAGGGAAGTTGTATAAGCAACCGTCTGCCTTTCCCCCAAAAGAGCTCTAGAAAACGCATGAGGATGATTAAAATCCCTCCTGCTGCAAATTCAAGCTGCTGATAAAAACCACTGTAGCAATTAAATTTTGAAAAAGCACACTGTGTTACTAAATAAGGTGGGGAAGCGCTTCTGTGCACCCCGGAATGTTCGGGAGGGAAACCAGCTGAGGCGAACCGAATCTGGAGTCCTGGTTTTGTTCTCTGCCAGCAAGCTAGTGCTGGGAGCTTATCCTAGAAGGTCACACTGAACCAGTAACCCTGGCTGGGAAAAATCCATTGTAATCTGAGGCAGAGCACACTCCAGAGGCAGAAATTCACAGGCTACCGAGCTAGCAGGAAGCTCCGCAAGGCAGGCTGGGTAAATTCCCATGATTCCACTGGTCTCCCTTCCTCCCTCCCCCACCCCCGGGCACTGGCAGGAAGTTCAGCCTAAACCCACAAGCCAGCAGGAAGGTGTGCTTCTGCCCCATGAAAAGTACAGCTTCACTCCTAGGGAAACTAAATTTGGCACTTTTTCTGAGCTGGTGCTTCCTAAGTAGAAACAGTTCTTTCTCGCCCAGACAACACTAATGGGGTCTCCTAAGCCCGGAAGGGGTTTTGAGAGATTCAGGGGATTCCAAGCAATTATGGGGCTATGCGAGATGTCATTTAGTATTTCCAGAGCCTAATGGAACCTGTACATTTACCCACACTAAGGCTGTGCACTCATTTTTCACATTTCTTTGTTTTTGGCTCTAATCAGAGCAATCTAGTGTGTTAATACCAATTATCTTACGCTAATTAGAAGCTCTGAAAAGCTCAGAGTGGCTTTTTTTTTTTTTTAATGGGAATTAAAGGTGGCATGGAAGAATCTTTTTTTTTTTTTTAATTATTTAATTATTTATGGCTGTGTTGGGTCTTCGTTTCTGTGCGACGGCTTTCTGTAGTTGTGGCAAGTGGGGCCCACTCTTCATCGCGGTGCGCGGGCCTCTCACTATCGCGGCCTCTCTTGTTGCGGAGCACAGGCTCCAGACGCGCAGGCTCAGTAACTGTGGCTCACGGGCCCAGTTGCTCTGCGGCATGTGGGATCTTCCCAGACCAGGGCTCGAACCCGTGTCCCCTGCATTGGCAGGCAGATTCTCAACCACTGCGCCACCAGGGAAGCCCCTAGAGTGGCTTTGATTGATAAATATCTGATTAATAAAAGTGGGGGATATGTATACGCATGACTGATTCACTTTGCTGTACAGCAAGAAACTAATAACACGACGTTGTAGAGCAACTATACTCCAATAAAAATTAATAAAATAATTTTTTTAAAGTGGGGGAAGAAATAAATTTAAGTAGTGGATGTAGTAGAATAGCATGGAGACAGACAAACCGAGGTTCGCCCTGGCTTTGTTTCTTATTGGCCCTATAAACTTTGACCAAGTCCCTTACCCTCTCTCAGCCTATTTCCCAATATCTGAGTTCAAGAATTGGAGTCAGGAAGACACAAGTTCTGCCACTTAGCACAGTGATACTGGGCATATTATTTAGCTTTTCTAAGTGTCAGACATGGGTATACACCACATGCCTTTAAGGACTGCAGTGGGGATTAGAAATGGTAGAAATCATCTATAGAAAGTGTCTAGGGCCACGTTTGGGCCTTGGTAGGTGTACCAGAAATGTTGGACATCAATTTTACTTAATATTCACAGTTAGTTTGGCAGATAAATACTTTGAAACATCCAATACATGGGAGGAAATTAACAGAAGAGAACCTTATGATAAAAAATGTTGAGAGCCACTGACTTGAAAAGTAGAGTCGCTACTAAATGTAAAATAGATAGCTAGTGGGAAGCAGTCGCATAGCACAGGGAGATCAGCTCGGTGCTTTGTGACCACCTAGAGGGGTGGGAGGGAGGGAGACGCAAGAGGGAAGAGATATGGGAACATATGTATAACTGATTCACTTTGTTATAAAGCAGAAACACACCATTGTAAAGCAATTATAAAAAAAAAAAAAAAAGAAAAGTAGAGTCCCACTGTCACTGATAAAAGGCTGGGTTTTCATGTTGAATTATATCCGCCTGAGAAATGACTCTAGCATCTACCATTTCAGTTTAAAGAGGAAGGGCATCTGGGGGAAGAAAGGCAGGTAGCCTGTACGTAGAGAATAAAAGAGAATAGTTTCTGTTTGTCATCTGGCAAGCGGGTATAGGAAAGTCTAATAATAGACGATAAGTAAACAGATGTGATTTGGGACACTGCCAATGACTGCCAGCTTCTTACACAACATACCTGAATATTCTCAAATACTACTTAGAAAATAACATGCTCTGCGTGAAGATTAATGATCTGTCTACAAAGGTAGCAGGACTGCTTCTGCTTAATGCCTCCCCTGGGAACAAGTAGCAAGGTGGGTAGCTGGTCAAAGACTGAGGGATTCGGAATCCAGCTAAATATCTTTTAACTCATTACAAGTCACTAATGTTTCTCTATTTAATAGTTCTTCTGCCTCTAAACATACCCATGTCTCTGTCTTTAAAAAAAAAAAATCTCTCCCTCAACTCCTTTATGTTTCCTTCCGTCCCTTCAGGGCCATATTTTATTGAAAGAATGCACTATTTGGTGACTGCCAAACTTCCATCAAAACTCTATCAGAGATTTGCATATAATGTGTTGTGATAATTAAGCAGTTATTAATAAACAAAGAAGAAATCCTTATCTCCCTATTTCAGGCACGTCTCATTTATTGGTTTTTCTACGTAATTTAAAATCGTTCATCTTTAAAACATTTTAATGCTCCTAAGGCAATCAATAAACTAAATTACTTTAAAAAAAAAAAACTGTATCAGAATAAGCTAGGAGCATTTCTATGCAGATTCCTTGGCCCCCTCCCCAAATTTACCAAGTCAGAGTCTGAGCCTGTCCAGGAATGCGTATTTTTTAAAAAGCTTCCCAGTGATCCTGGGGGGCAACCAGGATTGAGACCCACTGGACATCACACTCACTGCCTCTGCTTCCTCACCACTGATTTCGTGAATTAGTCACTGTAACCTGGACCACATCCCTACCCCTCCTTGGTTTGGTCAACCAGGACCTCTGTTACTGCCAAAGCCAATGACAATAGTTACATACTAACCTCATTTGACCACCCAGGCAGGTCTGGCATTGATGATTATTCCCATTCTTTAAACTTCACCCTTCTTGCCTTCTATGACAAAACCCTCTGCTCTTTCTTGGATTTTATCCTACTTTTGTTTTTCTCTTCTTTTTTAGGGAACTTCATGGACTCTTCTTCTGGTTGGTCCTAAAATGTTTCCCAGGACTCATTCAGCCACTCATTTAATAAATTATCTGATACCAACTATAGGCCAGGCATTGTTCGAGAATCTAGATACCAAATACAAAGTAGTAAATGAAACAGATGAAAAATCCATGCTCAAGGAGTTCACATTTTATTGGGTTTCTTGCTCTTCCAGCTTTATACCTGGGGAGCCTAGGTTTTGTGGATCTCTGAAATTGTTATATTACACATGCAGGGGAGAGGATTTATAGCTCTCTTCCGATTCTCAAATAGAGAATGTAACCCACAGAAGATTAAAATCCACTGCAGTATATCTCTGGGGAATCATGTCCACACGCAAGGCTTCAATTATGATGGATAAGTTAATGACCCCCAAAGACAGCACAGCACTGAGCTGTCACTAGTCACATGTGGCTACTTAAATTCATTAAAAATTCAGTTCCTTAGTCGTACTAGCTACATTTCAAGAACCTGATAACCACATGTGGCTATTAACTTCCATATTAGTGCAGCTAGAGAACGTCTCCATCACCGGAGAAAGCTTTATTGAACAGCGTGGAGGTTTCCAGATCAAACCCAGGATTTGAGTTCCAGCTCTGCCACTTGTTATCTGAGTAACTCAGAGCAGCTTGTTAACCTCTCTCTACATTCCTGCCCCCTTGTCTTTTAGAATGTAAGTCACTTCACAGACCTGTTTGGAGGATTGAGCAAGTTAACTGATATATAAAGCACTTAACAGAAGTCTTGGCAAGTAATAAGTACCCCAAAAATGTTAATACTACTTATTTTTATTATCATACATTTGCCATGGTGAATGGGTCCAACAGGAATCTCAAACTGAACATGCCCAATACTGATTTCACCATCTTTTTGTCCTCTCCTTGGACTCCACAACTAAGGATGCATGCAAATTAGAAATGCACCTCCATGTCAATTTCACACCAGGTCCTGCAGATGCTACCTTACTATCCCTCAAAGGCATCCCATCCTCCCTTCAACACTCTGACTGCCACTGCGTGAGGTCAAGCTCTCATCACTTCCTGCGGAGATTACTTTAATAGGCTCCTAACTGCTTTGCCTGTTGCCAACCCGGCCCTGCTCCAGTCTACCCTTGACACTGATACAACAGTGTTCTTCCTGATATGCAGATTTGATCATGGCTCTTCCTGGCTTACTACTTTTTTTTTTTTTTTTTTGACCGTGTGGTTTGAGGGATCTTAGTTCCCCGACCAGGGATTGGAGTCCGGGCCCTTGGCAGTGAAAGTGAGGAGTCCTAACCACTGGACTGCCAGGGAATTCCCCTCTTCCTGGCTTAAAATCCTTTAGGCGTCTCCTAATTTCAGAACAAAGTTCAAAAACTCCTTAGTTTAGCCTAAAACTAAGCTATAAAAGCCCAGTAAGCTGACTGCCATCTACCTTCCTAGCGTCCACATCTCCCACATCTCCCTCACCGGCTCCAGAATTTCACTCTCCACTCCGGTCATTCTGCTTGTCCCTGGCTTTGACTTTGCTCTTCTCCCGCCTGGTTTATCCTTTTCTCCACTCCCCTCTTTGTTTCACTCATTCCCATCGCTGAGGCAGGATCTTCAGGGATTAAGTCTGAGGGCTCTAGCTTTAGACGGTCAGCACTCAAATCTCGATTCTTCCACCTACTCAATTTCACCCTCCATAAACTGGGGATGATAAAAGTATCTTCTTCACTGGGGTGTTGTGAAAATTAAATAAATTAGTACCCACAAAATACTTAGAAAGGTATCTGGCATTGAGTAGGTACTCAATATTATAGCTATTATCATCCTCCAAAAGTTGTACCTTCTCAGGGAAATCTTCCTCGATGGCCACCACCCACACTATGGTCCCTATATCACCCTGCCCTGTACTTCCCTTTATCATAACACTTATCATACTCCTTGGGATACAGTAATTACTGATTCAGTTCTGTATACCTTCTACCACGCTGTAAGTTATTTGAGAACAAAGATCCCATTTTATGTCATTTCTTTCTATCCCCAGTGCCCAGCACTGTACTTAGCACATATTAGATGTACAACATGATAAATTAATGTACAAATATCTAGCCTTGTCCTCCCTCTGAGGTCTCCACTTTCTGCTGAATACTCCCCAGCAGTCCAGAAAGACACTTTGCTGAGTACAGATTACATGCTCCCTCTAGATTACAATGTGCTTCCAAAATGTTCATCAACCTTTTCTGGACACCTGTGTTCAAAGTATCCTGCTAGGCCTTACTGGATTTGTAAGGCCTGGTCTGTGACCTCAAGGAGCCCACCAGTCTGTATGAATTCCTGATGGACCATTCATTCATCCATGTTTCCAGCAGACTAAGCTTCAGGGTTTGGTGCTCTGGAGATGCCAACTTGAATTAGATGTGAACCTTCTAAATAAAGCCACCATAGGGTGGCATAGCCACCCCTATGCCAGAGTTGTGGCCCAACTCTCAGTTATCCATCATGAGGAAGCCGTACCTCATGCCTGACAGAGCCTCCATTGGAGGGCGAACAGGAAAGAAGGTGGCCCTCCAATTAGACATCACAGGTATTCGTCAGTGGGAAAAGATTCTGAAGCCCAAGGCTGCAACTTTTTTTTTGTTTCTTTCTTTCTAAAATGCCTATGAGTATTGAATTTTCTCTTTTGTTAATTTAAAACATTTTTAATTTTTACTTATTTATTTGATTGAGGTATAATTGACATAAAACATTGTATTAGTTTCAGGTGTACAACATAATGATTCGATATTTGTATAGATTGCAAAATGATCACCACAATAAGTCTAACATCTGTCACCATACATAGTTACTTTTTTTTTTTTGGCCGTACCGCAAGGCCTGCGGTATCTTAGTTCCCCAACCAGGGACTGAACCCGGGCCCCAGCAGTGAAAGCGCCAAGTCCTAACCACTGGACCGCCATGGAAGTCCCACAGTTTTTTTCCTTGTGATGTGAGCTTTTAAGATTTACTCTCTCAGCCACTTTCAAATATGCAACATCATATTATTAACTATTGTCACCATGCTGAACATTACATACCCAGGACTTAATGTATTTTATAGCTGGAAGTTTGTACCTTTTTTTTTTTTTTTTTTGGTGACATTGGTATCCCTTTTTTTTTTTCTTTTTTTACTGAAGTATAGTTGATTTACAATTTGTGTTAGTTTCGGGTGTAGAGCAAAGTGATTTGGTTATACACACACACACATATATATGTGTGTGTGTGTATATATATATCTCTTCTTTTTCAGATTCTTTTCCATTATAGTTTATTACAAGATATTGAATATAGTTCCCTATGCTATACAGTAGGACCTAGTTATTTACCTATTTTATATATAGCAGTTTGTACCTACTAATCCCAAACAATGAGTTTTAAATTTTCATGCTAATCCCTGGCTCTCAAGAATATAGATAATCAAGCTTCGGTTGGAAACAAAAAATTATTTTCTCGAATGCCCTGTTCTGAGATAGTTTTCACAAAGGGTAAAGCATCCCTCACCCACGACAAAATTCTAGGCCTCTCACCTCACACAATTAAAAGACTTACACCTACCCCATTACATCCCTCCAATGGGGCCTGAAGGCGGGGGGGGGGGGGGGGGGAAGCAAGGAGAATTGTGCCAACTTATCTCTCTTCAATTGCGCTTAGCCAAAGGAACACACTGCCTTTTCCTAGTTTCCCACATCCCAGTAGCTTCCTTGGCCTCAATCACTACTCAGCGTCACACTGAAATCTTACACCGTCTGAAGAGAGTAAATACAACTTCACCAGGTCTCCTGGTGGTAAACCTTTACTCAGGACGGAACGGGGCCGACGAGTTGTTTCCCAGGACCTGAAGTCTGTGAGAATTCGCCAAGGCCCTGGGCAGCAGAGTCTCAGAGGCCAGCCTCCTCCCACCCTCCCTCGCCTTCCTCCCTCCCCAGCCCCCTGGGGCCCCTCCTGCCTTTAGAAAATCCCTTCCTTCCCAATCCAGAGCCTTCACATTGGAGAAGGAAGGAAGTGCCAGGAAGCTGCAAAGAGCTCTCAAACCCCAGGAGAGCCAGAAGCCACTTTGTCCACAGATAACCTCAAAACCTGATCTTGGACAATCATCTTTTTTTGGGGGGCTGCACCACGTGGCTTGCGGGATCTTAGTTCCCCGACCAGGGATCGAACCCGGGTCCCCGGCAGTAGAAGTGTGGAGTCCTAACCACTGGACCGCCAGGGATGTCCCTTGGACAATCATCTTGATCCTGGTCACTTTATCTAAACGACTCAAAATGGGTTAAAGTTCCTTCTCCGTCGATTTCCCCTCACAGGGGCAAGTCAGGAGACTTTCCCAGGACACACCAAGAGCCCCGGCTTGTGCTCCCCACACATCCCCACTTCCTCCACACCAAGAACCTTTAAATTATATTCCCAACTATCAGGTTTTGAAAGAGATAACTGACAACACACTGTCTGTCTCCTGGTTAATTTGTGAGACTGTTTTAAGTCAAAGGCACACAGCTACCATTCAGGTCAGCATCCAATAACACGCCTCATCACACTGGGTTGATAGAATTCAAATGAAACAATGTGTGGTTTCTATTACGCCTTTGGTCCCTCCAAGGAACCACTGACTTTGGTAATCAAAATACAAACTGGTGTTTGCTGGATCTCCTCTTGGCTCCTCTTCTACCAACCTCTGCATGGTTAGAGCTTTGCCCACAGTCACCTTCTTTTCACTACACATTCTCCCCCGATAATCTCGTGCAAGTCCATGGCCTCAACGACCCCCATGTTGACTCCCAAACCTGTACCACCAGCTTGGACCGTTCCACCAAGCATCAGTTCCCCGGACCCAGCTGCTTACAGGACATGACCAAGACCCCGCGTCCATGGGCTCCTCAAGCAGCATGTCCAAAACTGCCTGCTCCCTCCCGCACTCTCACCTCTTCTACCAAACCACTTGCGTCTGCTTTCCTTCGCTCAGCCACCTGCATCACCATCCATCCACTTAGCTATCCAAACAAGGAAACTCAGAAATAGTTTCAGCGGTTCCCTCTCCTCCGCTCCCTGCCTCCAATCTGTCGCAGAGTTCTGTTGCTCCTACCTTTGAAACGTCTTTTATATCCATCCCCTCCTCCCTACTCCTCTGTCCCTGCCCCGGTCATACCAGACTGGCTGCACAAGAACTGACTGAAAACTTTTTAAAAAATAGGTTCCTACACCCTCACTTGCCCTGGATTCTGATTCTGGGTGTCTGGGTGGAGCCTGAAGGATTTTTAAGGCATATCCCGAGTCTGCAAACTATTGTACTAAAGTCCTACCCTACTGAAATGGCCCCTTAACTGTGCTGGATAATTTTTTTTTAATAAATAAAAATAAATTTTTTTAAAATAAATTTATTTATTTATTTTTGGCTGCTGTTGGGTCTTCGTTGCTCCGCGCGGGCTTTCTCTAGCTGCGGCGAGCGGGGGATACTCTTCGTTGCAGTGCACGGGCTTCTCATTGCGGCGGCTTCTCTTGTTGCGGAGCATGGGCTCTAGGCGCGCGGGCTTCAGTAGTTGCGGCGCGCGGGCTCAGTCGTTGTGGCTCGCGGGGTCTAGAGCGCAGGCTCAGTAGTTGTGGCGCACGGGCGTAGTTGCTCCGCGGCATGTGGGATCTTCCCGGCCCAGGGCTCGAACCCCGCGTTGGCAGGCGGATTCTTAACCACTGCACCACCAGGGAAGTCCCTGGATAAATTTTTAACAACCAGCTTGAAGTGGAGAGGGGAATGACTTGTATCACTTGTTGACTTCTGTGCTGTAAATTCTCCCACCACGTGTGATTTCAAGCACCAACGTGATGTCACTAAAAATATCACAACTGGGAAGCTATGTGCACAACTGGCGGATGCAAGCCGGTCCAGCAAGGAATTCGCCTAGACCACCGCCTTTATCTTCTAAAACAGAGCTAGACATGCCTCTTCCCAAGTCCTCTGAAGGTTTCCCCTAATGTCACAGATGACAGTCCAAAGACCTTTGCCTTACAACACGAAACCAACTTCTCAACTTCCCCCCACAGGAAGTGCCGCCTAAGTTCTGTTGACACTGAGCCAACTGTGCTCCCCAAATACACCACGTCCACTCATTCCTCCAAGCTTTGTCCATATCGTCCCCTAAATGTCTCTTCTACAGGATCCCACAGACCCCACCTCAATAACTGCATCTCCCACCTTGGCCAGTCGAGCCCCATGTCACACAGAAGCGTGGCTGTCTCTCCAGGGCCTCACTGATTTTCTCCTCCTACCTGACCCTTTGCGCTGCAGAGCTACGACAAATCCAAGCCTGAGAGGCTATCGCCAGTGTTGATGGTGGCCCTGCCTGAGCCTTGGAGATAACCTGTTGGCTGCATCAGAGAAACCCTCCTTTAGCGCAAGTACTGGCTGCTTTTTTCAGTGTAGTCAAGCTATTGCATACTAATATGTTTAATACTAACAGTAATCCTTCACATTTAAACAGTGCTCTCCAGTCTACAAAGTGCTTTCTTGTACATTCTTCCATCTGATATTTCCAACCTTATAAAGTAGATAAAATATATGTGTGTATATATATACATGTATATATATACTCTGATCCTCATTTTATTGTTTTGTTTTGTTTTGTTTTGTTTTTGGTCGCAGGGTGCGGCTTGTGGGATTTTAGTTCCCCGACCAGCCGACCAGGGATCAAACCAGGGCCCTCGGCAGTGAGAGCGCCAAGTCCAAACCACTGGACCACCAGGGAATTCCTGATCCTCATTTTAAAGATGAAGAAAATAAGGATTCAGGGGAATATATGACATGTCTAAGAGCGAATGGTTGGTAAGCTAAGGAATGAGCATTTCAACCCAGGCTATCTACTCCAGAATTCTTGATTCTTTCACCTTGAGCACATGACCACGCTGGGCCATAGCCTTCACTTAAGACTGGGAAGGGCTGGGCGGCAGGAATGACCTCAATGATGAGACAGGGGGAGATGTGAGCTTGGGGTGGGGGAACTGGGAAGAGCCTGAATGTTCATTCTGATGAAATTGCCAATGTCTCTGCCCTGCAGGAGGCAGCCCTTAGCCAGAAAGCAAGAACATCTGGGAGGTCCAAGGCCGCAAAAACCTTGAAACGAGAAGTGACAAGCGTTTGCCCGCAACAGGCACTGACGTGAGATGGGACCGATAATGCAACCTGCCATGAGGTCTCAAGGCCACAGGTGAAATCACAGAAATAAACAAGTGTGATGATAACTGAAAAAAATAACTTATGGCTCAGAGTAGAGCTGTTTCATCAACCAGCTGGTGAAAAAGCCACAGGCACACCAAATAAACCAGAGCACTGTGCCCAGCGAGAGCGTAGGACTTCCTAGAGCCAGAGCCAGGTCTCGAGGGACTTCCAGGAAGCCAGGGGAGGGTTGGCCTGAGCCCAAGGGGGAGGCTTTGAAGACCAGGGAGCCCAGGACCATCTCATTTAGGTCTGAGAGCAGGACTCAGGAAGGGCAGGCCAGCCGCAGAGCAGAAATGCAAGTGCCCTGAGGGCCTCTTCACAGAAATAAGCGTAGGAAACACTTGGCAGTGCCAACTTGATTCTACTGCCAGCCGAGGTAGAAGCAGCTTGATTTAGGAGCCAACCTGGAGTAGACTGGGCAGCTGATGCTCCAGAAACAACTGGTGATTTCCCACAGGAACGTTCCAGATTCACCCCCCCGCCCCCCCAAAAAAGTGGCAAGAGTCTATTTTACAGCTGATTGAAGATCCAACTCAATTAAAAATAAATGTTTTCAAGACATTTTATGACTCTGGCTTTCCAACTGGCAGTTAATTTTGTCATCACCTGTTTCCCTCTAGTTAACAGAATTCAAAACCCTTAAGCTGAAAAGTGTATGAGTCCTAAAGGTTAAGGTAGGCAAGATACAAAAAGCCTTGTGTTCTGCCCCAGGGGCCAAGGACAGAGGCACCCAAGGAGAGAAGCTGATGCATCTAGAAAGAAGGACGAATTCTTGAGTCCTACAGGACAAAGGACACATGGGGGAGGAGGGTTGTTTATGCAGAAACCCTAATATAGACAAATGGCCAGATACCATGGAGGGACCATGGAGTTCAAGGACAGACTGCAGGTTGTGCTGTTTTCCAGAAAGAGGCCCTTCAGCCTCCTTGCCTCCCCTTCCCTGCCCCCACTCCCGTCCCCATCCCCATCCATCCCCCATCCAACTTTGCCCTTAGCCCCAGGAAAAACTAGTTTATGGTAAAACTGTTATCATGGGTTTTTTTTTTTTTTTTTTTTTCCAATTACAAGAAATAAAAACAGTTCTAACCAAGAACTTCGGTCATTTACCAACTCACAGAGAGCCCCTCAGGGGCCTGGGAAGAAACAGTATGGACCGGGCCTAGAGTGAGGATGTCAGGGTCTAACAGGCTGATCTGTTTCCACAAATGATTTTCCACACAGGAGTAAATGCCTATCTTTTCAGCCAAGCACTTTGACAACTTTCTGATAAGGTATACGCCACTCATTGTCTTTTTTTCTTTTGGCCATGCCATGCGGCATGCAGGATCTTAGTTCCCTGACCAGGGAATCAAACCCATGCCCCCTGCAGTGGAAGCACAGAGTCCGAACCACTGGACCAGGAAATTCCCTCATTGTCCACTTTTTACTAGCAAGAAGGCAACAGGTACTGGAACACCTGTTATGAGAACAGTGAACAAAAGAAAACAGAAGTTGAATAAACCACAAATCATTAATTTTTGGTTTGAGAATGTTAAGGAAACAACCTCTCACCCCACCCATCGCATCCTGCCCTATATTCAATTAACCCTCTTCAAGTTCTGCTCTGGGATTCACCCACATGGACAAGGGCATAAAATAGATTTTGATGATCTACAAAGTGGATCATTCATTCACTTAAAATTCATTTAAAGAACTCTTTGAATGGCAGCCTGTAAACAGGGAAAAGATGAGAAAGCAAACTTTGGGTGGGCCAGGTACTGTGCTAGAAAGCAGCAGACACAAAAGTACCCAAAGACCCTACCCTAAAGAACCCTAATGTGTGTTGAGAAATGAAGCTGAAAGGCTAAAGACAATTAATTATGAAGAACCGGGGCTTCCCTGGTGGCGCAGTGGTTGAGAATCTGCCTGCCAATGCAGGGGACACGGGTTCGAGCCCTGGTCTGGGAAGATCCCACATGTCGCAGAGCAACTGGGCCCGTGAGCCAGTTACTGAGCCTGCGCGTCTGGAGCCTGTGCTCCGCAACAAGAGAGGCCGCGATAGTGAGAGGCCCGCGCACTGCGATGAAGAGTGGCCCCCACTTGCCGCAACTAGAGAAAGCCCTCGCACAGAAACGAAGACCCAACACAGCCATAAATAAAATAAATAAATAAAATTTAAAAAAAAAAAGAAAATGCTCCCTATTAAAAAAAAAAAAAATTATGAAGAACCAAAAGTTTGTTTCATAGAGGAAAGGGAAACTAACATGTACTGAGTGCCTACTCTATGCATTTTTCACATTATCTCACTTAAAAGTCAGTATTTGAAGAAATATTTTTTACTCAAATTCTGTTCTATTCTTCTTGATTTATTTAGAGCAAGACTACAAGTGTCCCATTTAATGAAACCAAGTCCCTTCATCTGCCCTAACTCCACTGTAACTATAACTCATCTACGATGTTCTTTCTGACCAACACAGAGTCCCCCCTAAAACAATGTCCTTTAAATGCTCTTCCAAGCTCAGGACTAGGCCGGCGATTGTGCTGGAAGATGCCTGAAGCCCGCAAGAGTGTTGAGTCCTCTATGTAACTCTGCTGAGCTAAGAGCATATACATTATAAGGGAGCAGAATTTGCCACCCTAAGATATGTCTCTTTGGCACATCGATTGTTTTAAGCTGGTTATTTTCTGAGAAAACAGCAGACCTGGGAAGGGCTCTAAAAACCAAGTAGGAGTTGCCCTTCTGTAAGAGACTTTTGCATTTGTAAGAGAAACCTCCATCTATCAGGCTGTCTCCCTCTCCACCTGGAAGAGGAGGAGGACCAAATCTCTAGCAACTCTTATCAGCGGAGAAGGGAACAACTGAAATCTGAATCACAATCACCCTTGTTCACTGTGCCTTTCCTGGTCACCTCCCAGCACTGACTCTCCCCACCCTCAGCATCCTCTTCTGTCTTTAGCTGAGGATGGTATTTAAGGAGAGGGCTTGGGCCATGACGGCAAATTACTCAGATTTCCTGGGTCTCTTCCGTGTGCACATGTTATTAAACTTCTGTTTGATTTTCTCCTGTTCATCTGTCTCATGTCAATTTCATTCTTAGACCAGCCAGAAGAACCTAGAAGGATACAGGAAATTTTTCTTCCTCCCCAACAACATGCATCACTGGCTAAGGGGGTCCGACTCAGAGTTGAGGGGAAATTATAGGCGCACAGAGAGCTAGTCCAGAAGCTCTACTTCCATTCTGTAATTGCCCATCTACAGAGTTGACACTTAAAAAGTATTCCACGTGTACATACATACCCTACACGTTCTTGTCACTCAAAATGCTCCTGTTCTCCTCTCTCTTTGCTGCTCATCACTCACATTTCAGCAGTAAATGAGTTGGGGGGGGGGGTGTTACAACAAGCAGGGGAAACCCTGGCCCTTCCCTGTTTCTTTAGCTAGGGTTCTTTAGATCAAAAAAGCCATCTGCTTCAGACTCTTCTTTACATCCAGTTCCTTCTCTGGGCAATTTGAGTGAGAAGGTAATGAATGACACTGCATGGGCAGGCTCCATTCCTGAGCTCAGCTGCCAGAGTCTCATTTGGATGAGACAAGTTGGTACTTGTGATGCCCAGTTGCCCCAAGAGGGCAAATATTCACTCCAAATGGGTCAGACTATTTTGGTTGCATCATACTTCTTGAAGCTACCCACCTTTTTCCCTTTCATTACCCACCTCTCCTAACTGGTGATCCCCACCAGCTGCAGCCACTCCCTCTCTATTCACTTCACCCCCTACAATCAAGCTTCCAATTCTACTGCCTGATACAAACTGTTCCTTTATCAAAGGTCACCAATGACTGCCTAATGGCCTTTCTTCCTATCTCAATTCTTTCTGACATTTCTACAGCATTTGGAATAACTCTTCCTTCTTGGGGTAAGAAGTATTCCATCCTTGGCTTAGTTTCAATAGTACTTAGTGAAATCACATCTTTCATTCAAACCAGCATTTCCGGAGCACTTACTATGTGCCAGGCTCCATTGGAGGGAACACAAAGAGAAAGATACATTCCACCCTTAAGGAGTTTACTGCCTAGCGGAGAAAGAGACAGTCCATCGAACAATGAGATCACACGCAATAAGGTAACTGCTTCACAGAGGGCACGATGGGGAAATGTATGTACAAAGTTCAGTACCCATACCAGCGAAAGAACACCTGGGTTGCATGGGAACACAGATAGCACTCCACAGAGGAGGAAGCATTTGAGCTGACATTTAAAAGATGAGTAAAATTTGACTAGCAGACCACATTCCAAGTGGAGAGATTGGTACGTGGCAAGAAACAGATGCAAGCTCAGTCAAGGACCTTGACCTTAGCACAAAGCCCACACTGCTGGAGATGAAGGAGGACGTGGGAATGGCAAGAGATGAATGTGCGCAAGTAAGCAGGGTCTGCGTCACAAAGGGCCTTGTGTGTTCCAGAAACAGGAGGAAATTTCATCCTGTAGAGGACAAGGAGGCATTGAAGAAATCTGGAGAGGGGAGTGATTTGTTTATTAGAAGAAAGTAAAGGGTTAAGTGGGAGGCCTATAAGGAAGCCCTCTCAGTAAAGCAGAGGGGATGAAGGCTCAAGCTAAGGAGATGAGGATGGAGAGAACCGACGAGCGGGGAAAGAGGCAGGAGGTGCCTGACTGCAGGTGATGGGAGCAGGTGAGGGAGAAATCTGGAAGCTCCTGCTTCCTCTGCCTGCCAGCCCTTGAGGGCAGTTCTAGGTCCTTCTTTGGCATTCCCACCACTTCAGCACAGTGCAAAACAAAAGTGCGGCAAGCAATAAATACCTGCTGACTACTTAATTATTACCACCTTCATCAACTAATGGTAAGATAAGTCTGTAGCAAATCTTCAGTGAGCCTTGTATCTGCAGCGAGAGCAGGCGGGCTGCTAAAGTGGGTTATGAAAAGACTTCAGGGCACCCAACTGGGTTCTCTATAGCACCCATATACACTCATTTTGGAGTCGTGCGTAAAGCAACACTCAACTATGAAGAATAAAAACATACGGAAAACAGAGCACAAGTACGGTGCAGCGATAGTGCTGGAGCTGGGCTCAGAAGTCTGGGTCCAGCTCTGGCTCTGCCACTAGCTCGGCAGCACACAGATCAAGTAGCCTCACCGTTCTGAACCTCAGTTTGCTGGGTGTGCTGGGTGACCACAAAGGCCCCTTCTGGCCTCAAACATGCAAGGAAGCTGAGGAAGGTTGAAGTAAGTAAGGATATCTGTGGGGAAAATCAGTTTGAAAGCTCAGCGATTGGCGGAGAAGGGAGTTGCATGAACTGAACCAGGAGGGTGAGGTGGCCTTGGCTGCACAGCTGGGAGTGGAGGACCGGTGTCACTCAGGTCCCTGGAGAGGCGTTTCACGGGCAGAGACAGAAACCGTCCTGGCGCACTGCTGCAGGCTCCTGTTGAGCCCTGCTTCCTTTCACTGTTACTCTGTCTGCAGCTTATCATTTTATCATCGTCTATAACTCTACTAATAAAGTCATGGACCAACCCTGACAGCAAAAAGAGGCCTAAAAGATGATCTTGTCTGGACTTCCCTCGTGGTCCAGTGGCTAAGACTCTGCGCTCCCAATGCAGGGGGCCCGGGTTCGATCCCTGGTCAGGGAACTAGAGACCGTACGCATACCGCAACAAAGATCCCGCATGCTGCAACAAAGACCCTGCGCAGCCAAAATAAATAAATAAATAAATATTTTAAAAGGGGGGAGAAAGAAAAAAGAAGATCTTGTCTACTTCATTCCCTTTCAGAACAGGAAACCAAAGGCCAAAGAAGTTAAGAGACACGTATAAAGCCACAGAGGTATTTAATAGCGTTGCAAAAAATAAAACTCTAGTCAGCACGCTCTTAGAGCAGAGTTCTGCCCACAGCTGCCCTTCGGGTCCGAGAATATAAACTCCTAGAGCAAAGAGGAGGTATTTTACATTTTTTTCCTAGCCCTTTGGTGCACTCACTCATAATAAGGATAACTACTAACCACGGTTCATTCCATAAAATGCATGCGGTCTGTGCTGTCGTTGAGTGTTTTCTAGGTACCAGCTCTGTTCTAACCAGAGACATAGTAGCGGCCAAGGCCCCTGCTCCTAAAGACCTCAAATTCTTGTGGCTTGGCAGGAGAGCTGCAGAGATGGGATACGGATCATCAACAAAGACAACTTAAAAAACAGGATAATTTCAAAAGTGAAAAATATAATGAAGATAATAAAATTGGGTGCTGAGAAGAGGAATCTCAAAAAAGAAAATAATATGTCAAGTTCACATCAGTATTAAGTGGCAGATTCTACCAAAGCAGACTTAAATGTTTGCTTTCCTATTTTCCTAAATATTAAACATGTCCCTTACACAGTACATATTCAAACAATATTTATCATTGATGTTGATGGGGATAAAACAGATCACAATATTCCTACTAATATAAGACTAAGTGCTCATAGCTGGTTCCACAGACGTTCCAGGGAGGGGGAGCTCCTGGCCGAGGCCAGGCCGAGGGAGGGGCTGTGGGCTCTGCCCCTGGAATCTGGAGCCCAAGGACTTTAACACCCCCGCCCTGGAGGCAGAGTGCCAACGGGCACCGGGGCACCTCCAGTCCAACCAGCACGCAAGTCCCGAGGGTGGGCCGGCACGCCTGAGCCCGCCTTCAGGTGCTTTTCAGGCCGCGAGAATGATTTCTGTTTGTTTGTGATGCATGTTTGCTGAAAGATTAATAAATCATTTTTGTGCCTTTAGCAAAAAAAAAAAAAAGGCTAAGTACTCATAAAATATTCAGATATAACAAGTTAAAGTGTTTCTCAAACTATAAGTTCCCCAAATAAGTCTCATGAAAGATGGCAGAAGCATCACAGAGCACACACAAAACCAATCCTAATCTCACAAATGCTTCATGTTTTTAAATTTAATTTTTAATTTTTTATGTAATTTTTAAAGGTAACTTTCATTGAGTTATTACAAAATATTGGCTGTATTCCCCATGTTGTACAATACATCCTTGAGCCTATCTTACACCTAACAGTTTGTACCTCCCGCTCCCCACCTCATCTCTCTCTTAAAGACTGTCTTTAAATCTTACCTTGGCTCTTTCCTACAACTTCTCATTTTTCTAAAAGTTCTCTTTCTGCATCTTCTCCCTAGCACCAAAAGCATCTTCTCTCCTTATTATCCTGCATATCAAAGAATGCCACTCATCTCAATCTCAGAAGACAATCCTGCCCTCCAGCATTTAGTCCTCCAACAGAGCCTTACGGGGCAGCACTGATTAAGCTGAAATCAAAGATTCATGAAGCCACATCACAGGAAATTCAGCACGGGCAAAATACGTGTAACACCTTCAGCGCTGGTTACTTGGCCCCCTCCCTTTCCCGTGAGAAGGGGAATCAGGTTCCAGAAGTGCACAGGGAAATACTGAGACGGGACAGGCTGCCTTAGCTGATCACACACTGCCCTAACCACCCTCTGGACCACTATTTTTTCCACGTCTGCCAACCCCAAGTGACTCAGCAAAGGTGGTGCAATGACAAAGAACCACAAGTCCCAGGGCCTGTCCTTCAGATCAGATAAGCTTGGCCCCAAAGGACACCAATATGAAAACACCTCTTTCCCTTGAATTTGATGGGGAGGGAGATAAAAGGAAACGATCAGAAAGTGAGCATGTACTGTGCACAGACACTTTAGAGAGATGCCTTACCTTTCTTAGTTCATCTTCAAACCAACCTACAAGGTGGGGATTATCATGATCCTCCATTTATGCAGGAGGAAACTGATGATACAAAGCAGCCCGAGGGAAGAAAACTCGCTCCAGGCTGGAATTTTACCCCATGGAAGCAGGCTGGAAACTGCTACTGGAATAGAAGTCAAAGGCAGCCCCTGGGAAGTCATCTGTGTAGACAGAGTGAGGAACAGAGTCGGCTTGGGAAGTTATGGACAGTATTTTGCAGAGGAACAGCCTTGGGAGAGGTAGAAACATTCTCTTCCTCAGCTGCCCCCATCACTCTCTAATTCACAATCAGTTGCCACCTGTGACTCCAGACTCTTCATCCCTCAGCCACAGGTGGGCTTATCCTGTCCTCAACCAGAACAGAGCAGGCCAAGTCTCTAAGTCTCTCTGACATGGATGGATCTAACCCGACTGCCGACATCAAGACAAGAATCTTGCATTCAACACACAAATTAAAATTTCTTGCTGGTAAATGTGAGTCACCATCCCACGGCCAATGGGACCTCACTTGCCCTATGGGACACCCAGGGTTTAAAAATATATGTATATGTATATATACATATGTGTATAAATACACGCATACATATGTAATATTTATATGTATTAAATACACAATATATTTATTTTTAAAGGTTCATTCATTCATTCATTCAATCATTCTCCATTACCTATCCACTTCACCTGGATGAGTGGGGTCTGGAGTTCCCTGCATGGTGCCAACTATTTTGGGTTTTTTTGTTTGGTTTTTTGCCAATTCCATGGGGAGCTTTGAGCTAGGATGCCTTTTTGGTATTACCCCAGTTGAGGCAAAGGTGCTGAGACTTTGGATTCCCATGTCAGCTCATCATTGGCCACAGCTTGTCTCTTTTTTTTTTTTGAATTTTATTTTTTTTATTTTTTATACAGCAGGTTCTTATTAGTTACCTTTTTACACATATTAGTGTATACATGTCAATCCCAATCTCCCAATTCATCCCACCACCACCACCCCCCGCCACTTTCCCGCCTTGGTGTCCATAAGTTTGTTTTCTACATCTGTGTCTCTATTTCTGCCCTGCAAACCAGTTCATCTGTACCATTTTTCTAGGTTCCACATATATGCATTAATATACGATATTTTTTCTCTTTCTGACTTACTTCACTCTGTATGACAGGCTCTAGATCCATCCACATCTCTAAAAATGACCCAATTTCGTTCCTTTTTATGGCTGAGTAATATTCCACTGTATATATGTACCATATCTTCTTTTTCCATTCATCTGTTGACAGACATTTAGGTTGCTTCCATGACCTGGCTATTGTAAATAGTGCTGCAATGAACACTGAGGTGCATGTGTCTTTTTGAATTACGGTTTTCTCTGGGTATATGCCCAGTAGTGGGATTGCTGGATCATATGGTAATTCTATTTTTAGGTTTTTTTTTTTTTTTTTTTTTTTTTTTTTTTTTTTTACTTTTGGGTTTATTTATTTATTTATGGCTGTGTTGGGTCTTCGTTTCTGTGCGAGGGCTTTCTCTAGTTGCGGCAAGTGGGGGCCACTCTTCATTGCGGTGCGCGGGCCTCTCACTATCGCGGCCTCTCTTGTTGCGGAGCACAGGCTCCAGACGCGCAGGCTCAGCAGTTGTGGCTCACGGGCCTAGCTGCTCCGCGGCATGTGGGATCCTCCCAGACCAGGGCCCGAATCTGCGTCCCCTGCATTGGCAGGCAGATTCTCAACCACTGCGCCACCAAGGAAGCCCTATTTTTAGGTTTTTAAGGAACCTCCATACTGTTCTCCATAGTGGCTGTATCAATTTACATTCCCACCAACAGTGCAAGAGGGTTCCCTCTTCTCCACACCCTCTCCAGCATTTGTTGTTGGTAGATTTTCTGATGATGCCCATTCTAACTGGTGTGAGGTGAGACCTCTTTGTAGTTTGGAATTGCATTTCTGTAATAATTAGTGATGTTGAGCAGCTTTTCACGTGCTTCTTGGCCATCTGTATGTCCTCTTCGGAGAAATTTCTATTTAGGTCTTCTGCCCATTTTCTGATTGGGTTGTTTGTTTTTTTAATATTGAGCTGCATGAGCTGTTTATGTATTTTGGAGATTTATCCTTTGCCCATTGCTTCATTTGCAAATATTTTCTCCCATTCTGAGGGTTGTCTTTTTGTCTTGTTTGCAGTTTCCTTTGCTTTGCAAAAGCTTTTAAGTTTCATTAGGTCCCATTTGTTTATTTTTGTTTTTATTTCCATTACTCTAGGTGGTGGATCAAAAAAGATCTTGCTGTGATTTATGTCATAGAGTGTTCTTCCTATGTTTTCTCTAAGAGTTTTATAGTGTCCAGTCTTACATTTAGGTCTCTAATCCATTTTGAGTTTATTTTTGTGTGTGGTGTTAGGGAGTGTTCTAATTTCATCCTTTTACATGTAGCTTTCCAGTTCTCCCAGCACCACTTATTGAAGAGACTGTCTTTTCTCCATTGCATATCCTTGCCTCCTTTGTCATAGATTAGTTGACCACAGGTGCGTGGGTTTATCTCTGGGCTTTCTATCCTGTTCTATTGATCTATATTTCTGTTTTTGTGCCAGTACCATACTGTCTTGATTACTGCAGCTTTGTAGTATAGTCTGAAGTCAGGGAGTCTGATTCCTCCAGCTCCGTTTTTTTCCCTCGAGATTGCTTTGGCTATTCAGGGTCTTTTGTGTCTCCATACAAATTTTAAGATTTTTTATTCTAGTTCTGTAAAAAATGCCACGGGTAATTTGATAGGGATTGCACTGACTCTACAGATTGCTTTGGGGAGTATAGTCATTTTCACAATATTGATTCTTCCAATCCAAGAACATGGTATATCTCTCCATCTGTTTGTATCATCTTTGATTTCTTTCATCAGTGTCTTATAGTTTTCTGAGTACAGGTCTTTTACCTCCTTAGGTAGGTTTATTCCTAGGTACTTTATTTTTGTTGCAATGGTGAATGGGATTGTTTCCTTAATTTCTCTTTCTGATCTTTCGCTGTTAGTGTATAGGATAGCAAGAGATTTCTGTGCATTAATTTTGTATCCTGCAACTTTACCAAATTCATTGATTAGCTCTAGTACTTTGCAGGTGGCATCTTTAGGATTCTCTATGTATAGTATCATGTCATCTGCAAACAGTGACAGTTTTACTTCTTCTTTTCCAATTTGTATTCCTTCTATTTCTTTTTCTTCTCTGACTGCCATGACCAGGACTTCCAAAACTATGTTGAATAATAGTGGCGAGAGTGGACATCCTTGTCTTGTTCCTGATCTTAGAGGAAATGTTTTCAGTTTTTCACCATTGAGAATGATGTTTGCTGTGGGTTTGTCGTATATGGTCTTTATTATGTTGAGGTAGGTTCCCTCTATGCCCACTTTCTGGAGAGTTTTTATCGTAAATGGGTGTTGAATTTTGTCAAAAGCTTTTTCTGCATCTATTGAGATGATCATATGGTTTTTCTTCTTCAACTTGCTAATATGGTGTATCACATTGACTGATTTGCGTATATTGAAGAATCCTTGCATCCCTGGGATAAATCCCACTTGATCATGGTGTTTGATCCTTTTAATGTGTTGCTGGATTCTGTTTGCTAGTATTTTGTTGAGGATTTTTGCATCTATATTCATCAGTGATATTGGTCTGTACTTTTCTGTTTCTGTAGCATCTTTGTCTGGTTTTGGTTTCAGGGTGATGGTGGCCTCATAGAATGAGTTTGGGAGTGTTCCTTCCTCGGCAATTTTTTGGAAGAGTTTGAGAAGGATGGGTGTTAGCTCTTCTCTAAATGTTTGATAGAATTCACCTGTGAAGCCATCTGGTCCTGGACTTTTGTTGGAAGATTTTTAATCACAGTTTCAATTTCATTACTTGTGATTGGTCTGTTCATATTTTCTATTTCTTCCTGGTTCAGTCTTAGAAGGTTATACCTTTCTAAGAATTTGTCCACTTCTTCCAGGGGGTCCATTCTATTGGCATAGAGTTGCTTGTAGTAGTCTTCTATGATGCTTTGTATTTCTGCGGTGTCTGTTGTAACTTCTCCTTTTTCATTTCTAATTTCATTGATTTGAGTTCTCGCCCTCTTTTTCTTGATGAATCTGGCTAAAGGTTTATCAATTTTGTTTATCTTCTCAAAGAACCAGCTTTTAGTTTTATTGATCTTTGCTATTGTTTTCTTTGTTTCTATTTCATTTATTTCTGCTCTGATCTTTATGATTTCTTTCCTTCTGCTAACTTCGGGTTTTGTTTGTTCTTCTTTCTCTAGTTCCTTTAGGTGTAAGGTTAGATTGTTTACTTGAGATTTTTCTTGTTTCTTGAGGTAGGCTTGTATAGCTATAAACTTCCCTCTTAGAACTGCTTTTGCTGCATCCCGTAAGTTTTGGATCATTGTGTTTTCATTGTAATTTGTCTCTAGGTATTTATTGATTTCCTCTTTGATTTCTTCAGTGATCTGTTGGTTATTTAGTAACATATTATTTAGGCTCCATGTGTTTGTGTTTTTTACATTTTTTTCCATGTAATTGATTTCTAATCTCATAGCATTGTGGTTGGAAAAGGTGCTTGGTATGACTTCAATTTTCTTAAATTTACCAAGGCTTGATTTGTGACCCAAGATGTGATCTATCCTGGAGAATGCTCCATGTGCACTTGAGAAGAAAGTGTAATCTGCTGTTTTTGGATGGAATGTCTTATAAATATCAATTAAATCTATCTGGTCTATTGTGTAATTTAAAGCTTGTGTTTCCTTATTAATTTGCTGTCTGGATGGTCTGTCCATTGGTGTAAGTGAGGTGTTAAAGTCTCCCACTACTGTGTTACTGTCGATTTCCTCTTTTAGAGCTGTTAGCAGTTGCCTTATGTATTGAGATGCTCCTATGTTGGGTGCATATATATTTATAATTGTTATATCTTCTTCTTGGATTGATCCCTTGATCATTATGTAGTGTCCTTCCTTGCCTCTTGTAACATCCTTCTTTATTTTAAAGTCTATTTTATCTGAGTATTGCTACTCCAGCTTTCTTTTGATTTCCATTTGCGTGGAATATCTTTTTCCATCCCCTCACTTTCAGTCTGTATGTGTCCATAGGTCTGAAATTGGTCTCTTGTAGACAGCATATATACGGGTCTTGTTTTTGTATCCATTTAGCGAGCCTGTGTCTTTTGGTTGGAGCATTTAATGCATTCACACTTAAGGTAATTATCGATATGTATGTTCCTGTTACCATTTTCTTAATTGTTATGGGTTTGTTTTTGTAGGTCCTTTTCTTCTCTTGTGTTTCCCACTTAGAGACGTTCCTTTAGCATTTGTTGTAGAGCTGGTTTGGTGGTGCTGAATTCTCTTAGCTTTTGCTTGTCTGTAAAGCTTTTGATTTCTCCATCAAATCTGAATGAGATCCTTGCTGGGTAGAGAAATCTTGGTTGTAGGTTCTTCCCTTTCATCACTTTAAATATATCGTGGCACTCCCTTCTGGCTTATAGAGTTTCTGCTGAGAAATCAGCCGTTAACCTTATGGGAGTTCCCTTGTATGTTATTTGTCATTTTTCCCTTGTTGCTTTCAATCATTTTTCTTTGTCTTTAATTTCTATCAATTTGATTACTACGTGTCTTGGCATGTTTCTCCTTGGGTTTATCCTGCCTGAGACTCTCTGCACTTCCTGGACTTGGGTGGCTATTTCCTTTCCCATGTTAGGGAAGTTTTCGACTATAATCTCTTCAAATATTTTCCCAGGTCCTTTCTCTCTCTCTTCTCCTTCTGGGACCCCTATAATGCGAATGTTGTTGCATTTAATGTTGTCCCAGAGGTCTCTTAGGCTGTCTTCATTTCTTTTCATTCTTTTTTCTTTATTCTGTTCCACAGCAGCGAATTCCACCCTTCTGTCTTCCAGGTCACTTATCCGTTCTTCTGCCTCAGTTATTCTGCTACTGATTCCTTCTAGTGTATTTTTCATTTCAGTTATTGTATTGTTCATCTCTGCTTGTTTCTTCTTTAATTCTTCTAGGTGTTTGTTCTTTAATTCTTCTAGGTCTTTGTTAAACATTTCTTGTATCTTCTCAATCTTTGCCTCCATTCTTTTTCCGAGGTCCTGGATCATCTTCACTATCATTATTCTGAATTCTTTTTCTGGAAGGTTGCCTATCTCCACTTCATTTAGTTGTTTCTCTGGGGTTTTATCTGGTCCCTTCATCTGGTACGAAGTCCTCTGCCTTTTCATTTTGTCTATTTTTCTGTGAATGTGGTTTTCGTTCCACAGGCTGCAGAATTGTAGTTCTTCTTGCTTCTGTTGTCTGTCCTCTAATGGATGAGGTTATCGGTGCCAACTATTTCTTATTAACCTTCTGAGGATACTACTGAGCTGATTAAGACAGTGAAAGTGAATTATTTGCAAATAGCACCTGTCAAGCAAAGGGGCCTTAATCTAGCAGGCAATGGCGGGTAGAGGCTCTAGGACTCTAGATTCTGTGTGGCTAAGAGGGAGAAAAATGCAGTTAAGAAGCCCAAAATACCTAAATTCTGAATCACTGCATCAACGATGTTTGTGAGAAACAGAATTTTTGTTTTTCCTGCCCATCCTCTGCTGGAGAAACCAAAGGAACATTCAATGGTTCTACATCCAGCAGAAAGTGGAAGGAGCAGAAAAAGCCCTGGTTACCCCCATGTTCACAGCTGGGATTCTCCAGCCAACAAAACATGAGCCATCTTTGCCTATTCTGTGAAATGAATGAGCTAGGCCCTATGTTGTGAGGAAATTGCTTCTGCTCTCCTAAAACAAAATGTCCATGCAACCCCACTTCCTCAGGAAGATCTTCTACAGAGAGGATGTCCTTTACAACAAAGGCTGGCCAATCACCAGGACCACCAAATGTTAACGGCTACTGGTGTCCCCTTTGTGGAAGCACTGGCCACATCTTCAAATTTTACATTTATTTGAATGATTTGCATTGACTGCCTAATAGACACTCAATTAAAATCTGCTGTTGAACAAATGAGTGGGTGAATAATAAATATACTAGACTAAACTCTTCAAGGGCACAGGCCAGTCAGAGCTCAGTGGCGGGCACAGAGCAACCAAGCTGTCAGATTTTGCAGAATCTGGACTCGCCTTGCTGTGACAGCCTGAAGGTTTAATGTGTCCCTCCAAATGGGAAGGGAATGGAGGGGAAGTAAAATCCAACCAAAGCTTTTCACAGGGTGAGGCATGCTGAAACAGCCACTTCTAATATTTGGTCTTTACTTACCATTTCCTGTGGATTTTAATGACCCACATCGTCAGCACACAAACATCAGCCTTGGTATAATGCCAGATGTATACATGTTTGCACAATACAGAAAAAGGCCTAAATTAAAGGTGACAGGACACAACCTTTTTGAGTCAGGTTTCCATCATTACTCAGTTGTATGGATGTGGGCGTGTTTCAGAGTTTCAATTCCCTTAAATCCAAGTGGACATACTCATTACATCCACCCCGTAGGATGCGGGAACAAATGAAGTGGTGGAGCGTCGTACCAGAAGCATGTTACTGGAAGGCTCGGTGTGTGCCAGGCACTGTGGTAAGTGCTGGGGCAAATACAAAGAATAATTATACTCTGCGCCGGCTTCCGGAGCCCAGGGCCTTGTAAATCACGGAAAAAAGGATCAAATCCTCCCCACATTAAGAGATTATCACATTGCTATTGCCAGCACTGCATTCATTTGAGTCCAAGCGGGCACCATTCTCTGCCGCTCTGACCGGAATCTCCCAACAGCAGGTGTCAACATCCCCTCTCTCCTCTGCACCTCCCCCCAGGCTCCCAGTTCAAGGCTCCATACTCTATAGTCTCTCAGTTAATGGCATTCCCAACCTGCCTTCAAGGCTCTCATTACACAACATAAAGAAGGGCCATTTGTATTGGCAGCCCTTTGGCTCTTGGTTTCCACTGGAGCAAAGAGGAAGAAAGAAGCAAAACACCAGGAGAACAACTGCCCTGGCACCTGACAGCTGCAGAGAGAGGCCCAGCTTAATACCATGTCTCCCTAGGTCTTGGGAGAGGTCAGAGCAACAGGTGCATCCGCATTCCAGAACTGAATGAAGTCCTACTATCGGTGGGACGGGAGTCAGCCTCCAGCTCCACGCCCAACATATCTCTCTCCAGCGCAGCGTGGAAGGCATTCCTTTTACAACTCCTGATTTTCCAATTTTAGAAAACACACTAATTCCCTTTCAGTGATATGCTCAAGTAACTTGTTTTTAAATAAGTAGGGATCAATGTTGTATTGTTAATTTGTTTACTGTCTTTCTCCCCTCTCTAGGATGTAAGCTGTCTAGGGCAGAAACTATTTTGTTCACTATTAGTTCTGGTGTCTAGAACAGTACCTGGCACGTAATACGTGTTCAATAAATATTGGTTGGATTAAGTAGGAGGGAAAAAGGGTAGGAGGAAGGGTGCATCTATCACAAAATCCTTCTCTCCTGCAAGAGGAACAACTGTTGTCCTGACCTGGAATCAGAAGACTACAGAAAAATGTACTGTGTTACCATGGCAACCACAGCTCCAAAAATAAAAATAGCCTTCAAAGCTGCCACAGGTCTTTGGTGGGAAAAGGCTAACCACTATTTGTAGACTGTACCTGGGCCCCAGGTTGACTACGAGCCAAAATATTGCCCCCCATGTGCTTTGCTCTCTGGAGCCTCGTTTTGGGAGAGGTCAACCACTCTTCACCTGGTGATGCCAAAGTTGTCTCCCCAAATAGAGAACACACTTAGAAGAGCAGCCATGTCTGGTCTCTGGGCACCTGCCGTCTGAGGGAAGACACAGTACAAAGGAAAAACCATGAAAGAAACCAAAAGACTTAAAACAGACAAACAATACATAGTAATCCAGATTTACATAAATGGCCCACGAGGGCATAATTATTCAACTTCAGGAGGACTTCCTGCTTTGTAAAATGATTTCCAATAGAATTCCATGAAAATCAAATTTCCTTCGAGTCCTTCATCCATTTGATTATTTATTCACTCCCTAAGTGTATGTTTACTACATTCCACGCAAAGAGCTCAGCAAGCACTGAATAAAACAAACACTGAACACAATTAACTCTGCCCTCACAGCTTCTGATCCAGTTAAAGATACAATGTGACCAAGTAGCCACAACTTAAGAACACAGATGTAATAAATACGTGAGTCAGGAAATACTTGCTAGAGCAACAATAACTAAGCTAAGATCCAAACGAGAAGAAGAGCAGGGTGGCCAAGGGGGTCAGTGTTACAAAAGAGGAATTCCGCACAAAGGAACAATGTCTGTGAAGACCTAAAAATAAAAGGAAGCATCCATCCAAGGCACTGAACGGTAACTCTGGCTGCAGGGTGAGCGGCATCAGGGAGACCAGTTAGGAGGACACTTGAGTAACATATGTGAGAGATGGTGATGGCCCAGGGAGCCGAGATGGTGGTGGAGATGAGAAGACAGACTTCCTCCAAAGGAGGGAAACCATGCAAAACTGAAGGGTACCAACCCTCCCCTCAAGGAACAGAGTGAGAGGAACTGGTTTGGAGGGAAAGGTGAAGAGTTCAGTTATGGACTGTTTTGAAGAACATTCCAATGGAAATGCCCATCAGCCAGTTGGAGAGATGAGCTTAAGGCTCAGGAAAGAGATGAGGTCTGAGATGTAAGTGTGAGAATCATCACCATGCAGGAATAATTAAATTCAAGAGAGTGAATAAAATAGTCCAAGGATAGTATGTAGATTCAGGAGAAGGAAAGGGGGTGGGGTGAGGGAGAGGGAGGGGAGACGGAGAAGGAGAAATAAGCCTGGATTCAGAACCTTAAGCAGACCAACACTGAAGAGACAGCCAGCCAAGAGCAGCCCACAAAGTATAAACTCATTTTCACCATGTATCAATATATCAGAAAAGTGACATCTCATCAAAGCAACACCAAACCACTGTTCAGCTTATACTCACCAGAGCAGCAGACTCAAAACCTCACAGACCACCAAAGAAATCTCAGTTTTATTAACTAATGATAACATGAGCATAATTCTTCAGACACATCTACTGAATTCTGTCTTACAAGATGAAGAAGAAATGTATACTCTCCATTTCACCAAGGAGAAAGACACTGAGGCCCAGAGAGACTGAGTAACCTGCCCAGGACCACACAGCAAAAAATAAATAAATAAATAACAGAACCAGAGCCTCTACCTCCGATGCTGCCTCAGACACCCCCCTGGACTGGCACAAAGGCAGTCGCCCTAGGACAACCATCACCCTGCCCCTAACAATGGATGAGGCCTGTCTGAGCTTCCTGGGTTCGCTGATGAAGATATGGCTCCATTCTGGGCCAAGATAGGCTCCTAGGGAAATGGGGTGGGCAGAATACGATAGTTAGGTTGCAGTAGATCAGTATTCTAGAGCCATCTCTGCCACTGACCAGCTTTGTCCACTGACCTTGCACTTCTCAGTTTGCTCAAAGGTGAAATGACCACACAAATCTCATCTACCATGAAGACTAGATTCTCTGAGCGAGATGCAGAGCAGAACTGTAGGTACTAAGGGGTGGCAGCTGAGTGCGAGAAAAGTAAGGCTATTCGGGGGTGAAATCTAGGTCCCAGGACGCTCCTCCCATCTCCCTCCCAGCAGATCTTTTCCTCAGACCTTTATTTTTTAATGTTTTAGTCCAAATTCCATATTCTACTGAAATAATCTTTTGCACACTAGTCTCCCCCACAGGCTGTGAGCTCCTCAAGGAAGGGCCACTTGTATCCATCTTTGTGCCCCAAGCACTTAGGACAGCACCTGATTCTCTGTAAGTGCCCAAAAAATGTTTGTTGAACTTGAGAATTACTTCTCCTGAGTTATCTACATTTTCAGCCTAATCTCTTTGGCTGCTAAACAAAAGGCGTGTCAACTAATAGAGGCGTTTTGGGAAGGAGTCCAAGCATGGAGAAGGCACTTCAGAGGAATTGTCCAGTGTCCCTAAGAACTTTCTGAATGGGCGGGCCACTTCCTACTCTGCTCACCTCTGAGACTGGCTCTGCCTTCTAACGTGTGTGGTTGCCAGTTCCTCCACTGTGTCTGCAGGGCTCCACAACCTCCACCGGGGAATCAGTGAGCACCAAGTAACTGGTAGCCCAAATCAAGGCTTCTCTTACTATCTGGAAGCAACAGCCCAAGTTACTAACAATAAGTCTCTGAAGGAATATTCTCAAAGGATAATGACCTGATAGTCTCTCATCTTCACTGAGGACAAAACAAGAGAGAATGAGTTTGAATTATACCATGGGGGATTTCAGTTAGATCTTCAGCAGAACTTTCTCAATAGTAGGACTTGAAAACATAGAAAGAAGTAACCAAGAGAGGAGAGGTGGTGCAATCTCTTTCCTGGGGCCTTTTTTTTTTTTAATGAGATCTTCACATGTCGAGAAGATGTGCTTCATCATAGACAGAGAAAACACATGGTATCACCCACGCTAAGGGCAAACTGTTCTCTGGAGAAGCTCCACCCTGTTCAGAGTAACCTTTATTACTGTCATTCCATCCAATCCCAAGAATACAGAAAGGTCAGGAAGAGCTTCCCAGTGTAATGACCCAGCTGGGAAACAAATGCTTGCCGGGTCAAGGCAGGCTGCTTTGAGGGGTCAGACCGGCACTCACGCCAAGCCTGGGTCACAGAGAACAGAAGAATGAGGCTAAGAGGCATCTTCTTTGATGAGAGGGCTTGTATCCCCCCCTGTGGAGAAATGTCTCATTCTGATGGTTCCTCCAGAAACAATGCTTCAGAAATCCTTTTATTTTCCTTATTTCACAGACTTACCTGTCCTTAACCTTTGGGTTTATGTTCTCCCTTACTTTATACAGGTACAAGGTGCAGAAGAGCTGATGAAAAAGGAAAGTTTCAATCAGAAAGAAACTCTGGGGAATTCCCTGGCAGTCCAGTGGTTAGGACTCCACGCTTCCACTGCAGGGGGCAAGGGTTTGATCTCTGGTCGGGGAACTAAGATCTCACAAGCCACATGGCATGGCCAAAAAAAGCCTCTTAATGAGAAAAAATACCGGGAGATAATGCACCAAGCATGCTACTAATGTTTGGGTTAGCATAGTAAAATGATGAGCTCTTTTCCTTTTCCCTACTGTCCAAAAGTTTTATATTAACTAGCTATTTGATCACACATACAATATTCATTGATTTTTATCATGTAAAAATTTCTTTTAAGACAAGCTGGGGGGACTTCCCTGGTGTCGCAGTGGTTAAGAATCCGCCTGCCAATGCAGGAGACACAGATTCGATCCCTGGTCCGGGAAGATCCCACGTGCTGCGGAGCAACTAAGCCCTTGAGCCACAACTACTGAGCCTGCGCTCTAGAGCCCGCAAGCCACAACTACTGAGCCCGCGTGCTACAACTACTGAAGCCCGAGCACCCAGAAGCCCGTGCTCCACAACAAGAGAAGCCACCGCAATGAGAAGCCCGCGCACCGCAACGAAGAGTAGCCTCTGCTCGCGGCAACTAGAGAAAGACCCCAAGCAGCAACGAAGACCCAACATGGGCAATAAATAAATACACACATAAATAAAAACAGTAAACTGAGTAAAAAAAAAAAAAAAGACAAGCTGGAAAACCCTTGGAGAGACTCAAATGTATTGCTATGTATATCCCCATATCCCCTCCCTCTTGCGTCTCCCTCCCACCCTCCTTATCCCACCCCTCTAGGTGGTCTCAAAGCACCGAGCTGATCTCCCTGCGCTACGCAGCTGCTTCAAAAAAAAAACAAAAAAACAGTCTTGCTAAACTAACCGTCCATCATCTTTCTGTATTTTCCTAATTGCTGGAGCAAATGATACATGGGTTACCGCACTCAACCCTGCCCAAACGGGGCCCCAAGGCAAATTCTTTTTGCATAGTTGCAAAAGAAAAGTGGAAAAACCAAGTGGGTTGTGGATTATTTTTTTCAGTCCCCTCACTCAGCCCCCTCATTTCCTGACTAAACTTGTGAACCAGAAGCAGCAAAGACCAAAAAACCTCTGTGGTCAGATCATGGAGGAAGGAGGTACCAGGCTGGCAGAAGCTCCAGAGACGTGACAGATAGAAATTAGCCCAGACTTTAGGTCAGAGGCCTGAGTTCCAGACTGTAACCCAGATCTGCCACTGAGACGTGCCTGATCACTCGTTTCCTTTATCTTATCCACAAAATCAGGGTGGAACAACCAGAGCCAGTTAGAATACGTACAAAGGATGCAGAAGAAAGGGCTTCACAGCATCTGACCCAAAAGGTGTATCAGGGCCTCAAATGAAAAAGCCATGGGTGTCCTCCTCTGTCTCCTCTTTACCACTGGTCTTAGCTAAGGAACAGCCGCACCTTCCTAGTGATGATTTTGATGAAGATTACCCAGGCACATGGTCTGAAAACAGGGAAGAATATTTGACACCAGGGCTATCTTCAGGAGGCGGCACCTGGCTGCCGCAGTGGCATGGAGGCTGGCGGGGGCAGGCCACGGCCTGACATCTCTGTGCCCCAGCTTGAGGCATCTCCATCCTGCCTTCCTTCCACATTTGATCTTCCGTTATGCATCACTGAAGGAAGCCTCACCACCTCCTCCTAGAGAAGGAAGGTTCCTTAGGCTCCAAAGTCACAGAACAAGAGCTCATAGACCTCCCACCCACCCCGAAAGATGTTGAAAAGCATCTCCCTTCACACCAGGTACAACTGCCCCTTAGCGAGTCACTGCACTGATATGGGCTTTGGAGGAAAGAACCCCAAGAGGGCAAAGCCTCCAGGAAAAGCCTGCAGACTTTGTAAAGCTCTTGTACACACAGCGACCCGGCAACCACGTCTGGGCTCTCAGGCCAGCTGGGCTCTGTATCTGAACGCCCGCTTCAGGGCCCAGCGGCTCACCCACTGGGGTCAAGAAGGAAATTCCCCACCGGCAGCTCAGCCATTCACGCGTCCTAAGGAAAACTCCGGAGTTACCCTAGAAGCAGTTATCAGTGCCCAGCATAGCAACTGGCGTACAGACGGTACCTGGGAGAAACTAACCAAGCGGGGCAGAGTTATCACCTGTTAATCTGCCCCATGAAAATCCCAGTCTCTCCCCTGACATGGAACTGGCACTTCCTGAGTGCAAAACCACCACGGAAACTCTCGAAATACCAACTGCCATGGAGGAAACTGGCCAGTGTGAATCAGCCCATGGGGCTTGGATCTACCTTCTCCTTTTCCACAGACTCTTTGAATCTGGAAACCACATCTACAGCCCAAGGTTGGCTGCTTCTCACGGAGCAGTTCACCTACGCCAGGTAGCACCGCCCTCACACATCCCCGTGCTGACCTCTGACCTCTGACACCTACACACTTATCCTCAGTGGCCTTCCCATCCTCCCGACCTCCTTCAGAACCTCCCTTTCCACGTGGGTGTGATCTCAAACACGCAAGGGCCAACTATTCCCAGGCCCCGGGGAGATGGTTCAGTGTAGCTGTGAAGAGCACGGGCTCTGGAATCAGAAGAACGTGATTCCGATCTCACCCTTGCTTCTGTGTGACCAGGAGCAAGTGAATCTCTGAACTTAAGGTTCCTCAGCTGTAAAACCCACCTGGGGGTTTGTTGTGAGGATTAAATGTGTATTTAAGGCTCTTAGCAGAAAGTAAGATGCAGTCCCCGCCCTCAAGGAAATAAGGGTCTGGGAGAGAGGTTTTTCCTAGTTTAACCTTATCCAGCACCAATTACTTATTTAATCTGCTGACAAATCACAGGTCTCCTGTTTGATGCTTTGTGTGAAGAAAGACATGAATTACCTCCCTCCCACACTCTCTGTGCTTCTCCTAGATGTCAGGGTCCGCACCGAGCTGATGGGAGCAGCACACATCAGCCTGCTCCCTGGAAACTGAGCTGAAACCGAAAGCAAGACTCCCTTGGAAGGTCAGAGGAAGGGGATGAAGACTTACGATAAATATACCAGTGATGAATAATCATTACGTGCAAACCCACATGGCGGCTAGACTGGCAACAGTTAGATAACCAGGCTCGCCAGGCTGGCAGAATCAGTGAGAGGCGCCACCTGAGGTCAGGTGTGCAGCCGAGCAGAAGTCATGACAGGGTAGATGTGTCACACAGAAGAGGGGACAGAACTGCCACGGGAAAGTGGTGCAAGAGGTGATAATAAGGAGGGCGTCCTGGGGAGACAGAGCAGAGAAGCGCTTCTGTGTCCCCCAGACAGACAGCCTGCCGTCGGGCGGCCACACCTACACCCTTGCCCCTTGTCAGCGCTCCTTTCCCCCTCCAGAGAATGATGTCAGGATGCCATCACAAAAGTTGTGTCTCTGTCCAATTCTGACCTCTTGCCGTAATCCAGCGGGTGAGAGAGGGACTCTAATCCTCAATTTGGGTTTTGAACAATCACCACAACCAGTTATGGCCAAGGGATTTGGGCAGACACGCAGGTACTAATTCTAAAAGCCTGCCCCATCAACTTCAGACTACGTTATCCGTGGAGCTCAGAGGGCAACGCGGCCAGCAAAAAACGGTGCCACCTTATGTTAAACAGTGGCTAAGATGACAATTCCCAGCTGTAACAGTAAGTGCCGGAAGAACAGCGCAAGGCTCAGGCCTCTACCTCGCACCCGGTTCACACAGAACAGCAAGAATTCGTTGCCTCCAATACCACTCTGAGCATGTCTCTCCTGGGTTCCGGAACCTACAATGGCTCCCCGTTGAGTTGAATCCTCTTTGCAGACAAAGCACACTGTCCATAGGATCTCAATACATCTTTGTTGACTGACTGACTAATTGAAGTGCAAACTCTTCAGCATAAATCATAGTCTGTCGGCCCATCACCTCACCACCCTCATTTTTCCACATCCCTCATCAAGACCACACTTGGTCATCCATCCCCATCTTCAAGCCAACACACCCAAACTGCCTTCACCAGAGGCTTCTGGTTCCCATTCAAAACTCAGCTCTCCACAGAAAGTAGATTCGTGATTGCCTAGGGCTGGGGGCGAGGAGTAGAGGGGGATTGAAGGTGCTATACAAAGGGTATGGGTTTCTTTTCGAGGTCATGAAAATGTTCTAAAATTGACTGTGGTGATAGTTACACATATTTGTGAATATACTAAAAACCATTGAATTATGTACTTTAAAACTGACTAAATTGTATGGCATGTAAATTATATCTCAATAAAGCTGTCACACATCAAAAAACTCAGTTCTGGACTCATGTCCTCCAGGAAATTTTCCCTCATTCATGAATAAGGATAATTTCACTCCAAAGAGGAGAGAAGAAGGAACCATTCACTCAATCGTTATTAATTTACACATCAATAAACATCTATTGATCATGACGAAAGGCCAAGTACAGTGCTAGACAGTGAAGATCCAAGGATGAAACAGACAAAATTGGACTCAGAGTACTGGCCCCCAAGGTCTTTGCTAACTTCACCGTTTTCTCTACTTCTTTCTTCCCAGGATTAAGGAAAAGAAAGGGGTCTCCTGATTCTCTTTATATTTTCATCTTTGTGCAGTTAAAATCCACAAGCTGAGGCCCTCTTGACCCCGTGCCTTCTACCACATCAGACAGAATTGCATCGCAGGCCTGAAAGGGGCTTTTCTCTGTTGCGGAGAGGTAGACTTGGGGTGGGGACAGTGAAGAGGAAGGACGCTGTGCTGGGCCTGGTGTGCTAATCCCCCTAATCCAAGCCTGAGCTGGGTCACTTTCCAATCATTATATCCAGAACGTGTAACATGTGAGGAGTCCCAGGTCCTGCTCCAGGACACGTGAGTATGTAACCTATACTCTCAAGCACACATCCACTCCATGTGAGCCACTCACAGAATGATGACAATAATCCTTCCCCCTTGCACAGCAAGAGGACGTTTACAAAACAGTTCCACGTGTATCACTTGAGACCTCCCACTAATCCACAGATGGAGAAGATGAAACAGAGGTGAAGGGAGGTGTCCAAGGTTCCACAGCGAAGCAATGACAGAACTTAAATTTAAACCCAGGTCTCCTGACTTGAGTTCCAATTCTCTTTGTGCCCTATTGCCTCTAAATGTCAATTCCTCCTCAGGGAATCATCTTGGCCATTTACAAGCACCCCTTCGCTTGACTGCTTCTTTTCTTTCCAAGAAGCCTTCTACTTCCAAGGCCTAAAAGAGATGGGTTTTTGTTTTGGCCACAGTCGAGATAGAGTCCAACAGGAGGCAGTTTAACAGTGGTTAAGAGTAGAGATCTGAGTCAGACAAATTTGGGTTTGAATCCAGAGATTGTCTTTTTATACATATGTACATATATTCTTCTAATCCAGCAGGCCGCCATTGAAAACAACTGCCATCTGGGGGTGTGCTGTGCCATGCGGCTTGTGGGATTTTAGTTCCCCGACCAGGGATCGAATCTGGGCCTTGGCAGTGAGAGTGTGGAGTCCTAACCACTGGACCACCAGGGAATTCCCCAACTGCCAGTTTTTAAACTACTCCTCGAAGGTGAAAACCCTTCCTGATTTAAAAGTATGTTTCCTGCTCCAACAAAAATGAAGATTCCACTAAAATTTTTTTTTGCCCACACGGCTTGCAGAGATCTTAGTTCCCGGACCAGGAATCGAACCCGTGCCCTTGGCAGTGAAAGTGCAGAGTCCTAACCACTGGACGGCCAGGGAAGTCCCTCCACTGCACCTTTAGACAACTCTCAAAACCAAGACAGACTTCCCTAAATCTAACCAAACCCTCCCCTATCCCTTCCCTGGCTACCAGCGTTAAGAATCTGCCCCATATGCTGTCCTCAGTATACATGGCAGAATCTCAGGATCAAAACAGGGCCTCTTTCAGGGTTTCTCACATTTGAGGGGAAAGCTGACAAACACGGATGAACTATTTTAGTTCAAGATTAGCTCCCACCAAGCTTGCCCCATTTCCCTCTACTCTCTGGAAAAGGTGACAGGATGAAGTAAGAGTACAGAAAGAATTGTTATCCTCAGGTCCCCAAAAAGCCCCAGAACCAAGGTTTACATCTGCGCCTGCAGGGATAACCACATCCAGTCATTACAACCAAAAAAGTGAAAGGAAGCCTGGCAGGCTTAAAATGCTCATCTTCTGTGTGACCCAGCCCAATTCCTCAGCGCCCCCTCAACGACACATCTCACCCTGTTCTTATGCCTTCATCTGTACTGTTCCCCTTTCCTGATCTCATGCCCCTGACATTATATTCTTCCTGTTTTCTACTACTTTTCTGTACGTGCTGTGGTTTGAGCCTCTTCCTTCCAGAAGTCTTCTGTACCACATGGCACACACAGTATATGTCTTCCAAAGATTCCATCTCCTCAATACCAGGGAAACTCACATGCCGTAATTTCTTATCCAAGTCTCCTCCCATCCTCCTTCTCAACTTCCACATCCCCACACTCTACCCAGCTCTACCCACCCTCCCTCCCTGCCTCCTGGCCATAGCACCATTAGCTGGTACCAGACTGAACTCACAAGAACATATCCAATAAATACTTGTTGAGCTGAAATGAATGGAATTGAATAGACTGGGAGGAGGAGTCCCGGGGAAGGTGGCCAATCACTTGTCTGCCCCACGCAAAGGCACAGACCACTGTTAGGAGACAGGGCCCTAGAGTCTGAAGGTAAATGGGTAGGGTCCAAGACATCAATGAGCCATTGAGGACTGCCCCCCCCTCCTCCACCAGGCAATGGCCTTGGCTCAAACACAACCCCTGGCCAAGGTTGTGTGGAGCTGCCCTATGGTCTTCTACACCAGTTCTCTGTCTAGGGAAGGCAAACTTCCCGACTACTCAGATGCCACATTTATCCAGACAAGGAGTAGCTGGTACAAACCATAATGGTGTGGACCAGGCCTAGGTGTCTAAAGATTCTGTGTGATAAGAAATGGGACTCACTCAATGTGAATACTCCGCCACCTCCTCTACACATGGGGGCCAGGAAAGGCAACCGGGGGTGGCCAAAAATAAAATAATAAAAATTGAAATGGAGCTTAGAAACTGAAGTCTGAGTGGAGGAGCCACTTAACGTCTTGCCTTCTACGATCTCTGTCTGTACAATGGGACTGACAGGAGTACCCATCTCAAAGAGGTTTCGTGGGGATTAAATGTGGAGATGCACCGTGAAGTGCTCATCATACTGACCGAGAATGATAAGGGTTCAATAAACATCAGCTGCTATGGTTGTTAGTATTCATGTTGCTGTGAGGATCCAATAGGATGGAACGCAGGTGTAATGGAAAGTCACCGGCCCCCCGGCCGGGACTGGGGAGATGGGTGACACGTGGGGAAGCCGTCCACCCTGGCGAAGGGCTCCTGCAATCCTCGGCCAAGTTCCCCGGGGTGCCCTGGGCACCCCCCCACCCCACCTCCCCGACGGCTGTGGGGAGGCCGGGGGAGGAAAAGGGAAGAAGGCTGGGGCGGGACAGGCACGTACCTGCTTTCGCTGCACTCCTTCCGCTCACTCACCCGCAGCCACTTGCGGAGGAGGAAGCGTTTGCGGCGCGGGGAAGCGCTGGGCGTGGAGCAGTTGGACCACGGGGTGTCTTCGTCGCTGGAGGGCGTGATCTCGATGGACGGCAGCTGCAGAAACTCCTTGCCCGGAGCCAAGACGCCGGGCAGTTCCCGGCTCAGCCCGGCCTCCAGGCTCGGCTCCTGCACATTCTTGGTGCGGCGCATCTTGAAGCGCCGGCGGCGGAGCGTGGGGGTCGACGAGCTGGACCAGACCCGGCTGCCCTCGGGCGCGCCCCGCGGCTCGGGCACCTGCAGGGCGGGCGGCTGCAGGCTCTCCATCATGTTGGCCGCCGGCATGGGGCCCGCCGCCTCCGCCCGGCGCCTCGCCGCCCGCGGGCCGCGCTCCCCGCCCCTCGCCCGCGGCGCCCGGCCTCTCACGTTAGGAAACGCTCGCCGCTCGAGCCGCGAGCGGAGCAAGTTCGTCTCCCGGAGCGCCGCGCGGAATGGGGGAGCTCGGGGGAGCGCGGGGGCCCGCGGCGCGACCGCCCCGGAGTCTAACTCGGCCGCCCGGCCGCCCTCCGGGGCTCCCCTCGCGCGCCCGCTGCTTCTCCTTCGGCGGCGCTCCCTCGCCGGCTGGCGGCGGCTGTGCCCGAGCGGGACTCGGCGGCCCGGGCCCCGGGAGGGGGCGGCTCGGCAAACTCTCAGCGGTTTGCGTTCGGCGGACTAGGCTGGGGAGCCGTCTTGGCGCTGCAGGGAGGCAGAGAGCGGGAGGAAGAGGCAGAGGGGGAGAGAGAGAGAGAGAGGAAGCAGACGCTGGATGAAAACAAAAGAGGAGGAGCAGGGGCCGAGGAGCGGGGGTCACTGCTGTCCAGAAAGGGCGTGCACAGGCGGCGACAGCTAGCGTAACTGTACGCGGGATCCCTGGGGAGGGACGCCACCTCCGAGCCAAGGCTGCTCCAATCAGCCGAATGAAATAGGATCACAGCCCAAACTTTCTCAAAGCGACTGCTGGCCAGGCAGCTCTCATTAATCTAACTGCCTGCTCTTTCTTTGAGGGGGAGCAGGGGAAGGGAGGAACCGAGGAATTCAGTCCTGACTCGCCAGGGCCACCCAGGATACAGGGTTGAGGGAAAACTAGGGACTCGTGGGCTGGATCTCCTCTCCTGAGAAACGTGCTTTCTCTGAATAACTTGGGGTGCAGGGGGTGGGCACAGGAAGCCTGGGAGGGAGAGGGAGACAGCAAGGTTCTGGAGACTGCTTCCAAAATGACAGGCTGAGAAGAGAGGACAGCAGACATTACATATGGAGGAAGGACAGACAGTAGGACCTGAGAGACACAGGACCAGTCAGGAAACGGGAGTGATCTCCGTGCATCTGGAGTGACCCCGTCAATACCAGAGCCCCATCCCAAGCACAGAATGAAATGAGAGGAAGGTAAGCACCCAGAAGGCGAAGCATCCAGCAAAGTGAGTCTCAGGGAGCTAAGGGCACTCCCTTTACGTTCCTGGGGGCTGGATCCAGTCTGCTTCAACCTGCAAGGGGCATGGACTGGGTCACAAAAAGTCTGTATGTCCCCAGGTCATGGAACCTAGGAAGTCTGGATCAGTCCTGTAGTGTCCCAAGCTATCCTGAACCCCTCACTCTCTAGACCCAGGTACCACCCCAAGAGATTGGCCCTAGAACTGATCCACCTTACCGAGGAGCCCTCTGTCAGGACCGAGTCTAAAGCAGCCCAGCTCCTAGATCATAGACTGTTACCGCCCATCTTTCCTCCCAGCCCAGCGCATGCGCCTCTCCAGTAAGTCCTGCACGTGAGAACCAAAGTAGAGATGATGGCTTTCAAAGAGACCAGTAGGAGTACAAATAATGCACCATTAAGTCCACAGTGCAATTCACCCAGTCCTCTCTGCCCCTCTCCGCGAGTCCAGTAGGGAAACAATGCCCAGCTTCTGTGCCAGCATGAAGGTCATGAGAACATTTCACAAGTGTCCCAAAGCTGAGGAAAACATCACATTCCTAAAGACCACCTGAACTCACTGTAAGAGAATATGTCCCTGCAGTTCAAGTGTGACAGCTGGCCATGGGTCCACCATGCCCTGCAATGACACAGGTGGGGAGCTCAAGGCATTGTGACCCCTGCACAGCCTCCATGAGGCCAGGAATCTGAGGGAAGTATGTTTTGCTCAGGGAGAGAGAGAGACTGAAGCCGAAAAGCCAGAGCCAGGCCCACCTGTAAATGACTCCCTGGAACAGCGGGCCTGTCTTATTTCTGACTCTTCTCCACATCCGGCCACTGGCTTTCTCAAGGGTGGCTTGGAATCATTCTATTTTAACTCCTGGTTGTGTCCCGGAAAGGATAAACTCCTTCCCATCAGGTGTCAGGCCTGGCAAGCAGCAGGATACTGCCTCCGGCTCCGGGAATGCCAAGGAAGCCAGGCTGTCCCTCCAAACTTCAGGGTCCGGAGCTAAGCCACAGAGCTGCTCACTGCCTTGGATTTCCTCCAAAGACGAGCGGGTTGCCGGGGATCTGGTAACTTTTCAGTTCAAGGAACCTGCTTGTTAAGGGGGGCTGTTGAACTAAGAGAGCGGCGTCTCAGGTGTTTAAGGGGCAAAAGGAAGGTGGGTGGGCTCACTACCGTTCACTGGGAAGCCAAAAAACAAAACAAGATGGAACAAAACAGGAGGGTGCACAGACAGGGGCCAGAAGGTTCCATGGGTATTTTGGGGAGAGGAAGATTCAGCAAGGGGAGCGGCCCCCTTAAGGGGACCGTGCGCCCTTTGAATTTAAATGTACGCCCCTTGAAAGGAAGAAAAGCAAGCAGCTTCCTCCTCCCACACACTTCAGCCCCTTTTCCACCCACAAGAGATGCTGGACCTAAAATCTAAAACCCTATGAGGTTTAATTTAAGCCTTGTGCCCAGCAGTAGTTGAGAGTGATCATTTACACTTCTCCTGGCCTGAGGGAAAACCTCCTCCACACTAAGTCTGCAACGGTTTCCCTTGAGAAGCAGATACCCAGAGTACCTGAACCCCCAGCCACTGTCCTAGCTCACCTCCACCAGCAGTCTCAGCTTAAAGAAAAGACCGTACTTGTCACCCAATAAAGCCCTACTCAAAACACATCCACCAGAAACTAACACAACATTGCAAATCAACTCTACTTCAATAAAAAAAAATTTTTTTTCTTTTAAAACACATCCCCATCCCACCACCCTCCGCTGTTTCCTTTCCACTGTGGCACTGTCAAGGAAGATGATAAATGGGACACCAGTTTGAAAATGAAATGCCCTCCAGCTGCAAGTCATCACTGCTGTGAAAACTACACACATTGAAGGAAGGACCAAGTTTGTCCTTCCTTTGATTCTGTCCAGTGTCCTGTGTGTTTTGTTTGTAAAGCAACCTTTACACTGTCACAAAGGCTTTCTCATATGTAATAGTTTATCTTCCCAGTGACCCTAGCAGTGAGAAGGACAGATGTTATTACCCTCATTTTATAATTTATTGAAGTGAGGCACAGAAAGATATCCAAGGTCAGAGATAAGAACACAATAACTGATCCATGACAAAGCCAGAACTTGAACCTGGGTCATCTGAAGCCACTTAGAGGCCACCCAAATCTCACCAAATGCATCAGCTCTGGAAAAGCAGGTCCCTTGGAGCACCAGCATTTTACCAGCCCTGATTTTAGTTGGGTATGTCACGAAACGACGTGTAGCTATTCAGTTCCATCCGTTATTTTACAAGTGTGGAAAGGGAAGTGCAAAGTTCTGCAAAACAATTTCTCAGAGGAGCTGGTGTCAGGGGGTCAGGACTAAAGAGCTTCAGAATCTGAGCCACTGCATTCCTCCCAAGTCCCCCCACCCTACCACTTCTCTCCCATATTTCACTCTCAGCCGACTCGGCGGTTCCCTGGGAAACTGCCCTCACCTCTGGCTCTCCAGACAGGTGGTGCCAGGCCAACCAGGCCTCCCTGCCCCCAGCTCACAGCCAGGCCTCTGACTTTAAAGAAAGGAGCTCATATTACCAAGCAACTGTTGTTTATTCTCAACTGTTCAGGCTCCCTTTTCCTGCAGACACAAGACATCCAACACCTGTCTGTTACTTCTGGAGCCCCGCAAACTCCAAAGTCCATTATTCAGCAGAAACTTCCAGGAGGGAACTTAAGTGAAAAATAGCAGCTGAGAAGCTAGATTTCTCCTGGGTGCCCACCCAAGTGATTGGGAGACAGAAGGGGCAGGTCACCACCCACCCACATCCCTCCAGCCCCAGGGATGCCAAGGGCAGGCAGCTCCCCATAGCACGGACAGGCGTGTCCCCTCCAACGCGGCTGCCACAGGACAGTCAGTGCTCCCCCTCAAGGTGAGGACACAGACTCTCTCTCCCTCATGACATCAGAATAGCCAGACCCATGCGCTGGCTCACGGGCCGGAGAAAGAAGTGGGCAGTGGGCATTCACGAAGAGAAACTTGTTGCTATCAGAGAAACTGGAAATCCTGATAGAAATGTGGACGAGGCCTTAAGAGCAGTGTAATGAACTGTCTTCAAATACAAAATGAAGCACGGCCGGATCATATACTGAAACACTTCTTCCGTTGCCAACCAAGAGGAAATGAGTTTGTGTAGTACTCTGTGTGGGAGATTCAGGTTAGATGATAAACATTTCCCGGGAGAAAGGCCAATTAAGGGCTGGAATGGATGACCTAAGATGGTTAGAGGGCGGCTTTCTCTGCACATCTTTAAAGGTAACTGGGGCCCAGTTAGAGGCAGAGGCAGAAAAGAATGATCTCGTAAAGGCCCAACCATCATGGGTCTGTGGGCCCCAGATTTTCTCTCTTTTAAATAAAAGCAATTCACGTATGCCTAAAACAAAGTCCATTTGAACTGATGCATTTCTGGCCCAGGGCGTTTTGATTACTGGATACTAAATACCTCCCTGAAACCCACAGACAGCGTTAATATCTTGCACCGTGAAACAGAAATCCGAGGGTGGTGAAGGACAAGGAGCCGGGAGCAGGGACGGCGGGGGCCGGTGAAATTGGAGGGAGTGAGCTCAAGCCCTCCCCTGGGAGCCTGAGTCTGCTCCTTGCTCTAATCCCTCCCTTATCACCCTATGCAGGGGCTCGTGACTGAAGCCATCAGTGCGGTTTCTGCGCTCAGCTTGTGTGATTAGAGGAGGCTGGACGATGCTGGCTAAGCACGACCTAAACAAAACCACAGTGGACCAGCCTCCACGTCCAGCTTCTCCTTCTGAGAAAAAGGAAGAAAGAGCTGCAAGACTTTTCCCGGGTCTCAGTTCCCAAGGATGGTGCGCTGGCGAGGCCTCTCAGCCTTGGGAAACGCGCAAGGTTGGCAGCACGCTTCCGCCAGCCTTCGGGGGCCGATGCCAGGGTAAGCCATGACGTCACCCCGGGAGGACTGTCACCAGATAAGCCTCCCTGGTTTAATTGCTCATCGAAAGGCTTCGGAGTCAATCCAGACTATTCTGCACAACATTTGGCTGACCCTGATCTTGCGGACAGACATCATCACTTGTCCTCTACATCTTCCAAAGGACATCGTCAGGGCTGGAAAAGACTTCCTGCGGTCACCCCACCCGTCTCCTTGTCGTCCATTCCAGAGGAGGCAGGTGGCCTGCTCTGGGTTACCTGCTGCTTTCCTCGGAAGGGTCCAAATACTATGGGCACTGTAAACTAGTGACTGCGTGCACAGGCCCACAGGCCTGTTCTCTGAGCTTCTGACCCTTTCCACCACTTACCAGCTGTTGGATTTGGTGATGAGTTATTTAATTTCTCTTTTTGTCTCTGTCTCCGCACCTAAAAAAAATCAGGATAATTAATAGTGTCTACGGGACTTCCCTGGTGGTCCAGTGGTTAAGACTCCGCACTCACAATGCAGGGGGTCCGGGTTCGATCCCTGGTCAGGGAACTAGATTCCGCGTGCCACAACTAAGACCCGGCGCAGCCAAATAAATAAATAAATAAATATTTTTAAAAAATAGTGTCTCCCTCCTGCAGCTGTTGTGAGAGCATCTGAACAGCGTAGGGCACTTAGAATAGCGCTTGGCACCTAGGAAGTGCTCTATAAATGTTGGCCTTTTTGTACCTAATTAAGTCTCCGTTATAAGACCTGTGTTAGGAAACATGACTACTCGCGTTGATTTTCCATTCAGTTTACTTCTAAGAGTACATGCTAAGCTACAGCACTGTGTGAGGTTCCTTACTAAGGACTGGGGAGACAGCAAGACAAGCGTGACACGGGATGTGCGCTGGAGCATACAGCCTAGCAGGGCAGAATTAATTATGTGCAAAATGTAAGCACTAACAGGTGTGAGTGGAAAATCGATAAATTTTAACCAGAGGGAAAGAGTGGTCTAGGAAGGCTGCATGGAGGAATTAGTATTGAAGTGAAGACTTAACGTATGAATTTCAGTAGAAAGGAGGAATGGAGCATTCTGGAGTAAAGGAAACGTTTGAGTAAAGGCACTGAAGAGAAAAAAACCCATGGAGAGTTTTTGACAATAGGGAGAAAGAAGTCAGGGCTCATGGAAGGACATAGAGGAGATGAGGATGGACAAACAAGAGGGTCATATTGGTGAGTATTTAAAGTTTAGTTTACTCTTTAAACAAAGGGATGCTATTCAAGTTTTGCTGGGGTTTTTTTCTTGAGGGGGGGCAGTGACATTATCAACCTGTATTTGAGGAACAGCAGTTCTGGTGACAGTGTGAAATACATATTGGAGAAGCAAAAGATGGGACACACAGAGGCCAATCCAGAGACTGTCATTCAATCGGTCCATATTTTTGGAGTATCAACTATATACATGGCAAACAGTGCAGGTAAATGATGGAGAAAATGTGAAATAGGGTGGGAGAAAAATGTAGGATGAGAGGAGGTGGGCAAGGGAAAGAAAAGTCCTATGAAGATTTATTCAGAGGCACAGATTGGAAGAAAACCAAGAATGTGGGATGATTCGGAAGTCAAGGGAAGGAAGGAGCCAGTGTTTGTTGAATGACTACTGCAAGCCAGACACCGGGCAAAGTGCTTCACACACGAAGTCCCATTCAACCCTCCCAACCACCCTGAGAAACAGAGATCGAAAGTCCCATGTTAGGATGAGGAGAGATTTTAAAAGGTGCCTGACTTGCCCAAGTTCACACAGCAAGTGGAAGAGGAGCACAAATTTAAACCAGGGTCTCCCTGCTTTAAAACTCATGCTTTTTCAATTACACCACATTTCAGAAAGCTAAGTGATGCCCAATGCTGTAATGAAGTCAGGCAGGAGGAAGACTGAGATAATCCCATTAGATTTTGTAATTGGGTTGTTGGTGACCTCTGAGGGAACAGCGGTGGTGAGGGCAGGAGACGGAATGCGATTGCTACAGATGGAAGAGCACGGAGCGAAGCAATACATGGAGGCTGCAAGAGACCGTGCTTTCCAGAAACCAGGCAGTGGAAGGAGTGCCTTTCATTCCTATTCGTTCTTAAATAGTTATTGAGCATCTTCTGTGTGTTAAACACTCTTCGAGGATCTGGAGTTAGACTGGGAAAAGTAGTGTGTGTGTGTGTGTGTGTGTGTGTGTGTGTGTGTGTGTGATTGTTGGCAGATGTTATGTTTCAGAGGAACAAAATGTGACTGTATGATTATGCCTTTTAAAATGGAGCTCTGCCTATATCTGCTAAGAAAATTGAAGCTTGGGGGTGTACCTGGTAATCTAGCAAATCAATCAAAAAGTATTTAATATGCCCAGACTCTAAGCATACCATAATACTGGGTACTGTAAAAGGTTTCTGAAAAGTTTCTGCAAAACTATTTATTTATTCCTCAAAATAATTTTTGAATGTTTATCAAAGATGACCCTGGCCTCAATTGCTTCAAATCTTGAGGCAGGGGGGAGAGCAGAAAACCAATCCAAGAACTACAGTTTGGTAAGAAAACCCACTTCAATAGAAGCATGTACCAAATGCAGTGTGAGCCCACAGGAGAGAGAGCTTGATCCAGAAAGAACTTCTTGGAGGAGACAGTACCTACCCAAGGTGGAAGGTTAGCAGAGGAGTTTTCCAGCTAGACCAAGGGGGGCATGCTTCCAGGCAGAAGGACCACTTGTGCAAAGGCACTGAGGTGTAAAAGAGAGCAGGGTATATTCTTGGAATCACAAAAAGAACAGCCTGGATCATAATGTTCCATTAGGTGAGGGATGAGAGCAAGAGATTACATCTACTATAAATCTTCCTTCATTCACCCATTTAAACACAAATTGATTGAGCACGCTATGTTCTAAGTGCTAGAAAACAAGGTGGGGGAGTGTCTGTGCACATAGCCAAGTCTGTGCCCTGGAGGAGTTTACATCCTGGTGATCACAAAATTCCAGAATGATGGAACAGAGATTTCAAAGATCTGACCCAACCATCACTTTATCTCCACTGTTCGTTCTGTTTCAGAGATTAGAGAAGGAGGCACAGGGAGGTTACAGACATTTACTAAAGTCACATATCAAACAGCAAAGGATTCACAGATGATAAAAGTGCTTTGCATGCAAAGACCAAGACAAAGACCTGGAGGCTTAATTCACTCAAAGAGAAGGGCCCCAAAGCTCTAGGAAATGATTCCTTTCAAGCACTAAAGCAACCACCTAAGGCTTTTATTTCTGACAGAAACTCGGGCTATTCCACCTCCCTTAAATCAGAAAAGTAGCCCCCTTTTACAAAGACGCAAACCCGGATCCAGAGCAGTAGAGATGTTGGAACAGTGCTTCCAGGGTTGACCAGAACCGTGGTAACTTCTTGCCCTGGGGTATGACGCTGAAACTGTAAAAGCTGCCCAGTTTGTTCTGATGGATACAACGGCATGTTTGCCAAGCATGACAGGGACACTAGCCTTTACATACCACTTCAAACCAAAAATTCGAGTTATTTTGTTGTGACACAGGAAGGAGCTAAAGAAGGCTGGGCTCAGGAGAGGCTTTTCAGCCGCAGCCCATGTAATCCACATCTGGACAAAGATTCCCACTGCAACCTGAGTTGTTTATCCTTCTGCAAGGAACACATCTGGAGGCAGTAAGTGTAGATAATTCATTCCTGTAAAATTCTGCATTTAGTGTGAGCTCTTGCCTTGAAATGAAAGTCACACTGTCAGATGTTCCCACTTTTCAGGAATAAATAGTCCACCACCCTCTACCCTGGCTGTACTCCGCCCGCAACTGCCCCCTAGTGGCAACGCCGGTGCTTGCACTCCCCCACCCCTCCTCTAGGAGCTGAGACCCTGGACCACTGCCCACAAAATTCACAATTCAGTGACTGCTTGGTATTTTAAACACTCTGAAATTGGGATTTGGGGATTGGTTATGCTGGGTGATCTCTGAAGTCTCGATTGTAGCTCTCACAGTCTATGAACTGGAAAAGTCTACTTTGCTTTAAGCAATCCTGGTGTATGAAAACACAGATTTTAAAAATGTATGCACTGGGGGTGGGCTTCCCTGGTGGCGCAGTGGTTAAGAATCCCCCTGCCAATGCAGGGGACACGGGTTCGAGCCCTGGTCCGGGAAGATCCCACATGCCGCAGAGCAACTAAGCCCGTGCACCACAACTACTGAGCCTGTGTTCTAGAGTCTGTGAGCCACAACTACCGAGCCCAAGTGCCACAACTACTGAAGCCCATGTGCCTAGAGCCCGAGCTCCACAACAAGAGAAGCCACCACAATGAGAAGCCTGTGCACCACAACGAAGAGTAGCCCCCGCTTGCCACAACTAGAGAAAGACCGTGTGCAGCAACGAAAACCCAACACAGCCAAAAATAAATAAAATAAATTAATTTTTTTAAAAAATAATAAAAAAATTAAAAGGTATGCACTGGGGGGACTTCCCTGGTGGTGCAGTGGTTAAGACTGCACGCTCCCAATGCAGGGGGCCCGGGTTCGATACCTGGTCAGGGCACTAGATCCTACATGCATGCTGCAACTAAGAGTTCACATGCCACAACTAAGGAGCCCGCCTGCCGCAACTAAGACCTGGCATAACCAAATAAAAATAGATAAATAAATACTTTAAAAAAATGTATGCATTGTAATGATCATCTTATAATACAAAGCATTTGTTTTACAGAAAGGATTCATTAAAATAGATTGTTTCTTTAGATGTAGGAACATTTTTATTCAATTAATCGACTTGAATACGGCACACTCTACGAGGAGACCACCCATTGAATACCAGATGTCCACATGAACCTGAAACATCACTGAATGCTGAGTGATCTTGTTTCTTCATAGTTCCAGGAAAAGAAAGAGCTCCGTTTCCCATACCCTCAACCACTCCCTTGATGTAAGTTAGTACTTTGGGAAGACATATTAACTCTGTCTGACAGTTGGAAAGTTTTATGAGCAATAGAACTTCCTTAGGCAATAGAATTATAGGCCTGGAAGACACATCAGATACTTAGTCCAATTTCATTAGCTATTTGGTCCATTCTTCCTCTGCCCTGTCCCACCCAAGGTCACAGATGAGAAACTGAGGCACTGGTAAGCTCAATCTTGGACCAAGGACATAAGGCTGAAATGGAAATTGCTTTCTGTAAGTCAAATATCTTTTGGTCAAATTCCACCTTAATTACTTCCAGTGTTGTTTTGGAGGTAGTATTTTGACCTCAAAGAATAATTAAAAAACAAATGGAACTAAGGAATCCAGATACTCATTCTGCTTTTGCCCACACACATTCTGTGTGCATCTAAGTCCCTCATAAACCGCCAGAGAGCAAGAGGTTAATGAAACACAAGCACCTCACTCGAACTGATCCCAACACGTGAACGTTCGGATTTGCACAAAAGACATCACAGTGTTTATTGCTTTTGCAAAGGCCTTTTGGCTTTACACAAATAGAATTCCTTTATGTGGGAAATTCCCCTCATGCATTTCAAATATTGCTCGATTGCTACACAGTTTTGCAACACTACTACTACTTAATGAACGTATGTCTGTGAATGATCAACTTACATGCTCATATCCTTTCATTTCAAAGCAAATATATGATAATGATGGCTTGAACCAAATGAAAAATCTGTTTCAGCCAAGCATAGATGAGAAATGTTCCAATGGCCTAAAAATTTGCAGATTCATCTAAAATTTCTCGAGCCAGGCACTGTATTTTCTCATTCAGGCCTCACGAAAATCCTGAGGTCGTGCCAATTTTCCCATTTTAGAGATGAAGAAAACGAAGCCCAGAGAGATCAACTTTAGGTGCTAAGATGCGATTCAAACCCAAGTAGTCTGAATCCCAAACCAGTGTTTTCTGCACTCCTCCATATCACTCTATTTCAACTTCCTGTAAAAAAATATTGTCAGTCACTATTCAACTGGTTCTCCCTGCCATTTTTTGTGAAGACTTTGATTTGCAATTTGGTAAATAAATTGATACTGGCGATTGTGATTCTGCAAACTGAGACACTGTTTTCCTGTCTAATTCGGTCGGTTTCTATTTGTTCCCTATCTAAAACACACCACAAAGTTAATACCAATTTCCTTGGGTCTTCCTATTGAATTCTAAATACTCTGAAAAGAAACTCTATCCCAAACACTTAGTAGAATTCACTTGGTAGAAGTGCTTGCAAGAAATACTTTATTTATTTATTTATTTATTTTTGGCTGCTGTTGGGTCTTCGTTGCTGCGAGCGGGGGCTACTCTTGTTGCCGTGCGCGGGCTTCTCATTGCAGTGGCTTCTCTCGTTGTGGAGCACGGGCTCTAGGCATGCGGGTTTCAGTAGTTGTGGCTCGCGGGCTCTACAGCAAAGGCTCAGTAGTTGTGGCTCACGGGCTTAGTTGCTCCGCGGCATGTGGGATCTTCCCGGACCAGGGCTCGAACCCGTGTCTCCTGCATTGGCAGGTGGACTCCCAACCACTGAGCCACCAGGGAAGTCCAAGAAGTACTTTTTATTGGCACGTTCTGGTCACGTAAGCAGTTTCTCATTTGCAACTAAAGAAGTCAGTGAAGCCCTAATTCCTAATTTGTACCCAAGTGTCTCTAACACCTCTTACCTGTTAAGAAGTCCACCTGTAGATCTCAGGTGAGTCAGCAGGGCTCTGCAGGTGCTGGCGCCTGGAGGCTTCTGTTACTGAGATTTTTCCACACAATGCTCCAAGCAGGGCCTGTGCACAAACAGGGCAGCTTGAGGCTCCACTAAGTTGGTTTGCTTAAAACGAGGCTTGCCACCGTCTGCTGAAATGGTAGCTTAGTAAACACTAAAGACTTTTAAAAGTATCTTCTCTGTGGTCTTCGGGTTCTAATTTAGCTTCCACAGGTAGATCTGACTTGTTTCCAGGACTTAGGAAGGCAGTAGCTTCAATCTTGCTAGCCAGGGCAGAGTCTCTGTTCTTGAAGGCTGGCTCACATGATCTCACTCTGTGCAAGTTCACCCTTGCATCCTTGGACCTTGGAATCAGGACATCAGACTCCATCCCCACCGAAATAAAATCTCCCAGCTTAACCAAAGAGCGACTAGTCAGCACTCACTGGTCCCACTGTCCTTCAGGGAGGGCCCCACCAGGATACTGAAAACCTAGGTTACTGCCCTGCCGCTTTCTCACTCTCCTCTTCTCTTTCTTCCCTCTGTCTCTGTCTCTTTTTCTCTCTCTGTGTCTCTCTCTCTCTTTTGCACACACACACACAGACACACACACACACCCCATTCTTAGAGATTCTCCCCCCTTCCTTCAATGACCAGACACTGTTCATCCAAAAATAAATGGTGGGTTCCCCATCGGGGAGGTGTCCAAGCAGAGACTGAACGCGTGGAGGACGTTCTCACATTGAGGTTGAGACCAGATGATTTCAGCGGGCACTTCCAGGTCGAAGGCTGATAGTATCCCAGAGGTTCTGACGTGCTGGAACAAGTCCACAATAGCTTCTAATTGTCCTTTCATGACTTCTCCTTCTTTTCTTTTTTGAGAATGTCCTCCACATTCATTTAAGTCAATCCTTACTTGTATAAAAAGACCTTGGTGCACTTTACCCACACTGCTTTGCAACACATCCTTTTCCACCCTGTATCATAATTACTCGTGTGCCTTTTCCACATCCCCTCAGGCTGCAATGCCACCAAGGCAAGACTTCTGTCCCGTGCATCTGTGTCATCCTGTTACGGAGCTCACCGCCCCACACGGTGTAACTGCTCAGTGAACGTCTGTGAGTGAAGAAATGGTGGGTGGGGCAGTGCTGGTGGAGGGGAGTCCGGAGGACTGAAGAGGCACCCAGAGCAGTTAGCTTCCCAGCCCCATGCTCTCTGGGGGTTGCCTGCCCTTCTGGAGAGACGAAGGCTGAAGAACACGGCCCATCTCAGCCCTGCAGTGTCCCTTGGGACAGCTCTGACCATGGTCATACTTTCCCTCAGATCATCACGACACACTCATGCTACATCGCGTAGGAGGTCTCAGGAGAAGTCACCTGGGACTCCAATGCTCTTTGCCCAGAACAGCCATTCCTGATTAACTAAAAGCTCAGGTTTCTTAGGTAAGGGTGTTTAGACTATGAATCTTTGGGGAGTGATTAAAGGAAGGAACAAGAATGCATTTGGAAACAGCTGCTTACCTATCAGCTCTTAGGAAAACACCCTGAAATGGAGTTTAATCAATTCTCCCTCAGGGACTGGTGAGGGCCTCAGTTTAACCACTCCTGTGAGAAAGGATTTCATCCCACTCTCTGGCGAAGATCTCCAGATAGGCCCAGCTCCCAGCTTCCCCGTGTGGGAAGCCCAGGCCCACTTGAGTTCTGCAGCTACCCTGCACTCCAGAAAATCACCACCCTCTTCCATGGTTTCCTGTCCCAAGGATGTTTGCCAATCTTGATTATAAGGCCAATGTTAAGTCACGACTTAGTTCCACAATTAAATGACTGTTCATTCCGTCTGAGTTGCAAAGGGGAAAAAATACCTTAGAGGAAGCCACCCGCCACATTTTATAGATAAGGAACTGAGCTCAAGAAGTGCCTCTCTGTTGGCTGCCTTTGTTAGCCTGTTTGCTGCGGTACAAAGACGAAGTTAATCCATTAATTACGGAGGAGCTGAGTCCAGAAACACAGTAGCGCATACTTTGTAAAAAATAAACTTTAAGAACAGTTTTTGATTTACTGAAGTTACCACATACTTCTACACGTTAAACTGCTTCATCCTGTCTGTTACTGTTTTACTAACAGTGCTCTCTACAGCACGCTGTCAAAATAATTTGTTTTCCATTTTATGGGCACTAAGTGCCTTATAAGGGTAAGGGTTTGGCCCAGGTTCCAGGAACCATTTGCTTGTTTTCTGAAGGGAAATGTTACAAAGAGCTACTGACGTACACAGGTTCTATGCTGAAGATGGGAAGGGAATTTTATTTAAACTAGACCAACCCAAACACAATCATAGTAGGACTAGCTAACATTTACTGCATGCTTACTGTGAACCAGGCATGATCTCAATGAATCCTCAAATCACCCCAATGAGGTAGTTGTTATCCCCACTTTCAAATGAGAAAAAGTGAGGCTTGGAAAGGTCATGTAAAGACACACAGCTAATCAGCAGCTCGGCTGGGGTTCAAACTGCACAACTGGAACGGAGCAGGACCCTGTGGGGCTCCTGGGCACGAAGGCTTTCTGTGTCCCCCGTTTCTTGTTTGTAGGGAATAGACTCCAGCCTCCATGACCTTCTCTGAGTGTCAAAGGGCAGATGCGAGCAATTGCTAATCAGGGAAGGGAGGGGATGCAGAGACAAAGGAGGAGACTACCTGAGGCCAGATTAAAGGGACTAGAGAAGCTCATCAGGAGACCACCTGCGGCCAGATTAAAGCAGTGCAGGCCCTGCACACACCCTGATTCTTATTAGCAACTCCGTCCTTGAACCGTTGCTATAAAACTCCTCACCAAATCCCCCCAGGTTGGAATGCAGAGTTTTTGAGGGGCAGGAGCCTGCTGTGTCCGCCTTAGCCTGGCAAAGCAATAAAGCTATTCTTTTCTACTTCACCCAAAACTCTGTCTCTGAGATTCAATTCGGCACCAGTGCACAGAGGCCAAGTTTTCAGCATCACAATCTGATGCCAGAGTTTGTGCTCTCCCATGGTTAGCTTGGTCTCTCCTCTGGCGTGGAATGATCTCTGTCTTCAATGTCAGCATCTTGGTCCTAAACTGGTACCTGATTTGATAACTCGTTCATACACCTATCCTACACAGTTATGGCACATGCCTTGTAAAAATATGCATTCTCAATATCCATCACATGACCTGTTTGAGATAAATGTCAGTACTGGTATGTGCAGATCCGAATTCCCAAAGCTGGCAGACATATCTGCATATCCTTGACATTTACAGCATACTTTCCAGTTACATTGAGCTTATAATACTCCTTTATTTCCTCAAGTATGGTTGACAGTATGACCTAGCAGTTAGGTGCAAGGTTCTGAATTAGAATGGCTGGGTTCAAAGCCGGGATCCACCATTTATTAACTAATGTCTCAGTGCCTCAGTTAACCCACGTGAAAAATCAGACTGTTAACCACAGTGCCTGTGTTATGGGCTTGTTGTAAGAGATCAACAAGATCATACACATAAAGCTTTTGGCACAATCCCTAGCACATAGTAAATGCTAAGAAAAGCCCATGGAGGTATAACTTTTGCACCCGCCATCGTGTGTATAAGCATTGCACACTCATCGCTAATGTAATAAGGGACATCGAGCAGCAAGGGATGTCTGGTTGCACAGACACATCATACATACACCAGGGAGCCCTATAAAAATCCACTTTGCACAGCGCTACACAGGCTGCATGCATGAAATCCACTTATCATTTCAGTAGTTCCCCACTTACAGAAAAAGAGATGGATAAAGACGGAGGTCAACTTAATAGCTTAAAATACAGGTTTTTTATTTTAAGGCCTGTGGAGAAGGGGGGAGGTGGAAAATGGTAACAATTGGAACGATTATGACCATGATCATTATCACTAGTATGAATAGAACTTCAGCGACCAGCATCTCAGATTTCCGCACTTGCCTTTTCTAAGGGAGCGAGAGAATGCTTGATTGCTTCCTAACAATGGAATGGGTTTTGCCCATTCAATTATCAGCTCCATCACACTCCACAGAAGTTAAAAGACAGCATTTGGGTCTTCTATTCAAGCGGGTGATCTTTCTATCCCTTTCATTACAGGAGAGGCAACTGGTAAAGTTAATGCAATGTACTGTAACTAATGCCTTGGAAATGCCCCGAGCACGACAATCTTAATCCACTTTGAAGGCTAACTGTATTCAGAATGTGAGGCTTTATATTAAGCTATATATTATAGTAAAATCAGCTGCAGGGGAAAATCCTCTTTGAACCAAAGAGAAACCATTTTTATTTATTTCTATAACTTACAAGACACTGATGCCAGAGGAAAAAACCCCAAACAAACCTCAACAATAAGATACCAATTTAACCCTTGGCTGGGCTACAGCAATGGCAGCTGTGTGGATTTTGCACAAAGTCCATGTATGTGTGCATGATATCTGGAACCCTTATGGGCATCACGGAGTCAACAATTAACAGGGATTCTTAATAGGAAACACTTAAAACAAAACTCAAAGTCCAGTTTTACCAACAAAGCAAAATGGCAAAAGTTAGCGATTAAATGGTGACTAACAAAAAAGGACTCTTGCTCATCGTGCAAGTTCTAAGCTCCTCAGAGAGGACCCAGCAGAGGGAGAGCCCCACGCTTTCCCTCTGATCCCTCCTCATGTGCTTCGTGGAACGTTCCATTCATTCCTGAATTTCAACAGACAAAACGGGATGTGCAAATGGTCCCTGAGTTCTTGTGGATGTTTTCCAATGCCGCCTTGCCCCCCAATCCCATAATTATGTTTCCTCATGGTCGTTGATCAGTTCTCTATTCCAGACACATTCCCCCAGCACAGCCACCAATGTGATGAGGGAAAGGCAGGAAAGATCACAGCAGAGTGCCCCATAGCTCTTATTTTGACAGTATATGTGCTTTGCTGCATTTCTCAAAGGTATAAGGGGTGATACCGAATAAAGAAGGAAGTGGAACTTTTCTCCATTGCTGGTTTGGAGGGCAGGAAACCACGTGTGTCCCACCTTCCAGTAAGGATGAGAGTCCTTACCCTTAGGTGAACTCAGGGCAGACTGTGATATAATTGATGCTCCTTTGCAGGCAGGTAATACTCAAACTCAAGATGGATTCTGTCTAAAAACAATACTTATAAGGTAAGGAAGAGAATGGATACAGGTCTTTGAGTTTCTTGGCTTAAAAAATGAAGTCAGACAAAGTTATGGGGAAAATAGTATACTTAGGGAGTGGGGCTTTATATAATAGCACCAAGCTTTTGGAAAGCAACATGGAAAATTTTAGTTAGAGCCTAACACCTTTGCCCTTACATTCTTGCACTTACGAGCTTTGTTATTTGGAGGAATAGGGTTTGGGAGTTAGGGAGACCTGAATATAAATCCTAGCTCTATATTCACTGACTACATGACTTAGCCAAGCTACTTACTTTTCTAGGTTTCACTTTCTTTTCTGTGCAAAAGGAGAAAAATAATACACACTTCCTGGGTTGTGAAATTAAGTGATACACTACAAGTAAAGTGCCTGGCACATAATAGGCACTCAACAAATTGCTTTAGGTTTGTTTCTCTTTTTTCAACAGTAATAATAATTATTTCTTATGTAATGTAAGAGAGAATGTTTATTTAACAGTGAAAAGTTGCCAACAACCAAAATATTAAAAACAGAATGACTAAGGAAATCATGGTTTTTTCACTCAAAGGAGAAATGCAACTATTTAAAAATATAAACATACATCTACTATATATTTAATCATTTATGGTTATTTGTATAGATTTGTATATATTTGCTGAAAGTGGAAATATATTGCACATACACTAAAATTACAACATCGTGTTTGTGTGTGTGATTTTCTATATTGTACTAAGTGGTGTCATTATAGATTTCACTTGCTCATAATAATTGATTGTTTTGAAGGTAATAAAATATTTTTAATCTAAAAAATGTCAAAATTAAATTCATTCCTTAATCTAAAAAGAAGAAAATTAGGGATGTGCAGATGGTCCCTAGGTAGTTCTCAACCTCTGGCGAAATATAACTTAAGCCAGTAACACCAAGCCCACACCTGCCACATCAAGACTAAATAATAGCAGATCAGTTCCAGAGCTGACATGATTTCTAGAGATCTACCTGCTGGATTCCTAAAAGGAAACCATCATCTGCCTTGTTTGATTATTAGATGCCTGTTGCAGATATTTGTTATGCCTGCTATACTCTAAGTACCATGCTGGGCGATAAATCTGTAAGTATCCTGCCCTTGAGGAGAACATAACCTACTAAAGAAGGTAAACTATCCAAATATTTAAACAGAAGGCCCTGGGAAAGTGCCCCAAGAGGTAGGCAAGGCACTTTAGGGATAGCATCCATCGTCTTAATAAACCACAGGTAGGCATGAAGGTGGAGATGTGTTTCACAGGTTAAAAAAAAAAAAAAAAAAATTAAACCTTGCCTGGAAGCCATTTAGCAACTAAGGGGCAGAGCAGGGGAACTTGAACTCTTGTCTTCCAACGACACACTCTCTGCTCTCATCACTTCTCACAGCCTCTCCCTACAGACAGTGATCTGGGAGTTCTCTTCGCCAGCATCTTCTCTCCAGGTCTTCCTTGTCCTCCTTAAACTCTGAGAAAGCATTTGATGTTCCAGCTCTCAAGAAGAGGCGATGGCTATTCTGCCTTCTAGGGATGTGGGATGCAGCTGCCACTGCCTGTTAGATCAAGGACGAGCAGCAGGCTGTTCCTGGGTCGGTGGAGACCTGGGCACTCAAGAGGCTTGAATCCCTGACGGTCTTAGAAGCGGAGATGGAGCATTTCAGAGACATATGGGCACAGCTGACTTAGCTCTAAAGTATTTGTTTCTGCTCTGTCTCAGCAGGAGGTTGGAGCAAAGAAGTCTCCTAGACCCTCATCTTCCTCCTTTTACTCCATCCTGATTCCCTCACTCCCCTTTTCCTCCTGCATTTCTTTCGTTTCTCCCTTTCTCAGGAAGATTTCTTCCCCTCTCTTTTTGCCCATTTCTTCTTCTGCTTCTATAAACTCCTTTTTTCCTTGTCCTCGAAGCTTCCGAAGGGTCTGGTCCCTGTCCTCATAATCACAGCTCTCCCACCTCGGCCTCCCTGAGCTTATTAGCATCAGAGATGTCCCGTGGGCGGTGGACATGGAGAACCCATTTCTAAAATCTCATCTTGAGACTCAATAATGCTAACTCCACCACAGTTCAAAACTAATCGAAACTCAGTGAGGGTAAGTCACACACCTGTTATTGACCTCGAAAGACAGGGAAAAAGGCTAATTACCTACGGAGAAAAAAAGACTGTACATGCTCTAAATGTTTGTTGTGAGTTTTGTTGTTGTTGTTAATTTGTTCCTTGTGAACTCTATTTTCAGGCACCTAAGTCACCAACTTTGAAGGTGGAAATAAGGCCCATTTCTCACAAGTAGATGTTAACAGGAAGCCATGCTAGCTGCAGGCAAAGGTCCTTGAGTTTGGAGCCAGCAGGTAATTAGGCTGTGTTATGGTAACTCAGCACCGACAGCCTGGACAAAGGGCATATTCTAAAAACCAAAGACAAATAAACAATTGACCATCAGGTCTCCTTCTCAGAAATTCAGGTCTGGGTGTCAGGGCAAGAAAGAGCAGGCAAAACAGATAAGACCAGATGAGACCCTAAGGGCCAGGTAACAAAATAAAAACCCACATCTGTATAGCCCTTTGTAATTGAAACACTTCCACACAAATGAGCAATATGATTTTTACAACACCCCAATAAAGGAAGTAGAATAGGTATAATGTTACTTTACAGATGAGCGGGCAGGATCAGAGAAATTATAGGACTTGCATGAGTCCCACAGTAAGAGGCAAAGGTGGGATTTCCAGCCAGGTGCGCCCTTTCCAAATAACCATAATTATGGAAAGAGCTTACCTGGTACTTAGGTGGTAAGACAATGACAGGTTGGGGCTTCTTAATTCCCCTTCAAAAGTCTTTTCACTACCTAAAAATGCCTACGTCATCAAATTATGTAATCAAATTTCTTTTTCTCTGGCTTTTGGTAAAAATTATTCTAATCAGTGCTGCCTCCAGGCAAATAACAGATAAAATTAAAAAGAGGACAAAGACTATAGACCAGTTCAATCCTTATGCTATTACTTCTGTCTTCTGAAACAGTAACTATTGCACTTTATCTGGAGGTTATAGAAGCAGCGTTCTACTTTCGCCTGCAGTGGGCTTTCAGCTAAAGAGGACCTCTAGTCTTCAGAGGTCTGGCCTAGAAGAAGCCCAAGAATCTAAACTTGACCCGCTGGATCAGTGTTAGTATTAGGAGGCAGGCTTATCCCTGCATGAATTCATGCTCAGCCATTTAGAGACAGTCCACATCAACCTAGCAGATTCCCTGTACACCCCAGTTATTGCACTTAATCATAAATGCTCATTACCCATCAGTGCCTTCATGCATTGGTAATCCTGCCAAACTTTTTCAACGTGACCTATGGGCAATACCCACCCAAAAAAAAGTCTGGGAGAAGTGCGTCCCAGAATTCTTCCCTTGTTCCATTCTATTTTTAAGAAAGTAGTGAGCTATAACATGTCATCCATTTACACACTCAACTCATCCAAGTTATTGTGAAAAATAAAATCTAATCCCTTGGTTGCATAATTATTGACTTCTGGGTTCCAATACTATAGTTTTAACATAACCTAGACCCTGTGTCTACACCAAATAAGAGAGGTGGCAGGGAAGCTACCAACCACGCAAACAACCAGCTGTAAACACATAGCAAAGGGGCTAGCAAAATCCCCATGGGGATTCTAGACCCGTGTAATGCCCCACAATATCATTCTCTTCCATCTCACTTAGTTTTCTGTTAGTGTCCTGGCCTTTTCTGAGAGCAGCTGGGAAAACTTGGGTCCAGAAAGATTGATCAGTCCTGCAAGTTTACAACAGCAAAACAGTGATTCCTGACTTAGGATTCACGATGAGCCTATACAGTCTGCTCCAACTGGTGTTTGAAAATTTAGCTATAATACCAAAGGCATTTCCTAAATCTCACTGACAGACATCTATATTCTCTCATTTGAAAATATCAAGATTATGATCCGCACGCCTAGAAACTTCACCTCACTGTAAGAAAACAGCCTTATAACCTTGGATTCAGGACCATGTGAAACCACCTTGGGGGCAACAAGCCCTTTGTCTGTCATTTATGGAAAAACCTAGCCTGTGAGGTCCTGGAGAGCAGAGGCTTTGCCTTGATGAAGGTTGGATTTGCACAGTCTAGCTCAGTACTTGATACATAAAAGGATTCAATAGATACCTTTTGAATCAGTGAATGGACCTGAACGTTTAATTTTGGGAGATGAGAGAGAGGAGAATCAGCCAACTGACTGCTTATAGCCCTGGCATTCAGGGGCTCTGAGGTGGCCGGGCATATTTTGAAAAGGTCATTTTACCAGCCTATAACTGCAGGCTAAAGTAGACGGGAAAGGCGGTCATTGGTGGTGTGGAAAAACAAGTTCTTACTGCCCCCTGGTGGTCAGGATGATTTCAGATTCCAAAGTCCTCTAGCACTCCTAACACTGAATTTAAGCATCCTGGTAGCCAGGAGTCTGCAGGTTTCCTTTACCCAACCCCTTCTCCAAACAATAGAGTTCTCGGCTTAAAGGCCAGAAAGATGCCACCCCAATCCCAAAGTCCTCGAAGGAGGCTTTTCATCTCTATACTGAGAGAAGATGAATATGTCAAGGAGCTGAAATTGAACATTTAAAAGTGAATTGCCTTTCAGTGAATGGTCTGTGGTTTCAAGAGCTCCTAGAAAAAAAGGAAAATATTCAAGGAAAATAATAATTTCCTGTCTGGAACATTCAGATGTCTATCTATTTAAGATTATCAGATCAGGTCACCCTTCTGAGCAAAAAAGACATTCCGGCACCCTTTCAGACTTTGAATTGTTAGCACTCCATGATTGCATCCCACTTCATTGAAGGAGAAACTGAGGGTCCAGACCAATTTTTGGAAAAATGATAACTATCCTCTCAAGTCTACAGAAGGTTTTCAGTTTTATTTTGTTTTATTTTAAATGTATGGTAAGTGAAAAAAAAAAAAAAAAAACAACCATAAACTGCTACAGAGGTTTCTAAGGCAGCATCACATGTGCAAGGATTTTTGTGTTTTATCCCACTCGTTGCCTCTCCAGGACCTAGGGCAGTGTCTGACTCATCAATACATCTTTGGTGAATGAATGAATGAATGAATGAAGCCTAAAGAGAAAGAGCTGTTTTTTAAGGGAAATTATTGCTTATTGGAGCGGATGTCATCTCCTTCCTTGAGAATCTTTAAAAACAGGTTGAATTCTCATTTACCTTAAAAATTATAGAATCTGACGCTGGAAGGAGCCTTTGAAATCATCAGTTTAATCTCCTCATTTGGTTTCATTCATTCACTTCACAGATGAGGAAAATGAAGGCCAGAGAGGTTAAACAACCCACCATAGGTCACACAGCAATTTCATGGCAGACCCTACAGTGACTCCAAGTCTTCATTCCTGACACTTTCTAAAAGAGCAATGATGTTCAAAGTTTTTGGCTGTGACTTACAGTAAGAAATACATTGTGACCCAGTACACACCCACACAATTACACACACACAACACTAAAAAGAGTTTCGTGAAACAATACTCACCTTCTCCATGTAATAACGTACCCTGGTCTACTGTCTACTCTATTTCATTTTTTAAATAATATTCTGATCACAACTCACTAAATTAATTTCACAACTTAAAATTTTAAAACATTATAACCTCTCAGGCTGAAGTCCTCCAGAATCTTCTTCCAAGGAGAAAAGAACTAGAGTGATCAGCTTCTTGGGACTCCTTGGCCCAAAGATCCCAGTTTTATGACTCAGTAGAGGCAGTAGTATCTCCCACCGTCAAGTTTCATTTCACTTCCAAGAATGCGGTCCAAGCAACCCTGCTCTCCAGCCAGGGTGAGTAACCACACTACTGTGTTTCAGGACGCAGACCAGGGCCACTGGTAGCAGCCTTGTCCTTGTCCTTGACTGGCTCTCTAACCCACAAGTTAGCAGGGATTCGCATCCTTACATAAAAGAGCATGTCCTTATCTCTGCTGCCGTCACCCTCCCCTAGCCTGGGAGCCTGGGGGCAGGGGGCGGAGAGGGGAGCAGGAAAAAGAGGAGCAGGGAGGGGGAAGGGCAGGACAAGTAGGTGGGTCCGAGGTCATCAGCTACGTAAGTAGGTGTGAACAGACGGAGTGCTGAACAGTCCCCAGGACCCAGGGAGCCTCCCCCGCCCCCGCACAGGGTTACACAGAGCCTCCTTCTCCTAACCCCATTTGATCACTTCCCCCCATCTCTTCCCCTGACGCCCTCTACCAAATATTCTCCCTCTCTCTCTCTCTCACACACACACTAAGATGCTAAGATCGTTAACATGGTGGGGAGATGGCTTCTCAGCTATTTCCCTTCTAACTGACAGGTTGGAACTTTCTTCTCTGACTTCCCACTTTCCCGCTGAGAATCAGCAAGACGGGATTTGGCAGGGGGCTGCTTTGCGGCAGCCAGGGCGGAAAGCCTCCCCATAGCAACCTGGGCACGTTCCCATGACTCCCTGACACAGGTGGAATTTCCAGGGCTGGCAACTCACCCCCTCTCAGAAGCAGTGCACAAGCTGTAGGCTACCCCCCTCCCTTCCCAGTGAGTCTCAACCTGGCTGCTGGGGCCGGCCCAGTAGTGAAGGCAATGAGCCAGAAGGGAGCTGGACAATGCTTCGAATATTTATTGGCCCTTTCAGATATCCTCAGACAGCTTTGGAGTCTAGGGCTCCAGGTCTTGGGGTTCTGCTCGTGAAAGGGGAAGATTAGAATGAACTGGGAGGCAGGAGAGCACTACCCAGCTCTGCCATCAGTGTGCTGTGTGATGTTAAGTCAGTTACTTAACCTCTCTGGCTCTCAGTTACCTCATTTTTAACATGAGAGATTCAGTTTTTTAAAAAACGACTTCTCAACATTTCTTTATTATATTGCTATGCTTAAATAAAATTGTATCATCACTCTCATAGTATACAAATCCCAGATTCACAATGAAGACATGCATCTTTACCAAAATAAGTACAACATAATTAAAAGTCTGTTTCTGGAATTGGGCATTTTCCCCCATAATGAGATTTTTTAAATTTAACCATTTAAAAAAAAATTGAAGTCTAGTTAATTTACAATGTTGTTTAGTTTCAAGTTACAGAAAAGTGATTCAATTATATATATTTATATATATACACACACACACACACACACACATATATATATACGTATATTCTTTTTTTTTTATTTTAACATTTACTCTGTATTGTGTTGTATGAAGTACCATGTACTGCAAGTATGCACTGTACTAAAATACCCATATTTCCAAATAACATTATGTGGTGTAGCCCACAGACTCTGCAGAAGCATTTTGAGTAACCTGTGCCTTTACACTTTACAATCCATTGTTGGCTGCTGTGAAAAGTATGATAACAGATGAAGAAAAAAAATAAAGCTAAGTATGAATACATTTTTCCAAACATACACATACACAGCTTACAATGGAACCCCAATGGAAAGTTCAAATGACCATATTTGATGTAGTACCTATAAAATGTAGACTCTGCAATCAAAAGCCAAAGGCACATAAAAATATATTTTAGGGGCTTCCCTGGTGGCGCAGTGGTTAAGAATCCGCCTGCCAATGAAGGGGACACGGGTTTGATCCCTGGTCTGGGAAGATCCCACATGCCGCAGAGCAACTAAGCCTGCGTGCCTAGATCCCACAACAAGAGAAGTCCGCTCTCCGCAACTAGAGAAAGCCCGTGAAGCAACGAAGACCCAACACATACGAAAATAAATAAAGCAAATGCAGAAAATATATTAAAAAAAAAAATATATATATATATATATATATTTTAACTTTAAAAATAACTTAGTTACAGTAATACTTTGCTTGTGTCTTACCAACATGTAGCTGACAGTCAAAATTTTGCAATATAGATATAATATATAGGGATATCTAAGAGCTACAAGCAAATCCCCAAAACCCATAAAGTTGTTCAAATGTGAAAACAGAGAAAAGTTTTAACACTGAAGAATTTGCTATGGTGAGCCCAAACAATATAATATAGAAAACAGTCTAGAAAAAAGGCGTGGGTGTTAAATAAATTTTGACTTCCTCGTGCTCAGAAAATGCGAGTACTGTAAAGGTCCTTAATGTGACCGGCACAACCCTTCATAAGTAGCGCCAGTCCTGGCCAAGCCAGATTTCTTATGTGTCTGAAAACAAAAAATGTGAGCTGTACATCTGCAATGCTCGCCGAAAATGGGTTCTGACTCACTTGCTCTCTTTGCCAGGATAGGTTTTTTTGTTTCTTTCGCTGTTTTTGCAAACAGGGCCTACCAGGTAAAAAAATATTCTGTAGGAACGTCATTTTAGAAAACCCATCACACGACAGCAAGTATAGCCAGCGAAGCTCTTCTCTTTGACTGTGGTTAGTTTTGTTTTGTTCTGTTTTTTGATACCTTTTATCCCAAAGGAAAAGAGCCCGCGGTGTCCTGTTACTTACTTCTATCCATGACATTCAGCACCTCATCCAGAAATGAGGGCCCAAGATCGAGCTGCAGGGAGAGGAGGGAACCCGTGAGATCAGAGAGGGACTCCTCTGATTTAGTCTCTTCCTGGACGAGCTCACACGGGGCGGAATGGTCAAACATGTCCTCGGCCGCCCGGTCGGGTACTGTTCGGAGAGGCTGCAGGAGTGCTTGCCCCTGCCCTGGCCGGACTGGGATGCGGACCCGCTGGACCCCCACGAGACGTCCCCCTGGTGGACCGTCCCGTTCTCCAACAGGCCGCTTTCCTCCAGAGCCTTCTCCTCCGTGCCCGGCTCACAGCTAAGCCGGGGCAGCCTTCCCCGCCCTAAGGACTCCTGTTTGCAACTGAATGTCACCGGTGACAACAAGGGCAACATGTGTGCTTGGGACCCTCCGATGGTTGGGAGGGAGATGGCGTTTTTGAGCACCTGGGAGGGCATTTCTGTGAACGTGGGGTCGGAGGTACTGTTGGCCCGGAAGAACTCGTTATGCCCAGGGAACTGGCCCGTGCGTGCTTTCTCCTGGTTTCCAGGTAGAAGCTCGTTTCCTTGAAGAAAGGAAATGTCTCCAAAGATGTCGTGCTGGCCCTCTTTGCCGACGTGAATGGTGTGGCGGAGGTCTCCAAGGGGAGGGCTGATCATATCCGGAGACAGGATGTCCCTCAGTTTAAATTTCTTTCCTTTCTTGTTATTGGCAGCTTTCAGGTAAATTGGGATCTTGGCTGGCATTTTGGAGTTTGAGGATGTCGATTTTGCAAAAGGGAAAAAGGGCCACTTTCTTCACAGATGTTATAGGTTTCCCAACATCCTTTTTGATAGGAGCGGTCACATCATTTTTCTCAAGTAGCTTCAGAAGTGGCTCTGAAACGAGATGGAGGTCTAAGAGGCCTTCCTGGACTTACAGCCAAGCAGGGGTTTCTGGAGAGCCGGTTACATCGGCCAGTCCCTTCCACAGCATGGAGAAACCAGCGGCGCCAAGGATCCCAGCCGCTGACCCCGGGGCCGGGCGCCCGGCACCGACAGTCCCCGAAGGCACACGCAGTCCCTGCCCGCCACGCGCAGATCCAGCCGGGCCAGCCGGCGCGGCGCCTACTCACAGCATTATGCGCTCCGAGACGGCGTGAAGGCGCCCAAGGCCGGGGTCTCCAGACTCCTATACGTATATTCTTTTTCAGATTTTTTTCCATTATAGGTTGTTACAAGATATTGAGTATAGTTCCCTGTGCTATACAGTAGGTCCTTGCTGTTTATCTGTTTTATATATAATAGTGTGTATATGTTAATCCCAAACTCCTAATTTAGAGAGATTCAATTTTTTTAAAATTTTATTTTATATATTTTTTATACAGCAGGTTCTTATTAGTTATCTATTTTATACATATTAGTGTATATATGTCAATCCCAATCTCCCAATTCATCCCACCACCACCACCCCCTCCGCTGCTTTCCCCCCCTTGGTGTCCATACATTTGTTCTCTACGTCTGTGTCTCTATTTCTGCCCTGCAAACTGGTTCATCTGCACCATTTTTCTAGATTCCACATATATGCATTAATATACAGTATTTGTTTTTAGAGAGATTCAATTTTTGAAACAACAAAAATTAATTGGTCACCTTCAATGGTCCCTTCAGTAGTTCAGGGAATTAATTCATTATCTTGAAAACTAGCAAATAAATGAAACAGTCAACATTTATTGGTTTTTTTTTCCCCTATATCAACTACAACACTAGATAATCAAATCGTTGCCAAGGGGAAGCACCTCCTTTTTAAAGTATTCCAAAAATACATAAAAAATAAATGATGGGACATCACCATTTTGCAACATCTGATGAATTGATGAATCTAGACAACGAGCATCAATGATCACTAAGGTCAATAAAAGAGAGACAGATGTTATGTGCTTCCCACCCATGAACTTGCCGAAAAGATCTACTCAGATCAAACCTAATCAGGTCAAACTTCTGGGTCCAGCAAGAAATTTGCAGGCAAAAAAGTGGACAGATAACTGTTGAACTGCATTGTGAGTGTGCAGGCAGCACAACCCAGACTGCGAGAAACTCCACAGGCCATGTGCCCCAAGTTCCTCACAAAATAAAGTGTAAGGAAAAGAAACTGATGAAAAGTGAACCTGGAGAGGAACAGGAACTCAGAAGACATGTCGACTTTTTAAAATGGAAAAGACTACACTAGCATGTCGAGAGAGTTGTGGTCAAATGATAAAACTAAAAGGAAACACCAGAAAATTATGACAACAGGAGTCAGCAGGGCGATTACTTTCAGGGCGGGGAGAGTCTATGGTTGGATCAGGAGACAGAACTGAGGTGGGTGATGGAGTTCTATTGCTTGGCTGTCCTCCCCTGCATTTGTATTTTAATTCATAATAAGGCGATTGTTTAAAATGAGAGAGTAGAAAAATCACCTTTTCTTCCTGACAGAGCTAGAAGGCTTGGTCCTGGAATTCTAAATCTGGAAAGTGACAGGTGTTGCGATGACGAGATTGGTTGTGGGACCGCTAAGCGGCAGGAGGTGGGGGGCAGGAAGGCCAAGGATGTTCTGGCTGCAGAGCTGCGGGGACTTGGCCTTGACTCCTGACTGCCACTTCCTGGCTGGGACACCAGAAAACTCAGCTAACCTCTCTCATCTCATTTTCCTCATCTACTAAGTAGAGATAATAGTTCTTGCCTTGTCATTGTGACAATCAAATAAGATAACTCATTAGAGTTCATAGTGCAGAATCTGGCACACAGTAAGTACTCAATACGATCATCCTATTATTATTATTATTACTAGTACTACTATTACTATTGTTATTATCTATCTGATTATTAGGATGCCCCTAACGTGGATAGAAGTAAACCAGAAGGTGGATGTCTCCTTCAAAAAGGGAATACGAGAACATGGCCCCTTTGGGACACTAGTGACCGGGGTGGTTGTAGAAGGTGCAGCTTCGCAAGCCTTCCGCTGGCTCTCCCCAGTGTGACGTGTCCCCACTGGACATGCTCCCTACTTGATCCACTCATCCTCCTCCCCATTAAGCACTCAACCAGGCTTCCACTCAAAGTCACTCTCATCAGAAGCCACGCTCATCAGTCTGACGGCTTCCTGTTCTTGGTTCTTCTGCTTGCTCTCTGGGGGGTGTGGAAACCTCAGGGCACCACTCACCGCGTCCATTGGTCACTGGAGCCTCTTTGTGTGAGGAAGCCTCCGGGACAAGCAAACACCGTGAGAGGCAGGAGAGCCTCGTGGCTAAGGGCATGAGCTCTGCACAGGGCTGATGACCCACACGCGCCCCCGGATTACCTTAAAGATGAAGTTCTGAGTGGGGACACACAGCCTTTGGAATCGGGAGCACCAGACCCTTGTCAGGAATTGCTGTGATGCCTCTGGCATCAGAATGGCCACATGTCTTCTGCTCTCCTTACTTTAACTTCTTGGGCCAGGAAAGTAATAGACTCCTGTGCCATTTGGGGCTAAGCTTAGTCAGTCTTCCTTCAAGTTATTATTCAGACAATTTCCTCTTATCTGTGAGACCATGGGCAAGTTATTTAACCTCACTGTGCCCTCATTTCTTCATCTATAAAATCTACGTAAGAGAATCTGCTTCATATGGTTGTCATGGAGATTAACTGAATTAAAAAAGACAAATTGCTTTAAACAATGCCTGGCACGTTGTCCGTTAAAAAAAGGCTCCGTTTCACAGTTTTCTGGATTCAAGTACTAGCTCTTTCCCTTATTAGTTCAATGACACCGGAGAAGTTGCCTCGCTTCTCTACGTCTCTGCTTGTTCACCTATCAAATGGGGATAATAATAGTGCCATGCTTGCTGGATTGGCGTGAATATGAAATAGATAATGCAAAAAAGATCCTGGCTTACACAAAATATTTAATAAACATTAGATATTATTATCCCTATAATACCAGATAATAAGCAAAGTTTTGTTTTTTCCTCGCTATCCAAAGAGAGCAAAATGCACAAAATACCCCAACAAGATACTGGGTAGAGATCCTCCAAAGCAAAGTCCTCATCTCCAGGCACTGAGATATTCTCGCAGACCACAAAGTGGCACCGCTGGGATCAAGGATAGGCAGGTCTCTCAGGATCCATCACATCTTGGGGGACAGCAGAGCAGTGAGACACACGGTGTGGCACCTCTAAGCCACAGGAAAAGGGGATAGATAAAGGGGAACCAGCAAGCAGATTTTTCCATGGAAGGATGGTGAGTAAAGGGAGGAGGAAGGCATGGCAAAGAGGAGAGAGGCTTCCTTTCCACCATATGAGGTGCATTCATCAACCCAGCCTCATTGTTCCAAAGGACGACGAAGCCATTATTACTGAGAAACAACAGCTAGAGCCTACTGGGGTAACAGGATTCTCAGAGTCTTGATCTCTAGTTGCCTTTTCGTTCTGATACTTCATTTGATTCTCTCAACAGTTCAGCAGGACAGAAAAAAATATGAACGGGAAACCCTATTTCACAGTTGGACTGCAGACAGAAGAGAGAGAGAAACTTATCCAAGGTCATGAACAACTCGGGTCTCTTCACCCGCTACCCAGCGCTCTCTGGCTGAGCACAAGTGTTCTCATACTGGGCTACTCGTTGGAACCACCTGAGAAGCTCTGAAAAGTACTGGTACCCGGGTCTCCCTGATGGAGATTCTGATAAATTTGGTTGGATGTATTTGGTCTGGACATTGGGATTTCTAGACACTCCTCATTCAGTTCTAATGCACAGCCAAGGTTGAAAATTACTACTTGAACATATTTGATTTCATGGGTAATAAGTTAAATCCACACTTCACCCAGGGCAGCTCTGATATCTCCTTTGTTCTTTTGGGTAAGGCAGGCAGATAGGGAAAAGAAACAATGTAAAAATTAATTCCTTCCTTGAAAAATGAATCCAGGCATCTTTTGGTTATATACCAAGAGGGGTGGTGTATCTGAAAACTTCAAAGGACGGAAGGGTCCACTGTTTCCCTCTATACATTTCCAAAATTTTACTACTTAATTTCATTTGTGTTTCAGCTGAAAAAGAAAACCACTTTTAATAGAATAGCTCTTCCTTAGTATGAAAATCAAGATTATCTTTCCAGAAACTTTCTTTTCCAGAACCTGTTTGATTTCAATAAACTAAAATTTATTAAGGATCTACAATGTTCAATGGCTCATGCAACATTTATTGAGATTTTGCTAAATGAGTGTGACATAGTTCTACACTCAAGGGATTATAAACTTGTAGGGGGGACAGAAAAGGTACACAGATAACTACCAGCAGAAAGTTATGCCAAGTGCATGGAAGTAATTAGGACAGTGTTTATCACACATAAGGTGCTCAGCCATTATATGGGAAAAGAAGAACAGGAGGGGTGGTGGGAGGAATTGGGAGATTGGGATTCACATATATACACTATTGATACTATGTATAAAGTAGAGAACTAATGAGAACCTACTGTACAGCACAGGGAACTCTACTCAGTGCTCCACGGGGACCTAAATGGGAAGGAAATCCAAAAAAGAGGGGATATTTGTATACGTATAGCTGATTCACTTTGCAGTACAGTAGAAACTAACACAACATTGTAAAGCAACTATACACCAATAAAAATTAATTAAAAAAAGAAGAAGACAAGGAGAAAAGAAGAGAGGTGGGAAGAAGGACTGGGAGGATGGGAGAAGTAAAAATTTACTATGGCGTTTCTGAGATGAAAGCGCATAATGCGTTGGGAGGGGGTTGCAATGGCATCTTTGAGAAGAGGTTGGAGTCACGAGGTTTGGACGTGGAGAGGCAATTCCGTTTGGAGGGAACAGTACACACAAAAGCAGGAATGTGCAAAGGCACGACTATGTTTTTGTTTTTGTCTTTTTTTAATATTTATTTATTTATTTATTTGGCTGTGCTGCGTCTTAGTTGCGGCACACGGGATCCAGTTCCCTGACCAGTGATCGAACCCAGGCCCCCTGCATTGGGAGCGTGGAATCTTAACCACTGGACCACCAGGGAAGGAAGGCATGACTATGTTTGGGAAACACAAAACGGTATGACTGGAGACAGCAGAAGGAGTATCAACACTGAGAGTAAGAGAGAAAGTGATGAAGGAGAAAGCTGCTGCCGGTATGAAAGCAACGGACAGAATAAGGTTCTTATTCCTAACTGGGACGCAACAGGATGACAGCAAGTCCTGGTTTTCTCAAGACAGTATTCATTTACATCTCTGGTTCATGCATAATTACTAAGAACACCCTGCTTCACTCTCAAAAGTGCCATGGTTTGGATAATAAATTATATGATAATCTTAGCAACAAGAAACCTTTAAACTCCTTTAAAAAAACAGAGGGCAGAGAGATTGGTTCAAGATGGCAGAGTGGAGGGGCGTGTACTTGCTCCCTCTTGCGAGAGCACCAGAACCGCAACTGACTGCTGGACAGTCATTGATGGGAAGACACTGGAACTCACCAGAGAGGATACCCCGCGTCCAGGGACAAAGGAGAGCCACGGTGGGATGGTAGGAGGGGTGCAATCACAATAAAATCGAGTCCCACGACTGCTGGGTGGGTGGCTCACAACGTGGAGAACACTTACACCACAGAAGTCCACCCAGTGGAGTGAAGATTCTGAGCCCCACGTTGGGCTGCCCAACCTGGGGGTCTGGCGACAGGAGGAGTTCCTAGAGAGCCAGACTTGGGGGCTGGTGGGATTTGATTGCAGGACTTCGACAGGACTGGGGGGAGGCAGAGACTCCACTCTTGGAGGGCACGCACAGGGTAGTGTGCGCATCGGGACCCAGGGGAAGGAGCAGTGACCCTAGGGGAGACTGAGCCAGACCTGCCTGCTGGTGTTGGAGGGTCTCCTGCAGAGGCAGGGGTGGCTGTGGCTCACCGTGGGGACAGGGACACTGGCAGCAGAGGTTCTTGGAAGTACTCCTAGGTGGGAGCCCTTCCAGAGTCCACCATTAGCCCCACCAAAGAGCCAGGTAGGTTCCAGTGCTGGGTCACCTCAGGCCAAACAACCAACGGGAGAGGGAACCCAGCCCCACCTATCAGCACACATGCAGATTAAAGTTTTACTGAGCTCTGCCCACCAGAGCAACACCCTTCTTTCTCTAGAAGAAAAGGTGGGCATAGAGGGAACCTAACTCGACATAATTAAGACCATATACGACAAACCCACAGCATATATCATTCTCAATGGTGAAAAACTGAAAGCATTTCCTCTAAGATCAGGAACAAGACAAGGATGTCCACTCTCGCCACTATTATTCAACATAGTTTTGGAAGTCCTGGCCACAGCAATCAGAGAAGAAAAAGAAATAAAAGGAATACAAATTGGAAAAGAAGAAGTAAAACGGTCACTGTTTGCAGATGACATGATACTATACATAGAGAATCCTAAAGATGCCAACAGAAAACTACTTGAGCTAATCAATGAATTTGGTAAAGTTGCAAGATACAAAATTAATGCACAGAAATTTCTTGCATTCCTATACACTAACAAGGAAAGATCAGAAAGAGAAATTAAGGAAATAATCCCATTCACCAATGCAAGAAAAAGAATAAAATACCTAGGAATAAACCTACCTAAGGAGGTAAAAGACCTGTACTCAGAAAACTATAAGACACTGATGAAAGAAATCAAAGATGACACAAACAGATGGAAAGATATACCATGTTCTTGGATTGGAAGAATCAATATTGTGAAGATGACTATACTACCCAAAGCAATCTACAGATTCAGTGCAATCCCTATCAAATTACCAGTGGCAATTTTTACAGAACTAGAAAAAAAATCTTAAAATTTGTATGGAGACACAAAAGACCCCAAACAGCCAAAGCAGTCTTGAGGGAAAAAAATGGAGCTGGAGGAATCAGACTCCTTGACTTCAGACTATACTACCAGGCTACAGTAATCAAGACAATATGGTATTGGCACAAAAACAGAAATATAGATCAATGGAACAGGATAGAAAGCCCAGAGATAAACCCACACACTTATGGTCAACTAATCTATGACAAAGGAGGTAAGGATATACAATGGAGAAAAGATAGTCTCTTCAATAGGTGGTGCTGGGAAAACTGGACAGCTACATGTGAAAGAATGAAATTAGAACACTCCCTAACACCACACACAAAAATAAACTCAAAATGGATTAGAGACCTAAATGTAAGACCGGACACTATAAAACTCAGAGGAAAACATAGGAAGAACACTCTATGACATAAATCACAGCAAGATCTTTTTTGATCCACCTCCTAGAGTAATGAAAATAAAAACAAAAATAAACAAATGGGACCTAATGAAACTTAAAAGCTTTTCCAAAGCAAAGGAAACTACAAACAAGACGAAAAGACAACCCTCAGACAGGGAGGAGATATTTGCAAACAAATCAACAGGCAAAGGATTAATCTCCAAAATATATAAACAGCTCATGCAGCTCAATATTAAAAAAACAAACAGCCCAATCCAAAAATGGGCAGATGACCTAAACAGACATTTCTCCAAAGAAGACATACAGATGGCCAAGAAGCACGTGGAAAGCTGCTCAACATCACTAATTATTACAGAAATGCAAATCCAAACTACAAGGAGGTAACATCTCCCACCAGTTAGAATGGGCATCATCAGAAAATCTACAAACAACAAATGCTGGAGAGGGCGTGGAGAAAAGGGAACCCTCTTGTACTGTTGGTGGGAATGTAAATTGATACAGCCACTATGGAGAACAGTATGGAGGGTCCTTAAAAAACTAAAAATAGAATTACCATATGACCCAGCAATCCCACTACTGGGCGTATACCCAGAGAAAACCATAATTCAAAAAGACACATGCATCCCAATGTTCATTGCAGCACTATTTACAATAGCCAGGTCATGGAAGCAACCTAAATGCCCATCGACAGATGAATGGATAAAGAAGATGTGGTACATACATACAATGGAATATTACTCAGCCATAAAAAGGAACGAAATTGGGTCATTTGTAGAAATGTGATGGATCTAGAGACTGTCATACAGAGTGAAGTAAGTCAGAAAGAGAAAAACAAATATCGTATATTAACGCATATATGTGGAACCTGGAAAAATGGTACAGATGAACCAGTTTGCAGGGCAGAAATAGGGACACAGATGTAGGAAACAAACGTATGGACACCAAGGGGGGACATGGCGGGGGGGCGGGGGGGGCGTGGTGGTGGTGGGATGAATTGGGAGATTGGGATTGACATATATACACTAATATGTATAAAATAGATAACTAATAAGAACCTGTGGTATAAAAAGTAAATAAAATAAAATTTAAAAATTAAAAAAAACACAAACAACAACAAAAAACAGAGGGCAAAGGAGTTGAATAGGGATGATATTATCAGAGTTGTATTTTACCAAGACTCATCAGGCACTTCTATGGGATTTATGCTCAGTAGGGAAAGAAATAAGATAGGGATGGGACAATCATTCAGAGGCAATAGCTTTATTCTACGCAAAAGTTAAAAGAGCCTCAACTGAGGTGCTGGCCAAATGTGGAAGGCAGCCTCAGAGCTAGCCCCAGTGAGCCCCATCCTTCTGCCTGAATAGGGCTGACCTGTGTAACTAACAGGGTATCACAGAAATGACCAAGTATGACTTCTGAGGCCAGCTCATAAAAGACACTGTGGCTTCCTCCTTGTTCTCTCCTTCTTGGATCACTTGGTCTGGGAGAAGCCAGCTGCCATGTTGTAAAGACCCTCCAACAGCCCCATGAAAGGTTCATGTGATAAGGAATTGAGATCTGTCACCTCCAGCACAAATTCACAAATCTGCCAGCCCTCTGTGTGAGCCAGCTTGGAACTGAACCCTCCAGCCCCAGCCAACACTTCAGATGACTATGGCCCCAGGTGCCATCTAAGTACAAACTCACAAGAGCTCCTCGGCCAAACCACCCTGCCAAGCTTCTCCTGATTTCCCGACCCACAGAAACTGTGAGATAAAAAATGTTTATTACCGTTCTAACCTGCTAGGTTTTGGGTAATTTGTTATGCAGCAACAAACACTAGATCGTAAAAATAAAAAGGAAAGGGTAAACCTGAATTGCATATGGAAACCTAGAGTAACTGGCATGTAAGCCCTCCTCCCAGTTCCTCCTTCAATAAACTGTGTGATGTTGGTGAAATTACTTAACATAGAAGAGTCTTGGTTTCTTCATCTGCAAATTAAGCAGGCCTGACCAATTACCTTCAGTGTCCCTTCCAGCATCCAAATTAAATGATCCCATTATTCTAAAAGCACACTTATTAGTCGTTGAGCAGGGATTAGAAATTATCCCATTATCTGGAGGGCTCTCCATGTCTCTGACCTCATCCTGTTCAACCATCTTATCAACGACTGAATTGAAAATACAAAAGGCATTCTTGTCAAAATCAAAGATGATGGGAAACTCTGAGGGAAAGCGATCACTCTGCTGAAGCAATATGCTTAAAAATCTTGAAATTCAGGAACAATGAACCAAGCATAACAAGACAAAAAATGTAACAGACTCACAGGCAGCCTGTGAAGGTCTGAAAATTCATCCCTAGGAGCATAAGAGTGTGGTAAGAGTGACATTCACTCTCAGTCAATCATGTGAACCGGTTGCCAAGGAATGAATATGCCCTTCTTTTGCTGAATTTATTCAATAATCATCCAGGCACGGTACTAGGCATTAGGGCCACAGCAATGACTAAGACACAAAGTTAGACTACATTTATAGAATTATAGAATCTAAAAATAAGGGAGAAGAGAACCCTATGTTCATCCTTGTTTGGTCAGATCATATTTGATCTATAGAAAAATTAGAGTTTGGTCTGAGAAGTGTTAACCAGAATGGATATGGAACTCAAAGTAATCAGAATCAAACAACCTTTATTCAGTGGCTGCTCTGTGTATCCTGTCTAGGGACAGTCTGTCCAGAGAGAAGAAAGGGTGCCTTAGGATAGAATCTTGCCGAACGCCAATACATAAAGGACACACAGAAGAGGAGGATCTGCAAGGGGCTGAGTAGGAGCAGCAAGAGAAGTAGGAGAAAAATCTGGAAGCTAAAACAAGAATGTGTTTCCAAGGTCACAGGCATGTGACCTGGTACTTGCCTCTTCGTCCAGTCTCCTCTTCTACCCTTGTAACTCATTCATTCTAGCCCAACCACATGGGTCTTCCACTTGGTTCTCAAATACCCCACACTCTTTCCTAACTCTGGGTCACTCGTTGTCTTCGCCGTTCCCACTGTTTGGCATGTTCTTCCCCCAGATCCAAGAATGGTCCAGTCTCTCTCTTCATTCAGATCTCAGCTCAGATGCCACCTCCTCAGAGGGCTGACCCTGATTCTATCTTACCCTGTCTCAGCCTGATTCATTCCTCTTCTCAGCATTTATCACTCACCTCCTAACATTTTATAAATTTGCTTGCTCCTTTATTTATTATCTCCTCATCTCCCCCGGCCCCATATATACACGTTGATTCCATCTGCTGCTTTCCCTGGTGGATCCACACTGCACAGTACATACAGTGTCTGGTACATTGTAGGTGCTTTGCGAATATCTGATAAGAGAATTAAGTAAAATCAAGATGCCAAGGAGGACTCCGGTAATCTTGACAAGAACAATTTCAGTGCAGGAACAAAAGGTCAGATATATAAGGGACAATAGATTAAACAAGGCCTGAGAAAGCAAGAGGAGATGAGATATGAAATACCGATGGTGGAATTAGCCTGAGATGGGAGATGGGAAACTTAAGAGGGGAGGAAAAAAAGGATGAGTACAGTTTCTTGGTATGGGGTTAAGAAGGTGAAGGATTCCTCACTTCATGACTGTTGTTTTGTTTTTAAAGTAGTATTAAGGATTCATCTGCTGAGATAAAGTGGGGCAAGTGGTGGGACCATGGGTTTGAGGAAAGTGGAATAAAGGAAATTTGAAATACTCACTGTGAGAGAAGCCAGGTGGCAAGGTGGGTTCAATAAAAGGGCAATGAGCATGGGAAGACAGTGGCCGAGTAAAGGCTCATAGAATTAAGTGGGGAAGGAGGTGAAGCCAGGAGGGAGTTTATAGATGGGGGCATACAAAGTGGTCAAGAGACTGGCCTCTACGGGGTCAAAGAACAACGGCCACCCTGTCACTAACAACCAGTTGAAGGGACAGGGAGTATCTATCCTGTCAAGAAATGAGTCATGGGGTGGGGGAGAGGAAAAAGCACCTGTCTTGAAAAAATGGAAAAATCACCATGGAAAAACTGTATTTGACATGAATTCTGCATGGGACTAAAGCCAATAGATAGAAATTATAAATAGATTTGACCCAATGTGAAAAAAAAAAAATGCTGAGAATCATAGCAGTCAGTAAAAAGTCATAAAAAGATACAAGCTGTCTTTCGGGTGGGGGGATACTCATTTCTAGAGCTGTTCAAGGACAGATTAGGGTGTTACGGGGAGGGAGGACCCAAGGAGAGCAGATGGTGCCATGGAGAGGCTGGCCATCCTCGGGGCTGCCTCAGAGGCAGGCAGGCGGGGAGGAAGCGGGCCCAGCAGGCACCAGCAGGTGAGGGCAGGGGCTCACCACTTCAGCCAGAGCAAATCAACATGTACTCGTATATAATTGGACATCACCTAATATTTTGTTTAAATAAACTGTTTTGTGTAAATAAGCATTAAAAAGCACTGGACTAGAGGCCTCACTTAGTTTAATGAATTGATTTGAGCATAGCTATTATTTAAATAAACTTTTAAATTTTAGAATAGTTTTACATTCACAGAAAAATTGTGAAGTTAATACAGAGAGTTCTTATAAACTCCAACCCACTTCCTCCCATTTTTTTTTTTTTCTGGCCTCGCCACAAGGCTTGTGGGATCTTAGTTCCCCAACCAGGGACGGAACCCAGGCCCTCAGCAGTGAAAGTATCGAGTCCTAACCACTGGACCGCCAGGGAATTCCCCCACTCCCCCCCCCATTAACTGCTTACATTCATAGGGTATATTTGTCACAATTACCAATATTGATACATTATTATTATTAACTAAAACCCGTACTTCATTCAGGTTTTCTTAGTTTTTATCTCATGTCCTTTTTCCGTTCCAGGATTCCATCTAGGACACCACGTTACATTTATTCATCATGTTTCCTTAGGCTCCTCTTGACTGAGAGTTTCTTAGATGTTCCTTATTTTTGATGACCTTGACAGTTTTGAGGAGTTCTGGTCAGGTGCCTTGTAGAGTGTCTCTCAATTGGGATCTTTCACTGATATTCTTCTCATGATTAGACTGGTGTTATGGGTTTGGGGGAGGAAGACCACAGAGGTAAAGGACCATTCTCCACACACCATATCAAGAAGACACACTATCAACATGACTTTTTACTGTTGATATTGCCCTTGATCATCTGATTGAGGTCCTGTTTGTCAGCTTTCTCCACTGTAAAGTTACTGTTTTTCCCCCTTTCCATGCAAACAATAGTTTGTTTTGTTTTGTTTTTATCATGTATAATCTGCATTTGTGAGTCTGGTTATTTCAAAGAAAAAACGTTGCAGATTGTGATGGTTAATTTTTTTTTTTTTTTGGCCGCACCTCACAGCATGCAGGATCTTAGTTCCCTGACCAGGGATCGAACTCGTGCCCCCTGCAGTGGAAGCGTGGAGTCAACCACTGGACCGCCAGGGAAGTCCTGTGATAGTTAATTTTTATGTGTCAACTTGACTGGACTAACAGATGCCCAAATAGCTGGTAAAACATTATTTCTGGGTGTGTCTGGGAGGGTGCTTCTGAAGGAGATCAGCATTTGAATGAGTACACTAAGTAAACAAAGATCACCTTCTCCCATGTGAGAGATCATCATCCAATCAGTTGACTGGCTGAATAGAACAAAAAGCAGAAGGGTGAATTTGCTCTCTCCCTGGGACACCCACCTTTCACTGCCCTTGGACATTGGCGCTCCTGATTCTTAGGCCTCTTGACTTCAACCAGGAGTTACATCATCGGCTCCCCTGGTTCTCATGCCTTCAGATGAGGACTGAATTATACCACCAGCATTCCTGGTTCTCCAGCTTGTAGACGGAAGAACCATCTGTAAACCAGGCCTGAGTCTTTTCTTCCTCTGTCAACTGATCATAGGTAACTCCTCACGAGGCCACAGGTGAAGGCTGGGGGAGAGAAGGCAGTCTAGCAGGAGTGGGAACCATGGCCCTTTGGGCCACTTCTTCGTGTAACTTACTTGCGCCTTAGGGCCTGCTCTGGCCCAATCACATAAATTCCACTTCCATTTGATGATGGAGAATGGCCACGCATGCCCACCTTTACAGCTTGATGGGTCAGATAACACGCATTTTGTGAAGACCAGCCCGGGTCTCGTGATAAGTTGGTGGCCCATGGTCAAGTATTCAGTCTCTGCTAAGGACCAGTAGAAAGTGAAGGGCTGTTTCTTTTTTTTTTTTTTTTTTTTTAAATTTTATTTATTTATTTTTGGCTGTGTTGGGTCTTCGTTTCTGTGCGAGGGGTTTCTCTAGTTGCAGAGAGTGGGAGCCACTCTTCATCGCGGTGCGCGGACCTCTCACTCTTCATCTCACTCTTCATCGCGGTGCGCGGGCCTCTCACTATTGCGGCCTCTCTTGTTGCGGAGCACAGGCTCCAGACGCGCAGGCTCAGTAGTTGTGGCTCACGGGCCTAGTTGCTCCGCGGCATGTGGGATCTTCCCAGACCAGGGCTTGAACCCGTGTCCCCTGCATTGGCAGGCAGATTCTCAACCACTGCACCACCAGGGAAGCCCGAAGGGCTGTTTCTTAAAAGGAGAGCGGTTATCGGTAGAGGATGGCAGGGCCTTGCCCCAAAATCTCAAGGACGTGCGTTGCAGTTCACCTACGGAAACCTGCCAAAGGCTCCCAGCAGCACCCCTAATCTGCCTCTGACCCTTCAGGCACCACTGGATCTGCTGGCTCATAAGGCCCAAGTGGCAGAGCAGCCTGCACAGAAGCCTGGACCTGTTGGAGAACCTTCTCTTGTTCTGGGCCCCACTCAAAACTAGCAGCTTTCCAGATCACTCAGTCAATGGGCCAGAGCAATACACTCAGCTGAGGGATACGTTGCCTCTAAAATCCAGAGAGGCCACTAGGCCTTGTGCCTCTTTCTCGTCAGAGGAGGAACCTGAGGCAGCAAGTCATTCTTCATCTTAGAAGGGACATCTCAGCATGCCCCATTCCTGCTGCCAATTCGTCTTAATCCATTCGGGCTGCTAAAACAAAAATACCATAGACGGGGTGGCTTATGAACAACAGAAATTTATTTCTCATGGTTCTGGGGGCTGGGAAGTCCAAGGTCAAGGCGCCTAAAGATTCAGTGTCTAGTGAGAGCATCCTTCCTAGGTCATAGATGGCTGCCTTCTCCCTGTGTCCTCACAAGGTAGAAGGGACATGGGAGCTCTCTGGGGTCTTTCTTATAAGGACACTAATCCCATTCATGAGGGCTTTGCCTTCATGACCTAATCTCCTCCCAAAGATCCCACTTCCAAACACCGTTACACTGGGGATTAGGTTTCAGCATATGAATGGGGGTGGGGGGGAAATGCATGTGTTCCATCTACTGCACGAGGCCATATAGGGTACTCTGGGGGGTCTGAGCAGACTGATGCTTGTTTGTATGCATACTGAGAGCCAGAAAACAAAACTCTTGAGACCTCTGGGGATTCTAGAGCCTGAATCTAAGAAGTCAAGGACTCTGTCATCCTGTGCTTTGTGGAGCCCTAAGTGGAGAGCGGAAGCTGGCGGGGGTGCTCTGTCCTTCGAAGCCTTCAAAACCCACTCACCTTGGTACAAGACCTCACACCCCCTGAAATGACCATCTTTAATTTGCCATGCAAAGAATGCTAATTCAGTGTCTTCGGGGACTTTCTGGTTCCTCCTTTCCTTCCAAATCGTCTGTCTGGGATGACAAACAGTGGGTCTCATGTGCGTGTGCGTAGGCCTGTGTGTCAGCAAACATGCTGCCTTTCTGAAGGGCGGGGCAGGCCGCTGTGAGCCGTGACTCCACCCACCAGAGGACTGTGACAAATCAGTCCTTTTCTGGAAAATCTTCCCGGGGATACTTCGCACCCAGCCATCACTCATGAAACCAGACGATGCCTCCTGAAATGCCAGCATCTTGGTACTCAACAGATTCGCACACCCCAACTGGGGTGACCCGTAATTCTTCTGAGAGGCCCAGAGACTGCCTCTGGCAGCCTGGGACTCTCTCATCCCACCCGCCTCCTAAAAGGAACCCAAACACAAACCACGGCCAAAAGGGCCTCTGAGTAAACAAATGCCTACAACCTTGGTCAGCCGGCACTCAGCAAATGCACGGTGCACTCATTCAACGCACGCAAAATGGTCTAGGCACCCCTCTCTGCTCCCTTCCCACACATCTAAGGCGGGGGCTGATGTTACCACCTCCACTTACAGATGAGCCAGAGGGCTTAAAAGATCTGCTAGACGTCCTGCAGCCGATGCAAGGGGTTCGTCTGGTGAACATTTTCTGGCTAGCTGCTGCTACTTCCCATCCGTCCAGGCCAGGAGACACCTGGCAGCTTTCTGTGTTTTAAGACAGAAGTACATTGTGAGTCACATTCAAAGTGAAATGCTAAGAATCTGGGGTTGGAGGAAGTTGAGTGCCTTGAAAGCACAAAGAGAGGGATTCCCTTTGGGATAGAAGGCCCCTGGATTCCAGTCTCCTGTATAGAATGCTAGAAGTCACCCCTACAAACGAGTCTAAAACTCTTTAGAAATAACAGAGAAAAAAATACGACAGAGGGAAGGCAGATAGGGATGGGGAAAATATGTATATAAAACCTAATTTCATCCTCATAGCAACACTATCAAGTTGGTATTAGGATCTCACTTAACAGATGGGAACACTTAGAAGCAGGGAGGTTTAATAACCTGTCCAAGGTCAACAGCTAGGTCAGAAACTAGAACTCCAAAACTAGGTCAAAAACTAGAATTCCAACTCAGGTTTGTCAAACTTCAAAGTCTATATAATTTTCTGATATTTCAGGATGCTTTCCTGACAGAGGTGGACCAAGAAACCGAGACAGTATTTTCCCAGACCTACTTTGGCCCCGTTACAAAGTATAATGGTGAATCCCAGGAAGAAACCAAAAGAGGCAGATGCAGGAAGAAGTGTAATTGCACAAGGACACAGACATACAGTGATACAGTCAAGGACCAAGGATCTCCACCAACCAATGGGACTCATCCCACAACCCCAGTAAAGGGTCTTTTGGTTAAAGATGTATTCAATTCAACAAACAATACCTCCAAGTGCAAGGCCTAAAATTAAATGTGAATCTATAAGGATGAATAGCCCTGCCCTTGAGAAGCTTGCCACACTAAGGAATATTGCCCAAAAAACTCCTGGGCAGGAATATTGAGATAGGCCACTAGAAAACCAAGAAAGTACACCAGCCCAGAAACCAAAACTAAGGAGGGGAAGAGAGGTGTAAACAACCAACCAACCACACCACAGGCAGAATGGGAGCCGCAAAACATGCGATTCACTCAGGCTTGGGAGGCTGGGGAGGGCCTCCAAGTGAGCAGGATTTGATCTGGGTCCTAAAGCACAAAGATTTCCGTGGGCAGTGGAGACAGGAAGGGTATTCCAGAATGAAAGGAGAGAAAGAACAAAGGCATGAAGAAATGAATGGAAGCCAAGGAGAGGGTGAAGAGGCTGGAAACACTGTTAAAGGATTTAAGCTGGGGACTTCCCTGGTGGTGCAGTGGTTAAGACTCTGTGCTCCCAATGCAGGGGTCCTGGGTTTGATCACTGGTCAGGGAACTAGATCCCACATGCATGCCTCAGCTAAGAGTTCTCATGCCACAACTAAGGAGCCCACAAGCCGCAACTAAGAAACCCACGTGTTGCATCTAAGGAGCCAGCAAGCCGCAACTAAGGAGCCTGCCTGCTGCAACTAAGACCTGGCGCAACCAAATCAAATCAATCAATCAATATTTTTAAAAATTTATTTATTTTATTTTATTTTTGGCTGCGTTGGGTCTTCGTTGCTGCATGCGGGCTTTCTCTAGTTGTGGCGAGTGGGGGCTACTCTTTATTGCAGTGCGCGGGCTTCTCATTGTGGTGGCTTCTCTTGTTGCGGAGCTCGGGCTCTAGGCGTGCAGGCTTCAGTAGTTGTGGCACGTGGGCTCCGTAGTTGTGGCTCACGGTCTCTAGAGCACAGGCTCAGTAGTTGTGGCACATGGGCTTAGTTGCTCTGTGGCATGTGGGATCTTCCAGGACCAGGGCTCGAACCCATGTCTCCTGCATTGTTAGGCGGATTCTTAACCACTGCGCCACCAGGGAAGCCCAATAAATATTTTTAAAATCTAAAACTGACAAAAGCACAAGCAAACCTGATAAATTATTTAAAAAATAAGGAATTTAAACTGCAGTTGGCAGGTAACAGCAAACTGGGAAAGGTGTGAGAGGAATGAGCCAAATGGCTCAGTCAGACCTGTTCAAGAACAACAGGGATAAGTGATTAGGAGGCAATGCAGTCATCAAGGCAGAGTTAATGAGAGCTTGAGCAACAGCGGTGACTGAGTGAGAAAAATTATAGAAATAAAAGGGTCAGAATTTAGTTGTTGATTGGCTTGGGGGAAAGAAAGGGTAAAGATGAAGCTAACTCGGGTTTCCATCCTGGATGACCAGAAAAGTAGAGATGATAGAAACTGAGCAGAAGTATCACAGCAAGTGGAGGGGCTTCTGGAGAATGAAGAAAGAGAGGATAATAATTTCAGGTCAGACAAATTGAATATGAGGTGCCATTAAGTCAATCATGTGACAATACCCACTGACTGGAAACACGAGCTAGTGAAAGGGTCTGCCAGTTCTGGCCCGGGAGCAACATGTTTTTTGTAAATAAAGTTTTATTGGAACACAGCCACACCCATAAGTTTATTGCCTGTGGCCACTTTCGCTCTACAACAGCAGAGCTGAGTAGTCATGACAGAGACTGGGTGGCCTGAAAGCCTGAAATGTTTACTATCAAGCCCTTTAAGAAAAAGTTTGTTGACCTCTGATCTAGAGTTAAAAAAAAGAGGTCAGTAATGTTTATTTGGAGAGCATGTAGTTGAGAAGAAGGCTAAGAAAGAAACACTGGAGGAATATTATAATCCATGCTCCATTCAAATAGTATTTTTAAAAAACTTTTTATTGGAGTATAGTTGATTTACAATATTATGTTAGTTTCTCTGTACAGCAAAGTGAATCAGTTATACATATACATATATCCACTCTTTTTTAGATTATTTTCCCATATAGGTCATTACAGAGTATTGAGTAGAGTTCCCTGTGCTCTACAGCAGGTCCTTAACAAATAGTGTTTGTTGATCACTTACTCTAGATCCAGCACTGGGACACTGGGCTAAGGTGATGGGAATAACACAATAAGCAAGACACACAAGGCCCCCACCCCCCTGAACTTTACAAGAGAAGCAACAGGAGGAAACAATCAGATAGCAACCAGTTATTAGTTATTTTAATAACTATATTTTTAATAACCGACATCTATATTTTGCGGGTGAGAAAGAAAAAGAGAAGTGAATGGGAAGGAACACATCTGGGCAGGACTACTGAGATAGGCCAACAGGAAACCAAGAACATACACCAACCAGCACAGAAACCAAAGACGAAGCATCTTTCAAGAGGAAAAATGGGACTGGGCATGTCAGCTGCTGTAGACCGAGGTCAAGAAAGAGGCCATCGGGGCTTGCCTGGTGGCGCAGTGGCTGAGAATTTGCCTGCTAATGCAGGGGACATGGGTTCGAGCCCTGGTCTGGGAAGATCCCACATGCCACGGAGCAACTAAGCCCGTGAGCCACAACTACTGAGCCTGCACGTCTGGAACCTGTGCTCCACCACAAGAGAGGCCGCGACAGTGAGAGGCCCGCGCACCGCGATGAAGAGTGGCCCCCGCTTGCCACAACTAGAGAAAGCCCTCACACAGAAACGAAGACCCAACACAGCCATAAATAAATAAATAAATTAATTAATTAATTAATTTAAAAAAAAAAGAGTCCATCGGATTTGGCATTTGGGAGTTAATTAGAGAGTTGTGAGATGATTTTTGGCGCAATGGTGGAAAACAAACAAGTCTGCAAGAAGTTAAGTGAAGGACTTGGGGAAATGAGTGTGTGATGATTTTTAAAGAAAATCAGAATAGAAGGAGAGAATAGTAGCCAAGCTATGGTAGGTTAGAGAGGCATTAAATGTGAGAGAGAGGTTTCTTTGTGAGTATATTTATAAAGAGGAAAGAAGCACTAAAGAGCAAGAGAGGAAGATTTAGGAAATAATTCATTACCCAGAGCACAGGCAGAGGATTTATGAGAAAAACAGCCAGCATTTATTGGACACTTAGCATGAGCCAACCACCACACTGGGAGATCTAGATATTGATACAGATAGTTAAGAGATAAGTAGTCTTTACATCTCAGATCAACCATGAAAGTTTAGTATTACCCACCTTGTACAGATGAGGAAACTGGAAGTTTAGAAACTCTCCCAAAGCCCACATTTAGTAAGGAGCAGAAATGGGATTTCAAGCTACTATTATTTAGCTCGTGAGCCCATGTACTTTTCACTTCATCGAGATGCCACATTTTGGAAACAAGGTTCCTCCCTGCCATGGGAGGAAAGAAACAGGATGGGTGAAAAGAGAGATTCTGAAATAGAAACACTGTTTTTTTTTAATTTTTCTTTTCTATTGGACTATAGTTGAGTAACAATGATGTGTTACAGGTGTACAGCAAAGTGATTCAGTTATACTCATACAAGTATCCATTCTTTTTCAAATTCTTTTCCCATTTAGGTTATTACAGATAATGGAGCCGAGTTCCCTGTGCTATACAGTAGGTCCTTGTTGGTTATCTATTTTACATACAGTAGTGTGTAGATGTCAATCCCAAACTCCCAATCTATCCCTGCCCCCCCCTTCCCCCTAGTAACCATAAATTCACTCTCTAAGTCTGAGTGTAGAAACACTCCTAAGTGCAAATCCAGGTGAGCCTTGGTGGACACCTCAGTGTTCTCAGAAGACAATCTCACCTTACCTGCAATTACACATTTGACTCTGGCCAAGTGCTGGAAATTTTCCATGTGCGCTCCAGATCTACTGTCTCTGTCTCACCATCTTGCTCTGTGACCCTGGAGGCTGACTTTTAGGAACAATATAACTGGCTCCCTTGCCTTCTGGCTTCTGATTGGGTCCTGCCAAGGGAGGGCAATGGCTGGAGACAGTAGAACAGGGGATGGGGACATGGATTGGACCCCAGCTTCCTCCTTGCCATGTCACCAGGGATTGATCACATCCTTGTACTAAAGGCCACAGCTCTGGTCAGGCAGCCCTCTCCTATAGCGGTTGCCACCCTTCAGGGTGCTTTGTTATCCTTTGCCAATTTCCCTTAACTCCCCCTACATATCTAAAAGAATCTCTTTATTAAACTCTCCGCCATTACCCTGTCCAAGTGCGCCATCTCTGTCCTGCTGAGCCCTGACAAGCCACCGGGTCACATACACTCCTGGATGTTCCCTCACAGTGGATAATGTAGTCACCCTGACATGCTTAAACATCACGTTCATGTGTACATCAACCAACTGCAAGGTCTTCAGAATGGAAAAATTGAGACATTTTTCACAATATAAGCTGAACCTTGGAGTTCAATATCAGTTTAAAACTCACACCCCAAATGTAAGAACCAATGATGTCTAATCATGGACCTTAGTATTCTCAACACCTCTAAAAATCCCCTAAAGAAACGAACCCTGGATTTGACTGACTCAGGTTCTGAAGCGGAGAGAAATGTATCAGATCTGAAGCTACAATCAGATTCAAGTTCAAAGCTCTTCCCAGTTCTGGCCTTGAAAGGGAGGCTAGCCAATCTTTCTCTTATGATTCACACTCTGTGATAGAAACTTAATCTAAAATATTAATTTGCGTCATGCTGAGTGAAGTTAAGTCAAAGAGAAATATTGTAAGATAACGCTTATGTGCGGAATCTAAAAAGAAATGATACAAATGAACTTATTTACAAAACAGAAACAGACTCACAGACTCAGAGAGCAAATTTATGGTTAGCAGGGGCGAAGGCAGGGGAGAAGAGATAGTTAGGGAGTTTGGGATTGACATGTACACACTGCTATATTTAAAATGGATAACCTGGGACTTCCCTGGTGGTCCAGTGGTTAAGACTCCATGCTCCCAATGCAGGGGGCCCAGGTTCCATCCCTGGCTGGGGAACTAGATCCCACATGCCGCAACTAAGATCCCGCACACGGCAACGAACAACTGCGTGCTGCAACTAAGACCCGGTGCAGCCAAAATAAATAAATATTTTTTAAAATAATAAAAAAATAAAATGGATAACCAACAAGGACCTACTGTATAGCACAGAGAACTCTGCTCAATGTTATGTAACAACCTAAATGGGAAAAGAATTTGAAAAAGGATACATGTATATGTATAACTGAATCACTTTGCTGTACACCTGAAACTATCACAACATTGTTAATCAACTATACTCCAATATAAAATAAAAAGTTTAAAAAGAAAAAAAATATTAATTTGATTTTCAAAAGGGTAACAAAAAACTGGATGCCCTCAGAATTGCTGCTTCTTTTTTTTTTTTTTTTTTAAAAGCTTTGTTCTCATAGATTTTTTTTAAAATTAATTAATTAATTTATTTTTGGCTGTGTTGGGTCCTCGTTTCTGTGCGAGGGCTCTCTCCAGTTGCGGCGAGCGGGGGCCACTCTTCATCGCGGTGCGCAGGCCTCTCACCATCGCGGCCTCTCCTGTTGCGGAGCACAGGCTCCAGACGCGCAGGCTCAGCAGTTGTGGCTCACGGGCCCAGTTGCTCCGCGGCATGTGGGATCTTCCCAGACCAGGGCTCGAACCCGTATCCCCTGCATTAACAGGCAGACCCTCAACCACTGCGCCACCAGGGAAGCCCCAGAATTGCTGCTTCTTTGTCCACCCCTCTCTTCCCCCACCACCACCAGCAAAAAAAAAAAGACCCTTAGGTTTTTTATTGATGTCATTCACTTATTCTGGGAAGGTAAAACCACCCAAGCTTTACTTTTTTATTTTTTAATTTTTTTAATAAATTTATTTATTTATTTATTTTTGACTGCCTTGGGTCTTCGTTGCTGTGCGCGGGCTTTCTCTAGTTGCGGCGAGCGGGGTCTACTCTTCGTTGTGGTGCACGGGCTTCTCATTGCAGTGGCTTCTCTTGTTGCGGAGCACGGGCTCTAGGCATGCGGGCTTCAGTAGTTGTGGCACGTGGGTTCAGTAGTTGTGGCTCGCGGGCTCTAGAGCACAGGCTCAGTAGTTGTGGCACACGGGCTTAGTTGCTCCGCGGCATGTGCGATCTTCCCGGACCAGGGCTCGAACCCGTGTCCCCTGCATTGGCAGGCGGATTCTTAACCACTGCACCACGAGGGAAGTCCCCAAGCTTTACTTTCCATGTGTCATTTCCTTCTCGGGCTCTGAGCGAGCACTGCCAGGCTGGTCAGAGGAGCCCCCTTTGCACCAGGGACGGCATTTCCCACAGTGTGGGCATGCAGAGCAGTGGCTCCTGACACCAGCACTGACCCTGCCCCAAGCCTCCAGGTCTAGCTTGTGACTTCAGTCCAGTCACCATCTCACTCTTTCTTTCTCTCTGAGCCCCCGGTACTTCATTTGTAAACTAACAGGTTTACGTTAAATCAGTAGTTCACAATTTTTTCAAGTATGGAGGGTTGCTTTTTATCATTAAAGAAATAGAGAGATAGTGGCTGCGTTTATGGGCCTGGTCCGCAGGTACAGTGCGGGCATGGCTTTGTAGTAATTCCACAGCCCTCTAGGAACATTTAATACATGTTTAACACATCTTAGCCACATGTTAGAACCTCTGGATTCCAAAATCTCCTCCAGTTCCAGCACACTGGGTTTTTTGTGAATGCCTAAGACCCGGCATTCATATAAAGAGCTGGCACTCGAGAATCTCAACATCTTCCCATGCCAGGCTTGGCCCAGGACACTAAAAGGAATGGCCCAAAATCTCAGGGGTGTAAGTCTCTAGTTAGAGGCAGACCTAATCTACTCAAGGATTGGGTCAGGTTTCCCCCAACTCTGGACCTCATATCTAACCAAAGCTTAGATTTGCATCTCCGAGGCAGTCAGAGATTTCAGAGGGAAGCAGTGTAGACATTCTCTAGGGAAGGGCTATTTAATGCCAAGGAGGAGGCCCCACCACAGGCCACAGCCCACACATCTATCTGGATTTGCCCTAGATCTCTGGGAGGACAGTGAGGGTTGACCTATATGGCTCCCACTCAAAATAACCCAATTAAAAAAAAAAATCCCCATTGTATGGGACTAGATTCTTAATCCCAGTTCAAGGTTTGATCAACCCAAGTGTCAGCCTCCACACCCCAAATTCCCCTTAGGATTTTAAGAAGAGCTTAGCCCACATAGAGAGAGGCACCTAGATAAGTTAGCTTAAGCGTCAGATTAAATGCAGTGCCATCAAGAGGCGCAGGAATGGCTGTGATGACTTCCATCTCTGTGCAATAACGTGAACACAATGGTGGTAATCTGGGACCCAATTCTTCTAACCGGGACTTGCCTCATGACACAATAGGGAGAGCTTGGACTGTCACTAAGAACCTGCCCTTTTCCTGTGAAACACACCAGATTCAAGTTTTTCTTTTTTTTTTAAATTTATTTATTTTATTTATTTACTTCTGGCTGCTTTGGTTCTTTGTTGCTGTGCGTGGCTTTCTCTAGTTGTGGGGAGCGGGGGTTACTCTTTGTTGTGGTGTGCGGGTTTCTCATTGCAGTGGCTTCCCTTGTCGTGGAGCACGGGATCTAGGTGCACGGGCTTCAGTAGGTGAGGTGCGTGGGCTCAGTAGTTGTGGCTCGTGGGCTCTAGAACACAGTCTCAGTAGTTGTGGCGCACAGGTTTAGTTGCTCCACGGCATGTGGGATCTTCCTGGACCAGGGCTCGAACCCATGTCCCCTGAATTGGCAGGCGGATTCTTAACCACTGCACCACCAGGGAAGCCCAGATTCAAGTTTTTCTGAAGCTGCCAGATAACCACCAGCAGCAGCCTCCTCCTAGAGCTACAACTTTCAGGGCCATTGTCACCACCATCTGTTCAGTCCTAAGACACAAGTCTCCGGGCTCCTAGAGCATCATACAAAAACAGATCCAAGAGCTGCCCAGGAAAGAGTTGGGAGGGAGAGGAGAGAGGAGTGAGGGGAACATTCTCAGAGCCCCACAGAAAGGAGCAAAACTCTATCATCTCACCCCTGTTCAAAAGTCCCCTACCTCTGGCCAGGAGTTTCCATGGAAACCTCGTAAGTCCTATCTACAGGAAAAGAAAAAAATTAAAAAGAAAAAGCATCCTGAGGTATGTATGAATTAGCTCCAAGGAAGGCAGGCAGAGGAGGAGGGAGTGGGGGGTTCACGTGGGAAGAAGCAGAGCTGATCATTATCCTGATACATAAAAAAGGCTCTGTGAAAACCAGGCTGCCTTCAGTCACAGAATCAGGAGGGAGGTGGGGTAGACAAGTAGGTATGAGGCACTAGGAGGTTGAGGTGGGGGAGAACTAGCATGTGAAAGTAACTACAAGGAAAGGAGGGGACTGAGAGTCAACTCATGAACGATCTCAGGCCAAAGGTTCTTTCCAGAGGAGGAAGGACAGGACAGCAGGCGGAGAGCAGAGCCGGTGGTATGTTTAGATGGTGACGGACAGCAGCCTCCTATACTCTTCATCACCTCAGGCCACCTGCAGAGTCAATCAGTCTAACACCCTAATTTCCATGTTTGAACACCTTAAAATAATAATAAAGTGTCTGGAGGTGTCCTGTACAGCTTCGTCTTATAAAATTGCAATGCTTTGGGTCACCTGTAAAGAAGAACTCTGTTAAACTCTTTTTCTCCTAATCTTGATTTTAAGATGAAATTTGAGTGAGGAGGGAGTCTCTGAGTCTTAAATGTCATGCAATTTGCTTTTTAAAAATAGACCATGAGGAGCAAAGAAATAAATGTAATAGCTAAAACTTTTAAACTCTCAGAAGAAAACATAAATAGGCATAAATCTTTGTGACACTGAACTAGGCAATGGTTTCTTAGACATGACACCAAAAGCACGAGCGATAAAAGACAAATAAATTGGACACCATAAAAATTTTAAACTTTTGTGCTTTAAAGGACACTCTCAAGAAAGTAAAAAGACAACTCAAAGAATTTGAGAAAATTTTTATAAATCATATGCCTGATAAGGGACTTGTATCTAGAATATATATATAAAGAGCTCCTACAACTCAATAATTTTAAAATAAGCAAAGGATCTGAATAGACATATCTCCAAAGAAGATATACAAAAGGCCAATAATTACATTAAAAAGTATTCAACATCATAAGCCATCAGGGAAATACAAATCAAAAACACAATGAGCAGGACTTCCCTGGTGGCGCAGTGGTTAAGAATACGCCTGCCAATGCTGGGGACATGGGTTTGAGCCCTGGTCCGGGAAGATCCCACATGCTGCGGAGCAACTAAGCCCGTGTGCCACAACTACTGAGCCTGCGCTCTAGAGCCCGCAAGCCACAACTACTGAGCCCAAGTGCCACAACTACTGAAGCCCGTGCGCCTAGAGCTCGTGCTCTGCAACAAAGAGAAGCCACTGCAATGAGAAGCCCACGCACCACAACAAAGAGTAGCCCCCGCTCACTGCAACTAGAGAAAGCCCACGCGCAGCAACGAAGACCCAACACAGCCATAAATAAATAAATAAATAAGTGAATTTATTTTTTAAAAAAAACAACACAATGAGGTATCACTTCGTACCCACTAGGATGATAGTTATAATAAAAATGATGATAACAAGTATTGGTAAGAATGTGGAGAAATTGGAACCCTCATACATTCTTGGTGGGAACATAAAATGATGCAGCCACTTTAGAAAACAGTCTAGCAGTTCCTAAAGAGCTTTTACATAGTTACCATATGATCTACCAATTACCCAAGTATATACCTAAGAGAAATGAAAACATATCTGCACAAAAACTTCATAACAGCCAAAAAGCAGAAACAACCCAAATGTTTACCAGCTTAAGATTAGATAAGTAAAATGTGGCATAACCATACAATAGAACATTATCCAGCCATAAAAAGGAATGAAGTACCGATACACATGCCACAACATGGATGAACCTTGAACACATTATGCCAAGTGAAAGAAGCCAACACAAATGACCACATATTGTATGATTCCATTTATAAGAAATGCCCAGAATAAGCAAATTCAGTCCATAGAGACAGAAGGTAAATTAGTGGCTGTCTAGGACTGTGGAGACTGGGGGGAAATAGGGAGTGACAGTTAATAGGTACAGGGCTTCTTTTAGGGGTGATGAAACGTTCTAAAATTGATTGTGGTGACGGTTGCACAACTCAGTGAATATACTAAAAACTGGAGTCTAAACTTTAAATGGGTGAAGTGTATGGTCTGTGAATTAGAGTTCAACAAAGCTGTTATTAAGAAAAATAGACCAGGAGAAACTGTAATATACTGATCTTGTCATTTAGAGTTTTGATATTCAGGATTTTTTTGCATCATTATTATTTCAAAAAATATACTGTACTAATATTTTATCTTGATAACTGAGTTTTTTTGTTACCTTCTTAGATTTTGTGCTCGAGGCCAGTGCTTCACTTGCATCACCCTAGCGCAGCCCAGAACTGGGTGTGGTAGCAAAGCCAACACCCTTTAAAGAGCCTTTTCTGATCCCCGAAGGGGTCTGTTGGAGGCTTCCTTCCACATTCCTCAGTTTTCTCCCTCTGCCTCCCAACCTGAGTTGTCAGATGCATGCTTCACCATTAACCCTCCTGATGTCCTTTTGCTGCTCCTTCATATACACTTTCTCCCACTGGCTTTATGTGTGCATATGTACGTGTGTGTGTGTGTGTGTAATTATGAAGAATAAAAACGATTATGTAAAACTGAAAGTGGGCAACTACCCCAATTTTTTAAAAATGAGAAGAAAAGAAAGCACATTCTACAAAGTATAGACCAGTGAGCATGAACTGGATCTCTAGCAGAATTCCAAAACTAGATTATTTCACAAGACGAGTTTATAAACATTCAGAAAGCATAGCTGTTTCCAATAGCAGCCAGGACAGTTTCGCTAAAACCGAGGAATGTCAAATGAACCTCACTGCCTTTTTTGACACAGTTATTAGACTACAATAATAGATTAGGGAACTGCAAAACACAGTGAGTATTTAGACTTTAATAATGCATGCAGGGGCTCCCCTGGCGGCGCAGTGGTTGAGAATCCGCCTGCCAATGCGGGGGACACGGGTTCGAGCCCTGGTCTGGGAAGATCCCACATGCCGCGGAGCAACTAGGCCCGTGAGCCACAACTACTGAGCCTGCGCGTCTGGAGCCTGTGCTCCGCAACAAGAGAGGCTGCGATAATGAGAGGCCCGCGCACCACGATGAGGAGTGGCCCCCACTTGCCGCAACTCGAGAAAGCCCTCGCACAGAAACGAAGACCCAACACAGCCATAAATAAATAAATAAATAAATTTTAAAAATTAAAAAAATAAATAAATAATGCATGCAGCAGTATCTTTACATCATTGCTAATAAGATAAAGAAATGGGGCTTCCCTGGTGGCGCAGTGGTTAAGAATCCGTCTGCCAGTGCAGGGGACACGGGTTCGAGCCCTGGTCCGGGAAGATCCCACATGCTGCGGAGCAGCTAAGCCCATGCACCACAACTACTGAGCCCGCACTCTAGAGCCTGCGAGCCACAACTACTGAGCCCGCATGCCACAACTACTGAAGCCCACGTGCCTAGAGCCCGTGCTCCTCAACAAGAGAAGCCACCGCAATGAGAAGCCCGCGCGCCGCAACAAAGAGTACTGCTCGCCACAACTAGAGAAAGCCCGCGCACAGCAACTAAGACCCAACGCAGCGAAAAATAAATAAATAAAATAAATAAATTAAAAAAAAAAAAAAAGAAATGTAGGTAAGATGATTGCATATTCGGAAGAGTTGTAGCCATTTGATTGATGTTAGGCAAATTTAGTTCACTATAAGCTCACTATATGTCAAAAGCGTAAAACAGCTGCAAAAAAAATTTAAGTTGACCTTGGGCTACATCCATGTCCAAATGTCTGAATGCCTGCTCTACTCTCCAACTGATTTCCCAGGAATACTGTGCTCATTTCTGGGGGTTCTACTTTTTAAGGGGACACCAACCAAGTGAAGTGCTTCCAGAGGACAATGAGGCTGGAGTAGAGAATCAAAAGATTACAAAACATGTTTAATAACAAAAATCAAGGTCAGGTCTTTCCTGTGCAGTAGTGAAGCCATAAGTGGAACATGATGGCTGCTTTGAAATATTTGAAGGACTCAAATAAAGGAAAACAAAAACAAAAACGGAATCACGTTAATGTAACCCAGAAGGTCCAAATTAAAGCCAGACAACAGAAGTTTAAAAAAAAACCAGCTCAACTGAAAAAAGGGCCCCTCCCCGCAGCCTGAGCTGTCCTGCAGTCAGATGGCCTGCCTTGGGAGGGAGACAGTTACCTGCAAAGAAAGCTTTCAAGTTAGAAAGCCTTACTGGGATGTTGTAAGGCTTGGGATTTAAATAGTTAGATGAGGTCAGAGCTCACGCCTTACTGGGTCCCTTCAAATCAGAGACACTATGAATCTGTGTTTCTTTTCTTCTCTCCTTTCTAGCCTTTCATACGCTTTCTACTGCACTGAGCATTTGAAAGATGTTCTTAAGCCATAACCCATGGTTTTGACCTAATTCCATCCCTCTAACTCTGTTCTCCAGCCCTCCTTCCTCCCTCCCTCCCTTCCTCCTTGTCGCCACCTTCCCTCATCCCTCTTGAGGCTGACACAGTACAATGCTTCAAGCCCCTCCGACACCCCCCACTGAAACTGGCTGATGTGAGGAAAAAAAAGAATAGGAAAAAAGAAAAGAATAATAGGGACCAAAGACTGAACTCAGGTGGCATACTGCGCCTGTTGTATCTGCTGTGAAATCTCTAGTGCTTGCTGGCTCTGAGACACATGCAGACATTCATGGAACTGACTGGATTGAGTTCACATGAATTAGCCTCAGGAGTGTCTACATATGCTGTTATCTTTCTGCATAACATTCAGTGCTTGTAACATACTCCATGTCTGTTTTCCCTGCTCTACTGGTAAGTTCCAAAGGCCAGACCATGCAGCTTGGCCTCTATCCCCAGGGAGGCACTCAATCGCTAGCAATTAAATGAATGAAGAATTTCTCTTATCCTTCCCCCTACATCTAGACTGATCAAGATTATGATGCTGCTGATGAAAGTCTTGCTTAAGACTAAACATCAGACAGTGCACAGAACTTGAGAGTTAATAGAGATGTCAGAAAACACCTAGCATAAGCCCTCCATTTGACAGATGAATAAACTGAGGGCCAGAGGGAGGAAATACTCAGCTAGGAAGTAGCAGAGCTGGGAATCAAAACTAGCTCTTCTGGTTTCTGAGAGACAGAATGTCACAGGAATAGAAAACACAGCTTTTGGAATCACATGAAACTGGGTTCCAATGCCAAGTCTTCCTCTGACTAATGCCATGATCTTGGGCAAGTTAATCAGGGTCTCCAAGCCTCAGTGTCTTCAGAAGTGAATGGGAAAGATAATACCTTCCACCAAGTCACCAGCACACAGGATACACTCAGTAAGAGGTAGCTTTGATAACTATTACCAAGTCCAGTGCTCTGCCCACTACAACACACGGGCCCTTGGCTTTATGCCTGTAGGAAAAGCCATATGTCTATGCTAACTGGAAAAAAAAAAAGATGGGGGGATACCAACCCCGAGTGCCTCCTATATGCTAAGCACTTTTCCATTCTCAATCTAAAACACAGAGGAGCCACATACAAAGCGGCAGAACAACTGCCATCCACACGGATGCCCTCTTTCAGCTGGGAGCACATGGCCGTGAAGGGAAATCCACTTCATTCAAGTTCAATATCTTTTGTGAGTCTTTTCTTTGGGTATCTGACCTTTCTCTTCAAGTCCCTACGTTAGGACCTCCCATATAGAGAATTAACAGAGAGCCATTGAAACTTTTAAGTATATATTATCTTCCAGCTATTCTGGGTGGTACTTGTGGGCACAGGGCAGGGCGCACGTCCAGTTCAGAGATCTGTCACTGTGGGAGCTTAATAAAAGCCAGGAACAGTTAAACAGGGCATGTTGACAACTCACACCTTCCCTTACAGCTTGCTTCCTTGCCTCCTCATCTGCTGCTTCTGATGTTCCCCAGACCTGGTTCCATCTTCCTTGGTGACAGAGTCTCCTTCTCCTCTTTTTTGATGGCATTACTGCCGAGATGTCACACTCCAGAGACTCTGTGACTCAGTTCTTCCAAGGGAACTTCCCTTTTTCCTGCATCCGGCCCACACTCTGCCCTCTTAGCATTAATGTTTGGTCCACCCAGAACTTCTCATTCAGTTTACACGAGTGAGATACATTCTGGAATTTGGCTGCCGACGTTTTGAGGCATTTATCTTTAGATTTTCATAACAGCTATCATCCTGGTGCGACATGTATAGACAAGACAGAGGAGGTGCTTCCCAAGATAAATCAGCCTAAAGGAAATGAATGCAATAATCCTGTCTTATTGGATCTATTTATTCTACTGTCGGAGGAATTCAGGAGCTGAGAAGAGGAATGGTCAAAGGGAGGTGAGGTTTGTTTGTCAAAGTAGACACTGGTGTTCTTTTAGAGCAGCTCTTGGGAATGATTCAAGAGGTAGGAATGGGTGGGAGGGAAAAGGATGATGCTGATTAATATGATAGGTGGAACCCCAAGTAAATTTTGTGGGTGTAAGACTTGCAGAACTGAACTACAAGAATTGTGGACTACAATAATTCCACGTGCGTTACTTTAGTTAACCAGCAGTTACTGAGTTTCCAAAATCCCATGGTGATTCTAAAACAGAGCAACTACTTGGATCACAGAGTGAGCAGGGATAGCAACCCAGACACAGTCCCTGTGGGAGGAGAGAATTCCGATCCCAAGAACTTGGTCCAAGTCCCTCACTTCCCGTAACCCAGAAAGTTCCTGTTCCTTGAACAGCCAACAGACAAAAGGGCAAGACTTGGGCAACTAGAAACGAAGAAGAGGATCATGCCCATGGTCACGAATGAGACAGACTGTCTTTGCACTTAAAATGGTTCGTCTTAGGGTTGGAGAGGACCACAGTGACCCTTATCTCACTCCCAACCATCAGGGTTCCAATTCTTGTCAAGTCTCCTGATTCCATGCTAAGATATTTCCTATTGTCTGCATCAAAGCTCAAAAGCTACACCTTAGAAGTAGTGTGCCCCAAAATCTGCATAGTCCCCATTGCTAATTAAACAGAGAAAACGGGGGCTTCCCTGGTGGCGCAGTGGTTGAGAATCTGCCTGCTAATGCAGGGGACACGGGTTCGAGCCCTGGTCTGGGAGGATCCCACATGCCGCGGAGCAGCTGGGCCCGTGAGCCACAACTACTGAGCCTGCGCGTCTGGAGCCTGTGCTCTGCAACGAGAGAGGCCACGATAGTGAGAGGTCCGCGCACCGCGATGAAGAGTGGCCCCCGCTTGCCGCAACTAGAGAAAGCCCTAGCACAGAAACGAAGACCCAACATAGCAATCAATCAACCAATCAATCAATCAATAAACCTTTAAAAAAAAAATAGAGAAAACGGAAAACAATTTATAGTAACAACAACGGGAGTGAAGTAGTACACCTTGTTCTTGTGAAGACTATGCATCAATATTCAGTTACTCAACATATTTTTACAAGCTCTAACTCTGTAAATAAGCAGGATGCAAAACTGTGCCCACTTTCTGATTACAAGCATGCAAAAAAGCATTATTTCCATGATAAAAACTACATGAGATTACACCTCAGTTATATTAGGGAGGTAGGATTATGGGTGATTGTCCATTTCTTCCAAACATTTCTGTAATGCTGTCATATTGCTTTGATATTTTTTCAAGTTGAGAAAGAAATCAACTGAATGGATATGCCGGAGCTATTCTCTTTCCTTCTGACGTGTTGGCCAGGGAAGAGGGATTGGAGACAGGGTATATTCCAGCAAGTGTGTGTGTATCTGTGAAGGTAAAGTGGGGGGATGGGGAGCTGCTGACCAAACACTGATTCCTGACATGTTTGCATGAGGCAGACCAGCCAGACAACTCTGCAAAGTAGTGCTGAGAGAGGTACAGTGGTGACAGCCGACCTTGAATCACTAAAAGCCAATCTGTGAGAGACCTGTGGGCCCAGGCTTGGTTGCTGACACTATACCGAGCATTTGCTCCCATCTTCTCTTACACGATTTTTAAATTGTTCCATATAGAGATCATGAGCAACCTGAGGAAGGACATGGTCCTTATTCTTCTGCTGTTATATCCTTAACTCCATCCTGCATATCCTTCAACAATATCTAGCATCATTCCAGCACCGGAATAAATAATTATTGAAGCCTAGTGAGGCATGCAAAGAGGTAAAAGAGAAGTCAGTTCTATGGCAGAAAGCTGGATTTTGTCAATTTTTAACAACCAACCTGGGCATGAACCAGATGTGTACTGGTTCAGCAGGGAGAAGGTCGTTATCCAGGCCACAACCTATGCTGATGGCACCCAAGCCCCACTGCCCTTCCTTCCTGGCTAAAATAACTGAATGCTTCCTATAAAAACCACACTTTCTTTGGCCCCTATGACTTTGCTTATGTTTTCTCTGCCTAGATGCTTCTCCCCACTTTTCCTTGCCTACTCTGTCTTATCCTTCAAAATATAAATGCTTAAGCATCACCTCCTCCAGGAAATTTTTCTCCATACTCCAGGAAGGGCTGAGTGTCTTCTCTATTACTAGAGCACTCGGACATACTTCTATCTTTGCCCTACTCATGTTAGAGATAAAGTGTCTGTTTACAAATCTTAACTTCTTCCCTAAAGAGTGAATTTCTCTAACAGGGCCTATAACTTTACTCTTCTTTGCAACCCTAATACTTAACACAGAGTCTGGGACACAGGAGCTGCTACTGTGTTTCAGGTGTGTGTATATACACACATACATACATACATGTTGCTGGGTGGATGAATTTTTGTGCCAAATATTCATTCATTCATTTCTACGAAAGAGAAGAGCTTCAGTAATCCAACAGTCCTAAGTCATGAAGATAGAAGTCTGAAGCAAACAGCCAAATAGACAAAAATTTCTTTAGAGTGTTGTAAACACAGTCAACAAGAAGTTCACCTGCTTGAGAAAAAAGATGGTTCCAAAGGTAAATGAACAATCATTGCCATATGGTCCCCATCCAGTAGCAGGCGAGTTTAAGGATAATATGCACTTATGGTTTAAGGGCAGAGAACTGAGTGGGGACATGGGAAGGAGGTAACAGCTGGTACCAATGAAACCAGCCGGTTTTTAAAAGTTCTACTCATCCAGGTATCATTAGAATATAATGCTATACAATCCCAGTGCACAGACAGGAAGCATTCCCTTCCATCTTTGTAACAAAAAGTTGTTACATCTTTTGTTTTCAATTTCTTCAGTTTCTTCTTCTGTCTATATCCTACATCTTCAAATATGTACTGGTTTAGTCCATTTTGAGAAAAAAAAAATCTTTGATTAATTCTGTGATCCTGTAATTAGTATCTTCACGCTCTCCTGCTTTGGCTGTTGACCTTGTAAAACGGGCAGGCTGTACTACTGTGACCATGTTCTCTCCTTTTGCTCATTATTCCTCTGCAACAGGGCTACTGTCCCCACTGCATTACTGAAACGTGTTCTCCGAGATCGCTGATGAACCAATCATCAAAGTCAATCATCAAACTTCTCTTGGTCTGCAATGTCCTTTTCTTCTCCCTGTTGCAGCTTAACACCCATGACCCGCTTCCCCCCACACTTTCTTCAAACTCTCTCCTTCTGAGCTTTGGTGACTTGACAGTAGCCTAATTCCCCAACTGGTCCTTCTTTGACTTTTTAATAGGCTTTCCTTCTTCCCCCACACCTTAAACATGGGCATTCTCCATATAGATAAATGGATGTCTTTGTCAGAGGGACGCCCACCCCTCAATGTGAAGTCCAGAAAAACCTAAGGAAGGGGGACATGACAGAGGTAACCAGTTTGAAAATTTGTCAGAGGAGGTTTTAAAATCAATCTATAACTCCCAGACTACAGACTGAAAACCTTGAGTCTACAAGAGAAAGTCCCAGCTCCTGAGCTTTATATCAGTGAGGCTCTAATCTACATTTTCAACCTTATCTCTCACCCTTCCCCTCCAGAACACCTCCACAGAGTAGACATTCGTTAAATATCTTTGACCAAACAGATGAGTACACAAATATTTCATTCATGGATAACATCATCTACCCCAGCCCCATCATTCTCCACCCTTCAACAATATAACGTGCCTTGTACTTGCTCATCCTTAAGATCTGTTCACATCACCTCCCTTGTATGTAATGCTTTTCCTATTTATTTCTCATCTATGTAAATCTTGCCCACTGTTCAAGGCCCAGTGTGAATCTCACTTTCTCCAAGACCTTCCCTTCTTATTCATACAATATTTATTATGTTTCACCTTTTGGGCATTTAGTATATTGTTAATTATTTTTAAATGACTTCTTGCCCAACAACTTTTGGAGCCACGTGGGGATGGGGGTATCTTATGCTCCTTTGTGCCCTCCATAAGCGTAACTTCGTACTTTTGATGGAGGCAATGCCCAGTAGGTAGTTTCCTAGAGCTTTGTTTCATGTAACACAGCTGTGTTGGAAGCTCAGGCTTGAAATCAGACCTAGATTAGCATCTCAGCTCTGAATGGTAGGCAAATAACCTTGAGGAAGTCACCAAATCTTGGTTTTTCTTATCTGTGAAATTGGGAAATTAATAGTAGTGACTCATGGTGGAGCTGTGAGCTAAGTGAGACCAGGAAGGCACTGTGCTTAGCGAAGGGTTTGGCCCATGATAAAAGTTTCAATAAAAATCGCTGATGATGACGAAAAGGATGGTAATTCTTCAGATATAGATTAGACCTAGATCAATGCCAAGGCCAAATGGATACCTTTTATCAAAACTCTGTGACTACATTGAGGGAAGCTCACGCACAGAAGAGGAGTACTTTCTTGCTCTACGTGACACTGAGGAAGACAGATGCCATCATGCCCCACCTAAGCTGTGGCAACTAAGCAACAGAGCTTTGAATGATGTTTTATATAGCTCATTCCTAGGGTTGCTTCTCCCACATCTGTCGTTAAGCACTCAGCACAGAGCGACAGCCCATCAGCTCTACACTGGGTGATCTGGAAACAAAAGCAGAGGATCACTGTCAGCTGCTTTGTGACAATTTAACCAAATGGCAGACAAGTGGACCAGGAGGCTGTTACCAAAGTAAGACATGAAGGCTGTCAACCTGTAGGGTCAGTGATCTGAAGGATGCCAAGACTATCTTTAACTTGCCCTTCCTGCATTAGACGTGAGCTAGGCTGCTCTCCGGCTTTTATTCCAAAGATAGTAAATCTCTGGTTGGAAATCTCTAGACCTTAATGATACCCACGTTTGAGAGATGGCTCCTTGAAACTCTGGACTGTGGTTTCAGTTAAGAGTTCAACAGAGACAGTGGTTTATCATAAGAAAGGGGCCTCTAAGTAGTAGAGTAATGTTTACTTTGTGTTCACATTTTCCAGCTCTGAGACTCAAGAGCAAAATGGTCTACCTTGGAAAACTAGATTCAGTTTGACTGGGGCAGGGGGTAATTGGGCAGACAAAACACAAAATTACTAAATGAGTAATTTAAGAACAGATGGAAACAATAACACGGATAACATAGGGACAATCCAGATAACAAACACATACTTCATAACATTTTGGAAGCAGTTAATAGCATTTGAACAAGACCAGGAAAACTGTCAAAGCATAGAGCCCATCAATATATTGAAACACCTACCACATCTCACATTTCTCTTCACAGCTAGCATGTCTAAATACACACTCAGTAAAGCTATTAACATGGATGGCTACGTGGCTGTTAACTGATATTCTGTCCAGATGGGATTCTCCCCGGGGAAACCAAATCAGAGAACAAAATAATCAGCAAATAGGAAACAATTCTACAAATGGCCATGAGTTCTGTACAGCTAAACTCTTAGGGACCTCAAGCTCTGGCAAAAAGAGCCTGGATGATTTCTTTGAGGGTTCCACAATATAGGTTATTAACTCATGTTCCAAGGAGACAAGGATGGGAGACCAGGAAACTTTCTCAGCAGACTTCCATAATTTTCTTATGAGCAGTTTAATGGGTTTCCATATCTATGGTCAAATGATCTTCTCCAACCTATATATGTAAGAGGTATACCTTGGAGAGTTCCTTCTTTCTAAGCATGTTTTACCCTTTTCCAGCATGCCTTTCCTGGGGAATGACAAAAGTCATTTGCTTAGTACCAGCTTCTGCAGCCCTAAGTATGTAATCCATCAAACTGACTGACAAGGCAGTGATCTGGGAGAATTTCCACTTTTTCTGAAAGGGAAAGCACTGACTCAGATTCCCCTGTGAGGTCAGGTCATACAGGGAGACCGTGCCATACTTTAGCAGGGCAGAAGCTGGGTAATTGATGACTAGCCATCCGGGAAATCTGTGCCCACGCTATTGAAAATTCATCCACACCCCCAAACCCTTCCAGCTATAAGACCAGGCAAACTTTACTGCTGCTGTGCCTGGGTCTAGTCTCTCTGCTGTGTAAGAAACTAACAATGTTGTAGAAAGGGTCAGCTCGCAATTATCAACACAAATTATCAACATGAATCTCTGCCTGTTAACAGAGGGTGACGTTATAAATAATCAGGTGATTAATTTTTATTTGCTGCTAGTGGGCATATGATTTTTAAATGTGTGGTGGTAAAACAAAACTTACCTGTTCAAATTGCTCTGCCTTAAACATACACCCACAGACAACGAGGGGAAGAGGAGACAGATTCAGGGAGCGCAGGATGAAAACTTTACAAGATAATCTACATAGAAGGCAAACTGAGGACCAGAATACCGGACAGGTTGCCCCACAGGCTGTCACCTAACTGGGAACACCATTCTACCCTTCTTCAAAATACCCTTCTTCAGCCACGGGAGATTCCATTAATGACTCTAAACTCTGTGTCTGGAGATGGGGGCGCTGGTCCAGGGTCTGCCACCAACCAGCTTTATGGACTTGGATGACTGACTTTTCTCTGAGCCTCATTTTCCTCATCTGTAAAAGGCTAAATGAGATGATTCTAGGCTCCTATATTGCCAGGAATACATGAAAGTGAAGCCACAGAAGGCAACTGAGATCCTAATTTTTAATATTTCTTATCCAGAGTTCATCATAAAACTAAGTAATGACTGAGTCATTAGAAGGACACTCTTACAGATTGTTTCCTGGGTAATGTGTCTGCATCTACATTGAAGCCCTACATTTAGTCTCCTACTGGAACAGCAGTGGAAGAAATGAGAAATAACCTGGAAGAAAGGATAACAGACTGACAAAGAAAGGATGTTTTAAAACCTTGCTTCAGTGCTCTGTAATTGAGGTAAACAAATAAACAGGCAGATGAAACAGAGCTGAGACATTTTTTTCCCCTGATTTCTAAAGCTCTTTCTGGATGACATCAGCTGTTTACAGATACCTAGAGACTTGTGTTCTTTTGATTTGCATGTAGAACAAAGACACGCAGTTGCACCAAACTACAGATGTTGTGATGATGCAGAAAACGACACCTAGAAACGGGGAGGGGGAGGGGACGGGGACAGAGAGTTAGGATGGATAAGCCACGGAGAACTCTAACAGAACAAGTCAGCAAGGGTCAGACAGCCCTGCTGGTGCTGTTCCCTGAATGACAGAAAGATCCTTTGTCTGCCTCAGCAGGCCCATCATTTGCTTGGCTTCTGGTGACAACACTTGTAGGAAGCATGTGGCTCAGCGGTGAATCAACCCTACAGAATAGGCCAGCTTGGATGAAAATGGAAACCATTATGCTACCTGGCTGGAATGGAGGTATAGGGAATGGTCTAAAAAATTCACTTCATGAACCTAAAATTTCATGAAGTGAGAGCTAAGAACTGTTCTCTGGGAGGGACAGATTAATTTTAAGGCACTGATGATGTAAAATTAAATTAAATTTAATTAAATTTAATTTAAAAGCCCATTTTTAAAAAAAATGATTCTGTGGCTTGGACTTTCAAAAGTCCAGGCGGAAAAAGCTTGCAATCACGTGTTTTTGAAATTTTTCAAAATACTTGTTAATTGGGCTCTGCAACTGTACATCATCATAAGACTTAGTGGCAGACAGATCATGAGCTGTCATCCAGCACAGCATTCTGTTTCCAGTGAGGTCCACACCTAACTAATCCCAGATGGATGGAGACTACCCAATGTTGAATTCACAGCCTTTCTTGGTCGCCCACCCAACAGTAAGGAGCTCCATCTCTTGATAATACAATTAAGGCGACGCTAATTTAAGGGAGATGGTCACTGGCATGCAGCTTGCTCTAACAACCTTTTATGCAGATATCAACCCTAGAATCTCAAACGACCTCTGAGATGTGTCACCAGGATCTCAAACTCAAACCCTTTGAAATTTCTCATTCTACTCCTCCCTTAAGTCTCTTCTTCTGTCTCATCATTCTCCCAGTTTATCAGTCATCTTCTGGCTTCACTTTCCTCTAGGTCACTTTCCTCAAGAATAGTCTCACCAGCACCCTCAATGCCTTGTGGTTTTGCCAAACCTTCCCAGTACATCTCCTACCCAAGAGAAATCCAACCAACTGCTCTCTCTGCCCAGGTATCAGCTCTGTATGGAAATCTTTTTGCTTGCCCACAGTCAATAATCTTGAACTAAAACTGTTCCATTCTTCTTGAACTCACTACCCCACTTCCTACTTTATTCTCAGAAGATGGTTTCACCTCTTCTTCACAGAGGACACAGAAGTTACCTCTTAAATTTACCCCTGAACTTATCTCTTGAAGTGACATCCAATGGTCCTTCACATCTGCACTTCTGAAAGTAGCACTCATCTTTTGCTACTTTCCTATTTTTTCCAAGAAAGGGGCATTCCTTCTCTACCCTTACAGGGTTTTAATGAGAATTAAATCAATCAATCAATAAATGTAAGATACGTAGCACAATGCTTAGCAGGCCGTAAATAATATTGGTTCTTTTTAAAAAATATTTTATTGACGTATAGCTGATTTCCAATGTTGTGTTTAATTTCTGTTATACAGCAAAGTGATTCAGTTATACATATATATATATATATATATATACACACATATATATATTCTTTTTCATATTCTTTTCCATTACGGTTTATCACAGAATATTGAATATAGTTCCCTGTGCTATACAGTAGGACCTTGTTGTTTATAATATTGGGTCTTAGCCATTCTTCCCTCTACAAATTTAATCTCTCCTATCTATCTACCTTTTTTTTTTTAAACTAGATTCTGTTACCTCTTGAGTTCTTAGAGACCCTACTCTCTTAGCTCTCTCTTCTCTTTCCTGTATCTTTAATCTCTCCCTTTCTGTCTAGCTGCCCCCCTTTCACAGACAGACATATTCAAGTGCTTCCCCTCTTTTTAAAAATCTTGTTTCTTACTTCTCTTCTAAAGGCCCTCCTTTCTTTCAAACACTGAGAGCAGTATTCCTAAACTCTCTGCTGCCTTCAGCTCTGGGCAATGGTACTCTCTTGTTCTTGCTCCATCTTCCTTTACAACTTCAATAAAACTGTTTCAGCTGAGTTTATGAACGACGCCCTGCATCTCTACTCCAGTGGCCTCTTTTCTTTTTTTTTTTAAGTTTTTTTTTTAAATTAATTTATTTATCTTTGGCTGTGTTGGGTCTTCGTTTCTGTGCAAGGGCTTTCTCTAGTTGCAGCAAGCGGGCGCCACTCTTCATCGCGGTGCGCGGGCCTTCGCGGCCTCTCTAGTTGGGAGCACAGGCTCCAGACGCGCAGGCTCAGTAGTTGTGGCTCACGGGCCTAGTTGCTCCGCGGCATGTGGGATCTTCCCAGACCAGGGCTCGAACCCGTGTCCCCCGCATTGGCAGGCAGATTCTCAACCACTGCGCCACCAGGGAAGCTCCAGTGGCCTCTTTTCAATACTCATCCTGTTCAGATTTTGATCTCATTACCCTCCCTTTCAACTCTGCTTCTTTTCTGATACTTCGTATCTCATTTTATGGCTACTGACCTCATTAGGATAACATCAAGCTAGAACATTAATGCAAGCCGTGGCTCCTCCTCTTCCCTCCCTCAGCCTCTACCATACCTCTGCTACCAAAGTTTGATGACTATTTTTTTAAACTACTTCTCAAATCTGGATAGTCTATTCCAACCTTTCTCGCCAGAGCTTGGACCCCACGTGAGTTCCCCAAACCTCACCTGCACGACTCAGCAGCCGCTTTATGGCAACTGGTCTTCAGACCCTCCCTGCTTTGGTCATCCTCCACATCGTTGCCAGCGTTAGTTTCCTAAACACGTGAAGCTGTTCTTCTCACTCTCCTGCTGGAGAATGTCTGGGGCTCCCACGTGCCTCTCTGAAGTACAGCTAAGTAACTGCACCTTCAGAATCTGACTCCAGTTCACTGCTCCAGGCTCATCACCTCTCCTACAGCTCACCTGACGGTCTGAACACGTCAAACACCTCACACCTCCTGCTTTCTGCACAGGCTATCTGACTGAAATATGATTTCACCCTTTCCCATCTGGAGCCTGCCTACTCGCCGTTAAAGCCCCCGCTCAAATATAAGCTCTTCTGAAAAAGCCTTGTCAGACTCGCCTGGGCAGCTCTGCTCACTGCTCCAGATCCGGTGTTCCGGTGCCACCTTATCCTTTACCACTTTGTAGCCATTAACACGTTGTCCCTGACTCCTTCACGCTGCTTACCTTCCTCACTAGACCTCAAGCTCTTTGAAGAAAGAATTATCACATGCAACTCGGCATCCCCAATACCCATTTGGTTTCTTGCTTAACAAATGTTTGCTGCAAGAATATAAAGAGAGGATGTGGTTAAAAAAATATGACAGAAATAAACAAGAAGAAAATAAAATTGTGGTGAGAACACGTTACATCCTGTCCACAACTGGTAAAGATAATATACCCTAGTAGAAAAGGACGAGAGAGAAGGATACTTCATCAGTGCTCGGAAAAACCTACATTCCCGTCCGTCAACTCATGTCTTTCCACCGTCGACACAGGAATTAAATCCATAAAAAGTGTTAATGCCTGTATTCTTCTCTCTCCAATTTCAGGCTTGTGGGTACCACTTTTTATTCTCTCCCAAGATCAGTTGTCCAAACTTGATCATGGTAACGTCATCAGTGCAGGTATACAAGATGCCCAAAGGCTGGGGACTTCCCTGGCGGTCCAGGGGTTAAGACTCCATGCTTCCAATGCAGGGGCCTGGGTTCAATCCCTGATTGGGGAACTAGGATCCCACATGCCCTGCAGCGCAGCCAAAAAAAAAAAAAAAAAAAGATGCCCAAAGGCTCAATGCCTAAATTAAATTTGGCTGTTGCTAAGAGATATCAGGCTCCAAACAGAAGAGTCAAAACCTGGCACTAGCGCTGAACTCAGGTGCAGGAGGCATCCAGATGTGTTAAGAGTGATCATACTTGGGGAGAAAATAAATAGGTAAGATTATTTTAAACCAATTTTATAAATCCTCTCATCTCATCCTCCATTGGGCAAACACTCTAAGAAAATAGACTTGTTGTCCCTGCTTACCTGTTCTTGCTTCATGACAAGCCAAAATATATCATTCAGATTGGGGTAGGCTAACTGCTAAATAAAGCCATCAGCACAGCTTTATTTACCTGGGTTTGTACTTTCTCAGACAAATAGCAGGGAGCTCATGCATGAAAAAGAGCAGCCAGGACCAGAAATTAACATTCTCTATTGATTGTTGCCAACTGAATTCAAATGGAAGGAATGGCCTTGGCAAAGATGAAGAAAGACCTCAAAAGGCCAAGTAACAGAGACTTGAATCCTAAGGGCTCTCTTTTGGAAGTGGTAGTTTCCCTCAAGTTCTATCACTTTTTTGCCTTACAGAAATTTAGTTAGCCACTGGTTTAGAGCTCTACCATGGGGTAGAGCTCTTCCTTCAGGATAATCTAGGAGGAAAGGAGAGATAACATAGTTATGAGAAGTAGGTATAATGCCAACTTTCATTCAGTATTTTCTTTGACTTAAATGTCAAGAAAACTTGGCAGTGGGTTAACATACCAAAACCTAAAAGAAAGGCAGTAGGTGTCAAGGAAAGTAATACAGTCTGCCTCTCTGTTCTAAATTCATTTAATTAGTTTTGCATGGGTGTCCATATTTTAAGGAATCCCTTGTATACCCCTACCTGCTGAGATATAGAGAACTAATGAAAGCTGATCAGAAAGGCTATGAGAAAAAAGATGGCATTGAAAATTTAGGGTAGGATCCACAAGCGAAAGAATGATACCATGGTATTTAAGAATGGATTATAGTGTTTAAAAATAGAACATTGGTTTAAGTCCTGGCTCTACCACTTCCTGTCTATGTGATCTCTGGCATCATGTCTTTATGTCCCAGTTTCTGCAACTATAAAATGTGGATAATAATAATTTATTCTACATAAGGTCCTCATGATGATTAAATAAAATAATAAAAAAGCTCTATAATATATGATATAAATGATATTTTAGTTGTAATAAAATAATAAGAATGAGGAGTTCAAGGTACTTTGTTTACTTCCAGATTCATGAGATGGCTATGTCAACCTCACCAGGAAAGGGGAAATTTTTGGATAAAGACTTTGTGTCAGCTCTCTACTTCCAAACAACTTGAGGAACTTGTTCTGAGGATTCAACTGAATAAAGACTTGAGCATGAAAAGCTCAGGGTCCCAGCATAGAAGTCTGGGGAAAACATAAGACAAAGCAATGACGGAGACCGTCATGTTTGGCTACAATGGCTATGGGGCTGACACCGTGGAATTGTGTTCAATTCTGAGCACAACGCAGCTGAGAGGCCTGACTGAGAGACAGGGGCTTTATATCTGGGAGGCCGTACTTTAAACCTGATGGTAATAAAAGAAGTCCTGACTTGAGTTCATCTTTTTTCCCTTTTCCCCAAGATGCATAAAAGCGTCATCGGCTTCAAAACCAGGCCAAGTAAACTGCCCAAACCAGACAGACAAGAAAAAAGAATACAGAGAGAAAACACACATGGACGCCCCATTAGAGAGAAAGGAAGGAAACTGGCTTCTGCTTTTCTTTTAATGGACTGTCAATCCTTCGTTTCCCCAGGTCTTTGAACATACATCCATACGGCGCATGTCAATGCTCTCAATTGCTCTCTGCTTCAGAGACGAAGATACCTTTTTACAGTCACTGCAGGGGGTATTCTCTGACTAGTAAGCCTGTTCAGTTCTGGAGGGAAAGATCAGTCTCTACAAGGCTAGCCGGCAGGAAGAAGAGTTCCTTTCTGAGTCCCACTGTCCCATCCATCCCTCCTTCTGAAGTCAGAACTGACTCAATCGCAGTCTTTACTGTTATCCGGTTTTGACTGCTAGACTTGTCAAAACAGCATTTTAGAGGTTAATAGATGGTGAATCATATAAACATTCAATGCATTTGGCAAAAGAGCTCATAAATACCCTATTAGATACAAACATGTGCATGGGAAGGGACAAGTCTTTTTGAATAGTCTGTCATTTTCACATCTGCCCAACCAACCTTGTCTTATTAACTGGTCCCCTTAACACGCACTGCTGTTGTTGTTTTTCCTCCAAAAGAATGGTTATGTGCAAAGGGACCGTGCGTTTAATTGCTACTCAACCTCCCGGGACTTAAGGAAGTAAGTCTAAATCAACCATGTCTAAGCCAACAAAGCATTACCTGCTCTGTGTTCTAACCAGGAACAAGATGTACAACATTGTTATTCTTGCCACCTAAGCACTGTCACACCAGCAAAGTACACATGAGCTTCCCTGACCTGACCAACAAACAGGGCAAGCACCCAAATTCTAAGCAAGGCTTCCACTCGGGGCAAGTTCAGCCAAAGTGAACCCTTTTCTGCCATCAATGAGATCTCCAAGGAGAACTGGACCAAGTCTCACAAAGGCTGGAATCAAAGCCAGTGCAAAAAAAAAAGGTATAGGAGGAGAAACGCTGGGCTCCTCCAGAATTCAGTTAACTGGAATTTCTCCTGCTAACAAGCCCAAGCGAGCCAGTGGACAAGGTTCCTTTCTGGCTTCTGTCCACCCTCTTCAAAGCAGCTCTTCTGAAAGCCCAAGCTTCTCTTGAGGATGCCTTCTTATCTGATTAAAGGGAATATTATGCGAAATATTCAGCCACCCCGGCACTGGCTGTGTGGGTGTGCTGGATAAAATCTTCATGAAAATGCCATCACAGGTCATTTGTTTAATTTCAATTCTGCACAATGTAAAAATAGAACGAGCTGCCATGAAGGGTTGAGGCTTGACAACTTCAATGAGAAGGCTCCAACAGCACAAAAACCACGCTGTTCTGCTGGATCGCCTGCTTCCTCCCCCTGACAGAGGAAAAAGGGGAGGAGAAAAAACCTGAGAGCGAGGTACAGCTTTCACGATCTTCTGCTCTTTTCCCCCTTTTCACCCTTTCTTGCACTTCTCCACATCTTCCTCTTACTCCATCTGTTCCCTCTCTCTCCTCCCACTTGGCTTGCTTCCTCTCTCTGTCGCCCCACTCGCCTGCCCCTCCTTCATCATTTCTATGTGTCATTTCTTTTTCTCCTTCCTGGGGACTGGTTCTCCTCCCACGCTCCACACCCTCACCTGGGCTGCCCTTGCCTCCCCGGGCTGTCAGGCACCCGGGGTCTCATAAACTTTTCTAGGAATTGCTCTCCTACCCTGTTCCCCTCTTTATCCCCTACCCCTTCCACCAAGTCCCAGACACTGAAAATGTTTAGAAAGATGGAATTTCAGAGGTCAGTTAGATCAGATGGCAGATGAGCTTCAGGGGCTGCCTTTTTTCATACTCCCTCGTCTAGCCAAATATGTTTATTATTCATTGAGCTCAGCAGCTCCTGGCAGGTGGGCAGGCAGGAGGTACCTCACTGGTCTTGCGTTCTAGACAAATCAGTTTTTGTGAAATTTTATGAAGTTTTTAAAAATAAATGCCCAAGTTGCCCTCTCCAATTCTGACCCCTGAAGCCCGCAGCCACCTCCACATCAACCTTAGCACAATCCCGGCTCAGAAAGGGAAACTTCTCTTTAACCAGGGACTCCAGAGCTGCGCCAGAAGTCCACATGGGTGCTGAGAGGGGAGACATGCTTCCTGCTTCATTCACCCCCACTGGGGTCTCAGAATGGTCCCACTATTTGACCTAGTTTCAAACCAAAGGATTAGGCTGTTTCAAGTCTGTGAATACGGCTGATGGAACCAACGCAGTCGAGCTCCTTCTCTGTGCCCAGAACGGGCCCCTCGCCTGTGGAGCCATCTTTCTCTGCTACGGTGGATTGCCAGGAACTTCCTCTCTGAAGACAGAACTTCACAGTTGCTTTGAGGAAAGCCTATCAGAAAAGGTGGTTAGCGGATTGCTAACTCACAGATTCATCAACGTCAACCCAGTCTAGAAAAGCACTCCTATTTTTATTGCTGTCTTCCAGATCTGTACTCGAGTCCAGTGCCAAGTGTTCCCCTATCTAAAGAACTTTACTTTCACACACACCAAATGAGGCTTCAGTAAATCAGCGGGACCCTCATAACAGCATATCCCATTTCCTAAAACACCCCGCTCTGCGGTAATACTGTTTCCATCCTCCTGCCTTTTATTGGTCATGTTCATTCGATAGGCAGATGTGCAATGTGTACCCACAAAGCAGAGTGGGTACAAGGGCATCCCTTAGAAGCCAGAGTCTTGTATACACCAAAATAAAGGGTATATGGAACCCTGACATCTCAAAGATACATGTGGTGTTTCTGCTTTGTGCCTGTTAGGGTTCTGGATCAAATCAAGGACATGATGATTTTAGTACAATTTGAAGAATAATCATGCCTAGGCAGAAAATGAAATGTGGTTCCCGATGTACCAATCCACAGGTGCAAAAGGGGGAAAGGAGAGGAAGAAAGAAAGGATCCTGATCAGGGTAAAAGGACCATGAAGGTTAAAACAGAGTATAAACCGCAGCAGGCACCCCAAGAGAAAGAAAGCACCCTCTTGGCCGGGCAATCAGAATGGGTGATAATTCCTAGCAAAATTGTAAATAGCAGCCCCAAACCACAAACAGCTGAAAACGACGTGCCGCCTGTGTGAAAGCAGCAGACAGTGGAAGCAGAGCAGTGGAAACACCTCTGGACGGCAGCTGCAGTCCTGGGCTGGTGGTTTCAGTTATACATGTACACACTACAGATGTGTCTGACCACAGAGCCCTGATGGGGGAGTCAACAGTGAGCTGAACTGCAAAGACATCATGTGACTGTGACGGTCCAAAAGCAAAGACAGGAAGGTGGTGGCAGGGACCCCCTTTATTATGTGGTCTCCTTATACAGACGAGATTTCATTCAAGGCCTATCATCCTTGAAAACAACGGAGCAAGAAACCAAATAAGGCACTCACATTTGGTGACGATGGCACATCGGGGTATTATAGTAGCACCCCAGTTTGGATAAGTGTTGATCAGTTGCTCATAATGGTTTCTTTCCAACACTAACACCAAAGCCTGCCCCAAATCTCCAAAACCTAGCAGTCTTTGAGTGTGGACAGGGGAAACCAGAACTTCCCCATGTCCACTGGAGACCCTGGATCTCCTGAACACCAACAATGCCCCGCAGAGCTCTTGGCCCAAGTTGCAAGTTGAGGACAAGGTCTTCTGAGCAAGATACAAAGTACATGAGTCTAGGGCAGGGGCCTCAGGCAAACACTGGTGACCTCACTATACACCATCAACGGCAGCCAGTTCAAGTTGCAAGAAGCAGTGAAGGTGGCATGGATAGGGACATCTGGTATGGGCAAGAGACCTGATCTTCAAGTAAGAAACAAAGGCAGAGGTGCCGCTGAATAGGCAGAATAAACGTTATCCTCACCCAGAGCACAAGACTGAATTCCTCACACAAGAGATACATGTCTGTACGTTGCCCTCTAACCTTCTAAATCCTGTTTAATGAAAAAAAACGAGAGAGAGGAACGGGTCACATCAGAACAGTGTGGACACCCTTCCCTGAGTGCACCTGTTCCACAGTGAGCCTCGAGATCAGATTAGGGGCAAAGTGGGACGTTGGGATGGGGGACAGAAATGCAGCATTTCCAACTTGTTTCCAACATTAGTTTCCTGAGCTCAAAGAGACAGCCCCAGCTGAGATACTTCCCTCCTGAAAAGCCCCCAGGCAGAGGGCTCCTCATCCATAAGACATCCTTTTGTAGCTCCAAAAGGTGATGTGCCCACGTGGGCACTGGCAGGGGAGACAGCGCAGCCCTCTGCACTAATGTCTTCATTCTCACCCAGAGTGGTGGGAGTTTTACATCTGTTGCTGTCATGAAAACATTTTATTATTTTTTTTACAAGTTTTTTTTCTCCTTGGATAAAGCTAGGGATCTTCCAAGTATATGTGGTGTGCACAATCCTCCCATCCTATCCCTCTCCAGTTCTGGGTGTGTGATGGAGCTGCCTCTCACAGCTGCTCTGAGGTCCACCAGCACTCAGAGCCTGGGAGTACGCTATCAGCTGCGGGTTCACACGAGGCCTTGAAGCCCAGGCACCTGCTAAGGAACTTTTGGGGGAATGAAGTTTCTCCACGCATAAGGCTGGCTGACGGTTGCAAACAAGTTGTTTGGGCTCTATCACCTTCATTCCAATGGCCACACCTTCTCATCCCTCCATCTACTGCGTAAGAGTAACTCTGTTTCTTCTAGGACGGGACTCCATGCATCCCTAGGTCCAAACCAGGAATTCCTCCAATTACTAGACCTCCACCTCCACCCTACGAGGAAATGAGGAAAAGCAGAACCTCTCCCTAGTCTTATTAGGTACCAGCAGATAAACCTCATGATGTCTACTTTGTCTTTCTTCCAAGTCTCGGACTTTCACCATGTGAGGGGAACAGGCACAGACTGATGGGGGTGGCCAGGTGGGGTCAGGGAGGCACTGCCCAGAACAAGGAACGCCGGCGTCCCCAGTTCAAACTTTTGCCAGAAATCTGGAGAGAAGGAGACACAATCCCGTGCCCACAGCCCTGCCCTCACCACTCGCCTGAGCACGTCTCCAGAACTGAACGGACAAGGAAGCCAGCTTAGCTATCTCTGGAAATTCATGAAGAAGCAGTCGCTCCCAGTGGTTTCCTGGGGACGCCAAGCCTCAGGCGTGGACACCACAGCCGGGCCACAATCCATGTTAACAGCTTTACTGTGCCCTCCGGTAACTTTGAGGTCGCGCGAAGAAAATTCCGACGAGAACGGCACCCCCGCCCCACCCTATGTTCCCACAGCCTCCAGCTTCCCGGGGATCCCTCAGCCTCTCCCCCAGCATCCAGGTGCGCCCCTCGTGGGGCTCAGGAAGGTCAGGAAGTTCTTACCTGGCTCTGCTGGGAGAGGCGCTCATGTGGCCTGGCGGGCCGGGCGCGCCGGTCGGCGGCGTCCAGGGCACTCGGGCTGCCGGCGACCGCTCAGCGCGTCTCCCCGGGAGCCTGGCTCTGCGGACAGGAGAGCCCGTGCCACCTGGGGGCGGAGGCGGAGGAGCGCGGAGGCCGAGGACGCGGAGCCCGGCGGGGCTGGGGCTGCGGGGCGCCCGGGTGGCCGGCCGTCTGCGCGGGGGGCGGGGGCGCCGGGGGAGGAAGAGGAAGCCCCTCCCCCTCCGCGGGCCGCGACGCTCCCGCTGGCTCGGCGTCTACGTGTTGCCGCGTCGCTTTCCCGCTTTCTATAAATATATATTTGCCCGCTCCCGGCGCTTCTGCGCTGCTCTCCGAGTCGACCCCGACTTTACCTCCGTGCCTTCCGCTCCCCTCAGTCTCTCCCTCCTCCCCTCCCCCTCCCTCCGCGGGTGAAGCCGGCCGCCTGCCTGGATTTTCCCGGTGTTGCCTCGCTCCAGCATTTAGCACTGCAGTGTAACTCGGGGACACGCGACCAGACAGTTCCTTTAAAACCAGACCATCAAATTTAGTGCGGAAACCAAGCCCAGAAGTGCAGCTCCCCGTGGCCGGGAGGAGACGTTAGCCCATCTGAAAGCCAGATAGCCGCGTTCCACGCAAAGCTGTGAGCAGGCATGTGAGGAAGGCGAATGGCAGAGATTTGCACGAGTCCACAGGTGACCTGCAGGGTCTCCAGAATGGGGCGGAATCTGGATGGGTGGTGTGGAAATCCGGGTACTGCAAAGCAGGACAGCACCTGAGGAGTCATCGGGTTCAAAGCCCTCATTTTGCAGATGAGAAAACTGAAGCTCGGAGAGGTGCATTGACTGGCTCAGGGTCACACAGCTGGCGAGGGAAGTGGAGGCCTTTAGTTAATGCGATTGTCAGGGCATTCACGTTTCCATACCTAAAAAAGAACTGTCTGGGTGTGGAGGGGCCCCAGAGGGACAGTGTCAATCTCTTTCATTCACTCTTGCCCAGGGCACCTGTGTCTCAGGGAGGTCACCTGAGACCAGGAAGAAAACATAATTAGCCAATTTACAGGTTAACACTCCATTCTCACCAGAACCACTTCTAAAGCCACCCCTTCTTCCAGGAAGGCTGTGAAGAAGGAAAAGCACCAAAGGAGCAGCAACGCTTAACCTACAAAAAAGTGAAATGACAAATCCTTCTTCATTGCCGTCTTCCAGAGACCCAGCTAACAAGATCTGCTTTTAAACCCCCATTTTCCACTTACTCTTTTCCACTTTCATCTCCATCCCGCACATCATTCTGATCACTCTCTGACACAGATATTTACACATTACCCACAAAAGAGCACACATTTTCCCCCATCTACTTCTCACGCCTACACTAATACTACCTGGCAGTATCAGCCTATAAATCAAAGGGGCTTTCTCAGTGGAAGACTGGTGAGGGGGTCATAGCATTAATTCCCTTCCCAGGAGATGTTATTATGCCTGGCAGAGTTTTCTCACAAATGTCCTTCCGTTGGGCATTTCACGACCTCTCAATGACAGAGCTCCTCTGGAAGGGCTTCTCAGGGCAATGGTATGTGGTACCATTCACACCTCCTTCTGGCCAGGTGGGGTCCAATATTTTGGATGCACTCATATACTCTCTTTGGGGAGGTTATGACAGCTATTTCACAAGTATGTGCACCGAGGTAACTCAGAGAAAAATGAAACCTCCCCAGGAGTTATACTGTAAATCAAGAAGGGGTCCTTTTGTCAAATGCCATTAAGGAGGACGTAACAGAGTGAGGGAGAGTGAACTCTGAGTAGGTACCCCAGCCCCACCCTTGACCAGATTTGTCAACTTGGACAGTTTACTTAACCTCTCTAAGCCTTAGTTTCCCTAAATGAAAACTGGAGAAAGTAACCAACCTTGCCTAAGGAGTAAATGAGATTCTGAATGCAGACTGCCTGGAGTGTGATACGTCTTAGCTGTTATTCATATTGTTCATATAGTTTTTCAGGGACAGACAGTCCTCTTAGAGACCTCATACTTACACTTACATAGCTAGGTAACTCTGGCCAAGTTGCTTAATCCCTCCCTGATTCTCTCTTAATCCAAGCTATCTTAATCTCCAAAATGGGGATAATTACATGTCCTTTGTAGGACTGTTAGAGGATTAGATTAAATAATGCATGTCAAACACCTAGCATGGTACCTGATACATAATGAACATCCAAGATAATATATTCGTTCCAGTCTCTTCATCTCCAGTTACCAAATGTGTAATCCTGCACAAGTTAACTTTTCCAAGCCTCATAGGATAGCAAAGATTAACATAACATGTGCATATTATCTGGCACATAGTAAGTGCTGAATATATGTTAATTACCTCCCTTCCTTTTGAAACTGCTCAAAATTTATTTTTACCTGGAAGCATTCCCACCACATCTCAGTCACTCATGATCTCACGCATTCTTTAGTTATACCAGTTTTGTTTCATTTAAATGTGCTTACATTTTTCTCACATCCCCTCATTTATTTAGCAAAAATTTCTTGAGCACTTATGTGCCGCCAGGCACTGTGCTCTGCTCTGACATGCATGTATTTCTTTTGAATGATTTTCAATTCCCAGGAGCTGGGAACGTGTTTTAATCTTTCACCACCTCCTACAGGTGTAGCCATAGTCAGAGAGTCATTGAGCTAGAAGGAGACCTAGAGATTATATTGGTTGACATTCTCATTTTACAGCCCAGAGTGGATAATTGACCTATACACATTTTAATGCTAAAGATGGTGGTTTCCTGCCTCCTTAGCCAGTGCTCTTTGAACTATGCAAGCTGTTCCATGAACACCAGTTCTTGCCAGCTGTTGCATGAACACTAATTCTTTGAAATGTTAATAGGTGGCACTCCAAAAAAGAGTTCTATGGCCAAGTGTGTTTGGGAAATAATGGGTTAAAGAAAGTAAACCAAGTTTTATTTTGTTGGTTTGTTTGTTTTTCCTGCCAGACTTTTCAGAACCTTTATTATGTTTATGAGCATTGTGAATTTCCAAGGGATATAGTGCACCTCACTTGTTCAATGCAGTCAATCAGGAAACCCTTTCTCATAAAGCATTTGGGGAACTAGGGATCGAACACACAGATTTAGGGAACACAATGCTGAACACTGGAAATGCGACCCACCAATGTGACTGCTCCGTTTGTGTGACCTCCAGAGAAGAGTCTAATGTTAACACATCCTGGGCGTTCGTCAGTCCCCTTTCGAGGTCTAGGAACTTGTCTTCTAGATGCGATCCTCAGATGAAGGGGGCGTGAGTTGCCATGGGTCCCCTCTACCCTGAGCAACTTGCTTGGCGTGGGGAACAGGACAGACATCACAGCTATCAGGACACAATTCTTCCTTCCCTGCTTTGATTCAGAGCAAGTTTCCAGGCTGCTTGGGCTACAGAGCACACTGGTTTGAACGTGGGCTTTTGAGCTAGACAGTCCTTAGGTATCAATCCCATCTCTGCTTCTCACTAGCTGTTGGATATTTATTAGGCAAGTAGCTGAGCTTCTTAAGCCTCAGTTCTTTCATTTATGAAATTAGCATAATAATGATGCTGGATGGAAATATTGCACTCAAACCCCTGGCACAGTGCCTGGCACAGACGAAGCACCCCAAAACTCTGGCGGTATTACTAAGAATGGCAATGGTGTATAGTAGAGTGGTTGTGGCACTTAGTTGTCAACAGATAGCGCAGTGATACAGCTGAGTTTTGCTGAACCCCAAAGCTCACTCAGTCCTTCTCCTCTGCCTTCTCCCCCCTCACAGGGTTATGCCAATTACGGTCACCCCATCAACTACTCTGCTCCCTCAGATCTGGGAGGAAACGAGTGGTAGATACTCTTTGAGCAAACTCAGAAATGAGCTAAAAAGGATATTAAACACTGACATAATAAAAAGCTTCCTTTAATTGAGCAGCTGCTAAACACCAGACACTGAGCTAAGTGATTTCTATTTCTACTTCTGTTCATTATCTATTTACGTCTCTATCTGTCTGTACTCCTTAACAACCACTTGAAGAGGGAAGCGTCCACCTCCCCAATGTGAAAATAAAAAAACTGAGGTTCAGAAAGTTTATGGGGCAAGAGGCCAAATTCACCCAAGGGCAAAATGAGTAACTACCAGTTCCCTGTTGCCATTCCCGTCCTCGGGGAGCGTAAGTACATTGTGTGTTGATGTGCTGTGGACAAGAACACACGTTGTGGGATGTGGCTGAGCTGGGACGATCTCTCTCTCTTATGGACGGGGCAGCTGTGGAACAGATGTTAATTAATGCCCAGTTAAGTAAGAAATGGAGCCAAGAAAATTCCTTTCTCAATTACTTCCTCCAAGGGCTCATTGACTGGACTCTCTGCCTGTCAGCCTATTATATGTGAAGGATACAGGACTCCCATTAGCCTACTGGAAGGAGCTATGCTTATTGTGCTAATCTCACAATGTATGTAAGTTGAGTCATGCTGTACACCTGAAGCTTACACAGCGCTGTGTGTCAATCATATCTCAGTAAAACTAGAAAAATAAATAAAAGGAACTATGGTGTCAGCGGATCAGAGAGGACATTTTATATAAACAGAGAAATGAAGACATAATTTCTTCCCGCCAGTAGCAAGAACCCAGGCATGTGGAACCAGGACAGTGAATTAATGCTTCCTCTTTCCCTTTCACTCTCACCCACAGTATCCTTTCAGACTCCTCCACCCCCACCTCATCCTTCATCCCTGGCAAGAAAGCCATGCCCAGGGTGAACATGTGACTCCTTCCAGACTAAATCTTCCTAATAACCCGTAGTTCACTCTTCCCGGTCTGTTCCTGATGGAGTCCAGTCAAAGCACCAGACACCCTTCGGCTGCATCCTCAGCTGAGAAAAGGACTGATTCTGCCTCTTCCAGGAGGTCAGAACCCTAAAGGCAGCCATGGCCGGCTCCAACTCCTGGCAGAAAACATAACCAGGCTATTTTTTTTTTGAAGGGGATTTGGAAAGAAACCAAGCTAATAAGAGAGAAAAGGCACAAGAAGAGAGAACAGCTTTGCTACTTCCTCAGGCAAAATATAACGAGAAGCTTCTGCGATAAAAATTGCACCTGCATGGCTGAGATTGGAGGGTATAAAACCTCCCAAAGTCCACGTTCTCTCACCACAGAATTCTACTGTGTCTGTGGTTCTCAGAAACACCTGCTGCGTGGCTGTGTGGGCTGCATGTATTAAGGGGCTGGGGCGCAGGATGGGCATAACCCTGACATCTTATAATAACTACTACAGCGCATCAGATCTTGTGCTGAATGCTCGCAGTATAAGATTTGCTGGGCTTCCCTGGTGGCGCAGTGGTTAAGAATCTGCCTGCCAATGCAGGGGACACGGGTTCCAGCCCTGGTCTGGGAAGATCCCACATGCCCCAGAGCAACTAAGCCCGTGCGCCACAACTACTGAGCCTGTGCTTTAGTGCCCGCGAGCCACAACTACTGAGCCCATGTGTCACAACTACTGAGCCCACGAGCCACAACTACTGAGCCGGCGTGCCTACAGCCCGTGCTCCGCAACAAGAGAGGCCACCACAATGAGAAGCCCGCACACCGCAATGAAGAGTAGCCCCCGCTCGCCGCAACTAGAGAAAGCCCGCGCGCAGCCACGAAGACCCAACAGCAGCCAAAAATAAATAAATAAATAAATTAATTAATTAAAAAAAAAAAAGATTTGCTGCCATCCTCATTGTAGTCCTATGAAGTTACTTTCATGATCCCCACTTTATAGAAGAGAACGCTGAGTTTATCAAAGGTTAAGCAACTTGGCCAAAGCCATGCAGTATTTGATGTGGGAATCTAATCCTGTATCTGTGGCAAATAATCGTCTCAGCTACCTCACATTTCAAACATATTCTTCCTGGATAGCGAACAATCTTGTGAGGTCCGTCACACACTTCTCCCGATGTGCACAGCGAGGAAACTGAGGCTCAGAGAGTGGAAGGAAGACTACTGGATTCAAACAGGTAGAAAATGACATAGTTGAGTCTTGAATTTTAGGCTTATTCTACCACTGAGTCACACTAGCAAACAGAGACTTTCCAGGTTTGGGGATCCTGATGCCCCAAGAATCAGAAAACATGTCATTCCTTGAACAATGCCCCTGCTGATATTCGCATGGCCAAGCCAGTCACCGTGAACAACAAATGCTAGAGGGGAAAAAAGCCATAGAAGAATCCCTGGGATTTCCAGTCACTGGGCAGGAGGTTCCAGGAGCCGGAGCTTCTTTGATTCTGTCTCTCACGGACCCTCAGGCCAAATGTTCAGTTCTTCCTGTGTAGACAAAAATATGAAACATTAATGATCACAACAATAAAAGCATACCCTCTTACAAATTTCAGGCACTGTTAAAAGGGATTTACGTTTTATTTACTCATTGAACCTGGAGTCATGCTATGATGTAGGGACGTTATTATCTCCATCTTGTAGATGGGGAAAATAAGGCACAGAGAGGTGAGGGAACTTGCCCAATTGCAAACACTGCTAGGAAGGATAGAGATAGGATTTAAACCCAGGGAGTCTGGTGCCAGGTTCCAAGTGCAAAAGAGCTAGTGGCTATCTAGGATATCATTAGCTGCTCTGATGAGGTCCTCTGGGCACCAGTTTACCAGAATAGATAAGGGAGACCCTGGGGGTAAATGCCTGCATCTGAGGGAGGGATGCTCTAGGACCATATTTCCCCCTCCTGCAGGCTGGTCTTTGCCCACAGGCAGTTGGCTAATTCCTCTGCCCATCTCCCTGCCAGAGTCACCAGCTGCCCCTTGTCAGCCCAGCACAAAGGGAAGCCAGATTGGCTGGGGGTGGGGTAGCGGTGCCTCTCCCTCCTCTTGCTAAGCAGGGGACTTCTCTTCCCCTCCCCCTTCTCCTGGGAGCGCCCATCTGGCCTATATCACCAGCTGATGTGTGCTTTGTAAAGCCTGCTTTCAAGTGAGGGCAATGGGATTCAGTCCCCGGAACCATGTCTGTTAATCCAATCAGGAGCATTTTCCCTGATTGTGAACATCCCGCAACCCTGCAAGCTACTGCTTTGAAACACAACACCACCGGGAGTCCAGCCACAGAGAGGGATCGGGCATCTAGGCCTCTCTTCGTGGGCACATCTGACCTCAGGGATTTTTTTTTTTTTAACATCTTTATTGGAGTATAATTGCTTTACAATGGTGTGTTAGTTTCTGCTTTATAACAAAGTGAATCAGTTATACATATACATATGTTCCCATATCTCTTCCCTCTTGTGTCTCCCTCCCTCCCACCCTCCCTATCCCACCCCTCTATGTGGTCACAAAGCACCGAGCTGATCTCCCTGTGTGACCTCAGGGATTTTAAGATGACTTCCTCCACCCTCCCTTTCCCCACTGGGTTTTGTGACACATTGTTGAAAAATAGAGGCGAAAGGATATGGGTGGGGTATGGAAGAGTGGCAGCCTGAGGTGGTGGGTAAATCAGAACTCAGGAAGCCCAAACTCAAGTCCGAAGTTCGCAGGAAACAAGCTGTTTGAACTTGGTAAAATAATTTCCCTTCTTTAGGCCTCACTTTTCTCACCTATAAAATGGGAGAGTGGGATTAGATAGACCCTATGAGATTCCTTCCATGTTATGTGAAATGGAAAGACTCCTCCAAGGGGCACTTTTTTAAGGAGACAATGGGAAAGGTTGCTCTCCATCCCACGGCTCCTTCTCCCGGGGCATCTCCTAAAACACAGAACTCCTGTCCTCCAGGACTCCACCATTGACAGGACACGGTAGGCACTGGGCAGCCTGCTGGGCCAAAGTCCTTATTCCTGGAGGAGGGACTACAGGGCTTCACTTTGACTCCAAGCAGCAAGTGCTCAGAATCTGGGTTCTAAGAAATATCCTGTCCCAGGCTCACTGATCCTCTCAGCTGAGCCTCCTTGGCTGCCAATCTTAGAGTTAGGTCTTCATTTGCCTTCTGACTTTGCTTTCCTCTTCTGATCAATACAAAGAAAAAAACCTGATGGGCCCTTACGGGTACAGGCAATTAGCTAATCAGAAATCTGGTTAATAAGCTTTGCAACATGAAGTGTCTCACAGAGAAAATCTATCAGGCTCTTCAGCCACATCAGGCTCTCTCCCTGACAGGCAGTGGCTACTGAGGACCGCAGCGGGTTAGATGCTTTATTTTTAAAAGGCTTTTTCTGGCTCTAATTTCCTCTAGTCTGAAAGAAATGAGACGAGGCTAAAAAGAAAACCAAGTCAGAGCAAGTGAGGGAAAAGCTGAATTAGGAAACCAACATGGTATATTGGGTTGTACTATAAATCTCAGGGTGGGTACTGAGTCTTGATTGGATGGCTTCGAACCGCACTAAGTATAGCACCAAACACCTACGAGCAATCGATAAAGGCTTTTAGTAGTGAGGACTGGTGATGAAATGCCCTGTCCTTTGTCAAAGTCTCATCACTCATTCTCTGTCCCCAGGTGTTTTGCCTAATGACAGGGGCCACCAGAATTGGAGTTTGGCTGCAGGACATTACAAACAAAGAGTCTAGGACCCAGTAGTTAAGTCTTCTGCCACAGAGGAGGCCTGTGCTTGGGGATAGACATGGCAGCAGATAAAGAGAAAAGCCCATCCAGACAGATGGCACATGACATCTGGAGGGGATGGTGACAGGCACTAGGCAGTGATCCAAGCAGGGAGGTCCCCAAACAGGAGATGCTCTGAAAGGAGGAGAACAGCGACAGCAACAGGAAGGTCTGTGGGGTGCCCATCTTCTGGATCCCACTACAGAAAGGGCTGCGGAGGAGAAAAAAGGGTCCTAGCCCAGAAAAGCTGGGTACTGGGAAGGTTACAAAGTCAGGACCATTTACAGATGAGAAAACTGAAGACCAAGGTTACATCACCGGCACGTGGCAGAGCTGGGATGCAAACTCAGGCATCCAGAACCCAGATCCCGGAGACTTCACCCCTCTGCCACTGACTCCCAGAGCAAGGCTGGGGCTATGTGTTTAGGGGCCTGACGGGGGAACATGGGAGGTCATTACAGAGTCCATCCTGCAAAATATTTACCGAATGACTATAAACCATTACGTAAAGAGCCTCTCCTGGGGGTCCTAACGGGATACTACAGGCTCAGAAGGCACACGATAAGAACCAGGAAGTGAAACCTCAATTCAGTGCAGAGACACTAAGGAGAGCCTCTAGTCACTCTAATGCCAGGGTCCAGGCTCAGACAGTTTCATCCCAGAGTGCCGAAATAACGTACCAAATGCAACCTTAGACCCAGAGTCAATAATTCTGAGAAATTGCAGGAAAGTGAAGGACAAAATCCCTGAGCTAAATTGTAGTTTCCAGAAAAGTGGAGATTGGAGAATCTCTAATGAGGTGCTAGGAGAGATGATTAAATACATAACTTAATGCTAGCAAAGGAGGGTCAACCTAGAGTCCCTAGGAACCAGTCATGCCAACAAAAGTTAACTTACCATTTGGACAGACTTACTATGGAAGTCAAAATATGCTTGTTAAATCCTTGTGTATATCTTTCATTCAACAAACATTAATTGAGAATCTGCCACGTGGGATAACATTAATTAACAAGACAATTAAACATCTTTTTGCACACTCCTATATTCATCGTGGCACTGTTTACAATAGCCAAGATATGGAAACAACCTAAGTGTCCATAGATGGATGAGTGGGTAAAGGAGATGTGGTGTATATATATATATATATATACAATGGAACATTACTCAGCCATAGAAAAGATGAAACCTTGCCATTTGTGACGACATGGATGGACCTTGAGGGCGTTATGCTAAGTGAAATAAGTCAGACGGAGAAAAACAAATACTATTTCACTTACATGTGGAATCTAAAAAACAAAACAAATGAACAAACAAAACACAACATAACCAGACTCATAGGTACAGAGAAAAGGTGGTGGTCACCAGAGGGAAGGGGGTTGGGGAGTGGGCAAAATGGGTGAAGGGGATCAAGAGGTATAGACTTCCAGTTGTAAAATAAATAAGTCGTTGGGGTGTAATGGACAGCATGGGGGGGGCGGTTAGTCAATAACATTGGATTAACTTTGTACGGTGACAGATGATAACGAGACTTGCTGTGTGATCATTTTGCGATGTATATAAATGTTGAGTCACTATGTTGTATACCCGAAACAAATATAATAATGTATGTTAATTATACTTCAATTAAAAAAATCTTTTCTCTCACTGAGTCTCCTGGGAAGAGTCAGAAAACAAACACATAAACAAACAAAATTTCGGATAAGGGTAAGTGCTAAGAAGAAAATTCAGCACAGCCATGGACAAGAGAATGACTGTGAGTGAATTCTTAGCTGGCTAATGATTATTAGCCAGAACGATGGGGAAGCTTCTCTAAAGGTATTTGAGCTGAGGCTGGGGTGATGAGAAGGAGTCAGAGGTGTGGAGATCTGGGGGGAAGTTGTTCCAGGAAGAGGAAACAGTAGGTGCAAAGTTCCAGATACTTGAGTGAGTTTGGCATGTTTCAGAAACCCAAAGAAGGCCACCGTGTCTGACCTACAGCGAGGGAAGGGGACGTTGCCCCAGGTGAGCAGGGATTTGGGCAGCTTGGCAAAGCTTTGTAGACTACAGTCAGGAATTCAGGTTTTGCCCTCAGTGACATGGGAAGCAGTTGAAGAATTTAAGCAGGAGAATGACATGATTGAAATTACTTTTTAAGAGATGGCTCTGGCTGCTCTGTGGAGAGCAGTTTGGAAGTAGAGCAGAGTGGACACAGGAAACCGGTGAGAGACCCAATGCGTTTGCTTAGGGGAGAGAAGTTGGTGGCTTGACCAGGGGTGGTCCCAGTAGAGAAGGTGCAGTGGGTCAGATTCAGGGTATATTTTGGAGAGATAGATAATACCTTCAGCTTTTGAGCAAATACAAATTTAGTTTTAATTTTTATATTTATTTTTTTTAATGAGCTGGAGCTCCCTTGGGCAGAATTCTAAAGGAGTGCTACTAGATTTTGGCCTTGGCCTTCTCCTGTTTGTCAGCACCATGCACCCCCCTTTAGGGTTATGACCTGCACAGTAGCTTCTGGTATGGTGTCTCCCTCATGGCCATCCCAGTAACAGGCCTAATTTGGCTCCTGTATTTGTGAACTGCAGCTCTGATGGGATACAACACACTTGCATTGCAGCCAATCTCTAACCAGCTCTGGCCAGGGTGATGGGGGGTTAGGCAGGCAGTATATAATGTATAGCGTATAATGGCTGTTGCAGAGGGGAATCCAGTACCGGGTGAGCATTTATGAGTCTCTGGCCCGTTTTACCATGTTTACAGTCTAACTGGGTTTCTCGATCATTCCCATGGCTTCTAAGCTACAGATTTGGTTGGCCTACTTCTTCCTAGACTGTGTACCATTTACATACAGTTTTTTTTTTTTCCTGCACCACCCACAAAAGCAGCCTGGGTGCATGTGGCTCTTTCATTAGCTGGGCACAGAAAGTTTGGCTCTCACTAGGCCCACAAAGAGTGGAGCCAGTTGCTATAGTGAGAAAAAGGGCTTCCGGAGGATCTGAGGTGTTCCTTTTCCTCTCAATATGCCTGTGAAAGAGAGTTCTAACTGGGGAAAAAAAAACCTTTATGAAGTTCAAAGATTATATAAATGACCAGTCTTACGCCAAGAAACTAACTTCTGATTTCATTGGAGTTGCAGTTACTGAGTCTACACTAGGAACCTATTTCTCTTGCTAAGAATCTGGCATCTTTTATTACCCATCCCCCCGAAAAAAGGAGCAGTTTACTCTGGAGACAGAGAATCATGTAGGATAATAATCCCAGCAGACAAATGGGAGGAGACAGCAATAATAAATATTCCTGCTAAAAGAGCATAAAGGAAGTAAAAGCTTGGAGCAACTTGGGAGCACCAGCTGCTTAATAATAAAGGCAATGATTCCTTGGCCAGGCTGCAAACACAGTTTTTAGTTATAGGTGTCAAAACCCGAGTGTCAGGCCCTTGCTTTATTACTGTCATTTAGTAAGCTGTTGGTGTCTACTCCCAGAACAGACATTTTTCTCTGATACCAGAAACACAAGGCTTTTTCTCTCTGAATTCCCAAAGCCTCCCAATCCTGAGGCCCATTTCCTTCTCAATTTTCTCCTAACCCAAGATTGTCTGGTTCTTTTGCTGCAAAGAGAAAGGAAACTTGCTTTCCAGAAAGGTTTAAATGATTGCATCTGTGTTCATTGAACTATTAAGCCCTAGTCTGTCTGAGGGCTGGGGTGGGGTGTACAGTTACAAAAATGAGGCTAGTAAACAAAAGCTATTTTCTTTTTAATTAATTCCATTTATTTGTCAATAGTAAAAACAGCAACTGTTTTCTTTTTAACTCAATTCCATTTGTTGATCACAAGCCTCAAGAGTTATAAGAAGTGAGACAGCTCCCTCAAGGAATTTGCAATCCAGGAAGAAGGTTGAGATAAGCACAGGATTATAGTATTATTTATTTTTAATTGGGGTATAGTTGTTTTACAATGTTGTGTTAGTTTCTACTGTACAGTGAAGTGGAGTTCCCTGTGCTATACAGCAGGTTCTCATTAGTTTTCTATTTTATACATATTAATGTATATATTGCACAGGATTATAGTATTATAAGTAGGAAATAAATGGAATGAAAATAAGTGATCCTATGGGCTATAGGATGGTAGCATGTGAGGTGAGTCTTAAGAGAGTTGGGATGGAGGTAGGGAGTAGTACAAGGAGGCTGGGGAAATGAACCAGGCCTGGAAGAGAAGAGAAATTGTCTTAGCTCTAGAGCTATTAAGGACAGCTGGGCAGTCCTAGGCCCATGGCTATGGATGAAGAAAACTTAGGTGTAATTCAGAAAAGGATTGATACCAGGAAAGTCTTCTCTTTCCTGGACACAGAAATGTGAAATTCCAGGTGGCCAGGTAAGAATATTGAGAAAAAGGAAGGTTCACTATGATTCTAGGAGATCTGAGTGATACTTCCTGAGAATAACTAGAGTTATAGGAATTAGAATCCCATTCACCAGGGGAGAGGGTTGGCAAGCATGGTATGAGTGCCTGTCAGGTGGGCAGGGTTTAGGGCCAACATTCTAATCTTGAAGAGAGTATGGAGAATTATGCAGGGTAACAGATAGACTTTAGAAAGGGGAGTAAGGTCCAAAGCAAGAGCCCAATTTGGGGACCTGAATCAAATTGAGGAATCCGAAGGGCTATTTCTCAGAGGTGTCCTAGCATCCAAACTCAGCCCGATCACATCAGATGCTCATTTCTGTGTAGCAATATGACTCAATGCCAAGCCACACCAGATGGTAAAGCTGAGCTGCTGACACTTTTTCTTCCCTGAGCAGGCACTAGGGCTTGTATATCTGCGGGCAATGCCCTGTGTGTGTAGTGTCAGAGATGAGAACAGCAGGGGAAGGGAGAAAAGGCAAACTTCTTCCTCTTCTGGCTATGTCTGACTGTGTGCTCCAAGGGGCTCCTGCTACAGGACAGCAAAGCCTGGTTAGGATACATTATTTGAGACATTATCAGCCTCACAAGAGCAAAGAGATAAGAAGCAAGAAAGAAAGAGAGAATGAGAGAGAGGTCAAGGCTGACCTATCAGAGGGTGAACACTGGTTGCAGTAGTGGTGCCAGGAGACTGAGCTTTGGGCCAGACTTGAGGGGAGGAATGGAAGTCTGGGACTCCACCATACACTGAAGCCCTCAAAGGAGAGCAAGGAGCATACAAGTGGTGGGGCAAGGTCACCAACATGGTCCCAAATTGGCTGCACCCCCTCCTTACTGGCAAAAGCAAAAGCAAATCTTCTCTGCAAGAAAACTTCTCCAATCCCCACTTTAAGCCCTCAGATGTTCCATCTATTATAACAAACAATGAGCTCACAAAGATCACTAGATATAGAATGCAAGCCACTGTTACTGAGAGTTGGTGGAAATAATGTACAATGAATTTAAAACCTTATGGATTACAGATATGAGATCTGTCAAATATAGAACATAGAACAGCTATGCAAACACAAGGATGATCAAACCCACAGGAGACTTTTGAGAGTAAAAAGATGTATTTGTGGGAAAAAATGAAACCGTAAGAAATTAACATTGTAATTGTTGATATAGAAATATTAATGAGTCAATTAGCAGATTAGACACAGCTAAAGATAGAATTAATGATTTGACAGTTATACCTGGACAAATTACCCAGAATGCAATGCAGAGAAGGGGATGAAAAATATGAAGCAGACATTAAGAGACTTGGGAAGTGTAATTACACATCTACTCAGAGTACCAGAAAGAGAGAGTAGATGAACTGGAAAAGAGAATTACATAAAGTGATACTGCCTACAAATTTTCACAACTTGTAAAAAATATGGATTTACAGATTCAAGAAGAGCAGCCTATGCCTAGTAAGTCAACAGTTAAAAATCCAGGCAGAACATCAAAGAAAAAGGCAAGATCTTAAAATCATCCAGAGAGTGAGTGGAGCTGGGGAATTCTTGTGGAAGTCAGAGTGGACGCAGGTACAAATGGGCTGGGAGATGAAGTCCAGCAAAAGAAACACAGCTGCCAAAGTTCTTAAGTCCATTGGCAAGTTCAGCCTGGCCTTAGAATTGAGCAGAAATGGTCAGTGTGAATACTGGCCACAGGGCTGTCACCTTTGTGTGGTTCTGTAAAGTTCAGGACATTGTAGTAGGCAAAAGGACTAATTTTCTTATCTCTTGGGAACAGAAGCCAATCATCCTTGACTGCTACATAATGCACCAGTAATCCCTGGAAAGAAAAATTTATAGACTGTCAATGTCATGCTTTGCATCCTTTTCCAGCCAATTGCCAGAGTTTCCTCACATCTTCATCAACAACAGAGAGAGCTAGGTCAAGCATGGGCTTCCATCCATCACTATGGAGATCCTCAAGTGAATGATGGCTCATCTTGATGTCAGAAAACCAACCATGCAGAGACAGCTGGTCCCAGACAGGTGAGCAATGAATTATCCAACATGTCCTTGACACATTTGACCGTTGGGATGAAATTTTCAGAGCAGGAAAAAACCAAATAGTGGCACAGCAGAAAGCAGAGGAGGTCAGGTTCGTGATAGAAAAGACCAAGAAATAAACAAGGCAGTGTCAACAAAATTCAATTAACAATCAAGTTAAGAAGAACAAAGGGAATTTTATTCAGGCCAAACTGAGGATTATAACCTAGGAGACAGACTCTCAGAAAGCTCTGAGAACTGTTCTGCCTGTTAGAAGTTAAAGGCACAGCCATACACATTTTTGAGACAAAGGATCGCACATCAAAATGACATAATGACATTTTACATAAAGTTCACCAAAGGTGCATAGCCCAGGTAAGCACGTACAAAGCGAGCAGCAAGTCACCGTGATTCCCTGTAGAGCTGGGAAAAAACACTAATCTTTTAAGAAGGTACATTGCTAGCGTCAGAAGAAAACGAAAAAGTTGATCTTTGCAGTCAAGCAGACATTCCCATCTTTGAGGAGGTCTGGCTAATGTGTGTAATGCAGACGAACACTACGTATTACAGAGGGAGAGAGGAGGCCCAAATAGACACAGAAAGAAAGAAGTTTATGCTTTCATTTTCTTGTCCTGCCTTAAAATATAAATTTTTATTTCACCAGCAGGTATCATATCTGCCAAGGACGACTTCAAAGCAGCTGAATTGGGCAACAGTCTGAGCTGCATAGGCTGGAAGTTCAGAGGACATTGTGTACCTGCTTTCTTGCTTTTGGAACATTAGCTGCCTGCCTACCTCAGTGAGGTCTGTTCTAATCACGACTCCTCCAGGTGACCAGGCCACAGCGCCGTGCTTAGCACAGCCTTCCTCCTGCCTTTTCCCCACCAAATCAATGTGAAATTTCATGATTGACTTAAAATAAAGGGGGACAATTACTTTAAGATCTCAGAGGAAAAATATACTCAGCTAAATTATCTTTCAAAAATAAAGGTAAAATAAAGACGTCTATAAATAAACAACAAATGAGAAGGTTTAGATGAAGAAAACTGCTGTAATAAAACTTCTGAAGGGTGTATTCCAGGAAAAGGGAATATGATTCCAGAAGGACAACCTGAAATACAAAAAGAAATGGTAATAAAGCAGGGAAAATATGCCAAACTATCATAAAAACAAAAAAGACGCAGAGGGGACAAGAAAGGATTTACATAGACAGTAGCTAGAAGAGTGTTGCAAATAGAGTGAGACCAAAAAAAAAAATGCAGAGATAAGAAAATCTGAGGAATGTTGAAGACATGACAGATCTTTGTAAGAGTGGCCAGCTTGCAAGAGACGTCCTCTCTCTCTTTTTTTTTTTTAACATCTTTATTGGAATATAATTGCTTTAGAATGGTGTGTTAGTTTCTGCTGTATAACAAAGTGAATCAGCTATACGTATACATATATCCCCATATCTCCTCCCTCTCGAGACACATCCTTTCTTCTTTCATTATTATCATTAGTGTTGGTCTTAAGTAGATGCCTTCGGGACCTCTCTGCTACTCCTTCCCTTCTCTCTTCTGCCTCCTTCCCAGGAGCGGGTCTGGTTGGTTAGGTTCCAGATAAAACCTTGCTTGCTGGGGTCTTTTTTTTCCTGTTAGTCATCGCATGAGGCTGAAGTAGGGAAGTCGGGGCCAGCTCTTTCATAGAAGCAGACTCTGTGTTGCTCTTTCTTTCACTGGTTGTCACTTTTATGCAACGGTAGTAAGTCTCCACAAATACTCTTCACCCAGGTGACAGCCAGGTAAACCTAGAGCTCCAACAACAGCCCAGATCAATTCAATCCTAAGCTGTTCAGGACAAACACTTTTTTTTTTTTTTTTTTGACAGCTGTTGCTCTCTGGTTCCACCTGCTAGAATGTGTAGGCTTGTATTGCCCATCTTAAGGGTAAGATCTGTGGGTCAGGCATAGGACAGAGGGAAGCAGGGTAGGAGGATAGTGAATAGAGTAAAAACCTCATAATCTGTTTTAGACTGGAACTCATGCTATTTAAGCCTAACTAGCATGGGAAAAAAGGACTCTTATTTTATCCAGCAAAGGACATTGGAATTCTATACCCCCACGGGGAAGATCGCCTGTGATCTAGGATTTGGGCATTTAGGGGTCCCTTGTCTATAGCACCTACTTACACTAAGAATTCTAACTATTCACTGAGACCATTGTAATTTTTTTTTTTAATTAATCAATTTATTTATTTTTGGCTGTGTTGGGTCTTCGTTTCTGTGCGAGGGCTTTCTCTAGTTGCGGCAAGTGGGGGCCACTCTTCATCACGGTGCGCAGGCCTCTCATTATCGCGGCCTCTCTTGTTGCGGAGCACAAGCTCCAGACGCGTAGGCTCGGTAATTGTGGCTCACGGGCCTAGTTGCTCCGCGGCATGTGGGATCTTCCCAGACCAGGGCTCGAACCCGTGTCTCCTGCATTGGCAGGCAGACTCTCAACCACTGCACCACCAGGGAAGCCCCGAGACCACTGTAATTTAAAGGAAGATTTAAAAAACAGCTTTATTGAGGTATCATTGACATAAATAAACCCTATACATTTAAAATGTACCTTTGAAAATTTTGATATATGATAATATATACATGGAAACTTAATCCGCCATAAACAAAGTGAACTTATCCATCACCTTCAAAAGTTTCCTTGAGCCCCTTTGTAATCCTTTCCTCCCGTCCCTTCCTACCTCCCCCTCCAACTCCATCTCCAGACAACCATGGATCTGCTTCTGTCACTAGAGATTAGTTTTCATTGTCCAGAATTTTGTATCAAAGGAATCATATATACTTACTCTTCTTTTGTCTGGCTTCTTTCATCCTACATAATTATTTTGAGATTCATCCATGTTTTTGTGTACACCAATAATTCGACGTCTTTGTTCCCAACTAGTATTCTATTATATGAACATACCACCCTTTGTTTATCTATTGACCAATTGATGTTCATTTGGGGTTGTTTCCAGTTTGAGGCTATTACAAATAAAGCTACTCTGAGTATTTATTTAAAAGTCTTTGAACGGACAAAAACATTTACCCATTTCTCTTGAGTAAACACATAGGAATGGAAGGCCTGTATCATATAATAGATGTAAGTTTAACTGCTTTGGAAGCTGCTAAACTATTTTCTGAAGTGGTGAGAGTTCTAGCTCCTTCACATCTTCATCAACACTTGGTATGGTAAGTCTTTTACATTTCAGCCATTCTTAAAGGTGTGTAGTGATCTCTCATTGTGGTTTTGATTCGATTTCCCTAATGACTAGTGATTTGGCACATTTTTTCATGTGTGTATTTGTCAGATATATATCTTCTTTGATGTGGTGTCTGTTCAGACCTTTAGCTCATTTTTAAATTGGGTTGTTTGCTTTTTTATTATTGAGTTTTAAGATACTACTATTGGGGCTTCCCTGGTGGCGCAGTGGTTGAGAATCTGCCTGCCAATGCAGGGGACACGGGTTCGAGCCCTGGTCTGGGAAGATCCCACATGCCGCGGAGCAACTAGGCCCATGAGCCACAATTACTGAGCCTGCGCGTCTGGAGCCTGTGCTCCGCAACAAGAGAGGCCGCCATAGTGAGAGGCCCGCGCACCGCGATGAAGAGTGGCCCCCACTTGCCGCAACTAGAGAAAGCCCTCGCACAGCAACGAAGACCCAACACAGCCAAAAATAAATAAATAAAAAAAAAAAAAAAAAAAAAAGATACTACTATTGACTGAATTTTGTCTCCCCCCAAATTCATATGTTGAAGCACTAACCCCTACTTGACTGTATTTGAAGATAGGAGTTTTAGAGGTTAATTAAGGTTAAATGAGGTCATAAGGTTGGAGTCCTAAGAATTAGTGGCCTTACAAGAAGAGAATGCATGTGCATGCCATTTGAGGACACAACAAGCAGGTTGCTGTCTGCAAGCCAGAAATAGAGTCCTCACCAGAACTCAACCCTGCTGGCATTCTGATCTCAGATTTCCAGCCTCCAGAACTGTGAGAAAATAAATTTCTGTTGGTTAAGCCACCCAGTCTATGGGATTTTGGAATCTATGGAAGCCCAAGCAGACTAAGACAGATAACATATATCTGATTTACAAGGATATATAGACATAGATATATACATACACACATGTATATAACATATGTATATTTTCTTGGTACAAGCCCTTTATGAGATATATGCATTGCAAATACTTTCTCCCAGTCTGGGGCTTTTCTTTCCATTTTTAAAACTGTTTTTAAAAGAGCAGATGTTTTTAATTTTGATAGAGTTCAATTTATTAATTCTTTCCTTTTTGGATCATGCTTTGTGTGTCAAATATAAGAAATCATCGCCTAACTCAAGGTCACAAAGATTTTTCTCCTGTGTTTTCCCTTAGAAGTTTTATAGGTTTATGTTTTACGTTTAGGTCTACGATTCATTTTGAGTTAATATTTGTGTATGCTGCAAAGTATGAATCAAAGTATGGTGGGGTTTTTCTGCATGTGGAAATCCAATTACTAAACTGTCTTCATATTGTAGCTTTATAAAAAATCTTGAAGTCATGTAGTGTTACTCTTCCAACTGTGTTCTTTTTTCAAAGTTGTTTTGGTTGTTCTAGGTCTTCTGCATTTCTAAATGATTTTGGAATCACCTTGTCAATTTCTTTCTTTTTTTTTTAAAGTCTGCTGGGACTTTGATAGAGATTTCATTGAATATATACATCACTTGGGGAGAATTAACATTTTAGCAACAGTGTGTATTCTGACCCTTGAACACAGTATGTCTCTCTATTTACTTAGGTATTTATGTTCTCTCACTGATGTTTTCAGTGTGCAGCTCTTATACATCTTTTGCCAGATTTATCCTTCTGTATTTCATTTTTTGAATGTTAATTGTAAATGATTTTTTAAATTATTTCAGTTCCCAATTATTCATTACTAGTAAACAGAAATACAATTTTTAAACTATTAATCTTGTATCCTGCAAACTTGCTTAATTCACTTACTAGTTCTAACAGCATTTTTTGGTAAATTCCATCAGATTTTCTACACAGACAATCATGTCATCTGTGAATAAAGACAGTTTTATTTCTTCCTTTCCAACCTAGATGCTTCTTTTTTCTCTGTGCTTCAAGAAACTTTTGATCACACTTAGTATAACTCATAATTGTACAGATGCAACTAAAGCCCAGAGAGGTGATATTTCAAGTCTCCTTGTACGGCATCTAAAAGACAAAAATGAGATTCTAACAAAAGCGACAGAACCTGCCAAAAGTAACACTTCTAGGCTGGTATGTACTGTCATAATAATAGTATGTGGCAAGCAATCTCAAAACCTCAGTAGCATACAGCAATACGCATTTATGTAGCTCATGAGTCTGCGGGGTTTACCTGATCTAGGTTAAGCGTCTGCTACAGGTTGGCTAGGTCACTCTATCTTGTTTGGGCTCACTTTCATGCATGGTGTTGGCTGGCTGGTGGCTGATCTAGGGCACAGTTGGAATGACTGGGGTGAATAAACTGTTCGACATGTCTCTCACCCTGTATCAACTTAGCCAGGTATAATCTTCTCATGGTAATAACAGAAGGCAAGAGTAATAAACAGAAATACACAAACATTTTTTCAAGACTCTGAACGTTTTGCTAACATCCCATTGATCAAAGCCATGGCCAAACCCACAGAGTGGGAGGACCCTATGTAGTTACAAGACAAAGGACATGGGTATAAGGAGGCATGAAGAATAGGAGTCATTAATGCAATCATTAATGGTTAGAACCAAGGGGTTAGTACAGACGATACCAAGGAAATACCATAAATCTTGGCTCTGAAGCAATTACATTTGCATTTTACCTTCTCTGGTAGAGTGACTACTAACATTTACCATTAATTCTTTCCCAAATTGCTGTGGCGAGATCTGAGGAGTTCATAAGTATAGAGAATAAAGGGTGGGTTCTGAGTGGACAGTTAGATACGTACAGTTTTCAAGAAATCTTCAAAGGCAGAGGAGACCAGGCAATACTGAGGGATTCATTAAATAAATGGATTCCAGTGTCCAGAATATCATATGTTAATTGGAACATTTTTTGTTGCAAGTGACAGAACTCCAAGTGAAACTGGTTCAAGCAGAAAGGAACTTTATTGCTCCCGTAACTGAGAAGATTTAGGAATATATCAAGCTTCAGCTACAGCAGGATCCGAAACCTCAAATAATGACATCGTGACAGTTTCTGTCCCTCTCTGGACTTGGAATTTCTCTGCCTTCGCTCTCAGGCAAGCTCTCCCCACAGACGGCTGCCAGCAGCTCTAAGCTTACATCCTCCATTTTAACAATTCTGTAGGAAAAGAGCTTCATTTTCCTAATAATTCCAATAAAGCTCCAAAATTAATTTCATTGTTCTAATTTCTATTACCTTCCCAGTGCTGAATCTGATCTTAACCCAAGGGAATGGAAAATGCTTATTGGCCAGCTCTGCCTTGGACTTGAACTTTAGAGAACCCTGCACATCACAAACACGCATAACACACCACATATTTATTTATGAACACTGTGCCACTCAGGAATTGGTTCTCAGCATGGGCACAGCGCAACCCATAAAGCTAAACTAAAGCTAAACTCCTGTGACTCACCGGTTAGGCCCGAGGGGAATATTCTCACACGTCTTGACCTGTGTCCTCAAAACAAAGGAAAAACTGCATCAAGATGTTATGTTTTGTGGGCTACGCTGTCCCTGACATTGGAGATAGATACTATTGTACTTTGGAGTAAGCAGAGGATTACGGTGCCAGAATTATTTAAGGTAAGAGAATAAGCACTTAGGTAATTTTATATTTTTAATATTTTATTAATGTGCCATGTTCTTCCTCCCAGATAGCATGAATGCTATAGATCTTTGCCTAATGAAATATCATTTCCCAGTACTTCTAATTGCCCACGTTCTTATTTCTCTTCATGTTTCATTTTACGGCTCCACAGACACAAATTAGCTTCATAATCACAAGCCGGTGTCTGAGCAATTTTACAATATTAAATTATTCATACTACTCAAACACTTATCTATACATAGATATAGTTATAAAGGCAGCATGTATGAAGTGTGATACTGATTCTTCTTTTTTTCTTTTTTATTGAAGTATAGCTGATTTACAATGTTGTATTAATTTTTGCTGTACAGCAAAGTGATTCAGTGATACATAGATATACATTCTTTTTCATATTTTTTTGCATTATGGTTTATCACAGGATATTGAATATGGTTCCCTGTGCTATACAGTAGGACCTTGTTTGACACTGAGCTGTGTTTTTTTTTGGCCACACAGCTTGCGGGATCCTAGTTCCCCACCAGGGATTGAACCCCTGCCCCCTGCAGTGGAAGCACCGATTCCCAACCACTGGACCGCCGGGGAAGTCCCCGATACTGATTCTTTACATAGGCAATTTGATGGTCATTTGTGAATATTTTTATTTTTTGTAAGAAATGCTAATAAGATGTATACACATTCCCACCCCCCCCAAATAATATTTCAGTTTTGTTTAAATAATTGCTATTTAGGGCTTCCCTGGTGGCGCAGTGGTTGAGAGTCTGCCTGCCAATGCGGGGGACGCGGGTTCGGGCCCTGGTCTGGGAGGATCCCACGTGCCGCGGAGCGGCTGGGCCCGTGAGCCACAATTACTGAGCCTGCGCGTCTGGAGCTTGTGCTCCGCAACGGGAGGGGCCGCGACGGTGAGAGGCCCGCGCACCGCGATGAAGAGTGGTCCCCACTTGCCGCAGCTGGAGAGGGTCCTCGCACAGAGACGGAGACCCAACACAGCCATAAATAAATAAATAAATAAATAAATAAAAGAACGTGAATTTCTTAAAAAAAAAAAAAAATTGCTATTTAAAATTATAATTTGTTTGGTCTTTTAATTTGAAGAGAATGTTGAGTATTTCAGAAGAAAATTTAACATTTTTGAAAAAATATGAAAATAATTTTATATGTTTATATATTTTATTGCTATTTTCTGGATATACATTCAAGTTTTATATGTTTTTGTTACAATCATATTTTCTTTTTAATTCCTTTAGAACAGGGGTTGACGAGCTATACAAACTACTGGCTGACTGCCTGTATTTGTAAAGTTTTATTGGCACACAGCCAGGCCTATTCATTTATTGTTTAGAGCTGCTTTCACATACAATAGCAGGGTACAATTGTTGAGACAGAGACCACATGCAAGACTAAAATGTTTCCTAGCTTGCCCTTTAAGAAAAAGTTTGCTGACCTGGCTTTAGATTACTGTCAACAGAACACAAATTTTATGGAAATATTGATTATTATAACATAATTCATGATTGTGCTAGGATGAAAACAAGACATTTTGTAGAAAAAATATATAATAATTCATAAAATGCATTTTACTATGCATCTGGACATTGACAGTCCATCAACATCACACCTGGACATGTGTAAATGTAACTAAATATGGCTGCATTTGATATTTTTGCTGACTTTTACTCATAAAAAACATAGTTTTACATATAATTTAAAATTTGGGCATTCTGAAAGTAAAATAATAGAGCACAGTTTATGTAACAGTTTGCTCAATTTATAACTTTTAAATGTTAGGCATATGATGGCAGGGAGGGCACGCTCCACTTTTAACTCTTGTTCCTGGGTCCCACAAATGTTAGAAGAAGGACTAGGGAGAACTTGCTGGGTTGCTTAAAGAAGAACCAAGACGTTGTTACCAACAAAAGGGAGATTGGATAGATTGTAAACAGGAGATGTCAATTAGAGTTGACAATTTGTCAATAGGAGTAATTCTATCAAATGCTGCTGTTCTCTGATTCCAGAAGAAAGATTAATGGGGACAGAGATTAAAGGAGGAAGATATCAGACCCGTGGATGAATAAGCAAGATATCTCATGAAATTCCTTGTCAGTGATGTGTTTGGTCAGAAGCTCAATGGCCACGTCCAGGGTTCTGCAGAAGGGATCCGTGCATTGGAAAGGAGGCTGGATGAGGTTAGTTTAGTCAAAAACAGGTTTGTTGGAACCTGTTACATCTCAGGTTCTGCACAAGGTCCCAAGGTTTGGACAATTTTATGATTCGAATAACCAGCTGAAAATGCTGGGAACACACAGACCAGTTCCCACTCTTGCAAGTGTACACAGTTCAGAAACATCTTAGCAGGCAATCCAGCTCTGCCCTTAAGAAAGCTCTGGGTCTATTTATATATCAGAGACACACAAACTCAGAAGCTGTCTCTGTAGGAGATGGTCTAGGAAGTTACCGGAGGCCAGTCTATGGCCTTGACAGTTCAACTTCAGAAGGAAGGATTAAGCAATCTTTGTAACATAGATCCCCCAGATATAATTTTATTTCATCTAATCAGTCCTGCAAAGGCAAAAGGTGAAATTCTAACAAATTAAATTAAAATGCAATATAGGCCACTCTGAGAAGTAAATATCAAAACTGGTGTTTCTCTGATTTCCTCTTTGAACCTGAAAGTTAAAAGGTCTGTAGAGGGAAAAAGACACATCCTCTTTGATCAAAGCTATCAAATCAATTTATTCTGTTTCTAAAGGAATTAATGGAAAGAGAGGAGACACCAGTGTTTCATCTCACAGTAAAGGGAAAGAACAGGGTTTCTTTTTCATTCCTCACAGAATCTCTGCAGCCAGACTTAGGCAAATAGTAATGACCAGCATAGTCTGTAGGATTAGAATACTTTGCTTCCCTCCTTTCTTGCCATGTTCTCCTTTTTATAGCATCATACCTTTGTCTTCAATCAGTCTCGGTCTAAAGCTGTAGAAAAACATCACTCTCAGAGACCATTATGATACACTTGATTCCTCCAAGCCAGTCAAAAGGCAGCTGCCATCTAATTAAAGATGTTTAAAACTGGAAGGGACCTTCGCTATCATCTTGAAAACGTCTTCAGTGCCTCAGCAAGTTAAATAAACGGCTCCCAATTCCACAAACTTTTGGTAACAAAAAAAAAGTCTATAACCCAGATACCTCAACTTTCATTTAAATGTTCTTTCAACTGCACCACTCAGCATGATGGTAATAACGGAGGACTGGAGAAGCTTTCTAGGTAATCCATATATAAAATCCACTCTGGACTCCATTGTCTCTCTTTTTTTTTTTTTTAATATATTTATTTTATTTATTTATTTTTTGGCTGCGGTGGGTCTTCATTGCTGCACGCAGGCTTTTCTCTAGTGGAGGCAAGCGGGGGCTACTCTTCGTTGCAGTGTGCAGGTTTCTCATTGCGGTGGCTTCTCTTGTTGCGGAGCATGGGCTCAGTAGTTGTGGCTCAAGGGCTCTAGAGTGCAGGCTCAGTAGTTGTGGCACACGGGCTTAGTTGCTCCGCGGCATGTGAAATGTTCCCAGACCAGGGCTCAAACGTTGGCAGGCGTATTCTTAACCAGTGCACCACCAGGGAAGTCCCTCCATTGTCTCTTGAACTTTGGCTTGTTGCCCAAATCATCCGTGAGTTCTTTGGGGAAAACTTGGTTTTGTGTTCTGACTCTGACACTTCTTGGTTGTTGATCATGGGCTGATCCCTTATCTTTTCAAACCTCAGTTTAATCATTTGTAAATTAGGGATAATCACAAAAGCACCTTGTAGGATCATTTTAAGGATTTTATGAGAGAACGTATATAAAGCACTTCACAAATTGAAAAGAAGTACGTATACGTCAGGTGTTATTGCAATTGCTGCTTGGCACATGTTTCTCCAAGATATTTCCTGGATCAGTTTTCCACAGTCCATGATCTCTGCTCGTTCCTCTCATTCATTCAATATTTATTGGGTATCTATTGTGTATCAAGCTCTATTCTAAATGATGAGCTTAAAAAAGGAATAAGATAAAATGCAGCCCATCAGGAATTCCACAAACTAGTAGCAGGTGTATAAAGAATTACAATATAGAATGAGTATATGGGTACGAAGTGCTATGGAAGCACAAAGGGTGAACTTACTGATGCTGGGGTCCTTAGGAAGGCTGGATAGTGGAAGTAACATTTGGATAGTTTTGAATCAAAAGTAGAAGTTCTCTAGACAGGGCATTCCAGGCAATTGTGATGGATTTTCAGGTTTACACAAAAGGCAAGTAGTCTAGAAGTGGTTGATACATAAGGTATAACAACAACAACAGTAACTACAACTATCTTTTAGAATGACTTCTAAGCTCCAAGCTTTTTAGCAACATGTATACACTGCACTACTCCCTTCAAGGGAGGTAGCATTACCTAATGATTACAAGTCAGGCAACTCAGGCTCAGAGAGGTTAAGCAACTTGCCTAAGATCACATAGCTGGTAAAGACGGAAGTCAGATACTGAACTTCAATCCTTCTGACTCTCAAATTTGTGCTTTTACTTAATTATCACCCTGCTTCTCGTGAACTGGGGGACATTAGGAGAGGACTGGAAATATAGGCAAGGGACAGAGTTTGCAGACCTTGGAATACCAAAGCCAAGGAGCTTGGATTTTATTCCACGGATAGTGGGAGTCACTGAGGGATTTCTGAGCAGCTGTTTTAGAGAAACCAGCCTGGGGGCAGGGTGTATATTAGATGGAACAAGGAAGAGACTAGGAACAGGAAGATCAGTTAAGAAATTGTTAACAAAAATCCAAGCAAGAGAAAATAAAGACCTCTTAAACTAGGTGTTTATTTGCTCACTCACATGTGTGTGGGCACAGATTATTGTTTTAGTAAATAAGGATGTTTGTTATCTCACATAACAGAAAGGCCAGAGGTAGGGCAGGCCACAGGACAGGTTGATCAGTGGTCCATCAAAAGCCTTGGTCTCTTTCCATCTCTCTAGTTATTCAAATCTAGTTATTCAAATATGGGTTCCCCTTGTAGACCAAGATTGCTAGCGGTGGCAGTTAGAGAGCTACATGCCCCCTGGTGCACACCCTACCAGACAGAGGAATCTCTCCTCACAGTCAGGAATTCAGTCTTTCCTTCAGTCTGATTGGGTCAACTTGGGTTACATGAATGAATAACTCCTGCCAGTGGAACTGCGTGAATTGGCCTGGATGAATCAGGACGCTCCTCTGGACCTGGATAGGGTAAATCTCACCGTGAGTTGTGTGGTAGAGGTCAGTACTTGAACCAAATAACAGCTTTGTTAGGAAAGGGGGAGTGGAGAGCGAATGCCAAATGGGCAAGTAATGGCATCCACTACTGTCAGCAAGCTTTGGGCACGGACGCTTGAAGGGAATGAGTTTCCGTATATCTCTTTCCTAAAACTGATCTGCCTGTGGATGTCTCCATGGTCAAGGCCTCAAGCTAGCTTCTTTCCAAGTCCCCTTTCATAATCACCCTTCTCCTACTTTACAAAAGAAAGGCATACCTCTCACCTATTCCAAATATTACCATGGTGCATTGACTCAGAAAAAAATTTTCTTGGGTGCCAAAAAAAAGGATTATTTAAAATATTGCAGTTGGTATTGAGAAAGTGAATGGTTACAATGACTGGGTAACAAATACTTTTGCAAGTCAGGTGGTTTCTAATTTTTTGAAATTTGAAGGAAGACATAACTTAGTTGCCGTCTGATAGATCACTAAATATACTTTTTTTTACGATAGGTCATAATGCTATTTTTGATATAGGATTATAAAAAGTAAAATAGGAATAGAATTAGTGCTGAACCATGTTTTATTCTAATAATACGTTATATTCAACCACAGACACATGAACTGATTGGGAAAAACAATAAAAGTCCCACCTATCTTGTTAAGCAATGTATTTCCAGTAAAATGTATTTTATGTTTAGTAAACAAAAAAAATCAACATATTTATGTTTCTGTTGATTGTATATTAGTAACAATTCTCATATTAATTCTTTTCTAACACACAGATATTTTTGGCATCAAAATAAACTTTTTTTCAACTTCAATTTATATTTTTGTTTCGGAGAAGTAAGAAGAGTGATCAATAAATGATTTCCAAGCATTAAAGTGGGGAAAGTTAAATGGAAATAATAAGTTCAAGGAGAAAATATGTAAAACTTTTAACAATGAGAAAAGAGTTTGTTCATGTATTTTCGAATGAGTGATTCTGAGTATCAAGTCGGTAATTGGTCCCATTGGATACATTTTTTTAATGCTTTAATAATTTTATTGTTAAATGCTAATACTTATACGACGTTGAAAACTATCTCTTGAAATACATCAACTTATAACAAAAAATTTTAGATGTCAACTTAAAACACGTGAAGGGGGTATATAGTTTTTCCAAATTATTTTAGGAGACATGAATCAGAAGTGTTGATCACCATTAGCTTAAAGGAGAACACCAAGCTGGGTCAAATCACACCAGACTTGCTGTAGCGCTGGGCAGACTACTCATATAGTTCCATTTTTGTGCTGATTTTGAGGTTCTTATAAAACATCTAAGCCAAAATGATTCCAATTTTAGGCAATTGGAATTCAGCAGAGGAGTCTGGACTAGAGATATATTGTTTGGGGGTCATACAAATACAGAGACTGTCAAATTAAAGACATATTTGCCATCATCAAGAGAGAGTATGACAATGGGGAAAAGCAGCAGAATCATATTTTGGGAAATAACAATGGCAAAGGAAATGGAAGAGGGATCAGAGAAGCAGGAAGCGAGTTAAGGAGAACAAAAAACCAACTGGAAAGTTTCAGGAAGGAAGTTGTGAGCAATAGTGCTAAAAGAGGTCAACTAAGATAAAAACTATAAAGTATCCATCGGATCTGGCAATTAGACAGTAAGGAAATCACCTTAGTGAGGTCAATTTCGGTGGAGTAGTAGGAGAGAAGCCTGATGACGCTGGCTGGAGGGCAGGGGCAAGCAAGATAAAGAGGAATTTGGGGTTCTGAGTATGAGTACAAGAAACCAGAAAGTCAGAAAAGGAGCCAAGTGATTGTTCTCCTGGGTGGGAGGTAAAGACAAGAGTGCAGCTTCCCGACAGTTGAACTTATTAAACATGACTAATTTGGTTTTAGAAATTAGGGGGTTGAGAAAATCCAGGTTGAAAGGAGCAGTGAGAATTGAAGGTCTAAAATAAGAAAACGTTAGTGCTCCGTGTGTGAACAAAGGCATTCATTGTCTTTGGCAACTACTGTATATGAAGTATGCATTAGGGTGTGAAGGAACAAGAAAGAAATAAGACGTTCTTTGCTTCAGTGTTGGCTGATGATGTACATAGTGAATGAGATCTGAGCTGGATAAAGAACAGAGGATCGTGGTAGAACCTTGGAGTTCAGTCCTGGCAACATACTAGAGAAGGGGAGTGATCAGAGATGTAGCAAAATCAGAAGATTGAAGCCACTCAAAAGCGAAACAAACACGAAGTTTCAAGAAGGTGGTGGAATAGAATGCTGCAGAGGGTTAAAGAACAAGTGGATGGTGGAAAAAGTGGGGGATATTGGGCATGTGCTGCTCACTCAGAGAAGTTTCTTGATGACTATTCTGTCCCAAAGACTCCTTTGGCTACATTTGTGTTACAGTTGGTGTGTGAATGGCAGTTTGGAGATATTGCCCATTTGGTAAATTAGGCACCCAAGAATTTAATATCTTTGAAAATGATAAATGCTTTGCAAGTCATAATCATGTTACAGTTATGGACTCAGTAATAGTGTGAATTTTCCCCTAATAATAGTATCTATGTCACCACTTAAGGCAAAGAGGATATTTTCCAGCTCAGATAACACTTTCTAATCATGGTTTAAGCAAGTCTCCTTTCTGTATGTGCACCTTTTTAAATGGTCCAATTCAGCTTTTATCTTTCCCCTGAAGAGCTAATCAAATATGTGCTAAAACCACTTAGAACCACATTATAAATTTCCTTTCTTCCTTACTTCTCTCTCCTTGGCTATAAAAATTTGTTACCTGTCCAAAATCAAAACATAAAGAACCAAACACACTTTACCAGCAAGAAGAAGGGCTCTGTTTTCATTTTGTTTCATTTCATAAAAACATTAGCCCTACACTCAGAGCACCTACCATGTATGGTGAGCCTGGAACTCCCCAGAACATGGGCTTGTTTTTATGAAAAAGGCTCAGAAGTTGATGTGGTCCTTCCTGCTACAGATACTTGAGGACTTGAACTTGAGTCGAGAAGCACAGACTCTCATGCTTGAAGGACTTCAAATTTTAGCTAGTCAACTACCTGTCCAATATTTGTATCCCTTCCACAACATTTCTGCAAAGTGATGGGGAATTCACTAGCTCCTGAGGATAGCCCTGACTTAGTAGGTTCTGTTACCGAGTAAGGGCTCGCTGTCTGACACACATTTAAGCCAATACTATGGCACTGGCTTTTGAGAAAACAAGGAGCTTTATTGCGAGGTTGACCGGCAAAGAGTCAGAAGGCAAGGCTCTCAAATTTGTCTCCTTGATCCAGGGTTCTGGGTGAAAATTAAGGGATAAGGGGTATTTCAAACTTGGAAGCTGATTGGCTAGTCTTGAATTAGTCCATATAAGCTACTCCGGCTGCTGGAAGCCAGATTTTCCTTATTGAAGGACTTCTTGCTTCGTAAAGGGCTCTGGTGGCAACATTTCTATTCTTTGAGTTTGGTAAACTGAAGATTCTTGATTCTGGGATCTTGCTGGAGACACAGGTTCCCATCTTGCACATGCACAGTGCTATCTCCGTAAAATAACTACAGGTTTGATTAGTCAACCTATTTAAGGAGGCAAAATCAGTTTAAGCTGGCCAGTTTTATGTGCTGTTTCATTTCCTTACAAGGAGCCAAAATGTGTCTCCCTATATTATTATTGGTCCTACTTGTACCAATTCAGGCCATTCAGGGTAAACGTAGTCCCTCCAAACCGTTCAAATATTTGAAGGTAGTTTTGTTCTTGAAGCCCTTAAGTCTTCTCTTTTCCTTCAACTTCTACACCTGAGCTTGCCTTTAAGCTCTCCACTGCCTTAGCTGCTCTCAATGCACTCAGTTTTTTGTCCTCCTAAAGTATCACCCCAGTACAGAATGCGATCCCGACTCCTGGGCCGTCCTGAGAAGGGCAAGGAGGAGGGGTGTGGTCATCTCTCACATTCGAAATTCAACAACTCTGGACCACCCAGAGAGCATCCTTCCATACACGCTATGTTTGTGCTCTCCATGTCATTCCTGGCTCACATGCCTTCAGTATCTTCCTTTTTCTTACTGACTCACATCTAAGTTTCCCTGCTTGATTTCAAAGGCTTTTTCTCATCTTTGTCTACTGGATTCATTCAACTTTACTTTGTATTCCATGCTAACAGACACCCATCACTGGGTCCATCTGGTTTTATCAATGTATCTCAAACATATCACGCACATTCATCTCCAACTCTGTGCATGCCCTCCTGTTGTCCCCTGTCTGAATTGCTCTTCTTCTTGCCCATCTAAATTCCCTCTATCTTTTTTTTTTGGCTGCGTTGGGTTTTCGATCCTGTGTGCGGGCTTTCTCTAGTTGCAGCGAGCAGGGGCTACTCATCGTTTCAGTGTGCAGGCTTCTCATTGCGGTGGCTTCTCTTGTTGCGGAGCACAGGCTCTAGGCACATGGGCTTCAGGAGTTGTGGCACATAGACTGAGTAGTTGTGGCTCGTGGGCTTCAGTAGTTGTGTCTCGCAGGCTCTAGAGAGCAGGCTCAGTATTTGTGGCACACAGGCTTAATTGCTCTGCGGCATGTGGGGTCTTCCCAGACCAGGGCTCGAACCTGTGTCCCCTGCATTGGCAGGCGGATTCTTAACCACTGTGTCACCAGGGAAGTCCCCAAATTCCCTCTATCTTGTAAGACCCAACTCAACTACTACCTCTCCTATGGAGCCCTCCTATGTTATTCCAACCTGTAATTATCTCCCACTTTCCTGAATGTTTTCATCCATCAGAAGCTGATAGAGCAGGATCCACCCACTATCCAAGAGTACAAAGCATCTCAGTCATTCGTCTTGTATTATTTACTATAAACTGTATGTATACATATTACACTCCCAGGAAAACATAAACCACCTTTTAAAATTCACTTTGTTTTGTTCACTGGATGTTATGGACTGAATGTTTCTGTCCCCCCAAATTCATATGTTGAAATCCTAACCCCTAATGTGATGGTATTAGGAGCAACTAAGTCATGAGGGTTTAGTGCCCTTATAAAAGAGACCCCAGAGAGCTCTCTAGCCCTCTTTCTACCATGTGAGGATGCAGTGAGAAGAAGGCAGTCTGCAGCTCGGTCCTCTCAAGAACCGAACTGTGCTGGCATGCTGATCTCGGACTTCCACGCTCCAGAACTATGAGAAATAAACATTTGTTGTTTAAGCCACCCAGTCTACGGTACTTTGTTATAGCAGCCCAAGCTGACTAAAACACTGAAGTATTGCCGGCACCTGGAGAATGTACCAGGCACTCAAAAAATATTTGTCAGATGAATGAATGAAAACTTGAAAAGTGCTGAAGAAATGTTTGTTGATTGGTTGATTGACCTGGATTGGACAGATGATTAACCAGAGCAGAGATTAAATAGCAGAGAAGGACAAGATATCATTCTTAAAAATCAAACAGTCCTCCAGATCCTTGGGTCTGATCCAGATTTGTGGAAAGAGAAGGAAGAGGTGGGCTGTTAACAAAGTCTCCAAGTCTCAGGGGAGTACGATTACGTAGGGAGCTCTGACTCATCTCAGGAAATCATCAGCAACACTTCAACACTCCCTAAAAACAGCAGCCCCCAGATGAAGCTTTGAGGCAGTTTTGGATCCTCTCTTGTCTTTCCCCCTTTGACATGAGGGAGCGCAGGTTGCAGCATGACTGCTCAGCCTCCCAGGTGCCGTGGTTATTTAGTGTTCCGGATATGGCGGGGGCATCCTGCTGTGTCAGTCACCCACATGTTCCCATTCCTTCTGAGCCCAGGAAACTAGTAGAGGCAGGAAAAATGGAGGCAGAAAACATAGGATTCAAAGAGTGACAAACTCTGATGTCTTAATTGAATCTATTCTCTCCACCCACCTCTCCCCTCCCCAGTCTTACTCCTCTTATTTAGTTACGGCTCCACCATATCTTCTCAGCCCCAAATGCTACCTTCCATTCCTTCCTCATTCTCATTTTCAATATCCCGGTGGCCAAAAAAATGCTGTCAATTCTACTCTGAAATGTCTCTCAAATCTGACCTCCCCTTTGCAGGCTTGCAGCTTCTACCCTTTAGCAAGTTCTTATCCTCTCTCACCCAAATTATTGCAATAGCTTCCTGTTGTTCTGCCTGCCTCAAATCTCTCCCCCTTCTCCAGAGCAACCTTCACGTTGCCACCAGTAAAATCACACAGGATCTGAGCATGTCATTCTGTGTTTGAAATAGTCAATGGTTCCTTACTGCCTACAGAATAAAATCTAAAACTCTTGATCTAGCAAAGTCTTCCTTATCAAACAATTACTCACCTTTGCTCTGCCCGTCCTCATAGCATTTCTATTCTGCCCCATTCCTGAACTTTCTCCACCTTAAGCTTTCTACAGCCAAAATTTTAGTTATCTTTCGAAAACTAATTCAGGCTTTACCTTCCCTGGAAATCCTCCATTTTAATGAGTGAAAACCTAGGAGCATTCAGAAATCACTCTATATGGAGCAGTAGGCAAAATTCAAAAGCATCTTGGAGGCAAAAGATGGATTTGAGGAGTAAAGGATAGTTCAATCACTGTGTGATCATGGTCAAGTGTCAAAAGCCGGACCTGGGGATGTCGAGAAAGCCCAAAGGATAAACCAAGTTCATTGCTAGTTGGGAGATCTAAGAGATAGGACCCAGCATTTGTTGAAGGCCAACAAGATGTATGTTCTACATTAAGCACATGTGCGTATATTATCTTGATTAATCCTTCCAACAACCCTGTGAGCTAAGTGTTATTGTCACTATTTTATTAGATGAGGAAATTCAGGCTCAGAGAGCTCTCATAGGTTCAATGTCACATCATGAGCGATTAGCATAACTATAATAGTAACTTATATCTGTTCGACTCTCAACTTAGTGCTCTCCCCACCTACCACGCACCCACAGTAAAGTGGAGCAAATCGCAGAGTCAGAATACCAAGCAGGTACAGGGTCAGAAAGCAGCAAAGGACAACAGGATCACAGGTTGACTTCTCAACATGGCATGAGAGTAGGGCTTGCTCCCAGCGGACAGCATCATGCTGAGTTCCCTTTAAGGGGCTGTCTTAAGGACAATTTTTGGAACTTGATATCTTCCCTAATTCCCACGTCTCCTTCTCCCACCCACCCTCCACCCAAATTAGTGTCATGCCTTCCCCTGAGCTCCCATATTCCTGGTTTTGACACGTAATATGCCTTACGTATGACATAATAATAATAGACACCCCAAAACTTAGTGTCTTAAAACAAGAGCAACCATTTTTTTTGGCTCATGACTCTGTAATTTATGCAGGTCAGCAGGGACAACTTGTCTCTGCTACCATAGTGTTGCCTGGGCAGCTTGACTGGGAGTAGAGGATCTACAACAGTTTTGCTCACGTCTCACGGCCGAGCTGGGGCAACTGGAATGGAATGGCTTGGGGCTGGCAGGGTCTGTCTCAAGCAGAGTGACTGGACTTCTTTACATGGAGGCTGGCTTTAAAGAGAAAAAAAAAAAAACAGAAGCTCCAAGACCTCTTAAGTCTTACACCCAGAAAGTCATACAATGTCACTTCTGCCAGAATCTATTGGTCAAAGCAAGTGATGAAACCAGACCAGAATTCAGGGGAGGGGGAAAAAATCCATCTCCCAATGGGAGGGGTATCAAAGTCACATTCCAAAGAACAGGAAGGACTGGAGGATTTTTCTGGTCATCTCTGGGGATAATTTACCACAGCGATTTTTATGTCCATCTGTTTTCTCCAATAGATTATCTTCCTAAGGTCAGATCCTTGTTTGTATTAATTTTACGTTTCTCACAGTGCCTAGCATAGTAATAGCTAGTCCATAAAAAATACACTAACTAACTGGAAATGAAATTTCCATTCCCCCAATAAGAATTTTACTTTAGTTTTGTCCCTTGCATTCTAAAAATTATAGGTCATAAAATGCCAGAGCTGGTAGGAAATTAAATCATCTAGTCCCATATCCCTCATCAATAAATGTGGAGAAATTGGGGCCAGACGGGTGAAGCAACTTGACCAAGGACTCATAGCTGGAGTTGGACCCTAACACTCCCTCACCTCACAGTTATGCCATGTTTCCTACCACATGTGCACTGAGCCAAAATTCCAATATGAAGAAAGGGTGACGGAGAGGGAGTAAAGCAGAGGGGTCGTGGAGTCAAATTCTCAGAACGAACCTTGAATCAGAGGACACCAGTCAGCAGAGAGTGGGCAGGCTTGACCTCTCAGGCTGAGTATGTTTTGTTTGGTTCACATAGCGTTTTTTAAAAAAAATTTGAAGAAGTTGCCGACATCAAAAAAAAAAAAAGTTCATATCAAAATCCAGATTATCAGCTTCTCTTGAAAACAGCTGGGCCATCTAGCCACACTGGGCTTGCCTTCAAGCCTTGACAATCATCGGCTGGAGCCATGCACTGTGATTTCCAGAGTCCTTGGTTTGGGGGAAGCTCAGCCTTCTTCCCTTGTTTGTGTTAGCTGCTTGGCCAACATGTAGGCATGTGAGAGTGTGACTCCTGCCTTAAATGAAGGCATTGGAAAATTACACAGACATCTTTTTGTGTGGCAACTATCTGCCTGCATGTTCCATCTCCCTACAAAGTATAAGCTCCCTAAGAGCACTTGCCATGTCTTAGAAAACTTGGAAAGAAGTAATAGTTGTTTAGCATTTTATATCTCCCAAATAGCATTTCTGTACATGATCACATAGAATACTCAGTAACTTAGTGATGTAGGTCTTATTGTAACTGAAAGTGGGGTCCGGCTGCTTGCTGCTCAAGAGCCATTCAAGAGGCAAGGTTGGTGGAAAGGAAAGTTTGCTTTATTTCAGAGGCCGGCAACCGGCGGGAGGGCAGACGCCTGTCCAAGGTCGGACCCCCCCCCCGACCCCCCATTGACAATCAGGGAGCAAGAGCTTTTATAGATGGAGGGAGGGGGCTACATCAGAAACAGCACAGTCAGCTCTGACAGTCATCTTGAAATTGGTCATCGGTGGTCTGACCAGTGTCATCTTGATTGTTTTAAGTACAATTAATCTGCAGTTCCAGGGTCGGTTTGTTCCCACTTCCTTGAGGCCAGTTCTTGGAATTGTGGCAACTTATGTCATGGCTACAGTCTGGTCATCATGTAGTAACTTCTTCCATCTGATGGGGGTTTCAGTATCTGTAAGACAGCTCACAGGATGTGGCTCAGAATCTTATCTACAGCCCTTGAGGAGGAACTAAATGTCCTTGACTTTGCTTACTGACTAAACTATTATTATTTGGTCTCCTTTGACTGTTTTCCTTTGTTTCTGCATTTTCTCACTTCTCCGATTAAACTTATTCTTCGGCTAAAGTTTTCCTGCAGACAAAAGGCAGCCTGAGGACATGGTGGGGATGGACCACAGAGTCCTGCTCCATTTCATTATTAATCTAATAATGAATCTAATTTACTTTAAACAAAATTTTTCCTATCAGAGGAGAGAACAGAATCAGAAAGGCTATGATTTGCCAAAGATCAGCCAGCCACTGAATGTGGAGCTGGGTGTGGAGGGCTCCCGCTGTTTGGGGCTGCCCAGTATCTGTTTTCCTTTCTTCTGGATGTAACAACTTAATTTTCCTTTGGGGAACTATTCCTTTTCCTCACAGCCCTTGAGTTTGGGTGAGGCTGACCCCATGGGAGTGCAACTAAGTCCTGTCCAATAAGAGTTCCGATTATCCCTAACCTCAGTGATTGGTTTAATAGTAATCTTTTTTTAATTTATTTTATTTATTTATTTATTTTTATATTTATTTTTGGCTGTGTTGGGTCTTCGTTTCTGTGCGAGGGCTTTCTCTAGTTGCAACGAGCGGGGGCCACTCTTCATCGCGGTGCGCGGGCCTCTTCACCATCGCGGCCTCTCTTGTTGCGGAGCACAGGCTCCAGACGCGCAGGCTCAGCAGTTGTGGCTCACGGGCCCAGTTGCTCCGCGGCACGTGGAATCCTCCCAGACCAGGGCTCGAACCCGTGTCCCCTGCATTGGCAGGCGGATTCTCAACCACTGCGCCACCAGGGAAGTCCCTCAGTGATTGGTTTAGATGTGAACATGTGACCCAAGCTGGGCCAATCAGAGCTAAGCAGTACCAGTCCTAGGACTTTTGCTGGAACTGTTTTTTCTTGCGTTACGTCGATTGCTCCCAGTTAAGACCAGCCTCCCCTTTCTTCAGACTTCTGTGGGCAAGTGACATGGGAGTCCTAGGAGCTCCCCAGCTCTGCAAAACACCACCCCACCGCTGCCCTCCAGAACACCACTGACAGGCATAAAATGGGCTCTGAACTCCGCCTGCTCCTAGAAGAATCCTCTTGCTTCTCGCCTCCCTCCCTTTCAATCCTCACTGACCCACCACCACTCTCTGCCTTGAGACCACCAACACTTATCTCAACATACTCATTATCTGCTTATATCAGTCTCCCCAAAAGTGCAGGACACCCAGGTCATCCCGTATTCCCAGGATGCTAATCTTCATACTGCTTTATGAGCAATGAGGCGCACACACCCCCACCACCACCCCCCGCAGTCCCTTTCCCTGTGTTTTTAGTTTCCATACAATTTGCATTCTGAACATCCACAGTTATTTTTTTTCTTCCCCAAATTTATAAAGATGTAATGGACTCATAACAATGTGTAAGTTTAAAGTGCACACAGTGTTTATTTGATACACACATATTGCAAAATGATTACCACCATAGCTTAGCTAACACCTGCATCACATCCCATAATTACCATTTCTTTTTTGTGGTGAGACTAAGATTTACTCTTAGAGAAGTTACTTGTTTCTTTTATGTCTGTTTCTCCCCACTAGAATGCAAGCCTTATGAGGAAAGGGACCATTCCTGTTTGATACACTGCCATGTATTCCCAGTACTTAGAACAGTGTGTAGGCTAAGGGGGGTTCGGTAATATTGAATTAATGAATAAATATGCCCAGCCTGTTTTGATGGGGATAAGCCCACTTGAGAAAGAAAGCAATAGAGAAGAAAGCAGATGCATGAGGAGGGAAGAAAAATATTCCTGCATTTTAAAAACCTTGTCTTAGCTTGGGCTGCTATAACAAAACACTATAGACTGGGTGTCTTAAACCACAGAAATCTCTTTTCTCACAGTTCTCGAGGCTGAAAGTCCAAGATCAAGTACCAGCATGGTTGAGCTCTGGTAAGGTTCTCCTCCTGGCTTGCAGATGGCCTCCTTCTCGCTGTGTCCTCACAGGGCCTCTCCTCGATGTGTGTGTGTGTGTGTGTGTGTGTGTGTGTGTGTGTGTGTGTGTGTGTGTAGAGTGCTCTCTCCTCCTCTTCTTAGAAAGCCTATCAGATTAGGTCTCCACCCTTACAAGCTCATTTAACCCTAAGTACCTCCTAACAGTCCCATTTCCAAATACAGTCACATTGGGTATTAGGGCTTCACTGTATGAATTTTGGGAAGGACAAAATTCAGTCCATAGCGCCCTGACCCCAGATGTGCCTTAAACTTTTCAGTGATGTGAAGCAATAATTTCTTCTTTTTTCTGCCTTAAACCGGATTGAGTTTGGTTTCTTAAAAACCAAATTTAAAAGAAGCCTAACCACTCCCCAACAAAAAAAACAAACAACCCAATTTAAAAAATGGGCTAAGGGTGGTCCAGTGGGTAAGACTCTGCACTCCCAGTGCAGGGGGCCCGGGTTCGATCCCTGGTCAGGAAACTAGATCCTGCATGCATGCTGCAACTGAGTCCGCATACCGCAACTAAGAAGTCCGCGTGCTGCAACTAAAAGATCCCACATGCTGCAACTAAGACCCGGCACAGCCTAAAATAAATAAATAAATAAATAATTTTAAAAATGTTTTTAAAAAATGGGCTAAGGATGGAAGAGACAGTTCTCCAAAGAAGATATACAAATGGCCAATAAGCACACAGCATGACTCGTCATGGAGAAATGCAAATCAAAACCACAGTGAGATACTACTTCATTTCTATTAGGATGGCTAATATCCACACCAAAAAATGTTTTCATTGTAGTAACATTGTAACATTGTTGACCAGGTTGTATAGAAATGGGAACACTTGTGCATTGCTGGTGGGAATATAAAATAGTGCAGCTGCTGTGAAAACGGTATGATAATTCCTCAAAAAATTAAACACAGAATTGCCATATAATCCAGCCGTTCCACTTCCAGGTGTATAGCCAAAAGAAATGAAAGCAGGACCCCAAATGGATATTTGTACACCAATGTCCATATCAGCATTATTCGCAATAGCCAAAAGGTGAAAATAATCCACGTGTCCATTAACAGATGAATGGATAGGGACTTCCCTGGCGGCCCAGTGATTAGGACTCAGCGCTTACACTGCGGTGGCCCCGGGTTCAATCCCTGGTTGGGAAACTAAAATTCTGCAAGCTGCGCGGCTCGGCCAGAAAAACCCCAAACAGATGAATAAATAAACAAAATGTGGTATATACATATGATGAAACATTTTTCAGCCTTCAAAAAGAAGGAGCTCCCTCTGTCTGTCCGTCCCCGGGCCTGGGAGAGCGCATCTCCTCCGCGGCCTTCGTCCCGCGGCCACGTACCGGTGCCCGGGCGAAGCGCTGCTGCTGTCCCGCGTCGGGCCCGCAGCCCTAGGCTCGGCGGCGGCCCACTCGGCCGCACTGCTGGGCCAGGCCCACGGGCAGCCCGCCGCCGCCCCTGCAGCCGGGGCTCGCGCTGTCCGGCCGGCGACACTACAGCAAGGCGGCGGCCGACCGCGAGGACGACCCCAACTTCTTCAACACGGTGGACGGCTTCTTCGACCGCGGCGCCAGCATCGTGGAGGACAAGCTGGTGGAGGACCTCAAGACCCGGGAGAGCGAGGAGCAGAAGCGGAACCGGGTGCGTGGCGTCCTGCGGATCATCAAGCCCTGCAAACACGTGCTGCGCCTGTCCTTCCGCATCCGGCGCGACGGCGGCTCCTGGGAGGTCATCGAGGGCCACCGGGCCCAGCGCAGCCTGCACCGCACGCCCTGCAAAGGAGGTATCCGTTACAGCACTGATGTGAGTGTAGATGAAGTAAAAGCTCTGGCTTCTCTGATGGCATGTAAGTGTGCAGTGGTCGATGTGCCATTTGGGGGTGCCAAAGCTGGTGTCAAGATCAATCCCAAGAACTATACCGATAATGAATTGGAAAACGTCACAAGGAGGTTCACCATGGAGCTGGCAAAGAAGGGCTTTATTGGTCCTGGCACTGATGTACCTGCCCCAGACATGAGCACGGGCGAGCGGGAGATGTCCTGGATTGCTGACACCTATGCTAGCACCATAGGGCACTATGATATTAATGCCCATGCCTGTGTTACCGGTAAGCCCATCAGGGTGGAATCCACGGACTCTGCTGCTGGCCGGGGAGTTTTCCATGGGATTGAAAACTTCATCAATGAAGCTTCTTACATGAGTATTTTAGGAATGACACCAGGATTTGGAGATAAAACATTTGTTGTTCAGGGATTTGGTAATGTGGGCCTGCCCTCTATGAGATATTTACATCGTTTTGGTGCTAAATGTGTTGGTGTTGGTGAATCTGATGGGAGCATATGGAATCCAGATGGTATTGACCCGAAGGAACCGGAAGACTTCAAATTGCAACATGGAACAATCCTGGGCTTCCCCAAAGCAAAGATCTATGAAGGGAGCATCTTGGAGGCGGACGGATTGATCCTTGCTGCCAGCGAGAAGCAGCTGACCAAGTCCAGTGCACCCAGAGTCAAAGCCAAGATCATTGCTGAAGGTGCCAACGGACCGACAACTCCAGAAGCTGGTAAGATTTTCCTAGAGAGGAATGTCATGGTTATTCCAGATCTCTACTTGAATGCTGGAGGAGTGACAGTATCTTACTTTGAGTGGCTGAAGAATCTAAATCATGTCAGCTATGGCCGTTTGACCTTCAAATATGAATGGGATTCTAACTACCGCTTCCTCATGTCTGTTCAAGAGAGTTTGGAAAGGAAATTTGGAAAGCACGGTGGAACTATTCCCATTGTACCCACAGCAGAGTTCCAAGACAGGCTATTGGGTGCCTCTGAGAAAGACATCGTGCACTCTGGCTTAGCTTACACCATGGAGCGCTCTGCCAGGCAAATTATGCGCACAGCCATGAGGTATAACCTAGGATTGGACCCGAGAACAGCTGCCTATGTCAACGCCATCGAGAAAGTCTTCAAGGTGTACAATGAAGCTGGTGTGACCTTCACATAGACCAGACCGGACTGCGGCTGACTTCTTCACTACCCTCTTCACCTCTTCATCTGCAGACCTATCACAAGTTTACGTGTAACCACAGAAATCTCTCTCTCATGACTTAATAGATAATGGACACCATTCTCAACAAGTCAATCCAAATCAGCCCCTTAAGAAAAAAAGTTAGGGGATCATATATAAGCTAATAAGTAATAGTAGAAATTAGTTATGTCAGAGAGCCATTTGGGCATTTTACCTTTAAATAAAGTCTTTTCCCTCTGCCTGTGCTGCCTTGCTCCATGGCTGTTTCCCAGCACAGTCAGCTGTAGCCCTGGGAAAGCTCCTTTTGTCCAAGAGCAGTCAGTCACTTGCCATTTCAGCTCTGGACAGATCTATCAGGTGCTTTGACACATTTAAGAAGCAGGTATATGGCATTTTCAGGAGGTAGCATGGTCCTCAAGTGAGTTATTGGTATTTTACATCAGCAAAATAACTCAATTTTACAGGTTACAAACAAAAAAACCTTTCTCTTTATGCATTTTATTCTTTCAGAATAAAATAAGTACATGCTGCTGTAATAAAATTGCCTTTAATCACTTAACAAGCCTAAACTTGACTCAAGCAGTGAATGTCTGTAAACATAATAAATGAAAAAAGCTAGTATATATAGCATAAAACATAACATAACATAACATAAAACATTATCATTTATAACTAGTTTTTTATAACATAAAACACTATCATTTATAACTTGTCAATTGCATATTGTCATCCAGCAAAAATAAAAAGCCCAGTAGACAATTAAGTTATCTTCATACCTGCAAATGATGGAGGCTATTTTTTTTTTTTTTTTTTTTTACTATGTCATAATATTGACATTCAGTCCAGTAGATGGAGGCTATTTTTGTTAAGACTGTCGGAATTTACTAACCACGATTATGACATATAGTCCAAAGAATGCAGTAACCTCCTTATAATGTTAATTAATTGTCCTCTTTTGAAGATCTATTGTGTTGACTCATTGAACAATAATTCAAGTAGAGTGCCCCAGAAAAAAACCACTTGGGCTCCCTCTTTGGAGTCTGGCTGGCGGCTCTGAGCATTGCCAATGGCCCCGACTCGCCCTGACTTTGTGTCATCATTTAGAGGCCTCGTCTTCTGCACACGGCTTCATTCCCAGTGGGCTGGAAGCAACCTGGGGTTGTGTTTTCTTTGGGAGTTGTTTGGCCAGGGCCTTTTGAACAGTAGTGTCCCAATGAAGTACTAGATATTATTTATATAAGAATGAGCTTCTTTTTTTAACAATAATATCCTTTCAGAAATTTCTAACTACTTTGTAACTGCATGACTTAACCTGGTGACAAAAGCAGTTATTAAAAAGCCTACCTTTTCCAAAACAACAAAAAAAAGGAGATTCTGGCGTATGCTATGACATGGGTGAACCACGAGGACATCATGCTAGTGAAATAAGCCAGTTACAAAATGACAAATATTGTATGATTCCCCTTATATGAGGTTCCTAGGGTAATGAAATTCATAGAGACAGAAAGTAGAATGGTGATTGCCAGAGGCTGGGGGAAGGGGGAAATGGACAGCTATTGTTTAATGGGTACAGAGTTTCAGTTCGGGAAAATGACAAGGTTCTGAAGATGGTTATACAGCAGTGTGGATGTACTTAATGCCACTGAACTTAAGAAAAAGTTAAATGGTAAATTTTTTTTTTAACGGGAAAGTTTATTTTAAATTTGACAAGCACACATGTGAAAATGGTAAACTTCATGTTATGCATATTTTACCATAATAACAAAAAGAAACCTAACCAGTACACTAGTTCTCAAACCCAAATCTTTAGACTCCAAATCCTGTGTCTCCTTCCATCACTTATGCTCTCCAGCTCAAAGGCCCTGCACATATTTGTGCTTAATAAAAATCAGGTGAACAAGTGAATTAATACATAAACGAATGAATGCATTAATGTTTATTTTTAGTTAACCTGAGGGCTTTTCATCTCCTGGCAAAAAGCAAACGTTTTAATTTGTAGTCCTTAACAGTCTGGAAAGTATCATGAAAGTTCAACCCAGTTTCTTACTTCAGGAAACCTAGAGGCATGTCCCTACCACATACGTGAAGTTCACACTGACATGTCCACGTTTAGCACAGGAGAGTTTGTTTGCCTGTGTATGTATATTTCGAGTGTGACCTTGGAGTAGAAACACCTTGAAGGCAGACACACTTTTCTTTGTATCATTCACAATAGCTAGTTCAGGGAGTTGATATACTCAGCTGCTACCCCAGAGCCGTGGTAAACATGGTAGCTGGGCAAAAGTAGCTTTTAGACAAGCTCTGGGCTTTAATTCCCTCCCTCACCAAGCCCTGGTGACGTTTACATTCTAGATGTTTAGATGTCATCCTCATTGCCACCACTCTGATTGAGGCCATTATCTGTCACCTGACCCCTTGCAGGAGCCTCCTAACGGGTCTCCTTCTTTCTCTCTTGCACCCTCCCCTACATCCTTCCGTTCCCCACAGAGCAGCAAGGCTATGAATCTGATTATGTTCTACCCTGGCTTAAAACCTTGAATGACTTCTCGCTGTGGAAGGATACAGACAAAATCTCCTAACTTGGCCTAGTTGGTCCTCATATGTTCTATCATACCATGTAAACAGTCAAGCCTCCTACGGAACCACCTCCTATATCTTCTCTGGGCTGCAGCCAGATGCTCTGGGCCTGATACTGACCAGGGTTCTTGGCCTTCCCCAGTCAATAGAAATTGACTAGAGACCAGGCAAGAAATTCAGGAAAGGCTTTATTGGGGCCCCTGCTACAGCAGGGGGGAGCGAGAACAAACAACAGGTTCCCTTGCTTGCTTGCTCCCTGAGGTGGGGGCGGGGGGGAGCTTGCTCCTTATATAGGGTGAGGGTAGGGGTGGGTCCAGGGGTCGGGCCAGAGGGATGGTTTAGGTGGTCTGCCCACCCCTTAGGTGGTGTTGAGTGAAGGGGGCATGAGCAGTACCCTGCTTTTGCTCCAGGCTCTTCAAAAGTGGCAGTTGCGTTTTTTGGTCTCATTTTATCTTTTGTCCACAATTTTGCCCCAACTGTACATGCACACAGTTATTTTTAGTCCCATATGGTTTTTTTAAATATTCTGTTGCTGGAGGAGAGGTGTGTCCAGGTGCAAGCATTGCAGCGCTGCAGCAAAGGGTCCCGGGTCCCAGCCTGTCTCGGGGTCTTCCATTCCTGAAATGCACAAGTCTTCCCACTACAAAATCTTTGTGCGCACTGTTACCTCTCCTCCCTCCCTTCCCTCTCCCTCTGCCTGTTCAGTACTTATTTCTCCTTCAGCTCTCACAATAAGCATCAATTCCTCAGCAAAATCATCCCTGGCCTCCTCCCGCATCCCACTCAGGCTTGGTCAGCTTCTTTTGGAACAAGCTGTCATGGATCAGTGTTCCTTTCCTGCAGGGCACCACCCTCAGTTAGTAAGTACACATTCCTTCCCAGCACTATTTGATCAATGACTATCTCCCGCACTGAGCAGACTCTAAGCTCCATAAGGACAAAGGCCCATCACTGAATCACCATTGCCTAACACAATGCATGGTGTATAATATTTGCTCAATAAACATGTGTGGGAAGAAAAAAGGGAAGGAGAGAAAGAAACAAAACAATAGGGGTCCCTTGTGGAATGTTAGGAATCCATACAGCACCATATTCACACAGCACCAGCACTGTTTGACGTAATAGCTAAAATTCAGCAGACACATTTCTAAGTTTCATCTTGGTTTTGCAGGCTTGGTCAAATGGCCAAAATTCTCTAATTTTTTGTTTGTTCGATTTATTTCTGCAGACAGATGTAGATTCCTACTAAGCGGAAGGCATGTATTATTGGAAGGATGCTTCTCAACTAGAAGGTAGCCTTCCAGAGAGGGATATATTAGAATTTCAAGGGGGATTCCTACTCAGAGTGCAAATAAACCCACAACCAATGGGATGGTACTTGAGTGAGCTAGCAGGCAGAAAGTGATGCAGAGATGAATCAGACAGTCCATGACATCAAAGAAGTTACTCTTGAATGTGAGAAAGACATGAGGCTAGAACTATACTATGAGGCAATTCGCTAAAACAAAGAGAAAGGGGGAATTCCCTGGCGGTCCAGTGGTTAGGACTCCACGCTTTCACTGATGAGGGCCTGGGTTCAAAACCTGGTCAGGGAACTAAGATCCCACAAGCCACGTGGCACGGCCAAAAAAAAAAAAAGAATACAGAGAAATGTGCCCACAGAGCACAAAGGAGGAGTGACTAGTTTCAACCGGGGGAGGAGAGGAGAGGGTTCATTCGTAACAAGGACACTGGAGTCAGGCAAAGCTGGCTTTAATAAGGGCTTCCTCACTTTCCAGCTGTGTGATCTTGGCCCCATTATCTAACTTTTCAGGGCCATTTGCATTGTAATAAGCCCCAAAGCCTTAAACTTGGGGAACAACTCTCAGCTGGAGGAATTTGGTATCTCAGCCTGCCCGCTGGCTGCCCTCCCCCTGTCCCTGGCCCTCACCCCCAGCTGAGACTCGGATTTCATCTCCTGCTGCTCAGCCCCAGCCTTCCCGTTCTGAAAAAGGATGTCCTGAAACAGGCTGAGCTGTGCCAAACGGAGGCCAAGTCTTGGAATGCTTGGCCTCTTGGTCTCATCCGGGCCCCAGAGCTCTAACGTGAGCCCCTGAGCTCCGGTGTGGCTATGCCCATGTTTCCCCTCGTGTGGTTCCTCTGTCCCGTTAATAAGGCCCCAGGCCTTGCGTCTTTACCCAGATTCCCGCATGCACTCTGGTTTATATGCTGGGCTCTGCTCTGACACCTCCATCCAAATCCCAGTTCTAGAAACCTATCTCGCGCCCAGTCCTGGTGTACGGGTCAGTCCTGGCCTTGCACTTGCCAATCCCTCTCCCCAGTTCAAGAAGAGCACTGCTCCTTAGATGACCCTCAGAGCTGGGTCTCTGCAGCGATGGACTGGCCTCTCAGTTGACTGATTACCTGACCACTCGCCACACCTGCACTCCCCAAACTGCTCTATCCACAGGCAGATAAGCCAAGTAATTTTTTTTTTTGAGATATAATCTATATAACATAAAATTCACCATTTTAATCATTTAAAGTTTACCTGGTTGTACAATCCTCACCACTATCTAATTCCAGAATATTTTCATCTCCCCATAAAGAAACTCCATACTTTTTACAAATCATTCTCCATTTCCCCGCCCGCCAACCCCTGGCAATCACTAAACTACTTTCTGTCACCATGGATTTGCCTATTCCGGACATTTCATATGAATGTAATCGTATCTATTTGTCCTTTTTTGGTCTGGCTTCTTTCACTTAGCATAACGTTTTGAAAGTTCATTCATGTTATAACATGAATCAGTACATCATTCCTTTTTATGGCTGAATAATATTCCATTGTGTGGCTAAACCATGTTTTGTTTATCCATGCATCAGTTGATGAACATCTGGGCTGTTCTTACTTTTTGGCTGTCATGAATAATACTCCTATGAACATATGTATACAAGTTTTTCTGTGAATGTGTTTTCAGTTATCTTGGGTATGTACCAAGGAGTAGAACTGCTGAATCGTAGGGTAGCTCTATGTTTAACTTTTTGAGGAATTTCCAAACTGTTTGCACTGTTTTATATTCTCAACAGCAATGTATGAGACTTCCAATTTCTCTATATCCTGGTCAACACTTGTTAATGTCCTACCTGGTATTTCTTGGATCCCCTTGCATTGGGTGTTTCCTGAACTTGGTGATTCTTAAACAAAATAGTTAAAAATGTTTGACTCTGATGACAGATTCCTACTTTTGGGTCAGCTCTACCATGCAGGGCCCTAAGGCAGGTATATTTCTTGGGTGAGTTTTTTTTTTTTTGAATTTTCCTAACCATCAGTTTTCTCATCTGTTAAATGGGAATAACAATAGGATTGTTGGGTTAACTAAATGAGACAATGCATGTCAAATCCTTAGCATGATGCCTGTACAGACAATACCTTGACAAATGATGGCTCTCATTATGACCATCTTTCTTTGCCTACACACCTAGACCTCTGATCAGTTGGTCATTGCATCAGTCATGCAGCCAGTTAACAAACACAGAGAGCCCACCGTGTGCCAGGTACGACCTTAGGAACTAGGACTATGGTGCCAAAGAAGAAGAGACCTCACGGTTAGGGAGCTAATATTCTACGAGGGCAAGAGCCATCATAAACATGCACATTTAAAAATAAAGAAGATTATTCTAGGAACTAGAAGAGCCTTGATAAAATAAAACAGGGTGATGCGTAGTGAGGAAGGTGAGGCTGCTCAGCTGGCCCAGCCGACACAAGCCTCTTGGAGGAGGAACATTGGAGCAAAGACCAGACGGGAGATGGGGAGGCAACCAATTAGAGGTCTGGGGAATAGCGTTCACACAGAAGGAAACTCAGAGTCCCTGCGACAGGAAGAGCTCAGGGGGTGGGCATGGAGCCGGAAGAAGAAGTGAGGGGAAGAGAGAAGGGAAAAGCAGTAGCTCCCCGCAAGCCTGGGGTCATGGAGAAGAGCCAGCAGGAGCCAAAGTGCTGCCGAGGCGCCGTGGTGAGACAGCAACAAGGAAACGGAACCGACAGTGGGGCCCGCAGAAGGGCGTCCGTGAAACTGGGCCAGACCCCGAGCGTGATATTTGGCAGGAGTTCTGGGTACTAAATGTTCTCTATAATTGGCAGGAATCAAAGGAAGCTCACCAGAGAGCCTCAGCCTGAACACCACTGTCACTTGCTCGGGGGAAGTTCTGTCCTCACTCAGATTGCTTTAGTCCGATACAGAGCACGGATCACAGCCCCGGGAGAACGGTGTGTATTGATCTAAGTGCTTGCACTTTGAAGAGTTGCTAGAAGGAAGCCTGGACCCTCTCTGCCCTTCAGGGGATATCCCGGATGGTGTTGGTGGAGTTGAACACTCGTCCTGTGATGCCACAATGTCTAAACACAAGCACCCAGCAGGCATCGCAGAAAGGCCAGTCACAGCCCATGAGCTGGCCTGAGTGCTGCGGTGACCCCCTGTGACGACACAAACGGCCGTGGAGGGCCCCAGGAGTGTTTGAAGAATGTGTGGTTAAGGGCGAGGATTTTAGACCGGGCACTCGTGGGTTTTGCCTGTGCTCTGGGTTCCACCACTTTCTAGCGATCTGGCTATCAGCAAGTTTCCTCAACAGTTTACACTTCCCTTTCCCCATCTGTGAAATGGAGATAATAGCTAAATCATAGGGGCAGCAAGTACACTGCACAAAAAGAGCTGAGCGTGGAGCCTGCCACTTAGTAAGCCCTCAATAAATGTCACTTGTCATCATTTATTATTATTTTTATTCCTCCTCCCGCTACTACTATTTTAAGAGCTTCCACCTATGAAGGGTCACCATGCTTTGAAAAGGAAGCGCAGGGACTTTCCTGGCGGTCCATTGGTTAAGACTCCTAGCTCCCAATGCAGGGGGCACAGGTTCAATCCCTGGTTGGGGAACTAAGATCCTGCATGCTGCATGGCATGGCCAAAAATAAATACACAAACAAACAAATAAATAAATTTGTTTAAAAAAAAAGAAAAGTTACTTAGAACTTAAAAAAAAGAAAAAGAAAAGGAAGTGCAGAGGTTGAAGGGTGTCCCAAGAAGGGCAGTGATCAAAACAATACTAAGAATCTGAAGATTGGAAGAAAAGGTTGGCACAGGAGGGGTGAGGGTAGAACCGGCATGAAAGAATGTTACTAACCAGCTTTTCAAGTATGAAAATCAAAGAGCTATAAGATGGAAAGGGGGAAAAACTCATATTTTCTTGGCATAACCTACCATATGCCAAATGCCGGACTCAAGTCTTTATATTTATTACATGTATTTAACCCCATTACAATCCTCTGAGACAATGATGATGAGGAGGAGGAGGAGGAGGATGGTGATTCCCATTTTACAGATAAGGAAACTGAGGCCAAGAGACCAAAGTCAAATACTAAGTGATATGCTGCTGTCTGCCTGACTCCAATACTCATGGTCTTTTCTCTATAACCTAAACCAATAAAGCCCTAGCAAAACCTATGTCATTAATTACAGAGATTGTGAACTCCACAGATCCAAGTATATGTCCCCAAATGTTACAGCTGCACAGTGGAGCTGTAACTGTAGCTCGGAGCAACTAATCCAGCCCAGGGAGACAGACGTGAGCATCTAAGTAGAATATTGCAATGATAAAGTCTCTTTATGTAACAAAAACAAACTTCCAGCAGAGCACAGAGGATGAAGGATTCTTTCTACAAGGGCTGAGAAAGAGTCATTAGGGAACAGGAAAAAAAAGTCTGAGGCCTTTTACAGAAGCAAGAGTTTCAGATGAGGCTCTCTGGGTTGTCAGGTAGAAAGGCATGGGGAGGGCATTCTTTGCAGCTGGGGCAAATGAAGCTCTGGTATGGAGGTGGGAAGGCACATGGCTTGTTCAGGAAAAGACTCAGACCACCTGGACAGGAGCATGGAACAGGGTTCCCAGGGGCAGAGGGGCTGGAAAAGTACGGTGTCACCTGATGGCAAGATGCCTTGCATGACAAGCTGTGGATTTTAGACTCTGTCCTACAGGCTTGTGACCAGCACTGCCACTTTCACAGTCATCCTGGTCTCCCCCTCCCTCACCCCTATATCCAACTGGTACCCAAGGAAGGCCTGTTGATTTCAGTTTGTAAGTAGCTCATGGATCTCTCCCTGCTGCCCGTGCCCTAAGCAAGGCTCTCACGGTTCCCTACATGGACCATTGCCATGGCTTCCATTTATTTATTTATTTTTTAAACTAGAGGAATCACTTTATTTCTAATAGGTTAATTTAATCTTTCTAGAAGATCCTTTTGAGTTAAGGAGTGGTTGCTAAACAGAGTAGAAAAAAAGGATGTTCTAGGTATGGTGCATGGCTTGTGAGAAATCTTGAAGTTGGCAGAGGATAGGATAAAACACCATTCCTCTGTGCCTGGAATTGTGCTAAGTGCTCTATGTAGGTTATTTAATTTTGCCATGGCTTCCCTTTTGTCCTCTCTGCCTCCTGCTTAGTTATCCTTCCCCACCGCCTCCCAACCCCACCCCATGCATCCTCCATGACGCTGACAAAATGTTCCTTTTTATCCATAAATCTGATCCCGGCATCCCGCCACTCAACATTCCTCCATAGCCTCTCAATCACTAACAAGACACAATCTGTCCCACTTGCTTGGCTACCAGAGTTGTTCATAATTGGGCTCCTACTGAGCTGTCCCACATCATCTTCCATGGCTCCCCCTCCAGAACTGTGTGCTCTGGTAATACTCAGTTATTTATAGCTCTCAGGACATGTTACTATATTCTCCCGTGCTTTCAGATTTTGCACATTCCATTCCATCGGCCCTACATATGACCCCCACTTGCCACGCCTTGCCCCGAAGGAGCCCACTCCAGAGCCACTAAGCACTTCTTCCTCTGTGAGATCATCCCTCACGCCTCTGCACAGCCCGGGTGATCCTTTCCTTAACCTCTTTCTATACTTCCCACGGCATACCATGAAATTAATTACACAATTATACTGAACTAAATGTATGTGACTATTTATCTCCCCAGTTGACAATAAGCTCTCTCTAAAGGAAACCACTGTCTATTTTTTGACTTTATTTTTTTCAAGCAGTGTTGGTTCACAGCAAAATTGAGGGGAAGGTACGGTGATTTTCCATTTACTCCCTGCCCCTCCCCCACACGCAGAGCCTCCTCCATTGTCAATATCCCCCACCAGAGCGGGACATTGGTTGCAATCAATGGATCTACACTGACACATCATTATCACTCAAAGCCCCTAGTTTACATTAGGGATCACTCTTGGTGTCGTACAACCTACGGTTTGAACAAACACATAATGACGTAGATCTACCAATACAGCATCGTACAAAGTATTTTCACTGCCCTAACAGTCCTCTGAGCTCTGCCTATTCATCCCTCCCCTGCCACTAATCCCTGGCAAACACTGATCCTCTTTATTCTCTCCACGGTTTGCCTTTTCCAGAATGTTATACAGTTGGAATCATACAGTCTTTTCAGAAACATTGTTGTTTGATGATTATATCCAGTGCCTATCACATTACCTAGTACATAGTAGGTGCAAACTATTTACAGAATTAATGATTGATTTAGTCGATGTGTTTAGGGAAAGGATATCCAGTGATCGGAGGCATGGTGTAAATAATTAGGCTCTAAGCTCCAAAAGAAGCTCTGCTCTGAGCTGTTTTGAAGCTAGCAGACTAAGAATGATTCATTCCATCTGCAGACCCCATCCCCAGGGCTAGCACGGTATTTTCTGTATGACAGAGGCTCAGTAAATACAGAATAAGGACATAGTCTCTGCCCTCAGAAAGTATACAGTGGACCAAGGAGTGTTTCTGCAACCACGCTATTCCTGTCCTGCTTCTTCAATTGTCCCCAGGAGGCCCTAGGACTCCAATCACTTGTTCTTTCATTGATTTATTCAACAAAGCTATCCTAGGTCAAGCTCTGTGTTGTGCTTTTTAATTGGAAACCTCTGGAAGGGCAAGGCTGTGGTCGGATGTTTGGTGCTGTATTGCCTAGGCTGAGCATCCCACAGAAACAGACCTTCTCCCTCAAAGCATTGCATGCCCAGTACCTTGGGGCCCCAGAGAGTTTTTCCTGCCCCTGCCTGGCTGACTACTCCAGCTCATCAGGCTTTCTCCACATTCTGGAGTCCTGTTGTACTCCAGCTGGAACCGGACAGTTTGGCGTTAATTGCACTCTAATTGTTTCAAGTGTGCTATTTTTATCTACCCAGTCCCCCACACTCTCCTTGCAAATGAGCCTGGTCTTTTAGTTTCACATTGCCACTGTGCCCCCAGCCCTCAGTAAAAGCTTGCTGATTGATTTTTTTGGTGAGCTGTAATATGGATCTGTCCTGAAACTCTGTTGCTACTTCTACCTCTGGCAATCCCCCTCCCCACTTCCAACACCTCCCACTAACTGTGTCTTCTATTGGTGTTACCAACTTTTTGCTCTTCTCTCCAAGAGAGCAAACCTTATTTAACTGACCATCGAAGCTACTGAGGCTCTCTTTCTTTTTGCTACTCCTCCTTCTGCATAAGGGCTGTCTTAGCAAGAAATGTTATTCTTATCGGCTGCCTCATGATCTATTTTTATCTCTCCGTGTAACTTATTAAATACTTCTGGAATCTGTTCGGATGAATGAAGCCTTCACTTTGATTGAATTTCTATGTTTTCAGTTTTATTATCTCCCTTTGCAGTGCTGCCTTGGGTGGTGGGAATTCCCCTGGCCTTTTCTGTGAATACAGTCCAACCCTAACCAACGACACATCCGTGCCATAAAATATTTCCCCCTCTTTGCCAATCAGTATGGTGATCCAGGTCACTTATTGCATGTCTGATGACAAACAAATAAATGTATTAGCTGTTTGGTGACAGCTAATGTAGTACAGGTGTAAAGAGCAAATGATCTGAAGATGGAAATCCCTGCATTCAAATGATGTCTCCATATTTACCATTATATGGCCTTAGGCTAGTTATTCAACATCGCTAAGAGAGCTTTGGTTTCCTCATCTGCAAATGGGGTAATAAAAATACGCGATTAAGAGACCAGGCATGACACCGCGGTGAGAGGCCCGCACACTGCAGCGAGGAGTGGCCCCAGCTCGCCGCCACTAGAGTGAGCCCGCGCGCAGCAATGAAGACCCAACACAGCCAAGGACAAATAAATAAATTAAAAAAAAAAGAGAGACCAGGCATGAATAACACTCAACACAGTTCCTGGCACATAGTAATGGTTCAGTAGATGGCGGTGTCTGTCATAGGTAAAGGGTGGAGGTAATTGGTGATGTGGCTCCCTCACCAGGACACCTGTTGCTTTTTGCCCCTTCCTTGCAGGTGTCTGGTGCTCTTTTGCACACGCAGCACTTGAATCTCAGTTCATGCCAACCTAGACTTGAACCCAAATGAGTCTGCAAACAACCTCATCGGAGCACTTCAGCTTCCTGAGTCTTCATCAGCAAAGCTGGGCTCAGAAGTGCTCAAGAAGCTGGCAAAGCTCCATCTGGCTGACTTGGCACCACAGGAGAACAACAGTGCCAAGTGCTTCTCTCCCGCAAAGGCTGCAGACGCTGCCTTTCAGGATGCAGAGCAGATACCACACACCCAGACAAGTTCCTAATTAACGATGCATAATCAGTGTCTTTCAGATGTGCATATGCTATTCTCTGCCCGGCTCATTAACTGCACTAAACCTTCCATGGCTGGAGATGGAGCATGGCTTATCAGAAAAACCCGTTAGAACCAGCCCAGGTTCAGAGCTCAGAAGATGCAGAAGTTCTGATCCAGGTTACCCGTGAGCTGAGGGAGTCCTAACACAGTTGCTCTCCCGCGCTGAGCCCCTCTGTGAGCAGGGCCACAGAGACCTTCTTCCTCTTAATGTTATTACAACGGGGGGCAGTCATGACCATCTCTGGGAAAGTGCTCTGACAGGTGTAGGGACCCACACAGACGCACGTGACAATTACTCCTGGCCTCGGCCGTGACGTTGTTTTCTAAGCAGGAAGAGTGGTCAAGCTTAGGCAAAAATGATGTATGATTGTGCCTTCTAAGGTTTGGGCTTTACACACATCACCCGTGCCTGTGAGGAAAAGAAATCTCCTCCGAGGAGCTCCCAAGGGGCTCACCCAGACTGTGAATGGCTGTGAATCCAGGTTGATCCGATTCAGAAAACCCAGGATTCATTCTCCTTCCTTTCCCAGGCAAAATAGAATACTCCTTGTAGAGCTCCCCTCAGACAGCTCCACCCTTTCTTTTCTGTTTCCCTCTCCTCCCTCCCCTGCCCGTCTGCTTCACACCCCTCGCCCCTGTTAAACTACACTCCCCTCAATCACATCCTCTGAGGCCCCTCAGCTTCCCTTCTTCAGGGAGGTCTAGTTAGCCTGGTGGAATATTCCTTGCCTGTTTGCCAGCTTAATACCTTAATACCATTCTCCTCCGTCCCCCCACCCCCAGGTAATTTAGTCATTTTAATAGGAGGCTTCTGGAAAGAATATGATACTCTCAAATCACACCGGAGATTACCTGCTTGGCCCACCTCCACTGGGAGTTGCCCGGAGCAACTGTGCTGATGGGAGCTTGAGTGATCACGGGAGCAAAGCCAGAAGTTTCACTGGGTGCACAATTCCTCACAGAGATGAACACAGAACAGGGTTATATGGTGGGGGTTTTAGTCAGCAGAGACCGGGAGATGACATGGGTAGAGACAAAATCACGTAAGTTCTCATGTGTTGGAGCTGGAGAGCTGGCTTGACTTGGACAGAACAGAGGGACCAGGGGAAAACAGAAGTCCCTTCTTTTGGAAAGGCTGCATTCTGTTCTTCCCCCTTATGCTCTGTCCGAAGCCTTTCTGGCCACAGAGGCGGCTCTTGCGGCAGCGAGTCGCAGCTGGCTGCTAAGCGGTAATTTTTTATTTCCCACCAAGTTCCAGGCAGGGAAGGGGCAGCTGACAGGGTCTCATCTGAGACTTTGGCCACGGAACTAATTGCATGAGAATGTTTATTCCACATTATAACACTTAGGAGTCATCTTCCAAGACCGCGAAATAGATAGTGCCTGGAAGGTACTTGTTTCAGCATATGAAGGATGCCCATCATCTAAGGGGCACCTTACTTTGCATTCCGCCTCTCTCTCTCTCTCACACACTCCCTTGACTACAGAAATTGGGAGCAGGTAGACAGTGGTCCATTGTCATTAGACGCCACAGAGAGAGACAAAGATCCAGAGAAAAAGACTTTATGCTTTATAAATTTAGCAGGACGTCCTGTCTCCACTTCCCGTCTGTCTGCTGCAGCTGTGGCTCAGCCCCTCTCTGCCCCCTTCTCACTCACACCTGAGGTCTGCGGTGGGCCCTTCCAGAGATGGCTGCTCTGGGATGCTGAGTCGGGAAGCATTCGTCTGGGGAAACGTTCTGAACCATTGCCTGGATGCTCAAGCCCTCCCGCTTAACTGGGGTTGCCGTTACCTGGAAGATTTCATTAAAACAGGCTCCAAAATCTCCATTCCCTCTGCAGCCGAAAAGCAAGCATTCCTGCGATATCACTAAAGATTCTCTGGGTCCCTGCATCCTGCTTGTGCTGAAGTTTTCATCATTCCTGTCTCCCTCCTGAGCATGTTGTCACCTTTCCTTAAGGACTCACCCCCACTGGACACCCCAGGTCTCGCCATCGCTTCACTCTCCAAAGGCTGCCACATCCAGGCGCTGTGTTGAGCAGGCATTTCTGAAGAGTTAGGGCAACAGAGAGAAGTAACACTACAGGGAGGACAGTATATGACTTAAGACTGAATATTAGCTATTCCACTTTTCAGAGCTCCCTCGAGCCATTTCTACCACCAGAAGGGTTTTATTTATTTATTTATTTATTTATTTATTTATTTATTTATTTATTTATTTATTTTGGGCTGCATTGGGTCTTCATTGCTGTGCACGGGCTTTCTCTAGTTGCAGCGAGCGGGGGCTACTCTTCGCTGTGGTGCACGGGCTTCTCATTGCGGTGGACTCTCTTGTTGCAGAACATGGGCTCCCAGCACGCAGGCTCAGTTGTGGATCGCGGGCTCTAGAGCGCAGTCTCAGCAGCTGTGGTGCACAGGCTCAGTTGCTCCGCGGCACGTGGGATCTTCCCGGACCAGGGCTTGAACCCATGTCCCCTGCATTGGCAGGCGGATTCCCAACCACTGCGCCACCAGGGAAGTCCCCACCAGAAGGGTTTTACTGATGCCTTTTTTTTTTTTTGGCCTCACTGCACGGCATGTGTGATCTTAGTTCTCCAGCGAGGGATCGACCCCGTGGCCCCTGCAGCGGGAGCGTGGAGTCCTAACCACTGGACCGCCAGGGGATGCCCGCCTGATGCCTTTGGCATTTGCTTGTCGTCAGCCTCTTGCAGTGCAGCTGGACCTTTCCCCCTTCAACCTCTCACCTTTCCTTCCAGTTAGATTGCCTCACCATGCCCTCACATTTTTATACATTTTTGGGCAGAACAATTTAGCTACTCTTACCCACTCTCAGCCGTATCCTAGGGCCCAAGGGACACCTTTTCACAGCCTAAAGTGATGCAGCAAGGTGTTCTAAACCTGTGCTGTCCAATATTTGAATTTAAACTCATTAAAATGAAATAAAATGTAAAATTCAGTTCTTTACTAGCTCCAGCCACTTTTCAAGGGCTTGATAGCCACATTTGGCTAGTGGCTACTGTGACTGACAGTATAGATAACAGAAAGTTCTATTGGATGGCAGTCTAGCCAAACCGAGACCAACTTCTCCCCTAAGGGACTGTATCACTGGCTGTTTGGATATCCCTTTTTCCTGCCTACCTCATTAACGTTTACTGAGTCCTTTTTGCTGTGTAAGGCTCTTTTCATGTGTTGTTTCTTTTAATCCACATGACAGTTCTTTAAAGTGGGTAGTGTTTTTCTCGTTGCACACAGGAGCCTGAAGTTTGGACAGGCAGTGCATCCGGTCCATATTCTTACCCCAAGCCACATGCTTAGGGTTAGTGATGGAAAGATAATATTGGGAAGGTACATAGGGACCAGGCCGGGAGAGAAAAGAAGGAAGGAAAGGGCTTTGTCAACCACGTATGATGTTTTTATTAAACTGTAGGAAGAATTTTCTTACACTTAAGCCTTCAGTCCCAAGATGGGGTTACTGAAAAGGAAACAAAAGACTATTTTTCGAGGGGATGATTTTTTTTTTTAAATAGCTACTTTATTATTTATTTATTTATTTTTGTTTGTGTTTGGGTCTTCGGTTCGTGCGAGGGCTTTCTCTAGTTGCGGCAAGCGGGGGCCACTCTTCATCGCGGTGCGCGGGCCTTTTCACTATCGCGGCCCCTCCCGTTGCGGGGCACAGGCTCCAGACGCGCAGGCTCAGTAGTTGTGGCTCACGGGTCCAGCTGCTCCGTGGCATGTGGGATCTTCCCAGACCAGGGCTCGAACCCGTGTCCCCTGCATTAGCAGGCAGATTCTCAACCACTGCGCCACCAGGGAAGCCCGAGGGGATGATTTTTACTTTGCTGTGATGGATGCCATTGCTTCTGGCGGCTGGCCAGGCAGAAACACGTACGGAGGGAGAGATCAGAGCCCTCCTTTGAGGGAAACCAGCAGTGAAAGGAGACCGAGGTGGTTAAAGAACTACCGATTCTCCCTCACACCAGCAGCTCCCAATCCCACCAGGCCAGACTCGCCCCCTCCTGCTTCGGACAACCGATGTTTCAGCAGGTTGAGCCCGGAACGGACCCATTTCCATCAGCTCCCAGGGGAGGGCTGATGGTCGCGCCATCTGCTGGTCGTTTCTCATGTTGCAGCCTGCTGCTGGGTTCCTTCTCAAATCTTATGCAGTTTGGTCCCTAGATCATCAACATCACCTGGCGCTTGTTACAGGTGCAAATTCAGACTCCATCCTAGTCTTGAATCAAAAAGTAGCGTGGGTCCTAGCTGTTCGTGTGTTAACAAGCCCCTTCAAGTGATCCTTGAAGCTTGGGAATCACTGATCTAGAAGGTCCAACTCCACCATTTATTCATTCATCAAGTCAACAATCATTTTTTTTTTATTGAGGTATAGTTGATTTACAATGTTGTGTTAGTTTCTGGTGTACAGCAAAGTGATTCAGATATATATATATATATATATATATATATATATATATATATATATATATATATATATATATATATATATCTCATGCTTTTTCATATTCTTTTCCATTATGGTTTATTAGGATGTTGAGTATAGTTCCCTGTGCTACAGTAGGACCTTGTTGTTTATCTATTTTACATATACAGTAGTTTGTGTCTGCTAATTCCAAACTCCTAATTTATCCCTCCCCTACTCCCTTTCCCCTTTGGTAACCATAAGTTTGTTTTCTATGTCTGTGAGTCTGTTTCTGTTTTGTAAATAATTTCATTTGTGTCATATTTTAGATTCTGCATATAAGTGATATCACCTGGAATTTGTCTTTCTGTCAAGTCAACAATCATTAATGAGCATCTGCTAGATAAATATCACTCCCATGCACACACAGAGAATGTAGAATTTCTTTCTGTATCCTCCCATCTCTGTTCATTTGGGAAGAGAAGCATTAAGATTACCCTTATTTTACAGACAAGGACAAAGAGAGAACAGGAGGCCCAGGACCACACACCTAGTAAATAGCAAGGTGGGGCCCCTTGCTCCTGTCTTTGTACGTTAAAGCTTGGGATTATTCACCAAACCACAGTTCACCAACTTTTCTAGGTTGGCTTGTGGTTTGTTTTGGGGTGGAGGATGTGGGAGGGGAGAAACCTCCCCAAATCACACTCAACTGAAACTTGTCACACTGCCTGCGATTGCTGGCAACACTCAGTAGGGTAGACGTTCATTTTAGAAGGTGACAAACAGGCTGCCTGTCTAACTATCGCTTGACTATAACCTTGTATCTAGTGTTCCCTCCCCTCTTCCACTGACGATGTGTGGCTTTATTGGGTGGGCTGTGATGGGGAAGGAAGGGAAGAGTTCAATGTGCTGCGTGGGTGCTGTCTAAGGGCACAGCTTAGGGACTCTCAGGAAGGCAGGAATTTATCTCCAACTGTCTAATTGGGGGTTGAGAGGGAAAGACAGTGGGACTAGACAGAAGCAGAAAAATGTTGAAGGGAAGGAAGAAGAACAGAAGACCAACTCCGTCTCCACTTTCACAATTTGGCAGCCTCTGAAGCAGCCCTCCCAGCACAAGGCAGGCTGCTCACCAACAGCAAACAGTCGAGAGCACGTGTTTATGTGCAGGGCACTGCACTGTCAGCTCCCTGCCTTCAAGGGAAGGGATGCTTTGCAGGGAAGTAGAGACACAGGGCTTAAAAACGTATAGACATTCCCATGGTTAAAATTCCCTTGGCCATAAACATATTTTAACAAATTGCAATACTCTTGTTATGATAATGGTAACTCTATGGAACATTTAACTAAATGCTAGGCAGTGTTCCAGGCTGGAAATGGGACCACCACCCAGGCCCTCAGCAGTGAAAGCTCAGAGTTCTAACCACTGGACCGCCAGGGAATTCCCCCATCACCTTGAAAAGTCCCATTTCTGGTCTTCAGCTTTTCAGGCCTGGAAATTGGCTTTTATGAGTTCCCTCTCAACTCGTCTGGCTCATACCTCTCAGACTCACAAGAAAATGTGTTAACCAGATTGGCAAGATGTCCATTTACAGTCAAATCTATTACTGCCAAGTGGTTGCTGGTCATACTCATGAGTCAGCCAGCATATCCTCTGTCCTTGTGAAAAGCTGTAGGTGAAACCACCTTCAGTTACTTGGTAGGTGTGGAATCAGAGCGAGAGGCATCGGATGAAGGTATTGGGGCAGGTCAGAGGGACGTGTGGCCTGATGCTTTCTCATCTTCGGCATTGAAAACACACTTGAGATGGCTCACAACATGGCCTGATGGCTCCCATGAAGGATTCAGGGCATCTTCAGTCTGGGTGGGGGGCTAGAGACACACATATGGCCGCCCACCCCCCTTCTGCCTCCTTGAATGAGTTCACCCAGGCTGCAATGCAAGGCATCAGGTTTCAGCTTTACTGCCAAAGTTCTCTGGTCCCTTTGATTGGCCTTGCCTTGCCCAGTCCCAGGATTATATTTTCAACTATCTCTCAAGGTAGTTTCATCAGTGGATAGGTCAGTCTCAGCTCTGCTGTGTGATTTTTAAGTTGCCCTGTCAGGGAGGTGGCTTTCTCCTGACCACATTCCCCAGTCCCAAGGCTGCCCTCGGTGCTGATTGGCCCACAAGACGGAGCAGGCACCTGCTCTCAACTTCCTCTTCTCAATCTCTTGTGTTCTCCCCCATCCTTACCTTCACCTCAGCCAGAGCCCAGGAGATCTGGAACAAAACTCTCACAGGGCGAGCCTTTGAACCATTTGTTTGCTTCTATGTCCCTCCCAAGAGATTCTTTCTTATTCAACTTGTTCTAAGACTCAAGAAGAGTTTCTAATTCTTGTTACAAATTAATAACTCAATAAATGTCTGCTGGAGGAGTGGAAAGAGTTCTGGTCTGCAGATTAATACATTTAGAGTCTAAAATTGTTTCAACACCGTCACTAACTTACTTTGGGACATTTGACTGATCATTTGATAAATTTGCTCTCCATTTCCCAGTCGTTAAGTAGGAGATCATCCCTCCTCCCTTTCCACCTCAAGAGGACTTTAGACAGGTGTCTGTGACCACTGCCGGGGTTGGAATTCTGTCAAGAAAGTTGTAGATTACTCTTTCTCATCTATTCTCCATCCTAAGAAAGATAATAAAGCATACAAGCTCCTAGGCATTGAAAGATCTGTTTTTCAGTTCCATCATGTCAGTGTTTCAGTGTTTCAAAACACAGGAAGAAGCATCTCGTCCCACCAATCTCTCGGAAATAATAAGATAATGCCTGTAAAGTATTTTGATGGCCCCTAAATCTTCTGTTGATCAATCTGCACCATTATTTTGGCTAGCAAGTCATTGCGTGTGTATAGTTTTAATACTCAGAGAAGACTTTTCAAAATATAGGAATTAGGACTGGAAAACAGATATGAAATGAAATGGTTGTTTCTCTGCTAGAGTTTAGGGATTCCTGGCTCTTGGTCAAGGAAGCCCTGGTGCTCATGAGATTGTGGGTTCCCCCCTGACGACGAGGTCAAACTTTGTGGTGACAGGCCCCCCTGGACAAAGGGTCTAAGGACTCTGCCACTGCCCTTCTTCCCCAGTGGATAAGCCACTCCCAGGGCATCGTCTTCTAGGGGACACTGATTGGTCAGCCCTGTGTATTGCAGATGAGATCCTGGCTGTGTCTGCACTCTGCCCTCTGGCCGGCCACGCTTACCCTTTCTCCTTCGCGCTGGGCATCTGGGTTCCTAAGAACTCTAAAAGTATAATCAGTTGTTCAGATTTTCAAAGGAGGGGCATAACAGTCAAAAATCCATTTTGAAGCCTGGGGCTCAAGTGAATAGCAGTAAGAACTTAAGGACAGTTTCTAATCACTAATCCTCTCCTCAAAATATTTCTTGATAGTCTCTCTTGATAATCTCCCTTTCCCCCTCTGTACCCTGCCTTTATTTTTCCCACCTCCTCCATCTTCCTTGACTAAAATACCTAATTGAAATGGTTTTTCTTATTAAAAATTTTTTTGAAGAAAATTGTGTACTCTCCTTTCTTATTTTTTATTTATTTTTAAATTTCTATTGAAGTATAATTGACTTACGATATTGTATGTTTCAGGTACACAACGTAGAGGTTTGATATTTTTATGCATTACGAAACGATCACCATGATAAATCCATCTGTAACATGCAGAGTTGTTACAAGTTTATTGACTAAATTCCCTATGTGCACGTTTGATTCCCGTGACTTATTTATTTTATAACCGGAAGTGTACCTCTTAATCCCCTTCACCTATTTTGTTCATCCTCACACCCCCATCCCCTCTTGCGACCACCAGTTGGTTCTCTGTATCTATGAGTCTGCTTCTGTTTTGTTAATTTTAAAAGCAGGACAGTTGTGCGTTTTGGATAACCTAAAGGAAAAACAAGTGTGTAGATAAAAAAATGATCCCCAAGACTGGATTTGAGTCTAAACTTTTCTATTTGACTTCCAAACTTTTTCCTAATTTGGTGCTGTAGAAGCAACCGTATTTCCCATCCTCCCCCGGTGTGGAGGCTGGCCACTGGCCAGGGGAGTCTCCCTAAGAACCTTGACTTTCTGTCTGGGTGGCCTCCTGAAGGACAGGCATGGTTTCTAATACCAGCTGGGCCACTTGCCAGCTGTAGCAAATCTTTCATTCTCTCTGGATTTCAGTTCTCTCATCAGTAGCTTAATGCCTGGCCAGCCTAACTCATAGTCAGAGGGAGGATACAATTACAAAATGAAGCAGTGGTTATGAGGAATGTTCAGGGTTATAGAAGTTCTGTGTGAATGAGAGTGTTTGTTTCCTGACCTCCAGAATGAGTCTCCCCTTTTCCTTGGTCAACCAGGTCCAATTCATCTTTCAGTGATCACTATCATTCCCCACTCTTTTTCTTTTTTCCTTTTTATTAAGAAAATATACAAAAGCAGAGAGAATAGCATAACCAATTCCCAGCTTCAATGATTGCAACATATACACAATCTTGTTTATTGATTCTACCTGCCCCCCTGGATTATTTTGAAAAAAAAAAAAAAATCTCAGAAAGATTCCCGCATGCACTCCATCCTCTGGTATTCATGCCTTGGTTGAATTCTCTCCCTTCACAAATGCTACATGTAGTCCCGCAGACTTGTTCTCTGTTCCTTGTTCCCTGCTCTGCTCATTCTCATCTTCTAACTTTTGTTCTCTGTTCCCTTGGCTGGAGCCTGCCCCAACCCCTGCTTACCCACATTTTAGATAGCAGAGGCCCTTTTAATGCCATCTCTTCCATGAAGCCTTTTCTGATCCCTCCACCTCAATGCCCGCTGTTGGAAGTCATCTTTTCTTTCCCTGCACTTCATAGCAAGTATTTCTATCTTTCTTATGCCATCTGTATTTTTACATTGTATTATATCAATTTTTATCATGTCTGATCTCCTAGAATGCTCAAATTGTAGATTTGAAAAGTTAATGTCTCATCCATCTTTGTGACCCTATGATATGCTACAGCATGATGACTTATAATAATGGTGCTCAGTAAGCATTGGTTGAGATATTGCTGTGAGAAAGTGTTTGAATGAATAAATAGAAGATCATGAAAATAATGAAATTTATGTTCCGATTTCCTTCTTCTTGAATGATGACATTTTCCCTTGCCTTCAATATATCCTTCTTAAGTCATCTTTCCAGGATTCTAACATTCATTAGCGAATTCATGAGTAACTTACCTCTAAGAAAATTCCAAATCAGCAAAAAGGAGCATTTCTATTCTATTAGCAGGATAGTATTATTATGACTATAATGTTAAAGCAGTTCACAATTTGTATTAATTATTTATCCTTTCAGTCAGTCAGTCATTTAACAAGAAATGTGTTTATCATCTGAAAAGAGCACTATGGAGGAGGATAAAAAAAACATAATGTGTGATTTCTGCCCTTACAGCCCACCTAGGAAAACCACAAACTAGTGAGAAGTTTACTAAGGCAAGGCATTGGAGGACAGATCTCTGCAGAGACAGGAGTCAAGGAAGACTTTGAGAGGTACTGACCAAAATATTTCAAGCGAATGTACAAAGGAATTAAAATCCATTATGATTTGAAGATTGAAAATTATTTCAGGCACGGCCCTGAATTAGTGCTCATTTGAAGTTTTCTGGATTTGACAAAAGTCTTCTCTCCTAGGAGGAGATAGAGAATAATTAAAATGTCAGTGGAACTGCTTTTCTTTTGCTTTTTTTTTTTAAACTTTGGGTTTATTTATTTATTTATTTATTTACTTATGGCTGTGTTGGGTCTTCGTTTCTGTGCGAGGGCTTTCTCTAGTCGCGGCAAGCGGGGGCCACTCTTCATCGCGGTGCGCGGGCCTCTCATTATCACGGCCTCTCTTGTGGAGCGCAGGCTCAGTAATTGTGGCTCATGGGCCCAGTTGCTCCGCGGCATGTGGGATCTTCCCAGACCAGGGCTCGAACCCGTGACCCCTGCATTGGCAGGCAGATTCTCAACCACTGCGCCACCAGGGAAGCCCCTGTTTTTCTTTTGGATTTCCATCACATTAATACCTGTGGGTATACATTTTCCTTGCCCACCTGTCCAGGTAAATCTGAGAAACCGTTCAAAAACTGTTCATCCTCTAATAATGCAGGTGTTATCCAGGTGCCCAGCACATGCATACTGTGGTGAAGGGATTTACCCCTGGAAGAAAGCAAACCCTTACGATCCATCTCAGACACTGGGTTCTGCTGTTGAGTGGACCAGTTCCATCTCTTCCACTTCTCAGTCATCTGGAGGTTTCAGGGTACCAACCCCAAGTTGGAGAGAGACTTAATAATCATGGTATGTCACATGCTACAACCTGTTTGAACCTCGAGGACATTGTACTACGTGAAATAAGCCAGTTGCAAAAAGGCAAATATTGTATGATTCCAGTTATATGAGGTACCTAGAATAGTGAAATTTATAGAGACAAAAAGTAGAATGGTGGTTTCCAGAGCTGGGGGGAGGGAGGAATGGGAAATTGTTACTTAATGGGTACAGAGCTTCTGTTTTGCAAGATGAAGAAGTTCTGGAGATTTGTTGCCCAACAGAGTGAATGTACTTACTGTTGTACACTTAAAAATAGATAAAATGGTAAATTTTATGTTATGTGTTTTTTACCACAATTTAAAAAAATCATTTTAACACCTCCTCTGCCTTCAAACTGGACAAAACGTTAATGTGCCCCAAACAGATGGGAATTTTTTGTGTGCATAAAGATTTTGAGAAAATGTTCCACTGTCTGCTTCCTGCAATCGTGCTGCAGTGCTCTGAGTCCTCACTATGAGGAGTTTCTTATGCAAATACACAAGAATAACTTCCGGGCAGTGCAAGCCTTTTTCCAAACTTTGCCAAAAAAACCACCCAAAAACTAAATTGGCCAATTTTTGGCACATTAGAAGGCATATTTGCAAACCATTGAGTGAAACCAGTGTTTCCTTTCTCTCTTCCTTTTGCCAAGCAAAAACTGGAATGGGACATCATTGACTACTGTGATCATACCAGCTCAAGCAATCGTTAAGAAAAGGGATCTGTGGGGCTTCCCTGGTGGCGCAGTGGTTGAGCATCCGCCTGCCAATGCAGGGGACACGGGTTCGAGTCCTGGTCTGGGAAGATCCCACATGCCCGGAGCAACTGGGCCCGTGAGCCACAACTACTGAGTCTGCGCGTCTGGAGCCTGTGCTCCGCAACAAGAGAGGCCGCGATAGTGAGAGGCCCGCGCACCGCGATGGAGAGTGGCCCCCGCTTGCCGCAACTAGAGAAAGCCCTCGCACAGAAACGAAGACCCAACACAGCCCAAAAATATAAATAAATAAATAAATTTATAAGGAAAAAAACAAAAAAAAGGGATCTGTGAATGATAGTTAACCCTTACAGAGTTCTCTTTGTTGTCAGGCATTTGTAAGCGCTTTTACATATATTAACTCATTAAGTCCTTACAACAACCCTACGAGGTAAATACTCTTACCTATTTCACAGATGGGGAAACTCTGACACAGAGATGTTAATTACCCAAGACCACACTCCGCAAAGTGAGGAGGCCAGGATTTGATCCCAGGCAGTCTAGCTCTTACGACAATGCTCTAAAACACCAGCCAGCACAGCCCTTAGACCTAGTCAGGAAGGACCCCCGTTCTGTACCCTGTGCCCTAGAGGACCCCTCACCTCTTGGTACCTCTTCCCATGGGGAGAGGAGTCTATGGGCCAAGAAGCCATGACCACCCGAATCCTGTGCCAGGTAACCTAGTCCCAGCCTTCCCCTCCTAAATAGTCCCAAGCCTGCCTCTAGGGCCTGCACAGCCTTCCTCCTTAGGTCCGTCCCTCTAGGGCACTACTGCAGCCCTGGTATAGGCACTTTGAGAACCTAGAGCGCCCTAAAGGGTGACCATCTGTGGGGAACTTGGATGGAGCCCGGATGTGTGGGCTGAGGTATCCTCACAGAACCAGAAGAGGAAGAGAAGGGGGAAGGTCCCATACTACCATGTTCTGCACAGAACTCCAAGGAGTCTGAGAATTCTGAATGTGAACTGGGCCTTCCAGGTCATCATAAAAGTCTGTTTGTTAAGGTAGGAGAATAGAACATATTTTATTTAACAGTTTGTTGGCTTGTTCAAAACTTGAAACATTCAGAGGCAAGTGAGCCTGCCTTTGAGGTCTCGCCTGGGGTCCGCAGATGTTGGGGTTGAGCCCGCTGCCTGTTCATCTGCTTCTCCGTAGTAACTGACCTGACGAAGCACGCCCTACGTGTCAGGCACAGCTGAGAGCACGTGACATATACTCTCCTTTTGTCCTCACACAACACTGTGAGACAGAAATCTCCATTTCCACGGGCAGTTATGATCAGAAGCTGTCCTACAGTGGGATTTTCTTCACGTCCCTTATCCCACAAGACTGTTTAATAATAATAATAATAGCAGCTCGCCTTTTCTGATTCTAAAATCCTTTAAAAACGCCAAATAAGGGGCTTCCCTGGTGGCGCAGTGGTTGAGAATCTGCCTGCTAATGCAGGGGACACGGGTTCGAGTCCTGGTCTGGGAAGATCCCACGTGCCGCGGAGCAACTAGGCCCGTGAGCCACAACTACTGAGCCTGCGCGTCTGGAGCCTGTGCTCCGCAACAAGAGAGGCCACGATAGTGAGAGGCCCGCGCACCGCGATGAAGGGTGGCCCCCGCTTGCCGCAACTAGAGAAAGCCCTCGCACAGAAACGAAGACCCAACGCAGCCAAAAATAAATAAATAAATAAATAAATAAATTTTTTAAAAAACGCCAAATAAGGAGACTTGTAGGCATATTTAGATGATTTTCAGAACACCCCACTGCATTATTTTCCTATCTTGACAAAATGAACAACAACCAGGGCCAATTTTAAGCCACCCTGATGGAGGATACAGAACCACCCTGGACAGCTCCTTGAGAAGATGGCAAGAAGTCACATCCCCTCCAGAGGGTCTAATTCTGGAGCCCTGCTCCCTCAACACTCAGGTGACACACAGTGTGCCTACAGGAGAATTATTTCCAGAATGATCTCCTCTTAGCCTCAGACTGTCCTTGTGATCAAGAATGTTCAGGGATACTTTGCTCATGTGGCAGAAAAGGAAATGGACTCCAAGAGCCCTCAAGCGACTTGCCCGGGAGATTTGAATCTGTCACCCACAAAACCAGGCCTGGCTTCCAGGAAAGCCTCTTATTCCCAAGTCACCACGCTCATACTTAGAAGAAAACCCTGGGCCATTACCAACCTGAAGGCGATAGATAATAATTTCACCTATCAGGATGCCTTAACTCTTCCAAATATACTGAATTGAAATGCTGCTGTCCTTTTCCGCAGGCGTATATCAAAAAGGTAGTTGCCAGTATCCAGTCCTATCGCCATATCAATGCAGAGGAGAGCGCTGCTAGGGGACTGGGAATCCTTCCCACCAGTTCGAACATGCTGTCAATAGGCAACAAACCCAGCTGAGCTATGACACAGAGGACCAAATCTACCACACAATTATTAGCACCATTGCTTTCCTCTGCCTGTAACTGTCACGACGCATAATCACCTTATAAAATGAGAGGGATGTCTTCCCATACATCTCCAGTTTCTCTCCAGTGCCCCAGGCATGGTCATTATGGAGATGGAGAGAGAGGCGCCGCCAGAATTCAGCACTCAGGATATTCCAGCTCTCTTCCAATTGGCTTTATTTTAGATGCAAAGCCATAAATGGAGTGAGGGTAGGTGGGTGGTACCTTTGCAGGCCCATTATTAATAACCACTTGCCAAGGCCAGCCTGCTTTGTCCTCTCATTTAAAAATAGTAAGAGGAGGAGGAGAGCTTGGGGGAGGGTGGGCAAGGAATACTGGCTCTTTTTGTATGTTCCTTAAGCTTGAATCTGAGAATTTCCCTCTGGCTTTCTCTTTGCAACCAAGCAAAATATCTTAAAAGTGAAGTGAAAAGACTGCCCAATGACTTTAGTCAAATATTTCTAATTTGAAAATGATTCAGAGGCTGGGAAGGGCCATAAGATTAGATAGATTATAACTGGGGCAAAATTATTTTTTGTTTTGTTTTTGGGCGTATGGTTTCTCATCACCAGGTTGTGCCGAGGCTTCACCTGAGATATCAAGACTGCGTCCACCTGGTCCTTACCTGGCCCTAACGTACCCCATATTTGTATTCTCATGCTTACACTTCGCACAGTAATTTGGTTAGCGTCTTGGGTCGGGTTCCCCAGGAAATAGACTCTGAGAGGACGATTTGAGTGCAGCAGGTTAATGCAGGTGTGATCTCAGAAACAACACCTGTAAGAGAATGAGGGAGGCAGTTACACTAGGGGCCATAGGCAGCTCCAGAGCTGAGATGGCCCTTCCGAGTTTTCCTAAACTGGGATGAGGGCTCAGGCTTCTGTAGCTCCGTATAGACTGGTCCCTGGATGAGGGCTGCCTGCAGTCGGCTAGATAGAACCTTGGAGCAGGCAGCTCCCTGCAGCCAAGAGCAATTCCCAGAGAAGGATGGACGTGTGAACCAGAAACTGTGGGGGATGAGTGTCTTGGTCCTGAAGGGGGAATCTGGCTAGCCTACCACATTACTCACCGTGGTTGCTTTTTTTCTCCTCCTCGGAATACAAATTGATGAAGGCAGGCATCTGGTATGCTTGTGCTCCATTTGTATCCCCAGTGCCTACAACAGTAGTTGCCACATAATAGGTGCTCAGTGTATGGTTGTTGAAGCAACATTGAATGAATTAACACTTTTGCTCTACATAATTCTTCATTGTTTTAAACATACAGGTGAGGGTAGTCATGTAACACTTTTTTTCTCCCTGGAAATATTTAAACATTCTTCTAAGACCTAAGGAAGTTCTCCTATGCAACCATATTAAAATGATCACTTTTAAGAAATTTACATTGGGACTTCCCTGGTGGTCCAGTGGGTAAGACTCTGGGCTCCCAATGCAGGGGGCCCGGGTTCGATTCCTGGTCGGGGAACTAGATCCACACGCATGCTGCAACTAAGAGTTCACGTGCCGCAGTTAAAGATCCCATGTGTCACAACTAAGACCTATCACAGCCAAAAAATAATAATAATAAAAACTAAATAATAAATATTTTTTGGAAAAGAAATTTACATTGATGGAATGATGTGATCCAGTATACAGTCCATATTCAAAGGTTTTCAATTGTCCTAATAATGTACTTTCAGCTTTTCCTTCCTTTCTTTTTAAGTCCAAAATCCAGTCTAGAATCACACATTTAGTGGTCATGTCTCTGGTATTTTTTAATCTGGAAATTTCCTCTGCTTCTTTATGTCTTTCATGACATTGATGTTTTGAAGTACTTGGTCTAGTTGTTTTGTACAATCTCCCAAAGTTTGGATTTGTCTGACTGTTTCCTCATTTTACATTCAGGATAAACATTTTTAACAGGAGCATGTTACATGGGATGCTGTGTTCTCGTGCGTGGCAGCAGGCGGTGGATGACGTTCTTTGTCTCATTATGGGTGATGTGAAATTGAATCATTTGGTTAAGGCAATGTCTGCCAGACTTACCCAAATCAAAAATGTCCTTTTCCCTTCATACCTATAACCTGTGATGCGATTCTCTGAGACTGCCTGAGTATCCTGTCTCCCACCCCCAAATTGTTCTCTCTATGATTTTAGCATCCGCTGATGATTCTTGCCTAAATCAAGTATTATTGTGATGGTTACAAAATAATGTAACACTTCTGGAAGTAAAATATCTCATGTTGGCAAACATTAGTTGTGGAATCTCTGTAACTAGAAATTCTACATATTACAAAACCATTATAATGATATACTGTATATCATAGGATGCCTCATTAGAAATACAACTCTGGAGCCCTCATGAATGGGATTACTGGCCATCTACAAGAAGATAGCCATCTACAAACCAGGAAGGAGATTCTCACCAGACAGCAGATCTGGAGGCACCTTGTCCTTGGACTTCCCAGCCTCTAGAACAGTAAGAAATAAATGTTTGTTGTTTAAGCCATCCAAAAAAAAAGAAGTACAACTCTGAACAAGAAATACTTCACGAAACTGCAGAGTTACCTTCCAAAGTTTTTATTGAATGAACTGGAAGTGAGAAATAGAAACCCATGTTATTCCCGAGGTCAAACCAGAATTAGGCTCTAGTCAAAATGGGATCAAAGAATTCCATGTGTTAAGCCTTAGATGTGAGTGTGGAGAGGCTGGGAGGACATCCAGGATTGCTTGGACCACCCATTATCTAAGACAGATGAAAAAGCTCATTAGTAGAAATATAGATGAGGAGACAAGTTTTCTCACCTCAATTTTTTCCTAATTTAAATTCATTTTTCTAATTACAATAGTAATTGTGGTATAAAATTTCAAACAACAAAGAAATGCATGCTGTAGAAAGTAAAAAAATCCCACTGAGCTGTCAACTAGTAACAGCATGGAGGTATATTCACCCTGATTTTTCCTTATGCTTTTTCTAATTATCTATTAATCTATGCATTTATCTATCTAGTGATATATACATGTATACATAAATATTCATGTTTACACATTCTTAAAAGGTTTATATTACATATACTTATATATTACCTATGTATAACCGATATACAATGTGGTATGTAAGTAAACATATAAAGCCAAGTTGCCTTGTTAATTCAATATTTTTAATTTAATTATATTTTGATTAATTTTTTGGCTTTTAACTTAAATTTTTAACATTTTAATCAATTATTTGTAGCTTAAACAGTCACATTGTTCTACAAGGCTTGTAATGGAAACCAGCAGTGTCCTGCCTCACTTCCCTCCACTCCCCAGTTCCCACTTCCCAAAGCCATTCACTTTACATTCTTTTAGCTATTTGTTTCCATGTACCTAGATAACTTACTTGCACTATTGCTTTTTGTTTTCTGGTTTTCAATACTTTCTACTGGCTTTCCACAGTGGAAATGAGCATTTGGTTATCTTACACTCTTCCCACCCCCACCCCCAATGCATACTTCCTTTCTCTTTGTTCTATAGCTAAACAAAATATAATCTTGGTTAGATTACAATATGATGTTCATGTTGAAATGACCATGGAGTTATTGCTCACATAGCCGTGCAGGACGCTGTGTTTTCATTTCTTTTCTTGTATTCAATACATTTTTTGTTTTGCTCGCTCTCAATAGTGTTGTTTCTTCCTCGGCATAGTTTTCTAACTACCTTGTACTAATTCATCCCCAGTCTCTTAGCCAGCAGTATAAATCTCTTCTCACTCTATTCACTTCTGTCACATAATGCATCAGTTGCCTGGACCTCTTGGTGACGTACCTTCGTGCCCCTCCATCCTGGTTGCTCTCTAGATCTGCTGCAGGGCCAGCATGATGGAATCTGAAATCTCCTTTCACCACAATCCTGGAAACACCTTTCTCCTCTCTATGTTGTATCCCCTGTTTACTAGAGTCCATGTCTCTCTCTTTCTTGGTTTATTCCCTTATTTTGATGGAGAACATCCTCTAGTAGCTTTCCAAGAGAGGTGCACATGATAAAAAATATTGGAGGTCTTGTACAACTGGAACTTGCACAACTTTTTCCAACCTCCACCTCCATGATATGACTGATAGTTTTCCTAAAGATAGAATTATAATTGGAAATAATTTTCCTTTTTTATTTTTAAAGCATCACCCTAGTGTCTTCTTACTACCAGTGTTACTATTGAGAATTCCAGTGCCAGTCCGATTTCTTAGCCTTTGCATGTGACCTGCTTTTTCCATCAGGGAACTTTTACGAAGTGACCTGGAAGTTTACTCTGTCATACCTTGGTGTGGGTCTTCTATCACTGATTACACCAGACACTGTGGGCCCCCTCAGTATAGAGACTCATGGCCTGCATTTCTGGAGAATTTTTTTGACTTATGCCTTTGATCATTCCTTTCTCTCAGCTTTTTCTTTCTACAATGCCTGTTATTTGGATATGGTACTTCTAGAATGAATTTTCTATTATTTTCCCCATCTTTTCACTGCTGTTTTCTACCTTTTGATTTGTTTTTATTGTTATTCTATTTTTTTCTTTGCTAGTTTCTGATGTACAGCAAAGTGGTTCAGTTACTGTTATTCTACTTTCTGAGGCTGTTCTTCAAGTTTATCTTTTAATCCTTCTACTAAACTGTTTAATTCTGCTATCATATTCCTAATTTACAATAGCTCTTTTTTCTTTGGACACATTTTCTTTTAAAGTCCCTGGGGTACATTTTTACTTATTCCTTGGAAGTTAATAACTAGTTTTGTTTTTTTTTTTCAAATTTTCTTCTGCTCCTGTGTTGTTTCGGTTTCCTCCAAGTTCTTCCTCTTCTTGTTTGTACCAGTTAGCTATTGGCATCAAGGTGCCACATAATGGGTCAGTCCCAAACTCATTGGTTTATAGTAATAAGAATTTATTTCTCACTCATGAGTCTTCCTGTGGCAGGCCTGTGGGTTGTGTCCCTGCCATATATGCTTCCCACTCTTCTGGGACCAACCAGCTCTCTGGGTATATGTCCTCCTGTTGACAGCAAAGCTCAAGAGCCCCCACTCCCCCAGGATAAAATCTCATTTCACTCCTTTGCTCATGTCACATCTGCAAACATCTCATTGGTGCAAGCAAATCACATGACCAAATCCAGCACATTGGAACTGGGTTGTACATTTGTTTGCAGTGGATGGGAGAAAGGGTAGATCTTCGCTGAACAATGAACCAACCAACCTTTTACATCATCCTCCCATGGTTTGTTTTGGTTTCTGTCTTTCATGTTAGAAGCTTTCCTAAAATGTCTGGTGAGCCTTGCCAGGGCTGCTCACCCTTAAAAGTGAAACACAGAGAAACTGATTGGGAAGCTTTATGGGAAGGGGCTGGACTTGCTGACTCTGTAGGATACTCTGGTTGGGCGGTTACACTGGGGGACCACCACCAGTAAGTGTCGGTGGGTCTTGGCCCTTGAGCAGCTCCGTTTCTGAGAGAAGACTCTTCCAATATCCCGCGTCAAGGTATATAACACCGGCTTTCAGAAGTCTGGGGACCAGGTGAAAGAAGGGGGCCAGGGAACCTCACTGTGTTGGTAAATCCCTGTTCTCAGGGTGATTCCCTTGCCTCAGCTATGCCTCGTACCCCTGATTCCAGAATGTCCCTGGTTTAACCTCTTCAGAAATGAAACCTTTAGGCTTCTGCTGGTTGGGAGAGGGGAAGTCACTGGCAGAGTGGAGTTGAGGTGAGAATCTTGGGTCCAACTGCTTCTTATTATAGACTTTCAACAAATATTCTGCTTTCTAGATCACCCTGGACACCGCCCCTCAGAGGTACCATGTGCCACCCATTTCTGAACCATTCTGGAGCTCCATGGCATGAATGGGCTTCTGGGCTTCTCCCACTGCAAATTTAACATTTAGCTTGACCTGGTATATGAAATCGGCCCTCAACTTTCCAGTTTCCAAAATTTTATTCTGTCATTTCCTTTTCTATTCTCTTTCATACTGTCATCTTGTGCATTTTCATACACTCACTGTTACTTTAGTTCAGGACAGAGTAGCACTAGCATAAGTGTTTAATCTATCATATTTTACCAGAAGTCTCCCAACCTATTACTTCTTAACTAACCTGTGTATCTAGAATATCCTTCCATAGCAGTGTGGAGATAATTTTTTGCTTATTTTTATTATTGTTGTACATAACTCATTTAAGCAATCTCCTATTTATGGACACTTGTATGATTTCCAACCCTTTGCTATTAAAATAACACATGGCGAACATCTCTGTGAACATTGGTGATATTTTTCAACAACGAGTCTGCTAGTGTAATTGCCGGTGTGGCTTTCCAGGCTCGCTGCTTTCAGAAGTGTGCAGGCAGCAGCAGGTGCTTTGGCTCCTGCAGGTTCTGCCTGCACAGATCTGGTGGCCTGAGGGGTTGTCCAGCTGGTTCTCACTGAAACCTGACGCTGGGAAACAGCAGCCTTTATTCATGATGCAGATGGAGCCCTCGGATCATTTTTAGAGCAGAGTATTGATCCCAAGGGTGTGCTCAAAGCAGTCAGTGATGTACAGCTGAAGATGAGGCAGCGTCTACACTGCAGGAGTTTAAAATCTTTTGTGCTGATAAGAGAAACAGTGGCCCTGAAGAGGAACCAGCTGTACTTTCCTTTTCTCTGAAGTTGGGCGAGGGTGATCACATGACAACGAATGTTTGTTCCGACTGTCTTTGTAGGCACCTCTGAACATACTTACTACAGAATAAATGGAAGAGAAGAGAGATAGTACCAACTACCGGAGCCCCGATGAAGCCACGACTGCACGTCTCAAGTTTGGTGACAACTCCCTGGTTGTCGGAAATGACTGCCAGTCTCTCCTTGCTGCCCAGTAATACACACCTCACACGGCCGTAATCTAGTTCACAAACCGTCCCTTCCGGGCCTGTGCCCTCCCCCGTCCACTGTGCAGCTGTCTGGCTGATCCCTGAACATCTACCATTTGGGAAGTAAAGTAGATGAGATTAAACTCTTTAAATCCGTACTTCATACAGTGGGGACAGGAAAACAGCTAAGAGTCCCAGCTAAGGCACTGAGTAAGAATTTCTTTGAATTTCTTTTCTTTTTTCTTTTTTTTTGGTATTATATTTATTTCACTCCCAGACTTGGTCACATGTCAAGTAGGGTTAAAATGCAAGGACAAAACAGAAACAAAGCCACAAAGGCAACACAGAGAACCCAGCACCTCACATTTTCTTCTCAATATTTTGTTTAATTCCACTTGGGTCTATTTAACTTCATTACAGAGAATGATGATATATCACCTGTGCATTTTTTAAAATATTGAGGTAATCTACTTATAATATATTTAAAGTAGAAATCACCCATATAATAGCCATCATTTATTGAGCATTTATCTCATTTGGATGCTCTCAAATCCTTGTGGTCGGGGTTTTTATTACACCCATTTGTTACTCCCATTTTGTAGATAAGGAACTGAAGCTAAGAGAAGTTAAGACATTACCCAAAGTATGACAGGCTAGTAAGTCATGGGATCTGAGCCCAGCATTCTGACTGCTGGGCCCATGTTATTTACTGTAACAGCTACTTTCATTTCTTCCAATTACCTTCCAGGCTTTATTCACATGCATGCACATATTCAGTTACATTACATTATACACAGTGTTTGGTACTCTGCTCTCCCTACTCCCACTTACCATATCAAACATGTTTACATGTTTCCCCCATCAGTATAATTGCAATTTGCATTTTAATAGGCTCATGATATTTCATTGAATCGTCATAGCATCCATTTACCAAACCACATTTCCTTCCGTAGAACTTTTATGTTTTCCCTATTTCTGATTAGCATAGACAACACTGTAATGAACTTCTCTGGGCTCTCAGCTTTTGCTTTAAAAATATGCATTTCCTTAGGATAAATTCCCAGCAGTGGGATTTGCACACATTATCACATTGCTTTCCAAAGTGTTGTACTAACTTAGAGTACTACCAGGAGTGAATTAGCAGAACAATTTCACTCTATCCTCCTTAAAGTTAGCCTAATGGAGCACTTTCAAACAGGAATATAAAATAAATGGAGTACTATTATGATTATGGTTGCAACAAAAATTATTACCAGAAATCAAAATGTCCTTGGAGTGTTTACCCTTCATTTCTTTGTGGTTCCCTTCACGGTGGCTGTAATATCCTCACCTGAAGTCACTAGTGAGGAGTTTGGCTCCATTACAGGACACTAGCAACGTGGATACAAACTGGAAAAGGCAATCCGTTATTCAGATACCAACAGCTGGCACTGAAAATTCTTCTTCTCCTGCCTTCCCAATTTCTATCTCCCTCTCATTGATGGGAACAAAGAAATTGGGGGCATTTTGGTTCCCAACTCCCCATTTCCTCATCAGTTTCCATAACAGTCTCCCTTTCAATGTTGGCCCACCCTCTCCTTTCCCAAAGCCACTAGGCTGATTCTGATCTTCGTCTTCACTGGTCTGGATGCAGTATTATAACAGGACTCCCTTCTTACACAAATCCATCCTACATATAGCTCCCTTCTAATCCTCCTGAGGCACAGCCTCTGATCAAGTCATTTCTCTGCCTCAGAATTGGCACCAGCTTTCAGTCGCCTCAGAGTGGCATCCAGCCTGGGGATCTAGTGCATCCAGAATGTGCAGCCTCCTGCTGCCCAGCCTGGCTTCCCTCCACCTCCTCCACTCAGTCCCCTGAACCCCTCATCAGTCCTTGGAATGTGGCCTTTGCAGGTCTAACAAGGTGCCTCAGCTGGGCAGGAGCTACCCACAAAGCTTGGGCACAATCCTCCCATCTGTGTTTGTTTATGTTGACTGCTTTGAATCACTCTTGGGCTGGGTGGGTATCTAGCAAGATCTCTTACGCATCTTGAAAGCCACCGATGAGTATTATGACACAGACTTTAAGCAGCTTTTCTGCCTGAAATCTCGCCAGCTCCCTTTCCTGATCTACCCTCTACGGCTGCTAGAGTGATCTCTCTAACTTCGGGCTGGGTCACGTCCCTCCCCCAGCTTCACTCATCTCTGTAGGGTACCATCTCAGGCCCTTTGGGAGCTGGCCCCTCTCCATCCTTGAAGGCTCATCATCCCAGAGCTCCATCCTCCTCACCCTGTCTCCAGCCGTCTGCCCCAGGTTACACACCTCCTTAGAGCCCTCCAAACAGAGATGCTCTTGTGTACCTCCTCCAAGCCACCCATAGGCACTGGTCTCTGCCCAGAGTGCCCTCTCATTCCTTCACCCTCCTGGCAGACTTCTATTCCATGGCTCAAGTCAAATGCCACCTCCTCTGGAAAGTCTTCTGAGACCTTCAGAGACAGAGTTAGGCATTAGTGATTCCATGACACCACTGACTTACATTTATGTTCGTGTTATGTTATACTGACTGGTTAGAATCTCTCTCCACCAGATATGAACTCCTCTGGGGGAGGGACCATATTTGATTCATTTCGATGTTCCAGATGCCTGGTACTGTTTCTGGTAATTGCTTCTGGACAAAAGTATAGCCAGAGCCCTGTCTCCCCTAAGTGGAACAGGCTAAATCTCCATCCCAATAATCTCATGGAAGAGTCCAGCTTTGTAGACTGGAAACATCTCGCTTGGAACAGAAGTAGACTCTAACGCCTGTACTCCCCTCTCCCCTGACCCTGTTAAGGAAAGGAACGGGAACTTCTCCAGGAGCTTCCTGGTTCTGGATTGAAAAAAGAGGAGAGGAATCAGAGGCGGCCTCACTCCCCTTCTCGTTCGCCCACCAGTAGCACTACGACCATGCTTCTTCACCCTGCAGCTGCAGTTCGTTGTGGAAACTACGGGTTCCAGTTTCCAGGACTCTTCCGCTCTCCCTGAACCAGCCTCATGGTGACCCCGCAGGCGTGCCTGCACCAGTCTGCTGCTCGGCCGTCTGCGTCCCATTCCTTCAGCCCCTCCTCGGGGCTCCTGAGGCGCCAGCACCAGGTGGGCAGCAGCGCAGCCCTCGTGGGGGGTCTGGGGCCCACCTCGTGGGGGGTCTGGGGCCCACTCAGAGAAGCTCAGCCTCTGGGCTTCCGAGTTCCAGTAGCCTCCATCTCTTCTTGTTCCTCCAGCCTGAAGGGCGGCAGTTGCTTCCTGCAGTAGCTATGTCTGTATTACCACATTGTCTCCCTTTAACTTTCCCCATCTTCCAATTCCTGTAACCAGTTTCCCATATTAAGTTATCTCTGTTCAAATAGCTGGTACGGTTTCTGTTTTCCCGGGCTGACCGACTGGTACAGAGAGCACAGCTGCTGGGGAGCGACCACCAAAGTCCAGCTCAGTTAGAGCTTCAGAGTCACTTCTGTCCAAGGTGAATTAGAATAATAATGATCACCATTTACTGGATATCTGTGCATGTCATACACCACGTGAGCAGCGTTAGGAGAGACTGAATATACAGGACAGTGGCCAGATCACATGTGACAGCAGAACTCCGACCCACAACCTCTGTGGCAACCAGCACAGGAAGCCAAACCACAGCCTCTGCAGTGATGGACCCAGAATGGTCAGGACTCGGTCATTGACTGCCAGCTTCCCTAACTTTTGCCTCTGCTTCCCACTCAGGACCGATCCAAGAAAGCCAAATAGGCCCCTGAACTAATCACATAAGATGCCCCTGCTTCAAAGTAGCCTCCAGCTTCCCCACGTCAACAGCCTCCAGCCAAAGCACATGGGAGCCTTCCCCTTTCTCCATTGTAAAGCTTTCCCACTCCCTGCCTGCTAATGAGTCTCTCCAAACTCAGTGATGGTGTCTGGCCCCCTGCCACAGCAAGCTCTGTTTGTTCTCATTTGGGTGATCTTCATTTATTTCCACAGTTAGGTTTATTTCTTACTACCATCCAGCAAAGCAAACATAATTATGTCCATTTTACAGATGGGAAAACTGACACTCAGAGAGGCCAAATAATTTCCCCAAGTGTATAACAATTAAGTGACAGATCCAGGATCCACACCCAGGTAAATCTTACTCCAAATCCTGAACCGGCCCAATTATACCTCTGTCGTGATGTTTATTGCCTTCTACTGTGATGTTATCTTAACAAGCCTCTCTGACCAGCTTGTGCCTTCCTCAAAGTTAGGAAGTGTAACCTACAAACTTTGTATTCTCAGTGCTTACTCAAAGCATGACACACGGTTGATGCTCCTAAACATTATTCAGGAATAGTGCAGAGGAAACATCTCTGATTTTCTTCCCCAGGGAGGTGGCTGAGAAACGCCTTGAGAAGGAAATAAAATCAGCTGCGTAAATGGTCTGGGATACACCGAACTCTCTCATTTTCTTCCTGGGCTGTGGTATAGATTGTGGATGTGAATATGAAGAAAGTGCCACCACCTGTGCGTTGATGGGGCTTACATCCAGGTATCAGTGGGACCAGGGATCTGAAAGAATGAAAGAAGCAGGGGCCAACGCATTCTTGTGCTCTACCTGCATGAGGTCAAAATGAACACGACTGTCCACGTCCAAGAATCAGTCATCACAGTAACTTAGAATTTTGCAGTTATATTAGTAGGTGGCTGCCGCATTCACCCACTCCCCACACACAAGTGTCTCTTGTGCTATTGTGAAAACACCTGTTTGAGGACCTGGAGAAGGCAGAGACCAAAAGTCCTACGCCACCACCTTGTAATCTGAAATGCCAGGAGGACCCGCAGACACGGGCCGGCCACCAGGTGGCACTAGTGCTGAGCTAATGCGTGCTGGGGCCTTCTGCCCACCCTGCCAGATAGGCCACCACATTTATCATCAGAGGCCAGTAAGAGGAGGTAAAATAAAAACTGGAGCTGGAAATAGGGCTGCTCTTATAATCCCACAGCGAGCCTTTTATGTGATTGAGACTTTTCTCATTAATAGGGTGTTTGTTCTGCACCAGAGGCCTGAATTAGCAGTGAGTTAAGAACTGAAACCAGCCTAATGTTTAGACTAGGAGAGGCAAGGTCACGAGGACTTTCAGAGAAATGACCTGAGCAATCTCCCAGCAGGATTAATGTAAATGAAGCTTTTCTTTGGTTAGCTTTGTTCTGCTGGCCTGGGCTTTCAAAATTTCAGGATTTCTGAGGATCACAGTTTAATTACCTAATTGTACAAAAATAATCCTTAAGAAGGTAGCAAGCAAACAAAAATGATGGCAACATTTTCCCAGCTATTACCAGCTACTGGAGGCAGCCTGGCATAGGCAAAAGAATGGGTCTTGGAATTGAACTGGGGTTTGAATCATAGCTTTGCCTCTTCCTAACTGCGTATCTTTGGGTGAGTCCTTTAATCTCTTAGAGCCTGTTTCTCTATCAATTAAATTAGGATGGGAAGGTATACTTCATAGAATTGTAAGGTTTAAGTGATGTGTGATGTCTGTAGATGCCTAGTACATTGCATGGCATGTAGTAGGTGTGTAGTAAGTGAATACCCCTTTCCAGGTTCACTGAATGGCAGAGCTTTGCATTGATAATTAAAGTGGATACATTGCCCTTTGCAGCCTGCATGGCCTGGAATTTACTCCTTTGAAATAATTTCTCATCCACCAATTCCATTTTGGCTTGCAGATTTTGGAATACAGCTCCCTAGGGCAGAGAGCTGTGTGGGATGGAGGGTTTTTGTTTAAAATGCAGATTAAGGATAAATGCAGACCTCCGCAGCAGCTGTTGTCTGTACTAGCACCTCCTGTGTGGCTTGCTTTCAAAAGCCCTGCGCTGTCCTGAAGACAAGCTCTCTCCTGGGGCAGGAGAGGTGTAGGGTGAGTGCCAGCATCCTTCCTGCTTCAGCTTTGTCACCTTAGAAACGTGGAGGTTGGATTATGGGTTTGGTCTGGTTTCAGGTGGGCAAAACGGGGTGTTTCTGAAATATCTGCGGCCTCTCTCCAGGTCTTTGGGAAGTCAGAATACAACACGATTTCTTACTCTTTCCTAAATGCACAGCCAGAAAGCCAGGTGGGGGCCAGGTGCTGGGGGTCTGGTGTGGGGCAGTGGGGAAAGCGTTGGACCTGTATTCTGCAGACATGGGGTCAAGACCCGGCTCTGCTACTGTTGTATAATAAAGAATTTGTCTGGTCTTTGTCCCGGGTTCCTGGGATGCAACTTCTAAAACGCTTGGAATTTCCTGAGTGATAGGAGTGTCTGTTATTCATGAGCCCCTTGGATCACACCTGAGATTATGGTAATGAGATGGCTCAGGATGGAGGCTGGTTACTGGAAAGACCAACCATGTAACTAGAGGGTTGGGGCTTGGAGTCTGGGGAACAGTGGGAGACTGGAGAGTGAGTTATCAATCATGCCTATGTGATGAAACTCTAGTATAAGCTCCAGACACTGAGGCTCAGTGAGCTTCCCGGCTGGTGAGCATATTGATGTGCCGGGAAGGTAACATGCTCTAATTCCATGGAGAGAGGACACAGAAGCTCCGCATTCGGGACCCTCCAGACCTTGCCCTGTTTGTCTCTTTGGCTGGTTGGTGCTGATTCATGTCCTTTAGAATAAAACTATAATTGTAAGCATAGACTTTTCCTGAGTTTTTGGAGTCATTCTAACACATTATCAAAAAAACCCGAGGGAGGTAGTGGGAATCCCCCTGATTTGCAGCGAGTTGATCAGAAGTGTGGGTGGCCTGGGGCCCCCAGTTGCAGCTGACATCTAAGTGGGGTCAATCTTGTTGGGGACCATGCCTTTAACTTGTGGGGTCTGTGCTAACTCTGGGTGGTTAATGCACAATTGAATTGCAGTTCACCAGGAGGTATCAGAAGGGCTATTTAAAGCTCCCTGGTCTCTGGCAAGTCACATCTGAGGTTCAGTTTTTTCATCTATAAAATGAAGTTGGTGTGATGACTATAGTAACCACTCACAAGGAGACGGTATCAGGGAAAGTGTTTGGTAGTCTGCCTGGCGCCATGCGTGCCTGTCCCTCTTCCTCCTGACTCACCTGGTGACCTTAGGCAAGGTCACCAGCCTCCCTGGGCCTCAGTTTTCACATCAGGAAGATGGGCCCCTCTGTTCCTATACTCACAGAGTTTTAGACAGTCAAACTGAGATCATCAATGGGAGAAAGCTTTGGAAAATACTCCATATTATTTTCCAAAAGAAGTTTTTACTGCTTTTTCTATTTCTAAATGCATCACACAAAAACACCTGAATTTATTTTCCCTGAATTTGGAGTGTCCGGGATAGTCAGAGTTAAAAAGATAATAGACCACAAGGTAATAAAGGAAATTTGTTCTAGAAAGCACCTGGGATGCCTCAAGGAGCTAGACGGTCATCTTCCGGAGGAGCAGAAACTAAAGAACGTAAGAGGTCTTAGTGAGCGCCATGTGCAGGGTACCGCTGGCACTGAGATGCCACCTGGGGGAAACAAACAGGGGTTTTGACACGAGCCCCAAGAGGGGCAGTTAAAAATGGCAAGTGTTGATTTGCAGTGGATTTATTTTTCGCATGATGGTTAATGATTCTTCCCAGTAACTTCGGGTAGGCCAGCTAGTAGATAGGTCTGAATCTAATACAGTTACAGATGCAGATAGATAGGTTATAGAGATCTAGATGAGAAAATTTTCAATGTCTTATGAATAAAGTCCTTTCCTTCCTCATTTCAGTTTGATCCCTCTGATCAGCCAGGATGGGGGTTAGGGAGGTGCCTCTCTTCGGTTCAAGATGAAAAAGCAGAATTGAAATAGGCTGGTTTGTGCCCACGTTTTGTGCTGGGACCTTAGCGTGTGCAACGTGGAAATTCTCTTCTACCCGCCACCAACCTGCTCCGCCTCTTGCAGGAACTTGGATAAGATCCCGATTTAGGGGGTCTTAATGGAACCCACCACCCACGCTATTGCCCTCCTGAGAAACCTGGGGGGCACTCTCTTCCTCACCCCCTACTTCAATTATTAACAAGTTCAGCTCATTCTACCTCTTAAGGATACTTGTCAAACCCATTTTCTCTTCTCCAGTCCTTTGTCTTTGAACCTTGTTCAGGTCCAGGCAGGCCTGAGTCTGTGGGTAAAGCTCCAGCTAGACACAGATTTGTTCAGGAAATTGGGGCTGAGACGGCAGCTTCGGGGGGGGAGGGGCATCAGTGACTTTAGCTTGAAGGGGTGAGGAAAGCAGAAGCTACCAGTGTCCCTGTCTCTTTGCCAAACATGTCTTGGTAAAGTAAGAGGCTACCATGAGGTGAGGTGTTGCCTGAGCTGTGATTTTGTACCAATGTTATTCAGAGCGGTATCACCTCTGCTTTCTATCCAATTATCTCCAAATCCCCTTCAATGTATGTCACTGCCCCCTAGACTTTTGGCCTGAAGCCATGAAAGAATAGATCAGGACTTATGGGGCAAGGGATGTGAGTGTCTTGGGGAGGAGATGGGAGAGAAGATACTGGAAACTAACACCCCACCCCCCACCCAGCCCATCATCACCATGACAACAGCAGGAACTCAGGCTCCACCCACGATAAATCTCCTGACTCTTAGAATGAAAGGCAGTTCATTTAAGGGCTTAACATCTGTGCAATAACAGAGGTTATCTGACCCACTTGCTAGAGAGTGAAAATTAAGTCTCAGAGGAGCTTGGGTCTGAAGAACATTCTCAAAATATGCATTGCCCCATGAATATGAGTGAGAGGACAGAAATAGACCAGGGAGGGGAAAGCCTACTGAAAGTACCAGAGGACAAAAGGCCACGATGAGTAGAGGAGAGGAAGAAAGTGGGAGGCAGCTCATTGGACCAAGATTCCACCTGATCCCAACCATGGGGATGGTAATTTGTGCCCTGGAGAGTTCCACAAACTTGTCTTGAGCATCTAATAGACACCTCACCCTAAGCTAGGCACTGGTGACACAAAAAATGAATAAAACCATCTTTGTCCTTAAAGTATCGTTTGGAGGAGAAGACAGCTATGAGAATCTAGATGGAAGAGACAGGAAGCATCAATAGATAGGTTCCCATATTTGGGACCAGTACAACTACCTGGCACTTTTCCTATATGGTTACTTATTTAATCCTCATAACATCTTAGTGAAATAATTATTATATCCCTATTTTACAGAGAAGTAACTGGCAGTGAGAGGTTAAATTTCTTGCCCAAGCTACCCACCTATTAAGTGGCAGAGCTACGATTGAAACCGGGGTCTTCATTTCCAAAACCTTATGTGCTCTGCCCTGTATAATCCTCTGTTGATATATTAAAAATCCCCACTCAGCTCACTGCCACCTGCTCAGAAGGCTCCGCCCACACCATTCATCTTCTTCTCCACCCTCGTGTTCCCAGGCGCACCTCACATACTGTCATCCGCTTCCCTTTCCAGGCACAGACAATGCAGATTTGTTGGCTGGAAAGAGATCAAAGCCATTCTCCAAGTTTTAAAAAAAAGGGTTAGAATGAGGAAAAGATACCAAAGATAAACATTTTAATGTAAAGAATGAAGGTGGCTGAAGAGTAAACAACCTCCTTCTGATGGATGAGCCCTCCATTCTGAAAGGAAGCGGATCTGCCATCTGTCCCATGTTTGAAACCTGAGCTACTGGCTGTAACCTGAACAGGAGCTCTCTGGAAGCCCTGCAGCTCTTCCTGCCTGCAAGAAACGAAGTCAAGAAAGAGACTGCAGTCGAGAGGGGGAGAGTTGAATTCTGGGAGGATGAGAGAGACCAGGTGAGGACAACTCAGGATGCGGAAGATGGCAGAGTGAGGGAAAGAGGAGGTCTGAGCCAGGGCAGAGGGAAGGAAGTAAAGAGAGAAAAAGAGGAAGGAAGGATGGAAGGAAGGAAGGAAGGAAGCAAGGAAGGGGGGGGGAGGGAGGGAGGGAGAGAAGGAGAAAGGAAAGGACAGAGGGAAAGAAGAGTATTATCTTAAAACCCAAAGCAAGCGATTGAGGGGTTACCTCCTATTTTTCTGTATGATCCAACTTTTCCCAAAAGTTTATAAGAAGACGGTAATGCCACAGTGTCTGATTAATCTTCAAGTGAATTGTTTGGGGACAGTAGGACCCAATGCCCTTCCCAAAGAATGTACTCCCAATACCACATGACAAACTATTTCTGCTTTGAGGTTTTTTTACTTTTAAGAAATCACATGCTCTACTGTGCCATTCTGATCGTCAGTCTCTTAAAATACTCCCTAAAAATCTGTTTTCCAAAATCTGTTTCTTGTGCAGCATCCCCAGGTAGACTTATTCCAGACACATTGGGGATCCCTCCCATGGGGCCTAAAGCAGGAGAGGCGCGATCTGTCCACTCAAGCAAGTGTCTACTGCAAGCAGAACCTACCTGGGAGGCAGAGGGGAATGTAAGGGAAGGGCGGTCCCAGCTTCCAAGAGCTTCCAGGGCCCCCAGGACAGCTATGACACGAAGTCATGACTTGGCAATCAAGTGGACAGGGGTGCCCTTCCCTGAAACAGGGCACATAGGGCAGATGAGCAGGTCTGGAGGAGATGCAGTAAATGATGGGTCCCAACTCTGTCGAGTTGCGCTCAGGTGGTCACTGAATAAAATTGAGATGCCCACTGAGTGGGCATTCTTTCTCAGGAGAGAAATCGGGCTGGAGAAGAAAACTGAAGCCACAAGAATGAATTGTCTGTGGAATGAGAAAAGAAGGCAGGTTGGGAAACAGCTTATCTCTATTGGAAAGAATATATGAATACATATCGAATACATAAATGGAAGTGGTGTGAGTTAAAGCTACGATAATAAGGGAAGTTGACACCAGACTGCAGTAGTATGGGCATCAGCGGGGCAGTGTTCCAGGCTCCCCTCTCTGCTCTGGGTATTTTCTGAACAATTTCTAGCTTGTCAGTGTCCTGCCAAATATATAGCCCAGAAGTGAACGCCTCTCTCATCCTAGATGCTGATACTCCCATTGATGAAGCCCAGACTTACAGGAAGCTTCCTGGCTTCTACATCCCACTGATGACTCATTTTGGATTTACTACCTGTATTAGTTTCCTAGGGCTGCTGTAACAAAATACCTCAAACTGGGTGGCTTAAAACAACAGGAATTTCTTCCCTTGGAGTTCTGGAGTCTGGAAGTCCAAAATCAAGGTGTGGGCAGGGACCTGTAGCGGAGAGTCCTGCCTCTCCTCTTCCCAGCTCGGGGTGCTGGCCGTCAACCCTTGGCGTGCCTGGGCTCTCAGCTGCCTAACTCCAGCCTCTGCCTCTGTCATCGTATGACGTTCTCCCTGTGCACCTGTGTCCAAAGTTCCCTTCTTATAAGGACACCAGTCCTATCGGATTACATAGGCCCACCCAATGACCTCACCTGAACGTGACTACCTCTGCAAAGACTATTTCCAAATAGGCTCACGCTCACAGGTATTGGGGGTTAGAACCTGAACATATCTTCTGGGGGGAGGACACAATTCAACCCCTAACACACCAGATAGAAACACCAAGTCTTTCACCACACTTGCTGCTGGCTCCTCCCTGAGCCTCATCTAATCATTCAGCTACCAGCCTCAACTTCCCTCGAGGGCAGAGAAAGTAGGACCCGCGTGAAAAGGTCACTGCTGAAATTCTGAATGCTCTTCTGCAGCAGGTTTTACCTCAAAGTGAGGAATCAGAGGAAGTGGGAGAAACGTGACTCATTCACATCCATTTCTCGAGTTTCTAGCTTTCTGCCTTGTCTCTGCCCTGCCTCTCTCAATCTCTGTCTCAGTCTGTCTGTCTGTCCCTCTCTGCCCACCTCTTCTCTCTCCTGTCACACATTCTCACGCACCCGCACCAGCACCACCCTGCCTGAGTGATTACAAACACAAATGGCACAAGGAAGTCAAACAGAGGGAACCCTGAGAAGCAGACAGACAACCATCAGCATTTGAATTTCCAATTCAACAAAAGCACTGGAAACTGGTGATGAGAAAGCGCTTCTGCCTGATGTCTCATTGTTGTGACTACACTGATCTCTCTTTTTCAGCCTCAGAAGAGTCATAGAGCTAATAGGAGATAAAGACTCCTAAAAACTGGAACAAGTCCTCAATTGGTTTCACCATATCAGAGTCATTATTTTTCTAAACCCAGGCTTCTGCCTGAATTCAAAGTAGGTTGCGTAAGTGAAAATATCATTCTATGCCTTATCCTCTGCTCTGAAGAAATGAGGATGTCAGCAAGGTGAGTTTTTTGGTTGATGAAATGTTTGCAGTCATTTGGTCCATTAAATAAATCCACCTTGCACACCGCCCCCCCATTATTCAGAGCACACGTTCTTGCTATCACAAATAGTAATATTTGCTATAAATACATTTTAAAAGTTAGTACTTATGAAGACTCCTCCCCAAACAAAAAAACTGTAAACAACATGGAAAGGCAAATATCTCCGATTCCTCGTTCCCTTCCTAAACCCAGCTCAGCTGCAAGTCGAATGAGCTGTTTCTCCAGTGTCTCCAGAGCTCATCCATGGCTCCCACCTCGATTGTTGGCTCCCGTAAACCAGCCAGCCCCACATCTTGTGTGGACTGTTGCCAAGTCAACACCCATCTTCCCGCCCTGCCCCCCCCTCTCTCTCACAGACCATTTACCAAGGAGCAGCCAGAAGGACCTTTTAATGATGTGAATGAGATCAGTAAAATCCTTCAATTGTTTCCACCCACATCTAGGATGAGACCCAAGTTTACCTTGGCCTCCCTACCTCTTCATCCTTCTTGTTTTCTCTGCTATGACCTCAACAACCTTCATTTCGATCCCCAGGTGCAGCAAGCCTACTCAGACGATTGAGGATTTGCACTTGCTGTTCCTTCTGCCCAGAAGATTTTCCCAGCTCCTTCTCATTATTAGCTCCTAGATTAAATGTCACCTACTCAGAGCAGCCTTTCCCTACGCCACCTACTAAAGTAACAACCTCCCCCACCACCTTGTTTTGCTTTCTTCAAAGCACTCACCAATACCTAAAACTGTGTATCTGCTTTCATGTTTCTCTTCCCTCCATGAAAGCAGAAACCCCAACTATCCTTTTGAAATTACTGAATCCCCAAAATCTAGAACAGCATCTGATACGTGGTAAGTGTTGAATGTTTCTTGCGTGAATGAGTGAGTGAATTGAATGAAAAAATATTCTAACTTTTATGGTAGACCTAGGGTTAGTAACTCTAATATGTAAGAGTCTTTATGAACCAGCAAGAAAAATATGAACAGGCCCATGAAAGGCTGAGGAAGCTCCCAGTCGGGACCTAAGAAAACATTCTCAGCTCAGTCAATAAAACTTAGATGTTGCCTTTTCCTTCCTCTGCCCTTGAAAATGAAGAAGGGTGTTAAGAAGCCAAAGGGAAAGGGGATTTGAGACTGCAGATGGAATTGATAATAAAGAAGAGGTCAAAGAAGGAGGAAGAGGGGCCGTGTGTCTTCGGTGGTGTTCAATGACCAGGCTGAACAAGGGGGAGGGGTTGTCTCACTTCGTGATAACTATAGCTCACCCCAACGAGGAAAGTCCAGGGCACAGATCAGCACTGCTTGCTTTCTACCCTTGTCTAACCTCCCCTCTGCTCGTCTCTCTCTGTTTTCTTGTTCCTGGGAAAAAAATGAGTAAAATTAAAGAGGAACCAGGGAATAGAAAAGTGAGGATGTAGGGATACTGGGGAGGAGATGTATATGGAATGATACACAGCACAACATCTATCTGGTAAGTGATGGAAGTGAGGGTGTCATTTTTAATTTTTCTAAAACAAAAATATTACCAATATAATTTTTAAATTTGTCAAAAGATTTCTATTTTAATATATGAATTTTTACATGTATATTAAAAGAACCTCAAGCATGAGATGCGGCATACGTGTATTTGCAGCATCCCACCCGTTGCACCAAACGTCACACATTCCTGGCAATGAGCACCTGATCCACACAGCGGCAATGGTGTCGTTCTGGTGATTTGGGTATCTCCCCAAATCACCCTACGGTTGATGAGAAGTCAAATGGCCACAGAATCTCAGGACAGGAGAAAGGAGAAAGACAGCTCACCAATGACCCTAAGGAAGCAAGTTACAGGCTCCTGGCAGGATCCAGTGAGACCGACTGTCCACAAGGGGGCAGAGTCCAACCAGTTGCAAGCTTGGCAGCTGGTACCCGAGTGTAGCTCTATGAGAGACCGTCAGACTGAGATCTCTAGCCATTGATTAGTGTATGTGACTGTTTTGCTATCATTTTGATCCCAAATACTGAAACGTGAGAACTGGCGCCCCTTTTCAGAAGTAGCTTGTCATATGAAACAAACAGCATTTAGTGTTTACTCTGATGACCTTCCTGCCCATCACATGCAAAACTCAAATGAGGCCTAGTTTCAGAGTCACAGGAAGGTGGCAAAATGACCTACACTAAAAAATGCATCTGTATAGAAAGCGGTCTGCCTGTCCTAGTGACATCTCAGCCCCAAATCCCTGCTCCCAAGGGAAGAGAGGTCCCCCACCTGTCCAAGACAAAGGAGCCCATCTGGAGGCATCAGAGCTGTGACTTTTGAGGTCAGGATTCAGGACCACCTCAAGATCTCAACAGGACACAGGATTCAAGCTCTATTTACTCCTAAATCCCTGGTCCCCAAGACTTAGCTTGACAAAGAAAGAGAACAAATAATGTGACCAGACACTGAAGACCACATCTAAATAATTTAGTTACTCTCCAATTCCACCTCCATGGCTTATTTCCTTTAGCTGTATTTGTGAATAATGAAGATTAACACCCCAGCACCCCACCAGCCCCACACACTCACACGCATGCACCCGTACCCACCTTTTCCCTGGTTGTAAACCCACAAACATACCATGCTGGCCTTTATCTAGAATCAATGGTTCTCAAACGTCAGCGTGCATCAGAATCACCTGGGAGGTTTTTACAACACAGATTGCTGAGCCCCATCCTGGAGTTTCTGATTTAGTGGGACTGGGGTGGATGTTGATGCTTCTGGTTGGGGACCACACTTTGAGAACCAGTGTTGTCATTATCAGAGCACAGAGGGGTTTGTCTCTCTCTGTCTCTTCACTACATCGTCCTGAAGCACTCGAATGCTCAGGAACAAATACCCGCCAAATAAGGAAAAGAAACTAATGTTTACTGAGATTACTGTATGCTGGATGCTTTACCTTCATTATCTCATTTTACTTAATCTGCACAAATTCTAGGAAAGTAGGGATTATTATCCCCACGTTCAAATGACGAAACAAAGGCTCCAGAGGTACTTGATCAATGTCACGCACCTACAAAGTATTAAGAGTCCGGATGTGATCTGGCTTCAAAGATCATGCCGAATATTCTATTTTCTATATGAAAAGTGGATGATCCAAAATGAACAAAAGTGTAAAAACATGCAGCTTGTGAACAAAAGAGAAAAAGCAGACAGTATAAGAAAGCTTTGCAGTCACAATTAGTATCAGCAGTGGATCCGAGGTTGCCCCAGTGCCCCGTGAAATACACAGCTCTTGGAAGAGAGGGCCAGACTAAGCAAAGAGCTCGCTGACGCCTAGATGAAGTAGGTACCCCAGCCATAACTGCCTCATAGAACAGAACACTATACATTATTCAGAATAGAAAGTAGTTTCTATTTTTGCATTCTGAGAAGAAGCGGTATTCATATAAAAGGGTGTTAAGGATGTTTGTTAAAATGCTTTTTACAGATCAGAAATCCCCAAGCTGGAGGCTTGATGAATTTAAAAAGTGGAAAAACAAAATGTGATGAAATGCTTAAATGCCCAAGAAACTGATTAACGCCCCTCAGAGCTTTTAGGTTTCTGCCTCAAATGGAAGTGTTTGCTTCCTTAAGCATTCCCTTTCTGTTTCATTAAGCAAATGGTAAGCATTTTGATTCTGAGACTTTTGATTGTGTGTGTTTGGGGTAAGGGGGTTAGTGTTTCTATTCAAAGTAATGCACTGTCAAGAAATATACCTTTTGCGTAAAATAATCTTGATATCCAAAACAGACTTATAGTTGGTATGTCTTAGCAGCTAAACGGATTTTCATTAATAGCAATAATCAGTGTGAAAAAATCTGATTTCAACATTAACTTGATTTCAACCTAATTGTGTATTAGGTTATACACAGTTTAATTCAACCAACAGAGCCCCCTCTGCATACAAGGCATTACCTTCAAGAAACTTGCAATTAAATCAGTAGTATTATAAATATATTAATAATTTTGGTAACTGTTATGTGGACTGAATGTTTATATCCCCTCAAACTTCGCATGTTGAAGTCCTGACCCATCATTGTGATGGTATTTGGAGGTGGGACTTTTGGGAAGGAATTAGGTCATGAGGGTGGGGTCCTTATGCATGGGATCAGTGTCCTTATAAGAAGAAACACAAGAGAAATGATTTTTCTTTCAGGCATGTGAGGATACAGTGAGAAGACAGCCATCCACAAATCAGGAAGCATGTCTCCACCAGACACAAGATCTGCTGGCACCTTGATCTTGGACTGCCCTGCCTTCAGAACTGTGAGAAATAAATGTTTGTTGTTTAAGCCCCTCAGTCTATGGTATCTTGTTATAAGATCCTGAACTAAGACAGTAACTGCAATCCAACCGGGAAGGAAGCAAGCATAAGAACTGCTTCTTTCTTCATGATTCCGCTCACATGCCTTTTTCTAGTCCCATCCCAGCTTATTCTCTGCCAGCTGCCATCTAAGGCATTCCAGCTCTCCTATGGACTTGTTGCCCTGACTCTGGCTTACCCAACACACTGCTACCAGGTTTATCTTCCTAAATTAAAGGCAATTTGATGCTCCAGGTCAAAGACTTTCCATGGCTCTTAGTTGCCTGCAAAGCCGAAGTGCTCCTGGCTGTCAAAGTCCCCACAATTCAGCTGCAAACCCCATGCCAACGCTACCCCTTTCACTCCTCTCTGAGCCCTCAGCTCCAGTCAAATTGATACATAATCTCTGCCCCTAAACACACTGCTAAGCTTCCCTCTCAAAACCCAATGGCACTGACTGTACCACTCATCTAGTATATGCATAGGCTGCCTTGAGATAATATTAATTATTAATAATAATGCTTCGGCGTGTCTGCCTCGTGACTTGTCACAACTCCTAAGAGTAGGAATTGTGGACCATTTGTCTTCATATCCTCTGTACTCAGCAAAGGCTGGGTATGCAGTAGGCCCTCAATCAATCCACCCAACTTTGACCGGGGCTTTCATTAAAGATATCAAGCCTTGTTTACATGATCCACACTTAAGTGCATCCAAGATAAACCTGCCTGTACCAAGTCATCTCAGAATCTCTCGGAGTGACATAAAATAATAGTGAAGAGTTAAGACCCCTATAGACTTTTCAAGTGGATGCATCCGTTGTTCTCCGATAGGATGATGCCCTGCTCCTTTCAAAGTCAACGTTAAGTGTCATACAACAATATTGCAGCTGGGTAAGCACCCTTTCCGTCTACTTGTATTTATTTCTTAGGTTAGGAAGGCATGACCTTCTATAAAGGGGACCAAGCTAGGAATCATAGGAGCTTCTTGGCCGTAGAATGATCTGAAACAGCTCTGACCAGCTGGGTGTGGAAAGCCTTCTGACACCTCTGCTAGACTCTTTAGATTAATAGGCAGTTTTTCAACTCAGACCTCAACTCAAATACACCTTCTGATTATAAGGCTTATTTCTCCTCTTTTGCCACTTGGTCTGTCATGCTGTTTGGGCCAAAGGGCTACTTTTTAAAAAGTTGAACAAAGGTAAAGTTCATTAATTTCCTCTGATCTATAAACATAGTCTGGGGTTATTGTTTAAGATTGACAACAATAAATTAAAATAGCAGAATGCATATAAATTGTAAAATGCTTCCCTTATTCCTCTTCCTCACCACCTCTCCATTAACCAAACTGGCTTATTAGCCATTCAATTCTGTTCACGAAAATGATTACATTCAATTGTTACTCGAGAACAGCAGCTGCACAGCACTGGCAAAGCCTATGGGCAGGTCTGACCAGCTCACAAACAATAACTATAAATATAAGTAATATATAGAAAATATATTCCTTGTTTAAGAGCTGATGAGCCACAGAAAACTTCAGCTGTTAATTGGTACTTTTGCCTAGAATTGATTCCAACTTGGCAAAATTAGAGAATCACTATCATGCCCGGGTTCTGGAATACAAAACAGTTGAATGGCTCCGAGAGGAACAGCTCAGAATTGCTGGCTCTGGAGAGTGGTGGAAGGGTCCTGATGGACTTGCAGTATTTTAAATTTAGTATTTCATATTTAGATCTTTTTGGATTTCAGGATTTTAGTATTTCAGGCTTTTCTTATTTTAGAAGTCTTGCTTTGACATAAGTATTTCTCAAATCGTTGGAGACAAAACGTCACTCACATGAGTATAATGAGTAGAGTCAGAGACTCAGCCCTCTCCTGCCACCCACTACTTCCGGTGCCTCTGCATGTGTACTTTCCAAATTAGGAACTTGCAAAATCTGCTAAAAAATCATCAGTGCTGCCCTGTGCATCGCAGCCTACTCCTTAAAGCCCAAACCCTTATCCAGACATCTCAGCCCTCCAACAGGTGACCTAGAGGGAACCTAGCTCTCCCCCATCATGTCTCATCACTCCCCTGCGTTTCAATTAGACAGTCCTATCTCCTGCCCCACAGACTTGCTCTGACCACTTCTGACAGTTGCTATAAAGCTAACAAGCAAGTATTGATCACCTGCTGTGCAGGAGTCGCTACACAGACATCTTCATATTTTGTCCGTTGAATCCCCATGACAGTGTCACAAGGTCTTTTTCAAAGAAGGAATGAGATTCAGAAACTTGTGGTTTGATAGTAAGTGTTGGCTTATCTGTGACTGTAAAACTTCAGGTCTTCTCACTACAGAATTGTCCCCCTTCTCTTGGTGTATCTTCCCAGCTCAGTTTCACCACCGCAAATTCTACGCATGCTCATGGCCCAGAACTAATCTGCCTCCTCCTGAAACATTTTCCTTACTCTTTAGAGACTTTGCCCTCCTTGGAATTCACAGCACTTACTGATGCTTTAGCACTGTACATAGGGTCTTGAGTTTTACATGTATTTCATGCATGTCTGTTGTATTTCTCCAGCTAGACTGAAAGCTCCTTAAAGAGTCATGAATTGCCAGTCAGGTTTATTCAATGCAGTGCACAGAGTAGGTGCTGAATAATTATCTGTTAAGGAACATGACACTACTGGATGTGTCTAATACCATTCTTGCTGCAGTTTGTCTCCTGTACTTGAACTAACTCAGGAAAACATCTAGCTAGCTTAAGAAAAAGCAGACAGATGCTTAACAAACAAACAGAGTCTTTTGGAGAGGAGAAAGGGAAAGTGTCAAGGTTTGGATGTGTCTTAGAGGTTTAACCTATCTTTGACAATGATTATAAAGGACAAAAAGTAAAAAGAGATCCATGATTGTAATCAAACACTAAATGGAGATTTGGGCATGAGTGGTGTGGCCATAAGATTGGTCAAGTCCGCCCAGAAAAGTGCCCATAAAAAATAACTGTCTCAAAAAAAAAAAAAAAACCAGTCCCTGAGAACATCTGTCTCACTTGCCTACAGATACATATTTAGCACCTACTCTATATAGGACACCACGGGGCCTATAAAGTGGTATTAGAATCTGCTTGAAAAGGATCTCGAATGTAATTGGCAAGAGAGGACAAATACCTACAGAGAAGAGCAAAAACGCCAGGGTATATGTAGGAGCTACCGAATTAAGTAGCAATACATTGAGGGCAGGTGCTGGTGGAGCTCAGAGGTGGGAGAGACCCTTGTGGATGTCACATCAGGAGGACCTCATGGAGGAGGTGGAACTAGAGTTAAGAAGTAAGAGCAGGGCTTAGATGGGGAATGGGGAATGGAGGGAAACTTTCGAGCACATGAGCTTCGAGCCATGGTGGACACTCAAATTCCTAGTGAAGGCACAGAAACATATGAAGCGGCCAGGTCAGATAACATCCATGCCAGGCTGCTTAAGTATGACCCCCAGGTAACATCTATCTAATTATGCTGCCTTTTACAATGTTGCACTAAGGCAACACAAAAACCAAAAACAATCAAATGAATCAAACGTGTGGGTTACTTGTTTGTGAGAACCGATCGGTAGGAATCAAGTGACATGGGTCCAGCTTGATGCTAGGGAGGGTGGAAAAAATAAAACAGAACAAATTTAAAACATGGCCCGTGACCTCAAAAAAGCTAAATACCTACTTTGAAAGCAAGACCAACTCGTATGGAAATGTTTAAATATACTTTATTTTTTTTAATTTAGTTTTTTTTGGCCTCACCACCTGGCTTGTGGGCTCTTAGTTTCCTGACCAGGGATTGAACCCCCTGCAGTGGAAGCTCGGAGTCCTAACCACTGGACTGCCAGAGAACTCCTTAAATATACTTTAAAAGCCAGGATAATCAGTGCTAAATTATAATTTTCTGACTGTATAACACCAAAGTATTTTAGAGACTAAAATTATTAGTATGGACATAGGTGATTAGTAGAGGTAAGGTTTCAGTAAATTCCCTGAGACGGCCCATCAAGATGCAAACTTTATTTTCGGCTGGGTTTGCCCCAGTTTCTCCTTTCACAATTTAGGCTTCTTCCAGCCACTGAGAATCTCTTGCGAGTGTTTTAGAAGTGTTCAGTTCTAACCTGAAGGCTTTAAAAAGGAGAACAATTTCAAGGCCAGGCAAGAGCCACCTGACTCGGCAGCTTGGGAGGGGGCAGAAGCTGGTGATGTGGTTCTCCTACCCGATTCCGTTTCTGCAGAGATCCACCAAGTGAGAGACACCAGGGCCCATTCGCCAGGTATTAAAAGCGATAGACATAGTCACCCAGTGAGGGGCGTTGCAACTCCCAGAACTGAGTCACTGAATTATTCATGAGGCTGCTTCTAATTTTTTACGGTTATAAAATCCACAGAGCCAGCCCATGGCAGAAGAAGCTGTTTTTAAGCTGTCATTTAAAAGTCTGTCTGAAATTGTACATGTCTTATTTTAACAGTTCCCAAAACGTTACAGCAACACCGAATTCAGCCCTTGAGCTTGTCCACGTGGCTCTCTTCATTATCCCTGTGATCTATAGGAATCCAGCAGCCGCCAACGTCCCCAGGATGAGTCAGGCGATGTAGGAACCAGACGCGTAGGACTCCTTCCCCCTGGGAGCACAGCATATCCCTGGCGGCGAGTTGACTTTCTCAGCTCCAGTGACCTCTGAAGGAGGAAATAATAATCTCTTCCAGCGACTGAAGGGAATGCAGCACCAGCCATAGAAACAAAATGAATTCAACCACCGAGGAGTCACTTGGCCAGTGACATATGTTGTCCATTTCCTGTGTGAGGAGGACCACAGGAGTGCGGCATCTGCGTGTAAGTGGTGAATTAATTAATGCACTAGATGCCGGGTTAAAATGGTGGAAGAGGCATCTAAAATAACAAAAGCTCCCGTTACTGAGGATTGCTATGGGCCAGCCACTCTTCCAAGCACTTGTCCTGTATTATCTCATTTTGTCCTCCCAAGCCCCTGGAGGACGTGCTGTTTCATACTGTACGGAGAAACAGATTAATTAGTTGCTCGGCTGGACGTAGTAAGAGGCAAAGATAGGACTGGAACAGAGGCATTCTCACTCCATAATTCAAGCTCTTTAACTCATGCTCTACAGCCAGGTTTACCAAACATTTAGGCCACATACAGAGAAAGGAAACTGACTCGCTCATTCATGGTCCTCTGAAGGCAGGGAGCGCAAGATGGCTTGGGTGGAGTGGGGGCCGGCCAGTGGCTAATGCCGTGACGGTGTCACAGTATGAAGAGAGCTGTGAGAGCTGTCAGCCCGGATTCCATGGGAGGACAGAGGAGGGGTTAGATAAAGCTTCCTGGGGAAGGCACTGCTCGACCAGATTTTGAAGCATACGTGTAAATTAGAATTGGAGAAGAAGCGTAAGGTAGATTGGTTGCAAAAATGTCTGCAATTTTTCACTCCCCCCTGCATCACTGCCCTTTGCAATTGACTTTGCAGCTCTTCCCATGAGAAGGTAGAGTCTGTTTCTCGTGCCTTGAATCTTGGAACTCGCTTTGGCTAATAGAGTCATCAGGAGTGATGTGCTGGTTCCAAGCCTTGACCTCAAGAGGCCTCGCATGTTTTCTCTCTCTCTCTCTCTCTCGAACTTTGCCACCGACATGTGAAAAGTCTGGGCTAGCTCCCTGGATGATGACATACCACGTGGTCCAGTCACCCTTGTCACCCCAGCCGACAGCTCACCAACCATCAGGCATAAGAGTGAACCCATCCTAAACCAGCCAGCTCCCAGCCAAACCAGCAGCTGACTGCAGAGGCCTGAGTGGGCTCATTAAGGTCAGCCAGGCCAGGCCCAGATTAGCAGAACTGCCCAGCTGACCTCTAGCCTCAGGAGCAAAAGTCAAAGTTCATTGTGTTATGTCACTGAGGTTCTCTGGTTGTTTTTTATACAGCAGGACTATCAAAATAGAGGTAGGCAGGTCTTCTTTTACAAGACTAAAACCAGTGTGGTACAGACTGCGCTGTAACCCTACTACACTTTGCTTGTTTTAGAAAAGAATGTGAGATTCAATTGGTCCAGGACAGGGTTTCTCAAACTTGACGCTATTGAGATTTGGGGCCCAATCATTCCTGTGGGGGACTGTCCTGTGCATCATAGTATGTTTAGCCGCATCTGGCCCCTACCCACTAGACGCCAGTAACGTCTCCAGTTGTGACAACTAAAATGTCTCCAGACATTGCCAAATGTCCTCTAGGGGGGTAAAATCGCTCCCAGTTGAGAAACATTGGTCCAGAAGCCAATGCAAAGAAGGTCAGTTACCAAATACCCAAAGTCCCCCCAACTGGGCAATCTTTCCTACAAGATGGTTCCATGGGTAGATCAAGCTCAGGCCTCGTGTGAACACAAGCACCTTCTGTGGGAACGTGTGGTGTTGGAGTGGTCAGAGCCAGGGGGAGCTTAACAGTCTGGGAGCTGCTCCAGCTCAGGTGAAAGCTTGCTCTGGGCAGTGTGTGGCCCATACAATGAAGTTCAAAAGAAAAGAAAAATTAAAATTCAGGACAAAAGGCAGGACTTACAAGCCACCACGTAGATCAGACCACTTGTGTCCAAGGATTTCTTCCAGGTCCCGTCTTACTTAAACTCTTGTTCCTAGTGCATTGTTTCTCACTCTTAGACCACTGTGAAAAAGAGCAATTCATCACTGCATTGCCATTCGTACTTGGATGTTCTACATGAGGGTTCCTATATCATCAGAGAGTTTCTCAATTTGGAGTTAAGAAAAATGGTTTGCATTTCTCTTATTCCAAAGCTAACATTTAAACCAACATCTCTACTCATAATTGCACTTCCCAGGAGCTAAGTTGCCCTCATGAGAGAATGCCTGATCCAGGCTTTTCTTAACATCACAGCTTAATCAGCCTATTCACTGGCTCCAGAAGATGGAAGGCAGTGGAAGAAGGTGGCCAAGCATTTGCCAACTTCTACCTCACTGTTGGCCCGCACATTTTATTGATTAAACAGACGTGTTGGAGGGGGGCCTCAAGCAAATTGCTTACCTTCTCCGGGCTTCTATTTTACTACAATAAAAAATAATAATAACCTTTTCTTGCTTTACAGGAAAAACTGGTAGATTCAACCACAAATGATATGTATTTCACAAATCCATGGAAACTAAAGAGAACATCCATTAAGAAAAAGAAGGGCAAATCCAAGTTGGAGCTATCTTGAATTCTAAGTTCTCAGCATCTCACAGGCAACTCTGTCTTCCTGATTTATGTAGCTTCCCAGTGGAACTGTGCCCAGTCGTGCATTTTAGGCGTGCGTCAGAAAAAAAAGGTGAAGTCATAGATTCTTGGCATCTCAGTGTTGGATGCAGACAGACTTTATGAAAATGAACTATTAATCACTTTCTCTGTAACTCGACTGTTACTTTTCCTGCAGGGGTTTGTGGTGATGGTTCAGCTTTGTGAACACATGAGCATATTGGCATGAAGACAGAAGAGGGTTTGAGAGTTCAGGTGAGGTTCCCCTAAGGTTGTTTTTGGGAATTTGCATGAATCTACGTATTAGATATGACCCATTAACCATAAGTTTCAACGACTATCACTCTTTTGGCAGAACAAGAAATGCAAAGATTACCTCCAAGGCCAATGGCAAAGGATGCTCCAGCCTTCACCAGAGGCAGCTAAGCATTACCTGCAAGGCAGGGTGACCACCCCAAAGTGTGCCCTCACCCCATGGGTCCATCGAGGTCCAGCAGCACGTGACACCCAGCCAGGCCCACGTCCATACAGAAGCTATGCCGTGAAGTTGAAGAGATGAGGTGAAGCTCAGGCCCCTGCCCCCATGACACTTGCAGCCCAAAAGCCTGCTTTCTTGCTCTGCAAACCTAACAAATCCACTGAGAGGAGAAATGGCAATTTCCCCAGAAACTGTGCCTTGCAGAATTTACAGCACTTTTCCTTGAATTATTTTGTTTGAAACTCAAAGCCCTGTAACATACATAGGAGAGAGATCATAACCCAGATTTTTTAAATGAGGAAACAGAACATTGAAGACCTGGCCCATGATCATGGAGGAATGAGGGTTGGAACCTGGTTTTCCTGACTCCAGACCTTGAGCTCTGCCACCACATCTGCTTCCTCAGGCAGATCTGAAACATTCGAAACCTTGACCTCTGAGTGATGTTTCACGGACCCCAGCCACTTGTATACCCTCCCCCTGCCCCCCACACACTCTTGTTCCCAAACCAGCCATGAGGAACTTCGCATCCGTGGCTGCGATCTTCTCAGACACCGGATGCAAACAGGTGGGACAACACGTTCCTTTCGTTGGTAATGACTTTGTTACCTACCTTCCTGAGTTGGGCCCCAACAAGGGCTCTCCAGCCCTGTGTCATCCAAGCCAATAGAGTGAGATCCAGTTCTGTTGAGAAGCAAAGGAAAGCTTTATTCTTCAATCAGAGAATACAGAGGTGCCCGCTTGGGCTCTAGAGCACACGCTTCCGGGACAGGTGATGGGCGGGGCTGATTTATAGCGTCCTGTCTGCGGGGGGAGGGGGCGGGGTTATTGTAGGGTCGGGAAGCTCTGCTGCGCAGACTCCAGATGGGAGGCGGGGCGGGGGCAGCGTCTCTGCACTCGGCGCGCCGCCGCCATCTTGATCGTGGTGTCTCACGCGGCCCTTTCGCACACGGCCCAGGGAGCTGGCGGGTGGGCGTCACCATTTCCCACGAGGAACTCTGAAGTATTGCGGGCCAGCCTCTGCACGCGGCCCCCTATGAGCAGGCGGAACTACACTGAACACAAAGGAAAAGGTTAGACTTTATTACCCAGATTTTATTTTTGCTTCCCGGGAATTGTGAATGGGTTTGCTGGTGACAGTATGAAGTTTAAAGTCCTTTCAGTCTCATCTGTTTCCCTGGGTGTGTATGAACATATGGAAAGTAATACTGGGAACAGTAAGTACTGGCTGACGAAATGTGGTAAAAAAAAAAAGTACTAAGCACAGCGCACGAAGCCTAACTGGGTGGGATGTGCCCGCTCAAGGGGTCAGCGGTGCGGGCGGGGGCTGGGCTCTGCCGAGGGCTCCAGTGGGAGTGGACGTCGGCCTGCGTCCCCGCCCCCAGCCGCACCTCTCCCCCCCCCCCCCCCAGGGCGTGTTCCCGCGAGAAGAGGCACCGGTTTATGATCCTGCGCATGCACCCCCACCCCCGCCCGCGGGCCCCTGGAAGGTAGCGTTGGCCGAGGGGTCTCTTCCTCCTTCACACCAGGCGCCCTATGGCCAGCGTCCGCTGGTGCGACACCCGTGCTGTCATTGGTACCAGAACCCCAGGGGTAGAGGACACCATCGTGGTCCTCTCACAGGTGAGGTCCGGCGAGCGTAAAGAAGTTAAGTGATTTGACCGAAGCCTCATGGCTGGAGCCACTTGCCGAGTCCCATGAGGATGGCCACGCGCTGGCGCCACCGCCCGCAGGATGCCCGTCCGCCTCTCGCACCTGCGGCGTGTCGGGACCGTGCTCACACGGGCAAGGTGCCACTGCCAGTGAGCTTCAGGAACTTAATTCAAGGAGACAACCTCAAGATACTCAGAAGAAAAAAACTATTGAAATGCGTTATGCTTGCAGATCTGAGCCAAGATCCTCAGGCAAGTGTTTTTCATAGATGATTGGAGTTCACACTTTAATATTCCTATTTCCCACGGAAACTAGAGAAACCAAACTCGAACCATTTTTCAATGCAGTAAGGAGGTTCGGCTTAAGAAGATTTTATTTAAAAAATCAAAAAAACCTGGAGAGACAGAACGAAGACTGCTTCTTGATCCTGAAGCCTTGATAAGGCCGGGAACGCCTGACTCTCCCCCCTGAGACCCTCTGGTCCCCTTCCTCCCCACCTCCATAATTAAACATGCTTCGTCCTCAGCTGGTGTGACAGTAACAGCTTCAGTCACGTGGCTGTCGATTTACAATCTGCTTATGGAGCCGCTTGTAATTCTCACTCCAAAGCATAGCGACAGCTCATTTAGAATCAATCAGACATTTATTAATAGAAAACCAAGGGGTACAGTCTCTTGATTGAAATTCTCTAGTTTCTTGGCAAGGGCAAGAGCAGGGGGTGAATAATCACAGGTCGGGGTTGGGGGAGGCCATGTTGTGTCTGGGAAAGAGTCCACTCTTGGAAGTCAGACAGAGGAAGGTTCAAAGCCCGACTCTGCTGCTTTTTAGCTGTGTGTTCTAGGCAAGTAATGAAACCCAGCTGAGTCTCCATTTCTTTCAAGAGGTTGTTGTGAGTCTTAAAGATAATGAAAATAAAAGGCCTGACGCTTAGGAAGGACTTAATAACCAGCAACCGTTATAAATGAGAGAGTTATAAAGATGGAAAGTGGAGTGAAACAAAACGAAAATCATGATTTAAGGTTGACTACTAAAGGAGTGGGATAATTTAACCCAGCAGCTGCTTTCAAGCAGAAGTACTTTTAAGTACTTCTTAAGAGGATGGGTGGTACCAGGAGAAAACAGAGAAAGGCAGAATTGTAGAGCCCTGTAAGGAGGAACTCATGACGGTGAGCTTTGTTTTTTGTTGTTTTGTTTGCATTTTGTTTTGTTACCAGAAACGTAACTAAGGGAATGTCTTGCAGTATCTTCTCAGGTCTTTGGTCCAGTGTGTGATCTCATCTTTGTGGCATAGGTGATCCTGCTGGAAGCCCAACAAACAGTAACCTGTATGGTGCCTAGTACATACCAAGTCCTTGTTGAATAGTCGTTGAATAAAAGAATGAATGAATGAGAAGTAAATTATTTAACAGACCTAATGATCCCATAAGAACACTTGGGCTTCATGAAAAAGGAAGAAATTGATGCTAACACCCAATTTCTTCCTCTGTGTCCTACTTTCTTACATCTAAATGTGTTAAATATTCTTCCTGGCAAAGGCATTTGGGAAAAAAAAAAAAAGGAAACAAACAAAAAAACCTCAGAAATGTCCAGATGGATCTGACATGGGTGACAGTCCCCAGAAGTGAAAAAGCTCCAAGACTGATGAATAGAAGTCCTCCCTCCAAACTGAGCCAGTGGAGTCTCATCCAACATTTTCCATTTGAATTGTTTACAGCCAGAAAGATGAAACTGACTCTAGTCTTTTAGCCTCCCATCTCCGCTGCGTCAGCTCAGGCGCCTTGGGCAGTGCTGGGCATGACCACTGTGAGCAGAGCTGTCTCCGTCCCGGATCTGCCCCACTTTTTTTGCTTTCTTATCTCTTCTCTCCAGCACCTTCCTCTTTTTTCTCCCTTTCCCCCCTCTTTCCTTGTGCCTTCCTTTTCCTTTTCTTTCTCATCTTTCTTTACCTGTGCTCAGGGATTGTAATTCAACATCAGTGTTACTCAGGGGTAAAGAACGTGCTGCTTTTTCACTGAAAGTTGTCTTGTCACCTGGGGTCCCAGAAGACTCTGAGTGTAGGTCCACATTCAAGATCTTAACATGACTAATCCATTTAAACTCCACAGCAGTGAGAGCCAGAAATCCTTCCATGAATTTCCCTCCTCCCGAAAAATGTATCCGAAGTCATCTTGTCCTACCCCACCTAACCCAAGATGACTCCAATTGCCATCTTCCAAGACTTTTATTAGAGATTAGTGTTGCTGAGTGTATCAGCCATAGCAGCTGCATAGAATGATTTCAGTGACGCCTGCTTCAAAGTCCATTTTGAAATTTGTACCCATCTTTTCTCTGAGCTGTAGCTCCTGGTAACTTGTATTACTCATCCTATAGAAATGTAGCTTCTTAAACCCATCACACCTCTGCTCAAAACCTCCAAAGGCTCCCCATTTTCCATAGGATAAAGTCCAAATGCTCTGTCACTTGGAACCCTGAAAAACCTGCCCCACTTTCCCTTTTCAGTAGCATCTTTGTCCAGACACACCATCCTCCCTTCTACTGCCTCAGCGTTCACTGCACCTTCCTGCCTCCTGCCTTTGCTGTCCTTCACTTGTATCCCTTTTCCCTTTCTCCATCTCGACCTAACTGGGAACCCTCTTTCTAGGTCCTACTTAAATACTCCTCCCTAGCAATCTGACCTGATTACCCCAACATGAAATAATTACATCTTCACTGCTATCCAAAGCTCTGATGTGCTTACCTTATGCAGCCCCGTGTTACAGACAGCAGCTACCACATGTCGGGCACCTGCCTCAGGCTCAGGACTGCTCCAGACAACTCACACAAGTGATGTTCGCTCCTCACCAGTCCCATTTGACAGAAGAAGTAGCAGAGATCGTGCCCAAGGTCACACAGCTGGGAATTGAAACCAGGTGTATTGGACTCCAGGTCTCATTCTATTACATCAGGCTATCCCACAAGAGATAAAGCCTGGGCACTCTTATTCATGCTCATTCATTCAAAAGCATTTATGTGTGTAGATCAGGCCCAGGCATGATGCTGAGAGCCTAGTGTGGGACCAGACAAGTGATCCAGGGCTTAGGTAAGAACCAAGGCAGCAGGTATGAATTACTGTTTTCAACACCTACATATCTCATCTGAGATTATAAACTTTTTGAATATATGTGTGTAACCCACAATTCATTTTTTACTATATGAGTAAATGTCTTTCTCTTTAAAGAAATGGACTTAAGTTTATGTAGTTTATGTGCTTTCATATGCTATGTTCTTTGAGACCATGTAATTCTTAAAAATACAGAAGCCTAGTTCTGGAGAGGGTCAGCCATCTGCCTAGAGTTGCGTAACAAAATAGTGGCAGGGCCAGGATGAGAAGGCTGGTCCTGGGCGCTGGCTGGGCTATTTTCTACTTGCCCACAGTGGAGGTAAAGACCGTAGTCCCTTTGCTACTGCTCAGGCAGTTTATATACTTTCTCTCGCTGAGTTAGTTGTCAGCATGTAATTCTGGATTGTTTCCAGGCTGGAGCCTTCAAGTCCAGGTCAGCAGAGGCCTGTGAGTTGCAGTGAGAAATTTCAAATCTGACACTTGCCAGTTCCCATTGAGCTCCGGGTGAGAAATATCCCTGGCCTCGTCCATATTTAATATCACAGTCAGCCAGTGGAAGATTTCACCTCCAGGTAAAGACGTTCAAAACAAAGGTTTGTCATTTTAGTGCCATTCAACTGAGGCAGGTCATAGGGCCACTCTCGCTTACCTCACTGAACTTCCCAGGGTGTGGGGCTTGGGACAAAGGCCAGTTTTCTCTGTACCTCTTCCCTTCCCACCCCGGGGTGGTCAGACAGATGCCCATGATGACAAAGCCGTTGACAGAGTTTCTGGGAGCTCAACCTCTAAGCACACTAGACTTGCAATTCTAGTCTAACTTTGAACCATTCAACCTCTCGTGGCCCCCCTTTCCTCATCTTTTTCTTTATTTCTTTTTGCTTATAAGCTGGTCTTTTTATATCACATAAATTTTTTTAACATCTTTATTGGAGTATAATTGCTTTACAATGTTGTGTTAGTTTCTGCTGTACAACAAAGTGAATTAGCTATATGTATACATATATCCCCATATCCCCTTCCTCTTGCGCCTCCCTCCCAACCTCACATAAATTTTTTATGTATTCTCTTTTGTTAATAAGGAAGGAGGGAGAAGAGAATCAATACATTCTTCAATTTACCATTATTCATATAAATAGTACATTGCCAGTTTCCACTTTTTAAAATTCTTTTGTTAAAAATTTTATTGGAAAAAAAAAAAAAAAAAATTTTATTGGAGTATAGTTGATTTACAATGTTGTGTTAGTTTCAGGTGTACAGCAAAGTGATTCAGTTATACATATACATATATTCATTCTTTTTCAGATTCTTTACCCATATAGGTTATTACAGAGTGTTGAGTTGAGTTCCCTGTGCTCTACAGTGGGTCCTTGCTGGTTATCTATTTTATATGTAGTAGTGTGTGTTTGTTAATCCCAAGTTCGTAATTTATCCCTTCCTTCCTCCCCGCCATGTTTCCCCTCTGGTAACCATAAGTTTGTTTTCAAAATCTGTGAGTCTCTTTCTATTCTGTAAATAAGTTCACTTGTATCATTTTAAAAAAAAATTAGATTCTGCATATGAGTAATAACATGATTTTTGTCTTTTCTGATTTATTTCACTTAGTATGATGATCTCAAGGTTCATCCATGTTGCTGCAAATGGCATTATTTCATTCTTTTTTATGGCTGAGTAATATTCCATTGTGTATATATACCACATCTTCTTTATCCACTCCTCTGTTGGTGGACACTTAGGTTGCTTCCATGTCTTGGCTATTGTAAATAGTGCTGCAATGAACATTGGGGTGCATGTATCTTTTCGAATTATGGTTTTCTCTGGATATGTGCCCAGGAGTGGGATTGCTGCATCATATGGTAATTCTATTTTTAGTTTTTTAAGGAACCTCCATACTGTTCTCCATAGTGATTGTACCAATTTACATTCCCACCAACAGTGCAGGAGGGTTAATAGCACTCCATCATAACTTGACTTTTGAGGACTAACTGAAATAACCATGAAAGCACTTTGTAAACTATAAATCACTATATGAGCACAAAGTTCCAAATCTTCAGGTTGTGTCAGGCAAATGCCTGAATTCCTTCAGGATACAAAATGCTGCGGAGGTGGGGTGATTAGTATCCAGAAACGGAGAAAATAGCCTTCTTTGCAGATATCTGTTTAAATATGTCTCATTGCACCCAGGAAACATGTCATTCTTAGAGGGATCTGCTTTTCTTCATCCTCACAAAGAACAGAGTGAGAGGTAATTGTCAGTCAGTAAACACCACATGCTCATTTATTTATTCCTTCAAAGGACATTTACTAAGCACTGAGATGTAGCAGGCAATACACTGAGCTAAGTGCTAGGAATACAGAGATTAATATCAATGTACATGTATAAACATTTAGAAAAAAGTCTGGAAGGATGTCCCCCAAAGGTTCCTTCCTGTTTTCCTTCCTTAAGTAAAATTAATTTCACAGAACTCACAGACCTGAGTCAAAGTAAGTCAAGGCTAGTTCTGGCTCTGTGGTGTCTGTGCTGCTGTCCTTAGGCACCTCCCCTTGCAAAGCCAAGACAAACACAAAAACATGACATTGACCAGCAGAAGCAGCATAGATAGCTCTGTCTTCCTGGGGGACCGTTTTTATCTTTGAGGAAACTTTTCCAAAGTGATTGAAGAGTTCCCTTCATTTCTCGTTTGTCTGAATCAGGTCACATGTCCATCCTAAATCACTGGAAAAGGGAACAGTATTACTGGTTTAGACCAGTGATTCTCAAAGTGTGCTCCAGGGACACTTGTGGGACCCTGATCCGTATCAGAGGCCTCTATAGGTCAAAACTATGTTCATTATAATACTAAGATTTTTTTTCCTTTTTCATTCTCATTCTCTCACAAGTGTACAGAAAATACAAAAGGTTTATAGATATGAAACTACCACTTTTTGAGGGTTTTTTTTCTATTCCTGTTTTTTTTTTAAATTGTGGTATAGTTGATGTACAGTATAATATGTTTCAGGTGTACAACATAGTGATTCACAGTTCTGAAATGTTATACTCCATTTATAGTCATTATAAAATGTTGGCTATATTCCTTCTGCTGTACAATATATCCTCGTAGCTTGTTTTATACATAGTAGTTTGTACCTCTTAATTCCCTACCCTTATCCTTCTCCTTCCTCCTTCCCCCTCACCATTGGTGACCACTATTTTGTTCTCTATATCCCACTTTTTGAGTTCTGATATAGTACCAAATCAGAATATCAACAATTACCTATAAAAGTATTAAAATACCCTTCCTTTTTCTAACTACCTATCTGTGAGACCACATTTTCTCCTATATTTTTTTAACCAAAACATATCACAACAGATTGAATGCAGAAGCAGATATGAAAGTTCAGGTGTCTATTAAACCAGACATTAGAAAGATTTGCAAAAATGTAAAACAATGCCACATTTCTCACCAAATATTTTTTTGTTTTGGAAAATATATTACTTTTCATAAAAAAGTGTTATGTGCAACAGATTTATTATTGTTATTATTATTTTTTTTTAATGCTATTCTTGTCTGCTTACATTCTTTTTTTTTTATGTATGTATTATGTATGTATGTATGGCTGTGTTGGGTCTTCGTTTCTGTGCGAGGGCTTTCTCTAGTTGTGGCAAGCGGGGGCCACTCTTCATAGCGGCGCAGGGGCCACTCTTCATCGCGGTGCGCGGGCCTCTCATTGCCAAGCACAGGCTCCAGACGCGCAGGCTCAGTAATTGTGGCTCACGGGCCGAGTTGCTCCGCGGCATGTGGGATCTTCCCAGACCAGGGCTCGAACCCGCATCCCCTGCACTGGCAGGCAGACTCCCAACCACTGCGCCACCAGGGAAGCCCTATTATTGTTATTTTTAAAAGAATTAGTAAATATTTAAAAATTTGTTTTAACATCTAATACAGTAAAATTAACAAGACATAACCTACACAAACCAAAGCTCTTTGGGTTTTCAATAATCTTTAAGAGTGTAAAGGGTTCCTGAGACCAAAAAGTTTAAACAAGACTAGATATGTCACTGATCTGGTGTGGGGTGAAGTAGACACCAAACTTTGCCAGGAGGGAAGATGTAGGAAAACAGCTGTTGGTGAAGAACCCAGCAGTGCATACAGCCACTGTTTCTGAATTCTGGAATTATTGGTTATTGTTATTTTTGAGTTTCTTTATATATTGTATGAACTTTTAAATGAAAATATACTGCTTTTATGAGCAAAGAAAAATCAATAAGACAATTTTTACCTTGAAATAAATAAATGAAAACAAGGACAAATAAGATCCCTAGTTACAGAAGCAGAGAAGCAAACCACTGAGGATGGGCTGACTTCTTCCAAAATGCTTGGATGTGAAGAGAAGCGGAGGAAGTGGTGAGCGTTCGGGGGAGGGAGGGAGGAATTCTTTTAAAAAAGAGAAGCAAAAGCAGCATAAATGTATGCTGAAGGAAGGATCCAGTGGAGGAGGGACTGTAGAAGGTAGAAGAGGTGGAGACAACACGTGAAACAAGGTCCCCGAGGAAAGGGTGCCCAGGAGCAGAGGTAGAGGCAGAGAAAAGGAGCCCTCCTCCCAAGATGGGGTAAAGAGAACTGGACACATGCAAGGTGAAGTGGAGGCAGTTCTGATCCTGTGTATTTGTGACGATACCCATGCCAGAAACGGAGAGGTTAAGAAGCATGGAAGATACAACCTGTAAGGGGAGCAAGCAGCCCGATGAGAGAGTGCCAACTCAAAATTGAATAGGCACCAGATACCACTTACTCTTCATCCTGCTGGTAATGCTTGACTACTTGATGTAGGCAGACTCATTTCAATATTTTACACCCTTGACTTTCAAGTTACATGGGATTTTGAGCTCTTTAAACAATATTAACTCAAAAAAAGGAAAAGTAGTAATAATCAATGCTGAGTTCTTCCAGTAGCTCTGAAGCAATATAAAATTTAATCCTTTCTTTGTAGGAAATATAAATATGATTGATAATTTAATCCAGGGTCCAGCAAACTAAGGCTACAGGACAAATTCTGCTCATCACCTATTTTTGTTGAGCCTGAGAATTAAGAATGGTTTTTATATTTTTAAATAGTTGGGAAAAATCAAATGAATATTTTGTGACATGAAAGTTATATGAAATTCAAATTTCAGTGTCCATAAATTTCGTTGGAACACAGACAATTCAGTAAGAACATGCAGATATAATTAAAAATAAGCTAATTACAGTATAGAATTTTTATTTATCTATATCGATGTCTGGGAGGGTTTCCAAGAGAAAGTGCTTTTCACATTTGGAAGAAGATAAGGGCCACAGCTTGGCAGGAAATGGGAAGGTGAAGCCAGGCAAAAGTGTTTGCTGAATATTCCCTCGGGACGCTGGGCATCATGGGCAGAGAGCTTCCCCGGGAGTGGTGTGGCCAGTGTGGCCGGTGGGGTACAGAGGGCGGCGCCTTCAGCTGAGGTGGTGCCTTCTCTGTTTACCCCATTGTTTGAGCGCATGTGGACAGAGTTGTGAAGCACGGCAGAGGGAATACAAGCGCAATGTAGGGTCCTGGACCTTGCCTGCAGAATACCGCAATCTACCTGAGAGCTGAGACTTACTCAATGCAAAAAGTTAGTGAAAACTCACAGACTGCAGTGTCTGGTACTGATTGTATATGCAATGGGATAGACTGGGATAAGTATAAAGAATGCCTGAACTGAATAAAGATCTCCCAAATGCTCTTCCAGAATGGTCTCCCAAAATGACTGAGGGAAACTTTTGAATGGACATCTTATTTTTCGGCCCTGCTTAACATTGTTCAGATATCACAGCTACTTTGAGGCCCAACCCCTCTTTCCAAATGTTTTTTTTCTCTCTCCACTCCTCCCTTCCAATCTACCCCTCCTGTCTTTTTCCCACTTCCTTCTTTTCTTGCTCTTTTCTCATCATTTCTTTCTCCTCTTATCTTGATGAAAGAAGAAAAACTTAGCAATGAAATACAGAATGTTCATTTGCGAGAAGAGATTATCACTAGACGAAAAGACAATTCTCACCCCTTTAAGAAACAACTTTAATAATCTATAATCTCTAGCTGCTTTCAATCCTACTGTTTACACAGGCATAATTTTACATAATTGCTTTCATAAAGTCTATATCAAAGAAATTTTTGCTGAAGTCAGAAATTAGAGACGTATGTGCATTCTCCCTAGTTTTAATGGTCCACTGCTCACTTAACCCAGAGTCAGGGCTGCAATAAACAGACACTTTCATTGCAGTAGGATGCAAGTGAGTTCTATAAAGAAAAAAATACAAGGAAAAAAAATCACCCACTCTCCGATAAACAATGCCGTAGGGTAGGAATGCTCTCAGGAGTCCCTTATCTTCCAAACACAGAACCAACCTGCCAAATTGACAGAGTCCCTATAGCTGGATAAAGACCCTCACTCTCTCTTCTCCCTCATCCAATAGCATGCTAGAAAATAAGCCTGTTCATTTCAAGGCATGGGCTGCTTTATACATCTATAAGCTTTCATTTCATGTAAGTGCCAGTTTGGGAATCTGTGATTAGCAGGCTGCAAAATCACTTAACCCAATTTTGATATTCTTTAGAGAAAAGTTATGTGCTTAGCCAGCCAACCTTTCCATTGGATGCCGACTTCTGGGGCTACAAGTTTAAGACACAGCCAAGCAAAAATCAACTCCTTAGTGAACCAGCAGGCATTTTCACTTAAATCTTGAATAAAGAATCAGTCTGGGCCTGGGGATTTTTCTTATTTAATCTTCATCATAACTCTGATGGTACAGGAAATATAATTACCCATTTTACAGATGGGGAAACTGAGGCTTGGTCACATATCAGAATTACACAAGTGGTTCATGGTGAGATCAGATTCCAGTTGAAGCAGTCTGATTCCTGCCTGGGCAGACTAACTCATGAGTTTGTATCCTGAACCCTCACATCATGCTGCTTCCTCAGACCTTGTTGGAGGGCTGTCTCTTCTGTGAAGCCCCCCTGCCCACCTGTCTCCCTGTCCTTCCTGTCTCCTCCCGGAGCATCCCCAAACTTTTGTAGAACCCTCCTCACAGCTCTTATTTGTACTGTGGCTCCCCAAGGTCAGGAGAAATGCCATTTTGATCTTTGTAATGCCAACACGTAGCTCAAGGTATTTTCTCAGTAGGTGTTTGTAGGCTGCAGTGGATGGTCTATGAAATGCATCCTGTTACCAGGAAGGGTCTTAGAGAGCATGTGTATGTTCTGTATGGTGCCAATTTATATCCTCACAACTCACCTTTTAGTCATTCCTTCTCCCCTCCTTTTTGTTAGACCTTGGAACTTTTCCCCCTAATTGCAACTCTATCACAATTACCCTTTCCTCCATCCAACACGTAACATGCATTTATTTTTGATTTTGGTTTAATGTGTTTCTCTTGGGAGACTATGAGCTCCTTTCTTTGTTATTTGTATTTGTTTGTTAGAGACTACAAATTCTAAGACAGAATAAATTTTGTAATCTTGGAAGAGGACCTTAAATCTAGTAAATGCTTAATAAATTAACAAATATAATTCTCCTGGCACATCTTTCAATGTAGCACCACACGCAATTCAACATTCTCTCAAGATTTGTTCATTCATTCATTCATTGAGTAAATGAATAAATGGCTATTACATACAAAGTCACATGTTATAGACTGAGAATACAAAGATGAGACTGATAGGAACTTAGCTTTCAGGAAGTATGTCTACAAAAAGAAAGAAGGAATGTTCCACCAAAAAGAAACAGAGAATGTGCTATGACCATTCCCAGCCAAACAGATTAAAGAAGACTTCATGGAGAAAAAGGACTTTGCACAAGGCCTTAAGGATCAGTAATATTTAGAAATTTGGCTAGAAATTTGGCAAAGAAAGAGACAGATGGGCATTCCAGATGGAGCAAAGAATTTGAGCAAAAGTGAAAAAGTGGGAAAGCCTGGGGCATGTGCTTGGAACAGAGTAAATTTCACTTGCTGGGGCATGGAGTGGGGAGAGAGGAAGGGTAAGAAGTGGAGATGGAAATGTTTGTGAATGCCAGGTGATGAAGAAATCCAAAAGAGGCTCAAGACATCAAGCCACTGGAAGACTTCCCCTAATTGGCATAGCTCATGGGTGCCAACTCTGTACCAACCAATGAAGGCCTCACAGGACCCTTGGCAACAGAGGATTGGCTGGTGCGTATTTTCTAACATCAGTCACCTCCTAACAGCTACTTCTACCTTGTAGCAGATTTTCATTTCTGGAAATATAATCCACATCATAATTATATTTATAAGTGGCTTTTGCACTTATTTAGCCTGGTGCATGCAAGGATTCCATTAACACAATATTAGGAGCGTCCATAACACCTTGGGAGGAGACTGGCCCCTGATTCTCCTTCCCACCACCAAATCCTTCCCATCACTCACCCCCATTACAAGATAGGAGTGAAGCCCAAGGCAGTTTGAGCAGCACACAGTAGATTCAAGATATCCAGGGACTTGACCCCCTGTGTTGCAATTGGAGACGGTATTCCAGATATAGGAGGATGGTGCCATAGGAAGGACATACCCAGATAGGAAAGCATCATTATTGCTGTTGAAATCATCATTAGATGATCCAGAGCCTGTTGTACATGGCACAGAGCTGGCTGCTATACACAGGAAACATTCTCTGTGACCTTGAGTAAATTCCTTTGCCTTCCTAGGAGAGGATGCCAGAGGTTGCCGCCTTGCAAGAATATTGTGAAGATCTACAAGGTAATATATATAAAAGACTTAACAGTTGCTAATATATAAGGGGTGCTCAATAAATAGTAACTAAGGATGTATTGCTTAAAATTTTAAAGGTGCTTATATTTTATTGTATGTGTGTGTTTTCATATACATATATCTACACGTATACATATAGATGCACAGCGAGTTTTCACAATATCCTGATGAGATAGGGAAATTTCCCAAAGAAATGAATCCCATAGGACAGGTGAGGCATTTGTATGAGGTCACACAATGAGAGGATGGCTTGGGTCAGAACCCAAGGCTCCCTTTTCTAGGACCAGGCTCTTTTCTGCACAGCATGGTGCCCAAATGCACTTCAAGACCACCTATGTATAATTATAAATGAGAATCAGGAAATGAGCTGAGAGGATTCTACAACCGGAGAAGTCAGGGGAAGGAAACTGTCAGTTCTCCTTTAGGTTGCTGTTTTTTGACAAAGTATATCTAGTTTTTCTGCATCTTCTACATAGAGGCCACTTTATAAGCTGTCAGTCATCTTCTTCTCCTCTCTTCTGGGGTTTCTTTAAATTCTTGGTGAGGTTCCTTCAGAGACAGGAGCCCCAAATTGAGTTTACTCTTTCAATAAAGGCCAGACTGAGCTGAGGGCAGAGGCTCTCTGTGTTTTTCATGGCCAGGGTGCACATTTCATCTTTGTATCCCCAGCACCCTGTACCTCGTGGCTGTGTATTCTCAGGGCAACTTGAAGAGCTGTCGTGAGTCTAGTTTTAAGTATCAAGGTCCACAGGTCCGGTTATACCGGGATTGGCTGGAGGTCAAAGCTGGGCAACAAGGTCAGAGGATGGGGCAGCAGGCAGGCAAGGAGGAAATGGATCAAACGAGGCTGATCCAGAGGAGTGGCCAGGAAAGCAAAGAGGCTCAGGCTGGGGCCATGTCTGAGAAGCAGTAAGAGCAGGGGTGCCCATGCTCCAGGCCAGAGACACTGCGGAACTCCGGCTGCTCCAGCTGGCTTTCTTCCCTCTTACTTCATATTCTAACGTTTTGGTCCAGAAGAATATAAACGGAAAGGCGTGACTTGGATGTCTCAGAGCGCTGAGGCAAATAAACCCAGAAAAAAAGAGAGGGCCAGAAATCTTCTGTTAGATAGTTTGACCGGGGTTACGCTGCGACAGTAAGTCGGAGGGTGCCAGGTGGACTAGTGGGCGTGGTTTTTTGCGGCAGAGTCAGTGGATGCAGACACGCCCCGCCTGGGCGTGACACAGCACCGTGGTTCAAGAAACCATAAAGCAGAACTAAAAACTCCACATCCAGGAGCTAACAAGATTCAAGCTGAAGAAAATCAGGTCACAGACTTAAGGGAGTTTTACTTGAACTTTTAAACTTAGATTTTTTTTTCTCTTGGACTTGTAACAAAGAGTAGGAGGTAAGAGAAAGTGATGGACAGAGGCCTTGAGACCTTGTATCTAACTTTGCTCCCCGATGCTGCAGTGTGGACCCCAGATTCTAAAAGCATCATTGAGAAAAGAATAGGGACTTCCCTGGTGGCGCAGTGGTTAAGAATCCGCCTGCCAATGCAGGGGACGTGGGTTCGATCCCTGGTCCGGGAAATCCCACATGCCGTGGAGCAACTAAGCCCATGCGCCACAACTACTGAGCCTGCGCTCTAGAGCCTGCGTGCCACAACTACTGAAGCCTGCGTGCCTAGAGCCGGTGCTCCACAACAAGAGAAGCCACTGCAATGAGAAGCCCGCGCACCGCAACAAAGAGTAGCCTCCTCTAACTGCAACTAGAGAAAGCCCGCATGCAACAAAGAAGACCCAACAGCAGCCAAAAATAAATAAATAAATTTTTTAAAAAAAAGAAAAAAGAATAGGAAGTCAAAGCACTCTTGTGTTTTCTCATGCTAAAATCCACCAAAGAAGCAGGAAGAATGGAGGCCCTAGAGCCTCAACAAGTAACCCCACCTCTGCCTCTAGGGCAAGAAAAAGTCAGGGGCTCAAATTAAAGTGTTATCTTGCTGGCAAAGGAAGTGTGAAAAACTGCTGTGCCCTTTTCTAGCAACCCCAATAAGCTCATGTATTTTCATTTTGAGGTGTTAATGCCAGACAGAGGGGTTCCTATGGGTATTTAGGTCAAATGCTAGGATTTTTTTAACCCTTTAGAATTCCAGCCAAATTCCAAACACTCTAAATTGAGATCCTAAAACTGGAACCTTAACAGAGTAATCACTAATATTGTGGGTTTTTAAAAAGCCACCTGATCTTAGAGCTGCAGTGTCTCTTTCTGCCCTCCTAAAATGATCCCTGTGGGAAACTTCTGTCATGTTGTGCAGTGGCCCGTCCCTCCCCACTCCTTCCATTCCCATTTGTGGTTAAATCCAGGCTGGCTCCCTGATGGGGGAGGATTCCCTTCCTTTCTTGGTCGCTCCCCAGAGAATTATTTCTGGTTTTAAGACAAAGGAAAAGTCATCTCTTCCAAGCTTTTTTACCCAGGCAGGTCTCCGCAGGCCATTGGGAAGCCCTAAACCTGGCACTAAAAGGCAACTTTCAAAGAAGCCAAACTCAGAAACAGAGTAGAATGGTGGTTGCCAGTAGCTGGAGGGTGGGGGAATTGGGGAGAAGTTGGGCAAAGGATACAAATTCCCAGCTACAAGATAAGGTCTGGGGATCTAATGCACAGCATGGTGACTGTAATTAACATTATTGTATTATATATATAAAAGTTGTTAAAAGAGTAGATCTTAAATGTTATCACCACACCTGCACACTCAGATCTTAATTACATGAGGGGATGGAGGTGTTAACTAACCTTATTGTGGTCATCATTTTGCAATATATACATGTACCTAGACATCACACTGTACGCCTTAAATGTGCATTGTTATATTTCAGTAATAGTAAAGCTGGAAGCAAACATAAACAAAATGAAGACCAGAATTAAAACAAAGTTAAGTGGTTGATGATAATTCCTGGGGTTTCTTCCTAAGGATGGTCAGTGTAGAGAAATCACTTAAATTGGAATTAAAATATACAAAGCAAGATGGTTCAAGGGGAACCCCTGGCTTCTAGGAAAATACGTTATTAATCACAGGGGCATTTTACCTGGGAAGTAGCTGAGCCTGAAGCATGATAGAAGGTGTGCACTGTGTGTGACAGCAGCCTGGTGCTGGTGGCAGAGCACATGCAGAACGTTCAGTCTTTTAACCATCATTTTTTTAAAAAAAAAGTCCCTGAGAATGAACCAGTCTGTCAAGAAATTATTGGGTTAGCCAAAAAGTTCATTTGGGTTTTTCCGTTAAGATTGTACCAAAAACCCGAACAGACTTCTTGGCCAGCCCAATATTAACAATCCACTGTTCATCCTGGAAAGATAAATGAAATCAACTCTCTCTCTTTCTCCCCTAGTACCAACTGTCACTAAACCCTAAGAAGCCCCAGCTTCCAAGAAGGCACAGGAAGGTTCACTCAGACACCAACTAGCTACCTGAGGAGCATGGTGTGAGGAGTTAAGAGTTAAGGGAATTCAGTAGGCAGGGTCATACACAATTATGCACAGAAATCAGTAACTTTCATCTATACAAATAACAAACATAAGATATGATGAAAGAAAAGACCTATTTTATAACAATTTAAAAAAATATCTGAGAATAAATAATATGCAAAATGAATAGAACATCAAAATGCTGAAACTAAACTGATTGGGAAACTTGTCTAAGTGAAAAGGCTTACTGTGCTCTTTGGCAGTCAGACAGAGCATTATTAAGAAGTCAGTTCTCCCTTACATATCTATAAATTTAATGTGCTTTCAAGAAATACCAAGTTTTTTTTCTAACCAGTCAAACTGAATCTAGACTTGATACGGAAAAATACATATACAAGGATATCCTTAAAATGTTTTCAACGAAATATAATGGGAGTGCAAGCCTTAACAGATACTAAATGTATTCTAAAGTTACATTAATATAAATTGTGCAATTTATATCAATGCACAATTAATATAAATCTGTCTACTCATTTATTGTACAATTAATCTGTCTACTCATGCAGTGAATAGACAGATCATGAAATAGAAACTTTTTTTAAAAACCACAAATACATACGGCAAATTGGTATATAATCAGGCTAGGATTCTAGTGCCCACTGATGTTTATGTAGAGAAAGAGATTATTGAATAGCTGACTTAGGGATGATATGACAACCATTTGGGGAAAAGATTAAGCTGAAACCATACTTCATACCTAACACCAGAATAAACTCCAAATGAATCAGAGATTTATATGTGAAACGTGGGACTGTAAACGTACCAAAATAGACGTGGGAGAGTTCTTTTATAATCCCAACCGGGGAAGACCTTTCTGACTATGATACAACACTAGAAGCCATAGAATAAAATATTGAGAAATTCAATAACATCAGATAAAAAGTCCATGTATGAAAAATCACCATAAACAAAGTTTAAAAAAAGATAACCTAGGGAAAATATTTATAACATATATTAAACTAACAAACCAATAAAAAAATTGACAGAGGGTATGAACACACAGTTCCCCCAAAAGGTATATACATTATTGTCAAATATATGAAAAAAATGCTTCACCTCATTATTAATAAAAGAAATACAAGTAAAAACTACAATGAGATACTATCTCTCCTATCAAAGTTCAAAATTTTCACAACCTGCTTTCATGTTGGCAAGCACTCTCATATATCATTGGCAGGAGTGTAAATTGATACAGCTCTCCATAAGGAGAGTAATTCCTCAAAAACTTCAAAAATTATAAATACATATGTCCTGTGACCAACCAATTTCACTTCTGGGAATTTATCCTTCATAGTCGTACAAAATTATATATGCACATAGTTATTCAATGCGTCATTGCCTGTTATAACAAATGATTGGAAACAATCTAAATATTAATAAGAGAATGGTTAAATAATTGTGGTAGATTTATCCAGTGGAATAGTATATAGCCATAAACAACAGTGGGGAGCCCTTAAGGCAAGTTGCAAGAGAGTGTAGAATATTCTACCATTTATTGAAAAAAAAAAGGATATGTAAACATACTTGATAGTATATGGAGAGAATAACACTGGAAGTTACACAAGTTGACTTTGGGGAGGAAAACCTGGTGTCTGGGAGAGGTGGAAGGTAAAATCTTCAGGATATATATACCCTTTTAACTTTTTGAATTTGAACCAAGTAGATGTCTATTTTTAAAAATCAGGAAATACAATTTTAAAAGAATTTACTGGATACAAAGAAAAACAAAACAAACAAAAACTAATAGATGTGCCTGTAAGGCATAAATGTCAGTGCACAAACAGACCTAGTGGGCGTTCTCAGCCGGCAGACTGGGCAGCAGAGCGACTTTGGTGGCATGTGATAGAAAGAGCTTGGAATGTGGAGCTGTCAAAGTATAACTTCTGAAAACACAATTCTCCTACAAAATAGGGTTGTGATGATGACTAAATAAGATGTGTGTGTGTCAGTTTTATACACTAAGTCCTATACAAAACTATACAGATATTTAGTATCAGGATGGGGTTGTGGCATCCCAACCTTGTACTTATTTCAGGTTCTGTTTTGAGAGTCAATTCTCTTAGGGAACGCTTTCTAGAAAAAATGACCTTGAACAGCATTATAAGGAGAGGAAGAGATGTGATGTGGCTGTCAGGAGGTGGGAGGTTGTCCCAGACATAAGTGACAGTTTGGACAAAGACTTAGAGGAAGGAAAGGGTGAGCCTATCCCAAGAGACCACAAAACTGCCAGCCTCACAGGCTGATGGGAGATGCGAGCTGACGTGTTTGATGGGCAGACACCGCAACATCATAATAACTCACCTATCCCAAGAAACATCAGGGTGGCGCCTGTCAAAATTTCCCCCAAACACCTCTAAAAAGAGAAGAAAGAAAATAACTCTCCAAATAGGCCACTGCAGTTGGGACACTTCTTTAAAATTCCTGTGTTTTCTTCATAAATTCATGAGAATTTTACGTTCTAGTCCATCACATTCCCAAGATTATTTTACTTTATTTATTTTTAAAAATAAATTTATTTTTAAAAATAAATTTATTTTTAAAAATAAATTTATTTATTTTTGGCTGTGTTGGGTCTTCGTTGCTACTCGCAGGCTTTCTCTAGTTGCGGCAGGTGGGGGCTACTCTTCGTTGGGGTGCGTGGGCTTCTCATTGCAGTGGCTTCTCGTTGCAGAGCACGGGCTCTAGGCACGTGGGCTTCAGTAATTGTGGCTTGGGGGCTCAGTAGTGTGGCTTGCGGGCTCTAGAGCGCAGGGTCAGTAGTTGTGGCACACAGGCTTACTTGTTCCGTGGCATGTGGGATCTTCCCAGACCAGGGCTCGAACCCGTGTCCCCTGCATTGGCAGGTGGATTCTTAACCACTGTGCCACCAGGGAAGTCCCCCAATATTTTTTTTTTTTTTTTTTAAGTGAGAACTATACTCTTCCGTTTCTTTTTTTTTTAATTTTACACTTTATTTATTTATTTATTTATTTTTGGCTGTGTTGGGTCTTCGTTTCTGTGCGAGGGCTTTCTCTAGTTGCGGCGAGCGGGGGCCACTCTTCATCGCGGTGCGCAGGCCTCTCACTATCGCGGCCTCTCTTGTTGCGGAGCACAGGCTCCAGACGCGCAGGCTCAGTAGTTGTGGCTCACAGGCCTAGTTGCCCCGCGGCATGTGGGATCTTCCCAGACCAGGGCTCAAACCCGTGTCCCTGCATTGGCAGGCAGACTCTCAACCACTGCGCCACCAGGGAAGCCCCCCCCAAGATTATTTTAATATTAAGAAAAATAGTCCCCCCGCCGAGAAAAATAAATCTTTGGTAAATCCGAATTCCACCAAGATGTTCCATATTTATACTGAGGTTCCCATGACCCAAGAGGCTTAAGTATCCTACTCTGAAAAGCACTGTACTATTAGCACCTTACTATGATATTGTTCATGACATCTCAGTGATAAAGACTACCACACAGAAGAGTCCACACTTGACTGAGGACCTCTTAGCACTCAAGGAGCCAGAACTTGGAAAGGGACCAAAAAGAGGGCATGCCCTAGGCAGTAATTCCACTCCACAGCAATGTTTCCTTCCAGCCTTCTCTGTAGGCCCTCATCTTTGCAAAGACTTCCATGACCCATGAGCCCCGCCTAAGCCCTTCTTGATTCTTGGAGGACTGACTCGTTTAGGGAGATTTATGACTACTTGATTTGGTCCAAATTCCTCATTCTTTTGCCTCCTTTAGTTTCTCTGCTCCATTATTGGGTGTGGAAGTGGAGCCCTAGAAGGGGGCAAGGCAGGGAAGGGCGGTGCTGTAGACTCAGAACAGAGATTTATTTCCATGAGAGGGAAGAGCAGTCTGAAATCTGTGACTTGGAGACCACCCAGACTTAACAGCTCGTACCTACTGCATAGGGCCCCTTGAACCACGCACACATTTCTACTCTCTGGAGCCTCAACCCTGGGACAGAATTATTACCTGTTGATGATTCGGACCAGACTGCTGAACACAGAAAGGACTCTAGTAAATTCAGACCGCAGCTCTTCTTCTTCTTCTTTTTTAATAAATTTATTTATTTAGGCTGCGTTGGGTCTTCGTTGCTGTGCACGGGCTTTCTCTAGTTGCGGCGACCGGGGGCTACTCTTCCTTGCGGTGTGCGGGCTTCTCGTTGTGGTGGCTTCTCTTGTTTCAGAGTTCGGGCTCTAGGTGCGCGGGCTTCAGGAGTTGCGGCTCGAGGGTTCTAGAACGCAGGCTCAGTAGTGTGGCGCATGGGCTTAGTTGCCCCGCGGCATGTGGGATCTTCCCGGGCCAGGGCTCGAACCCCTGTCCCCTGCATTAGCAGGCGGATTCTTAACCACTGCGCCACCAGAGAAGTCCCCAGACTGTAGCTTTTCTAACTGGCTACTGTGTTGTGTGTTTTCCTTTGCTAGAGGCTGCATATTTTGCTCAGCGACTTGGTGGCAAAATTAATGAGTGCCTCTTTGTGTCTCAAAGAGGAATTAGAGGTTAGCTGATGATTCTTCCTTGATCCCTTCTTCCCTCAGAGCTTGTTTTTATTACCAGCAAAGGGGCGGGTGGACTGCAAAATAGGAGATCAGAAGAGCACGTAAAATATCTTTCCTTATTCGTTTCAAAATGGTGGAGGCTGGGGAGGGAATGCCGGGTGTAGACGAAATAGGTGAAACGGATTAGCTGCTGTGGCTAATTGTTGAAGTGGGGTGTCAGGAACATGGGGGTTCTTTACACTATCCTGTCTCCTTTTTTTTATGTTGGAAATTTTCCGTAAGAGATTTTTAAGAAATCCCTGACCTCATGGAGCTTATATTGTCTGTTTTACTCTCTGCTCCATCCTTTGGTGGCTGGTCCCCTTCTCTGCAGGGGCTCCCTGGCAGGGGTCTGCCTGCACCTCTCTGCAGAACTCTTGCCAATCTGAGGAGCAGCCTCTCCTGACATGGGGAGGGGAGGAGGAGGAGAAGGGCAGGGAAAAGGGAAGGGGGAGGGGGAGGGAAGACCAGGACCCCTAGGTTCTCACCTACAGGATCAGCCCTCCCCACCCCGCCAGCGAACAACTAAGACCAATTCTGAGATGAGAGCTACTACTCCTCACTAGACTTAGACTAATGCCTGAGAACCAGAATCCAAAGTGAAACTTAAAAATACAGACTTCCAGGCACCACCCCCAATCACCTTGGGGATGGGGAGGCAGGAATATGTCATTTTAAAAGCTCCCCTGTGACTCTGCTGCATCGCTAGATGTGGGAACCCCTGCACCAGGCCAGCACTTAGCATCAGGTTGGTGGGGCTGCCAGTGTGACCCAGAAGATGATAGCTCTAAAAGTTTGATTCAACCTGCTGTTCCACTGTGGACCGCTCTATTGCCCTACTGTTTGCCCTGATGGCACCTGGAGATCTTAGTACCCCCTTAACCACCCTGTTTGCTCATTCGTTTTCACTGTCTTTTAGCAGTCTTGTCCCAGTGGGCAGCTCTGGTTCTGCCTGGCGGCCCTTTCCTGATGTAAATAACTAACAATCCAAATTCAAGCTAGAGCACCAGTGACCATCTCACCAGGTGTCCTGTAGGTTCCTCAAACTCAACATAAATGGGGACTTCCCTGGTGGCGCAGTGGTTAAGACTCTGCACTCCCAATGCAGGGGGCCCGGATTTGATCCCTGGTCAGGGAACTAAATCCCACATGCATGCCACAACCAAGAGTTTGCATGCCACAACTAAGGAGCTGGCGAGCCGCAACTAAGGAGCCCACCTGCCACAACTAAGACCTGGTGCAACCAAATAAATAAATATTTTTTTAAAAAACAATGTAAATGGGGCTTCCCTGGTGGCGCAGTGGTTGAGAGTCTGCCTGCCAGTGCAGGGGACACGGGTTTGAGCCCTGGTCTGGGAAGATCCCACATGCCGCGGAGCAACTGGGCCCGTGAGCCACAACTACTGAGCCTGCGCGTCTGGGGCCTGTGCTCCGCAACAAGAGAGGCCGCGATAATGAGAGGCCTGTGCACCGCGATGAAGAGTGGTCCCCGCTTGCTGCAACTAGAGAAAGCCCTCGCACAGAAACGAAGACCCAACACAGCCATAAATAAATAAATTAAAAAAAAAAAAATTAACTGCTTCCACTTGTGTCCTCTTTATAAAAAAAAAAAACAAAAACAAACAAAAAACAAAAAACAAAAAAAAACAACGTAAATGAATTCACTGGTTCTCTTTTCTCAACCAGCTCCCTCTCCTGGCTTCTGTGTTTCTCTCTAGGCTTAGAACCATAATTCTTCTTGTCTCCCAGACTCGAAATCCACATTATGACTAACTTCTTTCCATCCCTCCCCATCCTCCATACTCGCTGTAATCAGTCACCAAGTCTCATTACTCTATTCAAAAATTTACATTCATCATCTCTTCCTTGAAGGCACATGGCCTCTGTCCCAACTCAGCCCTCTTTACCTCTCACTTGGAGCACTGAATGCCTTACAGGTTAACTTTCCACCTCTAGTTGGTCCCAATGCCCTCCCTCACCTCCACCACTTGCAGTCCCATGTCCTTCCTTTAAGGTGTTCCCAAGAAAATCCGACCGCTCTTCATAAAGACTGTGTTGCTCTCCAGATAAAAACCTTCAACAGTTTCCTTTGCTTACTGAATAAAGCCTAGACATTTTTTCAGTGATTTGGCCCAACTCCACCCTGATCTGCCCAAATGTTTCTTATGCTCCCACAAAATGTTACCACTCATGGATCCTTCAAAATCACTCCCATTCCTAACCTCTGAGCCTCTGCCCTTGCCATCTCCTCCATCTGGACTTCCACCCCCTTCTTACTAATGTATTGAAATGTTACCCATCCTTCAAGGCCTGAACTCAAAAGCCACCTTCTCCACGAAGACTTCCATGATCACCAGCCAGATGTGACATCATGCTCCTGACTCCCAAGACGAGTACACTTTCCTTAGGACAGTTTTCATGCACTGTTCTTACTGAGCTTATTTGATGATTGCCATAGCTTTCTTAGGAGACCATGTATTTCTTTGGGGTACATTTCTTCACTCTTTTTAATCTCCTCGCCTGTGTCTAACCTAATACTTTGCACAAAAAAGCTGCTCAAAAACTCTTAAGTATTGACAGACTGAATAAATGAAGAAATTAATAACAGATTCCATTGGCGCAAAGAAGGCTGATATTCAGGTGGTACGCTCATTATGACACATGCAGTATTAAATGTTGGAATATTTCCATTCTGGCTGGTGAGTTTAAGTGAGTTTAAGCTCTGGGCCCCTAGTTGCCCCCCAACTGCCCTGAATCCTCCTCCAAGAGTCTCTAAACCCCCTGTGTGACTCAGCAACTAAAGAAGGGACACGACACAGCAGAAGGTCTCCAGAGTTCGTTGATGCCTCCACAGTAACTTTGAATATCCCCCAGGGAGGTGGAGCAGCAGCGTAATCAAACAGGGTTAATGAGATGGACTTTCAGGCGGGAGACTGCTCTCATCTGGGCACCGGGAGAGCTAGAGACATAGAAACGATTTCCGCACACCTTAGAACGGTAATGTTAGATAGTGGATAGAGGGCATATTAATGTTTGTGTGGTGACTAGTGAAGCGCAGGTGGGTATTACTATTAGTAATAACAACCACCAGATTTAACAAAACACTTTTACTCACCTAATTTAATTTTCACCAGAACTCCTGGAAGCAACTGGTATTACCTTGTTTTACAAGTGGACAGAGAGTCCCAGAGGACCAGATAGATAGCAGTGTGCCTATGTTCCTGTAGTGAGAATACATGCCGTCTGCGTGCATGGAGCTTCTGCACTGTTTTATGCTGCTTCAGCATCAGGCACCAATGATCCTGCGCCCTTGAGAGAGAGAAATAGAAAAAGAGAGAGAGAGGAAGGAAGGAAGGGAAGAAAGGAAGAAAGAAAAAGGGAGAAAGAGGGAAGGAGAGAGGAGGGAAAAAAGGAAGGAAGACAGGAGGAAGGGGGGAGAGAGATGAAGGAGAGAGGGAGAGAAGAAGAAAGAAGGAAAGAAGAAAGAAAAAGAGTGAGAGAAACAAACTGAGAAGCAGAAACATTTGGGGGCCTTCCCAGGCCTTTTGGTCCCACGCCGCACCATATTAAGTGTATTAAAATATACTCAAACCCTAACCTTTTTAAGTGTGAAAATATTGCAATATTTTTTATAATTTTACTTTTGAAATTTGGCCTAGCAATGATTTCTTGGCGATCGCTGCACATAATCAGGAATTCTGCCAATGACGAAAAACTAGCCAGCAAGTTATTTTCAAATAGGTAAAAATCTTATGATAATAAATGTAACAAAGAAAATGGCATCATAGCATCTTTATAGATTTAGTGAGGTGCCTAATAAGTTCATTTTCACAGTTTTCTTTTTGTGTTGTGAAGCCAACTACATTTGTTAGATCTTCAACATTTTTAGGTCTCCAGCACTAGCATTGGGATAAACAGCCCTGACTGAAGGGGTCAGCAGAGGTCAACTGTGAACTTAACAGGAACACTTGAAGTACTACGGAAGTGCCAACAGTCGTCCCCTCCCCAAGGCATCTACATACATCTTCACAGGCTGCAGACCTTTGCTTCCATGGTGGAGTTCATTCCATCTCCCAGGGGCCTCCCCTCTTCTGGAAACTCCCTCCCCACTTTGGATCTGGCAGCACCAATGGGACACCAGCAGGAAGCTCTGCAGCCAAAGAGCTTGAGGTTGGCGAGCTCCCTGCCTCTCCCGTCCCTGGACCCAGAGAGAGAGGCACAGAGTGGTTAGCAGTGAACACTGTTTACTCGGGCCAACCTGCGTGCGTTCCCAGCCCAGGCTGCAGTCGCAGTTGACGCTAAACAGTCCTCCTTTACTTTGGGGGTTGCTATGACAGCCAGGAATTTGCAAACCAAACCAGACCTAAAGAATTCTGTCCTTGGCCCAAAAAACTAGTGGTTCCACATGGTTCTGCTTGTGGTTCCTGCTGTCCTCTTTGACACCCACCAGATGGAGGGATCTCTAAACCGGGGATTTGGAAACGTCCTAACGGAAAGGCTATTTCCAACCTGGCTGAAGCTGTGTTGGAAGGAATTTAGGTCTGATTGAAGAAACTTCTTGGCAAGAAAAGTTGGAAAATATGACAATAGGTCCCAGAGAAAACCTCATTACTCTCTCAAAAAATCTTTTGTATTTGTTTAGTGTTCTGTGGTTTGCTAAGCACGTTCACATAAATTATCTCATTGGATCTTCACATCTACCCAGCGAAGGAGTCAAAGCTGATGTTATTATATTCCACCAAAGACAAGGAACTTGAGGCTCAGTAAGAATAAGGTCAAACAGCTAACAAGCAGCAGAATTGAGATTTGAATCTGAGCTTTCTGATTCGAGATTTAGCCCTTTGAATTAGACCACGATGATCTCCAAAAGATAAACTGGGTCACGTTTGATCTGGACAGATTAGGAGCAGATTTTTTTTAAAGTAAGTGATGTTGTAGATGAATGATTTTTTTAATTGTCGTAAAATACACACATGAAATTTATCAACTTAACCAGTTTGAAGTGTACAGTGGCATTAAGTACATTCACATTGTTGTACAACCATCACCACCATCCATCTCTAGAACTCTTTTTAGCTCGCAAAACAAACTCTGTATCCATCAAACACCAACTCCTCATTCCCCCTTGCCCCCAGAAATCACCATTCTATTACTTTTAGTCTCTATGACTTTGACGTGTATATATACTTCATGCAAGTGTAGTCAAACAGTATTTATCCCTTTGTGATTGGCTTATGTCACTCAGCATAATGTCTTCAAGGTTTATCCATGTTGTAACGTGTCAGAATTTCCTTCCATTTTAAGGCCAAATAATATTCCATGTATGTATATGTCATATTTTGTTTATTCATCTGTGGATGGACATTTGTGTTGTTTCCATCTTTTGGCTATTGTAAAGGATGCTGCTATAAATATGGGTGTACAGATATCTCTTTGAGTCCCTGCCTTCAATTCCTTTGAGTATATACCTAGAAGTGGAATTGCTGGGTCATATGGCAATTCTATGTTTAATTTTTTGAGGAGTCGTCATATCGTTTTCCATAGTAGCTGTGCCATTTTACATTCTCACCAATAGTGCACAAGGGTTATTATCTCTCCACATCCTTACCAACACTTGGTATTTTCTGGTTTTTTGATATTAGTCATCTTAATGAGTGTGTAGATGGATGATTTTTAAACATGTGGTTGTCAGGGCAGTTTATTCAGAGGAGTTAAAGAATGGTCCTAGTGAAACCAGGCTAGCTTCCACTTGACATGCCAGCCCCAAGCCCAACCAGGGGCATTCACAGAAGCATTCATTCCACTGGACACCAGGGAAAGCACTTGAATAACGAGCAAATCCATGATATGCTCTTAAGGATAATGAACTGAAATAGTGATCCTCCTCATAGAGATTTCCCATATCTTCACTATGAGTGAGAATTTTTTTATACAAAGCACATTAGACAAAGGCACCTCCCTGCATAACTAGAGGATGTGTGTGTGCACACATAGGCAAGGGTGTGCATCTACATGGATGAAAGTGAAGGTGCAGAGTTCCAAGAAGGATTGGATGGCCAAAGGGATTGGCAGGCTCTCTTCCCAAACAACTCTAGAATCTTAGGACGTCATTTCATGTCTGTGAGCTTCCTTCTTTATTCTTTATCCACCCCTGCCCATGTCAGAGGGATGAGTTAGATTATATCTTTAAAGGACTTTAGAGGAAATGCTCTGTGTGTATAAGCTGCAATTATATCTGATCATGTCCAGAGTTTTAATTACCTCGCCTAGAAAGAACTGTTGGCTTCCCTATAACATGGCTCAGGATAGTGGGGAAGCTCAGGGCTGGTGAGGTTGGGACTGGGATCCATTTCTCAATATCCCATCCTCGTGTTGTTCAAGCCCTACCCACCTCAAATGCCACCTTCTCCATGAAGCAGTCCCTGATCACTGTATTAGGAAGGAATATTTTAAATTCAATAGCACTTCACCTGTGCCTTTCTTAGGCCAATGGCTATGCTTTATCTTAGGTTTATGGTTACTTACCATAAATGTAAGATATGTAAGAGCAAATTACATATCCCTCTTTAAACTGGATGCCCCTTAGGGGGAAAATCCAATTCTGGGTTGCACATCGTATAAAGCAAATGTTTACCAAAAGCTCCCCAGCAAACATCTCTTATGCCTGACTCATTGGCTAGACCTGTGTCACCTGGCCTTCCCTGGGGCAAGGGAGGCTGGGCAGGTCCTTTAAGTCTTCAGCCTCCGCGGTGGAGGTGTGTAGGGAATGGGCTGGGCAGCCAGTGAACGGGGGCTGCCAGCCCTGTCTTTGAGCTTAAGACATCTTTGGGGAAGTCAGAGGGGAGGGCCCCACCGGGCCCCACCCCGAGTCCTGTGCCCGGTCTGTTTCTTCTGCATGCCGTGCTGTGTCTACCGTGGGTACACACTAAACACTCCTAGATTCATAGATTCTCTACTCCAACTGAGAAACAGGGGAACAGAGAAGAATGACCAGCTCTAATCAGGTTGTGTCAATTCCTGCAATTTATACTCCTAATAATACTTCCCTAACATTCATAAAGAGCTTAAAAATTTACAATGTTGTAGCATCCCTATTTTCTTCAGATGAAAAACTGAGGCTCAGAGACATTAAATAATTTGTTCAAGATAACTCAGGAAATGAGTGCCAGGAAGTGCTCAGTCCTGGTCTCCTGATGTCACATTTCGTGCTCTGTCCCCCACTCTCCACTGCCTCTCAGACAGCGGTTTCAGGCCATAGCTGTCTTGTACCTCACCCTGCCTCCTGGGAACAGTGTAGTCAGGGGAGATGCAAGACAACACAAGACAGTGAGTGGTCTGAGTTTGTGTCACGCAGTTGTGCGAGTATTGTGGTCGGGAAGATGGGGGATGGTTCTCGTCCCCTGCCAGCTCCTCAGCCTGCCCACTGCAGACACCAGTCTTGTCACTGAGCAGCTGCAAACAGCTGTTGACAGCTCCCCGTATCTCAGCCTACAAAAATATGAGTTCCTCACAGGACACCAGTGGCATATTCAGGCTTTGGATATATTGTCCTCAGTTTTATTCAATGGCTTTGACAGCCTCAACCATTAGTAGGAAAAAAAAAAAAAAATCCCAGCTCTTCCTGGGGCCCTGTCACACCTGTTTCTGCCGGCAGACACCATGTAGTTTTCTGTTCTCATTCTCGACCTTTTAGGAAGAGGGAGAGCCACTCTCTGTGATAATCGTCCACACTGCTGGAAAGAGAATGGGCTGGTCTCTAGGCAACTGGTCTCAAGCTTGGCTCTGCCTCTAACTTGAGTGTGACCCTGAGATAGCTCTTCCCTGGCTGGGTCTCAGTCAACAAAGTGAGGAAGTTCGACCAAAAGGAACTCTTAAGACCCATCCAGCTTGATAGTGGAGACAGCAGCTGCACAGAGGTGGAACTAATGCGGGCTCATGGCTGGAACACTTCCGTTAAGGCTGAATGAATGGAAAGCACAGGAGAACTCATGCAGCTGGGGACAGCAAGTGGCTGATCCGCAGCTGGGAAGATGGGAATGATTTCTGTCTTCTGGTTTGGCCGTTTGTGTTCTCTGCCATGTGCTTATGTGTTACAGAGGAAAACATGCAGCTGGATTCTCCAGAAAATCACTTAGGTCTGTCCGGCTGCAGAATGAAGCCAGACGTGCGTCTGCCTCACCTGCCTAGCTGGTGATCAGAGCAGGCCCGTAGGAGATGGTGGCAAGAGCACTGAACTAGGCATCAGACTAAGGCTCTGGTCACTTCCGTGCCACCAGCTGGCTGTGTGGCTTTAGGCAAGTCGTTGCTCCTCTCTGAGCTTGAGTTCTTTTCAGTGAAATAAGGATGTTAGATCAGATGCCTCTGATAGTCTTTTCAATCAAATGATCTGAAATTTAGTGCTTCATCTTATTCCTCTCTCACAGGCTTCCTTAGGACTGCTTGTCTTGTGGGCAATTCTGAGTATTATTAGCCAAGGAAAAACCTTCTGATTTTCTTCTTAACTTAGAGATGGGGAATGAGAAAGGGAGATGGCACAGGTATACTTTCACTACTCCTTTTGCTGTGTGTTTCTAAGGAAGTCACCAGACTTCAGTTCACCCTTAGAGGAAGGAGATGCTATCTCTCCCCCTCTCTGAGAGGTGAAAGCAGCCTCTGCAGACCTGGTTACGAGGTATCCTTGGAGGCATGCATTGTTGCGTTAGTTAAGGGGGAACAGAGGGAGCTGCTGTGTGCTGAGTAGCAGGGTGCCTGTGCTAGATGCTTTCTCTATATAGTTTCAGGTAATCGTCTCAGAAAACCATGAGAACTCTTAGAGACGACCCGAAGTAACGGAGGCTGAGGGAGCCCAAGTTAGACACGGTAAGGAGAGCCACGCGAATTCAAAATCAGCCTGTCTTTCTCCAAAGCTTGAACTACGCCTCTGAGGGCATCACTTTAGCAGGAATTGAAAGTAGGATGTGGGGAGGAGCTGGGAAACCCCAGATCTAGCTGATCTCAGGGAAGAAGGTGGTGTGTAGAGCAAAAACTCAGACTGTAACTTAGGCTCAGCAGTTACATAAACCTTCTCTGTTTTTCATCTTGCCTCTTGACTCTCCCACTGGCACCTGAAAACCCGACTGGGGTCGAAGGACAGACCTGTGCATCCTGCGTCCTGGCAGGCAGAGGGAAGCATAGGTCCCTTCTTCACTGACAAATGTCCTACAGGAAACCCGAGCCCCACCAAATCCCTGCCTCCTCAGCTGACCACACAGATCAAAGCTGGGGACTGTCATCTCGCAGTTTGGGGTAGAGCAGGGCCAGCTGTTCTCACCTCTGCCCCACCCCCCCGCGGCCGTCGGTGGGGAGAACAGCTGCTTCCTCTTCCTCCGTGAGAACCCCTCACTCCTTAGCCTCCATCAACACACAGGGCTCCTCAGACACAGCCTCAGTGAGGGTTGTCCAGTCAAGACCCCGACAGCCAGCTGCAGCCTCTTACTGTCCAGCCATACACAGAGCCAGCGCACTGAACAGCCAGGCAAGAAGTGATGTCCTTGTGGGACAGGAAAGAATATGTAAAGATAACCTTGTTTTAATAGAAAAAGGAAATGAGACAGAAGTTGGCTCTCTTTTTACTGCAGGGAATGTAATCCTGTGGACTTGACTTAAGTTTTAGTTGGAACAAGTATTTACTGAGTCTCCTATTATGTTACACGCTGTGCTAGGCACCTTCACCAGAATCTCATTTCTGCCTCATACCAGCGTCAGGAAAAGAGGAAAAGGCCCCGTGACGTCAAGTGACCTATTCAAAGCCACTCAGAACCCAAACTGTCTGCCTCGCAGCCCACAGCTCCTTCCATTATCCCACAGCTTCTCGTCCTAGATGCCCTCAGGAACGTGTCTTCCTCTGAGAGAACGGGGCACAGGTGGATACCGGAATGCAAAGGGATGGAAAGACGTGGTCCATGGTTCCCAGGTGTCCTGTAAGATGAGACATCTCCTTCCCCTCCTGCTCAGGGCGGCTTCCTTGACGTCTCCTACGCTGGGTACAGGGTCCTGCCGTCAGCTCCGTAGCACTCTGCACTTTCCCTTACGGAGTCTTTCTCACTCTGCTTTACGATTGCTTCTTTGCTGTCCATCTTCCTTAACCCACCATACGCTTCTAGAGAGCAAGGACAACTTTTGCTTTGTTCATCATTGACTTCCAGTGCTTGGCACCTCGTAGGTACTTAACCAAGATTTACTGAATTATTGATTCAAATTAAAAATAAAAAAGTGAATGGATGGATGGCTGGATGGATGGAGAATGGATAGATGTGGTTTATCATCGTCTCCGAGTTACCGTGTCTCAAATTAAATTGATCTTTCCCTTCCTGACAAGTTAACTTACTTGACTTCCTAGTAAGCATTACCTTCAAAAGACAGTGAGGGCTTTCAATCTTCTAACTTTAAATCTTGGCTCAGTCACTTACTAACCATGGAATGATAGGCAATTTATTTACTCTCTCTGAACCTTAGTGTCCTCATTGTAATATCGTAGAGTGAGGCTTATTGATGACACTTATAATCCCTGGAACATACTAGAAGGTCTATAAATTGTAGCTTTAATCTTAGCATATATAACAATAGATTAGATCACTTAACTCTATCTTCGGTGCTGCTTGTCTTCCACTCCCTCTCCGCCCACAATGACCACTGGATGTTTAACCTGGCTTAACTTTCTCCCAAATATCTTCTATGTTGGATTTACTGCCCTCACCTCATCTCCCCATTTAACGCAGTAGGTTCTAACCAGTTTCTCTGCTTCAGGTTTTTCTTCCCATGCTTCACGCACACCCCGTGGTGGCTCTGGAATTCCTATAGAGAAGAGGTTAGGGTGGCGCTCTGGCTCCACACAGAGTGGGGAGGATCAGGGACTTGTCTCGAAGCTGCATATTCATATCACTTTACAAAAGGTTGAGGAAATGTAATTGTTTCTATTAAAGCATGGGGCCAGGGAGCTTGATGGATAAGAAAGTGTACTAAAGCTCTCCACCCTTGGCCAGCCCTTGGAGTCACCTCTGGGCACTGCCACCTTATATCTCTTAAAGTATGGTTCTCATCAAGGTCCATTTTGCTAAAAATTTTTCAGTGAGTCTGGAGAAGGTGTAGAACAAGTTCCAGAATCCTTTGCCTCACATTCAGGACTCTTCACAATTTTGCTGCAGGCTAACTGTTCCAAGCCATTTTGCACCAACACCAATTTTTCATTTCATGGATTTCATTCCATTCAATACCCCCTGCGTACACCACAGCTACTCCTAACTCCATGTCTGTGTCCAGGAGTGCCCCCCCTCCCAGTGCTCCTCCCATCTAGTGAAATTCTCTCCATCCCCCAAAGCCTGGCTCGAGAAGTGTTCTCCCGAAGAACCTTCACAGCCACGACAGCCTACAGTGCTCCCTCCCTTCCTGGAATTCTCAGTGTTTCTTATCGTCAGGATAATTTATTCTGGCACTTAATTACGTAACTTTCGTGCTTGTTGTGGAAAGATTTCGCATGTTGATGTTTTCTCTCTCACTGGACTGAGAGGTCCATTTAGGGTAAAGACTGCCGGTACCTCTTTGGATCCCAGCCCAATCAGTGTGGGACACAGCGTAGGTAGGTAATGTGTTTCTGAGTTGTGAGCCATCCCCAGGGGCACTGGGGCACTCTTCTGGCTCACAGATGCCTGGTAACAGAAAGGAGGCTTCAGATTCAGGGACAGTCATCTCCAGAGACCCAAGGACTCTCCCCAAGGAGTCTATGCCCAATATATACTGGCTATAAGACTTCAGACCTGGGGAAACTGAGTGTTTATGACCCAATCTCAGCAAAAATCATATGAAATTGGCATTTCCTATGCTGGTGACTGACTAACAACTTGGAGCTGAAGGTGTCTTATTATCTTCAGCCTGAGCAATGTGGGTTTAAACACATGTCTTTTTACACCTGCATACATCTGTCTTCATGTGCACACCAGCCCTCACGCAATACATGGTGTCACCAGGTTCATGAGAAAGGCCACCAGCGATGGAGGAGTAGAGATGGGGCTTTAAAACTTTTACAAAAATATCTCTTTTAGAAAGAAATAAAAAGTAGAAATCTGGGGTGAAGTGTATACAAGGATTTTTTGTACTATTTTTGCAACTTTTCTCTAAGTCTGAAAATATATCAAAATATTAAATAAAATTTTAAGACAGAGATGACAAAAAGTCACCTTCTCTGTACAGTTTCCCTCCTACCTTCCTCAGCCTTTAAGAGAATTAACATTTTTTCAACACATTCATATGTTAATTATAGTTATGAATATTTCTATTTCTCCTATTACACAAGAAGTATAAAATGGAAAAAAGTAGTCAGAGACTTTTAAAATGTTTTATTTTTAATATTAATAATAATACATTAGAATATTAATATTGGAATAGAAGAGTTTTAATATTTTGTGATCTGGGGCATGATATTTAACCTCTCTAGGTTATAGTTTCTTCATCTTTAAAATGGAATCAAAACTGCCTATCCCTTAGCATTATCATAAGAATTAATAAAATGATAAATATTAAATAATTAATACGCTTCCTGGTCCATAGTTGATGCCAAGATATACTAGTTCCAAATGTTTAAGAAATGTCAGTAACCAAGTTCTACTCACTTTGTGTCCTCAACACCTAAAAAAACATCTGGCACAGAGTAGATGCATAATAAATAGTTATTGAAAAAAGGGTGGTGGGGGGCGAGGAGAGAGGGAAAAAATGCCGGAATTCCACTCAAGCAACTCTCACAGCTGATCCCAAAGCCCCAAGAGCAGCCCTTGCTTTTGTTACCCCTCTGAAGGACCTGGTGAGAGTGCCATCACCTCTCCAGGCCTGTGCTTTCCTCACTTATGAGATGGGGTTGGTTTCATTACACCGGAAAAGACTAGCTAATTAGAAAGGACCGTACAGCTCCGGCATCTAAGGCCCCTGGAGCGAGGATTGGGCAAACGAGCTTGAAAGTGTGATGGCGCAGCCTGCCTCGCCGCTGAAGGCTGGCCCCAGCTCCCCTCGCGGGCGCGGGTCAGGTCGTGCCTCCGTCTGGCTGAAGCAGCAGCCCCCGCTCCGGGGACGTCCGGAGCCCGGGCACCAGAGAGTGCAGGTCCAGGCTTTCTCGGGGCCTCAGGACAGTTGAGACCTGAGCGTGGCCGTCGCTGCCCTTTCCTTCTCTAGTCCCCTCCCGCCACCGCCGAGCAGCAGGGTCCTGGTAGACACAACCCCAGGCGCCGACCCGGGAGCTCGCGGGCGGCCCTCCGCGGGCCTCCTTGGCGGGGCCCCTCGCACGGAGGAGGGAACCCGTGCCCTCTGCCTTCTCTTCTGAAAGGAGGTGATGCCTGTTTTGTCCAGGGCCACGTGCAGGGAGGTCAGCTCCAGGACTTCCTGACGGACTCCTTTCTACAGAGTTGTGAACCCCACTCCCCCGGGGGGATGGCTCGCTTAGCTCGGCCGGATCCGAGGAGGGGGCTGCTGTGGTTACCGCCGAGGGAGAAACAGCGAGGGCGAAAGGCCGACGGAAAGGCTGTGGACCCCAAACAGGCCGTGAAGTCAGGAGCGCCTAACCAGACCCGTTGCTTGACGGTCCCGGCTGTCACTTTCAGGCTGGGCTGTCTGCACGGTGGTCTGGAGTTTCACCCCGACTAAGACGTGGCAGAGAGGGCGGAGGAGAGGAGAAAAGAGGAATGAGGAAGGAAAGGAGAGGAGGGAGGAGGTGAGAGAGGAGAGGCGAGGAGAATGCAAACGCGAGAGAAATGGAGAGAGGAGATGGAAGAGGAGAAATCGCAGATTTGTGCGGAAGCAGAGCGTGTGTGCGCGAGAAAAAGATGCGAGAGAGAAGTGGAGAGAAGGACGAAGTGAGGACGGAGACCGAGGAGGCTGACAAGGCCTCATCCTCGCTCGTGGCCAAGTGTCCCCGGCTCTCTCCTACAGCGTCGACCCCGCAGCGAGCGCCGGGCGCGACCACCGGCCTCCAAGCGGCCGCATCCCCTCTCCTCCCTCCAGCCGCCGGCGGAGCCCCGCGGGCCCGACCCCCGCGGCTGCCCGGCCGGCGCCCCGCGCGCCCCGAGCGCTGGGAGGGAGGGAGGGAGCAGCGAGCGAGCGAGCGAGGGAGGGAGGGGCTGCCGGTGGGAGGCAACCATGTGGTTCCAGCTCACTCTATTTCCACCCCCCCCTTCTCTTTCTTCACTCCTTTTTCTTTCCAAACAGGGAAAAGTGTTCCACGAAGCGGTAGGGTCTTTCCGCCTCGCCTTTTCCCCGCTGACCTGGGTCCCCGCTCCCGTCCGAGTGCCAGCTGGTGGGGCGAGCGCTGGAAGCCCGTCTGCGCCCGTTGCGGGGATCCCGGAGCTGGGCGCGGGGCGCGAGGCGTGGGGCCGCTCCCGCGCCGGCACATGGCTGCAGCCGCCCCGCGCGCACCCCGAGGTGCCGCGCCCAGCTCGCCCGAGGTCCGTCGCCTGAGCCCGCCCGCCCCGGAGCCAAGCAGCGGCTGAGCGGGGAGGAGCCCGCGCCCGGGGATCGGGATGATCCCCCTCGTCCTGCTCGGGCTAGGTGAGTGCCTGGGGAGGGCGGGTGGCCCCGGGCACACACTGTCCCGCACCCGGGCCGCGACGCGGGCTCCGAACGGTTGTCCCCGCGGCCCCCGGAGTGAGCCGGACGCCTGTGTCCCTGCCTCCCGGCCAGGGAGGAACACATCTGGCAGCGCAGGGCCGCCCAGTCGGCCATCGAAAACGTCTTGCACATCTGGGCCCTGGAGCAGCCTTGGGCGTTGGGGTGTTTCCTGGTTGAGTTTGGCCGAGAACCGCTTGGTGTGGCGGGTGCTTTCGGGGGTGGTGTTTAGTTTCAGGAGTATCTGGGGAAACTGGAGAATTGGGGGAGGGAAGGTATTATTCAGGAATTTTTGTGCCAGGTTCCTGAGGGTGGGGGGAGCTTTTTCGTTTCAAACAGGCGCCTGGAGGGCGCAGATTAGAAACAGATGTGTTGGAGGGTAAGCGAAAGGGAGTGGGAGAAGAGAGGGGGAGAGGAAAGCAGGAGAGGGGAAAGGGCAGAGCACCAGGAGGACCAGGAAGGTGCGGACAGACTGGGAGGGACGAAGAGGGGAAGGGAAAGGGCTGGGAGGGAGAGAGGAAAGAGGAGGAGGGATGTGAGGCAGAACAGCAAGACTGAGAGAGACCGATCAAGACAGAGAAAAATGGAGCGGAGGAGAGAATAGAGGGAAACAGGTTCTGGGGCCAAGAGAAGTGCTGCCCTGCGTGTCCCTTCTGGGTGTCACCCAGGCAGGACTCCTGAGGCCTCAGAGGCCCTAAGGCATAGACTCACCCGGGCTGGAAGCAGGCAAGTTTACAGGACAGGGCAGGACAGTGCCCATCAAGGATGTGTGGGCAAGAGCTGACAGGAGGGAGATGCACCAGGGCAGGGAAGGCCGACTGCGGAGCTGAAGAAGAGTCATGATAGGCACCAGGGAAGCGTGGGCTACACCTAGAGCCGGGACCAAATGTGAGCCTGAGTTCAGAAAACCAAAGAGCCAGCAGGCGTGGTAAAGGGAGCGCTGCCCTGGAGCCCAGGCCAGGTGAGAACTGGTCCCGGTTTTGAACTGACTCGCTGGGTGATCTTGGACCACTTACCCACTACCAGGCCTTCGGTTCCCTTAGCTCCAAAACAAGCAAATGAGATGATTCCTAAGTCCCTTCTGGCTCTGACAACCTTAAACACCAGGAGTTTGTCAGGGACCTAATGGATAGAAAACCCCCCAAACAAAAGTGAAGAGGCACTAAAAACTCCCTCTGAATTAGATGTGTAGAGCTCTCTGTCTCTCTTTTTGAAACCTTACAAACCAACTAGGCCTTATACATGCCTACCTAGGCCAGCCTCAGGCCAACAATAACTCTTCACCCAGGTTAGAGGAATGAAACAGGTGGATTAACCTAAACTATTGCTCAAGTAGGGCAGGTGAGGAGCCACGATTTTCTAAGCTCTTTTAAATACCAGCCAAGTATTGCAGTACCACTCCTGAGCACAGCTGGCATATCTGGATGGCACCTTTACTGGCCTCTACCCCTAAGCCACCAACCACCCGATGTCAGTAGGCTCAAATGTCAGAGCAGCCTTATGAAAAGCAGCTGGAACTCATTGAGTACTTATTATGCTGAGCATGTTATACGGGCTATCTTGTTAACTCATTTATTCTTCACGCCAACCCTATTGGCCACCCACTATTATTACCCCGGTTTTACAGGTGAAGAAAACCAGATGTAAAGAGGTCAGGTAACTTGCTCAAAGCTGTAAGCTCCTAGTTAGCAGAGATAGGATTTGAATGCAGGTTGTTTGCTTGCTGAACCACCATGTATAGAGTCTGCCGGCACCACAGAAGGACTCTTAAAGATGTTCTCTGCATTGAGATCCAGTTCAGTCCTATTCATGGAGCAGGAAATGTCAGCGAGATCCTGCCCCGTGGGAGGAGCCTGGGAAAGGGAAACAAAACTAAGAGTGTTTGAGCACCTGCTCTACACCAGACCCATTTGGGCACAGTTTCTGGTGGAAAGTGACTTTGGCCCACATGGTCAGTTGAAATCAGCTGGCTTTGATGATGGTCAACGTCTTAGTTCGTGAGAAAGAGGAACAGACCAAGACATGGATCAAAAGATGTCATTGGTTCCTTAGCCATTTTTTATTGAGTGCCTACTATGTGTATCATTCCTCTGGTGAGAATATCATCTGTTGGGTTGATGTCTTTCTCATAGAAGTTGTCTCTCATGATATCTTTTTTGGGAGGGTTCTGTCTTTATAAAATTGTTACAAACCAAATGCCATGTAGAAGAGAAAAAGTGGACCACTGACTTAGAAATTCTCCATAACTGGATGTTCATCTACTATTCACCTAACAGTAGGATGTTCACCTACTATTAAGCTTTTGCCACATCAATGCCCTTGTCAGATGTACTCAGACACATGACATCCCAGCTCTCAATTGAATAAACTGTTGAAGTAAGAAGTCACAGTGGAGATGAGTTGAAGGGTCAGGACAAGAGACAGTGCAGGAAACCTGAGATGAGGTTGGAGAGCCAGAGAGCAGCATGTGAGGGGAGCAGCGCTGAAGGAGCTGAAATCCCTGCATGGGTCAGCAGCCCCTGGGGAACCACTCCCGTGGGCTGGATTAGCCTTATTTGCAAAGTGGTTTTGAGCCCTGGGATGCCTGGGCGGGCACTCTTTAGGAAAGCCAGAAGGAAAAGCCCTCAGTGTTGCCCGAATCCTAAAATCATCTCCTGCTCCCTGAAAGGAATAGATCCAGGGTGGCTTCTGGCCACTGCTAGCATGATTTCTGGCCTCTTTTTTCTAGAGAAAGCGCAGTATTGAAAGGGAGTCAGGAGGGCTAAGAGTTCATAGTCTGAACAAGGATGGGCCAGTTGACTCCTTGCTTTCTGGACCCGCCAGTGAGTGAAATCGAATGTCCCGCCTTTCTGATGTGAAGGAAAAGGAATGCTCTGAGCCCCACGGAGGAGAAACAAGGGGGACTTCATGGGTTCCCCCAGCCCCTCCTCTGACCACCACCTCTCCCCTTCCCCTGTTGCTTCGGTCTCATTATCCTACCTGAACTTCTTCCTGGACTTCTGTAATAGCTGCCACGTGGTCTCCTTCCCAAACTCTCTCTTCCCTTCCTACATACTGCTACCCGAGTAACCTCGTGAAACAGCTGGTATAAGGCAAGAATTTGGATTAGGAATCTGGCAAGCTCTCTGGGTTCCTTGACTGCAGAATGGGGGTGGAGGGATTTTGAATTCACATTCTCTCTGATTCCATGATCTTACTCTGCTCTTCCATAAACTTTTAGTAGTCTCCATTGCCTATAATGTCAAGTATAAACACTTCATTCTCATATTAAGGATTTTACACAGTATCATTCACAACTCCCCCCCCCCCAACAACTCTCCAAGAAACCTGGATTACTTCCTGTACTCAAACCATGCCCCATGCTTCTTTCTGACTCTATGCTTTTGTTTCTGATAATCCCTCCACCAAAAATGCCCTCTTACTCTCCACCCTTACAGATTGTTGACCCTCCAGATCAAAATCCTGTTCACTCTCCAAGTCTCACCTCAAGTACCACTTCCTCCATACACCTGTCCATGATTTCACCAACAGAATGTACTTTTTTCCTTCCTTTGAATCCCAATAGCCGTTCTATTATGCTACTTTGTATTACAGCCATCTGAATACTTACCTAACACTCCAGTTAGAGTGTAAGGTCCATGCCTCATTCATCTGGGTACCACTTTTAGTACCTAGCAGAAACTAAAAGCTTGCGAAGTATCTGTTAAAATAATTGGCTATTTGAAACATTTGGAACATTTAAGGTCAAGAGAGGTGAAAGATCTGGAGTATTATTACTTTTTGACTGTGGAACAACACAATTGTGAGGAGCCCAGTTTTAACTGTTTGCTTTTATGCTGCCTTGTCCATTAAGGCAAACACGAGTACTGTTTTGTTTTCTTTTTTTAAACTTTGGGTTTATTTATTTAATTAATTTATTTATTTATGGCTGTGTTGGGTCTTCGTTTCTGTGCGAGGGCTTTCTCTAGTTGCGGCAAGCGGGGACCACTCTTCATCGCGGTGCACAGGCCTCTCATTATCGCGGCCTCTCTTGTTGCGGAGCACAGGCCCCAGACGCGCAGGCTCAGTAGTTGTGGCTCACGGGCCCAGTTGCTCCGCGGCATGTGGGATCTTCCCAGACCAGGGCTCGAACCCGTGTCCCCTGCATTGGCAGGCAAATTCTCAACCACTGCGCCACCAGGGAAGCCCAGTACTGTTTTTAAAAAAATTACGCATAGAACATTACATGGACAAGGACCAGATAATACATTTGTTATACAAACTTATATATCAAGTACGTTAGTACCAGACATTAACAATAGAATTCATTGAAACTTTTGCCAGGATTGGGAAAGAGCTTTGTTTCCAAAAAAATGAGTTTGAGGAGTGCTTGAATGCTTGGCCCACTGGCCTGTGGTTTAATGACGGGTCTCAGTAGGATTCCATGTCCTTCCCTCATCTTCCCACATTAATGGTGATGGTTATAATATAGAAACATTCCCGGTAGGCTCATATCTTGTCTCATTCAATTTTTATCTTTTGCCCAGCTGGGCAAAGTACACATGAGTATATTTCATAAATGTACCTAATGATGATGAACTAGACAGACATTTTTAAAAGGTAGAATCAAAGATTAGCAGACATGGGGAAAAGCTAAGACACTGTCTAAATCAGTGGTTCTTAAAATTTTTAATCCCAGACCCCTCTGAGAATCCAGTGAAAACCCTGAATCCACTTCTTAGAAAAAGACACATACACATCAAATTTTCCTATAACTTCTAGGGGTTCATTGACCTCCTGATACCGTTCCTTGGAACCCAACTAAATCCTTGATCTAAACCTACCCCTTCTTTTATGATGAAGAAAGAACCAAAGTTCAGAGAGATTTGGCTAAAGTTAAACAGGTTGCTTAGTAGAAGGGCCAAGACAAGACCCCCTAACTCCATAATCTGTCCTATCACACATTCTGGAAGTGGAAAATCTCTCTCCCTCCTTTTCAGCTCATGTAGTTAAGCTCCAAGATCACAGTTGCTCTTCAGATGCTTCAGTTAAATGTAGTCAGTGCTGAATAATTGCCATTGGTTTTATGTTGAGAAATTGCCTGAAAAATAGGGCCGATGTCATAACATTTCAGTTTAGCCATCATAACTAGAAATTCTGGAAACTTCTGCAGTGCCTTGTATAATGTCTGGTATATTCAGGAAAAAGGGATTATACCCAAAGTCCTAAAGGTGTAGGTGTGCCTACAAGGAATAGAATGGGAAATCAATAGCTCTAGCTCCTTCATAATTTTGCTGGGTTATTCTGGGCAAGTCATTACTATTCTGAGCCTCAATTTCTTTCTCTGTGAAACGAGATTACTAGACTCAGGTTATCTCTATGTTTCCTTATACCATTAACGTTCTCTGGTTTTTTTATAATTCTGAGAATTTTCCAGCTGGTCCAGATGTGGCTGTGATCAGAACACACGGGTGTTACCATGCTTATCTGATTTTTTTCAGCCACTGAGCCCTCATGGCAATAGGTAGCATATGATTATGAATCCAGCACGGCTGGCTGCCTAATGTGAAGAGAGCAGTAGCGACTCCATCCTGGGTCTGCACTGGGGCACTGATAGCCAGGCGGCATCATTCAAGGTCAGGGTAGATGGCCAGAGACCTCTGCCCTAGAAGTTTAGTACCTGAAATACTCACCGAAAGGACCTCATCCTGAGCAGAGTTACCTACAAAACGACCCCAAGCATGGACACCCAGGGTAGACTTCTGAGTAGAGGGTCTATTGTATGAAACTGTTTGCAGGCATTAGCATTTCCTTCAGTTTTTAAAATTAAGGCATAATTTACATACAGTAAAGTGCACCCACTAAGTGTGTAGCTTAATGATTTCCTTGCATGGATTTGAACTTGTGGTTGGGTTTTGAAATATGAATTGTGTATTATTAGCTCACTCATAGTACCTGAGAGAGAATTATGTGGGTAGGATTATTATGGCAGTAGAATTTATTGCTAACATCTGCACAAAGTTTTACAGTTTACAAAATATATTAACATACCTTATCTCATTCTCAAATCACTCTTTGAGAGTAAATGTCATTATTATGCCACTTTACAGGTAAATAAACTGAGGCCTAGAGAAATAAAGTGAGTTTCTCGAGATTACCCTCTTAGTAAATAGTTGAGCCAGGACACCGACCCAACATTTTGGATTCCAAAAACTATTTGCTTTCCAATTATCAGGAGGCACATAGTTATTCTGAAATCAAGGCTTCTGTGTTACCAAGAAGAGAGGATCAGGCTGAAGCAAGGCTTCATTTACAGGATTCCAAACGATAAATCCCACAGTGGAAAATTTGGTTAGAACACTTATCACCCCCTACCCCCCACTCCATTCAAATTGTTAAGAAATGGTTCGTTTGGGTTAATGTCTATTGTTTATAACCCAGAATTACTATGTATGTCGTACATGGGTTACTAGTTCCTTCTAACGAATCAGAAGACTCTCATAGTTGTGGAGACCTCGCCTTGCTTTGGGGTTGGTTGCGTGAGCTCCTTATTAGTCCTGAGGCTATGGATGGTGAGTGTATTGGCTACAACTCACCCTATATGTTGCCTTTTGTAATTAAATTCCTCTTTTCAGCAGTTTTGACTTCTTCCCAAAGAAGAATGCAGACTGTACCAAAAAAAAAAAAAAAAAATCTGGTTATCTGAGCTTCCTAACTGTCTAGATTCTGGGGAAATAAGTTTATTTCCTTTGGCACCACATAGACCAGAATGGGGAAGAATGCTGAAATCAAACAACCTTTATTTTGTTAGTGACAGTGGTTGGATCACTGTGTGTGGAGCCTCGGCCAGAGTCTGCTGGTGATAAGACTGAAGGCTACTTTGTTTCCATGGGACGCAGGGGAGAAAGCCGCTGCCTTTGTGCCCACACTGAGAAGGGAACATGGGCAGCGTCTCCCGAGGTTGGTGTGGAATATGGGAGGTCTTTCTGAAGCAAGGCAGCAAGGGGATCTGGAGAGTTCAGGTCACGAAAGGCGACAGGGGAGAAGATAGAGGAGCAGGAGGAAGAGGAAGGCGTAGAAATAGAAAGCAGAGGATGCAAAAGCTAAAAGCTCGGCCCTCCCGGCATTCACAGAGCAGCTTCTCTGAGCTCTTTCTACTTCACGGAGAGCAGCAGCAGCTTTCAGGAGCTTCCAGGGACTTTCATGTGTGTCCCATAACATTTTCGACATCATTCATGCACCCTCACTCACAAAACAATTAGAGAAGGGGGACTCCTTCTGTAGTTCAGGCCCTGTGCTAGGCTCTCAGATGCCACTGATACGGAACACAGTTTCCACCATCTAAGAACTCAGCCCAGTGGGGCGACATAGTCCTAAACAAGGAATTGCAGATATATGAGAGTGCTGTCCTCAAGGAAGGTACCAGGGTTTCTAGGAGTCCCGGGGAGGTAGCAACTCAATCCTGTGCCGTCTCACGGAGATGGGCTGTGTCTTCCCACGTGCATCTTCAGGACGGTGGCTCATGTTCCCCTGTCACCCACAGCACTTGCACATTAGTGGGGCTGGTGCTAAATAAACAGCTGGTGGGTTGATGGATCACCCCCATCGTCATCAGAAGGGACGGATTCAGTGCTGTGTGTCGTTGGCCTTCAGCCAGGTGCTTTCTGGAAGGACTGGACCTCCCGACATCCTTGCCTGTTGAAAGTTATGGTTCATTCTCCCTCACAACCTGCCAGTTACATAGCTGCCTCTGGTTCCTCGTCCCTCATGGGATGTTTATAAAAAGAAAAGAAAAGAAAAAGAGGAAGAAATACATCAGTGAATTTGGATCTCTTACTTAAGAACGGTGGTCTGGTCACCTGAGGTTTGAGTAATATTTGTCCACGTGGAAAGTGAACAGGATCAAGCCGAAAAGGAATTTTTTGCTCCAGAAGAAATCCGTTGTATTGAACAGGTTCAGCCCCTGACGTAACCTTTTGCTTCTTTTCTTGTTGGGAGGGTTGGGGTTGAGGGGGTGTCAAATCCTGGAGAGGGAGAGTGCTTTGCGACTTCATCGTTTAAATTTAGGCTTGGGTTTGTGGGGATCATTTTGACTTGGAGCAATAAGCCTTCCAACCCAGCCTCTGTCACTTCTCATTACTTCCAGTGACAGTTCCAATTATTTCCAATCACTCTTCAAGGGAAGAGTGGGGGAAGGCACATAGGCGGCCACGTGGATGTGCCGGGTGGCCACTTCTGTAAGAGCTCAGCCCCGGGGTCCTGGCTGGGCCACTTTATAACAGTGTGACCTTGGGCACTGCACCTTCCTGACCTTAGTTTTCTCACCAGTAATCACATCTATTAACAATGCATAGGTTTGTTGTGAGAATTAAATGAGGCAATGCATACAAAGAATTGTAGCATCCTGCTTGGTACATAATGAGCTAATAAATGGCTGTCCTGATTCCCATGACTGTCCTTGCTGGAAGAGGCTCAGCCCAGAGGTATATGGAGGGTCTGCTTGAAGCCAGCAGACACCAGGCCAGCAGGGCCAGCCTTCAGGGCTCTGGCCACCACTTCCCCTCCATCCTGCAGATGAGTTCCCAGATGTCCTTCGGGGAATGTCGCCTGCTCCAGGATCCCAAGAGGTGCATAAACCCCGTCTGTGCCCCAGTTGTCTGTAACTGCTCTAGGAGAGTAACTTTTTCTGTTATTCAGCCCCGGGCAAGAGGCGCCCTTCCTTATGCTGCCCTGCATACTGTCTGCAGGTTGCTGAAGCTGAATCACAGGGGGCTGGACTTCTTTTCCCCACTCTGCCCTCTCCATCACACACTCCCCAAGGCCTGTGCCCGCTTGGGCTGTCCAGCCTGGGCAAACACGGGCTGGTTAATTTCTGCTTTCGCTGTCAGGTAATGTTTTATTGAGCACCTACTATGTAGCAGGCATCATGCTAGGGACTTTCATACCAGAAATTTCTGGTATCCTCACAACAATCTGTGAGGCCGGTATTATTTTTTTTTAATATTTATTTTATTTTATTTATTTATTTATTTGGTTGCACTGGGTCTTACTTGCGGCTCATGGGCTCTTTAGTTGCGGCTCGCCGGCTCCCCAGTTGTGGCATGCAAACTCTTAGTTGCAGCATGCATGTGGGATCTAGTTCCCTGACCAGGGATCGAACCCAGGTCCCCTGCATTGGGAACGCGGAGTCTTAACCACTGCGCCACCAGGGAAGTCTGCTGTGAGGCCGGTATTGTTGTCATCACTATTTTGGGTCAGAAAAGTTAGACTGAAGAGGTCAGGTGTTCTGTCGTAGGCTGTACAGCTGTACAGACTGGAGCTGAGTTTGCCTTCTGCTTCAGTAATGATCTGGGGAAGACAGGAGTGGAGAGACAGACGGATGGCATACCTATGGGGACACATGGATGGGAGGCCACCATGTGGTCTTTGAGGATTTGGCCTAAGATGGAGCTGCAAGGCCCTGCATCCTATACTTTTGCCCTGACCAAAATTAGATCCAGTGAGCCCAATACCCACATTCAAGACATGTTGAATTGTATTTCCTGTTTAAATTTGGGAGGAAAGGCAAACCTCAAGGTGGGAAGAAAAATGTCTGTTTTTTTCCACTGACCTGAACAGCAAAGAGTGTGGGCTAAACTGGGTGTCCCAGATTTCCACAGACCTAGAATTCCCACTTAGAATGGATTCCTGGCCCAGGCGGGTAGAGTCCGAGGCCTGGTCTCCATCTGCTTTCCTTGGCTGGAGGTCCATCCCCCATCCCTCCAGCCAATAACAAAGTTCAGGCTCCCGCCTTGCAGCCTCTCCATCCTCAGTGGAGGAGAGCCGGAAATGGGGCCACCTCTCCGTAGCCACCGTCTCTGCTCCACTGCCTCTCCCTCCCTGTTCCCGGAGTCCTGCAGCTTCCCAAGCCCTGAGGAATCCAGGTGACCGTCCTCATATGCCTGCCACCTGAGCCTGACCTTCCCCTAGCTCTTCCCCTCTCTCTCTGGACCCAGTGTGGCTGCTCTCAGATCTGGTACTTAATGAGAGAGAGACAGAGAAGCAGAGAGAGACAAGAGAGCGAGACAGGGAGAGACAGAAAAAACAGAGAAAGAGACGAAGAAAGACAGACAAAGACAGAGAGAAACAGACATGCACACACAGAGACAAAGACACACAAAGAGATAGAGACAGAGAGAGAGAGAAACAGAGAGAGAGGGACAGAGTGAGACACAGACACACACACACACGCAGAGCAGGCAAGTGTGAACTCTGTACAGCTCGTCTTTCCTGTGTCGCCTGGCACGTGGAGTCAAAGGTCCTCTTCCTCCCTCTTTCTCCTTTGTCTTGGTGGATTCACCCTGCACATCACTAACTCCACTAGGGTATCCGAGGTAGGGCAAACAGAGGAAACACAAGTCAATGATTACAGGAAGTGTTGGTGGGATTCAAAAAATATTATTTCCAGGCTCAGTACTTATGTGTATGTTAGCGCATTTAATCTTCATAACAGCTTTGTGAGACACGTAGTGTCAGCTTCCATTTTATCGAAAAGGATCAGAGAGGTTAAGACATTTTCCTGGTGTTATACAGCTAATTAGTTGCAGAATCAAAAGGAGAAGCCAGGTCTTCTGGCTCCCAAACCATTGCTCATCCCCTTCCTCCGCTGGACCATGAGCCTCCCTATGCATGGCAGCAACACCCCACAGCAGGGCTCCTCACTGGCTCTCATCCTCCAGTGTCTCATTACCAGCTCATGGAGGGGGCAGTGAATAAGCTTTGTTGCCAGATATGGCTGCCTTCAACTCTGGGAAGGCTTGAGATTTGTCTCAAGTGATCAACCGTTCTGATTTGCCCAGGACTGGGAGGTTTCTCAGGACGTGGAACACAGGATTTTCAATGATAAAACAAGGACAGTCCTGAGAAAACCATCTGGCTGTTCACCCAGGTAGTAGACCACTCAAAGTGTGATCCTCAGACAAGCAGCAGGGGTAGCACAGGGAGCTTGCTAGAAATGTAGCATCTCAGGTCCCACCCAGACCCACTGAACCAGGATCTACAAGATCCCTGCAGAACATAAGAAACATCTGAGAAGCTCCAGAGCAGGACCTCGGGCACCTTTGGCAGGAGTTGGGGAAATGGAAGACGTGCACCTGAGTTCCCTGACCTGGGACCGTCACCTGCTGTAACCTCAGGTGATGTCCATTGACACGCAAGACTTAGGCTTATAGGCTGAGAGGAAAGGAGTTACAGGTCCCAGAGTTGAGCACATGGGGGTGAGAAGGCTGGAGGGTGTCTTGGTGCTGTGTGGGCGTGAGTGATTCGCGGTTAAGCTTTTCTGTCTGTCCTTGGAATGATGATGTTATAAAGGTTCTGAAGTTTCCTGGATTCTCCTTTCCTTTTACTGGGGCGAGGCTGGAGCGGGCAGTGGCCGACAGCAAGTTACCCAGGGTCTGCCTGGGGCCAGCAGCGGCCTATGCCCCTGGGGCCTGGAGACACGGGAAATGAGAGCACAGAGGGCAAAGCCTCTAATTGAGCCATGCTTGCCGAAGAGCAGACTCTCCAAGTTAGTTACTGAAGGAATAGTAGGCTATTCAAGCAGCGCTCCACACCTACAGGATTTCCTGTGTGATGCCTGGCTCCTCGTCACAGGATCCTAACCCAGCTTCGCGAGCAAGCTGGCAGCGGTTACCTGGCCCTTCCTTCCCCGTGGCGAGCACTTCACTGGGACATAAATAGAAGTTATCGTTGAACCTGTGCTCCAGTGAGGAGGTGGTTGGCCAACTTCACACGCTTCACGGGCTCCTCTAGGCCTTGGCTTATCTTAGAGTAAACCTGGGTCAAAGCAGGTGTTCCGTCCTTTGAGTGATGGTGGTGGTGTGTCATCTTCTGTTCGTTTCTTTGCTCTCAAACCTGACTGTCACATGTGAAAATCACAGGTACCAGGCAAGGTAGGAAAAGACATTTGTAAGACTGGGGTGGCGGAGCAGCCTCAAACTGAAAGAAGCATAACCCACATTTGTCAACTTTCTCTCTGTTCCAAGTCACATGCTCAGTAGGGACTCTGAAATAAGGGCAGCTCAAGGGAGGGGATGACAGGCAGGCGTGGAGGTGGGTGTGTTCACCTGCTCAGTTAGAGCTGTTTCAGACAAGGCTGATTGCTGCCGCGATTTTTTTTTTTTAAACATCTTTATTGGAGTATAATTGCTTTACAATGGTGTGTTAGTGTCTGCTGTATAACAAAGTGAATCAGTTATACATATACATATGTTCCCATATCTCTTCCCTCTTGCATCTCCCTCCCTCCCACCCTCCCCATCCCACCCCTCTAGGTGGTCACAAAGCACCGAGCTGATCTCCCTGTGCTATGCGGCTGCTTCCCACTAGCTATCTATTTTACATTTGGTAGTGTATATATGTCCATGCCACTCTCTCGCCCTGTCACATCTCACCCCTCCCCCTCCCCATATCCTCAAGTCCATTCTCTAGTAGGTCTGTGTCTTTATTCCCATCTTGCCACTAGGTTCTTCATGGCCTTTTTTTTTTTTTTTTTCCTTAGATTCCATATATATGTGTTAGCATACTGTATTTGTTTTTCTCTTTCTGACTTACTTCACTCTGTATGACAGACTCTAACTCCATCCACCTCATTACAAATACCTCCATTTCATTTCTTTTTATGGCTGAGTAATATTCCATTGTATATATGTGCCACATCTTCTTTATCCATTCATCCGATGATGGACACTTAGGTTGCTTCCATGTCCTGGCTATTGTAAATAGAGCTGCAATGAACATTTTGGTACATGACTGTTTTTGAACTATGGTTTTCTCAGGGTATATTCCCAGTAGTGGGATTGCTGGGTCATATGGTAGTTCTATTTGTAGTTCTGCTGAGATTTTAATCCCACCCTGACACCGAGAAATCAAACCATCACTTTTCTCATAATAGGGAGAGATGTCTCTGACCTAGGTTGGTTTTGTAACAGTTTCGTCTGTGCATGTTGTTTTCCCTGGGATCTCCGAGGGCTTGGTTGTGGGTGGATTTTATCAGAAGATACAGATTTCCATTATGAAGCAACTCCTGTGTGCTGGATACTTGCTCATCCAAGTCCTATCAGGGGACCAGACTGACAGAGGAAAAAGGAAATGGTGAACGATGTCAGACAGAATGTAGTTAAAGGCCAGAATGTTTGGTACAGACAGGAAGTGAAATGCGGGATTTGGAAAAGGAGAGTCATTAAGGTGTAAGATCTTCAGCAAACAGTGGAGCAAGAGTGTGTGTCATGTGAGATGAAGATATTGCATCAGGGGGTGGGTGAGGGGTCAGGAGACTGGAGGCGTGCAGCTGGGGGCATAGAGGGGGCAGGGCGGACACGTGGGGATAGTTGTGAAACAGTTACTCAGCCTCACTCTGGAAATAACACACAGTCATAGTTTACAGGCCAGTTTGGGGACCTACCTCAGGCAGTGTGGAGAAAGACCTTGGGCAACTCCCTCTCTGGGTCTCAGTTGTCACCCTGCACCAGGAGATATTGGAGGGGAGAATTTCTAGGTCCTTCCCACTCTGCAGTAGGAGGACACTCTGCTGTACTCCTTAGCGGGAGGCTTCAGACCCCAACGATCTCTCGCCGTCCTCCCCGTGCAGGCATTGTGAGCTGATGCTTCACCTGTGCCCCCCCAGGTCTCCCTGCTCCCCCAGCTCCCTGTTTCTGCCCCCAGTGCTTTCCCTGGCACTAGAATAGACCCACATACAGTCTGACCTGCCCAGGCCTCTGCCCCTGAAGATGCCAAAGTCGCTCGCATCCCAGGGCTTTTGCACATCTGTCCCTCGCCTGGAGCGCTCTCTCCCTGGTCTTTGCAAGGCTGGCTCTTACCTTACAGGTTTCAGTGCAAATATTGCCTCCGTGAGACCCTCCCTGAGCTCCTCTCAGCCTCCCCTCTAACCAGAGCCTTGGCCTGATCACCTCACATTACCCTGCTATATTTTCCCCCTAACATTTATCACAGTCTGAAGTCTTCTTTTTACCTCTGCTCGTGCACTTGTCTCTTGTCTGTTTCTACAAGAGTCTGGACTTTGTATCACTGCCTTCTGTATCCCCACAGTGCTTGACACAGAGATAGCTACTCAGTAAAGAGACGATAAATAAACATCTGCTTTTTTTCTCTATGGTGTGCATAGCAACTGAGACATTGTATAAATGAAAAAAGTTATTCAATGAGCCCTTATTTGTGCAGAGCTCTTTGTATATGTTATTTCATTTAATCCTCATAACAGCTCTACCATGTAGATACTATCAGGGTCCCCTTTTACAGAGGAGGGCGTGGATCATTACAGAGGTGAAGTCCTTGCCAAAGTTACACAGCTAGTGAGCTGTGAAGTCTGGCTTTGAACCCAGGCATTCTGACTGCAGAGCTGGTGCCATAAGTTCATGTGCTATTCAGGTCACCTAAGCCAGCGCTTCTCAGACTTTAAGGTGCTTATGAATCAGCTGGGGACCTTGTTAAAATGCAAGATCTGACTTAGCAGGTCTGGGGCGGAGCCTGAGATTCCGTGTTTCCAGCAAGTTTCCAGCTGGTGCTGCTGGTCCATGGAAAATGTCTCTCAGGAGGGAAGGGAGAGGCGGAGGGAGAGAAACTGGCCTCAGAGAGGCCAGGTGGCTTTCCTTAGATCATGTAGCTAGTTCATGGCCAGCCTGGTGTCCTGGCTCCTAGCCTAACGCTCTTTCAATGGCTCAGCAAGCCCAAGGATTTTAAAGCATGTACACATCTTCAAAGACCGTTCGCAGGAATATAGCCACCTGAATTAGAGATTGCAAAGGGGCCCATGATGCTGGCCCGTGCCCCCTGCTGATCATGACCAGGATACCTGGTTGCTGCAGGGCTTCTTTCCGTCCCCGAGGCAGAGGGCATGGGAGGGGGTACGTGGAGATCACACACCTTGGCGGCTGAGTGTGTGTGCTTGGAGGAGGTCTGGAAATTCTGGGGAACCATTCATGTCTCTCAAAACAAGAACTGTCACGCCCAGGACAGAAAGTGCCATTATCTCCGGTTTACCAAGCTCCCAGTGGCTGCTCTAAGGTTTGCGGATACATCAATAGTATTTGTTACAGGGAGCATCAGGTCATTTGAGCCGCCTCCACCCTTCCCCAGCCTTCCCTGTTCCTGTCTTCCTGACACAGAAGGTTCAATTGCTGAACACTTTTACACATCGGTCTGTTCCCCCTCCCACCCAGCAGAAGTCCCTCTGGAAGATGACTGTCCATCCTCCAGTGGAACACACCGCAGGGTACTCAGGACCTGCAGAGCCCCATCCGCTCCAGGACAGCTCTTACCCTGGGAGGGACTTTCCGCTCTGAGCTGGAGACACTTGAAACTGCCACCTCCCAAGGCTACAAAGATTAGGACTGCCATAATCTTACAAGTAAAGGGCCCTCCAATTTGTAAAGTGATGTTTTAAGAACATTTATCTGTGATGGGTACCGTGCTAGACATTTTCATATACACGTCACCTCATGTAATACTACAAGCACACCCTGAAGTATGTAGTGATCAATCCCCCTTTGACATATGGACACTGAGGGAGGGATTAAGTGACTCGCCTCAAGACAGACGGCCGATGTCATTTCTACTACATCATAGCTGCCCATCCTCCTTATAAATAGTTGAAGAACGTTCTTTCATGTTTGTCTTCTATCCTGCTCTCTCCTTTTACAAACTAAACACTCCTGTTTCCTTTAACCTTTCTCCCCAGTTATTACAACCATCATTAACTGAAGCCATGCTATGAGCCAGGGACCCAGTATGTAGACTGAATCCACCTCCATAAGAACCTTAAGACATCTCCATTTTGTAGATGAGTGAAATGCTGAAACTCAGAAAAGTAATTTGTCCAATGTCACTTAATTAGTAAGTGACAGAAAGCGAGGATTTGAACCTGGGCCTCGTAGACTGTGAAAATGAGAAGAATGCTGGGTGAAGGGATGGAATGAGGACAGTGGGATTCGGGTGAGAAATGATGCAAACTTGGACATTCTCCCATCATAACTATCTTTATTGTGTTGGCAGAATAAAGAATAACCACGTACTAAATTGGGCCTTCAGGGGAGCCGAATCTGTGCAGGGTGAGAGTTATTGAGGGCTTTGTTATTGAGAAGGTTATTTCACACCAATTCTAAGTACTTCAAAAAAAAACACAACAGCTTTATTGAGATGTACAATAAACTGCATATATTTAAGGTATATAATTTGTTAGGTTTTGGCATATATATATACACCCATGAAACCATCACCACCATCAAGATATTTTAAATATATGTCATAAATCCAAAAGGATGGCATGCCTACTTATGAATTTTGGGGGTTCTGATCTTCATGGAGGGTCTAGTATAAGGACCCAGGAAGGACGCAAACCATTTCCAATCCCTGGAAAGCCTTGTGGAAGGTTTAGACCTGAGGTCAGCGGTAGTCCAGATCTGCAGGACCCTCCAGCTCCCTTTGCTTCTAGATGTTCATACTACTTTGCAGTTTTCTGACTTATTTTGACCTTGAGGCCAGAGCCCACATCTCCAGCCCTGTTTGGCTTCTCTGGATTCCCGTGAACCTTTCAGGAATAAGTTAACTATCAAGTTCTCGGGGTTGAAAAATTAAGTAAAATGGAACCCAGTGGGGCTGGTCCTCCAGTTCAGGGGCCCGTCTTTTCAGGGTTCTGGATTCAGTAAGGATGAGATGGCCCATCTGAGTCTCCAGGAGATAGGAGGCACCGGGTCAATGTCCAATTCCTGTCTCCCCACTGCCCCTCTTACCTCACCCTTGCCTCCTGAAACCCCGTCCCCAAATACACACTGCATTAAAGGGAGCAAAGACACCCTAAGTCCTTCCAGGGAAGGACTCTGAATGCAAAGACAGAGGCTTGCTCTGGGGTAGCTCAATGGCCTAAATACCCTCTTCACTCTAAGACCTTCCTCATTTCCCTCAGTTGAAGTAATCTTTGTCTGCTCTAAACTCCCAAAACTATCATTATGTCACCAACCACCTTCTACCCTTAGAAATATAATTATTCACTTTCTGGACTGTACGCTTTCTCAGGCGTGATCCCGGTTTGATCCGTCTTTGCATCCCCTGCAGTGTCTGACACGTAGTACACTTGGTACTCGTTGAACAAATGAATGAATGACCCACCTTGTCCTAAACCTCAGGGAAGAGCTGTGTCGCTTTGCTTAGGCAGGACTCAGAGCTGAGCCTAGCATTATCCCGGTGTCTCTCGCATCAGATGTCACACATGGAGTAGCGGTATAGTACACCCAAAATGTGATTCTCACTCGGGTGATATAAATAGAGCCGGAAAGATGCCTACACCATCTTTGCACACACTGTTAATTCTCAGCAAAGGTGAGGCTTAGCTTGACAGGCTTGGCTCACAGAAGGAAATGGGCTGCTGGTACTGGTGAGTCTGCCGTTGCTGGTGAGGCTGTCTCGCAGGGAGACGTGGCTCCCACCTCCGTGCTTCCAGCTGGTACTGATGAGCCCGGGGAAGGCAGGTGGTTGAAGTGGGAGAGAGTAGTTCTGAGCAAGGCGGGGTGGGGGGCTCAGCAACTAGGGTCCCATTTGAAAAGAAGTCTACAGAGTCCTGGTACCTGTGGGCTGCCTGTCCAATTCCCCGTCCAGAGACAGCCGTTCCTTGTGGACAGATGCGGCAAGGCCCAAGTGATTAGATGCCTTAGGTCACTGGGAAAGGAATCCATTCATGTTTTAGACAAAATTTGATTCGAAGTATAGGTGCGCCTAGATTACCGTTTCTCAGACTTTTAGATTTCAGGGACCAGTGAAAGTTCAAAAATAAATTTGGACATGAAATCAGGTGCCCACTTTTTAAATATTGCTGACTATTGACGTTAAACAAAAATGTAAACTACCATCCTGTTACAATTATTCCTAAAAAGAAATGGCATTTCAACAACAAAAACAATAATAGAAACAAAAAGACAGTTGACAACCATACATGGACAGCTGTCTATCTCAGCTAACATTTACTGAGTGCTAACAATATGCGAGACGCCATTCTAAATATTTTACTTTTATCTCATCTTACTCCATACATATTATATCATCTACATTTTTCCCTCCCTGTGAAACCATGAAAATTTTATCATGGACCAATGGCACCAGTTTATACCCGAGAGTTAGGGAATCACTAGCTGAGAGAATTTTTAGAGGTAACTCACAGCCCTAGGAATCAAACTCCTATGAACCTTAAAGTTTCCGCCTGATGCACAGGCCAGGACGTGATCCTTCAGGGTGAGTGCTTGATGCAGGATCCAGATGACAAAGATCTTCCTCTGAAGTTTTCTTTGAGATGTGGGACCCAGCGAGTTCTGTTCCCAGTTGCAATGGAGACTCTCAAGCTTGCAGCTTTTATCCACAAATGCAATGACCCAAGTAAATCACAATCCAGCCAAAGATGAAATGCTTCCAACTACATTTTTGGGTCATGAGAGATGACGGAAAAGCTACCACTTTTGCAAGATAGAGCCTTTTTCCCCTTTCCTTGCCTGTACTTTGAAAAGCTTAATATCCCGCTATCATGTTTCACAATGAATGCAAACCAGATGGCTTAAGCCAAGGGAAAAAATGCTAGGTTGAGTAACAGGGTATGAATTAAATAACGCTTAAACAACCATGTAAAAAAAAATTCCTAAGTGTTTCCTAATTTCTGGATTAAAGGAAATTCATGGAGGCCTGAAATAGAAAGAGAATACAAAGGTCCTTAAGATGCTGCCTCTAGACTTAAGGGCCTTCTTCAGAAGATGGGCAGGCCAGCAAGGTCATCCATTGCTAAGTCTCCCCGGAGACCAGACGCATCTTCAAAAGGAGGAAGCAAGTGGGAGGCACTGTTATTTATTTTTCCAGTGCTTAACAAATCAGCTCAAGGAGACCCAGTGTCAGACCTAGATGTGAAATATTACATTTCCGGAGACAGTGCTTTAATATACAGATGGAAAAGGAGCCAGATTCAGGATAGAATGTGGTTTAAGTCCAGACGATCTTTGCTTGTTTCATCCCTTCCCCTTAACCATCTTGCTTCCCAATAGGAAAGAAAGACACAGTTGGAACTTCCTATTATAGATAGAATGCAACAAACATTTTCAAACTACTTCTTATTCCCAAAGAACTAGATTTGGAGGGAAACGTGAGGAAGCATAATGTAGTAGAAAGGACATTTAAGTAAGTGTAAGAAGAACTTAATCTGAAGGGCGAGTCCTAGCCTCCATGTCATGGAAGTTTAGACTCATAGGGCTGGAATTTTTAAAATCTGGTGGGAGCTGGGGATAGCCCTGGATAGTGATAGCTCCATTTTCTATCAGCTCTATGACCTTAGGTAAGTCACTTACCCCTGAGCCTCAGTTTCCTTATCTGCAGAATGGGGATACTCGTTCCCATGTTACAAAGGAGGAAGGTAAGGATCTTAGAGATTCATAAACTTGGCCAAAGTCACAGGCCAGTAGGTATCTTATTGCGAAGCCTGTGCTATTTTCCCTAACCACACCAAGATGAGATCATAGGCACTGAAATGTTTGCAATGAGCCAGGTACTGTGCAATCATCCCTGGTGGCTATTAGGCACAGACTTCCACCTGGCATGTGCAAACAGACATGTCAGCCCACTTCTACATGTGTCCACGAAGACATTCATGTCAGACTGTGCTTTACAAATAGAAGCAATTTTGTGCTCTGACCAGCATGAGTATACTTTAAGAATAAATGGACAAACCCAGGGACTTTCTGTGTCCCAGAAATCCAGGCTTGGCGGTGGCTCCAGCCACAGGAAAAGCAATCCTGGGTCACAGACAATTGCTTGTGCTCTAATGCCAGTTCTGATCTTCCCAGCATGAGTGACACTCCCCTTGCTCTGGGATGAGCCTCGTCCAACCGTCCTGCCTCAGAAATGAGCTCTTTCTAAGAGGTTAAAGCAAACACCATATCTGCTCTGACTGATCTCTCTTCTGGGGAAGTCTGGGAAAAAGAGTGTGGACTTTGAGGAAATGATAAAGAGGGAGTGAACTCCTGGTCTGCACACAAGGGTGCAATGCTCGTGCATAATTAGTGGGGTGCTAATAACACAAACCATTTTAAAGAGCAGTTTAAAAGTCTGCTTCAGGAATTTTCAAGCCATTCATAGCCTTGGACCAATACTTCCATTGTTAGGAACCTATGCTAAAGAGATAATTGAATAGAATGTACAAAAATTTATGTATTAAAATGTTTACTGCAGTAAAAACACTGGCACAAGCTAAATGTCTCAGAATAGGAAAGTGACTAAGTAAATTACAATTCATGAATCCATACAATTGAATATAATGCTGTTAGTAAAACAGGTAACAAAGAACTTTCATGACTTGTATGAATGTTCATGATATAAAAAGCAATGAAAAGACCTCAGAACTATGTATATAGTAAAATCTGTACTCTGTGTGGGTGTGTGTGTGTATGTATATGTATATATGCATAGAAAAAAGACTGGAAGGAAATTTTACAGGTGTTTGTTATTTTCTGTGTTATTTTTTTTTCTCTGTTTTTTTTTTTCTGTTTTTTTTTCTGTGTTATTTTTGTCCCTGTTTTCCAACTTCTGTATAATAAGTACACATAACTTCTATTTTTTTAAATGTTATTTTTAGAATTGCTGAAATCTCTAAGTGCCGTCCTTAAGTGGCTTTCTCTTTTGCGTGAATAAGTACGGCAGCCTCCCAACCGCCACCCTTTCCTCCCATCCTACCCGCTTCCCAGCCCAGCCTGTACTGTCTCCAGGGTCGTCTTCTCTGACTCCAAGCTGATCAGGTTTAATACCGTTGGTCTAATACAGACTCTGACTACCTGTTGCCTTTAGACTAGAAGGTAGGATTCAAACTCCTTTGTATGATTTGCTGTTCAACCACACAGACCAGACTCTCAGATCTTCTGGCCTCATGCATGGTCTTCCCTCTGCTTAGAACACCCTTTTCCTTCCTTCTCCACCTGGGAAAGTCTTACTTGCCACGAAGGCCAAGCTCAGAGGTGAGCCTCTCTATGAAATCTTACCCATCAGTCCCAAGCAGAGCTGGTTGCTATTGGCTCTGTTCCCAAAGACTTTGCCTATAGCTCTGTGTTAGCAAATATAATTTATCATAATAAATGTATTTTAATATCTCCTGCTCCCCCCTCAACTTCCTCCCTATGTAAGCCCGTATGATTGTGAGGGTCAAGTTGGAGACTCATTCCTCTTGGTGTGCCCGGTGACTGGCACAGTGTACTTGTCCAGGGATGGGTAGGTAAGGAAACCGGTGACCGAGCTGGACCAGAGGAGGCAGCAGGGGGTTCTAAAGCCAAGGAGGTCATCTGTGTAATACGGCGGCGAACTGACCTTCATTCCACTGCAGCCAAACGGATTTAAGTTAGCCAGAAAAGTGGCACAGTTTGCCATCACTGGAACAGATGAATGTTTGGGGTAAGGAGATGCCTTCAGAAGAGGGTAGAAACCTCCCTGTGTAAGAGGGGTTGTGACGGCAAGGTGGACAAGGGGACCTCAGCCAGACCCCGGCTTCAGCGAATTGTCCGAAGAAGCTCGGGGGGGAGGCTCCCCGCTTCTCCCCAGCCCGCTGTGATTCTGCTCTAAGCCCCGGACAGGTTTCCATGTCAGCTGCACTTCCAAACCCAGATCTGCAATTTGAACCTAAAGGCCCGCAGACAAAGAAGACTGCTAAGAGTGAAGCCAATTGCTCACAGAGCCCAGCAGGGCCCTTGGCTCCACACCACTCATTAGCATCTTAAGTTCACATAAATATATATGAGGCCTGTGGATTCACCCGGGAGTCCCAGAGGCCCTCGCAGCCAAAGTAACATCTCTCCCCCTTTGCACCTCCTCCTGGGCTCTCTGAGCCCAGCTGCCTCCAGGGAGCCCAGTGTTGTGTGGCTATTCCCTGGCAGGGGCCCAACAGCTCATTTTCGGGGTGCAAAAATAGACACTTGGCCCTTTGGGAGACCAGCTCTGTTCTGCCCCTCCCCCCCTCGTGGTGGTCCAAGGTCTCTGAAGACCAGGGGTTTCCCTGCTGTCCCTCTCACGCCCGGATCCTGGACACTAGAAGGCAAAGTGAACCCACAGCATGGACGCAGCACAGCCCCGGGCAGAGCCCCGACTGGATGCTGTAAAATGCAGAGCTGAGGGAGTAAGGACACTCTGGGCTTTTTGTGCTTAAACAGCCCCCAGTCTAATGGATTATACAAAACAGAGAAGGAAAATCAAAAAGTAGAAACCTGAGACATAGTACCAACCGCAGGGAGATGTAAATGAGAAGATAATCAGCAGTGTGTGAAGCCTGTAAATTCCCAGGAGGGGGCAGGGCAGGAAGGAAGTCTGGCTCCATCCAACCTCAGAGCTTCTCGGAGGAGGTGAATTTTGACAGGAAAAGGATGGAGTTGGGAAGGGTACTGACTACTGGGCAGGGACAGCTGATCGGCTGCCCTTCTCCCACCCAGGGGTGCTGAAGGGCAATCGGAATGGCAGGGAGACAGCAGCTCCAGGGGTTCGCGGACTCCCAAAAACAGCCCCGTCTCATTCCAAAGTAACTAGCCCAACTACCTCAATTGTTTCCAAGTCTGGAAGGAAAGAAGGGCTTGCAGAGAAAAGCCATGAAATGAAGCCAGTGGAATCCCGATATGCATGGGAGAGCCCGGTGTGGGTGGCTGTGCCTCGGGGTTTTCTGGCCCCAGCTGTGGGATGTGGTGTCCTAGCTCTGCCCTGGCCAGATACATGACTCTCCTTCTACAGCTTGCTCTGCAGAGAAAGCACACGTATCCCTTAGAGGACTAGAAGAGGGCAGTAGATGAAGTGGAAGGAGGAAATTATGGTGGCAGATTTCCAACCTCTGACGGCATTTTTAGCTCAGATTCTTTGGACGCGGTTTCTCCAGTCCCACTTCCTTTGCTGACCTGGTGTCCCTCAGTGAGGCTAAGAACAGGCATCCTGCTTTCTGAAGCACCCTTCACCCTAGTTTTCTGTCCATCTTTCTTCCCTGGGCCTGAAAGAGCCCAGGCTCTGCATCTGCTTCTCATGGACCACAATCAGCCTCCCCATCACAGCAGCCTCTCTTGGACGGGGAAGGAGACAGATTTCTCAGCTAGGGAGGAGCTCCCCTGCCCCTGAGATCTTCAACTTGAAGTCACAGCAGGTAACACTGGAAGAATCCTTAGGGGTCATTAATTTCAACTCATACCTCAAGGCCAGAGTGAGGAGGGGCCTTCTTCAGAGCTGGAGTATAATACGTGGTCGTCTTGTCCCCGCGGTGAGAAGTGGCACGGAACAGAGGCTACAGCACCATGTCTGGCTTTACACCCTGACTTGAATGCGATGAAACCAGGAATAAGTTATTGAACGTCTCTGAGGGTCTGTTTCCTCAGCTGCCAAAAAACAAAAGAGAAAAAAAAGGAAAAAAGGGTAATAATGAATCACAATACGTCTTTGTAGGATGATCTGTAAGATTATCGATAGCAAGAGCTCTCGCTTACTGAGCACTTACTGTCTACCACGTGCTGTGCTGAGCACTGGGCGGGCGTCACCACGCCCCCACCCCGCCCCGAGCCCGGCGCCGTAATTGTTACCACACGCAGACCCCAGCCGTCGGCACTGGTCCTGGACATGCCTCACCTTTGATTCTGAGATGATGGAACTCCTATGGTCTCCAGTTTATACAAGTCAGAGGACCTAAAAGCAGGAGAGCGGTTCACCTTAAGTCTGAGCCCTGACTTGCTGACCTGCCCTCTGGTGCTGGGGGAAGGTCCCTGGTCTTCTGGTCCAGACACAGCCTGCCCTCATCTTGTTTAAATAAGGCCAGGGGGGCAGGCAGGAGGCCTGTGGCTGGGGAGGAAGAAACAAGGGCTGTTTGGGATTCCGTGTAGACTCTGGGCTATTGAAGCTGTCAGGCTGATACACAAGTTCTGTCAGGCTTGTAGCTCTTGGCATTCTGGCCGCTTCCCCCTGATGACCATTTATAGTCAATCCCTCTGAAGCAAATGTAGCCCTGGGCTTGGGCGAAAATGATGAAGCTGGAGGAGAGGCACCTGGCCGTGGGGAGGCTGGGGGTCACTACAGACACCTCCCTAGCTCCACGTGCTACATGTTTCCCAGAACCCGCGCTCTACTATTCCTTCCTCAGGCCTAAGATGTAAGAGCAGGCCGGTGCCGAAGGGAGGTCGGACGGTGGAAGGGACCGAAGGATCGAAGGAGCGTGGCCACACGAGTTTTAATGCAGGACAAGCCCATATGGTTTTGTGGCAGGGAATCCAGTCCCTATGCCCCTTGAAGTTTTCTTTGATTTTTCCCTTAAGTGTAATTCAAGACCCTTTTCCTGGAAGTAGCACACCTTTAACGAAGCTTGGGAAAGGGAAAGATGGCTTGACCACATCCACAGTTCAGTCTGGACAGTGAACTGTGGTTGCTATTACTGTGATTCCCGTGGCATCTGCTTCGGGAGAGGGCACTAGATTACATGGGTCCTAGGTGGACCCTGTGCGCTCTCGGTGCCTATGATGATGAAAGATTAAGAGGTGTGTTCAGGAACAGTCCTGAAGAGTCAGGGTTGGGTAAAAAGGACACTGTCCTCAAAGCCAGCCGGGTGAATTGCTAGCAAGATGGGAAACTCCAAGTAATGGTGATAAAAGGAGAAGCCGTACTGGGGGCTGAGGCCACAGGAAAACAGTACTTTGAGGTAGTCACCATGGGCCTGCGTGCATGTGTAGGAATGCAAAATAGTAATAATGTCCTTGTTCACCATGATAGGGATATGGGGGGAGCGGGGGTGAGGGATGGGCAGAGGCAGGGGAGGGACAGGAGCATTGATATTATTGTCCTAGGTACCAGATACTGGGTTGGGAGCTTTACATACACTAATTTATTTATTTATTTATTTAAATTTATTTATTTATTTATTTATTTATTTATTTTTGGCTGCATTGAGTCTTTGTTGCTGCACACGGGCTTTCTCTAGTTGCGGTGAGCGGGGGCTACTCTTCGTTGTGGTGCATTGGCTTCTCATTGCAGTGGCTTCTCTTGTTGTGGAGCATGGGCTCTAGGTGCGCGGGCTTCAGTAGTTGTGGCACGTGGGCTCAGTAGTTGTGGCTCACGGGCTCTAGAGCATAGGCTCGGTAGTTGTGGCGCATGGGCTTAGTTACTCCACAGCATGTGGGATCTTCCCGGACCAGGGCTCGAACCCATGTCCCCTGCATTGGCAGGCGGACCTTAACCACTGTGCCACCAGGGAAGTCCACTAATTTATTTTTTAGTGTTCATTATCTTGAGAGGTCAGTTTCAATCTATTTTACAGATGAAGAAACTAAGTCTCATAGAGGCCAAGTAAATTGCTAAAGGTTTCGGACTTAGCCTATGATGGAGCTGGGATTCAAACTTCTTTCTACTCTGTCAGGCCTTTTGAGCAGCTGAAGGTTAGTTACTTGTTCAGGACACTCCCATAGGGGGAGTGGGAGTTACATGTGCTCAGGAGGCCAGAGGCCAGACCAGAAGTTGCTGTAGTGGATACAAGGATCCTTCCATCAGGCTGAAGGAGCTGAGACACTGTCTCCAGTCTGAAGAGGTGTCTGTTTTTATGAGAACAGTCTGTCCCCCGCACGGTGTGGAATGACACTGTCACAACCTCATTTTTCTGGTTCATTTTTCTAGAACTTTGTAAAGATCATGACCTTTCTGTGATGACATCCTTTCTTCCTTGGCTAAATGAAAACGCACTTGGTTATGTTACAACATCCTTTGGTTAGTTTCAAATCCGAGGATTCTGAGGTCCTGTTTTTATTAACTTTAGGGGTTTGTTATCACATGTTAAAAACCTTTTAGTGCAAACTACAAATTCATTCATTCATCCAAATTTATTGAGTACTTGCTATGTACTATGACAGTGGTTCAATACTGGGAACGGGAGAATGACTAAGATTGTCTCTTCCTATACGAGGCAGATGCATTATCAAGTGCAATGCAATGTGTGACTAAACATCAGGATGTTTAAAGCATCGTACACATAGCTAGTCTCACTCGATTGGTTTTTCATTCATTAAAAAACAAAACCAAAAAACCCCAATGAGTTCATTGTAAGGCGCTACGTTAAGTACTAGAAAAACTAAGATGAGTTGAATGGGGGAGACAGATGAATAAATAGATAAATTATATGGTACAAAGGAGGTAAAAATCTATAACAATTAAGGGCCACAGTTGGTAGGCATATTACTATTGATTTGCATAGTAGTAAATGATTTAGTATTTTCCCCTGGAACGGAGCATGCACTTAATAAATGCTAGTATATGTTGCTGTTATTATCATCACTATTATCGTTGTTGTTAGCAAACACTTGGTGAATTAATGTGGATCTTTTCCTATATAATTTATAGAAGCTGGACGATATTGTTATCTCTCCATTTTACAGAGAAAATTTTACGAAATATGATTCAAGTGGCTCCACCGTACAATGATTTGGAGTAAACAAATTAAGCAATTACTCTGGCTCCCGACATATGCCTCCAGCTCCGGGCCCTTGAACCCACAGGCCGGTCAGTAGTCTGGTCCTCTCAGCCTCAAGTCAAACTTATTCTGACTCTACCTCCAACCCCTTATGGTCCAGTCCTCAAAACATCTGATGATATCTTCGAATCTTCTCCTTCCCCTACTCCCTGCATTAAGGAACTTGCCTGGTCCTGGTAACCCTTGCTTCTCTAATACTGCTGTGCATACACATCACCTGGGGCTCTTGTTAAGATGCAGATTCTGACTCAGTAGAGGTCAGGCGAGGGGCCTAAGGTCGCATTTCTAACAAGCTCCGGGGTGATGCTGGTACTGCAGGTCCCAGGAGTAGCGAGCTGTCCATTATAACTCCAAAGCCTCTCTTTCAACGACCTGCCTTTCTCTTGCTGCTGCCACCCCCAGCTCAGGCCATCCTCCCTGCTCTAGATTAGACCCAGCCTCCTCAGTGCTCTCCCCACCTATACATTCTACTTCCACTCCATCCTACATAACTGCCCCCAGGTTGCTCCCCTCTAAAACGCCTTCCGTGACTCCCCACTAACTAGGAGACGGGACACAGATTTCTCCAGCTGCAGTTAAGACCTTCTCGAATTTAGCCTCAGCCTCTTTAGTGTGAGAAATCTCATGATTCCCATTGATTTACCCTGTTCTTTCTCTCCATCACTTCTTTGCCTCAGGGACTTTGTGGATTCTCTTCCTCCCACTGATGCCGCTTCCCACTTCCAACTGTGGCCCTAATCTCAGCACCCAAATCCTCTCCCTCCTTCAAGGCATGGACACCCACTTCCCCAGCTCAAAATGATCTCGAAAGTACCACAGCTCTTGGCTAAAATATGGTCATTTATGTGCACTTTCATCTTCCCTGGTGAGGTCCTTCATCTCTCTCAGCAAATCCCATAGCACCTCTCACAGGGCCTTGCTCCCAGCCAGCCCTCAATTAATACATCCTAGTGCCTGAAAAATCTGTTTCCCAGTTCCTTTTAATGGAACTCTGTTCCATTTGCATTATTTATGCTCCTGTGTTAGATGTGTTTTAACATTGTAAACCACCTCAAATCCTTTTGGAAATTGGCGAGCTAGAGATCATAAATAATCAGCCGTAAGAGCAGACATTCAGGAAATGTTTGTAAGATGAATAAATGGATGCTTTCTTCAGGGCCGAGTAGCAGAAGAGCAGGTTGCTGTCTGCTCTTCCCACTCCTTCCTGCCTCTGGGCCTTTGCTCATCTGTCCCTCTAAAAGGTCCCCCTGCAGCTCTTTGGAATCCTGTTCAACTTTAAGGTGCAAGGTGAGCTCCAGCTCCTCCAGGAATTCCCCCCCACCCAAGGTGGGGCTGTTCCATGGCCTCCAGTAGCATCTAGTTTAATACCGTCCACTGAACTGTGAGCTCCTTCACGTCAGGGGCCGTGCTCTTAGCACCCCTGTGTCTCTCATATCACCAGCCCAGTGGTTCCCAATCCTGGCCTCACATCAGTATCTCTGTGCAGCTTTGGAAATATTCAGGAACCCAGACCCCCCCATCCCACACCAAGCCTATTGAATCAGACGGTTCTCAGATGTGTGTGTGTGTGTGTGTGTCATAAGCACCTGGAGGGCTTGTTAAAACGTGGATTGCTGGGCCCTACCCTGGAGACTGTGGGATGGGACCAGGAATTTGCATTTGTAACAAGTCCCCAGATGACTGATGCTGCTCTGAAAATGACTCTTGGACCACTGCTCTGGGGGTGAGGCCCAGCCATTCTGTATCTAAAGAAAAGAAACCACAGGGACTTCCCTGGCGGTCCAGAGGTTAAGATGCGCTTCCACTGCAGGGGGTGTGGGTTCGATCCCTGGTCGGGGAGCTAAGATCCTGCAAAATAAAAAATAAAAAAAAAAAAGGAAGAAAAGAAACCACAGAGCTTTTCACGGGCTGAGTGTGACTGGCTTACCACATGGTAGGGACTTCATAAATATTTCATGGATTAAATTCTTTGCTCCATCTACCTTAGTCCTTCCTCCCCAAATAGATTATATAAGTAACTTGCAGTTAGAGACCAAGTCTTCAACTACTTCTCTTGCAAATTCCATCAGGCAGAGCCCAGGGCTAGGCCCCAAGTTTGCACTCAATACATACCTTTGAATGAATAGCAGCCTTTCCTGTTCCTTTTCAGTATTGCTGTCAGAGGAAAGCCAAGGAAACCTCAAATTCCCCATTTCAATCAATCCATAGGAGGAGGGCAAGTTCCTTGTCAACTTCTTTGAAGTGCTCATACCTAAGGTGTTTACAGGGGAGAAGGTTTCTAAACAAGAGAACTGCAACAGGCCCACGCATTCGATGCATCTGAGGAGATCAGCGCATCAGAGACATGTCTCTAACCCACACCATCCCAACTAATTCAGCATGATTCAGCCCCTCTTGCAATGGTTCTGGTGCTGCCTATCTGCTTTCTGATTTTCCCTTAAAATAAACAGTCAGTGTTCATGTGAGCCAGCATTTAGGAAATCATTAAAACACGTAGAGAAGCCACTCAGGAAAACATGCTTCTAAGGACTGTCCTTCCCAAAATGTCAGTATTTATTTACCTCCTCGGGAAAAAAATTAAGTTCATGAGGGTATACCTGGATTGTTGAAATAAATTCTTATCACCAGGGTCTGTTTTGTGTTTCTCAGAACATTTAATAGCTTGTTATAAAATCACCATCATCACCATTAGGCAGGAGGTCTTAATAACAAACAGACGTGGCAAATTTAAGCAAAAAATGGATGAATTCCTCATTTTTTCCCTTTTGGGCTAGAAATTTAAAATAATTTTCTAGAACAACAATTCTTAATCCAGAGGATTTGTGGAGAATTATGGATACACCTCCTCGCAGACTCGGGGCAGGCATCCCAGCCCTCCTCTGGGGTCCCCACGCTGTGCCTCCCTACCTTGTGCCCCCAGCACAGCCCATCCTCTTGCCACCATGATAGCACTTACCTCACTGTCTCGTCATGTCAGCTGACCAGCCCCTATTCTGTTATGCGTGAGACAGTTATCTCAAGATTGAAGCAGTAGAGAAGCTAATGTAAATTAAAATCGATGCAGCCCACAAATTTTCAGCATCTGTTTCAGCATCCAGCATGCTCCACGTTCTCATGTTCTCATCCAGATGCAACACACGCTCAGGTGATCCCCATATCATCTGTCGCCTGCAGAGTGGGGACCCAAATGAGACACCAGGGACACCATTTACCCGTCTCACCACTGGGTCTTGGTGTCTCCCTGCTCCTCCCTCTCCTGCCCAGGCTCACCCCATGGGGGGCCATGCAGCTCTGTTTGCACAGTGGCCCATGGGGAATCTGATAGGAGCACTTTCTGGAAGGTTCATAGCCTGATATTTATCTTCTCGTTCAAAATAGAGGTTAAATTGTTCCCTGGAGAGACTGGGTTTTTGCTGGGCTTTCCAGACACTGTTGTAATCATTTTTTTAAATAACACACACCCGTCCATACTTAAGCACATTCACTTTTTTAATGCTTTGACAGATCTTTGGTCTTTCCACATTTTCCAAATGTCTTAGAACCAGGCACGCATGGCAACTACTTCATGAACTTCTTGAGGGAACGACTATCTTTTTTATTTGAATCCCCAGTGATTAGTATAATTCCTGGCACATAAAGGAGCTCAGAGAATTAGACACAGAATAGCAAGAGTCATAGCTAATACTCACTGAGCGTTTTCTTGGTGCCACACTGCGAAGACCTTTATGTGATGATCTTAGTGTGGTCCTCACAACCGCCTGGTGGGCTGTGGATTACTAGCCCCACCACACATGGTAGAAGGAAACAGCATGGGGCTCAGAGAGGGAAAGTAACTTGCCCAAGTCCAACAGCCAGGAAGTGGTAAAGCCAATTTTGAATCCATGTCTGTCTATTTCCAAAGCCCCTGTGTTTGATACCGCACAACATGAGGACTAGAGTTGAACTAACTCTGATTTTAGGGACTGAAATATTCAAATACGCTACTGGTTTTGTGATTTATTGCAAAACTAAAATCATATACGCGACGGCATAACATGTATGAGAAAATAATGAGCAGTGCCTTTTCAAGGGGGAGACGATGAGGCCCAGCTCATCGGTGCCCGGGTCCGTCCAAAGCAGGCAGGCTGAGGCAGCACTGTCCCTGGGGTCTCTGAGGCTGATTTCTAGCAGAGGAGACTGGCACTTCCAGCTTCCACAATATCTGAGTTCTCCACCATTGTTCTCTCTGTCTTCTCCAGGAGAGAGGCATTTCATCAAGAATGCAGCATTCCATTATGTAGGCACGCTGAGAGCTAGCTAGCTCTTTAAAAGGGATGGCTCTCTCTGATTGATGGGGCGACCGGCTATAATTGGAAGGGCACTTCAAGGCTGAGAAGCAGTACGTGACTTGCCTAAGATCCCAGGGCCGACCCTTTGGTGGCCGATCGATATTGGAGCCCCAGTCCCTCACCCTGCTGTCCAGGGCACATTCCCTTCCCCCTACCTTCCTACCTGACAAAGGCTTGCTGGCTATCAGAGTTCTAGCAAAGCAGCAGAGGGTACTTTCAGGTGGCTGAGTGATCTGTGTGGGGAAACCTGCGAGAGCAGACCTGGGGGGGTTTGTGTAGAAGGGATCACGTAGGAAGGAGCAGGAAAAAACCATCTAATGAGGAAATGGCTGCAGGAAGGGAAGTGGTGCAGAGCTGAGTCAGGTCAAGATCCCCCTTAGAAGAAGCAGTGGTTTGGCACTCTCCTCCCAACCCTGGGACAGAACAGCCTGCACTAAAATCCAAAGGCCACAGCTCCAGGCTCTCCTCCATCATTTACACACACATCACGTACACTTGGGCAAGTGACTCAGCTGCTGGGCCTTCATTTCTTCTTTATCTTGAAATAGAGAGCTTATCTTGGGTGATTTTTAAGATATTTTAGTTCTGAAATTCTCGAATTCTCCTGAACTCGGATGATTTAAGGTTAGGCCTGATGTCCTAAACCTTCTCAGAATATTCCGCCACTGTGACCACCTCTCCCAGTTCCTCTGAATTTTATTTTGGAATACAGAGCCAGCTGATAATTTGTTCCCAGGTATTTACCATCCATGATTCCAACATTCTCCTGGAAGTACTGTAACTGTATCCCTCAGTGTTTCTGCTCCTAAAACTCTTAAACATTAATTTGGTCATAAGCTTCAGCATTCAATAGAAATATTAACCAAAATAATTTATTAGCAAAACAAAAGACAGCGTCCAGGAAAGAAAGTGTCCAAGCAGTGATATTCGGGGAGCTTTTCCCTGGAGCTGTATGCACTGCTGCTGGGGGTGTTTAGCAACTATTTCTGAGAGGAAGGAAGCATCATTTGGGAGATGTTATTTGTGGGATGGTGCATAGCTGGCCATCTCTCTCCCACATCTCTCCACCGCTTTGCATAGCTACAGAAGGAAGCATCGTCTGACACTTTGCCTGTGGGACAAAGCGTAGCTGGGCTCTGTCCCACAGGTAAAGTCTCACAAATGATGCTTCCTTCCTTCTGCTATGCAAAACACCCTACGGGTACTGCCTTGCCATCAACGGCCCTCTCCCTCACTTTTGCATCAGTTGTCTATTGCTGCATACAAAATTATCCCGCCCTCCAATTAAGTGGCTTAAGACAACAAGCATTTATTATTTCACAGTTTCTGTGGGTTAGGAATTCAGAAGAGGCTTGGCCAGGTGGTTCTGGCTTGGGATCCTGAGTTTGTAGTCAAGTTGGGGCTACAGTCATCTGAAGGCTTGGCTGAGAATGAAGGATCTGTTTCTTTGGTATTAGTGTACTCAGGCTAATGTGATAACAAAATGTCACAGACTGGGTGGCTTAAGAAACAGACATTTATTTTTTCGCAGTTCTGGAGGCTGGAAATTCATGATCAAGGTGCCAGCAAATTGGTTGCTTCTGAGGGCTCTCTTCCTGGCTTGCAGATGGCACCTCCTTACTATGACCTCATGGCCTTTCTTTGGTACATGGGTACAGGGAGAGGGAGGGAGGGAGAGGGATAGAGAGAGAGAGAGAGAGGGAGAGAGATAAGGTGTGAGTGCTCTGGTGCCTTTTCTTATAAGGACACGAGTTGTATCAGATCAGGGCCCTACCTGTATGACCTCACTTAACCTTAATTACTTCCTGAGAGGTTTCATCTCCAGATACGGCCACACTGGGGGTTAGGGCGTCAGTATATAAATTTGGGGGGACACAAACATTCAGTCCACAATAGCTTCCAGGATGGCATATTTACATGATGCTGGTTATAGGCAGGAGGCCTCAGTTCCTCCCCATGTGGGCTTTTCCATGAGCTGCTTTATCATCCTCATGCCATGATGCCCGGCATCACTGGAGAGAGCAATCCAAGAAAGCAAGGTAGAAGCCCCAGTATGTCTATGACCTAGTCTTGGAAGTCACACGCCATCATTTCTGCAAAATCCTAATGGTTACAAAGACCAGTCCTATTCATAGTGTAAGAAGGGACTATACAAGGACACGAATGCCAGGAGGCAAGAGTCACTGGGGCCATCTTGGAGACTGGCTGCCATGTCTCTGGATGGATAGACATGATGGTATCGAAAAAAAGACGTATGTTTTTAAAACCAGCAGACCTGGAGCCGAAGTCAAATCCCAGCTCCACCACTTGCGGGCTATGCTAACACTAAACCTCTCTGAGCCTGTTTCTCCATCATAGGCAAATAATGACTTTCTTCATAGGATGGTTGTCTTAAAGGAGAGAATAGATTTGCTGAGTCACAAATTGTGGTTATCAAGTAAGTACTCTTTCCCTCCCCAACCTTCTCTTGTCTCTCACCACCTTGCTATTCCCACTTCCAACGCTTGCCCAGGCTTCACATACTTTTCTTGTACAATGGCAATACAGACAAGAATTCTAGATTGTCAGAGTTAGAAGGACTTCTGTATAATCTAGTCTGGTAATCCCAACTTTTTTAACTGCCAAGGTTGTATTTTTTTTCTCCCAGTGAGACCCATAGTTTGAAATACTTTTGATCTCCAAACAAATTACATTAACTACACATTTCATTTCCCATTAAATTCATCAAAGGCATATATAACTGCCCATCAGAACTTCTGATCAGTGAGAGACCGTCAGTGTTTCCACACTGAGTTGTGATAATTTCAGTGAAAAGCAAAGCAATTATCAGCCAAATGTAGAGGCCCAGAGAGATGAAAGGTCATTTGTATTAGTTAATGATATAACTAGGACTCAAACCTGGACCTCCTAATTCCAAACCAATGATCGTCCCCTAATTCTAAATTGTCACCTTATTTATTTGATGTGCTGTGCTATAGTTCATGATATCTGACATGATAAGAGATCTATGGTGTCTTTCAGTCTAACATAAAAATCCAGGATAAAAAAACCTTCTCAAGGCTCAGGTTGCATGAATAGCACAAATGAGCAAGACCTCCAAACCTACCACTGTGGGCCCGTAAGTACCCCAGAACAGGCTATTGCCTGTGTGGTCCCCATGGAAGGCTGCCTCACTAGCCAATATGCCTGTAAGTTCTCAGGCTGTTTAATCAGAGCTTTTGGATAGGGAGATAGTTTCGTGTCTTCAATTTTTCTGTTACGCTCCAGTCACAAAGAGAAACTAGCTTCTCATTGACAAATAGAAGTCAAGTCAGGGGGACTCTCCTGGTGGTCCAATGGTAAAGAATCCTCCTTCCAATGCAGGGGACGCGGGTTCGATTCCCTGGTCGGGGAACTAAGATCCCACATGCTGTGGGGCAACTAAGCCCGTGCGCCTCAACTAGAAAGAGAAAACCTGCACACACAACTAGAGAGAAGCCCACGCGCCGCAGCGAAGAGCCCACACGCCGCAACTAAGACCCCACGCAGCCAAATGTAAATAAATAAATAAATAAAATATTTTAAAGAAAGAAGTCAAGTCAGGATGGGGCAATGACGTCATCCCTGACAATGCCTGCATGGAGGAGGGGGTGGGAGGGCAGGGTTCGGCATGCCTCCTGTCTTGCTGTGGAGAATGAGAGCTGAGAAGTGGGAGGGTTCCGCATTCATCTGGGGTGGGCCTGCGACCCACTACAACACCACGCGGCTTTCGGGATCTTAATTCCCCAACCAGGGATGGAACCCTGACCCTCGGCAGTGGAAGCATGGAGTTCTAAGCACTGGACCGCCAGGGAATTCCTGCGACCCACTTTTTGACCAGCAGGTCAGTATGTGACAACTGTTTAATTCCAGTACCTTCTCTGAAAGGGAAAAGAAAAGAACCAAAGGAAGAAAAGCCAAAGAATTACAGAGGAATTTCCTCAGCCTAGAGGTGGAAAGAATAATGCCTATGAGCATGTTAAGTGGGCCAATTGTTTAAAAACAAATACTTCATAAATGTTGTTATGCTCATATGCACATGTATGTTATTGCCTATATGTATTACATATAAACACATATGTTCACTCCCCTGTTAGTTCACAGTAAAGTTCCTTTTGAATGTTCCTGCCTGCCTCCGCTTTATTAGTGGACATAAAGAGAGAAGATGTTCTATTTTCCATACTTGGGCCAAAATTTTAAGTGGGAGAGGTAAATCTCTGGGGACAGATGTGGTCATGGCAACAGGACTCAAAGAAGAAAAGCTGGCAGGAGAAAAAAGGAACTGCAGAGAAAAAAGATCAGATAAAAGTTTTCAGTTGTGCCTTCCTCCATAAAGAGAAAATAGCTGAAGCTCTTATTTGCTCAAACCCTGGAGGCTGCTCTATGCCTGGGGAGAGGAGAGGAGTTCAGTGTTCCAGACGATGGGCAAGCTTGAATGTCAGTGCTTCCTGCAACACGAGCCCTGAAACCTTGGGAGCCCCATCAACAGCGGTCCAGGGAGATGCTCTAATGTCAATTACGGTTAATGTCATTGCTCTGTACTCTCAGCCAGATGCGTTTCAAGGCAAGAGATTTCGTTTCCTAGTGAAAACCTTTACAAAAAAGAACAAATGTCCTCAATCAGCTTCCTTTGAGGGCAGTCTGTATCAGCCCAGTGGTGAAATACTTTTAACATGCTTCCCCTTCAGGCATTTCTTACACAACCTCTGTGCTCCAAGTCCCTTATTGGGCCCTACCGAGTATGTACAATAAAAGACATGGCCCCAAGCTTTCGGAATGTACAGTCTGGTTGGGACATACATGATATACAACATGCAAGGATACAGAGGGAAAGATGGAGTCAAAGGAAAAATGACAAGGTACTTGGAAAATATTTCCCTAATTTGAGCTTTGGAGAAAATCAAAAGTGGGTGCCCTTCAGGGGCTCCTTCATGGGAGTACTAGTGTGCTAGGGCTGTCGTAACAAAGTACCACAGACTGGGTGATGGAAACAATAGGAATTGATTTTCTCACAGTTCTGGAAAACTAGAAGCCCAGGATTCAGGTGTCAGCAGGGTTGGTTTCTTCTGAAGCATTTCTCCTTAACTTATAGATGGCTGTCTTCTCCCTGTGTCCTCACATGGTCCTCCCTCTGTACCTGTCTAGGCCCTAACTTCCTCTTCTTGTAAAGACATCAGTCATATTGGATTCAGGCCCATCCTAATGACCTCATTTTAACTCAGTTACCTCTGTAAAGACGCTCTCTCCAAATACCTTCACATTCTGAGGTACTGAGGGTTAGGGCCTCAACATATGAATTGGGTGGGACAGAATTCAGTCCATAACAAGGGATGTTTAGGTTAGAGGAGCAAACAGTTCATAACCATGTGAAAAGTTATGTTAATCTATCAATTAGGCGGCTGTGCTACCTGTCAGGTGTGTGCTACTGCGAAGGAGCTCAGAAGATGGAGAAATTGCCATGAGCCTGAGTGGTTTGAGGAGGCCTTTATTTTTATTTTTTTTTAACTTTTTATTTTATATTGGAGTATAGGTGATTAACAATGTTGCATTAGTTTCAGGTGTACAGTAAAGTGATTCAGTTATACATATACATGTAGCTATTCTTTTTCAAATTCTTTTCCCATTTAGGTTGTTACATAACATTGAGCAGTTCCCTGTGCTATACAGTAGGTCCTTGTTGGTTATCCATTTTAAACATTTAAACATAGCAGTGTGTACATGTCAATCCCAACCTCCCTAACTATCCCTCCCCCCAACCCGTCCCCCACCCCTGCCCCGGTAACCATAAGTTTGTTTGCTCTCTATGTGAGTCTGCTTCTGTTTTGTGAATAAGTTCATTTGTATTGTCTTTTTTAGATTCCTCATATAAGCAATATCATATGGTATTTAAGTTCACTCAGTATGACAATCTCTAGGTCCATCCATGTTGCTGCAAATGGCATTATTTCATTCTTTTTAATGGCTGAGTAATATTCCATTTGTGTGTGTGTGTGTGTGTGTGTGTGTGTGTGTGTGTGTGTGTGTATATGCCACATCTTTTTTATCCATTCATGTGTCGATGGGACTGAACTAGCTAGAGAGGAAAGTAAGGCTTGGATGAGAGTAGAGGAAGGGAACTGGGTGGAGGAGAGCGCATTCCAGGTGGAATAGCATGGGAAATGGTCCAGGTGGGGCTCTAAGAAGAGGTGCTCAGAGGATGTTGATTACACTGGTCTTGTAAGATTGGAGCATCCATTTTATAGGAAAGGAGAGGAGAGGAGAAGCGCTTGAGGACATAAGCTGAAACTCAAGTGTGGAGGGCTAGGCTGCAAAGAGATTGTTTCCCACTGAGGGCTTTTAAACTGGTAGTAAAGTGAGAACAATAATAACGTGTGAACAGCCTCTTACAGTTATTAAGATTTTTCATATACATTATCCCATTTCCTCACCACAGATATTTAATGAAACCAGCAGGGCATCATTATGACCATCCTATAAATGAGGAGATTGAGGTGGCGAGAGTTTAAATTGCTTGACCAGCAGATGTAAGGGCTACGATCAGAACTGTGCTGTAGGCAAATTACTCTGACAGGCTGTGAAGAAGGCTTTGGAGTGCGAAGAGGCAGGGGCAGGGAGCTGTTAGAAGTCAGAACAGGAGTGAAGTGATGAAAGCCTGAATTAGGGGAGTGGTACCAGAAGTGGGATAATTTAAACAGACATACTCTGTTGGTTCTGATTAATAAACTTGCTAAGAACGAAGATGCTACGAGATTAGCAAAAATGCCCCTGGGAAGGGTAACGCATTTGGTTTTCATCAGGCTTCTGTTTCTCAGCATGAATTGATTGATCCGATTCCTCCCTGACTTTGGTAAGCAGGAGCAGGGAGAACGTAAGTGCAGCTATGTTCCTGTGTGTCTCTTACAAGCAGTTAGTATATTGCACTATAATTATATTCATATATCTGCTCCCTCACCGGACCATGAGCGCCTCTAGGAAAGTGACAGTATTTTTTCCATCTTTGCATACCCAGTACCTAGTAAAACATTTCCGTAGTTAGAAGCTCAATAAACAATTTTTGAATGAATGAGAGTGAGCAGGTGGACACCGACGCAGAGGCGGGAAAGAGCATAAAAAGCAGAGGCAAAGGACCTTGAGGACAAGTGTCAGGAACCTCACAGGTGTCCCCAGGACAGCCTCCTCTGCAGTCAGGTAATGGACCTATCAGACCTCTCTGTTAAGCCTGAGAAACTTCAAGGAAGTGGTTTTGCCCACCAGCTCCCTGCAGGCAGCAGACTTTTTCACATATGGACTTTATTGTACAGAATTGCTAGGGAGATGGCACCAATGATGTGAAATAACTTATTTCAAAGAACAGATTTATGGGCCGAAACCAGGGGTTTCCTCTCCATGGCCTCAGCCCGTCAGTGCTCCAAGGGTCCTTCCCCACAAGCTCCTGGTTGACCTTCTGTCTTCCCTGCTGCTGCCACCCCTGCTGCATATCAGCGGGGCCCCCAAAACACCTGCTGAATGAACAAGTCCACCTGTAAAAGAAAGGTGGTGAGAGGTACAAACCTTCAGTTACATAATAAATAAGCCACAGGAATGTAATATGCAGTGTAAGGAATAGGGTCAATAATATTGTAGTAACTTTGTGTGGGGACAGATGGTTACTAGACTTGTGATCATTTCGTAAGGTATGCAAATGTCAAATCACTATGTAGCAACCTGACACTAATAATGTTGTATGTCAACTACATTTCAGTAAAAAAAAAAAAAAAGAAGGGTGGAAAAAAACAAGGTGGTACGATAAGAGAGAAGGACCCAAATACATCAGTGTGACTTTTTCTCCTTTCAGCATCTATCGAGAGGTCCCAGGTGGGTTGGAATCACATGACCTTCCTTCTTATATTCCCCTGGGGTATAACTGTAATCTAAATCAGGAGTGGAATTGCTAGATCATGTGGTAGTTCTATTTCTAGTTTTTTGAGGAGCCTCCTTACTGTTTTCCACAGTGGCTGCACCAGTTTACATTCCCACCAGGTACATTGTCGTCATTTATTTCTTCAGCAGCCATTTCCTGAGCGCCGTCTCTGTCCAGCTCTGCACAAGGTGTTGCAGATGCAGTGAGGAAGGATACAGCCCTGACCCTCCAGGCACTGACAGTCTAGAGGGGGAGACGTCATAACTCAGAGGGCTGGGTCAGAGGTGTGCATTCAGCGCTAGGGGAACACAGAGGAGGAGCGCTAGGGAAACAATCAAGAGAGGAAGATGTGACCCCTAAGTCTCAAGGGACCAGTGGAAGGTAGACCACGAGGCCACAGGCAGGATAGAAGGGTAGGGAAGGCCCTCTAGATGGAGGAAGCAGTGACAAAGGTGTAACAAAGACCAAGGTATAACAGTTCACGTGCAGAATAGGCAGCAGCTCGGTGTGGCTGGAACGTCGCATGGGGGTGGACCCACATTACAAGGGAGGACGTTGGAGAGCAAAGTCAGATCTCCAAGGGTCCTTTACCATACTGAATTTGAGGTTGAACCTGAGAGAAAAAATAGCATTTCAGAAAACAATAATGAATGAATTGGAAAGTATAAAACTGCAAGCAAGGGGTTCATTTTGGAGGTAACTCAGTGAAGATCCTGGGCAGCTGCACTACAGCAGGGCAGCGAGGGTGGAGACGGGTCAGAGTCAAAGGCGTCAGGAGGCAGAATCCACAGGATGGGGGTGGGGTGAACGTCAAGCAAAGGAGGAGCGAGGGGTCAGCGTGACTCCCGGTTCTGGCTCAGGAAGTAAGGGGCCATTCAATCAAATAAGGAAAATGGGGGGCACAGCGCTGAGTTTGGGACCCTCCCTCTGAGTTTGGGACCCTCCCTCTGAGTTCAAGGAGCCTGTGAGACATGCAAGGAGGGCTCCTTTCGCTGCATCTGCAGGCCCTGGGGAAGAGGTGTGGGTGGTAGGGCTGGATAGGAAGTTAAGTCATCAGCACTTAGGTGCGTGGAAGCCCCGGAAGACCAGGGGAGTGCACAGGGAGGGACGAAAGAGAGCTGAAGGAGGGGCCTTGGGGCAGCGCTCGCATTCATGGGACATCCCCAAGGGGAAGACCCAATGATGGGACCAGGAAGGGGGAAACCCAGAGACGGCGTGTCACACAAGCTAAAGGCAGAGTTCTAGAAATGAGGACACGTCACCCACGAGGGGTGGGCCGACTTCTTCTTGTTTACACATCACCTACCCACCAAGGCTGTGACCTGAGAACAGGGTTGGGCCTGATTCATCTCTGTTTCCCCAAAATAGCAAGCACTTAATACAAGAGGAGTAAGGAAGTGAGAAGAGCCAGCACTTGCTGTGTACACATGTGCGAAGCACTAAACACTTTGCGTGGATAATCTGATTTAATCCTCACATCCATGCTATTAGGTACATGCTCTTCTCTCTTTCTCTCTCTCTCTCACTATGGGATATTATTCAGCCTTAAAAAGGAAGGAAATTCTGCAACATGAGACAACATGGACAAACCTTGAGGACATTATACTAAGTGAAATAAGCCAGTCACAGAAGGACAGACACTGCATGATTCCACTTACATGAGGTATCTCAAATGGTCGAATTCATAGAATCCAAGAGTGGGAGGGTGGTTGCCAGGGACTGGGGGTGGGGGAGATGGGAGTTGCTAATCAACAGTCATCATTTCAGTCATGCGAGATGAATAAATCCTGATGACCTGCTGTATAACGTTGCACCAATCGTTGAGGACTTTATTGTACGTTTTATTTTATTTTAATTGAAGTATAGTTGATTTACAACATTGTGTTAGTTTCTGGTGTACAGCAAAGTGATTCACTTATGTATATGTATACATATATATAACTGAATATATATATGTAACTGAATATATGTATATTCTTTTTCATTATGATTTGTTACAGGGTAACGAATATAGTTCCCTGTGCTATACAGTAGGACCTTGTTTTTTTAACATTTTAAAATTTAAAAGTGTAGATCTCATGTTAAGTGTTCTTACCACAATAAAAAAAAAAAGTACATTATCTTCTTATCTGCATTTATAGGTGAGAAAAGTGAAACACAGAGAAGTTAAGAAACATGTTCAAAGTCACACAGCAATTAAGCAGTGGGGCTTGATTTCAAGCCCAGGCAGTCTAACTCCAGTGTCTCTGCTTTTAACCACTATGTGATGCTGCCCATCGACAAAAGCTGAACCCATTACCCCTCCCAGGGAAAAAGAAATCTTTAAACATTTAAGAATGGCTAGAATTATAAGCCTCACTATTAGAACTGAGAGGAAATAATGCTGGGGGTTTGCCCGAGAGCCTCCCCTAGGCGTGATGAGCGTGCATTTAACGAGTGGGAGAAACTAAGGCAGCTGGGAGCTCCCTGCGCTTGGCCCAGAACCGGGCTTGCTGGGGCCGTGAATCTTCTCCCCCTGGGAGGGCTATAGGTGTGAGCTGACGGGCAGGAGGCGATATGCCAAGTATCGAGGGCGATGCAGTGGGTGCTGCTTCTCAGCGCATTCATCAGGCTCACTAGGGCTCGGAGGCGGAAACGCCGTGTCGTCCTGCATTACCGGGTCAGGAGCACAGCTCACTCAGCACATTCACACCGTTAGCGGAGCTGAACCCACTCCCGGAGCAGCGCGAGGTGCACCGGGGAAAGGGTGTCCTCTAACTTGGGTTTCCTTGGCCCAGACCTAAGACAGCCCTTACCTTGGGCAGCAGCTCTCCACCAGCCAGTCTAGATCAGAGCACAAAGTTAACCTTTAATGTTACCCTAGAGCAGCGGTCCCCAACCTTTTTGGCACCAGGGACCAGTTTCGCAGAAGACAATTTTTCCACGGATGGGGCGGCAGTGGGGGGGATGGTTTCGGGATGATTCAAGCACGTTACATTTATTGTGCACTTTATTTCTATTATTATTACAGTGTAATATATAATGAAATAATTATACAACTCACCATAATGCTGACAGGAGGCGGAGCTCAGGCGGTCACGTGGGGCTGTAAATACAGATGAAGCTCCCCACGCTGGCCTGCCTCTCGTCTCCTGCTGTGCAGTCCAGTTCCTAACGGGCCATGGACCGCTTCTGGTCCGTGGCCCTGGGGCTGGGGACCCCTGCTCTAGAGCAACGCTGTCCAATAAAAAATTCAGTAATAAAACGCGAACCCACTTGTCATTTAACATTTTCTAGTAGTCACGTCAAAAAAAAGCAATGAGAAATAGGTGAAATTAATTTTAATAATATATTCTATTTAGCCCTAAATATATAGAATATGATTATTTCAGCTTGTAATCAATATAAAAAATTACTAGCAAGATATTTTACACTCTTTTTATTTGCACTAAGTTTTCAAAATCTGTATGTGTTTTATACAAAGGTGCATCTCAATTCCAATTAGCCACATTTCAAGTGCCCAGTGTGGTTTGGTGGCTGGCACAGCTCTAGAGCCTTGTAAGTGTGAGGGGCTGGGACAGCAGAGACAGTCAGGGTCCCTCCAGGTTCCAGTCAGGCAGTGGAATGGGGACAGACCCCACACAGCCACTCCCTGCACCGAAAAAAAACTCAGTCTCTTGCTCTGTACGACTTCTTTTCTGTCATGATGCTCACCTTGGTTTCCATTTTAATGTCATCATGCACAAATAGTTACTGCGAGTACAGTGTGCCTGAAACTGTGCTAGATATTGGATCCAGTAAAGCCTTATGCATGTACAGTGCCCAGCAGATTACAAAGCTCTTCACACACAAACCAAAGGGAGAGGTATATTTATTATCTATTGCTATGTAACAAATTAGCATAAACTTAGCTGCTTACAAGAACACACATTTATTACCTCGTAATTTCTGCAGGTCAGGAGGCCAGACACAGCTTAGCTGGGCCCTCTGCTTAGTCTCTGAAGGCTGCAGTAAAGGTGTCAACCAGGGCTAGGTTTTCATCTGAAGGCTCACCTGGGGAAGGATGTACGTACCTGTTCACATGGTTGTTGGCAGCATTCAGTTTCTTGGTGGTTGGAGGACTGAGAGTTTCCATTTTTTACTGGCTATGGGTCAGAGACCACCCCCAGGTCCCTATCATGGGCCGTTCTCCATAGGCAGCTTACGACATGGCAGCTTGTTCTTCAAGGCCAGCAGGAGCGCTTCTAACTCCAGTCCACTAGGAGGGAGTTCTTTGTAATTTAACGTAATCATGAGTGACAGCCCATCATCACCTTGGCCATGTTTATTGGTTAGAAGCAAGTCACAGGTCTCACTTACACTCAAGGGCTGGTGATTACACAAAAACATGAACACCAGGAGGTGGGGGCATGCGGGCCACCTTCAGGTCTGTCCACTGCAGTGGTATTATCCCCATTTCACAGAGGTGGGCAGTGAGGGTTGGGGAGAATGACTAGGTTGTAGGGAACTAAGGTCCATGTGTTCTGATTCCATGGCCAGTATCCCTTCTACCACATAGGGACAGTGAGACATGGGTCCTGCCCTTATGTTACCGGAAGGGGGATCCCTTCCAGGACCCAAGAGTGGGCTCTTGTCTAACACTCAGAAATGAATTGTCCGAGGAGACACATATACTGACAAAGCAAAAGACTTTATTGGGAAGGGGCACCTGGGTGAGAGCAGCAGGGTAAGGAAACCCAGGAGAACTCCTCTGCCATGTGGCTCTCAGTCTCAGATTTTATGGTAATGGGGTTAGCTTTCTGGGTTGTCTCTGGCCAGTCAGCTTGCCTGTGCCCATATTTGGTCCGATTCCTGGTGGTGTGCGCATCTCTCAGTCAAGATGGTTTCCACCGTGAGGGTTTCTGGGAGGTGGGCAGGGCATATTATGGGCTGGCATCTCCTCCCTCCTTTAGGCCCCTCCCGAATTCTTCTGGCTTGTCAGGGACCTCCTGTTGTGAGATAACTCATACAAGTGGTTACTATATTATCCTGCCTGGCCATGGCAGGCAGTTTCAGTCAATGGTTCCCTGACACTTAGGCAGCTTGCAAAAAAATTGGGGAGTAGGAGCTAGAAATAAGACCACCTAGAACTCAGCCATGCTCCCACACAGGGAATAGGTTGTCAGGAGCCTCTACTGGGTTCTCGACATGCCCCTCCCTGGATCTATGGAGACCCCAAAGGTGAAATGTGGGACTTCAACCTGGAAAGGAGAAATCTAGAATATTCATAAAATTAGCAATTTTTTTTTTTTTGCCCGCGCTGCATGGCACGCAGGATCTTAGTTCCCCAACCAGGGATCGAACCTGCTGTGCCCCCTGCAATGGAAGCGCGGAGCCTTAACCACTGGACCGCCAGGGAAGTCCCAAAGTAATAGTTTTTATGAATTACCTGGGGGAGAGGAGGAGGATTAAAAAGAATGGGTCTAGGGAAGCCTTGAAGCGTTTCCTTTTTTTTTTTTAATAGTGAGACTACAGTTATGTATTAGTCTTAGAACTTCATAAAGTTTTAAACTTTAAAAAGGTTATTGTGTATCTTATGCTATTTTGATTAAATATGCCTCACCACCCCCTCCCACACCATCAACAACAACAAAACAAAAATCCACCCCTCCTTGCTGGTTTCTGTGAAGGAATTGAGGTCTCCTGTAGGTAGAGAAGTCTAGGAGAGTGCTTCGAGGCAGAGGCCCGTGGGTCCCGGGGGGATTTCTAGTCATTTGGGGGTGGGGAAGGGGGTGGAATTACATTATGTTCATTACATTAAAAAAAGAAAAAGAAAAAGAGGAAGCTACTTTACTGCTCTTTCTGCTGGGATACTGGGGGTCTAGAGCCCTTAGAGCATCTGACTGTGGAAACAGAGAGAAGGAGGCCGCAGGCTCCCTGGCGTCTGGGCCGGGGCGCGAAAACCTGCAGCCCATGTGGCTTCAATCACCGAGCAGAAGCCCGGCAGCTCCAGCTCCGGGCGCCCGTCTGACTTCTTTGTTTGCGAGGAGCTGGACCCCGCGAGGGTGGCTGCCCTCAGAGCCGTCTTGGGGCTCAGCCTTCCCCCTTCTGTGAAATTCCGGAAATCGCAGGGCAGCCCCAGGCGACAGGCTGCAGGCTCGGGCAGCTGCTCAGGGAGCCGGGCTGCGAGGTTGGGGCCACTCGGGATCTCTGGGGACCACTAACCCTGAGACCTCTTGGCCGGCTCTGTCCAAAGCAAACAGCCAGCGGACGTCCCCAGCGCAGCCTCTGGTGAAACAGTTTATTCTTAGGAGATGGCCATCTCCCCTCTGGGACCCTGCAGGCTCATTCAGCCTTCCTCCTCTCTCACTTCCTCCCCCTCCCTCCCTCTGAGATGCTTTCCTCTGAATTTGATACCACTCAGTGAACTTTAAAACAGAGGACTGCAAGGAAAATTCAACATTCCAACATGGGAAGTTAATTTGGTTCTCTAGTAAAGAAGAGTTGCTGGAAACTTCTCTGGGGCTCACGCAACTGAGCACCGGAGGTCTACTTACCCAATTTGGAATGAGGATAAACCCTGTCAGTCTATGTTGGCAGCCTGTAACACCTAAAACCAGAGGCTGTTAGCCAGCCCATAAGTAAGATTCCACTTATGGCAAGTTATTAAAGTTACATTTCGGGTCAACATTTCAGATGTATTGTTTAAAAGTAATAAGCTAGGTTCCAGCCATGAACTGTTACACTGGAAATGAAAACCTATGGGTAATCATCTTGCTTCAAACAATTCAGTACCCAGCCCACATTCCTGAAAAATATCGATGACAGACACCTCATTCAGGTTTTTTTTTTTCACTGTTCTTCCCTCTTGGGACATTAACTTTCAGTCCTTAGCCTTGACCTTACATGCATGTAGTTTACAGATATTATAAGTCAGGATTGCCATTTTCATAGAAATACTTTACTTTGGAGAATGTCAGTACAAACATTACAAGGATGTTTGACAAGTTTCTCAGGTATTCTGTTGTCCTCAAGGCGAATAAGGAGAAAGGAAAATTTTCACAAGGTCAAAAGCTGTTAATTTATTTATTGCTGCTCGTGGATTTATTGCACCCAGCCTCCATGAACCAAGCCCTCCCCTTGCAGGGTCCATTTGTCACACAGGTAAACAGAGTTCTCATGCTAGAGTATAAATTTAGCATGAAACACCCCTACTTAAAAACTCTTATGGCTTCCCATTACCTATGCATCAAGGATAAACTCCAGTCTTAGCATGTCAGGCAAAGTTTTCCTGGCCTGGCCCTATCCTGCTTTTCCAGCTCATTTCCAGTCATTAGGTCCTGTCAACTCTATGCTGAAGTTCCTGGAAATTTCTCATCTTACCCTGAACATATTTCCAGGTCATCCCAACAACTCTGGAATTCCTTAGTCCGCAATTATAACCTGAGAGCCCACAGAGAAATAGGAAATATTGGAGAAGCTGTTATTTAGGAAATAGCCTTCTCCACAGCGACGCGACAAAAAGCTTTCCCTATTCCACAAATAAGTGGGATCGTGATATATTTGTCTTTGACAATTCCCCAGAGTAATCATTCCTTTGCTGAGTCCCTTAATAAGAGCTGCTGCCCACTCACCAGCCATGTGCCCTGGCGTCAGAACAAATCAGCCCACAGAAAGATATAAATCGTCTTTCTGCCATTTGCTCAAAAAAGGTGCTGTTGTCCTAGCAGAGGCCCTGCCTCAGTACCTATGGTCAATTTTGCTCCTTCCTTAGAGGTTTCTTTTTTTTTTTATTTTAGTTTTTTTGTTTTTTGTTTTAAATTCAAACAGAAAGTCACAAAAATTATAATCATCCTCATCAGTTCACTCAGTCCCATGTAATTAATTTTTTTTTCATCTTGATCTTTTGTTAGCACTTTTATGAGTTCATCAGTTTTTCATTAGAGTTCTGAAAATGCTTATTCATTCAGTTCAGCAGTACAGTCAGTTACCAGAAACCTGTACTTGTCAGAGTCTTTTCCATGAATTCCTTGAAGATGAAACCCTTTTATAGGAACATATTTGCAAAAGCATCAGCGTACACCCAGAACTGTCTGTAAATGACAAAAGACTTAAAAATGACCACGGTTAAAGATTTGATGAAAGTTCATAATAATGCAATTGACAAGGAAATTTAGTTATTTCTGAGATATACATTTTAAAGTAATAACTAGAATTATGACTTATAACATTATACCAGAACATATAAGATTTTTAGAAATTTCATGTAATGTCTGAAACATTTATATTAACGTATTTCCATACAAATAACCCAATGAAAGTTTAGTATTAGTTGTTTTGTTTGTTTTTTTATACTGCAGGTTCTTATTAGTCATCAGTTTTATACACATCAGTGTATACATGTCAATCCCAATCGCCCAATTCAGCACACCACCATCCCCAGAGATTTCTTACATATATGTCCTCCCTCTCCCTAGAATGACTACTTTCTTTCCACTTTTGTACTACTTATAATAGCAGCTAAGACATATTTCATACTATGTGCTTTAAAACAAGCGTTCCTTTGTTTAATCCTTAGAAAAACCCTGTGGGAAAGGGACTACTACTATATAATTTACAGATAATAAAGCCAGGTCTAGACAAGTTTAAGGATCTTAAGGCCACATAGTATCAGCCAATGAAGGCAGGATCAGGACTCAGTCTGACCCAAGCCCGCTTGGGTGGCCACTCTCCACGCTGTTTTTAAAATTACTATTTTAAGACTTTGGAGGAAGTAAGTGGGGGCTTGTTTTATTGTTACTGTCCTTTGCTTGTTTTGTTTTGCTTCTAATCTTAAATACATAAAATTAAACTAAGAGGAGTTAAGAATTCCCTCCAAGACTCAAAATGTTCTTTTCCATATTTATTTTCTAACCTCTGTGGCTACCAGGAAATATTTCTTTTTTTAAAATTAATTAATTAATTAATTAATTTATGGCTGTGTTGGGTCTTCGTTTCTGTGCTAGGGCTTTCTCTAGTTGCGGCAAGTGGGGGCCACTCTTCATTGCGGTGCGCGGGCCTTTCACTGTTGCGGCCCCTCCCGTTGCGGGGCACCGGCTCCAAACGCGCAGGCTCAGTAGTTGTGGCCCACGGGCCCAGCTGCTCCGCGGCATGTGGGATCTTCCCAGACTAGGGCTCGAACCCGTGTCCCCTGCACTGGCAGGCAGATTCTCAACCACTGTGCCACCAGGGAAGCCCAGGAAATATTTCTTAATGCAACTGATGGGGCAAGTGAAATTTCTCTCCCTTTATGTTTTTTTTAAATGATATTTTATTTATTTTATTTATTTATTTTTGGCTGTGTTGGGTCTTCATTTCTTTGCACGGGCTTTCTCTAGTTGCGGCGAGCGGGGGCTTCTCTTGTTGCAGAGCACGGGGCTCTAGGCACGTGGGCTCAGTAGTTGTGGCTCGTGGGCTCTAGAGCGCAGGCTCAGTAGTTGTGGCGCACGGACTCAGTTGCTCCACAGCATGTGGGATCTTCCCAGACCAGGGCTCGAACCTGTGTCCCCTGCATTGGCAGACGGATTCTTAACCACTGCGCCACCAGGGAAGCCCCTATTCCTTTGTGTTTGAGGAAGGAGAACAAAGAACAAAAACTAAATGATCAAACTATTTTGGGGGAAGGAAAAACAATCTCATACATCCATCCTACTTTGGAATGATGTACATTAGTTTTCAAATCCACCTGGGGAAGAATAACAAAGATTTTGCAGATCTTAGGCACACTTTTTCTGCTCTGAGTGAAGATCATATGCACATGTGTACCATGATGTGTTTAGAAACAACTTTCAACAAAGTTTTAGATTTGTGAATATTTTCTGACTCCTGAACTATTTTTTTTTTTCTGCAACCATTTTCTTTTCTTTCTTTTTTTCAATATTAACAGCATTTAATACTAAAAAATCATACAATAAAGAAAATGTAATCAGAATTAATTGCATGGCTCAGTTGTGAGTATTATTTGCACAGTCACAATAATATATATGCTGAATACACGTATTGAAATGTGATATAACTCCATTGTGATCATTGCTGGAGGGGAAGTGTGTATTTGAGAGGCAAGGAGTGGGAAGGAAACAAGAGTATAAACTGTCATCTTCCGTAGGAGAAAGTCAGCAGATAATATCTAACTTTTTTTTTTTTAAATAAAGGGATATGACAGAGAAATAGCTAGAATAATTCAGAGTGACTGCCCCTGGGGAACAAAAATTGGGAAGTAAAGTGTGGAGGGGGAGATCACTGTTTTTATGAGCATTATAGATGCACTATTATTTTGTTAAAAAATAAAAAGTGTTTTAACAAAAGTAAAAACATTCTGGATAAATTTGGTGGTTGTCTCTGGATGATATAAGAAATGGGTGGTTTTTATTTCCTTCATTCTAATTTCCTCTATTTTGAAAATATGCTGTAATTTGGAACCAAATCTGCAACCATTTTCAACAGCTCGGTGCTCATCATTCAAAACGCTTGCTCCACATTCCTCTATGTAGTGCAGGACACAGGAATGATGCCGGTCATGATGCGTGGTGCCAGACAGGGAAGGTGGGCTCCTTTCTGTCCGGATGAGAGCATCATTTAGAGAACTTCAGCCCGTCTAAAAGGAAGGGTGCTGACATTGTTCTTCTCCCCCCTGACCTGCTTCAACACCATCCAGCCCATACTATTTCTCTTCTTAATTCGCATTGCTTGAATTGCAAAGAATTTTTTCTTTCTTTTTATCTTTGCCAAACCTTTCCAGAGGGCAGAGCAAAGCTCCAGAGCCTTGATGCCCTTGGGACCACTTCCCAGCACCTCTCAGGTGGTTCTAAGAAGTCCTGGGGGCTGTGAGTAGGAAGATGGGAACTGATCTTTGTCACAGAAGGGCCAGTTTGAGGTCTCCTGGGGCACTTACACCGCCTGCATTCCTCTGTTGGTGGTGGGGGTGGGGGGGGGTGGGGGATGGCCAGAGTTTCAAATCTCTGAGAGATGAAAACCATGAGCATTCTCTACCATCACCCCTGACTTTCTTTACCTCCTTTTCCCTTTAATACATTTCCTTTCTCACCATCTGCATTCCTATGAAGGGAGGATTCCACTTGATCCTGCTTTAAGTTGCTCTTTTCTGACCGTGGCCAGAGTCTTCTATGTGGCTTAGTGGTTTTGAATGCTAAACAAAGCAGGAGATGAAATGCAATCCTTGGCTCTCTAAATTATATTTATTTCTCTAGTATTTTGGGCCTGGAGCTTCCAAGGAGGAATAATGTGTGTTTTGTTGAAAAGGAAGGGGTGGGAGGATTAGATGTGAAAATAACACATAGTGCCCCTGGAGTCAGAAGGCCTGGGTTCTAGTCCTAAATTTGCCAGTAACTTGCATCAGTGTGACCCGACACTCAGTTGCTTAGTTTATAAGGTAAAGTGGCTAAATGAGTACTGACCACAAATGCCAAATGACAGACCTATGGTTCAAATACTGGCTGTGCCATTTACTAGTTGCATTTCCTTAGGCACTTTACTTGATTTCTCCAAGCCTCAGTTTCATCATCTGTAAAATGGGAATAAAAATTGAAACTAATTTATAGAGTGGTTTTAGGGATTAAATAAGATAATGTTCATAGGGTTCTTAGCAAGTGATCAATAAAATGAGTTATTAGTGGGAACTCCCTGGGGGTCCAGTGGCTAGGACTCTGCGCTTTCTCTCCTGAGGCTTCAATCCCTGGTCGGGGAACTAAGATCCCATGTGGCATGGTGCCATTAAAAAAAAAAAAAAAAGAGCTATTAGCGTAGAAGTTCCACAAGGTTCCTCTCACCTCTACATTTTATGACTCAATTTGCAAAAAAGGTCATTGATGATTAAATTTTTAAGTAATGTTCACTTTTTTACTTGTAGTTCTATTTTTTAAAAAAACAACCGAAATTAATTTCTAACAATTCTGAAGGCTGAAAGTCTGATATCAGGGTGCCAGCATGGTCAGGTGGGGACCCTCTTTCGGGCTGCAGACTTCCCACTGTAGTTCTATTTTGTTTTTGTTTTTTTGTTTTTTAAGAAGTTCCTTTTTTCCTGGTTTGCCAATAATTTTTTTCTTTTATCATAAGTGGGTGTTGAACTTGTTAAATTCTTTTTCTTCATCTACTGAAATGACATTTCTTTTCTCCTTTTCTATAAATATGGGCGATTACTATGATTGATTTTTTAATGTTAAATCAATCTTACATTCTGAGGATAAAACCCACTTGATCTGATGCATTATTCTTTGTATATATTGCATGATCTGATTTTGTTAAGAGCTGACTGCATCTATGTTCATGAGGGATATTGGTCTGATTTTCTTTTGCGTGTGTATAGTATCTTTATCTGGTTTTCCGGACCAGAGTAATACTGATAACATGTTTTGGGAAGTGTTCCCTCCTTCTCTGTTTTCTAAAAGAGTTTGTGTAGAATTAGTATCACTCCTCCTCTCCAGGAAGGTTTAACTCTGATTTTTAAATGTTCCTCTCAACCCTCCCCTTCCCTACACAAGAGTCTTATTTACCAAAATGGAAGAGAAGTGATTATCTCAAGGGGTAGAACAGTCTATAAATACAGTTCAAAAAGTGCTTGAACAAATTAAGGAAAAGTTGTAAAAGGAAGAAGAATTCCACTATAATCCAAACAACATAATTGTGTGGAATATTAAGAATTCAAAGTATAGTTCAAAATGGAATTATATATGTTCATAGCTTCCTGTACTTTTCCTTTAAAACATTTTGTACTTTTACAGATTTTATTTAATTATATTTAATTGATCACATTTAATATAACTTAATACTTATGATTAAGTATTTTTCTTTTATTCCTGTGTCTTTACCACACAAATATAAGCTTCATGAGGGAAGAGACTAATTCTGTTTTCCTTACTATTATCTTCATAAACCTGGCTCAATTGTAGAAAGCTGGCAAGTATTTAATTAATGAATGGATAGATGATGAATAAATTAATGCTTTCATATGAGCTTCCCAGAGAATTTGCATGTCCCTCTGAAAAATTAGCTCCCTTTCACTGAAGGCCTATTTTGTGACAAGCATTGTATAACTACAAAGATGGGTACAGAACTGTCCCTGCCTGGGAAGCTTAATGTCTAGTGGGAGAAAAGACGAACAAATATTCAGGCACAACAAAATATAAAGACTCTAATAGGTGTCTGTTGAGTACTATGGGAAAGGGGATAAGAGAAAGCCATGCTGTTCAGTCAAAGCCACCTACCTGGGCTGTTTCCATGAAAGAGGGAGAGAGATTTTCCAGGCAGGGAAGGTGAGGCAATAGAGAGTGAGCAACTTCTTGTGGGTCATGGAAAGGGGTGTGTTTTGTCATGTTCAGACCCCCAGATATCCTAAAAGCGATATGGGCAGATGCCTGCTAGATTATTTCAGAGACACGATCCAGAAAAGTGGGGATTGGACACTTCAGGCCTCTGCTGCCAGATAGGCCTGTGGTGCTGAATGAAATACATCTAAATTCCTTTTTATCTCGATTTACTCACTTGTGACACCACAGCCCAGCAAAAGCCTGGAGATTTAAGAGGGGTTCGCGGGGTGGAGAGCGGGCAAAATTAAGTCTCCATCTGCTTCTGGATTAATCTCAAAGAACAGTAAACCAGGTCAGGTGGGAAAACTGTTGATAAAACCTGAGACTACTGTTAAACTAAAAACAACCAAAAGAAAAATTAGAGCTGTTCTCTGAGGGCCAGTTTAAGTAGTATTTCTCTAGAAGTTTCCATATCCCGAATCTCGCCGCAAATGACTTGCGCCCTCCTCTCTGCTCCTCTTGTCTTTCCCTTGCAACCCAACCTTGAGTGATCATGTCACTCCCACCCAAACATCCAGCACTACTCTACTCCCAACTCTCTGCCTGGCAGAGTTCCGCTCTACCTGTCGCCCGTCCTACCTGCTGAAATGCTGCGATCCTTCAGGCCACAGGGGTCACTTCCTCTACGGATTGTCATCATCCCTGGGTTACTGTTTCCTCTGAGCTCCTGAGACTTTACAGGATTTGCCCATTTGGGGGTTTTTGTATGTTTGTTTGTTTTGGTTTTTGCTTTTTTCTTTTTGGCCTCGCCTCACGGCTTGTGGGATCCTAGTTCCCCAACCAGGGATTGAACCTGGGCCCTCGGCAATGAGAATGCGGAGCCCTAACCACTGGACTGCCAGGGAATTCCCAGGATTTGCCCATTTTGTACTGTCTCATGGTATTCTGATTCTTTCACACCACTTACAACTATATTGGATGCTCCTTGAGGGCAAGAATCAGGAATCCTGTGTTAACCCTATTCTCGTATCTCTCACAGAATCCCTGTGCACAGTGGGGACATAATACATGCTCACGCTGTTGGTTCCCTGGTTGACACAGGAGCTAGCGGTCAAGGAAATCTGCTTGCATGTCCCAAGCAGCTCCTCGCAGGGCTTGCCACCAATTTCTCCCGAACAAAAATCTTCAGATCTCTGCTAGAGTTCTGTAGAGTTCATGGCCCTAGAAAGGTCACAGATGGAGACCAGTGTGATATGCCCAGAAAAGCTGATTCCGGGACTAAGAACCACAGTGGCTTTTAAAGACCACAGAGAAAATGAGAACTTTAAACAAATATTTTTCCTAGGAGGGCCTCGGCCTCTCGTAGGGTTTCTAAGCTGCAAACGCAGCAAAAGCGGTGAGGGCGGAGGAAGGGGGGGTGCTGGGCAGAACAGGGCCTCATTTATGTTGGGCGGGACGGCTTTATCCGCAGGGCTTCTGAACCGCTTCAATGCATTCTGAAAACCTTGATTCATTTTCCCCCAATCTGAACCAAGACAGTTGAAATACAACGTGCCTGGTGAACAGGAAGGAGGGAAGGAAGGTAGGAAGGGAGGAAGAGAGGGAGGGAGGAAGGAAAGAAAAAACAAGATAAGACTTGCTTTCACATTGTTCTGGTACCCTGCTCTTCAGGCAAGGTCAAATGGAGAAGACAGAAACGTCCTTTCTCCTTTTCTATGGGGCTGAACAAAGGAGGTTGCAGCAGAAATACTTTCCAGCAGGGGTGTGACCATCCTGTCGCTAACGCCAAAGTGAGCGGCCTGAGGACAAGGACACGCAGCTCTGTTCCCAAAGGACTGTCCCATCAGGCACAGGGTTAGATATCAGTGTCACAGTCGAGGGACACACCCTGCGAAGATGACCATCTGTTGAACAGGAGAAGTGGGAGGGTAAAAAGCCACAGGTGTTATCAAGTTGTTAGTTGGTCTCAAACATGGAGCAGAGAAAATGTCTAGGGCATGGAAGACAATGCTTGCTCCCCACCCCCAATCACCTATTGGGTTAAACACAGGTGTTTTTCTCTGTTTCCTCCCCAAATCCCATTAAGATGAAAGTAAAGGAATAAAACGGCTGTAAATCCACCAAGGTCAAGAGAATAGGGGAGGAAATTGAGGGGAAAGAGAAATGTCGACAAGCATTTGGATGAAGGGCAGCAGATGAGGAGAGACCTGACTCACCAGGTCCCCGTGGCCGAAACTTGCTGCTTGTGGAGGGCAGCCGGCTCGTGGAGCAAAAAGACGAGCGGAGTCATGTTCTTAAAGCTGGGGGATCAGGTGACAGTCTGTTTAAAAAGATCTAAGTTTCTCCTTCCGCACCCTCCACAGAGAAGCCCCAACTCCTCCCCCACCCTACAGGAGAAGGGAGTTTGGAGAAACAGAGACGTCAGACACAGCAAAGAGCGAAGGGCCAAACTGTAAACATGGGGCTTCCCAAAGTCAAGGTCTGGAGGCCTTTTCTCTGAGGCTGTTGGATTTGCATTCTGAACAGGACTCTCCAACCCCCTGGCCACCCAGCTCAGAGATCACTGGCAGCCATTACTCACCTCCCACTGACAGATGGGTGACTTGAGAATTCTTCTCCGGAGAAAGAGAACAGCTTCAAAGAAAAGGCCTCCGGATGCTGACATTTGGGAATCCCACAGTGAAAAAGCCTACAGAGAAATCCGTGGCACAAAAAGCCCTGTTGGCTCACAGCACTTCCAAAGAGCTTTTTGGTATCTCTCTCCCTAACATGAGACATTTGAGAAAAGTAAGAGGAAAACAAATAGAAACAGAGACTGTGCAAGGAACCTTATGATCAATATCCTAAGGGACATAAGGGAAGAAATTGTAGAATGTTATGCAAAAGGAACAGATTAATAATAATAATAACAATATTTATTGAACATTTACTATGTACCAGGCATGTATTTAAACTAACTTAATCCTCATTACATGCTTTAATCCTCATTTTTTTAATTTAAAATTTAAAAAAATTTTTATACAATTTTAAAGGTTACTTTCCATTTACAGTTATTACAAAATAATAGCTATATTCCCCATATTCCCCATGTGGTACAGTACATCCTTGAGCCTATTTTCTACCCAACAGTTTGTACCTCCTACTCCCCCACCTCTATAATGCCCTTCCCCTGCCACTGGTAACCACTAGTTTGTTCTCTATATCTGTCAGTCTGCTTCTTTTATGTTATATTCACTAGTTTGTTGTATTTTTTAGATTCCATATATGAGCGGTATCATATAGTATTTCTCTGTCTGATTTATTTCACATAGCATAATGCTCTCCAAGTCCATCCATGTTGCTGCAAATGGCAAAATTTCATTCTTTTTTATGGTTTTTTTTAATAGTTAGGGAGTAGTATTCCATTGTGTATATATATATATATACCACATCTTTTTAAAAAAATTTTTATTGGAGTATAGTTGATTTACAATGTTGTGTTACTTTCGGGTGTACAGCAAAGTGAATCAGTTATACATATACATATATCTATTCTTCTTCTTAGATTCTTTTCCCATATAGGTCATTACAGAGTATTGAGTGGAGTTCCCTGTGCTATACAGTAGGTTCTTATTAGTTATCTATCTTATATATAGTAGTGTGTATAAATCAACAATCCTCATTAAATGCCCATGAGTTGGGTACAATTATTTCCCCCATTTTATAGATGAGAAAACTGAGGCACAGAGAAGGTAAGGAACTTGTCAAAGGTTATATAACCAGAAAGGAGTGTGTACTAAATGTATTTGAATCGCTGATTTTAATGACCTCTAAGAGATCCTTTGAAAAAAACTCTTGGAACAACTCAAACAACATGAGAAAAAGGTAAGAAAATGAGAGGATCAACCCAGGAGGTCCAACATCTAACACATATGTATACAAAGAGGAAGAAGTGAAAATGGAAGGAATTATTTTTAAATAGTATAATAACATTGCCTTACATTTAAATGAGCTTTCAGATTACTAACAATAAATGAATGGGAAAAAAAAAAAAAAAAAGACGTACAATCCAAAACCCATCTTAGCAAAATTTGACAACTCCAAGGATGAAGATAAAACCCTAAAAACTTCCAGAGAGAAAAAAAAGGTCACTTATGAAAGGTTGGAATTAAAACTGGCATCAGACTTCTTAACAGTAACTCTGGAAGCCAGAAGTCAATGGAGCAATGCCTTCCGGAATTGAGAAAACTGTATGGAACCTAATATTCCATAGCAACCAAGCCAGGAGTCAAGTGTGAGACACTGAATACACAGAAACTGGTAACAAGTGTTACCTGTAGGAGGGAAACTGAGGGCTAGGTGTGGGCAACAGACTTACCTTTCACTGTGGACCATTTTGTTCTGTTTGAATGTTTACCATATGCTTATCACATTATTCCAAAAAGTTTAGAATCAAAAAGTCACTTTTAAGTGATGCCAATAGTTAATTAAATTTGGAAACCACCAAAAGCCCTTGGATGATTCCCGGTTCTCCACTCCTCTCCTGTAAGCGTGAAGTAGGCAGGGAGAAAGGGAGGTCAGCCAGAACCTGTTTGCTGCACTGGTGAAAATGCAAAGATACTCTGGAAGTCAATCCTCTGGCGAGCCAAAGCCAAGACTCATCATTAGGTCATTTGAATAAATACGTGAGTGAATGAAAGGATAAATGAGCATGAAGCAGCCATTTGAGTCATTTGGGTGTGGGTGAGTGAGAGGAAGGAAGTAAAGCTAGGGGAAATTGTTTGGCATTGTAAATCCTCCCTTGCTGAGACCTGACATTTTCTGCAGGGATGTGTATTGGGTGTAGGGAACCAAACTGCAATACTAGGTCTCTTCTTGCCACCTCAACATGAGAAGTTGAAGTCTGGTTTAGCCAATTTAGCTGTATACCATCATTAAGTAGCATACAGATCAAGGTCCAGATTTTTAATTGCCATTCTCTGTCTTTGGGAGAAGAGAAGCTCTGAGATGTTTCTTGTGAAGCATGAGCTAAGCCTGATTATAGTGCCGCTCACATACTTGATAGGAAGCATATTAAAGCTTATTGCAGTCCTTAAGAACTTATATAATTCAGTAGTTATTTATAAGCCCTTTTAAAAGAGTCCGTGTTACACGCGTAGAGAATGGACTTGAGGACACGGGGAGGGGGAAGGGTAAGCTGGGACGAAGTGAGAGAGTGGCATGGACATATATACACTACCGAGTGTAAAATAGATAGCTAGTGGGAAGCAGCCGCATAGCACAGGGAGATCAGCTTGGTGCTTTGTGACCACCTAGAGGGATGGGATAGGGAGGGTGGGAGGGAGGGAGATGCAAGAGGGAAGAGATATGGGGACATATGCATATGTATAACTGATTCACTTTGTTATGAAGCAGAAACTAACACACCATTGTAAAGCAATTATATGCCAATAAAGATGTTAAAAAAAAATAGAAACACTAAGCCGCGTAAGAAAAAAAATGAGTCTGTGTTAAATGGTATGAATGGTCACCTTTTCATGAGCATATTAGTAAGAGTATATTCCAGCACTTTAGCCAAATGATAATAGGTCAGTAGCATCAGCCTCTTGGAGAAAGACTATATTCTTTTTTTAAAAATTAATTAATTAATTAATTAATTAATTTTATTTTTGGCTGCGTTGGGTCTTTGTTGCTGCACTCGGGTTTTTCTCTAGTTGTGGCGAGTAGAGGCTACTCTTCGTTGCGGTGCATGGGCTTCTCATTGTGGTGGCTTCTCTTGTTGTGGAGCACGGGCCCTAGGCGTGTGGGCTCAGTAGTTGTGGTGCACGGGCTCAGCAGATGTGACGCACGGGTTTAGTTGCTCCGCAGCATGCAAGCTCTTCCCGGATCAGGGATTGAGCCCATGTCCCCTGCATTGGCAGGAGGATTATATTCTTGAATGTTGGATACAAATGCCATTTGGGGGAATTACTGTCTTCCACATTCTACCTGCCATAATCTTTGAAGATGATTTCTTTTTGCCCCCATGATATTAGGATGGCACAGCTTCTGTAAACATTTCCCCATGACATATTCCAGGAAAATGTGTTACCAGAATGATGTGAAGAGTATAGTTTATATCATTTGTAGAGCATGGGAAGTCTGAAGTCAGACTTAGTTGAAATTATTAACTTTGAGATCTTAGCAAATTACTTAACCTCTCTGAGTCTTAGGTTTTGCTCTGTAAGATGAGGTAAACCCTGCTTCATAGGGTTAAGTGATTAAATGAATTTATATATATAAAATGTATGTATTCTTCAGCATGCGGTAACTGGCATATAGTAAGCACTCAATGAATGTTAGATATTGTTAATATTATAAAGCATTTTTATGATTGCAGAGTACTTTCAGATAAACTAACACTAAACTACAATTCCCACTTACTCTGCATAGCAAAACTCAAAATATATATGGGAAAGAACTGTGAAATCTAAAAAGTTCTATGCAGACATAAAAGTGGTAATATCAAGCTTATCGTTACATTTTTATAAAACAGAATAAAGAATTCATGTCATAACCCACTCCTAGGGCTGTTGTGGTTACCAAAAAACTTGTGAATAGTTAAAGCATTTTTAATTCTGTGAGACAGTGATTATCATTGTGAGTGGGGAGGTAGAGGAAGCTAATGCATAATTTTTTAAACATTTATTAAAGGATGTGGTAGGCAGCCTCTAAGATTGTCTCCAGAATTCCTCCCTCCTAGTATTCCTTCTGCTTGATTGTGGGCAGGAATAATGTAATCACTTATAACAAATATCAATAGAATATGGCAACAGGTGTCTCCTCTGAGTTTCCATCTTCGACACTTTCTTGTGCTTTCTTTTGGGTCACTTACCCTGGGGGAAGCCAGCTGCCTTGGGGTGAGGCAGCCCTTTGGAGAGGCACGGGTAGTGAGGGATTGAGACCTTCCAACAGCCACGTGTGTAAGCTTAGAAATGGAGTCTCCCTACCTCAGTCAAACCTTCAGATGAGACCACAGCCCCAGCCAACAGTTTTACTGCACCTCATGGGAGACCCTAAACCAAAGCTACCCAGCTGAGCTGTGCCCAGACTCCTGACCCACAGAAACTATGAAATATGTTTGTTGTTTTAAGCTGCTAAGTTTTGGAATGATTTGTTATGCAGAAAGAGGTAATTAGTAAAGAAGTATAAGATACACACCTAAAATGCACAATCATAAGTGTACAGTTTGATGAATTTCACAAATGAACACTCCTAAGTAACAAGCACCCAAATCTAGAAATAGAACTTAGTCAGCCCCTTGGATGCCTCCCCATATTCCCATCAACCCATTCCTCCTTCTTCCAAGGGTAACCACCATCTGGACTTCTAACAGAATAGATGAATTTTCTGTTTCTGTACCTTGTATAAACAGAAGCACGTAGCGTGTACTCTTTTGTGTCTACCTTCTTTGGGTCAGCAGTACATTCCTCTTGTCTAGTTTTTAAAGGCCTGCTCTAAAAGGCCATTGTTTAATCACAGTATTTAATCTATTCCAAACAGTAGTAAAGAAGAGTGTGAGTTGATATATATGTAAAAATGGGAGCATAAAAGAGAAAGATTGAGAAGCATCTCTGTATATGACCAAGAATAGAAAAGAAGATGATGAGAAGGTCTGCAGGAATTCACAAGAATCCCAGCAGAACTCTAGAGCAATAAAATGTTTGTTAAATATATATATATACTGACAGGCAGTATAATACACTGTTAAGAGTATGGGTGTTACAGATAAAATGCCTGGATTAGAATCATGGCTCTACTCCTTACTAACTGTGTGATCTGGGCAAATTAATCTCTCTGTGTCTCAGCATCTTTGTCTATAGAATGAGAATAATACTAGTGCTTACCTCACAGGATTGCTGAGAAGATTAAAAATGGAAATAAATATAAATTGAGGACTTCCCTGGTGGTGCAGTGGTTAAGAATCCACCTGCCAATGCAGGGAACACGGGTTCAAGCCCTGGTCCAGGAAGATCCCACATGCCGCGGAGCAACTAAGCCCATGCACCACAGCTACTGAGCCTGCACTCTAGAGCCCGCGAGCCACAACTACTGAGCCCACGTGCCACAACTACTGAAGCCCGTGCACCTAGAGCCTGTGCTCCGCAACAAGAGAAGCCACCGCAATGAGAAGCCCGTGCACTGCAATGAAGAGAAGCCCTCGCTCGCTGCAACTAGAGAAAGCCCGCGCGCAGCAACGAAGACTCAACGCAGCCAAAAAAAAAACCAAAATAAATATAAATAGAGTAGTGCAATGCTTTGCACAAGATGAACATTCAAAAATTGTTAGCTATTATTGATAAATATTTCCATAGGGAGTTTTTAAAAAATATATTGGGTGACCAATTTGTACTATCATTTTGTTTCTTGGCTCTTCTGTCTGTCCCTAGAGTGGGTGATGGAGAGGGAAACAGATGAAGTTCAGACCAGGCATCTTCTCTTTGTAATTAGCTTTGATGGGAAGGTGGAGGAGGAAGGATAAAGTTAAAGGCTGAAATGAGGCTTTAACTTATCATTAGATTTTAATTATAAGCATAATCTTAAGTCTCCATTGCTGTGACTCCCTAAAAATTGACTACTGCTCTCTCAGTAGCCAGTCTATGTCTATTTTTAATTTCCTCCCTCTGGTCAAATCTCTGCTGAAGGTAATAAAAGATTTAGATTTAGAAAGCGACTTAGCATTTGGAATGCGATAGAGGCTATAAATAGGCATGTCAATGAAACAGGTTAGCTCTTGGAATCTCAGCATCAAAGGCATACATTCTTGTCTGATCTGCATACTGACACGGGCATGCTTGTAGGTAGGGGTCTCTAGACAGGTGTGTGTGTGTGTGTGGGGGGGGGTGCTGCATATGTGGACATGAACACAGGCATGGGACATGTACAATCATACTACTGAGAACAGAATTCTGAGGGATAACGTGTATTTTCTAGTAGCAGAGTGATCCCTGTAGACTAGATTGGTAGCCTTCCCCTGACAATTAGTCCTGGAGAAATCAGGGTAAACCATTACTCCCAGATGGCCAACCCCCAGGTGTAGGACAGTGGTGGGTAGAGCTTACATGCTGATTTTGTGATACTACGGACCAGTCTCTGAGACCTCACCAGGATCGAGGGTCCACAGTGATGTTCTAATCTGCCAAACACTGAAGTCAGCTTGACAACTCATTTCCTAAGCAGTCAGGCCGCCATTCCCAGTCTTTGGAATGTCATCACCTATGAATTAGAGCTGCTAAAAGTCCAACCTATTCTTCAGGCCCAGGTTGAATACTTCCTTTTGTATGAAGCCATCCCTGATCGCCTTGGTGATCTTCCTCTTCTAAACCCTAGAGCACGTTCTGACCCTCACATTCATATCACACACAGTGCCTTGAACTGGGTTTGTTGGGTGCCTCTTTTGTTTCTCTATTATTGGGACGTCTTCATAGACAAAAGACAATGTCATTCATCTCTGTAGCCCGGCACCATCTAGGGTGGTAACAGGAGGACTACTCATATTCCTTGAACAACTGTGCACTCCTGGTTACCCAGCTCTGGCTGCCAACTATTTTGTCAATGTTCCCGTTAGTTTGTGGCACCCAGAATCTGAAGCATGGTGGATAAGATGTTTAAGGAAATGCTATAGAAATCAGTATTCCTGAATATCTTATGATATACAATAATAAACAATTTGATACTAACAGACCTGTCAAGAACTTATAAAAGTTTTGCTGTGATTTCAGATTCTCAGTGATAATGAGAGACTATGAACAATTTCATGTTTTAGCAGATTAGTTTTAAATGTGAAATTGACCTGAAGGCAGGATAATGACCAAGATGACCTTCTGGGCCTTCCCAAGCTTGAGATTCTAGATTACAGAGAACCAGAGCATTCTAGGGTTTTGTAAATTACAAAATTTTGTAAATTTTGTAAATTCAGTAAATTACCAACCTAAAACAAAGGCTAAACATTAAGATTTAAAGGACCAGGGTTCTTCTGCTGATTCCTCCCCTCTAAGCCACCTGAGATGGATTTTTGTTCCTTCCCTCTTTGCCTTTCCTTATTGACTCTCTGAAGATGATACTTCACAATACCTGAGTAATTGATTTGCTTCATAAGAAGTTCTGCAATGAAAATAAGTTTTTTTGGTCTTAGACAAAGTAAACACCTATTTCAGTTGGAAAAAGTTAAACCAGTGACCTTAAGTTATTTTTTAAAAGTGTGTGTTTCTATTTCTTTAACAACGTTTTTCTCAAATGCCTGATCATATTTTCTAAGATTTCCGTTTTTTCCATGGCCCTTGGAAACTAAATGCATACAGTTTGAAATTTAGCATATAACCACAAATAGCAAAAAAGTGCTTTTCAAACTTAAATCCAAGGTCGTCTATAATTCTTTGTCAATTTTAATCCTTTTTACTGTTATAAAAATGTAAGGTGAGGCTCGGCTAATCTCGCTAAGCAAATTCTGCCCCCTTGTGGATTAAAATATCCACAGATAGGAAAGAAATGCTACAGTTGCTTGGGGCCAGTTCCTTTTAGTTCTATCAAAGAGCCTGTCAGTGATCTTGAAAAGTAATGTTACAATGGAACAAAACTAGACTATTTGTATAAATTGTGTAAGAGCTGATAGATGATGACAAAATACACTGACAGCTAATAGTATACATCTGTATCTTACACTTTGTATACGAGGACCGTGCCTTGACTATATCAAGCATTGGAAAAATATTTAATAGAATGTTAGGAAGGACATGAAATATTGAGTTTAACATCCACACATAAGGGTCCCTTTCACAGCCCCTGACATAACCCCACTTGAGTGACTCCAGGAATGGAAAATTCACTAAATGATTCAGTGCATTCGCCGATCAGGCAGGGACTGTTAGAAAGTCTATCAACATATTAAGCCCAAATGTGGATAAACAACAAGGTCCTACTGTATAGCACAGGGCACTATATTCAATATCCTGTGATAAACAATAATGGACAAGAATATGAAAAAGAATATATATATGTATAACTGAGTCGCTTTGCTGGACAGCAATAATTAACACAACATTGTAATTCAACTATAATTCAATTAAAAAAATATTAAGCCCAAATGGAATAGATCCTTTGTAAGAGAATCATATCATTTCAGAACTGGAAAGAGGTGTTGGAGATCTCCCAGTTTATCCTTTTATGGTTGAATCTATTACACCATCTGGACCTAATTCTATTCTCTGGAACAACACTCAATAAGCCTATTACTTGTTTTGTAGGCTTTTAAATGTTGGAAAGGAACTACCATGTTGCCCCTTAGTCTTCTGTCTTGCTACCTTTTCACCAATAATTGTGTCAACTATTCCTCATATGACATGTTTTTAGATCCCATCATCTCCCAGTTACAACCCTGGATGCCAACTTTTTTGTCAATGTCCCTCTCATGTGCAGCTTCAAGAACTGAACACAGGTGTTCTGGATGTGCTCATTTGTCTAGGATAGAGGACAATGAAGCGGTTATTCCTCAAAGAGGTTTTGCAACCCAAACTCCATGGGCTTTTTCAGCAGTTATATCATACTACTGGTCAGTGTAAATCTCGTAGCCCCCCAGGTTCTCCAGGTCTTTCCCACCCTGTACTTGTGCCTAGCTATAACTTCTAACAATTGTCTCTATTAAATTTCATCTAGCCTTTGGCTCAGAATCCCAGCTAGCAAGATGATTATATATCTTAAATGTGTTCACTCAGATTAGCTCAGCTACCTAGCTCTGTGCCACCCATATTTAATAAGCATGACCTCTGTGTTTCCAACCAATTTCAAGGCAAAGGCAATGACCTCTGGTGTAGGAAAGAGATTAGAATAAACACTGGAGGTGGGCCCATGTCCCCACAGTGCCACCCATCAGCCGTGTGGCCTCAGCTGTGTGGTCCTCTGTTTTCTCTTCTCTGAAACAGAGGTGATAACATGAGCTCATCATGTGCTCATAGGGCCACGTGAGATAATGCATTTGAATAGGCTGAGTTAATTGTTAATTGCTAAATAAATGTGAAGTATTATTAATCATTAGCTTTCAAATGGTTTGAGGAGGGGGGAGAAACTGTTATCATCTTATGTGTTCCCTTTATACCTGATAGGTGAAGAGCTCCATACAATTTTTTAATGTGGATAAATACACACAAAGTACATATTGAGAAAGTTTTTCACAGAGGGGAAGGAAGGTGAGTTGATAATTTTTTTTTAATTAATTAATTTATTTTTGGCTGCATTAGGTCTTCGTTGCTGTGTGTGGGCTTTCTCTAGTTGCAGTGAGCGGAGGCTACTCTTCTTTGCAGTGCGCGGGCTTCTCATTGCAGTGGTTTCTCTTGTTGCAGAGCACGGACTCTAGGCGCGTGGGCTTCAGTAGTTGTGGCATGCGGGCTCAGTAGTTGTGGCTCGCGGGCTCTAGAGCACAGGCTCAGTAGTTGTGGCGCACGGGCTTAGTTGCTCCACGGCATGTGGGATCTTCCTGGACCAGGGCTCAAACCCGTGTCCCCTGCATTGGCAGGCAGATTCTTAACCACCGCGCCACCAGGGAAGCCCATGAGTTGATAATTTTTAATCAGCCTGTGTTTAGTCTGGAAAATTCAACTATCTTCTATCAGCATAAGGCTCTCCCTTTCCCCCTACATCTAGCCCTGCTCCTTCCCTTCCTCCCTCCTCCTTTACTCCATCTTCCTCCCCACTTCCTTCTCCTCCTCTAAAACCAACCCCCAGACTGGGAAGCCAGAGGAAGCTCTATACACTCCCACCTCCCACCCCGACACTGAAGCCGAAGGCTGCCATCTTGGTCCTTGCACCCACATCATTAATTTTAGGACTACAGGAACAAATGCTCACCTCCTGGGGGAAAAAGATAACAAGGCACCACACTGATTCCCAGATGCCTGAAATTCCACTGATAACCACAGCTGCGTTCCTTCAGCTCCAGGCTTTCTCTAAATATCAAGTATACGTTTGTCTCTGAGAAGACATTGGGATGAATCTAGCAGCTCAGAGTGAATTGGTTTTCCTTTTCCAAACACCTCATAAAGGCAGCTGGCTGGAGGGATGCTGGGTTTGGCCTGGGAAAGCAAAATAGAGAGAAGAGAAACTTGCCTGGTTCACAGCAAGGGCGCCTGAGAGGCAGACTAGAGGAGAGAGGCTGCCTCTGCTCAAGCTGCTCCTCCACCAGGAATGTTCTCTGCCTTCCCTGGGGTCTGTGCAGGAAAAGCCTGTTGTCTCCAGAAACAGCTTAATCCCACTTACTCTTTGGCGTCTTTCTTAACCACTCGTGTCGGAAATGATTGATCTTCCATACAATATGATCACTTTGCCTAGGTGTGATCAAGATGTTGAAACATAGCAGCAAAAATATGCAGCAAAATATACATGTATACATACATATATGTACGTATATATACGTATACATATGCATACATATATATACAGATACATATATATATATGGAGAGAGAGAGAGCAAATATGGCCAAATATTAAGAGTTATCTAGCAAAATGACTTTCAGACTCCTTACAATTCTTCTTCACTTCCTCAACATGTTTTTCTGGTTTTCCTTGTCTTTCAAAGCATGACGTGTACAACTATTAATAATAACAATGAACATTTGTTGAGTATGTACTGTATACCATGTGCCAGTGCCAGACACTTTACATACATCAAATGTAACCCTTAAAATCACCTTTCATGGTTGATGTTTTTATGCTCATTTTACAGAGAAGGAAAAAGACTCAGAGCGGTCAGGGAATTAATTGGTCTTAGGACCAGTTAAGTCCACATCTGTCTGACTCCAAACTCATGCTCCTTCTATTGCATCCTGCTGTACCTTGAATTGCATACAGTGTTCCAGAAACAGTCTGGAAGGTACATGCCCTCACACACACACACACACACCCCTACAGAATTTATATATATATAATATATATAAAAATATATATATATTAGTCTTAGAAATCAGGAGGCATTTGGGTGAGTCACTTCTCTCTAAGCCTCGATTTCTTGATCTATAAATTAAGAGAAGTCTATTTTTAAATTTCCAAAATCCTTTTCATTTTTCTAAATGACATTCGATGATTTTGATTTTCTTGAGGCTTTCTCAAATATTCCATGTAAAGCAAAACACAAGAAAATTCTCCTCCCCTTCAGGTAAGAGCACGGGTCCATTGAAAAGAGTGTAATCACCGAGTGGAAGGGGGTGCTTGCACCCCTCCATCGCCTGTTAGCAGGTGCCCTGCTATACAGTAAATAGTGTGCATGACCTGTGTTGATGAGGGCGGCATAGAGGATCCATTCTTTGGAGAGAGTAGCAAGCGGGCCCTGGGCAACTTGTACCCCGTAGGCATTCAGTAAGTATTTGAGAAGTAGAAAATTTCTCTGTTAGGGAAAGAAAAGAGAAATAGATATTTTATATGCAGCATCCTGGTTTCTATTAAAACTTACCCCTGGCCATTTGTCTTTTTGCATCCGTGAAAGCAAGATGGGCCACCGGCAGCCCTAGGGGAGCCATCTGAGAAAATTCAGCCAGGGTTCTCACTCCTGCCACATCTCTCGAACCCATACAGTCTGATTCAGAAATAGGGCCTCAGTATATGAGGGAAACAGTGTTTTTGTCAGGGCTTGAAGACTATAGGCTTCACTTACTTGGACTAAGTAAGCTTCCTTGAAAGGGTCGTCCAAGGCGTCTACCTGACCACTGAATCAATGCCAGCTCTTCATACATAACATTTTTAGAAAGGCGATTTGAGAGTGAATGTTTTATGTGAGTAGAATAGTCATCTATGAGTGTTTCTTTTTTTTTTAATAAATTACTTATTTTTTTATCTCCGGCTGCATTGGGTCCTCGCTGCTGCGCTTGGGCCCCCTCCAGCTGCGGCGAGGGGGGGCCACTCCTCGCCGCGGTGCGGTGCACAGGCCTCTCACTGCGGTGGCTTCCCCCGCTGCAGAGCACGAGCTCCAGGCGCACGGGCCTCAGCAGTTGTGGCGCACGGGCCTCAGCAGTTGTGGCGCACGGGCACAGCCGCTCCGCGGCACGCGGGATCCTCGCGGACCAGGGCTCGAACCCATGTCTCCTGCATGGCAGGCGGACTCTCAACCACTGTGCCACCAGGGAAGTCCCAACTATGAGTGTTTTAATGTGAATAGTCAATTGGTTATAGAAATCGCCTTTTAAAAACTGACTCATCTCCTCAGTGGATTCATCTCCAAAGTATGTGGCTTATTTTCCCTCAGTTATATACAAATATTCATGTTGAAAAAAAAAAAGTTACCCCTGCCCCTTCTCTTTGAAGGAGGTCTTGAAGGTTCAAGAGAATCTTTAATAAATATAAATGCCCTTTAGAGAATAAAACCTTAAACTAATTTTAACGAATGTAGGCAGCAGGCATCTGAGGAAAAGCTCCTTTCTGTACTAGAGAAGAACATTTTAGGGGGAGACCCCTATGTGCCATCACCAGGTGCTTTACCTCAGCGTCTAGTTTAATTCCCATTTTGCAGATGAGAACACTAAGGCTCAGAGAGGGTAATTCTCCCAAGCTCACAGGGGTCCTTTGTTAAGTGCTGGAGCTGTAGGCAAAGGCTTCAGCTTAGGGAGCGGCCGCGGCGTCCATGACTGCATTTGCACATGGAGGGGGTCCTTACCACTGCCGCCTTCCAGCACCTGTCCCCACCATCAAACGCCACAAGTCCCAGTCACACAATAGAGATAATTCCCTTACTTGCAGTTCTGCCACCAACCAGCTTTGTGACTTGACGCTTCAAATCTCCAAGCTGCAGTTAAATTTTGATGACCCCCTAAGGTCTTTCTCAATGAAGACAAACCGTTCAGTGTCCAGGGAACCCAAGGCTGGCCCTGGGGTGTTGGGATTGCTCCGTCCTGCTCACCGGCCAGGCGGCAGGCGTGCTCGGCAGCCCCCATGAGCATTGCCGAGCCTGGGGGTGGTAATCAGAGCCCAGGCCCCTGTCCGTGTAGACTGTAGAACATGAGTGTGGGTTAAAAAGCACAGAAGGACCTGAGAAATCTGCAGGGGTCCTGGGGAACCGAGGTTCAGGGAAGACTAAAAGTGCAATGCACCCTGATCTTGAGGCTCCCTGCCTTGGTAAAGCCGCTTGTATTCACTGAGTGGCCAGTCCCCGCATTGCTGTGTTTAATTCTGGGTGTGGTATAAATAGAAATTGGTGCTCTGGCAAAGCACACCACCCACCACTCTGTTCCTTTCCTTGTGGGACAGCAACCAAATCTGAGCCTTTGATTCCCTCTAGTGGCTCAAATCGGCAACTTTCATAGCTGATTCTTTGCATTTATTTATTCAATGTATAGAGTGCCTACTGTATGCACCAAATTGGTACTGGGTTCTCTAGCTTTGCCAGGGGTGCTTCATTTGAACATTGTCGTGTCCAGTGGAATGATCAGGGATGGAAGCCAGAGCTCCTCCTTACAAGCTTAGCTTAGTTCAGTGCAAACCGCCTCTGCTTTATGGGGACTGAGGGAGGGTGGGTTTTATATGGGTTATTTCTGCCACTAAATGAGTTGTAGTGTTGCAGGAAGGGGGACCCCTTCCAGGGCCCGAGAGTGGGCTGTTGTCTAACCCTAGGAAATGAATTGTCTGAGGAGACACACGTGCTGACAAAGCAAGAGACTTTATGGGGAAGGGGTCCCCGGGCGGAGAGCAGCAGGGTAAGGGAACCCAGGAGGACTGCTCTGCCACGTGGCTCGCAGTCTCGGGTTTTAGTTTCCGGGTTGTCTCTGGCCAATCATTCTGACTCAGGGTCCTTCCTGGTGACATGTGCATCACTCAGCCAAGATGGATTCCAGCGAGAAGGATTCTGGGAGGTTGGTAGGACATACGGACTGGCATCTCCTCTCTCCTTTTGACCTTTCCTGAATTCTTCTGGTTGGTGGTAGCTTGTCAGTTCTGAGTTCCTTACCAGCACCTCCTGTTGTAAGATAACTCATGCAAGTGGTTACTGTCGTGCCTGACCAGGAAGGGCAGTTTTGGTCAGTGGTTTCCCTCTCAGTAGGACCTTGGGCCGACTCCTTTATTCCCAGACCTCAGGTTGCTCATTGGTAAAATCATTGTGTGGGTTAGATTCAAATCCATCCAACACATATTTATTGAGCACCTGCAGTGTGTGAGACCCAGGCTGAGTGCTCCGGGCATGCAGTGGTGAACAGAACTTGATCTCAAGGAGCTTAGAGGCTAACGGGAGAACCAGACATCCAGGAAGCCACATAAAACAAAGGGCACGAGATCACACTGTTGCTACAACATGGCAGAGGTAACTGAGAAACCACAGGAGCCTAATTCGGATTCAGAGATACACACCATGAGTTCGAAACAACAAACACCAAGCGTCAAAGGGAAGAAGAAGAGGAAGGCCCCTTATCAACTTCAGGACTATGAAAGTGAGAAGGTACGGAAGACGGTCATGAAGGTAAAATCAACCCTTTGGCAGAGTGTGGAAAAATGTAAGAAAGGGAAGAAGTCCATGATACTAGTCTTCTACCACCAGCAGAATAAAAAAAAGAATGAAAATCAGCCAGAGGAGGATGAAGAAGTCCTGGAGGGTTCTTCCAGCAGTTCATCAAGTACTGCCCTGTGTCTACCAGGTAACTGAGACCTTGCTGTCTCTGTTGTCTCTCCAGAAAAAGCACTGGAGAAATGGTCATTTGTGTAGAGATCAGACACAAATGGTCACCTGTGTAGAGACCAAATAAAGCACTCAGATGTTGATGATTAAAATACCAACAAGCTGTAAAAAACAAAAACAAAAACAAAAACAAAAAACAAAGGGCACGTGCAGCATAGCATGGTTGTCAGTGTGAGCTTCGCAGTGAGACACATCTGGGTGGAGCCCAGCACTGCCACATTGCACTAGCTGTATGATACTGGGCAAGTTGCTAACCCCCTCTGTACATTGCCTCAGTAATTTTGGATAATAACCCTTTCTTTATAAAGTGGCTGCTCAGTGTAGAGCCACACCATTGGAAGTGCTCACTACATGGCGGCCACGCCCACTGCAGTGTCACGTTCTAAACTGAAACAACAGAAACCTTCTTGAGAATGTCAGTTAGACCCCACGAGGGGCTTGTCTTTTGGTTCTGAGGCCCCTTCTTATGCTCAGCAGATTTCTGTAGTCTCCTTTCTTGGCCATGGAGCTTGGGGATCCACCCGCTGCTTCTCTTGGGGTCTACCTCCGAGGCCCCTTGCATTTCAGCCCATCAGCCCCCCTGAGCGAGAACCACAGTCTCCTCTGCGCCCTTCTTCCTTGTTTCATTTCCCTGCAGGCAAGAAGACAGGCCCTTCTCCTTCCTACAGATGTGCTGCTAATCAATTTGGGGAAATGAACGGGGAATAAGAGAGGTAGTTTATATGCGTCTGTTGGTCACGACCCTTGGTCTTTAGTGCTTAAAACCCTTCTAAAGTGGCAGAGTGAGTTCTCTGCCAGAGAGAGGGCTTCACACAAGCCCTGGCACTTGGGGCTGTTCCATCTTAGAGGTTGTGTGATTCTGTTCCATTGTGAATGGCTTGAAAGAGATCATTTTTGACGCTGAACTTCTTTATCTCTGTGTAAGGAGATAAAGGAGGATCAGAGCTAAAGCACACTTTGAATGTCAGACACATCATACCTAGAATCAGGTGAGGTTTCATCATATCAATTTATCGGTCATCAATACTGCAGATTTAATAGTCATGTACTAAGAGAGACTTCCCTGGAGGTCCAGCGGTTAAGACTCCGAGCTTCCACTGCAGGGGGCGCATGTTTGATCCCTGGTTGGGAAACTAAGATCCCACATGCCATGAGGTGCAGCCAAAAAGTAAAAAAAAAAAGAAAAAGTCAGGTACTAAGAGATGAATAGGAGGGAGAGAAGGTGAACTTGGGATGCAAAGTTGCTGACACCATACCATTCCTGGAAAAAGATGACAGTTAAAAAAAGCAAAAGTGGAACTGAATTCCTATTGGCCAAAGGAATATTGGATGGATGAAGGGACAGGATCCAAATGTGGTAACTTGGAATTCTGCTTTGGCTAGAAAGTGCTGCTTGATATTTTGAAGCCATATGATACGAAACTACAGAGAAAAGGGTAGGGGACTAAGAGGTACAAACCATGATGTATCAAATAAGCTACAAGGATATACTGTACAACGTGGGGAATATAGCCAATATTTTATAATAACTATAAATGAAGTATAACATTTAAAAATTGTGAATCACTATATTGAACACCTGTAACTTATATAGAATATTATATCAATTATAACTCAATTTAAAAAAAAAGAAAGAAACTACAGAGAACGAAAGATAGAAGTTGGCAGGGGTGGCAAGGTAGGAGGATGTGTGTCCCTAAAGGAAGCAGGGACTGCCTGTAAGAGCCCACTTGCTCCCAGAGGTGATGCTGCACTTACTCAGAGTTCTGTGAGGGCAGCCTGACTTTAAGAAGAGTCTCAGGAGTGAACCAGTATCTGGAGCCTGTTCTGGGAGGAGGCCAACCCTGCCTTCCCTTTTAGGTTCCGTCCTTCTGGAAGCCTTTGCTAGTGGAGGATAGAAAGGTCAAAAGACAAAGCTGTTGTTGACCTGAGTTATTTCATTGTTCCTGAAAACCCAGTAAGGTAGGAAAGGTGGGCATTAGCTGGAGTGTAATTTGGGGAGTTAAGGAAGATATGATGAATTCAATTAATATGGAAGAGCCAGTGTGAGACCCGGGACTTCTATCACTTCTGGTGCAGGATTCTTCCAACACTCTGACTCGCCCCTTGCCCACAGAAACATCCAATAGCTATTAGTTGTAATATTTGCTTCCTGCACGTTGCCATCCAGTTTCTGCGTGATTCATCAGAGGTTTTCCTCTTCCAGTTTCCTGCTATGTTGGAACCTTGGGGACTCACACTGAGATCAAGAGAGTGGCAGAGGAAAAGGTCACTTTGCCCTGTCACCATCAACTGGGGCTCCCAGAAAAAGACACCCTGGACATCGAATGGCTGCTCACCGATCATGAAGGGAACCAAAAAGTGGTGAGTGTGCGCCCGGCTAGAGCCCCGCCTCTTCTCCTCCCATCCTCCCTCGCCTTTCTCCTTGTGTCAGTAAGGGCTAGAAACTGCTTTTCTAGCTAGAAAAAGGCTAGAGTCTTCCAGATGCAAAACTATAAACAAGAAAGGGTACTGGGTTGCGAGGGTAAGAGATTCTATGTTTCCTGGGCAAGCAAGAACTACGAGAAAGCCATCTATCATTTGCCTAAGGAGGGAATCTGCACTAGTAGGGTCTTTCCTATGAAGGGGGCTAGGATGAAGCAGCTAGATTGCCTAGTCTAGTGGGCCAGAACCACACCTGTACTGGGAATCTTGCTCCTCTTCCTCCCCTGAAACCATCACCACCTGCCGATGCTTAAGCTTTGCACAGTCATGGCTTCTGAACTCTAAGATTGTATAATATGATAAACAATATAAGATACAGAGGAACAAGTACAGGACATAAATAGAAATGTTTAACACATGTATAACTGGTTAGCAAAAGAACTGATACTGGTTCTAGAGTTGGAAAACAAAGGAGCTGGCCCTGGGTCTGCAGTGCTCAGGTTCTGTAGGACCACCAGGGTGGTCCATTGGTTTCTATAAGCTTCTGGCGGTGTGAACAGAACTTGTCACACTCTGCTCCTGGTGACCCCCTGGTCTGGTCTTCATTAGAGAATGAGAAGTAGGTAACCTATTGTTACCATCCTTTCTGCCTTGGCTGCACTCAGCCACTGTACCTTGCCTCAACCTAGGTTTTCTAGCATAACTATTCTCACTCCCTTTACCCACTGACTTATTTTTAAAAATCTTTTTGTTGAAAGTCTTGTGATTTTAAAAAAACAAAAAACAAAAAACAAACAAAAAACTATAACCTAGGGAAGCTGACTTTAGACTTTCCTTCGTTTTCAGAACTTTACTTCTTACCCTACAAAAAGTGCAAAGTTGTCCTTTCCTCTCCTCTGTCTATACTACTAATTTCATAAGGTGGTTTATGCAGGGAGAAGCAAAGGTTTTCGCTGAAAATATAATTCAGGATCACGGTTGGAGTTTAACTTGCTTACAGAGCTGCCTACATCACCTTGTTATTTTGATACCGCTTGTCATTTTGTTCTCATAGTACATCATCCCAAGACTCACTCTGTTCTCTCGAGAGCAAGGTCACCTTAACCTGTGCATGTTTATTCCAACAATTTCATAATCAATCCTAGACATGATACTCTCAGTTCTGAAGGAAGGAAGTAAGAGGCCATGTTCCTCTAATAAAAATCCAAGAATGACGCCACTCATCTAACTTTCACCCAAGCGGTTTCATTTAAACTAAAGAAAAAAAGAGTTGCTTGGTTATGTAGCCAAGTGAACTTAAGGGTTGATTAAAGAAGGCCACTGATATGGCTTCTGTTATCACTCTGATAAGCAGGCACAGTTCCCTACTTATCTTCAGTGAATGCTCTGAAGTAAGGATTGCCATTTATTCAGTCATTCACATGGCATGAATTTATTTTGCACTTACTGTATGCTACGGTAGGGTAGGCACTGGGGTACAATAGTGAAGAAGATATCAGCATCCCTGCCTTCTTGGAGCTTAAAGCGAAATGTCATTCAATAATTTAAAAAATTTTTTTTGAATTTTATTTTATTTTTTTATTTTATTTTTTACTAATAAGAATAGCAGGTTCTTATTAGTTATCTATTTTATACATATTAGTGTATATATGTCAATCCCAATCTCCCCCAAGAAATTTTTTTTAAGGACAGAACAATAAATATTAGCTACATGCCAGGCACAAATCTGTTTAGCACATACTATCTCACTTAACTTAAGCCTCATAACCAGGATTATTGGTGCCATTTCACAAATAAGGAACTAAGGCACGTGCATATACACATACAAAGTGAGAAGATTGCTTAAAGTGACCCATTTTTGACATTGGGCACGCTGACATCGGTACCTGGGCTATTAACCACTCGCTATGTCACCTTCATAAATAATTTGAAATTAGAAAATGTGCTGCTATATAGGAAATAAGGAGAATATGGGGAGAAAATTATTCCAGACAGAATTAATTATGCAGAGACTCTGTTGCTGGAAAAAGCTGAGCACTATTGGAAGTTCTGAAATACCAAAAATCAGTTTAGTTAAATATAATAAATATTGGATTCCCACTAAACACACTTACTGTCTCTCATAAAGGAGCTACTTGAACAGATACATATCATGATAGAGATAAGCAGAGTGTTCTAGAGGAAAACAAAGGAGGAGCCGCTGGCTGAGAGCCCTTGGAGGAGGGGAGAGGTCAAGGTGTGCTTCTCAAGGAGTGCAAGAGTGAGCCTGTGGGTTGCAGGACCAGAAACTGAAAGGTCTTGCCTGCCATACCAGGAAGCTGAGAATTTTTCCTACAAGGTCATGGCGTTCTTGAAGCCTTTTAAGAGTGAAAAGGGCATCTTTGCATTTTAGAGCATGCACTCTGGCTCTGTGAGGCTGATCTAAGCGGGACTCCAGTAGAAACAAGGTCAGTTGAACAGTTTCTGGCTATACGATAAGGGCTTAAACTGCAGTCGTGGGGAGTTGGGATACCAAGCAGTGGGTGAAGTTGCCAGAGCTGGTTAATTGCCAGGGGGTTGGGAGTGAGAGTAAGGGGGGCCGAGGAAGAAAATACAGGAAGGGTTGGAACAGACGCGGTGCTTATTTTTCTTTTTTTCTTTTTTTGGCTGCGCTGCGCGGCTTGCAGGATCTTAGTTCCCCAAGCAGGGATTGAACCTGTGCCCCCTGCAGTGGAAGTTCAGAGACCTAACCACTGGACCACCAGGGAATTCCCGGATGTGAGGCTAACCAATGACCTATATCCCAAGGTTAGCTTTGCGTTTCAATCTGAGCAGAAACACTTTCATCCCTCTTGTCTAGGATGCTCAGATATGCAGGGGACATTTAGGGGTGGGCAGCCAGCCTCAGGGATATTTGAATTTCAACCTAGAGAGCATGGCCGCTAGAAATCTGGAGCTTTCCTCCTGGTTCTAGGATGGAAACACGGTAGAATTTCCAACGTAAGAGCGCTTACCTCCCCCAAGGTCAGTCAGGAACTCACAACATTTCCCCTCTATTTTTCAGTTGGAGAAATCAGGACAGAGATGTTCCAATTCCCATGCCAACCCTCTTGGCCACTCTTTCACCCTTTCCCCTTTCTCTTTGGCTTTAAGCAAGAAAAATCCTGATCTAAAACACAGAGAGAGGGGCCTACATCCATCTCCTTCAAGGCAGTTTCACAACTGCTACGTAGGGCCTGGCACAGCAGAGAAACTGCCAGAAAGTTGCGCTGTTCCACTGGAGTCCTAACAAATTGTCCTGCCTTCTTTCCCTAAAAATGCATCCGGAGCAGGTCCACCAGGAATGTCATAAGACAAACAGCCCTACAACAGCTGCGATTCATATATTTAATTTGTTTGTTTGCAGAAGGATTAAATTTATTCACTGTTCCCCCATCACACCCCTATTGATCCATGGCTTAGTCTCAGCACTACATCCCCTAGAATTAAAAAAACAAAATAAAACAGACAGGCACACAAGCATCCGAGATTCAATGTGTGTCTGAACAAAAAAAAGAAAGAGTCAAATTGCAAGGCTGTAAGTGAGCCCCAACTCATGTCAGAAGTGTTGTGAAATTCTCATATTAAATAAGGGTTATTTAATTATATTAAGATTATTTTTTTTAATAAATTTATTTATTTTTGGCTGCGTTGGGTCTTCCTTGCTGCACGTGGGCTTTCTCTCGCTGAGGCGAGCGGGGGCTACGCTTCGTTGCGGTGCGCGGGCTTCTCATTGCTGTGGCTTGTCTTGTTGCGGAGCACGGGCTCTAGGCATGCGGGCTTCCTTAGTTGTGGCACACGGGCTCAGTAGTTGTGGCTTGCGGGCTCTAGAGCGCAGACTCAGTAGTTGTGGCTCACGGGTTTAGTTGCTCTGAGGCATGTGGGATCTTCCCGGACCAGGCAGGCATTGGCAGGCAGATTCTTAACCACTGCGCCACCGGGGAAGTCCCTATTAATATTATTTTGGGGGAATTCCCTGGCGGTCCAGTGGTTAGGACTCCGCGCTTTCACTGCCGAGGGCACGGTTTGATCCCTGATCTGGGAACTAAGATCCTGCAAGCCAAAAAAAAAAAAAAAAAAATTATTTTGAAGCTGTATAATCTCTGCTTCCCAAAGATGTTAAATACTTACCTGTAGTTATCTCTTTTTTCTTCATTTAATATTAGGACAGGATTTGGGGGAAAGGCAGGGAAAAGCAATATACCAGGAAAGCATGTATACACAGAAGGTGACCCTCAAGCTTGATCTTGAGACCTGTGTAGGTGTTGTTTAGGTAAAAATAAAAGGAGAGGCATTTCAGAAGGAGAAGACTGTATGATTCAAGACAAAGACACATCAGAGGACATTGTTCGGAATCAAGGGACTCAAGTTTGGGGACTAGGCTATTCAGAGATGTGAGGGCAGGGGTCAAAGCTGAGGTGTGGTCCAGCCTGCACTGGCCTTAGGGGCCACATTCAGAGGGTCAAACTGTAGACCACGTGTGCACAGGTGATGGGAAACAATGGAGGCTTTTAGCCAGGAGAGCTCCACTATAGAAATGAATGGAATGAATGGGCTGAGCAGTTTGGAAACCTTAGAGGCTTCCTTGAACCCAGAATCTGCCTAATAAAAGTGATCATGAACACTTACTATCTCATCCCACAAAAGTCCTATGAAGTAGCTTGTCTCTGTGTGACAGCTGAGGACCTTAAGGTTTAGAAAAGTTCATTAGTTGAGCCCAGGCACACAGCCGTAGGTGGAGGAGCTCTCATTTGAATACAGAGGACTACCGCCTTCCCAGCCAGTAGCGTTTCTCAAAATTAGGACTCAGTAGTGGATCCTAAGCAGCCAGCCATTTTGTTTTAATATAGACTGGAAAGTATCAGGGCATGTGGCACATAAACTGTTTCATGAAACTTAGGTTTCAGTTATATATGTGTATGCTCTGTGTGTGCTGGGTCAGGAAGAAAAATGTATTTCTTAGTGTGTGCCTGTTCAAAACGTTAGAAAGCTCCCACGGTAGTGAACTTCTAACAGTCCAAAGCAGTCAGATTCAACTCTGGACCACACCTCCTAAGGCTCTCCGAAGTTAAAAGTACCTTTTAAGACAAAGGTATCTCCTGATATTAGTCCAAATACTAAAATGAACAAGGAAGAAATCCCCTGGACCACAAAGGGTCACCCACCTCCCACAGCCCAAAAAACCCAAAAGTCCCTAAAAATCACCCAGCTCTGTACTGATTTCTAGGTTTAGAGTCTCTTTGTTCTTAGGAAGCACATAGGTGATGTGCACCTACATAAATGTACACAAATATGAAAAAGTCAGAAAGAAAGAAAATAACATTAATTGAGTGCCTATTAAGTGTTCCACGCTTACTTGTTCTATCTCCAAACATCAGCCCCCCCTATTCCCTCTTAGAGAGGAGGTGAGCTCTAAAGCTTCCAGTTTTTTCCTGTTGCTAATGTGTTTCATCCTCTCCCCATTGTCCCACTGGTTTGGCATTTCTATGGCAGCTCCTCTACCCTGTAAGAAACCTATTCTTCCCACGGAGTGCAACAGGAGGTGGGGCAAGAACGCCCTGCAAACGTTTAAAACGAACAAGTACCATATCGTGAGGGTGTGGTCCTAGGTCCTCCTGGTCCGAGTCTAAAGCACAGGGCTTTAAGTCGAACACCAGGAACCCTAAGGAATTATCTGAAAAATAAGATGTCATGTACATTTTTCTGGGTCAGAGTTCATAGGTTTTATCTGATTGGGAGAAAAACAAAAAGCAGTGAGGTGGGATGAAGAAATTATTCAGAAATGTTGCTGGCCACCTCCTGGAACATGAGGCTGGTTGCCTTTCAAGGGATAAGAATAGGATAGAAACCTCTCCCTGGCCCTGAGAACTCCCTGGGATGCCCAGCCTCAGTGGGAAATGCAGTTATTAGTTAGCAACTACAGGAGGGCCCAAAAGAACTACCCCATTCTAGCAGGATAGAACCTTTTTTTTTTTTTTTTTTTTTTCAACTGCAGGGCCCCAGTTTCAGGTTAAAGATATATGTACCCACCCCATGGAAGGCACTCTACAAATATTTATTAAACAAAAGAATGGCCTTAAATCTAAGCAGTGTATTGGAGAGCCTACTTCCTTAATCTCCTTCATCTTGTCTTAAACTTTTCACTGTGTGATGCTGCCTTTTTTTTTTTTTCTTGAATGCAAGGAGTTAATATGTGTTAAGTGTTTAGAACAGTGCCCAGCACAAAATAAATACCACATACATGTTTGTTAAATAAAAACAAAAAACCCTGAGTGGATGTATTGTACTGTGTTGGTGGATTTTCATGTCTACATGTAATTCACATGCTTGATCCCAGAGCCAAGCACTGTGCTGGCAGAGGAGTTGCTAAATGGTCATCGAGGGAAGGAACTGTGCCCATTCTCAAATGTCGTCTCTTAAATTTTTCTTTGTTTTTTTTTTTGTCCACACCACACGGTTTGTGGGATCTCAGTTCCCCCACTAGGGATTGAACCTGGGCCACGGCAGTGAAAGCCCGGAATCCTAACCACTCGGCCACCAGGGAACTCCCATCTTAAATTTAATTCTTCCTATAAGCCTGTAAAGTCGGTAGGGTAAGGATTGTTATAGTAGTTTTCTTTTAATATGTGAGGAACATGAGACCTTAGTTCATCTCAAGAAAACTTGGACTCTAAACCTTTCAGACTTGCAAACATGAAGGACTTGTCTGATAGATTTCAGGGCTCGGATCTGAACCCAAGATTCCTACAGTTAAAGCCCTCTGCCCCACCCCCCATGCTTTTCCTGTATTTTCCGGAATATTCCTCAGCTTGAAGACGGTGTTCAGGAGGCACCTCCCTAGAGGGTAAGTTGTGGAGGTGGCAGTTTTCAGGCTGGAGTGGGGAGAGAGCCTCTACTGGTATGATAACGAGGAGAATTAGCTCTCCAGTTGGCTGTTTCCCCGCCCCCATGCCTCCAAGGCCTCCTCCTGGTCTGTGGTCTCATGGAGACTTCACCAGTGACTCAGAGAGCCTCTAGGAAGAGAGGGTGGGAGGAAGAGCAGCTGTCAGCCAGAGGTGAGGCGGGACTTGAATATTAAGCGATCCAAGATGACAGTCATTCGTTTTACTCTGAGCTTGTTGGTATTTTACTGGAGTTCTCGTTCTTGTGTTTCCATATCCACTATATGAATAGCCTCATTCTCCCTTCTGTGTTCCTGGTCTCTTATTCATGCTTTCAGCGATCTTACCCAGTCTCCTGGCTTTAAACACCAACCACATGCTTATAATTCCTAAATCCCTATTTCCAGTCCAGGCCTCACCCCGGCACAGAAGACTCACAAGTATGCAGCTGCTTACTCCACACCACCTTTGGGTGTCTAGCAGGTACCTCAAATGGAGTAAGTCCAAAACTAAACTCCTGACCCCTCCCCAGTCCCCACGCTCTGACCCCACACCTGCTCTGTGCAGTCTTCCCCCTCTTGGTTGAGGGCAGTTCTCTCCCTGCGTGGACTCATGCCGAAAACCTGGGAGTAGTCCTGGACTCCTTTTCTCTTGTCGAGAAAGATGAATCAGTCGATCTAAGAAAGAATTGGAAAATTTTATTTGAGCCCAGTTTGAGGATTGTAACCCGGGAAGAGCATCTCAGAAAGCTCTGAGAACTGTTCTGCCCCTTAGAAGTCAAGACACAGTTTATACACGTTTTTTATTTATTTATTTATTTTATTTTTATTTATTTTTTGGCTGCGTTGGGTCTTCGTTGCTGCACGCGGGCTTTCTCTAGTCGCGGCGAGCGGAGGCTACTCTTCCTTGCGGTGCACGGGCTTCTCATTGTGGTGGCTTCTCTTGTTGCGGAGCACGGGCTCTAGGCACATGGGCTTCAGGAGTTGTGGCACATGGTCTCAGTAGTTGTGGCTCGTGGGCTCTAGAGCGCAGGCTCAGTAGTTGCGGCGCACGGGCTTAGTTGCTCCGCGGCATGTGGGATCCTCCCGGACCAGGGCTTGAACCCGTGTCCCCTGCATTGGCAGGCGGATTCTTAACCACTGCGCCACCAGGGAAGCCCTATATACGTTTTTTGAGCCAGAGGGCTGTACGTTAAATGACATATGATCGACAGGTTACATAATTCAGATTTAAGCACCATTGTGGTGGGTCATGTGACCCTTTACAAGATCAAGATCTCTAAGGAGTTGTCTTGCTGAGGCTAGGAGAATGTTGCTCTTTCCGGCTGAGCAGGCATTCCTGCTGATGGGGGGTGTGGTCAGTGCAAAATGCAGACACATGATGCAGAGCGGGGTGGGGGGCTGGGGGCAAAGGGCAAAGAAGAATCTTTATGTTTAAATCGTTCTTGTCTTGCCATAAATATGAATTTTAGTTCACACTCTCATGCCACAAACATTTCAATAAGGTGGTCAGTCAGTCTATTGGGAAATCTAGTAGGTTCTATCTCAAAATCCATTCAGAATCTGATGACTTCTTATCACTTCCATTGCTTCCCTTCCAGGCAGCGTATCTCTTGCCTGGATCTTCACTACAGTAGGCTCCTGACTGGTTTTCCTGTATCCACCCTTGGCCTCCTACAGCCTATTCTCAAAACATTAATCGGTCTTGATACTCCTCTGCTCAGAGCCCTCTAGTGGCCCCCCATTTCCCTCAGAGTAAAAGCCATCTTTACAGTGGCCCACGAGGCCCTACGTGATGAGGCCCCAGCGCCTGACTTCATCTACTATCCTCCAGCTATCTGGCCTCCCTGCTGTTCCTCAAACATGCCAGGCGCCCTCCCACCTGAGGGCCTTTGCACTGGCTCTTTCCTCTGCCTAGAACTCTCTGCCCCGAGATAACTCCAAGGCTAGGTCTGTGTCTCCTTCAAGTGTGTGCTCTAATTTCACCTTGCAGTGAGGTCTACCTTGATGACCTTATTTAAATTGCAGTCTGTCTCCCTGGCCCACAACCCCCCTCCCCCGCTCTGTTATTTTCATAGTATTTCACGCTGTCAGATCTCCCATATAATGTTCTTCTATGTCTGTTTTCCATCACTAGAACATATGCTTCTCAAGGGCTGGATTTTTACATGTTGTGTTCCCTGATAATCCCCCCAGTGTCTAAAACAGGTGCTGGCACATAGTGGAGGCTCAAAATGTGTTGAATAAATGACTGTCATCTTGGATGTCTTCAGCTTAAGATTCAAGTCCAGCCTTTGGTCACATGTCCAGCCTTACCTATGGATGATTCTCCCTCCTATCCTCTCTTCGCTCTCCTAAATATTCTCTAACTGGCCATGCTTGCCAATTTGCTTTATTTTTTTTGGCCGTGCCACGTGGCTTGTGGGATCTTAGTTCCCTGTCCAGGGATCAAACCCGTGCCCCCTGCAGTGAAGCACAGAGTCCTAACCACTGGACCACGTGGTTAGGGGACGCCCCCAGTTTGCTTTAAGACGTCTTTGAAGAGTTCACCTCAGCCTTAGGGAGCAGCCTGATGGTGCTGTCCTAGCGAAGCTGCCCCAATTCCCCCTCCACCCTCATCCCAGTAAGAAGGAGGCACCCCCATAGTGCTGTTCCCAGTAACCTTTCAGGTTCTCTAATGTAAAGACTCAGCGAGTTGAACCTGGAGACCACACCCTAAGGGAGGCAGCTGTAGGGGAGCGGGGAGCGCAGGGAAACAGCCTTCAAGGGATCTAATTCCCCTCATTGTCATACCAAAGTGGCCTTCTCTGTACGGAGCCTGAAAACTTGGCCCTTCCCTGCCATACACCACAGGGAGGTGCCTCCTGAACATCAGCTTTATGCTTAGGGTCCAAGTTTTCTGGAGATGAATTAGGGTCTAATTTTCCTCATGTATTAACTTCTGCAGAAATGGAAATTAACTTGTGGAATGCTGATGGTGATGCCAAGCTTCCTATCCATAGGATGGAAATGGTTCCTGTTCATAGAGATGCAGATGAATTTTTGTCCAAAGGAGAATGTAAACTCTTTAGTCCAATTCTCCTGTGAACCTGTTGTAACAGCTTTCTGGTTCCATCATTAATTAACGAGTTAAGTAAAATCTTTGATACATGTTTATTTTCTACATATACGAGAGTCACGATTTCACCTTTTTAAAAAATAGTTGTTCTTTCAAACTGTAAGGGAGGAAAAAAATATCTTTTTCCCTCTACCCTCCTAGGTGTTCAGGCTGGGGCACTGTCAGTTAGATTGACAAAAGACAGGTTAATAAGAAAAAAAGCAGACATTTTATTAACCCATGCATTGTGTAAGTAACACCTGGGAGTACCCAGCAATGAGTAACTCAAAGAGGCGGTTAAAGTATACCTAATTTAGTGTGGGAAGGGAGGGGTAGAAAGGGCACTTATGGAAAAGCAAATGACCTTTTGGAAAGATAAATGGGCCCTTAGAAGAATAGATGGGAGATGTGGTAGTTTGTGACAATGTCTGGGTGTGATGCCCACCTCTGATCTCCCAGAAGGGAAGGTTAGAGTTGCACTGGGAAAGGGGATTTATGGACACAAATTCTTTGGGGAGGCTCTGCTTTTAGGCAGAGAAGGGATTTCAGGAGCTCAAGTGACTTCAGCTGAAATTTATCCTTATGCATATACAAAGTGGCATGTTTGGCGGTGGCATGTCCTGGTCCCTGACAACACTTATAAAATTCATTTCCCTGTATTGTTGTCATCTCTAGAACAGTGCCAAGTGTAGAGTATGTTTTCAATTAGTGTTTATTAAATAAACGATTGCCGGGTTGCAAAATTGCCTAGCCAAAGACAGTCAATGGCAACAGACATACATAAAATCAGAGCGGCCTGAAGGGTCTCCCAGACAATGCCCAGAATTACAGAAAGAGGATCCAGCAACCTGTTTGCCCAACGTCTTGTCTTTCACACTTTCTCCTCACATAAAAATGGTGCCAAGACATGCTATGGATGACAGCATTCTTAGTCTGAGTGTCCTATCAGGGAAGGTTTCATAAGGAATTAACATTGATTTGGCGTTTAAAAGAATGAATAGGGATTCTTTATGTGGAGAGATGGAGAAAGGGGAGTTTCTAAGTGGAAAAATGCAGTGGGCAAAGGCATGTGAGCACAAAGAAAGCGCACCTCGGGCTTCCCTGGTGGCGCAGTGGTTGAGAGTCTGCCTGCTAATGCAGGGGACACGGGTTCGAGCCCTGGTCTGGGAAGATCCCACATGCTGCGGAGCAACTGGGCCCGTGAGCCACAACTACTGAGCCTGCGCGTCTGGAGCCTGTGCTCCGCAACAAGAGAGGCCGCGATAGTGAGAGGCCCGCGCACCGCGATGAAGAGTGGCCCCCGCTTGCCGCAACTAGAGGAAGCCCTCGCACAGAAACGAAGACCCAATACAGCCAAAAAATAAATAAATAAATAAATAAATAAATAATTAAAGGTGCTAATAATTAAAAAAAAAAAAAAAAAAGAAAGCGCACCTCATATGAAAGCAAGGGAAATGTACCGTGTCTACACCCAGGAATGTGAGGGGGACTAAATAGGAAACGAGGTTGGGAAGGTAATGCAGAGATCATTTTGATGTCCCTGGTCTGAATCTGGTCATCATTCAGAGGTGGCGTGGAGCCATGAAAGGTTTTTGATCTGGGAAAGAGCTAGCGTGAGTTTTACATTAATATTAGCTTGGCATTAACTTACATTATTATGTAAGGTAGACTGGAGAAGACAGACATCTATAGGGGCCAGGTAGCTGGAAATATAAAACTGGAGCTCAAAAATATGTTGGCAATAGAGACAAAGATGTCAGAATTATCACAACTGTGGTGTTGGTTGAAGTGAGGGGACAAAATCGAATACTGAAAACGTTTTAAGTGTATTATCGATTACAGTGTTTACCTTAGTTTTCTTACTTGCTGCTCCCCCATTTTTTTCCCCCCACAAAACTGTGAGGCCCTCAGCGTAGGAACTGTGTCTTATTCCTGCTTGTTTTCCAGTGCCCAGCAAAGCACCCGGCAGATGCGTTCAATAAATATTTGCTGAAGAAAAAGAATATGCAGAGAAAAGAGGAAACACTTTTTTTCAGAGAGGTGGTAAGGGCAAAATGGATGATACTGAACAGTTTTGATATAATGGTGAGAGCATTTATGGCCGTTTTATTGGATGGCTCCATACCTTTTCAGGAAAGCATTTCCTGTGCCGCAGAGCATCACGGGATTGACAATAGGGTTAAGGGCTTAAAGTCGAGTGAAACAATTTGGAACAGCTGCAGCCAGAAATGTGCTTGGGGGACTCCCACATGCTTGCTGCCTTTTTTTTAGTGCTGTTCTGTGTATCTGGCATGCTCCCTCCAGCAAGCTTCTCCCTGCCTCTCTCATCTCTTATTTAGTCTACTCATCTTTCAAAGCCTAACTCAAATGCCACCAACTTTTCTGGGACATTCTCTCTTGATACTCTTTCAAGTTAATCATTCCTTTTTCTGTGTTTATACTTCTCTCCTTGTTAATCCTGCTAGATTATCAATTACTTGACGATGAGAAGAGGGTTTTACTTCATCTGTATAGCCTCCTCCTGACCTGATGGGGAGCAGTCATTCCATAAATGTTTGCTGATGTTTAAATCAAGTAAGTTTAGGAATATGATTGCTAAGTGGCGGGGAGGACAAAACTGAAGTTATACGGCTTGAGGTCTTGGTGGACAAGATCACCATGGTTTTTGTGATTACCAGGAGGTGATGGACTAAGAGAACCAGGAAAAGGTTCAAGAACTAGAGGTAGTGTTGCAGGCAGATGAAAATCCAGTAAAAATCATGATTGTTTTTTCCTGTTGGGGAAATCTAAAGTTTGGTCTCCCTACCAGGGAAAACAAAGACATGAAGCTCACGTGTATTTTATGGAAGGAAAGGACACAATGTTTTCCCACCTAACTTACTACTTCACAGTGAAGCCAGACAAAGAAGGAAAGCCAACAATGAATCCCTCAGTATCAAACCTAGATTTTAACCATAAACTTCTACTCCTTAACTTCAGCTGGACTCGAAACTTTTGTAAAAAACAAAACACATTTTTTCATTTCACATTTTCTCCTTCATTTCCAAACTTTCTGGAAGAGCAGTTTCTGAGCAGTGAAATGAGTGCAGGTGGGACAAGGAGAGGTAACTGTGGTAACCAAAACAATGAACTGGATGGCTTTAGACGGCCGTGTTCAAATCCTGGTTCTGCTATGTGCCTGTGAAATGGGGATAGATAACGCCTACTTGGAAAAACTGTGAGAAATAAACTAGATGTAAAAGCACTTAGCACAAGGAGTGTATGTACTTTGACCAGATCATGTGCAAGTGGTAGGAAATGCAAAAGTGAGGAAGGTATGCAGGGGAAAGGTAAGTCTCCTCCCCTCCTTAGCCTCCATTCTCTCAATTCCCCTCAGAGTCAACTCTGGGGACCGTTCTGTGCATTTACTTCTTTCCTGGACTCAGCTGTGAGAACTTGAGTCTGTAACTCAAAATTAAAACTCCTTATAACACAGGGAACTATACTCAATATTTTGTAATAACCTATAAGGAAAGAGAATATGAAAAAGATTTTATATATATATATGTATATATGTGTGTATATGTATATATGTGTGTATATATGTATATATGTATATGTGTGTATATATGTGTATATATGTATATATGTTTATATGTGTATATGTATATTGTGTATATATGTATATATGTGTGTATGTATATATGTATTATGTATATATGTGTGTATATATCTATATATGTATACATGTGTATATGTGTATATATGTGTATATGTGTATGTATGTGTATGTGTGTATATGTGTATATATGTGTATGTGTGTATACATGCATATATGTGTATATATGCGTGTATATATGCATATATGTGTATATATGTGTATATGTGTATATATGCGTATGTGTATGTATATATATATGTGTATGTGTATATATGTATATAGGTGTATTATGTATATGTGTATATACGTGTATATATGTATATATGTGTACATGTGTATATATGTGTATATATGTGTGTGTATGTATATATGTGTGTATACGTGTATATATGCATATATGTGTATATATGCATGTATGTGTATATATGCGTATATGTGTATATGTGTATATATGTGTATACATGTATAAATGTGTATATGTATATATGCGTATATGTATATACATGTGTATATGTGTATATATGTGTATATGTGTATATATGTGTATATGTGTATATGTGTATATGTATATATGTGTATATATGTGTATGTATGTGTATATATATGTGTGTATATATACACATACATATATATAAAATAAAAATAAAATAAAATAAAATTCCTTACCTATAAAATGGAAAAGTTCTGAGCATTTAATGCAACAATTACTACTTTATAGTTAAAATGCTACACAAATATGAGGTGTTCGTATTCTTAGAAAAAGGAAGGCCTAGACAAACATAGTGTATTTAAGTTTGTTTAGAACAGAGATCTCTTGGACTCTTAGAATCACCCCCAGGCTTGACTGCTTTGTTCCATTTCCTTTCCTTTCCTGGTCTTTTTTTTTTTTGGCCTCACCGCGTGGCTGCATGCAGGATCTTAGTTCCCCAATGAACCCGCGCCCCCTGCAGTGGAAGCACAGAGCCCCACCACTGGACCACCAGGAATTCCCATCCTTTCTTCATCTTGACCTCAGCTGGAGGGCACGGCTAAGAGCCACACAACTTGACTCTGCTTCCGTCTGTCCCACAGGTGATCACTTACTCCAGTCGTCATGTTTACAATAACTTGACTGAGGAACAGAAGGGCCGAGTGGCCTTTGCTTCCAATTTCCTGGCGGGCGATGCTTCCCTGCAGATTCAGCCTCTGAAGCCCAGCGACGAGGGCCGGTACACCTGCAAGGTGAAGAACTCAGGGCGCTACGTGTGGAGCCACGTCATCTTAAAAGTCTTAGGTAAGACAGAGTGCCCTCGTAAACGCCTACATCGTGTTAATGAGGTCTTGGCGAGGGATAGGCACATGTGTCACACTGGTACAAAACTTCCTATTCAATCCTTCGTATTATACAGATGTCACCTAGTCCAGTTCCCTGGGAAGAAGTGTGTATGTTTTGTATTTTAGCCGTAATGAAAGAAGAACAAATAATCACAGGTTTCCACGGTAACCCATTACAAAATTCAAATATCCTCTAATGTTTAAATAGTATCCTCATATTTAACAAATCTCTCAGATCTGCTTCAAGTCCATTTCTCTGTTTTGTGATAGCAAGAGCTACTAAGTTCTTAATTGCTTACAAGTTAACGAACTTCTGTCCCTGTTTCAGTATTAGTAAAATCACACTCAACTTTCCTAAAATTTCCAATTATAAAAGTTTCTCTTCTTTGAGAAGTGATGAGAGAGTTTCTGAGGCAGCCTCTAAAAATTACAACAGCACCACTGGAAACAGCTGGAATTGGGTGTATATGTGTGCAGGGGATGGAAGTGGGTATATTTTGGAGGGTGATGTAAAGCATGGCAAGGTAACAAAGTGCTATTGAATCCACACTCAAAAGTTGACCATATGGGTGGAAAAACAAGTCAACAGGATGTAGTTCTTCCACTGAATTGGGTGTTTGGGGATCTTTTTTTTTTTTTCTGCCAGTGAGACCATCAAAGCCCAAGTGTGAATTGGAAGGAGAGCTGACAGAAGGAAGTGACCTGACTTTACAGTGTGAGTCATCCTCTGGCACACAGCCCATTGTGTATTACTGGCAGCGAATCCGGGAGAAGGAGGGAGAGGATGAACGTTTGCCTCCCAAATCTAGGATTGGTAAGTCATCTTTCTACCGGTCTATTGAGATAGCAGGACAGTACTCTCTCCATGAATTCTAAATCTGGTTTTGTCAGCAACTCACAAGGTGACTTTGAAGACACTGCTGGACCTCTTTGAACTTCCATTTTTCATCCCTAAACGGGGACAGAAAAATCTGTCTTTTCTTTCGTCAAATGGCAAAAATAAAAGTGGTAAGGAGATTAGGAGTAAATGTACTCTATAAATCCATTATCTCTAATTATTGTGTTTAGTATCCCTTAAATGTTCAGAATCTTTTGTAACTTTTGAGGATGCACTGCAGTTTAAAGGAATGTTCACCTTTCTTCCCACATTCCAAAAAGGGATCGACTCTCTCACCTCATCCTTACCAAACCGTATTATATTGATAGAATCTTAGGTCAGTGACACAATAAACGATAAATATAGACCTTGTCACTAGGGGATTACAGTCATCTTTCTGCTTGTGTAGACTACAACCACCCTGGACGCGTCCTGCTGCAGAATCTCACCATGTCCTCCTCTGGGCTCTACCAGTGCACAGCGGGCAATGAGGCCGGGAAGGAGAGCTGTGTGGTGCGAGTGGCTGTTCAGTGTAAGTACCCAAAGGGTTGGTTTGGTTTTGTCTCTGCACTGTGGTTCAGTGTAAAATGTTTTTAATCACAAGTAAGAGTAAGGTCAACATCTTTATCTCCAGAAGAACATGGCTATCACTGAAATAAATTCAGTAGTTACCAAGGACTGTTCAACAGTTGTAGCTAACTCTGTATTTATAGTATGTGTGAATTTTCCAGCCCCCTAAAGAAATTTATTATATCCAGGAGGGGACCAAAACCAAATGGAGGTTTCCTTCATAGATATAAATTTCCCTTACAAAAGGTAACTTCTGCTCTGTTTGCAGAGCTTCTCTCGTGTCTGCTGTTTCTCAAAAATAATCGGCTAAAAATAATCCTAATGTCAACGAGGCATATTTTGGGGTGTCGTATTCTGCTCCCCTTCAATATCAAGAGGGACAGTCATACACCAAGAAAGGGTATATGGGGAACTCAGGAAGATAGATACAAAGATCTGGAAGTACTCATCTTGTCCAGAGCTTATGTTTTTTAAGTCCATGTGTTGCTTAGCTTATGTTTGGTTTTACTTTTGCTTTTGTTTCTGAGAAAACAGATGTACAAAGCATCGGCATGATTGCAGGAGCGGTGACAGGTATGGTGGCTGGAGCCCTGCTGATTTTCCTCTTGGTGTGGCTGCTAATCCGACGGAAAGACAAAGAGAGATACGAGGAGGAAGAGAGACCGAATGAAATTCGGTAAACCTCCCGCCAAATCCCCTTCCTCACCCAGGCTGCCTTTCTACCGCCAGCTCCATAGTGACCAGCCAACAAAAATGTCCCATTTCCTCTTAACCTTAAATCTGTTAAAAGGATTATTCTGGTGGGTAAGGAGTTCCAGCCTAGGGGCAGGAGGACTGGTTCACCTTGACTTTCTTGTGAAACTATCCGCAACAGGGACTTAATAAACTTTGCGTTCCATCTCATTGCCTTCCACTTATAAAGGGCATGCAATAAAGAATGGGCCTAGCCTATGGGCCATGAAAGGGTTTCTGCAGACAAATTCCCAGTCAAGGGGATTGCTGTCTAGACATCCAGTGGGGAGTGCCCATTCCCCCAGAGTAACAGGGTGGACCTCCCGGCCAAGGGGCCGCACACCCGCCCAAGCCCGCCGCAAGGGCTCAGGACGCAGTGGGGGGGGTCCCTGTTTCCCTACGTGGTAGCTCGAGGTTTCCAGCTTGAGGAGTTGATCGGGCAACCTCAGAAAGCAGCAGCCGCAGCGGAAGCTTTCACAGTCCTGTGGTCCTAAAATCTATCTTTGCTGTTTTTCCTCTTCAGAGAAGATGCCGAAGCCCCGAAAGCCCGCCTTGTGAAACCCAGCTCCTCCTCCTCCGGCTCGCGGAGCTCACGCTCGGGTTCCTCCTCCACGCGCTCCACGGCAAACAGCGGCTCCCGCAGCCAGCGGACACCGTCCACGGAAGCGGCGCCCCGGCCAGGGCTGGCTACCCACACCTACGGTCCAGTGGGGCCGGAGGCAAGAGGGTCTGAACCAAAGAAAGTCCGCCACGCTACCCTGACCAAAGCAGAAAGCACCCCTGGCACGATCCCCAGCCAGAGCAGGGCCTTCCAAACTGTCTGAGTTCCAGCGGACTTGACTCCCATCCTTTCCCAGGAGTCAGGACTCTTCTCGTCATTGACGCCCGGCCACCAGCCACACAACCCCCTCGGACCAAACGAGAGGTCATTGAAGTAGCAGTGACCATTGCATGGGAGAGATTCAAATGAACACTTTCCTTATATGACACCAAACAAGGAAAAGGATGTAAGCTGATCGTCTCCAAAAAGGCATCTCACTGTGCCTTTAGACCAGAGCGGGGGCCAAATCTGTGCATTTGGGGACCAGGACCGGTGGTGAGAAAGGCTAGGGAGAGGGGAAGTGAACACACTTAGAATTCCTCACTTGGGCTGTTTTGTGTCAACACTTTGACTCACCATTGTTAAGAAACGAGGTGTTGTTCATAAATTTTCTATGCATTTCTGCAAACCTACTGGATTGCTATGATTATTCAGAGTCAAGCAGAACCCACAGCCTTATATCACACCTATCTGCACCATGAAAAACTCCAAAAAAGGAAACATGTCTTTTCCATTCTGACCTGACTTCATTTACCAGAAAGTTTGGATATTAATTTCAAGAGGAGTTGAGAAATAGTGGGAGATGGAGAATGATTGAGATTTTCCCACTCTGTTCACTACTAATCTTCCTACTTATATTGAACTAAAAAAAGGGAGTCCAAAATGTGTAACAAGGGACTGTGAAAAACCTTCCATCTTGATGTTCAGAGGGCCACTGACAAATATCAGAAATATATGCTGGAATAATTGTGGATTTTCCCTCAAATTGGATGTCTCTAAGGACTTCCCTGCTGGATATCTCTGGAGCAAGAAAACAATCATTAGGTGTCATTTAACAATCTCCTTAGAAGTATTCTAGAGAAAGAGAGCTTTTCAGAATGCTGGAAGATCATCCAACAACAGTCTCTTCTTTCAGTGAACATATGAAATCAGGATTTCAAGACTGCCTAGACTAAAAAGGGAGATTAGATCAGCTTTCTCTTAATATGTCAAGGAGTGGCATCAGAAGTTCAGCATTGCACCAAACTTGGAGCTTCCTCCATTTCTTTCATTTTCAGAGAAAGATTCACCTGGGACTTTTGCTGATTCTAGGCCTTAAATTATCAAAAAGTTCAGGGATTGACCTTTCCTGATGGCACTGCATGGACATCATACCATTCCCTCCTGAGAGGTTGAGACAGAGAGAAATTCAGTATTTTCCAAGTTTAGCCTCTCAGGAAGCCTAGCTCTGGGCTGGAAGGATAGGAAACTAACATTTAGGGCAGAGATGGTGAGGGTAACTAGTGCGTGGCAGGACGGATCTGGGTTAGTGCTGTTAAATACTGCTGGCATCTTGCAAAGAATGAGCAGAAATGATTTACCGGGATAGCTCTCAGAAGAGCTGACTCATGGGAGAAGAAAGGTATCTGAGAAATAAAAAGAAAGCAGCCTCCAATACAACAACTTGCCTTTTTAATAGTTTTGACGACTCTGCTAGTCAAATTCATCCTATGGCAAGAATGCTAAACCTGAGATAGCCCTTCAAAGACTCTAAAGCAAGTGTCAACAGATCACCAGTGGTAGAGCAAAATATTTATTATTAAAAGGACACGGAGTTCCCTGGCAGGCCAGTGGTTAGGACTCTGCGCTTGCACTGCCGAGGGCGAGGGTTCAAGCCCTGGTCAGGGAACTAAGGCCCTGCAAAAGTAAAAATAAACAAATAAATAGATAAATAAAAATAAAATAAAGTCTTAAAAAAATAAAAGGAGCAGGCTATAGGAAAGAAAAAGTAGTGCTGAATGTGGTGATGAAAGCCCTGTTCCTAAAATGGGAATCAGGTGCTTAAAGGGAAAAAGTTGATCTGGGATTTTGTCCTATTTCTGATTTTCATTTTTACATCTAATTCTCACATAGTACAAATGCATTTCCTTCCAAAGTCCTTTAAGAAATAGGGTTTTATCCTTGAGTGAAAGTTTCATCTTGAGTTTTGTTTTCCTAAAAAAAAAAAAAATTGGGAAACATGGGGGTGGCTTGGGGGTAATTGGGGGTAATTCCCTGGCAGTCCAGTGGTTAGGACATCATGCTTTCACTGCTGAGGGCATGGGTTCAATCTCTGGTCAAGAAACTAAGATCCCGCAAGCCACGCAGCACAGGCCCGGCCCGCGCCCCCCCCCCCCAAAAGTTGGGACATAAGAGACATTGAGGAAGTAATGTAAAGAATGGCTGCCATTAGTTTAAGAGGGCTAGCACATTTGGAATGCTTCTTATACTAACACTGCCTCATTGTAAGATATAAACTCCTTACTCCACTTCCTTATTCTTCTGGTAGTGTGGTGTCCAGGCAACATAACACATCTGCTGTGTAATTCTGAGAATTCACATTCCTAGAGTACCTGAGCCAAATGAGTACGCTATGGCAGCTGCAGCTGTACCATCACTAGAAATTTGCTCTTATCATTATTTATTACCTTTGAACCTAAGGTTTCCTGCCTATGCCTCTGCAAGCAGGCATCAGTCCCCTTTGCGTGACAAGGTTTAGATTATTTAAACAGGTTAGTTATTAGAAGACTAAAATACCAGTTGAATATCCGTATTATTTTGGAAATCCATTCATACGGGGTATCTACAAAAAATGTCACAAAACAAATTATTACCTGAAATCTGAGAAATTCTAGGAATTGAAGATTCTGAGAGATAAGGTGCTGAAGTCTTAGTAGTGATAGTGTGCTTCTCTTTCAGTCAGGCTTTTGGGTTCAGATATGACAGGCTCTGGGTTTAAGACAAAGTTTGAGCCACTATTGGTTTCAAACCATATTCCATTAACCTTGCAAGACAAACAAATTTGATTCTTTAATATAAAACAAAAAAGGATAAAATAGATGGTAGAAGAAAAAGTGTTTGTAGGAAGAAGATACAGATGGAATGATGTGGATGTTTAGAAAATAATCATTTCAATAAAATGCATACACTACACTTAGAACTGTAAAATAATGAAGTGATGCCTTTGTTGTTACACTGTATAAGAACAATTTCAAAACTGCCGTTGCAAAAAAGACATATATAATTCTGCTTCATTTCTGGTGTTAAGCTGTTTGTATTTCAATTTTAACTTCTAAGTTGCCTTGTAAATGGGACTGTGTTTGATCACAAAAACCAAGTATTTATTACAGGTGCATCCGTGTCGGCAATTTAAAAATAAATAAGTAAAGGTGATACTGTAGGAGAGGCTGAAGCTCATATAACCTGCATTGGAAATTTATTTATTAGCTTGCTGCCAACTGAAGAACAGAAGAACTCAGACTGAATATGATCTATTATTTATTGATTCCAGTCACAAATATACCAAGCACTTTTTTCTCACAAGGCGAGATACTAAGTAGTCCTGGACAAACCAAGTGACGACAAAGTTCATGACAGTTTCTGACCTTAAGGACTTTATCAAAATAACAAATAATATTTACTAAGCAAGTATTTTATATCAAGGTGAAGTGCCAGTAAAAAAGTACACACTACAGGGTTTAAAGAAATCTGAAAAGTAAACACTATGAGATTTAAATAAATCTGAAAAAAATTTCACAGAATTAAATGAGGTAATATATGCAAAGCACTTACAACAGTGCTTGGCCTGTGACAAGCACTCAAAAAATGTTAATCATGACCCTCTTCCCTAGTCAGAAACCCTAGGCCTCAGACTGGAGCCCCAGGCACCCAAACTTTAACTTTAGATCCTGAGTGGGTTTGAAACCCTGTGCATTTAAAGAGGTGGAGACAGGACATTTATCATAATCTGAACTTTAAATATATAAACTCTGACTCATTCTAGTCGATAAGAAGATAGTTCAAATCCTAGAACGCATTTTGAAAGTGACCAGAAGGGAAGGTTATCCGTTCAGCTTTCTGTAATCACTGCTACTAGGTGGGATACCCCAAACCCGTGGATTTGGGCACCCGTTCTATTTTCCACCGGTTCAAATCTTGTAGGTAGTTCAGAGGTTAGTTTAAAAAGCTGCAAAATGTAGGGTGTGGTTCAGAGATTGTACTCGATAAATTGGGTGGGGAGAGGAAGTCTGCAGATGCTAAAGAAAATTGCAAGAAGTATACATCTTTCTCTGCAGTTCCAGTTACACGTGTTTTCAGGAAGGAAATTACTAATAAAAAAAGACCAAAGATTCTGGAATCAAGAGCTAGGTTCTACTGTAGCTCAGCCAGATGTTTAACTTCCCACAAATAACATCTCTAAACCTCATTTCTCTCCTAACACAGGAATGAATGATCTCTCTCTCAGAATCGTTTTGATGATTAAATGAAATAACAAATGAAAGCACATTGTACCCTGTGAAAGCACCATATAAAACGAACTCCTTGGGAAATGGGGAGAATTTAGGTACATACCTCCAAGGACTCAAGCCCACATTTTCCCCCAGAAGGCAAATACAGAAAGGACATCCTTTGATCCAATATTCGAATCTGTCTCTAGGCTTTACTGGCTTTGACAAGGACAAGGTATCTCTCGTCTGACAGCCTTTCTCGAAGTCTGGAGACCTTTCTAATTCCAGCCACGCCACTAAAAGTTCTGCTAGATAGTGTTAAAAAAAATCTTTTCACCTATTTGTGCCCACTCATCTACTAAATAGGAATACTACCTGCCCAACCTGTTTGAAAGCGCTCACTAGAAAGCATTCAACGTGCTGAGAAAGGCTTAGAATGACAAGGCCCCAAACACCGCATCATGCGCCGCAATTTGAAATTCTAGGTACACTGTTTTGTGCACTCCACTCGTTCAGTAATATTCTCAAGGCGTTTCTGCCTGGTTTCTCGCTTAGTTTTTGCCGAAAGTCAAGGCAGGAAAGATATTACCTCGAATTTCTGAAAGTAAGAGGCTCAGGAAGTCTCAATCAAGGACACAGGGCTACCGGAACCCAGATTCCTAACGCCTGGTTCACTTACAATGAAAGAGCCCCCTAGCTTTTCTTTTTTTAAAAACAAATAACTGAGAAGTGCGGGGGCCCGGGCGGGTGGAGAAGGGGCCGAGCCAAGAAGCCGAGTCTATTCTCGGTGGGCGCTGGGGGGTGACGGAGGCATCCGGGCTCCAAGAAGCGGGTTTAGCCACCTATTTCGCTGAGGCTCCAGACACAGCATCGGACCCTGGAGGTTGAGAAGTCGGGCCCCTCCGCACTCTGCGTCGGGGTCAGCCGGCTTCCATCTACCACAATGAACAGAGGGTCCCGGGGGCCTGCCCGGCTAACCTGTCGCATCCCGCGCAGAGGCGAGACACCGCGGCGGCCGGCCGGCTCCTTCCATCCCCAGATCTGGGTGCCACTGGGCAAGTTACCCTCGCAGCACCCTGGGGGCGGAAACTTCGGCCCCGTCGCTCGGGGTCAGTCCTAGGACAGAGCCACGCTGGCTATGTGGGTGTGTGGAACCCCGGAGGGCCTAGAAGACCATCTACAAGGCCGGGGTGGGAGTAAGGGAAAGAGAATGCTGGGGGAGGGGCGCAACCACCTTCGCGGCCATCTTGTCCTCGCTCCACTTCCGCCTTCTCTCCAGGGCTGCCGGCGCCGGACCCCTCCCTGCAGGCCCTGCGCTCTCGCTCCCGGGGGTTCCGCAGGAGCCAGATCGCCGATCGCGCTGCTCTCATTGGTTGGTTCCAAGTTGGCCCGCCCCTCTTCCTCCCCCTCCTTCGTCCCTCCCGCCTGCGCTTCCTGGGGCGCATGCGCAGAGGCAGACGAGCCCTTCCCCCGCGCCCGGGGTGACTGAGGAGTCCCGCGCGCGCGGGCTCCGTCGGCCCCACCCTCCCTTTCCCCGGGGCCTTTCGGACAGCGGGGGCGAGAATGAAAGTTCCAGAACGCTGCGGTGAGTGCGTCATCGCTAGGCGGGGCGGGCTGGGGCGGGAGAGGGGAGGACCGAAAGGTAGAGCCGGGTTCGTCATTGGGGCTTGCGTAGGTGGCCGCGCGCCCATTGGCCGAGGAGCCGAGATGGGCACTGGCAGGGGCGGGCCCCTTCTGGAAGGTTCTGAGGCAGGGTATAAGAGACGGGGCGGAGGACGGAAACCGGTCTCGTTGAACGCGGCGGCAGCGGAATAGGTTGCTGTTTTCTCCTCCAGTGGACCCGGACCTGCGCTCCAGGTAAGTTAAGGTCTTTGTCTTCCAAGGCTTTTGCGGCTTCTTGGGAGCCTGCCGCCCGGCCCAGGCTACATAGGTTTGCAGCGGCCCGGGGCCTTCTGAGCGTGTCAGGCAGGGTGTGTGCGGCGATTCCTTTGCCCGGCTGGGGAGCATTGTTTCCGAGGGAAGGCAGCCTCCTTGGGGTACAATCGAGGCGGAGGGCGGGCCGCCCGGAGGGGGAGGAGGCGGCGCCCGTTTGCGGGGCGTGGAACCGGCGCCTTAGAGCTTGCCGTTCCCTGTTTCCTTGTTTCAGGACCCATTCTTCTTAAAGGAGGAAGTCATAATTGGCACGCGCCCAAGGTGGGGGAGGGGGCTTCGGACCCTTGCAGGCCTTGCTGTGTTGAGCACGGCGGGGGTGGGGGGAGGGCTAAGGTTCAGCCCGGGGCATGGGACCACGTGCTCAGGTGTGGCGCAGACCCTCCTGGCAGGTGCGTGCTTCCGTCTGCGGCGGGCTCTGCGGTTCGGACGGCAACCTTACTGCGGCACGCCATGCCTGCTCTGACCCTCCCGCGTGGTTATTTCCGACAAGAGCAGTTTCTGGGGCGAGGTTCTAAGCATAATTTGCAGAGTGGTCGTATCTGGTAGCGTTGACTTGGTAAACGTTTTCTAAGTGCTTGATCCGCCTTTCAAACCATGGGCTTTTTTTTTTCCCCCTCCCAGCAACCATGTCTAAGGGACCTGCAGTTGGCATTGATCTTGGCACCACCTATTCTTGTGTGGGTGTCTTCCAGCACGGAAAAGTGGAAATAATTGCCAATGATCAGGGGAACCGAACTACCCCAAGCTATGTCGCCTTTACTGATACCGAACGATTGATCGGTGATGCTGCGAAGAACCAAGTTGCAATGAATCCCACCAACACGGTTTTTGGTAAGCCAGTACATCTTCATGGTGTGAACTTAAGTGATTTCGGCGGTATGTAATCTGAGAAGCTGTCTCCGAAGGTTGTTAAATGTGACGCGGCCACGAAAGCCCTGAGAATAGGAAAAGTTATCCGTAGGAAACTTCAGTGATTATCCCTTTAAGGCTTAAGGTTTGCAGCATCTTGGTCATTCAAAATTTGAATCTATAGGCATTTGGTCTTGGAATGGTGGGCCAAGTTCTTAGTGGAAAGATGTAATGAAATTCAAGGTAACGTTTGTATTGATACTTTTTGCAGATGCCAAACGCCTCATTGGACGAAGATTTGATGATGCTGTTGTCCAGTCTGATATGAAGCATTGGCCCTTCATGGTGGTGAATGATGCAGGCAGGCCTAAGGTTCAAGTAGAATACAAGGGAGAGACAAAAAGTTTTTATCCAGAGGAGGTGTCATCCATGGTTTTGACAAAGATGAAGGAAATAGCAGAAGCCTACCTTGGGAAGGTGAGTAGTGCAGAGTACTGCAGGGAGAGGATATAGATGGGGATTACCAGGTTTCCTGATAATGCGGAGTAAGAGTGAGCAGTAGATAAAGCTATCAAAACGGGTGGTAAAACCAGAACTTTATTTGAGGATGTATCTTTGCATGTCCAAATAGATGATATAGTGGTTAAGTTTTTTTTTTTTAACATCTTTATTGGAGTATAATTGTTTTACAATGGGGTTAGTTTCTGCTATATAACAAAGTGACTCAGTTATACATATGTTCCCATATCTCTTCCCTCTTGCATCTCCCTCCTTCCCACCCTCCCTATCCCACCCCTCTAGGAGATCACAAAGCAGAGAGCTGATCTCCCTGTGCTATGCGGCTGCTTCCCACTAGCTATCTATTTTACGTTTGGTAGTGTATATATGTTCATGCCACTCTCTCACTTTGTCACAGGTTATCCTTTCCCCTCCCCATATTCTCAAGTCCATTCTCTAGTAGGTCTGTGTCTTTATTCTTGTCTTAAGTGGTTAAGTTTTCATCTCTTTTCTTCCTAGACTGTTACCAATGCTGTTGTCACAGTACCCGCTTACTTTAATGATTCTCAGCGTCAGGCTACCAAAGATGCTGGAACTATTGCTGGGCTCAACGTACTTAGGATTATCAATGAGCCAACTGCTGCTGCTATTGCCTATGGCTTAGACAAAAAGGTAAGTACCATGTTTTATGTATGCGTCACTCAAGGTTGGTTTGAGTCACCACAAATAATAGGTATGAGAATGATTTGTGTTTTAATTGCAGGTTGGTGCAGAAAGAAATGTGCTGATCTTTGACTTAGGTGGTGGCACTTTTGATGTGTCAATCCTCACTATTGAGGATGGAATCTTTGAGGTCAAATCTACAGCTGGAGATACCCACTTAGGTGGAGAAGACTTTGACAACCGGATGGTCAACCATTTTATTGCAGAATTCAAGCGCAAGCACAAGAAGGACATCAGTGAGAACAAGAGGGCTGTCCGCCGCCTTCGTACTGCTTGTGAGCGTGCTAAGCGCACTCTCTCTTCCAGCACCCAGGCCAGTATTGAGATTGATTCCCTCTATGAAGGAATCGACTTCTATACCTCGATTACCCGTGCCCGATTTGAAGAACTGAATGCTGACCTGTTCCGTGGCACACTGGACCCTGTGGAGAAAGCCCTTCGGGATGCCAAGCTAGACAAGTCTCAGATCCATGATATTGTCCTGGTGGGTGGTTCAACCCGCATCCCCAAGATTCAGAAACTTCTACAGGACTTCTTCAACGGGAAGGAACTGAATAAGAGCATCAACCCTGATGAGGCTGTTGCTTATGGTGCAGGTAATCTTTCTATCCTAGTTAAGCAGTTTTTAACAGGCAGCCTGTTGGGAAGCCTTAGCTAACTGATTTTGCTGTGATGAATGATCTTTAAACATTCGTGGTTTCCACCGAAAGCCGTAGCTAATGATGGCAAAACTTCCTTGGATGTCTGAGCGATTGAGAACAGTTAGTTACATAATGAGTTGTACTGTGTTTTATTAAATTTTTCTTTTTAATCATGTAGCTGTCCAGGCAGCCATTTTATCTGGAGACAAATCTGAAAATGTTCAAGACTTGCTGCTGTTGGATGTCACTCCTCTTTCCCTTGGAATTGAAACTGCTGGTGGAGTCATGACTGTCCTCATCAAGCGCAACACCACCATTCCCACCAAGCAGACGCAGACTTTCACAACCTACTCAGACAACCAGCCTGGTGTACTCATTCAGGTATGTTTCTCTGTGGTCTAGATTACCTGAGGGCCTATAAAACTGGGGAAGACTTGTTCCGCTGTGATGATGGATTCCAAAACCATTCGTAGTTTCCACCAGAAATCCTGTGTTGGCCAGTTCCTTCCTTGGATGTCTGAGCGATCAGTCTTTCCTAATCAAGCTTATACAAATCTGAAGTAGCACAGATATTTGTGATTTTTCTTTCTTGTTTTTGTGTTTTTATTGTAATTTTGAATTTATTTCTTATTTCAAAACAAGGTTTATGAAGGTGAGCGTGCCATGACCAAGGATAACAACCTGCTTGGCAAGTTTGAACTCACAGGCATACCTCCTGCCCCCCGTGGTGTTCCTCAGATTGAAGTCACTTTTGATATTGATGCCAATGGTATCCTCAATGTCTCTGCTGTGGATAAGAGCACAGGAAAAGAGAACAAGATTACCATCACTAATGACAAGGGTAAGTTCGGGCAGTATTTTGTGAGCGTGCTAAGCGTGCACTATTCCAGCACCCAGGCCTGTATTGAGATTGATTCCCTTTACGAAGGAGTCAATTTCTGTATCTCTGTTACCCATACCTGATTTGAAGACTCGAATGCTGACTTGTTCTGTGGCACCCTGCACCCTGTGGCACTCATACCTGCTTATTTTAGAGGCAGAATTTGGTTCATAATGGTTTTATTTTCCACGTGTTTCTACTCCTACCCCAAGGGCATTTAGCCAAGAGATCATACTTAGTTGCTAAATGGAGTTGCAGGGTGATGGTGCAGAACTGCAGGTGATTGTCTTGCCTAAAAGGTTGGTTAATTTTACAGGCCGTTTGAGCAAGGAGGACATTGAACGCATGGTTCAGGAAGCAGAGAAGTACAAAGCTGAAGATGAGAAGCAGCGGGATAAGGTGTCTTCGAAGAATTCTCTTGAATCCTATGCTTTCAACATGAAAGCTACTGTTGAGGATGAGAAACTTCAAGGCAAGATTAATGATGAGGACAAACAGAAGATTCTTGATAAGTGTAATGAAATAATCAACTGGCTTGATAAGAACCAGGTTTGTAATTTCTGTTGCCAAAAATTTGAGGGTGTGGGGTTGGGTGTGTAGGGCTTTATTAGCAAAAGCTTAGGTGGGTAGGTGGGTTTTACAAATTTGTAGGGTCACGATGATGAATGGTTCAAAACATTCGCGGTTTCCACCAGAACTACAGATGTTGGCAACTTCCTTCCTTGGATGTCTGAGTGACCCAAGATCTTAAACGTAACTTCATGTGCTGTTGTGTGTCTAGTGTGTCAGATTGATTACATCAGGCTTAAAGAGTCTTCTGTTTGAAGAACTTGTAATAAAGTATTTTTTTCTCCTCAGACTGCAGAGAAGGAAGAATTTGAACATCAGCAGAAGGAGCTGGAAAAAGTCTGCAACCCCATCATTACCAAGCTGTACCAGAGCGCAGGAGGCATGCCCGGAGGCATGCCCGGAGGGATGCCCGGGGGCTTCCCTGGTGGTGGAGCTCCTCCGTCTGGTGGTGCCTCCTCTGGGCCCACCATTGAAGAGGTTGATTAAGCCAGCCTAGCATGGGTGTAGCATTGTTCCACACAACACTGAAGGACCCAAATTTGTAGCAAATTCCATGGCAGTTTTAAAGTTGAGCTGCTGCAGTAAACTGGGCATTCTTGATACTTGAACATGGAGTGTGTGCACAGGGAAAGGAAATAACATTGCACTTTACAAGCACTGTATTGTAAGTGGAAAATGCAATGTCTTAAATAAAACTGTATTTAAAATTGGCACCATAAAATTGTTTTGACTCTGTTTAAAAGGGCAGTAAGGTAGTGTTCGGTTTTGGGGGTTGAACTTCTTTCTGGCCTAAGTATTACAGCAGTATCTGGGTTGTCAATGACAGATTGTTCAGTCTAAGCAACTGCCTGAATTTTTAAGGTGTAAAGAGTGGGAAAATGTGTAAACTTTTTTTGCTAGCTAGGCTCATTTAGTACTAAGTCTACGTTAAGTGTTAGTGTAGTTTGAACTACAGATCATTGTGATTTCCAGTGTTTGTGTTAGACTGGAAAGGGGCATCCCAAATATTTTTTAGTGTTCCATGTGGTTTACTGAAAATATCTGAGGGTTCAAAAGAGGACAAATTTGAGGCCAAAATTAGGACAAGGAAATATACCAAGTCAGAAGTAACAACATGTGGTGTACACAGGCGACTTCAGGTAGAGTGTCCGGCTGAAATCCTTTAATCCGTGGGCAGAGGTTTCTGTTTTCTCACCTGAGTATTAAGGGCTGGGAGTTAATAGAGCTGGCTGTAAGGTTGGCATAGTGAGGGCCCTTTCACCCTTTGTAACCGAATTTAAAGAAATTGAGTGTCTAATTCTGATCTCATCTTAAATCATAGCTAACCTTAACTCAGCAACTTCAGGCAGAACAGTTGTGCTTACCAAGCCTAATTACGCTGGACTGTTTTTAGGTAAGCTTGCTTAGGAGCAAAGGCCTTCTCATTGGTTCTTTGTTCACTGGGCTATTGGTATGTTAGCTTGAGTTGACAGGCCAGAAGGTATTGCACCTGAGAGTGAATCCTTTAAAGTCATCCTTGTGTGAGATGGGCCTGCTTAAACCTCAAGCTTTGCTCATGAGACCCGCTTAGTGCCAACCAGCCACCTAGTGGTCACTTAGGAAAAATCTCAGTTATGGTATGGTGGGATGTCCTGGGTCACAGTTCATTCTCAGCAGAATGACCCAATCTTAGTTTCTACTTTAGCTCTCCTTCCTCCACCTTCCTGTAGCTGTTCTTGGATGACCCAACTAGCACAATACAGATGACAGTTGGGCTTCATAAGAGTTTCCCCAATAACTACCCAGCATTGACCACTCCCTCGTTAAGGTTAGTGGGTATAGCCAAAGGCTGTCATTTGTAAAACAGCTGAAGTTTCTTCTAAAAATACATCAAATTGACTAAGTTCAGTGCCTTAGGTGTTAATGTTTGACAACTCTCCAGGAATTGATAGCACTGCACCCAATTTTTCTCCAAGGGCTACAAATGAAAGCATAGTTTATGTACTTTTTTTTCCACCTGTTTCCAAGTGACTGGGAATCTGACCTGGGTTTTAGTTTTTACTGCATTGTTGTGAACCTGGAGCAAACCATGTGGTTTTTGGTTTTTTGGGTTTTTTTTAAATATTTATTTATTTATTTATGGCTGTGTTGGGTCCTCGTTTCTGTGCGAGGACTTTCTTCCAGTTGTGGCAAGCGGGGGCCACTCTTCTTCATCGCGGTGCGCAGGCCTCTCACTATCGCGGCCTATCTTGTTGCGGAGCACAGGCTCCAGACGCGCAGGCTCAGTAGTTGTGGCTCACGGGCCCAGTTGCTCCGCGGCATGTGGGATCCTCCCAGACCAGGGCTCGAACCCGTGTCCCCTGCACCGGCAGGCAGACTCTCAACCACTGCGCCACCAGGGAAGCCCCATGTGGCTTTTTTTTTTGAGATCACTCTCAAGGAAGTAATATAACATGTCTCATGAACCATGGGGTCTTGGTAAGAAAAGTGAAGATCACATGTGATGGTGAAAATTAGCACAAGGCCTAGTGGAAGGTTATCAGTGGTAGCCATTACTGGAAGTTGTTGAATTTAAACAGTTACATGAGATGTAAGTTTCATCAGTGAGACTGAAATAAAATTACTTTCTTTTCACAGATGGGAGAAACAATGCATTGCTGGGCTTGTGTAATAGAAAATAAGTGGGATCAGGGAGGAGCTACGGATTAGATTAACTATTTGCTAGGTTTAATTACACAGGGGAGGGGAGCCAGCCAGCCATTCGAATTTGGGGTAGACTTATTCCAAGACCTGTATGTTTGCTCCTGCATCCCAGTGCAGTGAATTATGAAGTCCTGGCTCATCTCTGTGCAGAGCGTGGGGTTCACGTTTACTGGAAGGGGTTTCTTTAAACCAAGGGGATTTGTAATCTTCTGAAAACACTTGCAATTATGTACTTAATAACTTGGCCCTAATGTCCATCAGATAATTCCCTGTTTGTCTTTTTTTTCCCCCCTCAGTCCTTTGGGTGTTCAAACTTGGGAGACTTACCTTTTGTGAGAAGTCTAAGCAGTCTGGGGATTTGAACCCAATGACTCAAGTCAATTTTTGTCTTTCACTTTGCCTTATTGTTTTTTAGTTTCCTGCTGTGGGCTAAGCCCTGACTGCAGGAGTAGATACAGAAGCTGGTGAAGATGTGTTCCAGCCTTATAGGAGACACTGACATTCACAAGATGAAGACAGTTACAAAATGGCACCCTTTTTGCGAGGGAACACTGGCAGTAAGTGTAAGTTAGATTGTTTATTACAGCCTAGAAGAAGATGTGGAGAAGGTGGCCATAAGAACAGCATTTACAGTTTTCCATTCAGTCTAGATAGTTGAATGGTTTTCCCTTGTCTTAACCCCATTTGATTATCCTAACAACCCTAAAAGAGAATGAGGGTTGGATCGTCCGGCTGTGCATGTGGAAGTCTGTATAGCGTGATGACAATCAATTTCACTTTTGTGTGGATTATTATAATGAGATTGAGGTTATAAATCTAAGGTCATGGCCCTTGGATGCCTGGCTTTTAAATTTTGCACAGGGCACGGTTGGATTGGGAAGTGAGAGCAAAAAAGTTCAGTGGCTCTCAATCTCCATGTCCAATTTTAAGAGTTACATGCTGGTTTCAGCTGGACTTAACAATAACATGGTTATGTTTACAAATGTATTTTTATTACCATAGCCCATTGAGTAACAGTAATTGTACTTTTTAAACTACTAAGGGAATAATTTTCGTCTTAGAAGCCACAGCAGCACATTTACTCCCAATAATATTACTGCAGTTATTTATGTACTTAAAATGTACTGTAAAGAAAACGATGCCTGCAAACAATCCTTTGCTGAAACACTATTGAGTACCTACAATATACTTTCATAGGAAAAATAGCCTTTTGGGTTCTGTTAAGGTGAAATGGGGTGATTGGTGGGACATAAATAGGAAAGGCTGAGGATTTTCTTCTCTGTGGTCTATCTATGGCTGTAACGAAATCTGTATCCACTAGATGGCAGTAAGCTATTTAGAAAACTACTTGGGTCGCTGAGGGAGGCTGCTTGGAACATTTTCACTAAGGTTTGTGCTTTTTGTTTCACAAGTTGCCTAACTAGAAGCACAGTAAATGCTGAGGGAAGAAAGCTCCAAATGTTCACGTTCACGTTCCAGGCAAATCATTCCCGGCTGAGTAAGTTGAAGCAAGTGCCTTGACTGGGGGGTATGGGTTTGAGTAGAGATTTTAGGGTACTTGGGACAGACAGGTTAAATACAAACAGCTTTGAAATATGCAGGGAAAAAAGGTGAGTCTCCCCGGGAAGAGAAAAGAGTCTTTCCTGATCCGCTCTTCCTAGTTTAAAACGCTGTTATTTCCCTCATCACCCTTGACGCCGACCCCTGAGACTCATCACTTGTATGAAATGTTTGAATTCCTCACCAAACTGAAACTCATGAGTGCAAGAATACCCATGCACTCTTAACAGTTCCAACCAGTGTCTGGCCCATTATAAACATATAATGTCGTCAAGTGAATAAATGAAAAGGGGTGGAGCGGGCACCCAAGAAGTTAGTGGTAGAATGTGTTCCCTTTGGGCTTTATGATGCTTTGGTCATGGTCATGGCTCTTGGAGTGGTGAGAGGCTGGCTGAGTGGCTGAGTTCAGGCTCCTTGCAGAGTGGGGGAGCCAACATTAGAGCTGCATGAGATGAGGAAACGATCAAGCCCAGAGCAGCTCTAGCCAAATGAAAGTTGGCAGTAACAACTGTCAAAGTCTGACCTAAAGGACCACCTGCAGTCTTCAGATTGCCCCTGAGATCTGGGCGGTACGTGGAGTGAGTGGGGTGAGCAGAAGCAGTGTACGTAGTCTTCGCAACACGAGAGGACAGTCGGGGCCTGCCAGGAGAGCTGAGGCCTGTCCTAAGAAGCTGGGCCACAGAACGTTCCGCATGCAGCCAGCCCCAGGGCCCTAAGAAAAAGGCTGCAAATCTTGACCCATGCACTAGACACCAAAAACACAAGCAGCAAAAGAAAACGCATATATTGGGCTTCATAAAAATTAAAAATGTGCTTCAAAGGACACCATCAAAAAAGTGAAGAAAGACAACCTATAGAATTGGGGAAGGTATTTATTTGCATGTCATATATCTAAAGAAGTAGTACTATCCAGAATGTATTACAAAAACTCGTGTAACTCAAAAAAGAAAAACCAATGTTTATAATGGACAAAAGATCTAAGTAGATATTTCTCCAAAGGAGATACACAAGTAGCTTATAATCATATGGAAAGAAGCTCAACATCAATAGCCATCAGAGAAATGCAAATCAAATCCACAATGAGGCAGAACTTGATATCCACTAGGATGTCTAGACAAGAACAAGTTGGCAAGGATGTGCAGGAATTGGAACCCTCATACACTGCTGGTGTGCATGTAAAATGCTGCAGCAGGTTTGGAAAACAGCCTGCAGTTCCTCAAAAGTTAGAATTAACTTATGACCCAGGCATTCTACTCCTACTTATGTACCCAAGAGAAATTAAAGCATAAATCCACACAAACATTTATACACAAATGTTCACAGCAGGATTATAATAGCCGAAAGTGGCAATAACCCAAATGTCCATCAGCAAATGGATGAATAAAACATGGCGTGTCCATACAATGGAATAGTATTCAGCAGTAAAGGGGAATGAAGTACTGACACCTGCTACAACACGGATGATCCTTGGAAACAGGGCAGTGACAAAAGCCCACATATTGTATGATTATATGGAATGTTCAGAGTAGGCACATCCTTTGAGATAGAGGTGGTTTCCTAGGGCTGGGGGAAAGGACAGTTGGGGAAAAAAATGCAGTTACTGCAAACAGGTATGGGATTTTGTTTTGGGATGGTGAAATCATTCTAAATTGGTTGTGGCAATGGTTGCATAGTTCTGTGACTATACTAAAAATATTGAATTGCACACTTTAAATAGATGAATTAATGAATAGTGTGGTATATGAATAGTATTTCAACAAAGCAGTGAAAAATCTTTTTTGAGTTAGAAAAGAAAGAGGCTGCAGAGCTGGCTTCCCCAAAGTGGGGGGAGAGAGAATGTATGTGAATATGAAACCATATTCTTACTCTCAAGGAACTAAGTAATAACGTTGGCTGTGCGGTGGTTTTCCGTTTTATCCACCAGCGTTATTGACATGATTGTCATATAACATTGTATAAGTTTAAGGCGTACAAAGTGTTGATTTGATACCTACATACTGTGACGTGATTATAGCAATAAGGTTAGTTTTTCTCTTTCTGACTTAACAAATATCGTATATTAAAGCATATATATGGAATCTAGAAAAATGGTGCAGATGGACCTATTTCCAGGGCAGGAATAAAGATGCAGACATAGAGAACGGACATGTGGACACAGTGGGGGAAGGGGAGGGTGGGACGAACTTGGAGATTAGGATTGACATATATACACTACCATATAAAAAATAGATAGCTAGTGGGAACCTGCTGTATAGCACAGGGAGCTAACTCAGTGCTCTGTGATGATCTAGATGGGTGGGATGGGGTGGGGGAGTGGGAGGGAGATCCAAAAGGGGGGGGGATATATGTGCGCATATAGCTGATTCACTTCGTTGCACAGCAGAAACTTAACACAGCATTGTAAAGCAATTATACTCCAATTAAAAAAACAATGAGGTTAATTAGTACCTCCATCATCTCACATAATTACTGTTTCATTTTTGTGGTGAGAACATTTAAAATCTACTCTCTCAGCAACTTCCAAGTATACAATACAGTGTTGTTAAATATGGTCACCAGGCTGTACATTTTTAGATCCCCCGAGTACCCTTTCACCAAATCCTCCCATTTCTCCACTGCCCTATGCTGTTGCCTTCTAATGTCTACACATCCCTCTGAGACATTGTGGACTCTCAAACCAAGCTGATACAGCTTCCAAACCCAGGAGTTGAAAAAATTAGATTGGGCTGAAAAGAAAGCAGGCTGCAGTCAAGTAACCACTTGAAAAGACATTGCACGGACTTCCCTGGTGGCGCAGTGATTAAGAATCCGCCCGCCAACGCGAGGGACATGGGTTCAAGCCCTAGTCCGGGAAGGTCCCACATGCTGCAGAGCAACTAAGCCCATGCGCCACAACTACTGAGCCTGCGTACCACAACTACTGAAGCCTGTGCACCTAGAGCCCGTGTTCCGCAACAAGAGAAGCCACCGCAATGAGAAGCCGGCGCACCGCACCGAAAAGTAGACCCCGCTCGCCGCAACTAGAGAAAGCCTGCGCGCAGCAACGAAGACCCAACGCAAACAAAAATAACTAAATTAAAAAAAAAATTAGATCAAGCCACATTAAAAAAAAAAAAAGACATTGCAAATATTCACCAGAAACCTTATTTGTTGATTTAGTGTTTCTCATGTGTCTGGGACCTGCTGTGTCGTTTACTAGCTGTGTGACCTTCAGTGAATTATTCTTTCTGAAGCTGATTATCTTTACCTATGAAATGGGGATTATAATAATCAGCCATTAGGTGTGTTATGAGGATTAAGTGAGCCAGTGTATATGGAGAGTTTAGCTCTGTGCCTGACGCATAGAGTACCGTGCTAGTAAGGGTTATTAACTATTAATTAAATGAATTAAGTGATAATATTAACATTTCCTAAGGCTGCCATAACAAGGTACCAAAAACTTAAACAACAGAAGTGTATCGTGTTGCGGTCCTGGAGGCCAGCAGCCGGAGATTAAGGTGTTGGCAGAGCCATGCTCCCTGCATGCTCAGGGAGGGAGCTGACCTGTGCCTCCCTCTGGCTTCGGGTGGCCTGTGTCCTTGGGCGTAAAGATGCAGCACTCCAGTCACATGGCTGTCTTCTCCCTGCGTGTCTTCACATTGTCTTCCCTCTGTGCACGTCTGTATCCAAATTTCCTTTTTTTATGAGGACACCAGTCGTACTGGGTTAGGGCCCACCCTAGTGACCTCATTTTAACTAGATTACCCTGTAAAGACTGTTTCCAAATAAGGTCACATTCTGAGGTTGTGGGGGTGAAGACCTTTAACTTTTTTTTTTTTTAATTGTGTGGGGGGACATAGTTCAACCCATGACAATCACATTCCCTGTTATCGAAGAAGAGGAATCTCCTCCCCAGCTTTTGCACAAGAATAGAAAGTAAATTAGACGAAATCGAAATACCTGTTCTTTTGTGAGACCAATAAAAAGGCCTTTTCATTGCAGTCTCCCTGAAGCGCAGGCCACCAGCTGTGGGCAGTGTTCCTCTCTATCCCTTTACCAGCCCTTGGTCCCTCTGGATTTTCCAACAATGCCTAATTCTGTTATTTCCAGTGATTTCCCTGTGGGCAGCAGTTTATTTCTGTCATCAAGTCTCTGATGAAATCTTTAGCCATGAAATATTTAGTCCGATCCCAACAAATCGTGTATGGTGTTAATATGTCACAAGCTGCCCGCGGCCTGCATTATGTGGTAATTTGGAAGCAAGAGAACTGATAATATAGGGCCGGGCTTCTTTTGTGAGCTCGCATTAATGCTGGAGCTGGTGATGTCAATTGACAGCCCATCGATTTGGGCTAATAGTGCGTGGAGGGGGGCAGAATTGGGGCGAGGTAGGGAATAAAGGATATTGACGGCCAGTCGCCAGGATCCCGGCAGCTTTTAATCTATTATTGCCCTCTTTTAATGCAGCTTCCGTGTCAACTGCATTTACTTCCACCAGCTCTGCCTGCTGTGCTGAACTGTGAAGCCAGTGGGATGCCACCCCCAGAGTGGCCCAAAGTTCCCCGGTATTGATTCTTTGATGCTCTGGGGTGTGAATTATAATTATTTCATTAAGCCCTTTAATGGGTATCAACTATGAACCTTCGCCAGCCCAGGCTGGGGTGGCCAGGGCGAGGTCCTCGTCATTAATCTGTGTTCATCTCGTTGCCACCAATTGTCCTACCCTCAACCCTCTTTTTTTCTTCCTATTATCGCGTCTATGGTTTTAGTGGGAAGCAGGTCGATTTACTCTCAGAGAGGAGCTGGGAAGGGGAGTTGCTGATTTGGGGAGGCTGGAGGGGAGGCCATGGTTAAGCAGATTGCAGTGTCAGCTGTTCACACTGAGGGAGCTAATCACTCCGTCAGATCTGCTCTGCCCAGTTCTGGTTTGCCTATGCAGGGAGGTGATGCACAATATCTCGGGACAAAGCAAGAGATCGAGCAGCCACTTCCTTGTGTAGCTTTGTGTCCTATTTTAGCTCAGGAATATTCCACACCCTCAAGTCATTCATCAGCCTTCCCAGAGTAAAGTACTGCCTTGTGCCCTCAGGGATCTTCAACTCTAGTAAGCAGTAGAGGGATCAATAAGTAAATAAGTAGCCACAAGACACTAATGAGCCTTGAGAAGGGGCAAAGTATAGGAAGTTATGGCACCCCATGGGAGGGGCCTTGACCCAGGCTTGGGGGTCAAGGAAGGCTTCCTGGAGGGATAAATTCCTAAACAACCTGAAGAATGAGTAGGAAGTAGTCATAGGAAAGAGGAAGGGCATGCTAGTCAGTGGAACAGCATGTTGGAAAGGCCTGGGAATGAAAGAGAAGGCCCAAGAAATTTGGGGACCTTCTCTAGTTGAGGCCAATACTTTGTATGAGGTGGGGACAGGTCCCTCTCCCAACCTGGGTTCTTGTCTTCTACCTGCCTGTCATGCTGATAAAGCTCGTCAGGAGCTTTAGGAAGCTCAAAAAGTCCCGGATGGTATTTCCCATCATTTTGTCAGATGCTTTCTTGTTTCTACCATACTTTCTTCTAGGCCAAGAGTGATTTTTATTTCAGGCCCTTCACTTGTTTAGTTCATGTGGTGGTTTTAAAACATGTCTGCAATTTTTTTGAGCACTCCTGTCATCAAGGAATGGAGTCTAATTCCTCTCCCCATGAATATGGGCTGGCCTCAGGGACTGACCTCTAATGGATAGAAGGTGGAGCAAGCAACTCTGGGTAACTTCCAAGTCTAGATTATTAAATTCCTGCTGCTTCCAATCTGGTTCTCTGAACATTCACTGTAGTCTTCAGCTGCCCTGTAGGAAGTCTGGTCCCCTGAGTCCCCCATGTGGAAAGACCACATAGAGATGCTTGAGGAGCTTCATTGTTGAGTGGTCCTAGTCTGGGTACCAGACACATGAGTGAAGCAACCTTGGAGTTGACTCCAGCCCCAGCCATCAACCAACTACATCTTCATTCAGAGAGCCCCTGAGTGAGAATTGGTCAGCTGAGCCCAGTCAACCTTCAGATTCATGGGCAAAATAAATGATTGTTATTGTTTTAAGCTACTGTTTTAGGGTTATCTGTTACATGGTGACAGATAATTGGAAAAGTTACATTTGGTAAAGTTTGTGTTTGATTAAGTTTGATTACTATTGCTTGATAGTAAGTCTTCAAATCAGGCAGGCATAGTCCCCCAATTTTGTTTTTCAAATTTGTTTTGACTCTTAGATCTTTTTCTTTTCCATGTAAATTTAAAAAATCAACTCATTTCTTTTAAAAAAAATTGCCTTCTTGAATTATAATTGGGATTTTAATGACTATAGATTAAATTGGGTAAAGCTGATATCTTAATAATATTGAATACCAATCCATGAACATGGCATAGCTTGCCATTTATTAGGTCTTCTTTAATTTCTGTCAGCAATGTTTTGTAGTTTAGAATGAAGAAAGCTTCTGCCTTTTGTTAAATCGGTTTTCATTTACATTTTTTAATGCTATTGTAAATAGAACCGTTTTCAAAATTTCATTTTCCAATTATTTGCTCCTACTTTGTAAGAATACAGTGGAACTTAAATGTTGACCATGTATTGTGCCATCTTGCTAAATTCACTTATTAATTCCAGTACTGGTTTTGAAGAGTTTCTTAAGATTTTTTCCATAAGCAATCATGTTATCTGCAAGGAAAGATGATTTATTTCTTCCTTTCCAATATGTACGTATTTTACTTCTTTTTCTTTCCTTATTGCTTTGTCTAAGACCATCAGTAAAATGTTGAATAGAATGGTGAGAATGGACATCCTTTGCCTTGTTTCTGATCTTAGGAGGAAAGCATTTAATATTTCACCATTAAGTATGATATTAACTTTGGGTTTTTCATAGATATTCTTTAACAAATTGGGTTTTGCTATCATGCTTGTATTAAGGGTAAATTTGAGCATGGCAGCCTATCTGTGATAAAACTGCCAGCAAAGACCAGGATGGAGGAAGGAGACTAATGCAAGAAATGTAGGTGCTCACAATTTAAAGGAAATGACTGAAACTGAAAACAGGAAGTGTTGCAAAATGTGGTTTTCAGAGACAGCCTGGGAAGAATGGACATAGGTAGGGCCAAGAGAGAATAAAATCCTCAAGATGGGACTTGTGGGCTTAGAATGGCTTCCTTCTTCCTCTCCACCTGCTGATCTATTCATTTATTTGAAAAATAAATTTATTTTATTTTATTTATTTTTGGCTGCGTTGGGTCTTCGTTGCTGCATGCAGGCTTTCTCTAGTTGTGGCAAGTGGGGGGCTACTCTTCATTGCCATGGGCGGGCTTCTCACTGCGGTGGCTTCTCCTGTTGCGGAGCACGGGCTCTAGGCGCATGGGCTTCAGTAGTTGTGGCACACGGGCTCAGTAGTTGTGGCTCGCGGGCTCTAGAGCGCAGGCTCAATAGTTGTGGCGCACGGGCTTGATTGCTCCGCGGCATGTGGGATCTTCCTGGACCAGGGCTCGAACCTGTGTCCCCTGCATTGGCAGGCGGATTCTTAACCACTGCACCACCAGGGAAGTCCCAATCTATTCATTTTTCAAAAGCTGAAATAGTCCCTCTCGGGATTCTCCTGGGCAATGTGGGTGACGCCCCCATTCAGTGCTCCCTATACATTTGATACCTTTAGTAGAGCACTTTTCACACATTTTGGAGCTGTCTGTGTGGCTGGCTCTCTCCCCCTGGACAGGGAGATCCTCTGAGGTAGGGACTGAGGCTTCCTCATTTTCATATTCCCCCCACCCCTTTGAGGCCTTGCCTCCCTGGGAATCACGGAGCAGAGTCAGAGCTCTGGGGTCTGCGTAGCATGTTCCTCCAGCTGTGCAAACCTCAACAAGTTTCCCTCTGAAAATGCTTTTCTTTAAAATATAATTTCCTTCTAAGAAGTTGTACCTAAGTTGTTTCTTACTCATGGGAGATTCCGTTTTCTCATTTATAAAGAAAGGAATAATAATACCTATCTTAGAGGTAGTTGCTACCTGCTCTTTTTTGGGGGTAGGCACTTAGTGCAGATGTGTTGAATCAAGGGACACAGTTTCTTTTACTGGAACAGAGGTGTGGCTTAGAGATGAACAAATGGACAATCTTGCATGATCCCAGACACAGGGTGAGTGGAAACTCAGTTAAATCCTACCAGGCTTTAGAAAGTGTATACTGTAATGCAGTGGAGTTCCCAATCCAATTAGAACTTGAATTTCTTTTTTATAACAAATATTTTATAATATCTCTTTACTATTCTGGAATGAAATTCATAGATAATCAAAATATTCCATTTAATGTTCTAATTATAAATCTGAAAAAGAGTGAAAGGAAAAGTTTGCAATAAAATGACGTGTGTTTCAGTAGATGCTCAAGTTCAGTTAAACTGGAAGACATAACTAGTGGGCTGCTCAACCCTTCTGCAGAATCCTTGTGAAAGCAGAATTCAGGCCACTGTTTTGGTGGCTCAGACATCAGTGGCACTGCTGTCAAGATAGACTCTTCTGAAATGCTGACCAAATCTTTGTATTGTCCCAAATGAAGCAAGGACATCCATTTCTTATTTTACATGGTATTTACCTTCTGGGAAAATTCAGTGTATTTTTCAGTTGTGCAAAAAAGACTTCATGTTATTTTTGTACATTATAGAAAGCTTTTTCATCTACATGAATATCTGGAAGGCATTCAGAAATCACCCTGGGTTCAAAAACCCTGGCACTGCCTCTTTTTGTCTATGTGGCCACTTCACATTCAGTGTCCTCATCTGTAAAAGGTGGGTGATATACCCAGTCACAAGGCATGCAAAGGTTTAAATGACAGGGTAGCAAATGACACTCTGTACAGTATCAAGTACCCAGTGCTCAGAAATAGCTAATATATATTGAACATTTATTATATGTCATGAATAGTAACAATGCTCTGAGTTCAGTGCCATTATTGACTCTAATTTTCAGTTGAGTAAGTGAGGCCCAAGTTACTTGCCCAAGGTCACATAAGAAGGGACACAGCAGAAATGTGAACACAGGTGACTCCCAAGCCTGTTTGGTTCCCCTCCACGCTGTACTGAGTCTACCATGAGCAGTGCCAGGCAAGACTATCCCTGAAATTGGCCAAAATTGATCCCCCCTGAAAGCCCACCACTCTTACAAAGGATCTCCACTGGCTCATGCTCTAGAGCGCTTGCATGATCTGAGGAGGAGAGGGCAGCTAGGCCAAGTGACAGGGGAAGGTGCAAAGGGCACGCAGAGAGTTCTCATCTGGGGAGTCCTGAACTGTAATCATGCCAGGGTCTTAAGTGGGTGAGGTGGTGTCCTGAATTGCATAGGCCACTTGCTTTGAGGACAGGCTGATTTGGGCTGAGTATAGAGACTAATTTCCTAACATTCAGAGCCATCTGACAATTCACATCAACGCTGAGAAAGCACCTGGTGTGTTCGTAGTGTTATGCTGACTCCAGAGGGGCACAGAAATGAGTCCCAGAGACTCTGTCTTAGGAGCCCACAGTGGAGAAATCAGCATAAGTCTCTGTTAGGCTGGAAAAGGAAAGCCTGGGGCAGCTGAGCTACCTACTCTTTTTTTTTTTTAATTAAATTTTTTAAAAATTTTAATTTAATTTATTATTTTTTATTTTTTTATTTTTTTATTTTTTGGCCATGCCATGTGGCATGCGGGATCTTAGTTCCCCAACCAGGGATCGAACCTGTGCCTCCTGCAGTGGAAGCGTGGAGTCCTAACCACTGGACCGCCAGGGAATTCCCAACATTTTAATTTTTTTTTAATTTTTATTTTATATTGGACTATAGTTGATTTATAGTGCTGTGTTAGTTTCAGGTGTACAGCAAAGTGAATCAGTTATATATATATATATATATATATATATATATATATATATATATATATATATTCTTTTTCAGATTCTTTTCCCATTTAGGGAAAATAATTACAGAATATTATTACAGAATATTGAGCAGAGTTCCCTGTGCTATACAGTAGGTCCTTTTTGTTTATCTGTTTTAAATATAGTAGTGTGTATATGTCAATCCCAAACTCCTAATTTATCCTTCTCCACCCTTTCCCCCTTACGTAACCATAAGTTTGTTTTCTAAGTCTCTGAGTCTATTTCTGTTTTGTAAATAAGTTCATTTGTATCACTTTTTTTAGATTCCACATATAAGTGATGTCATATGATATTTGTCTTTTTCTTTCTGACTTACTTCACTTAGTATGATAATCTCCAGGTCCAACCATGTTGCTGCAAATGGCATTATTTCATTCCTTTTAATGGCTGAGTAATAGTCCATTGTATATATGTACCACATCTTCTTTATTCATTCATCTGTCAATGGACATTTAGGTTGCTTCCATGTCTTGGCTTCAGGAACAACGCTGCAATGGACATTGGAGTGCATGTATCCTTTCGAACCATGTTATTCACCGGATATATGCCCAGGAGTGGGATTGCTGGATCATATGGTAGCTCTATTTTTAGTTTTTTAAGGAACCTCCATACTGTTCTCCATAATGGCTATACCAGTTTACATTCTCACCAACAGTGTAGGAGGGTTTCCTTTTCTCCACACCCTCTCCAGCATTTATTATTTGTAGACTTTTTGATGATGGCCATTCTGACTGGTGTGAGGTGATGCCTCATTGTACTTTTGATTTGCATTTCTCTAATAATTAGCCATGTTGAGCACCTTTTTATGTGCCTCTTGGCTATCTATATGTCTTCTTTGGAGAAATATCTAGGTCTTCTGTACATTTTTTTGTTTTTGTACTTTTTTTTTAACTTTTTATTTTATATTGGAGTATAGCTGATTAACAATGTTGTGATAGTTTCAGGTGCACAACAAAGTGACTCAACCATGTATATACATGTATCCGTTCTCCCCCAGACTTCTCTCCCATCCATTCTGCCCATTTTTTGATTGGGTTGTTTGTTTTTTTGATATTGAGCTGTATGAGCTGTTTGTAAATTTTGGAGATTAATCCCTTGTTGGTCACATGGTTTGCAAATATTTTCTCCCATTCTGTGGGTTGCCTTTTTGTTTTGTTTATGGTTTCTTTTGCTGTGCAAAAGCTTTTGAGTTTAATTAGGTCCCATTTGTTTATTTTTGTTTTTATTTCCATTACTCTAGGAGACGGATTGAAAAAGATATTGCTGCGATTTATGTCTAAGAGTGTTCTGCCTATGTTTTCCTCTAAGAGTTTTATAATATTTGGTCTTACATTAAGGTCTTTAATCCATTTTGAATTTATTTTTGTGTATGGTGTTAGGGAGCGTTCTAGTTTCATTCTTTTACATGTAGCTGTCCAGTTTTCCCAGCACCACTTATTGAAGAGACTGTCTTTTCTCTATTGTATATTCTTGCCTCCTTTGTCATAGATTAATTGACCAAAGGTGCGTGGGTTTATTTCTGGGCATTCTATCCTGTTCCATTGATCTATATTTCTGTTTTTGTGCCAATACCATACTGTTGTGATGACTGTAGCTTTGTAGTATAGTCTGAAATCAGGGAGCCTGATTCCTCCAGCTCCATTTTTCTTTCTCAAGATTGCTTTGTCTATTTGGGGTCTTCTGTGTTTCCATACAAATTAAAAAATTGTTTGTTCTAGTTCTGTGAAAAATGCCATTGGTAATTTGATAGGGATTGCATTGAATCTGTGGACTACCTACTCTTGATAGTTGAAGAGTGTGAATATATCAGGGTTACTCTGGAGGTCAGAACCGGCATCTGTGGCTGAGTCGAAGTAACAGGAAACAATTTGGGGGCTGTCAGTTATGAAGTTATTTTCTCTAGTGCCAAACCAATTCTTTTAGACTCTGCTTTTTGATGTAGGGCCTGGGACTCTGAAAACCATATTCCTCCTTTCCAGCTGGATCCCCGTTACGTTCGCCAGTTAGGGGGCATCAAAGGGAGCCTGGAGAGCAGGAGGAAGGATAAGGGACATCCATATTCTGGTTTGCTGTTACTGATAGCATCACCCAGCAGTGGCCCTCCACCATGACAGTGGCAATTTGTTCCAGTGTCCAGCTGTTTTTCAACATACCCAGAGCAAATATCACTGTGGCCCTTCAGAGGTTATCAGCATTGGGTAAAACTGCCCCCTCAGAGGTCTGAATCACAGCTCTACTGGGCTCTCCTCCAAGCTCCTGAGGTCCCAGCAATAACGAGGCAGCGCCCTTCCTCAGAGGTCTGGGTCCAGCTTTACTGGGGACTCATCTAAGCTTCTAGGCTCCAATAGCCTCTCCTTGTCCCTTTGTGCCCCAGCCTTGGATGAGGTGACTGAAGTTATTATCTCTGTATTACCTCAGTGTCCCCTTTTAGCTTTGTCAGTTATCTAATACCTAGTTTCTTACAGGAAATTCTCTCCACTGAAATCACTAGTATGGTTTCTGGTTTCTTCACTGGACCCTGACTTAATTACTATCAAGAAAGTTTCATTTAATACTTACATATAGCACTTACTATATAGAAGACACTGTTCTAAACACCTTGATAAATAGCTCATTTAAACCATAATCACATTCTCCTGTAGGTACTATCATAAATCCCCCTTTCCTAGGGTGGGAAACCGAAATACAGACTGGGTAAGTAACTTGCCCAAGATCATACAGATAATAAATTGCAAAGCTGAGGTTTGGACCAAAGATTTCCAGCTTGAGTGCCTACTTTTACCCATTTTCTCTCTGTTGCTGTTATCTAGCAGTAGTGCCCAGATTAGAGTCTAGGACAACTGACTTCATTCTAGCATTCTCCTGCTGCCATGCTGATGGTAGAGCAGGTTGCCACTCTAGGCTGGAATTCCGTTTGGTGAGCCTTCCAACACTCGGATACTAATTTATATTACCTTTTTATAAACTTCCTGTCACCTACCTCAAGAAGTTCTATGTTGTGTTGATTCACCACCTATAGTTAAAAGTTCCCTAGGGCCTTGCATGGTGTCTGGCACTGTGCAGAGTAGATACTCAAAGATGTATTTAAAGAGAGGCTGGGTATATAATTACTGATAGTATTCATATTATCAGCAACACCTAATATTTATATTAAACGTTAAAAAAGTTTTAAGATTTAAAATATTTTTAATTGGGGTAAAATACATATAACAAATGTTACCATCTTAACCATTTTTAAGTGTACAGTGCAATAGTGTTGAGTATATTCAGTGTTGTACACCCAATCTCCAGAACTTTTCCATCTTATAAAACTGAATCTCTTGGGCTTCCCTGGTGGCACAGTGGTTGAGAATCTGCCTGCCAATGCAGGGGACACGGGTTCGAGCCCTGGTCTGGGAGGATCCCACATGCCGCGGAGCAACTGGGCCCGTGAGCCACAATTACTGAGCCTGCGCGTCTGGAGCCTGTGCCCCACAACAAGAGAGGCCGCGACAGTGAGAGGCCCGCGCACCGCGATGAAGAGTGGCCCCCGCTTGCCACAACTAGAGAAAGCCCTCGCACAGAAACGAAGACCCAACACAGCCATAAATAAATAAATAAATAAATAAATTTAAAAAAACAAAAACAAAACTGAATCTCTGCACCCATGAAGCAACAACTCCCCGTTTCCCACTCCCCCCCAGCCCCTGGGAAAGTAGAAGTACCATTATATTTTCTAACAGTGACTATTCTAGAAACCTCATATAATATGTAAGACCTTTTTATAGCCAACTAATTTTTACATTCTTAATCTTATTTGATTACAACAATCTTTTTTTTAAATAAATTTATTTATTTATTTATTTATTTATGGCTGCATTGCACCTTTGTTGCTGCGCACAGGCTTTCTCTAGTTTCTGCGAGCAGGGGCTATTCTTCCTTGAGGTGTGCAGGCTTCTCATTGTGGTGGCTTCTCTTGTTTCAGAGTTCGGGCTCTAGGTGCGCGGGCTCAGTAGTTGTGGCTCACGGGCTCTAGAGCGCAGGCTCAGTAGTTGTGGCGCACGGGCTTAGCTGCTCCGTGGCATGTGGGATCTTCCCGGACCAGGGATCGAACCCTTGTCCCCTACATTGGCAGGCAGATTCTTAACCGCTGCGCCACCAGGGAAGTCCTACAAGCAGGTAGGGCAGAGCCTTTTAGAGAGAGTCCTGGACCATTTCCATTTTTTTTTTTAGGCTCTGAAGATATTAAGAAACCTGAAACTGAGATTTTAAAAATTGTGGTATATTAACATTTTTATTACATGGAATAAATGAATACTTTTAAAAATGCAATGCCATATGCTTGTCCCAGACAAAATTTGTTTTAAAAAATCCTTTAGAATGTGCCGCAGAAGGTGTGGTGATGCTGTGTGACACATCAGCTTGAAAGTGGAGGATGAACATCTTTCACTCTCGTCAGTATTTCTCTGCAGTTGAATGTATATTCATCTTGAGATAATGTCAAAATGTAAATTTAGGGAGCTTCATTAATGTGAGACTCAGGTGAAATGACTCTTTCTCTCCATCAACACTTCCCATTGGGAAAGTCTATGGGGTAGATGCCACCCCCATTTTTACAAACCAGAAGGGTCTCAGCAAGCATTATTCCTAGTTGAAGATAGGACAGCAAATTTGGTGGTGGCGTCAAGACCTGAACTCAGGTTTTTGGCGGGAAGTGTAAGCACTCCAAGCACCAAGCCCTACTGACCGGGCCGTCCACCTTTGGGTTCACTGCCAACACAAGCAGAATGTTAATAAGGCCGCTGTAAAGGACACTGCTGGGTTCTGCTGAACATGCTGATTGAAGTGGGCTGCCCCGGAGGTAGTGAGACCCCAGGCTCTGGGAGCAGTCAAGAAGAGGTTTGCCGAACATGATTTGGGTTTGCTGCAGAGGAGAATCAGGAGTAGGGGGTGGGAGTGAGGAGGAGGGAGTTGCGTGAGATTATTTCTACTTTCCCTTCAGAACCCCCAGCATGGAGCTAAGCCCAAACCATCAGCATGTCTGCTCTCTGGGGGGAGGCCGTCTGGGCTGCACGCTCATTCCCCCACCTTTTCATTTGCAGCAACCTGCCGCTGGTTGTTGGGCAGCCGCAGCTTAATTTGCGCAATTGGGCCCTGGTTTCCCGAGGAAAACAGTCCGGGTGCCTCGGCCATCCATCAGTATTCTCTTCAGTCCCCCGACAGCTGCTCACTGCGGGCTGGCTCAACCTGCGCTGACCTCATCTTCTCACACAGAGCATAGGAGGGTTTGGAAAAAATTAGTTACATTAGTGACTCCCGGAAACACTCCGTTTACTTGTGATATGACAAATATTTCAGCCATTAGGATCTCTCTGTCTCTTATCATCTTAAATGCACTCACTTACATTCCAAATCACTACTTAATTTAAAAGCCTATTTGTCAAGATTGTCTCAGGCCCAGGGAAAAGGAGAGACAGACACTCAGCTCTGGCCGGAATAGAATCAGACTTGGAACCTTGATTGAATCTTTCTCCCCAAGACTTATGCTCAGTCAGGTAGGATCTAAACACACAGGAAGCAAGAGACTTAAAGGGAAACCCACACTGGAGAGATTTATAAACTCTGCTTTGAAGTGGCAGAGTGGCAAATGTCTTTATTGCTGGGTGTCCTTGTGCCCCCCAACCCCTAGATATAGTGACTCATTCAGTGAACATTTATTGTACCCCTAGGATATGCTGAGGGTATCTGAGGGTACAAAGACGAAGGGTAAGTCCCAGTGCTCAAAGCTGTTTTCAGTTTATTATTAACAGTAAGCATTTACTGAGCACTTTCTGTTTGCCAGCTATGCTAAATACTGTAAGAGTCAGCCCTCCCTTGCTGGGGGTTCTGCATCCGCGGGTGTGGAGGGCCAGCTATCCTAGGCCATTTTATATAAGGGACTTGAGCATCTGTGAATTTTGGTATCTGTGGAGGTCTTGGAACAAATCCCCCGCAGATGCCGAGGGATGCCTGTACATGCTTTTTTCTTTTAGTCTGCCCCATAATCTTGGGTAATACATTTTATTCCCATTTTACAAATGAGAAGACTAGTCTAATTCTTTAAAATCCATAATATTAAACACTGTGCAATACTGTCTCCCCCCAAAAAATTTCCCTTAGTGGAATTTGTAAATGAAAAGTTTCTGGAATAGACCCACATTCTACAGACATGTATTGCATGGTCAAGATATTGATATGCTGTCCGATCTGCAACAGGGACAGAACAGTTCTCAGCATGTGAGATGTAAGGACTGATAGAATTCATCATGACAGCCATGTCTAGTCTGTGCACATCAGACACCTTGTTATTTACATTATTAGATACTTCTCATTTCCCTTTATTTTGGTCTCTTTGGTTCCTCTTGAGGTTTTGGCAATTTTTTTTTTTTTTTAAGTTTCAACATTTTTCAGTTGTGCTAAAGGGAAGCTAGGAAGGACACTCATCCTACCTGGGCTTGGGTTTGAAGGTTAAAAGCAGAGATAGCAACCTCCTTGGGATACAGCATGGAGGTGATGGGAGATTTTCAACTTGGGTGACTCCTGGGCACCCATCTGTGCCAGGAGACTTGGCCCATCACCTCCCAGCTGGTTGCTTCAGAGGTAGACTCCTGACTCAAACTTGGAGCCAAGAGACCTGGACACCAGGTTTCGGAGCAGTCACATAATGACAACTCAGACTTTGCACAACTCCTGCTGTGGAGAGCCCCTGTAGCAGTTATCTATTGCTGCGTGACAAATACTCCAAAGTGTAGTGGCTTAAAATAGACATTTATGATTTCCCATAACTCTGTGAATTGGCTGGGTGGGCAGCTCTTCTTCTGGGCCCACTCATGCAGCTGCATTCAGGCGGCAGATTGACTGGGAACTGAGCCTGGGGTGGCTTTCTTTTCACGTGGTCTTGTATCCTCATGAAGTCTAGACCAGGCTTCTTCACATGCTGAGACAGTGTTCCAAGAGAGAAAAGGCAACACACTGGAGCCTAAGTCTTCCCCGATGTTTTACCAGTCAAAACCTGCTGCAAGCCAGTCTGGAGTGAAGGGGTGGAGACATGGACTCCATTTCTTTTTTTTCTTTTTTTAAAATATTTATTTATTTTGGCTGTGCCGGGTCTTAGTCACGGCATGCAGGATCTTAGTTGTGGCATGCATGCGGGATCTAGTTCCCTGACCAGGGATCAAACCCAGGCCCCTGCATTGGGAGTGTGGAGTCTTACCCACTGGACCACGAGGGAAGTCCCTGAACTCCATTTCTTGATGGGAGGAGCTGCAAACAATTGTGGCCCAAGGATGGACTGTGGCAGATTAAAAATGGACACAAATTATTTTGTGGTCTTTCCCATTAAGGGGTGGAGTCTGTTTCCTCAACCCTGGAATCTGGGCTATTCTGGTGAGGTTCTTCGACCAACAGAACATAACAGAAGTTACAGGCCTTACAGCTGCGCTCTCACCCCCTTGAAGCATTTCCCATCGCCATGTGAAGAGGCTGGTTTAGCCTCCTTGAAGATAAAAGATCACATGGAAAGAGAGGGCCAGTCTTCACAGCCTTCCCACCTGAGCCCAGCCCCAGTCTGTCCACCAGCTAAATGTTGTCACATGACTGAGTCCAGGAGAAACCAACCGAAGTTATTTCCAGCCAACATGTAAGGGGAATGAGAAGTAGTACGCTATTATTTCAAGTCACTAAGTTTTGTGCTGGTTTGCTCTGCTGCAGTAGAAAAATAAAACAGCTCCCAGCCTACCCTGCTCGAAGGGCTGTCCCCAAAGTGTGACTGGTCAGCACTTCCTTTGATCCTGTGACTATCCTGCTAATAGGTTTTTTTCCCCTCAAGGCAGTCAGAGGCTATGTCTGTTGCTTGTAATGAATACTCAGTATAAGAGAACCTCAGGCAAAGGGAAGAAACTCAGTGTATTCTGGACCCCTTGGTCCATACCCAATCCAGGTGGAGGGTCTCTTTCCAAAATAAAAAAAAAAAGAAGAAATTAGGATTTATTGCATAATCTGTATTTGCCAAGATCTTTACTAGCTTTTAAAAATTTACCCTTTGCATCTTTTTTCTTACATTAAAAATCTTGGGGGCTTCCCTGGTGGCGCAGTGGTTGAGAATCTGCCTGCCAATGCAGGGGACACGGGTTCGAGCCCTGGTCTGGGAAGATCCCACGTGCCACGGAGCAACTAGGCCCGTGAGCCACAACTACTGAGCCCGCGCGTCTGGAGCTTGTGCTCCTCAACAAGAGAGGCCGCGACAGTGAGAGGCCCGCGCACCGCGATGAAGAGTGGCCCCCACTTGCCACAACTTGAGAAAGCCCACACACAGAAACGAAGACCCAACACAGCCAAAAATAAATAAATAAATAATAATTTAAAAATCTTGGTTTCTGACAACATTAGTATAATTACTTATTAGCATTGTTCTACAACACATAAAATAGTTTTAAAATAATTGCATTAATATTATTACTAACAATTGAACTACCAAATGAAGTTTAAAGTTTCTCTCCAGCTTTATTTGCCTTTGGAATACATTTCTCTATTACTGTGGTCTAAAGTCACTTGGACTAATTCTTTTCTCTGAGTGTTTATTCATCAAATTGATTTATAGTTAATTTTGCTCATTTTAACTTTTAGCAATTACTTTTTAACATACATACTGTCATTTTTTAATATATAAACCATTTATATGTTTCCAAAGTCAAATTGACATGTTATATTTAAAGAAATCTTGCTTCCAACTACCATCCTGCCAATCCTCCGTCACTTTTATTAGCTTTTGATCTATTTTTCAGTGTTTCTTTTTGCAAATATAAGCAAATACACATGCATATTTGCACTTGGTTCCTCCTCCCCCTTTTTACACAAAAGGTGACATTCTATGTACATATATGTTCCACATCTTGCTTTTTTCACTTAGTGTATCCTAGAGATCACTCTACATCAGCATATACGGATCTATCTCATTACTCTTTACAGCTTCACTGTATCCATTGCATACATGTACCATACTTATTCAACTAGACATCCATGGACATTTGAATTGTGAATTGTTTCCGATCATTTGCAATTATACATAATGCTGCAAAGATTAACTTTATATAAGTTGTTTTGAATGTTTGCTAGTGTATCTTTGGGGTAGATTCCTAGTAGTGAGATTTCTGGATTAAAGGGTTAATGCACATGTTTTTCTAGATATTTACAAATCCCCTTCTAATAGAGTGATGCCTTTTTGGGTCCCCAACATCGAATGAGTGCCTGTTTCCCCACCACTTCATCAATAGAATATACTCTTGAACTTTGGGATTTTTGCCAATCTGATAGATGTAAAGCAGTATCTCAGTATAGTTTTATTTTGCATTGCCCTTATTATGAGTGAGGTAGTGAGTCTTCCCATGTATTGGATGACTGTGTTCATTTTTCTGCCTGTTCAGATCTTCGCATGGACTTTTAAGTATTGTACTGACATACAGTGCTAATGTCAGAACAACCAGTGAGGTAGGGGGCTGGTATCATTACTTCCCTTTATAAAGATGAGAAAATGGCCTAGAGAGAGGTTAGAGAGGTTAAGTCATTTACCCAAGGTTACACAGCTAATGTGTGGCTGAAGTCACGCTCCTGACAGTCAGGCCCTGTGGATTCTCTGTGGATCTATTTCCAGGAGTGAAACTTGGAGCTTCAGTGTTTTGCTTTTAATAGAGGATCAGCATGTGGATGTCACATCCCCGACACGGGGCTGCTTTAGGAGATTCTGCCGTGACTGGGCCTAGTGGAGGGCAGGGGAACCTGTGCTTACAAACAGGAGGATGGCACCCGATGTGTCACCTAGCAGCACCCAGCACGCTGGGGCCTTTTGAGTCTCATTGGTGGAGGACAGTGGTGAGAGACCTGCAACCTAGTTAATTCTGTTAGAGAATCAGTGCGGTGCTTGATGAAGCCATTAACTGGGGTTCGTGTCTCCATTCTACTTATAAGACTCCAGGAGGGCAAATGCTGATGGAAATTTATTGATTTCTTTTTCTGCCTTTACCGAATGGGTCAAATCCATGGTATAACACTGCTGGTTCCAATTAAAATCACCTGTTAGCTTACAAAGGTTGGCCCTTTCCACCCTCCCCCTCCTCCCCCATTTAAAAAGGGTTTAAAAGATTTTCATTTAATTGATTTGCTGTAAAATGCCCTTTACAATTACCCAGATAAACTAGGCATCACCTGTGGAGTAAGAGCCAATTTGAGCTGTTTATCAAGACTTCACCTCTGGCCACTTCTCACCCTGGGATCTTGAGTCTCTGTATTGATAGTTTGCATCTGTCAACATTGGATATTTTTAGTGGGCTGCAGAAAGCTTTTAGGGAGATGGGGATGGTGGGGCTGCATCTTTGAGCAGGTGAAGAAAGCATGATGGGTTTTTTTTGTTGTTTGAAGTGAGAATGCCCTATTGTGCTGAAAACAAGTTCAGAAAATCAGTCCTGGCCCCATATGCCTAAAACTAATCAGAGTGGGCCCCATTTAAAAACCAGGCAGTGGGGCTCAAGGAAATGGGAAGGCAGGCAGTGGATAAAACTGAATAACAAAATTCGCCCAGTTTCTCTTGGTCTGGGTTTAATGTCAAGCTGTATTCTTTTTTTTTATTCATTTATTTAATTTTTGGCTGCACTGGGTCTTCGCTGCTGCACGCGGGCTTTCTCTAGTTGCAGTGAGCGGGGGCTACTCTTTGTTGCGGGGTGCAGGCCTCCCATTGCGGTGGCCTCTCCCGTTGCAGAGCACAGGCTCCAGGTGCACGGGCTTCAGTGGTTGTGGCACACGGGCTTCAGTAGTTGTGGCTCACGGGCTCTGGAGCGCAGGCTCAGTAGTTGTGGCGCACGGGCCCAGCCGCTCCGCGGCATGTGGGATCTTCCCGGACCAGGGCTCGAACCCATGTCCCCTGCATTGGCAGGCGGATTCCTAACCACTGCGCCACCAGGGAAGCCCCCAAGCTGTATTTTAATGTTAGGAGGAAGCTGGGGAGCTTTTGTAGGAGTCGTCTGTGAAGTGACATTTGTGTGCTTTGGGCTGACAGGGGACAGGTTAGAAGTTGTAGAGGATGGGAAGCAAAGAAATCAGGACATAAGGCTATTTATTCTATGTCTTGTGTATTTCTGAAGCTATATTCTTGAATCCACTTAATCACAGAAACAATATCAGTCCTGGCTACAGAATTATGAAAAAAAAATTGACGTCAGAAAGCAAAAAATAGGTAAATATGGCAGAGGAAAGATATATTCTGCCAACTATAGACCAATAATGAAATTGATCATGGCAAAGTTATAGAATAAATCATGAAAAAAAATGTTTTCTGACATTTTTGAAAGGAGACATACCTTTGAAAGAAGATAGTGGGTCACTAAGAATGAGGTATAATTTCCGTTCTGACTGTTATCTAACAGGGCCATGCTCTAGACACAGGAAGTCTTGATGTAATAGGGTGGTTGAAGAGAATAAATAACAGAAATTTATGAAAGGTCTTGGCACATAGTAGATGCATGATAAATACTAGTCGTTCTACTTTCGACATTCAAATCCATCCTTGTCAAACGACTTCAGAGACTTGTCTCCTTCTGCCATCTCTCCTTCCTCCTCGCCTTCATTCTCGACTCTGCTAAACCCCACCCTCCACTAACACTGCTCTCTCCTTATTTCCAGTGACCCTGGTCACTAAAGTCAGTGGATATTCTCAGTTCTTATTTTGCTTGAACTCTTTGAGAATTTTGACATTGCTAATGTCTCTCTTCTCTATGATCTTTTTTCTGCCCTTGGATTCTCTGACATCACGCTCTCCTGGGTTTTCTCTATTCTATCTATAGAATAACAGAAATGCCAGCATTTCTCTGCTGTTCCTTAACCAATAGTGTTACTTGAGGAACGTTCCTAGATTCCATTCCCCACTCTTCCATTTTTTATTTGGCCGCACTGTGCAGCTTGTGGGATCTTTGTTCCCCGACCAGGGATCGAACCTGGGCCCTCAGCAGTGAAAGCGCAAAGACCTGACCACTGGACCGCCAAGGAATTCCCTCCCCACTCTTCTTGGAAGTGATTTCAAAACAATTCCTATCAAAATCTCATCAAGGTGGACAACTGGATACCCATACAAAATAAAGAATTTAGACCCCTACTTCACACCATATACAAAAATTAACTCAAAATTGATCAAAGTTCTAAATGCAACTGCTAAAACTATAAAACTCTTAGAAGAAAACATAGGTGTAAATCTTTGTGAACTTGGATTTGGTCAATGGTTTCTTAGCTATAACACCAAAAACAGAAGCAGCAAGAGAAATATAGACAAACAGGGCATCATCAAAATTAAAAGCTTTTGCATGTTAAAATATATCATCAAGAAAGTGAAAGACAACCAAAAGAATGGGAGAGAGATTTTACAAATCATACATATGATAAGAGATTTGTATCAAGAATTCATAAAGAGCTCTTACAGCTCAGTGATGAAAAGAAAAATAGCCCAATTTAAATATGGGGAATAGATCTGAATAGACATTTCTTCAGAGAAGATATACAGATGGCCAAGAAGCACACAGAAAGATGTTCAACACCATTAGCCATCAGAAAAATGCAACTCCAATCCACAAGATACCATTTCATATTGACTAGGATGTTGAAAAATTGGAACTCTTATGCACTACTGGTGTGAATGTAAAATGGTGCAGCCATTTTTGTATGTTTCTTTGTTTTGGGCCACACCATGAAGCTTGCGAGATCTCAGTTCCCCAACCAGGGATTGAACCTGGGCCACAGCAGTGAAAGTGCCAAATCCTAGCCACTAGACCACCAGGGAACTCCCATAAAATGGTGTGGCCACTTTTGAAAACAGTTTAGCAGTTCCTCAAAAAGGTAAACACAGAGTTACCATATGACTCAGGAATTCCACTCCTACTTATATGCTCAAGAGAAATGAAAACGTATGTCTACACAAAAATCTGTACACAAATGTTCATAGCAGTATTATCGATAATAGCCAGGAAGTGTCAACAACTCAAACATCTATCAACTGATGAATGGATAAATAAAATGTGATATATCCATAAATGGAATATTATTCAGCCATAAAAAGGAATGAAGTACTGATACATGCTAAAACATCGATGAACCTTGAACACATTGTGCTAGGTGAAAGAAGCCAGTCACAAAAGACCACATATTATATAATTCTATTAATATGAAATATCCCAAATAGGCAAATCTATAGGGACAGAAAGAAGACTGGTGGTTGTCTAGGGTTGGGGGAGGGGTTTTGGGAAGAGGTTTGGGGAGAAACGTGGAGTGATTGCTAAAGGGTATGGGATGACAAAAATGTTCTAAAATTGATTGTGGTGGTGGATGCACATCTCTAAAAGTCATTGAACTGTACACTTTAAATGGGTGAATTGTGTGTATGTGAATTATATCTCAATAAAGATGTTTAAAAAGTTCTCCTCTCAGGACTTCCCTGGTGGTCCAGTGGTAAAGAATCTGCCTTCCAATGCAGGGGGCGCGGGATCGATCCCTGGTCGGGGAACTAAGATCCCACATGCCGTGGGGCAACTTAGCCTGCATGCCGCAACTACTGAGCCAGCATGCCTCAACTAGAGCCCGCGTGCAGCAAACTACAGAGCCCACATGCTTTGGAGCCCACGTGCCACAACTAGAGCCCATGGGCTCCCACGCAACTAGAGAGAAAACCTGCACGCCACAACTAGAGAGAAGCCCACGTGCCGCAACAAAGATTCTGCGTGCCACAACTAAGACCCAATGCAGCCAAAAATAAATAAATATTTTTTAAAAAGTTCTCCTCTCATAGTGTTCATATCTTAGTGAAAAGTAAATTAATTCAGCCTACTAAGTATCTTTCAAATCTGTCCATTTCTCTCCCCAGCCTGCCACCCTCTCCTATTTGGATCACCACAAAAGCCTACTGACTATCCTGGCTCCAGTGTGATCCTCTGTAAATCTCCACTCTGCTGCCTTGGAAATCTTTCTAAAGGGCAAACTGGTCACATTGCTTCTTGCCTCAATCTTGTCCTGGCTTCCCATCGTTTTATTTATTTATTTCTTTTCTTTTTTTTTCTTTTCCATAGTTTTAAAGGTATCAAGTCCAAACTCTTTAACCCAGCATAAAAGGCCCTGCATGATCTAGTCCTTGCTTATTTATCTCCCTATCCTCATTTCTCACCACTCACCACTCATAACTCCAGACATTTACATCTTCTTTCAGGTTGTGAATTTCTTTGCCCTATCTCATTTCTCTACCTTTGCAAAGGCTAGTAGTCATTTTGCTTTTGGGGTCTCAGCTTACATGTCACTCGCTCTGGAACATTTTTTTCTTAAATACTCCCCTTCTTTACGTATTTGGGTTAAATGCCCCCTACCCATTGTTCCCATTTATTTTATAAAGCTTACTATGTGCCAGGCATGGTTCTAAGTGCTTTATAAAATTAACTCATTTAATTTTCACAACAACCATAGGATACAGATATAGTATTATCACCTTCATTGTACAGATGAGAAAATAGAGGCACAGAGAGGCTCAGTATCTTTCTCAAAGTCACACAGCTAGTGGTAGAACCAGGATTTCAATCCAGAAAATATAGCCCTAGAGTTTGTGTGTGATGATGTTACACTGCCACAATTGCTTAATACATCACAGCACCTATTATACAATTTGTAATTGACTGTTTATCTCCATGTGACTTTTAGTTCACTGAAAGTAAGAATTTATGTCAGGCTTACTCATGGTTGTATTCCCAGCATGAGGCTTAGTCCCTAGTCCTTTAATTTGAAAAATCAATGAATGAACAAAGCAATTAATTAATTTTGATACTTACAGGTGAGATGTACAAGAAGAGAGTCATGGGGTTTCTAGCTGGTGGAACAATGGTGCTCTGATAATTGTTTGATATTATGTTAAAAGATCTTTAATTTGCTGGTTACATGTCTCAAGAACTTATGTTCTGGTAAAGTACTTTATACATATCAGACGATCAATAATCTTTGTTTAGTTAGAAGTTTTTTTTTTTCATGTCAAATTAATGTAAGACTTACAAAAATAGTAAAAAGAATTCCTATAGACTCTTTACCTAACGTCCCCAAATGTTAGCATATTACATAACCACAGTACGATGATAAAACCAGGAAATTAACATTGCAACTATATTAACTAATTATACACCTTATTTGATTTTCATTAACTGTTCCACTACTGTCCTGTTTATGGTCTAGGATCCAATCCAGGATCATACATTTCATTTCTTTGTCACATCTCTTTAGTTTCTTGAAGGGAAGGTGTCTCAGTTTTTCTTCATCTTTCATCACCTTGACACTTCTGAAGAGCACTGGTCAGTTAAATTGTACACTGTTCCTCAATTTGGGTTTGTTTGAGTTTCCTCGAGATTAAATTCAGGTTGTGCATTTTGGTAAGGATTCCACCCACGTGATGGTGTGTCCTTCTTAGCACATCACGTCAGGAGGAACAGAGTGTCTGCATGTTTCGTTACCTTGACCACTTGCTTAAGGAGATATCTGCTGGGTTTCTTCACTGAAGGTATTACGTTTCTCACTGTAATTAATAAGCATCTTGTGGAGAGATACTTTGAGACTATGTAAATATCCTGTTTCCAGCCGTATTTTCACCCACAAATTTTAGCATCTAGTGATGATACTTCCTTGAAACAATTACTACTGTGGTGCTTCCAGCTGATGATTCTCCATTTCCATCATCCCTTCTACGTTTATTAATTAGAGTGCTACAGTAAGAAAGAACTTTCCCTTTTCCTCCATTTGTCTATTGATTTATTTATTCAATAATCTATTTATATCAATATGGACTCTTGAATATTGTTTTATTCTGTAGATTATAATGCCTTATTATCATTTCTTACTTTATTGCCCAAATTATCCCAGATTTCAAAGCTCCATCAAGTTAGCTTGTGTCATTTCAATACGTCCCCATGATTTTTTGAGTCCTTCCTTACTTGCTGGTCCCACAAGATGTTCCATGTTCACTCTGTACTTTCCCTGCCCTAGTCATGTAATCAGCCATCTCTTTAAGTAGGCCTGATCCCTTTTTATTGGAGAATAATATTTAGAAACAAAGATCTGGACACGAGGTACTTATTGCTCCTGGGGTGTCATTGTTTCTTCACTTAGTGGGCAGAGCTAGGAAATATATGTATGTGTGACATATACACACCTCTATTTATTTTCATATCTGTCTGTCTACCTATTAAAAACATGACTTTATAATGATACCTCCCATTTCATTCCAACACTCAGGCTTCATTCTACCCTTTCCCTTTATTTGTGATTACTTTCTCTCACAGTACAAAAACCTGGTGCTTATTGCTAACAATATATTTACTTATTTGCTCAACCCTAGATTATACATAAAGCAGTTTCGGAATTGCTAACCTATAACCTATTTGAAAAACAAACTTACTAATTAGAGTACAATACTGTGTACTCTTTAGTCTTAGAGTATATATTGTAAATTACTGTCTAAAGTTACTTAGGTTAATTCTTTTTTTCTTCACACCCTTTATTGTGGTTTTGTTATTAACTTGTAATAAAGTCAATACATGTTTTTAAAAATGAATAGTATTTGTAAAAATATTTTGAAAAACACAGTGTATATGGACTGTTTCTCTCTCATAACCCGGAAGGCCTGGAGAAATATTCCGAGGCTAGGTACTCCTAGGGAGATCCCTGCAGGTTATTCTGCAGGGAGAGTCAAACCCTGATCACTTCCTGCCCTACTCCTTTCACCAATGCCCTTCTCTGCTCCTGTATCGCCTTTTTTTTAAATTTATTTTTTGACCATGCTACGCGGCTTGTGGGGTCTTAGTTCCCCGACTAGGGATCAAACCCGGGCCCTCGGCAGTGAGAGTGCGGAGCCCTAACCACTGGACCGCCAGGGAATTCCCTGTTTCCTGTTTCTTTAATGCTCTGAGAAGTGCTTTAAAAGTCCTGAATTTCAATCCAGCCCACCTTCACTGAACTCCGCAGGGCTTTGGCCTCAGCCCAAGTAAAACCTTTTGATACCTGTCACAGCACCTTTGTCCATGGGGAGTTCTCCATGCCCAGGATCAGTCCTACCTGGATCAACCTCTTAATTCAACCCCCCTTTCCTTTCGCTTGAGTTGAAGGAGGCCACCAGGTGGCGCCTCAGAGTCCACTGCAGTCCCATTTTAAGAGTCAGCTTCTGGAGGGGTGAGTTTGGCTGTGGGAAGTGATTGCATTCCTGAGAAGGGGGAGGGACATTCTCATTGTATTTTTAATTCAGTTAAAAAATTTCGTTCCGTTTAGGTCTTCAGCTCAGCTCTTGGCAAAACAACACAAGAACCACAATTCAGTCTCTGTCCTGTCTCTGCCTAGAAACCGTGGGTTCCTTCTCTTTTCCTTTCATTAAAACTTCCTCCAAGGAAAAACAAACTTTTATTGCTAGTTAACAGCTGTAATGGGTTTACCTGCCAGGGGTCTTCCCAGTAAGTGTGACTGAGGGCCTTGGTCTGTCAGCCTCTCTGCAAAAAAATCGTAGCCAGGACATCAAGAGGCTGGAATTCATGCAGGAACTCCGCCACTATCAGCGCCTCCTCAAGGGGTCACTGGGCTGTCCTGGACTTCAGTTTTCTTATGTGTAAAATTGAGGGATTACTGAACTCCATGGTCTTAAACACAAATCCCTCAGGAGCCAGGGGTGGGGGTAGGGATAACATAAATCTAAGTAAAGCTGAATTGGAAAGTGCATGCCCTATTAAAATGCATTCATATTTAAACTTTTAAAAAACATTGAGTAGACCAAACAAAATTACATTTGGACATTGAATGTGTCCAGAAAGCCACCGGTTTGCAGTTTGTGAAGTAGAGACTCTTTCATTAAGGTTTCTTTTAGGTCTGAGGTTCTGTGACTACTCTATAATTTATTCATACTCTTCTATCTGCTTGGTAGCCACAGCCATCCTTTTCCATCACCTCTGCGTGTCTAAACCCTAATTCCTTCTTACAAAACCCAGTCAAATACCACCTACTCCCGGAAGTTTTCCTTGGTTTGTCCTCTGTAAATTGGAAAACATTTTCTCTCTCCTCTGAATTCTTCTAGCTTTCTGACATACCCCCTTCATGGCTCTTATTGCTTTTTTACTGCGTTGTGTTTATTTATGTGCTGGTCACCAATCTTTCCCTACATATATATTTTTAAGCTCCTTGAGGGCAGAATTCCTGTCTAATTGAGTTTTGTGTCTTCACCATCTAGAAAATCAGTTAACAAGGGTTTACTGAGTTCCTACTCTGTGCTAGACATGCTTTTAGGCACTACACTCAGCATGTAGTAGTGGGGACTCGATAAATGTTTGCTGAGTGACTGCTATTAAGCAGGAACCAGAATAATGAAAATAAGAAAGACAGTCAATATCAAATGTGTGGGAAAGCAGAGCGACTCCAGTGCTCTCCTGGCCCCATAACGTTGCCCTCTAGCGTTTCCCTTCATTATCTTAACGATGCAGGGCAAGAGGGATTTTGCAGATGTAACTAAGATTACTAATCAGCTGACCTTATGACAGAAAGACTATCTGAGTGGGTTCAATTTAATCATGAGTCCTTTAAAAGCAGAGAGTTGTCTTCAGCTGGTAGCAGAAGAGGGTGTCAGAGAGATGCAGAGCATGAGAAGGACTTGATGCGTTGTCGCCAACTTAACTGGGTCTGGAATTGGCCTCTGGAAGCTGGGAGCAGCCGTCAGCTGAGAGCCAGCAAGAAAATGGGGAGCTCAGTCCTATACACCTGCAAGGAAAAATTCTGCCAACAACCTGAATGAGATCGGAAGCAGATTCTTCCCCAGAGCCTCCAGATAGGAGCCCAGACCGGCAGACACCTTGATTTCAGCCTTGTAAGGCCTTAAGCAGAGAACCCAGCCGAGCTTGCCTGGATTTTTGACTACAGAACTGTGAGATAATAAGCGGGTGCTGTTTTAATCCACTAAGTGTGTGGTAATTTGCTATGCAGCAATAAAAACCTAATACAGACGCTCAGCCAGCACTGTGGAGAGACCCTCGTGGGGCGGAGCTAAGGCCTCCAGGTAACAATCGGAGTCAGCGTCAACGTGCCACCTGGGGATGAGCCTTCAGGTGCAGCCCCAGCCAACATCCTGACTGCGGCCTCACAGGAGATCCTGAGCAGAAGCTCCCAACCAGTGGCTCCCAAATTCCGGACTTACAGAAATCATGAAATAGGACACTATTATCATTGCTGTAAGCTACTGAGTTTGGGGGTAGTTTGTTACACAGCAAAATATCACTAATGGAGTAAGTGCGCAGCAAATGTCTAGGGACTGCCTGGCCACCTAGAGCATGACCACCACGCGGGCCACCTCCGCCCCTTTATTCTCTGGCATCCCAGAGTTCAGACGAGCAGGCAGCCTCACTCTCCCTAAAGACAGATCCTCTGGGTCTTTTGCCCAATTCCCTGCCCTTCCGCATCCCCTCCTTGGAATTCCTGCCTTGGATTCTCAGGATCTAGAGTTGCCCGAGCCGCTCTGGTGAGCGAGCTTAAGAGTAAACTATGCCAATTTTTTGATTGGGTTGTTTTTTTAAAAAAAATAAATTTATTTTTTTATTTTTTATTTTTGGCTGCGTTGCGTCTTTGTTGCTGCATGCAGGCTTTCTCTAGTTGTGCTGAGTGGGGGCTACTCTTCGTTGTGGTACGCGGGCTTCTCATAGCAGTGGCTTCTCTTGTTGCTGAACATGGGCTCTAGGCGCGCGGGCTTCAATAGTTGTGGCACATGGGCTCAGTAGTTGTGGCTCGCGGGCTCTAGAGCGCAGGCTCAGTAGTTGTGGCGCACGGGCTTTGTTGCTCCGCGGCATGTGGGATCTTCCCAGACCAGGGCTGGAACCCGTGTCCCCTGCGTTGGCAGGCGAATTCTTAACCACTGCGCCACCAGGGAAGCCCGGGTTGTTTGTTTTTTTGATATTGAACTTCTCCAAAGAAGACATACAGATGGCCAACAAACACATGAAAAGATGCTCAACTCACTAATTATTAGAGAAATGCAAATCAATACTACAATGTGGTATCACCTCATACCAGTCAGAATGGCCATCATCAAAAAGTCTACAAACAGTAAATGGTGGAGAGGGTGTGGAGAAAAGGGGACCCTCATGCACTGTTGGTGGGAATGTAAACTGATGCAGCCACTATGGAGAACAGTATGGAGGTTCCTTAAAAAACTAAAAATAGAATTACCATATGACCCAGCAATCCCACTTCTGGGCATATACCTGGAGAAAACCTTAATTCAAAAAGACACATGCTGGACTTCCCTGGTGGCACAGTGGTTAAGAATCTGCCTGCCAATGCAGGGCACATGGGTTCGAGCCCTGGTCCCGGAAGATCCCACATGCTGTGGAGCAACTAAGCCCTTGCACCACAACTACTGAGCCTGCGCTCTCAAGCCACAACTACTGAAGCCTGCACGCCTAGAGCCCGTGTTCCACAACAAAGACAAGCCACTGCAATGAGAAGCCCACGCACCACAACGAAGAGTAGCCCCCGCTCGCTGCAGCTAGAGAAAACCTGCACGCAACAACGAAGAACCAATGCAGCCAAAAATAAATTAAAAAAAAAAAAAAAGACACATGCTGCCCAATGTTCATTGCAGCACTATTTACAATAGCTGGGACATGGAAGCAACCTAAATGCCCATCAACAGAGGAATGGATAAAGAAGATGTGGTACACATGTACAATGGAATATTACTCAGCGATAAAAAGGGACGAAACTGGGTTATTTGTAGAGATGTGGGATGAATCAGGAGATTAAGATTGGGAGGGGTGGGAGGATTAGGGAGATTGAGATTGACACATATACACTATTGATACTTTATATAAAACAGATAACTAATGAGAACCTACTCTATAGTGGAGGGAACTCTACTCAGTGTTCTGTGGTGACCTGAATGGGAAGGAAATCCAAAAGAGAGGGGATATATGTAAATGTATAGCTGATTCACTTTGCTGTACAGTAGAAACTAACGCAACATTGTAAAGCAACTATACTCCAATAGAAATTAATTTAAAAAAAGAGCAAACTAAGCTTTCTTAGGAGGAAGATGAGAGAAAAATCTGTTTTTTTTTAAAGTGGGAAGAAACAGATTTACTTCACAAGCATATTGGTTTTTTTGTTTGTTTGTTTGTTTTAGATATGGGCCATGCTTTTTTGCCCAGTTTAGGTTATTTTATTTTTATTGAAATGTAGTTGAGTTATTGTCTTGTGTTAGTTTCAGGTGAACAGTAAAGGGATTCAGTTATATATATATAAATATATATATTCTTTTTTACATTCTCTTCCATTATATTGGTATTACATAGGTTATTACAAGATATTGAGTATAGTTCCCTGTGCTATACAGTAGGCCTTTGTTGTTTATCTATTTTATATATAGTAGTGTGTATCTGTTAATCCCAAACTCCTAATTTATTCCTCTCCCCCCTTCCCCTTTGGTAACCATAAATTTGTTTTCTATGTCTGTGAGTCTATTTCTGTTTTGTAAATAAGTTCATTGGTATCCTTACACAAGCATATTGTTAATTAAGTGATAATAGTATGAAAACAAAACACTTTATATAGTCATCAAAAAGATAGGAAAAAAATCTCTCTATATAGATGTGGAACACTGACCAATAGTAACAGGTGACAGATCTATTTTTAAAGGAAAAGAGCAAGGTTCAGAACAATGTGTCCACTTAGCTATCACTGTTGTAAATATATACTGTGCAGGCAGAGAATATCTCTGGTAACAAAGACTGCCTTTGGGGAAGAAAACTGGATGGCTGGGGGCGGGGCTGGGAGGGAGCTCTCCTTTTACTGTGTACCTTTTGTACTTTTTAAGTCCATGTCCATATATTATCTATTAAAAAGAAATTCCTTTCTTGGAAAGAGATAGTAGGAGCTCACCAACAATATACTATTCCCTACTCCCCTCCCTTAACACACTCACAACTAGAATTCTCTGCACACACACCCCTTCCTTCCACAGGTGCATTTGAACAGTTAACTTAGAGCAAATGCTCTCTCTCGTACCACAGGCCCAGCTAGGCACACGAAGGCAGCCATGCGTCTGTGGTACGCACAGGAGTCCTCATGCATGTACCCAACAAGAGTCCCGTGTGTGAATATGTGTGCTTTAATGTACATTTCTTATGTGTATATATGTATGTGTGTGTATATGCATATGTATGTATATGCATGTGTGCCTCTGACCCAGCCCCCTTACTCGCTGCCCTCACCTGCACCTGCTCCCACATGTGCACACCTGGACGGAGGCCTCCAATTACAAGGCAAAATAGGTTAAAGGTATCCTATTCAGAAGCACTGAAGGGGCCTAATTATAGGTGACTGTAAAAATCTAATTAGATGAGGACTCATTAGCTGCCAAACAAGGGAGGAGAACGCAGACCTGAAAAGACCTGAATGACAAATGCAGCCTCCCTGACAGTTAGGAGAGAGGGGCTTAAATACCCTTTGAGAAAACCAGGACGGGGTAGACAAGAAGGAGGGCAAGGCCCGTAATCAGAGGAGGGGAATCCTGCAGACAAGTCTTCCCCTGCTTGTTCCTCCAGCACCTGCCCCGAGGCCATTCCACTTGCCTTCCAGTGCTGGTGCCTGAAGTAAGAGGAACTCGTGACTTGCATCCGCGCTCTCCTTCCTGCTGTCTGAGCTACCTCTGGGCTCCCTCAGGAATCCCGGGTCCTTGGTCCCCTCCCACCTGTCTAAATCCATTCTGCGGGCTGCAAGCGTGCCTCGTGAAGATGGCTCACATTCTAATCCTGACTCAGCCACTCCCTAGCTGTGTGACCTTTGTGAGCCACTTACACTAAATGCACCTGTTTCCTCCATTGCAAAATGGACTGATAACATCTATCTTCCAGAGTTGTGAACAAGCAGAGAATTGTAAATGAGAAAGTGCTACGTAAACTGCAAGTTGCTACATAATTATTAGCTATTATGGACCATATCGGCTGGACCAGATTGGACGTTCCTAAAGGACAAGAATCATGTCTGAGTCATCTTTGCGTTCAGACTCCAGCTATGGGTATCTGATTGAATGGAATTGAGGAGTCATTATCACTGTGGGTTCATTAGCAGAACAGAACAAATACGTCCTCTCTGTCCTGGTGTGGACAAAGGGACAGAACCACTGGCAATGGGATGGAGCTGTGGTGACTGCACTTGAATTCCAATATTTATTGAGCATTTATTGTGTAGCAGGCATCATCCTAAGAAGTTTACATGTATTTATTTATTTGATCCTCGCAACGTCCTTAAGAGGAAGCACCTTATCAGCATCATCCCCATTTTAAAGATGAAGAAATGGACTCTCAGATTTGGGAACTTACCCAAAGCTACGCAGCTGGTAATTAGGGGAGCAGGTCTTGAACCTAGGCAGTCTGGCTCCTCAGCCCACGCTCCTTAACAATGTAGAGTTTAGGTACCAGCTAGCATGGGAATTACATTTGGGCCTTGTGAACTTTTTGATGCCCTTGGATTATACGTAACATTTCCTGAGTAATTATAATACACCAGGTACCATGTTAAGACTTTTATATCTTATGTCCTTTAATCCTTCCAACAAGCCTGTAAGTGCTGCTGTTTATTTTCTTGATTTTACAGGTGAAGAAACTGAGGCCCAGAGAGGTGAAACGAATTGCCCAAGATCACAGTAAGAGATGAAGGTATAGGTGTACCTCATTTTATTGCAATTGCAGCTGGTGTTTTTCTTCTTCTTTTTTTTTTTTTACAAACTGAAGGTTTGTGGCAACCCTGTGTCAAGCAAGTTTAACGGCGCCATTTTTCCAACAGCGTTTGCTCACTTTGTGTCTCTGTGTCACATTTTGGTAATTCTTGCAATATTTCAGACTTTTCCATTATTTATTTATTTATTTGGCTGCACCACACAGCTTATGGGATCTTAGTTCCCCAACCAGGGATCGAACCTGTGGACTGTCAGGGAAGTCCTGAAACTTTTTCATTATTATTATATTTATTACAGTGATCTGTGATGAGTAATCTTTGATGTTACTATTGCAAAAAGATTACAACTCACTGAAGACTCAGATGATGGTTAGCATTTAATAGCAATAACGCATTTTTAAATTGAGGTATATACAGTGTTTTTTTAGATATAATGCTATTGCACACTTAATAGACTACAGTATGGTGTAAACATAACTTTTTAAAAAATTGAAGTATAGTTGATTTACAATATTGTATTAGTTCCAGGGGTACAGCATAGTGATTCAGTTATTTTTTTTCTGATTATATTCCATTATATGGTATCACAAGATATTGAATATTATTCCCTGTGTTATACAGTAAATCCATGTTGCTTATCCATTTTATGTATAGTGGTTTGTATCTGTTAATCCCATACTCCTAATTTGTCCCTCCCCCATCCCCTTTGGTAACCTTTGTTTTCTATGTCTGTGAGTATGTTTTTGTTTTGTACATAGATTCATTTGTATTATTTTTTAGATTCCACATATAAGTGATATAGTATTTGTCTGACTTACTTCACGAAATATAATATTCTGTAGGTATATCCATGATGCTGCAAGTGGCATTATTTCATTCTTCTTTATGGCTGAGTAATATTCCATTGTATAACTATGCCACATCTTTTTTATCCATTCATCTGTTGATGGACATTTAGATTGCTTCCATGTCATGGCTGTTGTAAATAGTGCTACTATGAACATTGGGGTGCATGTATGTTTTTGAATTAGAATTTTTGTTTTTTCTGGATGTATACCAAGGAATGGCGTTGCTGGCTCATATGGTAGCTCTATTTTTAGTTTTTTCAGGAACCGCCATATGGTTTTTCATAATGGCTGCACCAATTTACATTCCCACCAACAGTGTAGGAGGGTTCCCTTTTCTCCACATCCTCTCCAGCATTTATTATTTGTAGACTTTTTGGTGATGGCTATTCTGACCAGTGTGAGGTGATACCTCATTGTAGTTTTGATTTGCATTTCTCTAATAATTAGCAGTGTTGAGCATCTTTTCATGTTCCTGTTGGCAATCTGTATGTCTTTGGAGAAATGTCTGTTTAGGTCCTCTGCCAATTTTTTTGATTGAGTTGTGTTTTTTCTGGATATTGTTTTATTAGCTTTTTGGTTATTAACCCCTTGTTGGTCACATCATTTGCAAATATTTTCTCCCATTCTGTAGGTTGTCTTTTTGTTTTGTTGATAGTTTCCTTTCCTGTGCAAAAGCTTTTGATTAGGTCCCATTTGTTTATTTTTGCTTTTATTTCTTTTGCCTTGAGAGACTGATTAAGAAAATATTGTTATGATTTATGTCTGAGAATGTTTTGCCTGTGTTCTCTTCTACGAGTTTCATGGTGTCACGTCTTTATTTATTTATTTTAAAAATAAATTTATTTATTTTATTTTATTATTTATTTTTGGCTGCATTGGGTCTTCGTTGCTGCACGCAGGTTTTCTCTAGTTGCAGTGAGTGGGGGCTACTCTGTTGTGGTGAGCGGGCTTCTCATTGCGGTGGCTTCTCTTGTTGTGGAGCATGGGCTCTAGGCTCACGGGCTTCAGTAGTTGTGGCATGCGGGCTCTATAGCACAGGCTCAGTAGTTGTGGCGCATGGACTCAGTTGCTCCACAGCATGTGGGATCTTCCCGGACCAGGGCTCAAACCCATGTCCCCTGCATTGGCAGGCGGCTTCTTAACCACTGCACCACCAGGGAAGCCCTCATGTCTTATATTTAGATCTTTGAAACATTTTGAGTTTATTTTTGTAGATGGTGTGAGGGAATGTTCTAATTTCATTGATTTACATGTAGCTTTCCAGCTTTCCCAACACCACTTAGAGAGAGTGTCTTTTCTCCATTGTATATTCTTGCCTCCTTTATCATAAACTGTTTGATGATAGGTGCATGGGTTTGTTTCTGGGCTCTCTATTCTGTTCCATTGATCAATATGTCTGTTTTTCTGCAGGTACCATGCTGTTTTGATTACTGTAGCTTTGTAGTATAGTCTGAAGTCTGGAAGGGTTATACCTCCAGCTTTGTTCTTTTTTCCTCAGGATTGCTTTGACAATTCTGGGTCTTTTGTGATTTTTTAAATCCCGTATAAATTTTAGGATTCTTTCTTCTAGTTCTATGAAAAGGGTCATGGGTATTTTGATAGAGATTGCGTTAAATCTGTAGATTGCTTTGGGTAGTATGGCCATTTGAACAATATTAATTCTTCCAATCCAAAAGCATAGGATATCTTTCCATTTCTTGGAATCATCTTCAATTTCCTTTATCAGTGTTTTACAGTTTTCATCATATAGGTCTTTCACCTCTTTGGTTAATAAACGTAAGTTTTATCTGTACCAGGAAACAAAAAATTCATGTGACTCACTTTATTGCAATATTCTCTTTATTGCAGTGGTCTGGAACCAAACTCGCAATATCTGAGGTGTGCCTGTAGAGTTTAAGTTGGAACTTTGTTAGTCAGACTCAGAACCTACATACTGAACCCCATGATATTTTGCAGTTACTTTGCAAAAGCAGCCACCTCCTTTGCTGAAGCTGTAAGAGTGATTCTATGTGGTCTTGTTCTAAGAGGAGAGAAGTCTGGTGGGGGAGGACCATTATGGATGTAGAGAAGAGACTGAGCAGGTCATGGTGCATGAAGGCAGAAGGAGGGAGAGGGAAAAAGAAAGCAAGCTGGTGACAGTGACTGTGTGTCTTCTGAAAGCAAGATATCTTGTTAGTCTCTTTGGGGTGAAAAGATGATATAGGCCTCCAGAGTATTTGTGGCTTGGAGGTGGCACAAAACTAACTCTCAGATGATTAGGCTACAAAGCTTACATGTTGAAGAGAGGTGCTTTGGAGGTTCATCATGAAGAGATATGCATATGGTGGAAGGAATCAGAAAGGATAAGGAGGTATTTGACCTGGGTCTTTTTTTTTGGTTGCGTGGCATGTGGGATCTTAGTTCCCCAACCAGAGATCGAACCCACGCCCCCTGCAGTGGAAGCGCAGTCTTAACCACTGGACCGCCAGGGAAGTCCCCTTGACCTGGGTCTTGAAGGGAGGAGAGGATATCAGTGAATGAAGAGAGCTGAGAGGGCCTTTCCAGGAACTACAGTTGTGATGCCTAAACTTTCCTTTTTGCAATGGTCCCACATTTGAAAGATTGTGCTATCAAAGTACAATAGATTTATTAAGTAACACGTTTTCCTATTTATAATTAAAGCAATAAAGCTGTCGATTAAAGCTCCTGATCATCACTTATTAGCCAACATTTATTCAACAAAACAGGTATTTAGCACCTTCTATGTGTATAGTGCTGTGCCTGGTACTTGAAATACACTGATAGATAAGAGACTGCCCTCCTTCAAGGGACTTTCTGAGATTTCTAGTTGAAACCAAAGAAACTAGACATCTCTGTCCCATACTATCTTGGGTACATCTGTTATTAGGCCTTTTGAAATATTTGAAAAGAAAAATGATTACCATTTACTGAGAGACAGCGATCTGCCAGACACGCATTGGGCACTTTATATGTGTTTTTATTCATTCGTGTCTCCCCTCCACCTACACTCAAATGCAAGCTTCATGTTTTGTTCATTGCTGTGTCTCTAGTCTCACCGTGATGCCTGCCACACACTAAGTGCTCAACAAACACTAGTCAAAGTGACCACATGAATTAACTCGAATCTCTCAACAATCCTGCCAGGTAGTGGTGATTTGTTTTCTTTCACTGCTGAGGAATCTAGGACTCAGGGAGAGTGACTAAGTTGCTCAAGTTCACGCAACTCTCAGTGACAGGGCGGGGGTTTAAATCTTAGATCTGTCTGACTTTAAAGGTGCTCCTCTCATTCTATTCTTCTGCCAGAGAGGCCTAAAGACAGGGACACTAGGTTGGAAAACCCTGAGATGAGAAACAAATATGCAAAAGAGGGTTGGAGCAGGGGGCGTGGCCTGGGCGCAGGGTCAGAAGAGGAGTGGCATGAGGCTGCCTCACGTGTTGGGGTGGAAGGCCAGTGCGCTGGGCAGAGGACTTTGCCTGGATTGGGAAGGCACCGTCTAACGCAAATTTCCACTTGATTGGAATCATGTTTTCGAAAGATTAGCAGCAATGCATGGGGTGGTTTGGCTTTTAGAGAGATGGGAGATGAACAGGGTCATTAATTCACCCATTGAGGGAGAGGTAATCAGTAACTGAATGGAGGTGGTGACAATAGGAATGGGAAGGAAGGATGATGTCAGGGCAGACTCAAATGCCCCAATGAGGGGTCCAAGATAAAGCTCAGAGATGGATTTGCAGTGACAAGTGGGTGAGGCAGCTGGTATGAATGGTCTTCTCCCTCTTCCTAGAGTAACCTCCAGGTGGGCGGCAGCCTCTGTTTTAGGGCCACAGCTTTAAACAGTCATCTCGGCAGAGCCTATGGCTAGCCATTTCCTTTGCAAGTATTTATGGAGCTCTTAGTATGATCTGTTCACAGCCTCAGCATCAGCACTTTTTTGCACTTTGGGCTTAGGTCAATAACATGCATTAAGGCTGTACTACGGTAGAGTTTGGAGATACAATGAGAGCAGACATGTGGGACTCTATCAGGCTTCCTAGTTCAATCTATACATAACACCTCCTTTCACTTTCTTCAACTGTAAAATAGGGATAATAATTGCACCCATCTTACAGGAGTGCTATGAGGATTCAATGAGCTAACACAGGTTAAGCAAATAGAACAGTGCCTGTCATGTACAGTAGTAAGTGATTAGTATTTGCTAATATGATGTGTAAGACAAAGTCCCTCCCCTCAAGGCCATCATCGTGTAACTGTATTCATCCAGTCCAGCAAGACGCTGCAGTAACAGATATATATACAAGGGACAGAAAGAGTTATAAAGGGGAGTGATTTTTTAAAAAAATTTTTATTTAAGTATAGTTGATTTACAATGTTGTGTTAGTTTCAGGTGTACAGCAAAGTGATTCAGTTATATCTACATATCTATTTTTTTTCAGATTCTTTTCCCTTATAGCTTATTACAAAATATTGAGTATAGTTCCCTGTGCTATATAGTAGGTCCTTGTTGATTATCTATTTTATATATAGTAGTGTATATATGTTAACCCCAAACTTCTAATTTATCTCTCCCCCGCTTTCCCCTTTGGTTTTCTATGTCTGTGGGTCTATTTCTGTTTTGTACATAAGTTCATTTGTATCTTTTTTTTTAAGATTCCACATATAAGTGATATCATATGATATTTGTCTTTATCTGGCTTATTTCACTTAGTATGATAATCTCTAGGTTCATCCATTTTGCTGCAAATGGAATTATTTCATCCTTTTTTATGATTTTTCATCCTTTTATGGCTGCAAATGGAATTATTTCATCCAGTGTGTGTGTGTGTGTGTGTGTGTGTGTGTGTGTGTGTGTGTGTGTATACCACATCTTTTTCTTTTTTTATTTTAAAGAAGGGAAGGAAACTACGGCTTTATTAAGATATAATTCGCATACCCTTTTTCTTTTTGGCTGTGCCGCGGGGCATGCGAGATCTTAATTCCCTGACCAGGGATTGAACCCGTGCCCCCTACAGTGGAAGTGAGGAGTTTTAACCACTGGACTGCTAGGGAAGTCCCCCACATCTTTATCTAGTCATCTGTCGATGGACATTTAGGTTCCTTCCATGTCTTGGCTATTGTAAATAGTGCTGCAATGAATATTGGAGTGCATGTATCTTTTCGAATTATGGTTTTCTTTTTTTTTTTTAATTATTATTATTTTTTAAAAATTTTATTTATTTATTTATGGCTGTGTTGGGTCTTCGTTTCTGTGCGAGGGCTCTCTCTAGTTGTGGCAAGTGGGGGCCACTCTTCATCGTAGTACGCGGGCCTCTCACCATCACGGCCTCTCTTGTTGCGGAGCACAGGCTCCAGATGCGCAGGCTCAGCAATTGTGGCTCACGGGCCCAGCTGCTCCGCGGCATGTGGGATCTTCCCAGACCAGGGCTCGAACCCGTGTCCCCTGCATTGGCAGGCAGATTCTCAACCACTGCGCCACCAGGGAAGCCCTGAATTATGGTTTTCTCTGGATATATGCCCAGGAGTGGCATTGCAGGATCAAATGGTAACTCTATTTTTAGTTTTTTAAGGACTCTCCGTACTGTTCTCCATAGTGGCTGTATCAATTTACATTCCCACCAACAGTGTAGGAGGGTTCCCCTTTCTCCACACCCCCTCCAGCGTTTATTATTTGTAGACTTTTTGATGATGGCCATTCTGACTGATGAGGTGATAACCTCATTCCAGTTTTGATTTGCATTTCTCTAATAATTAGCAATGTTGAGCATCTTTTCATGTGCTTTTTGACCATCTGTATGTCTTCTTTGGAGAAATGTCTATTTAAATCTTCTGCCCATTTTTGAATTGCGTTGTTTGGTTTTTTTTTGATATTGAACTGCATGAGCTGTTTGTATATTTTTTAAAATATTTATTTATTTGTTTATTTTGGCTGTTAGTTGCAGCATGCAGGATCTTTTTTTTCTTAATTAATTAACTAATTTATTTTTGGCTATGTTGGGTCTTTGTTGCTGCGCGCAGTCTTTCTTCAGTTGCATTGAGCGGGGGCTACTCTCCTTGCGGTGGCTTCTCTTGTTGCAGAGCATGGGCTCTAGGCACGCGGGCTTCAGTAGTTGTGGCGCACGGGCCTAGTTGCTCCGCAGCATGTGGTATCTTCCCGGACCAGGGCTCTAAACCATGTCCCCTGAATTGGCAGGCAGATTCTTAACCACTGCACCACCAGGGAAGCCCTGTTCGTATATTTTTGAGATTAATTAAAGGAGAGTGATTCTTATGGATGCCTGTCTGTTGTTTAACCTCATCCCAACCACTGAAAGCCAAGCTCTCTTTATATCTCTCCAAACTCCTCAGCAATAAAATGACTATAACTCTTTCCAAGCTTCCATGACCCTAGGACTTCTCACAAATGTTCAGGCGTCAGAGCCCCCCATACAGTTTTGGAGTTGATCTTTATCCCCCTCCAGCTCAGCAGATCTGCAGATATTAAGTCCTGGGACAAATGAGATTATGTTCCCTTTGGAGAGAAAAAAAGACAATCTTCACCTCTCCCTGGACACAGATATTCATTTGCCCGATCACCTGCAAAGCAGATGAGCCTCTGAGATGCCCTTTTTCTTGTTCACTTAGGGGTGAAAAATTACCAGCAAAAAACCAATTAGTATCTTCTACGAGCAAGTCCCAAGCCTTCTGGAGCCAATTCTTTTACTCCATCCTCTGCACATAAGCAGCATCTGCTTTGGGATCTGGTCCTAATTGAGTCCAACCTGTGCCGTTATCATGTGTTAATTGTAGCCCCAAGAGAGAAGAGGGAGGGAGGGGGGGTGGAAGGGAAGGGGCTCTCTCCTTCCTTTGTCTCCAGCCTAGAAGAAGACAATCAAGAAAGAGGGTGGTTGGACAGAGGGGCAGAGGTCAGAGATGGAGGAACTACCTAGACGCCTGAGTGGCTGATTTACATGTGATGAAAAAGAATAAAAACGATTCTTTTTTGAGCACTTATTATGCACCAGGCCTTACTATTATTATTACTATTATTATTATTATTATTATTATTTGGCTTGCGGGATCTTAGTTCCCTGACCAGGGATCGAACCTGGGCCCCGGCCGTGAAAGCACTGAATCCTAACCACTGGACCGCCAGGGAATTCCCACCAAGCCCTATTCTAAATGCTGTATACGGATGAACGGATTAACAGATTACCACAACAAGTCTCCAAGTTAGGTATTGTTATTAGTTCTCGTTTGAAAAAATGAGGAAAATGGGGGCACTAAAAAGTTAAGTATTTTCCCAAGGCCACGCCACTGAAACGAAGGGAAGCCAAGATTTGGGCCTTGACATTCCTGCCGCTGCCTCTGTGCTTGTACCCACTGTGCTGCACCGCTTCTCCCCTCCGCTGCCCCTTGGCTGCACTTGGAGAGCTGAGTCAGCGGCACCATCGGGGCAAAGACTCAAGTGCAGGTGCTGCCGCTGAGAATCACCAAGCCTGGGTCTCCGAGGTCTCCCAGTTACCTGCTGAGAGAGCCTGGATGAGCGTCAGGCAGCGGGTGGCCCCTGGATGTAGAGCTCTGACCTGGCTGCAGAGGGGAGGTGCAGAGGAAAGAGGCGCAGTGTGTGGGGACACCCGGTCTACTGGGCAAACAGGATATGCAACGGATTGAGATAAGCAAAGGCAAGTGAATACCTGCCATTTGGGCCACGGCCTGAAACCTAAAGCCCAGACTCCCTAGTAAAGCATGAGCGGTCCCTCGCCCTGTGGCCCCTGTCAACCTCCCAGCCTCAGGTGTTTGCCTTGGATGAAGACTGAGAAGAGGAAACCCCCCTCTCCTGTCACAGCTTCTTCTCATTTCCACCCTACTGGCAAAGCCCAGCATCCCCCGGACTGCAATAGAATTGCTTGGGTTCAAATCCAGATGCCAGGCTCCAATCCTATTTCTTAGAGCACAGGGCTGCATGTTCAAATGTCCTCGGGAAATAAGGGAGGTATAATCCAATAGTGAGTGAGTGGTGCTGCCCGCCTTAACGTGAAGAGCATGCATTTTGCCTAATGGCTTTCAGGATAAAAACATTTAAAAAACACTGCTGAGTAGTGCAAGGCTCTTAGCTCCCCAGGAAGAGGAGTGATGCAAGTAGACCTAGAATTTCTCCTTTCCTGTGAATTCCTAATAGTAAGGAAGCAACACACTGTAAAGGCATGGATGGACTCCGCAGGCAGGTTACATGATTTTGATCCCAGCTCTGCTATTTAGTGCCTCTGTGACCTTGGACAAGTTATATGCCTCCCTCTGCCTCAGTGTCTTCATCTGTAAGATGGGGAGAATGGTAGGACTCACCCACTTCATGAGAGCCGCTGTAGGAGTTAAATGAGTTACATGTAAAGTGCTTAGAACAGTGTCCCGCACGCATTTAGAGCCATGTAAGTGTTAACAATTATTATTTCTATAGTGCACATTTCACAAGTTCTGGATGCTGTGGACATGTAATGACAACCTACAGTTCTGTATGCAGCCTGACAGCAAGAAGGTAATCAAGAGTTACATTTGGGCTTCCCTGGTGGCGCAGTGGTTGAGAATCTGCCTGCTAATGCAGGGGACACGAGTTCGAGCCCTGGTCTGGGAAGATCCCACATGCCACGGAGCAACTGGGCCCGTGAGCCACAACTACTGAGCCTGCGTGTCTGGAGCCTGTGCTCCGCAACAAGAGAGGTCGCGATAGTGAGAGGCACGCATACCGCGATGAAGAGTGGCCCCCACTTGCCACAACTAGAGAAAGCCCTCGCACAGAAACGAAGACCCAACACAACCAAAAATAAATAAATAAATAAATAAATTAAAAAAAAAAAAAAAAGAGTTACATTTGTCATGATATCTCTAACTTCGCAGGTTCCCTGGAGTTCACCATTATCTCACTACTTATTATTTTATGATTATTAATAAATAATTAGTAATAGTATTTATTATACAGTACAATGTTTAATAATAATAAAAGTAATTAAAAGTAATAATAGTAACAGATTACATATAGACAGAGCTTTCTGTAAGTTGGGCACCATCCTATATGTGTTCTATATGTCATCTCAGTCTTCACATTAATTCTCTGTGACAAGGACTATTATTATCTCCATTTTACAGATAAGGTCCCTGAGGTTTAGAGAAGTTAACTAATTAATTCACTTTTAAAAAGCATAAAAAATGTGCTGCCTAGATTTAATATAATCCTATGTCAATATCTGTGAATATTATGGACAAGAAATTCTGGGGATAAGAACTATTCTTTTTTTTATTTGGCCTCACTGCGCGGCTTGCAGGATCTTAGCTCCCCAACCAGGGGTTGAACCCAGGCCTAACCACTGGACTGCCAGGGAATTCCCAGAACTATTCCTTAAAAGGGAACCCTTCTAGTGCTTATTTCCAGGATTTCCAGGTAATGACCTGTTAGGCTGGGAGGAGACTGCAGGGAGTAAAAGGAAGCAGAGAAACTCAAGACTGAAGATGTACATCTTAAACTGTGCAAATGTGAACGCGGGAAAATGTGCATAGCACTTGGCATTTTATTAAGTGCTTTCTGGTTGCACCGGATCCTTTTTGAAACAAGGCATTGTGTAGCTAAATAAATAGTGATGTCACATTCTTTTTCTTGAAGAGTCCCCTGCAACAACTGTGAGATCCTTATTTTATAAATGGGGAAACTGAGACTAGGAGGGGTTAGGTGACTTGCCTAAGTTCAGTGCAGAGCCAGGATTCAAACCTATGTCTTACAGATTTCCATCTAGCAGCCTTTCCTTACACTGTGCTGCCTAAGAGTTCGCAACACTGCTGGTGCAATCGAGCCACCATATTCATGACACTGTACTAAGTGCCATGGAGGAATCAGAGAGCATCTGGACTAGCCACTCCTTATGCTTCAAATGCAGAGATAAGACACATGGGGAACTGAGTTAGTGGTAGAAGAAATGTCCCAAAGCAGTGTAATCGGAAATAAAGGGAAAGCAGTTCTCAGATGTCAAGGAAGAAGTCAGATTCTGTGCCTATAAAAGAGATTTGTGCACAAAGTATATGGAACATGCTGACCGACTAGAGGAAGCCAAAAGGGAGAGAGCCTGCGGCCCTGGTCAGCCCTCAACCCTGTCATCCAGCACCCAGCTGAACCCTCATGCGCAGAATCCTTTATGGCCACAAAATGGCTCTTCCTTTTCCTTTCGAGTTGCGAGCGTGTTTCATCGTGGTTTTGATTGAGGACTGGAGAATTTACGCCCTGCAGCCCTTCTCCCCAGCATTCTCGTCACTTAAATCGGTTGAGCCGCCTAATTACCTAAATACTTCTGGCCGAGAAGCAGGATGGGGATGTTGAGGCTGGTGTGCCTCTCCCCTCCTCCTCCTCCCCCAGCTGGGCCATCCCCATCTCAATTCCAAAGGCCCAGCAGTTTCCATTGGAGTGTAGCAGCTCCATTTCCCTCCAGTATTAATAATTATGACATTAGAAGGGTGATCTGCTGCAATTCAGCCGTTCTGTTTGCAGGCTGGTGGCTGCATATCAATGGCATGATTAGGCAAATGAAATCAGATTGACGCTGTCGTGAAATATTCACATGGCCAGAATGCATATGCTTCAATCTCATTGTTCCCATTATTAAAGCCATTTTATAATCTCATAACATTTAGACTCACACTTTGCATTTCTAATTAACTTGAGGAGTGACTTCGCTGGGAATTAATTGCAACTTGTGCATTCTTATACACACAAACTCGCGGAGCAACAAACTCCGGTTGGCAATCATGCAGTTCACCCGCAGGATGGACCCTAGGCTGACTTCTGTTCTAAACCATCCTCTCTGTCAGTTGGGAAAAGTGGCTGGGGACATTGGTTTTCATTAAAATTTGGCTACAGATTGCATGCAGGAACAGTCTGAGTGCCAGAGTCCCATTTCCCTTTGGGGGGACTTGTGTCCACCTGAATAGCCTTTCACAAAGAAGAGATTTGATGTGAGGCAGCGGTTTTCAGCCTTTTGGATTCCATGGATCAGTAATATCTTTAAAGCAATAATAATAATAATGAAGGATTTGGGATATCTAAAAAGCTGTCATATCGAGCTATTATATTGCCTTTATTGAAAATTACTTCGGGATGAAGAATGTGGTGTATCTCTCACACTTTAGTTGGTTAGTTAGCATTTGAAAATCTCGAATCAAAAGTCCATACCCTTGAAGTGGCCGCTACAAGCGCTTTAATGATCTCTATTAACATCAGAGCTTTGTTAATGCGCACAATTGGTGTCAGAAATGTTTTGTTTTTTTTTTACTGGTGAAATGAATGATGTTCAAGACATGTGGATTGGTTAGAAATATTGACGAGGCACTTTTCATGAATGAACTGCGTAGCAAGGTAGCCTACGCCCTTCAGAACAGTGCCTAGGCCCAGTATTTTGCCTGGTCTTATTTTGAGAAACTTATACAGGATCTGGCTGCCTGGCATTGATTAAAAAGTGATCTGGAAAAAAAAAAATGGTTCTGAAGAACCTAGGGGCAGGACAGGAATAAAGACGTAGACGTAGAGAATGGACTTGAGGACACGGGAAGGGGGAAGGGTAAGCTGGGACGAAGTGAGAGAGTGGCATGGATTTATAAATACTACCAAATGTAAAACAGATAGCTAGTGGGAAGCAGCAGCATAGCACAGGGAGATCAGCTCGGTGCTTTGTGACCACCTAGAGGGGTGGGATAGGGAGGGTGGGAGGGAGACGCAAGAGGGAGGGGATATGGGGATATATGTATACGTATAGCTGATTCACTTTGTTATACAGCAGCAACTAACACAACAATGTAAAGCAATTATACTCCAATAAAGATGTTTTAAAAAAAAAAGTGATTTGAGTCTACTGTGAGTGAACCTTGCTTGCAAGATGCTTGATGGAGTGACTGATTCTCAGCTGGGGACAATTTTGCACCTCCTGCCCCCGACCAGGGCCTTTACAATGTCTGGAGATACTTTTGCTGGTCACAGTTGCGTGTGTGTTTTGTGGGGAGCCATTGGCATCTTGTGGGTAGAGGCCAGAGACGCTGCTAAACATCCTGCAGTGCACAGGACAGTCCCCGTCCCCAACAGGGAATGACCCGCCCCCAAACGGCAACAGTGCCCAAAAACCCTGGAAAGGGATAGAGCTTCAACTTCATTGAGCCCACGGAGCTGGCTGTAGGACTGTTTTTGTAGCTAATTGCTAACGTTTGCATGTGTGGCAGAATTTAGTCTGTGCCTCTCTTTCACTGTAATTTAGGACCTGCTGGTGAAGTTGGAGGGAAGTTACCAATGTCTGTCAAAAAGAACCTAATAGGGACTTCCCTGGTGGCACAGTGGCTGGGAATCCGCCTGCCAGTGCAGGGGACACGGGTTCAAGCCCTGGTCCAGGAAGATCCCACATGCCGTGGAGCAACTGAGCCCGTGAGCCACAGCTACTGAGCCTGCGCTCTAGAGCCCGCGAGCCACAACTACCGAGCACGCGTACCACAACTACTGAAGCCCGGGCACCTAGAGCCCGTGCTCCGCAACAAGAGAAGCCACCGCAATGAGAAGTCCGCGCACTGCAACGAAGAGTAGCCCCCGCTCGCCGCAACTAGAGAAGCCTGCGCACAGCAACGAGGACCCAACACAGCCAAAAATAAATAAATAAATTTATGAAAAAAAAAAAAAAGAACCTAAAAATTGTGCAAGACCAAGCTGTCTTAGGTCAGTTTGACACAACAATGCAGAGTCTCGGGGTTTTTTTTTTACTTTGGAAACTTTAAATTTTGTTAATTCCTGCCTTTAAAAAGAAACAACTACCATCCACTATCACCATCACATAGTAACTGAATAAAAATCTTTAATACCAAAGACATTTCTTCCCCCCCCGCCCATCTTTTTTTTTTTGGCTGCATTGGGTCTTCGTTGCTGTGCGCAGGCTTTCTCTAGTTGCGGTGAGCGGGGGCTACTCTTCGTTGCAGTGCGCGGGCTTCTCATTGCGGTGGCTTCTCTTATTGCCGAGCATGGGCTCTAGGCGCGTGGGCTTCAGTAGTTGCAGCACGCGGGCTCAGTAGTTGCGGTGTGCATGCTCTAGGGCATGTGGACTTCAGTCGTTGTGGCATGCAGGCTCTAGAGCACAGGCTCAGTAGTTGTGGCGCATGGGCTTAGTTGCTCCACAGCATGTGGGATCTTCCCGGACCAGGGATTAAACTCGCGTCCCCTGCATTGGCAGGTGGATTCTTAACCACTGTACCACCAGGGAACACCCTTTAATACCAAAAACATTTAATAAGAATGATCCTTTAAGTAAAATATGTTCAGCTTTTTAAAAAACTCATTTTTTTCCCTCAACTCATTGCATTAGGATTTGCTCCAGTTTCCCCTCATACTGGCAAGAATGTGCCCAATTTAGAAGCAAATGTTGCTCTTTTTCTCTTTAAAGGGTATCTTGGATTCAAGGACCAGCCTAGAAAAGGGAACATCTTTCCCAGAGAAGATTGAGAAAATCTTCAGGCAGCCAGGCCACTGGGACATCCTTCCTTCACAGGGCTGAAAATCCACAAATGGTACACCCCTCCCCCAAACAAAACAAAACAAAACCCAAGTAGCATGACTCCCATTCTACAGAGGAGAAAACACGCTTCAGCGACTTGTCCGAAGTCATATGGCTAATATGTTCTCCAGTATCTGAGCCCAGATCTCCCTGCCTCTAAGATCTTAGAAAGGAAACATCTCTGCCAGGATGTGGCCTAAGGACTGTGAGTGTGTTTCCTCTCAGTGTCTGATGGATCATAGGATTCAATGTTCTCTGGTGGATCACCTGGTCCAGAGATTCCCAATCTTAAACATGATAGATCCGTGAACCTTTTAAAGATAATTATATACTTTGATTTTTTCCAAGGAAAAATATTTTTTAAAAAAAACCCCAAAACCTGACACTACTAATACCATTTCAGCAAAGAAAGGATATTTTAATGCTAGGAGAATAGAAAGGAAATAATTCATTCCTTCATTCATTCAACAAATATTTATCAAGTGCCCATTACATACAGGTATTCTGGGTGTTGGTGAAAAAACAGAGAATGAGAATATCAAAGTCCTTGTCCTTTTGGATCTGACGTTGCAATAACAATCTCCGTTCTTTAAGTGAAATAAATTTAACTCTATGAAAGATTCTTCCGGTGTTCTTATTGTTCTCTTTTCATCTCAATTAGTAAAATCCTTGTGTGGCAGCACTGGTCCACAGACCAGCATTTGGGAATTCTGCATCTAATGCATTTGTCTGTTTCCAGGGACAGAGCCCTGAAGTTACTTCATATGGAAGAAAATCAGATCAAAATTTAGATGCTGTCTGGATTCTCACAGGGCTCAAATGGGAAATGGGGCATGGCCTTGTACACCACTGGGTGGCATGAGCCAGGTTTCCGTGAGTGCAACTTCTGACGCTTTGGTTTTATCGGTAAAGTGGCGATGTCCAGCTCACTTTGCCTGCTTTTTCTGCACCCACGGATAACTCTGGAAACCCTCCAAAGCATTCCAAGCACCTTTGCGTCTCCCAGTTCACTGAAGCTCATTAACAGCCCTGGGAAGCTCAGTTCATTTCCCAAACAGGGAAACCGAGCCCCAGCAAGAGGTCACCTGGCAAGGCAGAGATGGCTTTAGGACCAATCCCGGCTCTTCCGCTTTTCATCCATGGATCTACTCACGGGACAAGTCAGAGTTATCTCTGTTCAGAATAGAAAAGGCCAGAAGCATCTCCAGGCCTCTGTACCAACAGCCTTGTTTGTTTCTTTCCCTCGATTGTTTGGGTTCTACCTCTTCCAAATCACCCTTCCCACTCGGCCTGAAGCAGTGACCTAGGAGTTCAGGGTAACGGGTTCGCATGGCTAGTATCTCTTACTTGCTGAGCTATCCAGCAGGCTTGGAAATGGCAATAAAATTACTCAAATACTGGGACAACCCTGGTGGTGCAGAGGATAAGACTCCACGCTCCCAATGCAGGGGGCCTGGGTTCAATCCCTGGTCAGGGAACTAGATCCCACATGCATGCCACAACTAAGGAGCTGGTGAGCTGCAACTAAGGAGCCCTCCTGCCGCAACTAAGAGCGCAACCAGATAAAATTTTTTGTTTGTTTTTTGTGTTTTTTTTTAAAAATATTTATTTATTTATTTGGCTGCATCGGGTCTTAGTTATGGCATGTGGGCTCTTTCATTGCAGCGCGGGCTCTCTAGTTGTGGTGCACAGGCTCAGTAGTTGCAGCGTGTGGGCTCCAGAACATGTGGGCTCTCTAGTTGTGGCGCGCAGGCTCTAGAGTGCACGGGCTTAGTTACCCCATGGCAAGTGCGATCTCAGTTCCCCAACCAGAGTTTGAACCCGTGTCCCCTGCATTGGAAGGCAGATTCTTTTTTTTTTTTTTTTTTAATTAGTTAATTAATTTATTTTTGGCTGTGTTGGGTCTTTGTTTCTGTGAGGGCTTTCTCTAGTTGCGGCAAGCGGGGGCCACTCTTCATCGCAGTGCGTGGGCCTCTCACTATCGCGGCCTCTCTTGTTGCGGAGCACAGACTCCAGACGCGCAGGCTCAGTAGTTGTGGCTCACGGGCCCAGTTGCTCCATGGCATGTGGGATCTTCCCAGACCAGGGCTCGAACCCGTGTCCCCTGCATTGGCAGGCAGATTCTCAACCACTGCGCCACCAGGGAAGCCCGAAGGCAGATTCTTAATCACTGGACCACCAGGGAAGTCCCAGTAAATAAATATTAAAAAAAAAAAAGACTCAAACACTGAAAAAGTGTCCCTGCAAGAGGGCACAGTGAAGAGGTAGGAGCAAAGGGGGAGAAGCAGGCCTGAAAGTCTGAGGCTGGAAGGCTGTTCAAGGAGCTCCCCAGGCCACCAAAATCCTCAAGGTGAAAATGAGAAGGCCGGGATCCTTGCCAAGCTTGACAGTTGGAAAATAAACACTGAGCTTCCCCTACTCTGTGTGAGCTTGGTTAGGTTTGCTTTAGAGAAAGGAAAGTCTGGCTGGGATCTTTAAGCAGCATCCTGTCTCTCCTCTGGCCTCCAGGCAGGCCTGCGTTTGCACCAGTCCTGGTGAGTGCCATTGGACTGCACTCCCCTCCCTCCAGGCAGGGCTGTGCAAGCCCTCAGCCCTCCATCCAAACTCCTGCTCTTCCCAGCCATCTTCCATGGAAGCTTCCTTGGCTGATGAGAGTGTGGGCCTTCACAGGTCTAACCTTGTTAATGCTCATTCTACTTTCTTCTTTAACTATGGAATTCATTCTCAGTCACTGGTGCTATTGCCACAGAGAAGGGTGACCGGGTGACCGTACAAAACAGTGCCTGATACCAAGATCTTTCTGTTTGGTGCTGAGAAGTGTGAAGGAATTTTCTGAGGGAGATGCATCTCTTTTTATTTTGTTCTTTAGGCAAAGGCTAAAAATGAATTCGTGGTTCCTGAGCCCGTAACAACTGCAAACAAAATGAAGAATACCAGGAAGCATGGTTGGGATGGGAGCAACCTCCTTGGAATGAATGCTTGGCCATGGATGATCTTCAACATGCACGACCAAGAGGTGATGTTTTTTTGTAGAATATTTTATTATTTTTAATTGAAATATAACTGACATGTAACATTATATTAGTTCAGGTGTACAACATAATGATTCCATATTTGTATATATTTGCAAAATGATCACCACAAGAGGTCTAGTTAACATCCATTAGCACACATAGTAACAAATTGTTTTTCTTTTGATGAGAACTTTATTTATTTATTTATTTATTTATTTATGGCTGTGTTGGGTCTTCGTTTCTGTGCGAGGGCTTTCTCCAGTTGCGGCAAGTGGGGGCCACTCTTCATCGCGGTGCGCGGGCCTCTCACTGTCGCGGCCTCTCTTGTTGCGGAGCACAGGCTCCAGACGCGCAGGCTCAGTAGTTGTGGCTCACGGGCCTAGTTACTCGGCATGTGGGATCTTCCCAGACCAGGGCTCGAACCCGTGTCCCCTGCATTGGCAGGCAGACTCTCAACCACTGCGCCACCAGGGAAGCCCTGATGAGAACTTCTAAGATCTACTCTCTTAGTAACTTTCAAATATACAAAACAATGTTATTAACTATAGACACCATGCTGAAGAGGTCACCTTTTATATATAGCATTTATTATGCTATTTAATATATATGTCCAAACATGTGACGAGCTTAGTTTCTGCTGTCAATAAGTGTTGGATCAATTACTTAATCAATGAGTGAATACAATATGTTTTTCTATCCAGCATTATTCAGACCACATGTGGAATATTATGTTCAATTCAAGGCAGGCTCTGTTTTAAAGTTCAGAGGTCCATAGTGGTGAGATGTCTAAAAAATGATGTGTTACAAGGAGCAGTGCAGGTTCTGGGAAAGAGAATACTCAGAGAAAACAGTAGAGCTTTGGAATTTTTGTTTGTTTGTTTAATATTGGAAAGGCTTCTCTGTAGCAGTGAGTTTTCTCCTATGTGATTCTGTTGGTCAGAACAGGGACCAGTAGTACAGGTGACATGGAAGTAAATTGAGTCTTCATAAGAGGGAGTCATCGAACTGTCTCGGATCTTCTAGGTGGGAGGCCTACTTTGGGTGGAGGTTGGACAAAATATCTGGTAATGCCCTTTCCTGTTATAAAATTATACTACATATATGTATATATGTGTGTAGCATATGGGTCTCCTCCTGTACCCAGACATAGGTTTTTGTTTGTTTATTTTTATGAACGGGTAAATGTAGGTAAGACCATTTACTCTCTGAAAGTACACTATTTAAAGGAATGTGAATATGGTCATACGTAGATATGCATGTAAAGACTCAGAAGCACATAACAGTGTTTCCTAATTTTTATTAAACACCATGTGCTGGACTCACTAACCACTTTCCACGCACTGTCTCATTTAAAGCTCCCAACCATCCTGTGAGGAGGTGGGACCATTTATTTATGTCCCCATTTTACAGATGGGACAAAGACTCTGTGAGGTCCCAGATAACATACCCAAGGGCACACAACCAGGTAGACCTGGGTTGAACATCCAGGAGTGTCTGATAATCAGCCTCATAAAAGAGGATCTGTGATCTGTATTTAAACACAGACACACATTCTGAGACTGTGCATTTATTACAGAGACCACATACATACCTGCTGTTGTCCGATTTAGTCATTGGCTCATGGGACAGTGGGACTGCAGAGTGGGTGGTGTAGCTTCTCTTCTGAGTGATGGGCTCTCCCCACCTCCTTCAGGATCTGCTTACCTCAACTTCAAGGAGTCCAAAGGCCCATGGCCAGGCTGGCCAGGCTGGGCCATGATGTTGGTCTGGGGTTTCCCTGCCATGGCCCATCACAGAATAGAAATAACCTCAGGTTTCTTTAGTTGAAGCAAATGAAGCTTTCTGTGCCTTATTTCATTTTGGTTTTTGTGCGTTTTGTGTGCATATGTGCATATACACGTGGGTTCTTGTTTTTATTTTCCTAATGGACGAAGTTGGCATGGGAGAAGCTGAGCTCTCTGCAGCAGGCAGAAGCCTCCCAATGAATGAGGATGGTTAAATGAAAGGAGATGCTTTTCATAATTTGTCTCAAACAATCACTTAATGGGCGCAGGAAATTTCTGCGAAATGGGTGAATAGCATAGGTCCATTTTATCAGCCCCTTAATGAAGTAAAGCCCGCTGGCTTTTAAGACCCAGGCAGCAAACAAAAAGTGGTCTTTATCCTCACACACCAAATCTGTGCGTCAGTAAAGTGCAGGCCCTGACAGGAATTTCAATTATTTAATCAAAAAGAAAATGAAAGAGGTCTTAAGTGTTGTGATTCGAAGACAGCCTTTTCATAGACCAATCTAGTGTGTGCTCACATTGAATATGAAGCAAAATGGGAAGGAAATTAAGGCAGCTTCGGCTTAAATCATGTGATTGCAAATAGTAAATTAGTTTCTCGATGTTTTCATTTAAGTGTTTAAGTGGAAGGTTTTATTCCTAATGTAGTGTAGTGACACAGAAGAGAACCCTCGCCGACTCCAGCTTCGCCGTCCTCGTTTGGTGATGCATTTACGCTGGAGCGGGAGAGGGGGGAAGGGAGACTAAGATGGAGAGAGAAGGGGAAGGGGGCCTCAGTCACGCTGAGATGCTTTTGTTTCAAATTGCTACCGAAGTAGCTTTCACAGCAAACTCATTAATCGAGCAGATGAGTAACGTCTGTTGAAAATGTACTAAGCGAAATGCATTTAATTTGGAAGGGAAATCAGGAACTGCATTAGTCAGAGCATTTAAATGGCAACATTATCCATTCGCCTGTTGTTTTGTTTGATGCGGGCTCGCTGAGTTTGTTCTTAAGGGATAAGGGTTGGTAAAACTGGTCGGCATTGAACTTCAGAGAAAACATGCCCCTCTGGCTTTCAAAGGCTTCTGGGTGGTTTTGCTGGGGCTCAAACGAGAGCCTGCTGTTGGGATGGGCGAGGATGTCACAGGAATCTCTCGGGGAAAGTACTAATTGGGTTGGACTGAGTTGACCTCTGGCTGATGCAACAAGTAGCTGGAGGTCATTTCTGTACAAATGAGCATCCCTTTGTGTTTGTAATTAGCTTTGATTATTTGGCTGGGGGCTTTCGGCGGTGCGGGAGATCAGGCTCTGGGTTCACTCCAGAGAACAACAGTGAGTGGACTTTTAATATCAAATTAGGCACTAGGGCTTGGCATCTCTGAGGGTTAGACTTGCCAGCATCCCTCCTGCAGCCCACAGTGAGAGGAGTATGACGGTGAATGTGTCTTTAACTGGCACTGTCTTGGCTCTGCTAGGATTACTGACCCTCGTGTATGTTTCAGTTTCATTCATCCAAAGTCCCACCTCCTCCATGCAGTATTCCTTGCCTACCTCAGGCCAAGAGATCTTTTTTTTCTCTAGACTCCTAGAAAGCTTTTGGTCTATGTTTCTGTGATGCTTTCTGGACACTTGATACTGAGCATACACTAACTTACCGTTGCCCAACTTTCTTTTTATGGTTGAATGGTATTTTTGCTCTTTCTTTTTATTATGGAAATTTTCAACAAATAGAAAAACAAAGAAAATAGTATAAGTAACTTCCATGTACTGATCACTAAATTTTAACAATTATTAACCTCTTGTCATATTTACTTCATCCCCCCTGACCCAGCCCCTGCGATTTACTTACATTTCTCCATTATTCTAAAAGTATTTTTTATGATTGGTGCGTTCAAAGCAGGATCTAATCAAGGACCACACATAATGTTTGATTTTGTGTCTTAAGTCTCCAGTCCTCACTTTATTTTTATTTTCCTTGTGGCATTGCCTTTTTGAATGAAATGGGCAATTGTCCCATGGAATGCTGGATCTCCTGGATTTCTCTCACTGCTTCTATGCAGTATAGTTTAGCTTGCTTTTGTATCCTTCGTATTTTCTGTAACTTAAAGTTGGATCCAAGCCTGACTGGATTCAGGTTAAACATTTGGCAGGAATACTTTACAGGCGATGATGTGTGCTTCATGTAGCATCACAACAAGGGCACGTGTAATGTCTGGTTGTCCCACCATTAGGGGTGCTAAGATCGATCATTGGGTTGAAATGTTGACAGCCTGATGGCACTATATAAAGTTACATTTCCTTGTTCGTAAACAGCAAGTAATCTGAAGGGTATTACTTTGGTGCCATTAACAAAACCCAGTTTCCTTATTTCACAGCAAGTGAGAGCCAAGGATGTGCATTAGAGTTTCCTGTTTTCTGCAGCACCTCGTAGGAAGAGATGTAGTAATATTAAAAAATACTGGTTGAAGGTATGAATGAACGAATGGATGGACACACGAGGTTCTGAGTGAATAAAGTGAAAAACTTAACATAACGAGAAATTCTGCAAACCCACCTGTGACTGATACGCTAGTTAAAGGGTTCAACACCTTTGGGGGTCACGAAACACTAACACTTCACTGGATGTGGAGAGCCTCAGGTTTTCTAGCCTCAGCTCTGCCAACAATTTGCTGTGTGACTTTGGGCAAATCACTTACCTTCTCTGGAATTTATTTGTACAACCAGGAATACAAAAAGGAAAAATCTCTAAGGTTCTACCAGCCTTAGAATTCTAGGACTCTCAAAAAGACAAAGAACTATTTGGACCAGGTGGTTGGAGGCTGCAGATCTGAACCCACTTGAATCTGCAAACCCCCATCCGCTTCCTGTGCTATAGGTTTGTGGTATTTAATAAGCAACCACCTTCCCCATAGCTTGTTATCTCATAACCAGCCATTCCAATTCCACTGCCACATAGGATCTCTGCCCCATTTGATATTGAATTGGAAAAGTGACCAGGGATTGACTGGCTTTCATGCCATTTTGTAACCAATGGAAAACACTTGCTTCTTTCCTGAGCAAAGTAAAATCTTCCAGGCTTGATCGTCTGAGTGGCTATTTCACCTATGCACTTATTTATTTATTCACTTGTTCAGTCAGTCAATATTTGAGGCCTTACCATGTGCCAGACATTGAACTAGATAGATGCCTAGGGTATAATTGGTCCTCCTTACTGTAGAGTTTACAGTTGAGAGAGGGATACAAATGATTAAAGAGGAAGTTGCAATGTAGTGAGAAAACTATGATGATGTCAGAAGTGTGTGGTAGCACAAGCGCAGGGCACTTAATACCCCTGGGGGCATTAGGGAAGGCTTCCGGCAGGAAGTGATTTGTTTTAGCTGAAAACTGTATAGGAGTAAAAGCCAGCGCTGGAGTGAGAGATGGCAAGAGCAGTAAATGTTCCTGGCAGAGAGGGTAGCATAACATACTGCCAAAGGATTTTAAGCATGGAATAACAATCAGATTTGTACTTTTGAATCATCACATTGGCTAGTGAAGAAAAGATTGGAGGGAGTGACAAAAGAGGGACACAGAGACCATTAGCATTTAAGATCATGCCGTTACCATGAGGTTTGAAAGTCTTAAAAGCAGATCATGTTGTATTTATATTTGTAACTTCTAAGCTACTACTATCATGCCTGACATCCATAGAAAGTGACTAATAAATATTTGTTGAATTAATGTTAACTGAATGGCTGAATGGACTTACATCTGGACACACGGATAACTTACCTTCTGGACTTTCTAGTATCTTTCTTCTAATTCTTCACGCATAGGGATTTGAGATAAAAATTTCCTAAAATGTTATCATCCACAGTTAGAGCTCTGCTCAGAAAACCTTCTTTGGCCCCTACCCTCACCCCACTGGGCTCCAAATTGAGAACAAAGTCTTCTATCTTGCAAAGCACTCATTAATAAGCCCCTAACCACATTTCCAAATACTACTCAGAGTCTCTACTCTAGTTATGCTAATCACAGTATCCTGCAAATACGCTCTGTGCTATCCCACCTGTGAGTGCTTGTACGTGCCCTTCTCCTTTGCTGGAACAGTTTCATCATCTCCACGCCACCTGACCAATCCTGGATGGTCCAGCTCCAGTCCTGTGTCTTGCATGAAGCCTTCACTCATGCATTATATTTGATAGATGATTTAAATAACATTTTATAGAAATTACAGTAATAATAGTGGTTGATTTATTTACATTATAAGTCAAAATGAGGTTTAGTGGAAACAGCCCAGTCTTTGAACCTGTGCAAGCCTGGGTTTGAATACCTCTTCTGCCATTTACCAGATGCCTGGTCTTGTAAGTCCTCTCTCTGAGCTTCAGTTTCTTGAAATATAAAACTAAGCTAATTATCTTTACTTTGCTGTATAAATTGGAGAGAATATATTAAAGCATGTAATACAATGCCAATCACAGAGTAAATGCTAGAAGCTATTATCCTTAATAATAATCAACATTTTCATCCTGCTTGACAGTTTTGAAAGATCTTTTGCATATTGTCCTCATAAAATAGTCCTACAATAGTCCTCTGAGGTAGGTAACATTATCTCCACTTTGCAGATAGAGTAACTAAGGCTTTCAAGGGTTAAGTGACCTAGTAAACACAAGAGTATTATCCTTAGATCAGTTGCATGAGAATCACCTGGGGCTCTCTGATGTGCTACAGAAAAAAGTATAGACTGATACTATCTTTATGGGGTACAATTTGGCAAAGCCAGTGAGAATTACAAACTTGATCCAGCAATTTATCATCTAAGAATTCCTATAGACATACTTGCCTATTTGCAAAATAATATATGTGTATGGTTATTTATTGCAGCATTGTTTGTAATAGCAAGAGATTGGAAACATCCTAAATATCTTATTATCATCGAAGGGGACTAGTTAAATAAAATCATGGTCGTCCATAAATGTTATAATGTGCAACCAAAAAAAAGTTAAGTAAAAAACCAAAATGCAAAAGAATTTGTATAAAAAGAGAAAGGATGTGTGTATGTGAGAGGAAAAAAAAATATATTACATAATATTTATATTTCACTTATACATTTATTTATTTATTCACAATATATATTATGTATTGGGTGGCTGGAAGAGTGGGATGGGAAAATTTTTCACTTTGTAACTTTTATGATTTTTCACTTTGCATTATTTGAATATATTTCCTATAGAAAAAAATGATATGTAATCTAGTTGGAAAAACAGAACCTGACCATAAAAAGAGATAAAACATATCAATGTAGTATTTAGCCTATTCCAAAAGCTCAGTGAGTAGAATATCTGCTAATTCCATGATGATTAAATACTGTGGACAGGAGTGGTTTTCTGAGGGAAAAGGGTATGAACTGGATCTAGATTTGGATAGAAATTATCTACGTAGATGGGAGGTGATAAGGATGATCCTTCCCGAAAGAAGATAGATGAAAGCAATTTTTAATAATCAAGTTTTGTGAGGCTAAGACCTCAGAGTGCAAAGTGGAGGCTCTGTTTTAGTTTAGTTTTGAAGAGATTTCCCTACATTTGCCAGTCCATATTTCTTCCCCCCCCAAAAATCACATGGTATTTTTTTAAAAAGCACATGGTATTACCACACCATCTTGAGGGGCTGCCCACATTCCAGCCAATAAGGAGGGCTCTGGTAACCTGCACTAAATTGTTCTCTTACCTGGTAACTGTCAAATAATACTGCAGTCAATTATAGAAATATTTTCGTGTCAATTTGGGGGGATTCCAATACTGGAAAATATTAAAGACACAGAAGATAAAATTAAATCCGTGGCCTAAAAGTGGAGGCAAGATATATACGTATGAGAAAAAGCCTTCAAATGCACACTCACATATTTATAAGGTACATGTTCAATAAATGTTTGCAGATGTAAACTGAATAAATCACAGAGCTCTTGGCTTCACTGTCTCCCAATATAATTTTCTCCCCTAGTTACAATTGAGCCTGCATCATCTCAGTGATGAAAATATTTTGCTAATTAAGTAAAATGCACAGAGAATCTCTTGGTTGGTTGTTTGTTTTGCATGTTTTTAGTTTCATGTGTTGAGGTGTGTGTGTATTTCAAGAGGAAATAAGGCTTACACTTCTCTGAAATTTCTTTGTTTCCTGCACTTCTCTACCCTATCTCTCCAAACCACCTCACAGGGAGCCTAGCCAAGGTAAGGTACCTGGTAGACACTCCGTAAGTAGTCTTTGTATGATTGGTTCTCCCCACCCTCCACCAGAAGAAAATAGACCTGATGTGGATATCATTTTCTAATTTAATGTTTCGAACCCTGTCTGGGGGAAAGTAGGAACATGAATAGCGCAGCCATCCAATAAGAAGGTGTCATCTTTCTTAAAATCATCTTCAAGGTATCTTCTAGAGCTAAATAGCTATTCCCCATTTGTATCCAGGAGACCACTCCCTCATAGCTCGTAGTCATCACCACCTTCCCAATACATTCTTTTTTTTTTTTTTCTTGACAAGACACTCTTTCTAGGATTATATAAGCCTGCTTTTGTGTAGCGACACGGTGTTGGATTCATTATTCATATGTCCGTGGTAGCCCTAGGGTTCCAGTATTGATCATTTGGCCTTGCTTTTATCACCACCAGCATCACCACTACCACCATCTCCATCACCACCTCCATCAGCACTACCGTCACCATAACCACCACCACTTCCACTATCACCACCATCATCACCAGTAGCAGGGCCACTTATTAAGCATTAGCTGTGTGCCAGGCACTGAGCAAAATGCATTACCTTTTAAAAATTGAGGTACAGGAATTCCCTGGCAGTCCTGTGGTTAGGACTTGGCGTTTTCACTGCTAGGGCCCCAGTTCCATCCCTGGTCGGTGAACTAAAATCCCACAAGCCACACGCAGCAGCGCAGCCTAAATAAATAAATAAATAAAATTGAGACATAATTGACATATATCCATTACCTTAAATTCTCTCCAAAACTACCCTATGAGATGCAAATATTGTCCCCATTTTACAATTGAGAACAATAGAGCTTAGAGGGATTAAACAAAATTTCCACGGCCATACAGCCAGTATGCAGCAGTGATGGAGCCAGATCTCTAATCTCAGTCTGTTTGACTCTAAACCCTGTTCTATCTTCAACTGGTTATGTATACTGCCCTCATCATCTTGAAGTGTACATATATGTGTGTGTGTGTGTGTGTGTGTGTGTGTGTGTTCATATTCCAAAGTTAAAACTTTAAAACATCCTTTCTGGTTCTAGTTATTACAGGTCATGGTATGAATTTATAAATCCTCCAATGAGAAGAATTGGGGAGATTGTACTCTTAAATCAAGGGCGATAGTTTCAAGTTCCATTCCAGATGAGAAATAAGCAGCATCTATTATTGCTTTAGTTGTCTATTTTTCAAAGATAATGTGGTTGGAATGAACAGAGTATGGACACTGGGGTCAGATAAACCTGAGTTCAAATCCTAGCGTACAAAGCTGAATGATCTTGAGCTCCTGACTCTACCTAAGTGATCTTCTGTTTCTTTGTATGTAATAAGGAAGAGTTGTGATACTCAAGTGAGAAGGCAGAGCAAAATATATGATGTATAATATAAATGCAAGAAATTCACCTCATTATCCATAGTGCCATCATTGAAATTGCTAAAAAACATTCTTCAAAGACATTCCTTAAGTGATTAAATCGATATTATTCTTAATTTATGGATGAGAGTGAGGTGTGTGATCAACTTTGAAATCACGTATAGTTTATATGAAAATAAAGACTTGCAGAACTTTTACTAAGGAATAAAAGTTTCATGTCCCTTATAGGCAAATATCAATTAAAAACAACTATGTAGGGGCTTCCCTGGTGGCGCAGTGGTTGAGAGTCTGCCTGCCAATGCAGGGGATGCGGGTTCGAGCCCTGGTCTGGGAAGATCCCACATACCGCGGAGCAACTGGGCCCGTGGGCCACAACTACTGAGCCTGCGCGTCTGGAGCCTGCGCGTCTGGAGCCTGTGCTCCGCAACGGGAGAGGCCGCGACAGTGAGAGGCCCACGCACCGCGATGAAGAGTGGCCCCTGCTTGCCGCAACTGGAGAAAGCCCTCGCACAGAAACGAAGATCCAACACAGCCAAAAATAAATAAATAAATAAATAATAAAAATAAAGGAATTCCTTTAAAAAAAAAAAAAAAAAACTATGTACTAATTTGGGTCCAGTAACTTATGGAGAAATGCTAAAATCATAATAAAATAATGTAGTGAATTTTGATTTGAACATTTTGGGGTTGAAGTAAAATAATTCTTTTTTCTTTTATATTTTAATTTTAAAGTGACTTTTGAATAAATATTATATTCATATGATTCTTACTCAAAAGATACAAAAGGGCATTTAGGGAAAAACCTGCTTCCCATCAAGTCCCCAGGACTTCAGTCCCTAAAGGCAACTAATGCTATGAGTTTCTTTTGTATCTTTCCAGAGGTATATATAGAATATGTAATCAAATTTGTGTAGTTTCCCCCATCCTTCCCCCTTTAAAACAAATGTTAGCATACTTTGCTCTTTTCACTTAAAAGTACATCCTAGAGTTCCTTTTGTTCTGGGTTTGTGTAATTTAGCCATGATGTGCAAATCATATCTGTTGGATAAATTACGATGTGCATTTGTAATTTTGATATATAGTACCAAATTGTTCTCAATAGAGATTGTACAAATTTGCATTCTTTGCATCAATATATGAGAGTGATTCTTTCCCCCACAGCTTTGCCAACAGAGTGGGCAATTAGATATAAAAAATGTTTTATTTGACAGGTTAATGATGTCTCAGTGTAATCTTTTATTAGTCTTATTTTTAGTATTATTGTTAGCATCTTTTAAAATGGTTAACAGACATTTATTTATTTATATTTTCTTTTTGGTGAACTCTTTCAATCCTTTGCCCATTTTTAAATTGTACTCTTAATTTTTTTTTTTATTGATTTGTAGGAACTTTTTAAATTTATTTATTTATTTTTGACTGTGTTGGGCCTTCGTTTCTGTGCGAGGGCTTTCTCTAGTTGCGGCGAGCGGGGGCCACTCTTCATTGCGGTGTGCGGGCCTCTCACTATTGCGGCCTCTCTTGTTGTGCAGCACAGGCTCCAGACGCGCAGGCTCAGTAATTGTGGCTCACGGGCCTAGTTGCTCCGCGGCATGTGGGATCTTCCCAGACCAGGGCTCGAACCCGTGTGCCCTGCATTGGCAGGCGGATTCTCAACCACTGCGCCACCAGGGAAGCCCGGAACTTTTTATATATAAGTAATTATCCTTGTGTCTGGGATATGAGTTGCAAATACTTTCTCCCAGTTTATTGTTTGTCTTTTTCCTTTGCTTATGATAACTTTTGCCATGCAGAATTTTTAAAAATTAGTTAATTTTTTAATCAATGTTTTCTTCTCTGACTTCCAGGTTTTTATGTTATACACAGATTATCTACCATCTTGGTCATTGTAAGACAAATTCAATATTATTCTCTTATAGTGACAACATTTGTACCTCCCATTTTTTTGGTCCACTAACTTGATTGCATTACCAATGAGAGTTTACAAATAAATATCAATCTGTTTCATGAACAGTATTCTCAAACAAAATATAAACGGTCCAGCATTTTAACAAAACATACCAAATATTTAGTTCCATGTACATAGTCCTTTTGGGAAATGTTTACAAATTTCTATACCCAATAATAGAGTTTGAAAGGGTCTTACTGTCTCTAACATTAGAAATTCACATTGTATTATGGTAGCAACTCATGAACCTTTATTTTTAAAACTATGCATTACTAATTTTGTATTGTTTAAAGTACATTGTGCTAGTAGGTGCTAAATTTAAAATCTGACATAGAATTTGAATGGTTTGGAATGGGAGAAAAGAATACTTAAAAGGCATTTTGTTAGCTTATTGGGTTTTTTCCTCTGGTAATACACTTGGCTACTCTTCTGGGGACTCAGTGAGGAAATGGTGGAATACTAATAAGAAACCTATTCAAACCTCATTCTTATTCTACTATATGCCTCTTAGAGTATTAAGAAATGATAGGTAATCTCTCATATTTCAAACCTTTAACTTCAGAGGTTTTTTTTCTGTCACTTTTTGAAGCATGTTTTGAATTGAGATGCCAAAGGCAGCATAGAAAACTTCAAGAAAGAAATAAAATGAAAGTTTTAAACTCTTCAGACTGACCTTGTCCTGAATGAGCAAACTGGATAGAGTTAGTCTTCCTTATGTTAGGAATACTGTGATTTGAATACCCTGTCCTTGAATGTGTTCTCATAGAATTCACATCCTATTTTCAGTGTAAAAGCATTATTTGAAGATGCATTTGCGGGAAGCATTCAGTGACTCCTGTTCTTTTTCTAGGCATGTCATCCACTTTGGTAGTGCTTAAAATAAAGTACTCAGATAGAAGGTAAGTTGAAACAGACAACAAGCAATATAATACAAAATGTTATGAGTAAAGTGTGTTACTCAGATCCTTCTAAAATACCTTTCTCCCTTTATTTTGAAGGCCACGGTATAGGCACCTTGGCTAATGGAATCAGTCTCTTCCTTTGATCATCAATAGGGTTATCTTTTCGGGAAACTAAGTCCCAGCTCAGATGACAGTTTTAGATGAGGCTGACATGAAAGAGAGAAGGACTGTTTAATTATCAGTTCCCTGAAAAACATGTATTTTCTCTCTTTAAATTAATAATTCTTCATCTGAAACCATAAACAGGAGCTCGATCAGGTCTTGTGGGTTGGGTGGTGGAAAATTTATTTGATCCTTAACTTTTGCTCAGAGCAGTGAACAGGATCTGATTTTACGCGTCTGCCTGGCATACGGTTATAGCCTGCTGGCTCCAGGTGATCAATTTCAGTCAAATGAGAATGAAAAATAAATGTAATGTGAGTACATTTATTTAATCTCCTAAGGCTTGGGGAAAGCTTGCGAAGACGGGTAGTGAGTACCCTGGAAGATAGTAGATGCTCAGTGAATGTTCACAATAATAGAATATAGTGGATAGATGAAGGGCAAGTATTGAGAATGTGCTAGGCTGGCTTCAGCAACTGCTTTCCATTTTAAAAAAATTTACTTATTTATTTTTGGCTGCATTGGGTCTTCTTGCTGCACGTGGTCTTTCTCTAGTTGCGGTGAGCGGGGGCTACTCTTCATTGCAGTGTGCGTGCTTCTCATTGCGGTGGCTTCTCTTGTTGCGGAGCACGGGCTCTAGGTGTGTGGGCTCAGTAGTTGTGGCTCGTGGGCTCTAGGCCCGGGGGCTCAGTAGTTGTGGCTCACGGGCTCTAGAACGCAGGCTGAGCAGCTGTGGCACACGGGCTTAGTTGCTCCGCGGCATGTGGGATCTTCCCAGACCAGGGCTCAAACCCGTGTCCCCTGCATTGACAGTTGGATTCTTAACCACTGTGCCACCAGGAAAGTCCCTGCTTTCCATTTTCTATGTGTGTCTACCTACATTGGAAAAGGGTAAAAGGAATTATGGCAATTTACTAGACACGTGCTGTCCAATAGGTAACCGTTTGCCATATGTGGTTATTGAGCGCTTGAAATGTGGCTAGTCAGAACTCCTGAACTGAGATGTGCAGTAAGTGTAAAATACACAGTGGATTTTGAAGATTTAGTATAAAAAAAGGAATGCAAAAAAAAAAATCTCAATGATACTTATATTGATTATATGTTGAATAATAATATTTTTGATATATTGGGGTTAAGTGAAATACATTACTATTTCACCTGTTTCTTCCTACTTTTTAAATGTGACTAGTAGAAAAATTTAAATAACTTATGTGGCTCGCTTTATATTTTTATTAGACATCGTTGGTCTAGACTTTAGAGATAATCTAGGCAATGAAATATTTCTGCTTTTAAGGGGCAAACTGTTTGCAAGCTATATAAAAATATGACATTTACTCCTTACCTGGGCTGGCGGGAGTGGAGGGAAGAGGGAGGCCTGTTGGCTCTGGAATGCCTCTTCCTTTTACCCTAAGACTTACCCGAATTGAATCTCAAGACGGGGCTGGGCACCTTGGGGGCCTCCTTCACCCCACCGGGGAAGAAGGATGGGCCAGGCCAGAGCTCCAGCATCATAGAGAAACTTGCCAGCTTTCTTCACCTCGAGATTTCCCCGAGGGTCTGGGCCGTAAGTCTTAGAGGAATGTGAAGCCGGGACCCGAAAGGAACTTCTCCAGGACAAGCCCCGCGTGCACAGCCTGCCCCTTGCGCTGTGCTCAGGCCCCATAGCCCCCTTGGCGAGCCCAGCTGGGATTATCTGAGTGCGCTGGGATAAGGGGGTCTCCTTAATGGACAAGGGTGGCGACCGAGGAATCCCTGTCCCTGCGCCACTTCCGATTCCCCTGTTCCTGCCTCCGCGCCCCCAGGGGCCTGCATTGGTGCGGACGGCGGGTCGCACTCTCTCAGCCACGGAGCTTGGTTTCCCAGCATCGCTGAAAGCGGAGAGGGAAGGAAAACTCCCGCAGTCCTGGAAGTCCTTCCACTTCCCAGAGCTGTCCAGTTTCTCCCTCCGTCGCTCACTTCCTAGGTTCCCACTGGGGCGGAGGCGGGGGCTGGAGAGCCGGACTCCCGAGGGAAAGTCTCCCTCGGCAGCGCTGGGCTCTTGGGCAGGCGGGTCCCGGCACGAGCAGAAGTAGAGAAAGGGGAGCGTGGCCAGTCGGCCCCTCCTCCCGCGCGTCTTGGCCAGCGAGCAGGGCCTGGGGAGATAGCCTTAGCTTTGGGGGACAGCGGTGAATGTGAAATAAAAGTATATGAAATAAGGGGGAGGGTAAGGACTGAGCAGGCTGTCTACCCCGCCCCTTCCCTTCCCTCCTCGGATCCCTCGAACACTCCGGGAGACGTGTAAGAATGAATTCTGAGAAAGGGTTTGCAGCGCCTTGGCTCCAAGGTAACTGCTACCCAAAGGCGTTTTTTACTGCCCCTGGTCCCAAGGGACATTCAGTAACCTTGCCATTTCTGTTTCTGAGGCAGAAGTTAGTCCCTGCCCCCAGAGTGAAGCTAAAATCCCACCCCCAAGGCTGGGTGCAAATCTGTGCTCGGTCTGCGTAGGGATGGAGTGTAAGCGCGCGCTGGCTCGGGAAGGCTCTTTTCAGGGGCTACTTCTGGTTGTAAACCCGCCACGCCCTCAACAGCCTCTAATCCTTTAGGGTCTTAGGAGACGGGATGCCTCGGTTTCCACTCACAGGAAAGAGTAAGCGCTCTCTGGCAGCAGGGTGGATGTGGGTAAAGTGTGGACAGTCCCCTCTTCACGAGTCTCCTTGGTCTTCCTTTAGTCCTGCGGGAGATGACTGGACCAGGGCTAAGGACCAAGCAATGACTCCTGGAAGTCTTCTATGTTCCCTCTCCGTGGCCACCTGCTCTCCGGTCTTCAGTTCTTACAATTATAAACTTTAAAAAGATCACATTTCACACTCCAGGACAAAGAGTTCTGACTTCGTTTAGAGGCTTACTTGCCAAGAGCTTATTTTAAAGTTATTTCCCCCTTCTTCCTCCTTCTTCTCACTCCCCTCGTCTGTTTACCGTTTACCAGTTCATCCGTATGGAATACGACGCTCCCACTTCTTGGAGCTCTGTAGTTTGGGGCCTAATTGATTCTGGTAATTAATTTGTTCTACCTGCTAGATCAGATGGAAATCCTACCCGTGCGCCCAAGGATTAGCACTTGGCTTCCTAACACCTCCTCTAATTATCTAATAGCATGGGTTGTGAGGACTCAGTCTCTATTAAAACACTTTTACTATTAGCAGTGGTGATTGGAATTGTGATGATGACTAGATTTCAACAAATTAGAGCTTAAAAATGGGGAGATGGAAGAGAAGTGGCTTCTTTTAATTTCCCTGAGTTTAACATCAATAATTAGAGCAATTTTCAGAGATGCGAGCTGAAATTACCCCTGCTGTGCTGTAGATGATCACCTTAATTTTAGCAAATTGACTCCAGGGAAATAAATGTGACAGATTTAAAAAAAGACAAACATTAAAAAACAAAAGATTGGGAGGGAGGAAAATGAAAAGAAAGGCTGCAAAAGGGAATGGGAAACAAAAACACAGTACAATTATTTGGGGGGGGGCGCTAGGGCTGAAAGGGATAGTATAGCAGAAATAGCAGCCCATGTGAGCGGAATGAGGAGAAAGTAATGGAAATTTGACAGGAGGTGGAAGGCTGGCATTTAAGAGGTAGTTCTGGACATATTTACACAGATCAAATTACTTGACTAATGTAGGTATAACTTTCCTCACACCACCCTCTAAAACTGAGGTAAAGAATGTTACGATCATCATCAACATTTTATTTATCTACCTTGACAATCCAGTCATCCCTCAGTCATCAACTTCAGTTGGGTCTAGCAGATATGGACTCTCTCCTCACTTCTCCTCTTCCCCCTCTGCTGTCATTTCTCTAAAGTTTTAAAGCCCAGGCCCCATTGCTGAAATAAGTGCTTTATTCCTGTTGCTTCGGGGCCCTTTAAATGCCTCCTGCTCTCTAAAGAGGAGTTTGTCCGAGGGTAGAGACTTTATCTCTTTCGTTTTCTTTAAAAACGGCCAGGAGCTGGGCAGCTCCTGCCGTGGCGGGGAGAAACTGAGGTCGAGAAACCTGGTAGGAGCAAGAACCCGGCCCACTCGGCTCCACTCTCCCCGGGCCTGGCCGGTCGTATTCAGCACCGCGGACAGCTCCCCGCCCCGCCCCGCGCCCACCGCACCCTCCCCTCTGCCTCTGGCAGCCTTGCCATTGGCTCTCCCGGCTCCCCTCTCCAAGCTGCCAATTCTCCTACACATAGACCCAACCTACCCAAGAGCTTATCTTCTCGCCTCTCCAGCGCCGGGGGTAGCCCAGGCCGAGGAGAGAGCATCAGGGATCCGAGCCTCGAGGGTGGCTGGCTCTCGACCAGACGTGCTGAGACGCTGCCTGCTTCCTACTCGTCGTCCCCGGCCCTCGCCCTGTGGCAGGCGCTCGGTTCAAGATGAATCTCAACTTCACCTCCCCTCTACACCCGGCGTCATCTCAGAGGCCCACGTCCTTCTTCATCGAGGACATCCTGCTACACAAGCCCAAGCCGCTAAGGGAGGTGGCCTCTGACCACTTCACCAGCTCTCTGGCCTCCCGGGTGCCTCTGCTAGACTATGGCTACCCCCTCATGCCCACACCCACCCTCCTGGCTCCTCACCCCCATCACCCTCTACATAAGGGAGACCACCACCACCCTTATTTCCTCACCACCTCGGGTAAGTAGCAGGGGTCTCAAGGTATGGGGAAAGAGAGAGAGCACGTCTTCCAGCAGAGACCCTAAGCCTGTGACGGAGGAGAGGAAAGGCCAGAGCTGGCTGGGCCTGGCTTGGCTGGGCCTCCTTCCCTAAGTGACAGTGGAAGGTTGGGGATATGGCTGAGAACACAGGGAGCTCCCTTGAGGCATTCCAATCCAGGGTAGTAACTCGTGGTCACTCCTCACTTTTTATAATGGAGGAAACGTGCCAAGCCAAGAAGTAGCTGTAGATTTTGGCGATATTCTTGATGGGCAGTGTTCAGTTTCCTTTCTCTTGGTCTTCCTGGCCACTTTGGTCCATCTCTCAGTCCCCATCCCTACCTCTCCCACTCTGAGGGAGACCCCTGACTATCCCACCCCACGGAAAGGAACTCAACTTTCCAGCCCAGAAGCTCAAAAGGCTCCAGTGGGGCCAGCTCTCTCCTCCCAGGCGCTGAGCATTTGCAGATATAGACACTGCAGGGGTTTGGAAGTGAAGGAGGGTTTTGGGATATTCTGAGGACTGAAGGTTTGGGCTGGCCCGAATAAGGGAGAAAAGGTAAGAAAAAAAGAGGGAGAAGATGCGACTGCTCATTACCCCTCTTTACTCCCAACATCTAGCATTTAATTCACAATCTTGGGCTGGGCTGCCCTCCTTTGCCCCTGTTGCTGATATCTCTGGAGCCCAGAGCCAAAGTATTTTGATTTCCCAGGCATGGCAAAGAGCGGGGACCAGCAAAGTCTGGTTGAGACCGGGAGATGCGGGGAAATACCCAGGTTTTTCTTGTGCCTCTCTCTGAAAGGCCACATTCACGCTTTCTTTTCCGGCATCTTCATTCCAGACAGAATAGAATAATTCGTTGAGTCCAGATGCAGAGCGCAGTCGGAAAAACAACCCTAGTCGGGGTGGGGGCTGGACAGACGTGAGCCAGTTTGTGAAATGTGGGCGCTGGAATCCACGACAAAAGCTAAAGCGTTTGTGAAGCGGTAAAACCCAGACTTCGGGGCACTGGGTTGGAGGGGCAATTGTAAAAGCCTGCGTCCAAGTCCGCCTCTCTGCTTTGGCTTCACCGCCGGCCAGAGACAATCTCTTTTGCGCTGCACCCATGTCCCCGGCAAATAGTAGTGGCCAAAGCCAGAGATACCGGAACTACTAGTTTTCTGTTTTTGCTGTTTCCCCCCCTGGGATCAGCGGATATTGATGTATGCGGCTGTTGGTCCGCTTGGTGCGTCTCAGACATGGTAAAGCTTGCGAAGGTCAGGAAAGACACGAGAAGTCTCCCGCGGCCCGGGAAAAGCGCTCCAATCCTTCTGCGTGGGGTTGGAGGGAAAGAATGAGAGCTAGATTAGAGAGCGGGGTCCCCAGCGCGACCCCGAGACTGATAGGAAACGTGCGAGGCGGCAATTACCCTTCCGTTCTCGCTCAGGAGCTTCGCCGCACGTGGGAGTGTTGGCTTGTTCCCTTTGGCCAGAGGCGGGAGAATGGAGGCGGCTCAGGGAAGAGAACGGTGTTTTTTAGTGAGGTTGGGAAGCAGGATCACATTCACACTTCTGTCAGCCCCAGGACATCGCTGATGGTCGTCAGGGGTCTGGAAGATTGGGGGGAGGGGGGATGGTGGGGAGGAGGATAGCTGCTGGACCCTCCGACGTTTGCAAGAAAACTTCGGGAGGCGCGGCCGAGGATTCTCCGGAAGTTTCTCCAAGAAGACAGTATTTAAGGCCTCCGGATCTATTTTATAATTTTCTTTTCCGTTTTATTTACTGTTTATTGTTTGTGTGTGTGTAGATGGCCTTTCTGATAAAGATCTCCAAGCGCTATTCTTGTGATTTATTCCCCCTGCCCTGCGATTCCTGGGAGAAGCCCTGGAGAAGCTGTGGGGCGAGGCGGGGGCCGGCGGGGGCACGAGGTGGAGCGGGTGCCGGGGACGAGGGTGGGGAGTGGAGCGGGGGTCGCCCGGGGAGGTCGGGCTCTGCCCACTTGACCGCCCTTCCCTCCGCAGGGGTGCCTGTCCCGGCGCTGTTCCCGCACCCCCAGCACCCAGAGCCGCCGGGGAAGCACTGCCGCCGCCGCAAAGCTCGCACGGTTTTCTCGGACTCGCAGCTCTCCGGCCTGGAGAAGAGATTCGAGATCCAGCGCTACCTGTCTACGCCCGAGCGGGTGGAGCTGGCCACGGCCCTCAGCCTGTCCGAGACGCAGGTGGGCCGGAGGACGGGGAGGCCCCATCTCCGCTCGCTCCTCTCCCCCCACGACTCCTAACGCCTCTGGACCGGCCGCGGAGTTCTTGAGTGCAACGACCCCGCTGCCCTTTATTCTAGGCTGCTCCGAAGACCCGTAGTAAAAGTACCGACACCTCCCATCTCTTGTCGACTCACCGAAGCCAAATCTCTCGAGCGGGTTCTGGACACGGAGGAAAAACCCCTCGAGTGATTCTGATGATCACTCCCCGCTCGAGAACTATCATTTCTGTGCCTCCCCACCCATTTCTGAGCAGGGCAGTAACCCGGGTCAGACGTAAATCGGTAAGAGATAAGAGGGTTCTTGACCCGAGAGAAGCCCACACAAGTTTTTTTTTTCTTCTTTAACCTCTCTCACAGCCGCGAGTCTTCATAGCCACCCCTCCCCAGCACACGCACACGCACACACACACACACGCACACACAACGCACACACACGCACACACACGCACACGCACGCACACGCGCACACGCACACACACACACGCACGCACACGCACACGCACACACACTAATATAAGCCTCCTTTCTATTGCCCTGTCCTGAGTGGAAGAACTGTTTTCATCTTCTTCCAAATGCTATTCACCTGCAACCTCAAAATACCTCGCTCCACTCCCTTTCCTATTCTCTGTACGTGGAAACCCAACTTGCCGTGAAGTCATAGCCCTGCCAGGCCCCAGTGATTTTCTCTCTGATGAGAAGCAGCACGTCTGCTTCTCATCTTGCTGTCCAGCAGTCTTGCTGGACCAGGTGTTTAGATGTCACAGTCAGAGGAACGTATCCTGAACGGAAAGGAAACTTATCCACGCAACACTTACTATTAGATATTCTAATTGATAGCAGGATTAGTATTTACTAAACACACCATTTTGAGCCTCATCGTTATTGCAGGACAAGTACTTCTGAGAGCTAGGATGCTTGATTCTCATTCAAGCTAAGACAGTAACTTGTGAGCCGTTCAGGTGTGACTTAACCCAAGGTTGGGCCTGTCACAACTTCTGGATAATTCGTCAGTGGATTGCGGTCTATTTTCTTAAACTCCAGCAATCGCTTTTGTCTTAGCTCAGTAACCATGGGTCTGAAGGAATGACGTGATTTTCTTTGTTTCTCCCCGCAATCAGGTGAAAACGTGGTTTCAGAACCGGCGGATGAAGCATAAAAAGCAGCTGAGGAAAAGTCAAGACGAGCCCAAAGCACCTGATGGGCCCGAGAGCCCTGAGGGCAGCCCCCATGGCCCCAAGGCCGCACCCGCCGAGGCTCGGCTGGGCCTGCCCACGGGTCCCTTCGTGCTGACCGAGCCGGAGGACGAGGTGGACATTGGGGACGAGGGGGAGCTGGGCTCAGGGCCGCACGTGCTCTGAGCCGCCGGGCTGGGGAAGGCGGGGAGGACGCAGCGGGGCGGGCCAGGCACATCGGCTCCGGGAAGACAAACACGACACACCTGTTAACCCTCCAACCCCTGCGGGGCCTGCGCCGCGCGGCCTCCCGACCCCCTCCCCCGCCCGACCGCCAGCTCGCAGCGCCAGTGCGGGGGCGAGTGTGCGCCTGCTTGGCTCGTCCGCTCGCCCCGCGTCTTCGGCAGCGCAAAGGAGAGCACGGGCTCCTGGCTCCCTAATTCGGTGGGGGACCTCTTCCCCGCCGCGACTGCAGACCCCTCGGCCCTCGCCCCTCAGCCACCTGTCCCCGCTCCGTTGGCCAGGCTCTCCACCGGACCCCTTGCCCTTCCTTGGGCAGACCGATGGGCTGCAGGTAAGGGACCGGGTGTCTGGGCCCTCCGCTCTGCGGGGATCCGGATCCGGACCTGATCCTTAACACATTCACTCCCGGACAGACTCGCGCGCTGCTCGCCACTAACCTCCCACTCGCCCCGCCCCACCCCCCCAATCTCTAACTAATACTAAGGCGACTCCCTCCTTCTCAGGGCGGCGCTTCCATCCTCTAGCGTCACTGTTCCCCTCAAGAGCTCGCGGTTCTGCACCCAGGAACCCTTTTTGAGCTTGTGGTCCCCCAGGCACCCGCGCTCTTTACTCTGGTTCCCTCTCCCTCCGCCCCCGTTCTGAGCGGCGCTCACGCGAGTGGAGACACTTGGGCAGAGCAAACCCACCGAGCAATTTTGCTTCCCGACCTTGTTGCGCGCCTGTCCAGCAACTCTTCCATGTCCCACCGGTTACTGGTATTTTAAAAGCGAATGTTCCTCGGGTTGTGTGTGGAAATGCTCATTCTCATTGCATTTTAGGGAACTCGGAGTTTTAGCAAAATGAAACCTAAAGGGGAATACGCATCCCCTTGCAGGCGTGCACCTGTTTGGGGACCCTTGAGGTGGGGCAGGAGTCCTATTGGCCCTGCGCGTTGCCCCCTCCCTTTCCCCTGGGAGGTCTCCTATTCTTTTACCCGGGTTTGCACTCTCTTTAGATAATAAAGGGCTCGCCGGGCAAAACTGGGAACAGACACGAGTTTCCGGGAATCGTTTGTTACCGCGACCTCCTGCGCGCACGCTCCCACCCCTCCGCCCTGGGCAGTTTCCTGTCCCCCGCAGGAATGAGCAGGGCTAATAACTTTTCCTTAACAGATTCCCATCTCCCCGTCGCCGATTTTTCTGTTTTTAATCGTTTAATAGTCTAGAGTTCCACCTACGTGAAAAAGGTCTCTGCAAATAGTATTTTTTGACTCTGAAGTGCTGAAAGGACGGAGATCTCTTGATATTAGGAGTGTGAAATTATGGTAATGAATTGTGTGACGACACTACATACCCAGTACACTTATCAAATATAGCAGCCGTGCCAGAGGCGACCTCAGTTTCCCATCTTCCTTTCGCTCTGGTTGTATATTTAGGTAAAAGAGCCCAGGAAGGCTGGGAAAGTGTGTGTGGCTAGGTAGAGTACTGACTCTTGGGTTCTAATGACTAATAGCAATTATGAAAATTACAGAGGTGTGAGCTTGGGTTACATTTAATTACACTTTTCGGTTCCTTATTTCTCTAATAAGAGGATGAATCCTAAAGATCCTTCTGGGTCTAAGTTCTATGATTCTATGAATGTAGCAGCAGATTTTTTTTTTTTTTTTTCCAGTAGGCTTGTTTGGGGAAACATTAACTTAAGCAAAGATAAGCGTCAGAGTGAGACCTTTATCCAATCTGCACCATTTAGGAGGCAAAGCTATTGCTTTAAAAACACAAGCATTGTATACACTATTTGGGTTTTCCAAAGTGCTGTCAATCAACAATCTGTGAGTCATGGCAAGGATTATTTTTCTCTTCATAGATAAGGAAATAGAGGCTTGGCGAGATGGAAGGATTTACCCATGAAATCAGGACTAGCTAAGAGCCAAAGCAGGACAGAAAATATTTCTTCTGACTCCTTGATCACTTCTTTGCCCAAAACACTTTGCTTTCTTCTGGTAACATGGTTGGCATTTTGCTTCTAACACTTTGTAAGGACACCTCTCGTATTTATTTAGATTGTGTAGACGTGCTACAAAAGCAAGTCTAGGTTCAGATTTCTCCTCTCTCTCCCTGTTCAGATAATGATAGTACTGTTTTAAAGCAAGAGTTTCTGGCAAATGCTTTGTGAAAGACTTGGTTATAGAAAGAAAGCAATTTGTGAATAAGAATGTTCCTAGTAACCTGGGAGAGAAAGTGGATACTGTTATGCAAGGGGAACATCTCAAATACTTCTAATCCCAGGAAGAACAACTACTAAAAGGGATTTTGGGGGAGAATCTTTGAAGTGAGTAGAAATACTATGTTTTGGGAGAAATAAAAACAATTAAATTAGATGGTTAACACAAACCCCAAAGCACCAAGCATTTCTTTCTTTCTTCTCTTGTCTTCACAAGAAGATGTCAGGGCTTATTCTGGGTCTCAGAGTAGCAGATTAGCTACATTTTAAGACTCTCTGTCTTGAAAAAGCAGGTAAAGAGGAAACACTGTTAGCATAGGCACAGCTCTGCTTGATCAGAGGCAGGAGGAATCCTGGGGCTCAGGGAATGGCTGTGTCTTTCATTCATGAGCATCAAACACAAAAAGATGCTCATTCTGCCTCATCCTTGTCTCCCTCTGTGGCTATTCCTGAATAGATTAGTTAGGAAGGGAAGAGCTCAGACGTTCAGCACCAGCCACACTGACGGTGGCACCATTTTCTCATCAGACAGTATCCCCTGAAATTGGCGGCAAACAATTCAATAGCAAAGTTCTCCTAGTTTTTCTTTTCTATTCCCTTTCTTCCTTCCTTCCTTCCTTCCTTCCTTTCTTTCTTTCTTTCTTTCTTTCTTTCTTTCTTTCTTTTTCTTTCTTTCTTTTTTAATACACAGGGAGTTAGTGATGATAGTAGAGGATAGACAAAATTTAGTCTCAATTTAATGTAACATGATAGCACTTTTTGGTTTTGCCCTTCAGTACTGATCAAAGCCTCCATAGGCTGAAAAGATATTTTGTCTGAATTACCCAGGCTTTTGCCTCGACTCAGTTTCAGTTGGTGGTGAAGATCTGACAAAACCATGTTCATTATGATGTATTAAAGTAAAGAAAGCCATACGTAGGTCTGATTCTGAAGGGGCAAAACCATCTTAAAATAGCCAAGGTGGACAAGTCATCCTACATGTAATCCCAAATGTAGTAAATAATTTGTTCAGTATTTGTTCTCAATGCTGTTTCTGATGGACTTCATTTCATAGCTTCTCAGAGAGGAACTCGATAATATTTCTTCTCACATGACATAAGAACACAAGAAATCGACAACACGTCATTCAGCCCAGTATTAGCTGATAGTGGCACTAAGAAATGATTAATTGGAATCCATGACACCGCTTCAAAAGACAGAGGACTGGCTTTTGTCGATGGATATGATAACTAGAGATAAAGAGGTGTGAAGGCACAGAGCAAGCAGAATGCTTTCTTCTGCTAAGAGAATCGTGCAACAAACATACTTAGTTGAAGCAGTGACTCCCTGGTCTTCTTGCATTGGGCTCAGTGTGTGTGCAAAAATAGTGAAATAGTTTATATTGATGTTATATTCTTGGCAGCACATTTTAAAGAGGATATTGACAAACTAAAATTCATCCAGGAATGAATACAGGAACCTAGATAGTAAAAGGTATAGGAAACAGAGGAGTGTGAGCTTTTTAGCTTGGAGAAGCAAGGCTTTAGAGAGGGTTGGGAGAGGAGATTGGCTGTGTTTCTTGTATTTCAATGGCTACAGAGCAATTACGTATTGGGAGGGTATGTCTAGTCTGTCCTGCTAGAGAGGGCAGAACCAGAACCAGTGGATGGTTCCAGGCAAGCAGATTTTGGAACAATATTTGAGCAATTTCTATAGGCCAGGTACTGTGTTGTCCATCAATAGGACAGGCTAAGTCCACAAAACACTAAGCACTTTTCACTAGCAAAGTTTGATCAGAAGCTGGAAGGCAAAACATTTAAAATTATTTGTCATCTTACTAAGAATAAGATTTTACTTCATACACTCGAATTTAAATAAATAGACCAGGACTTCCCTGGTGGTGCACTGGTTAAGGATCCGCCTGCCAATGCAGGAAAAATGGGTTTGATCTCTGGTCTGGGAAGAACCCACATGCCGCGGAGCAACTAAGCCTGTGTGCCACAACTACTGAGCCTGTGCTCTAGAGCCCGCGAGCCACAACTACTGAAGCCCACGTGCCACAACTACTGAAGCCCGCGTGCCTAGAGCCTGTGCTCCACACAGGAGTAGCCACTGAAGTGAGAAGCCTGCGCACCACAACGAAGAGTAGCCCCCGCTCGCTGCAACTGGAGAAAGCCTGCGTGCAGCAATGAAGACCCAACGCAGCCAAAAATAAAATAAATAAATAAGATCCCACATGCTGCGTGGCCCGGCCAAAAAAAAAAGATACCTAGAAATCAACAAAAATAAATTTAAATAAATAAATAAATAGACCTATCACAATTAGAAGAGTTAACAGAAACAAGAAAAAGAAGAAAAGGATATTACTTTATTCATTAAAGGAGTCCCAAAACCTCATTCTAGAAAGTAAATGAAAACAAGGTGATATCCCACTGAGTTAAGGACAAAGTTACAGTCAGGAAGGAATTGTCAGTGTTAGAAGAGACATTTGACAAAAATCTAAGCCCTTCATTTTATAAACGAAGACATTAAGATCTAGATATAATGAATGTGTGGCCAATGTCAAATAGACAGTGGCAGAATTAAGACTAGAAGCCAATTTTAATTTTCATAGCTTACCACTAATTCATATTGTGATAAAGGTGGCAGTGGGGCTATTGTCATTGTATTATGTGGAGGAGAGGATTTTGCCTAGCAATTTTGGATGTAAAATTTTTTTAAATTAGCTGGAAATTATCTAGCAAATTCTTAGATCAATTTATGGAAAACCTTCTAAATAAGAGCAATCTGAAACTTAAATTGACATTCCTAGGAGGCACTGAATCCCTTAGCCCTGTTTTCATCCAAGCCACAGTTGAATAACCACTTACTCAGATGTTTTCTTTTTTTTAATTGAAAATGATGTTTTATTTGAATAAGGCATACAATAAATTTATACTATTATAATTTATGCCAATCCCTATATTATGCTTACGTTTTTTTTTTCTTAACTACAAACTTTTACTATGTTAATATATGTTGTGAATGATCATAGGATACATTTAACATATAGCACTGGGATGTTTTAGAAGAGGTTCATGTATCCTCTTGTAGGATGAGCTAGATGATGCCTAAGCTACTTCCAATCCCCCCACTTTTCTATTCTAAAACTTTTGGCCTAATCTCCTTTAATTACAGACAAAGCAACTGAGAGTCAGAGACTGACTTGCCCAATGTCATACAGGCTATTAATTTGGTGTTACAGAATTAATACATGCAGAGGTCAGAGATAATTCCGATAAATATTCAGAAGTGAGATGAGAATTTGAAATGACCCTCATGTTTTCTCTTCAGTCAGAATCTCTCTGTTGTATTTTCTGATTTTAATCCCACCTTCTAAAGACACGTTTCTCCTTCCCTCTCGGAATTCCTGGCATGTACACTAGATAACCGTCCCTCCATGATTTCATTTATAATAATTCTGTGAGCTCTCTCTTATTACTCTCTTTATAATATTGTGGAACCACATCTGATTTGGCCTCATTGCCACTGGCTAGATGGCTTAGAGACTTCAATTCCAATCTTACTTTAGCTAATGATTACATGATTTCTCTTACTTGGCCTGCAAAATATGAGGAGAGTACCCTGTAAATCAGTTAAGAATGGGGAGGGGATGTGAGATAACAGTTATAAAAGTATATACTGTGATATCTTGGATGAAAAGTGCTAGAGAAAGATGACGAATTACAGTATACATCTGAACATATCAGTTTGTTCATTGATACCAAACTTCAGAGGACATCAACTGTAGCAATATGGTTACCTAAAAGATGAGTATTAGTCTTGTGTGCCTTCACTATCATTACAAAGGGGATATTATATCTCTTTCCAAGGAGTTTTATTTTTTTTATAACTTCATCTTAATTTCTCTTTGTCACTGACCTCCCGTGTGGCCTGAGAGGACAAGACAGCCCTGGATGAAATAGGAGTTAGAAAGTGTCATTGAGGATGCTTTATCTGGAAAGCTCCTTTTCCTCCCCCTTACCTGTCCCAGCCCCATTCTGCCCCTGGTTTCTGTTATCCCATTTGGTGACGGACATGATGTTATATCAGGAGTCAATTTAGAAAGAATTGTCTATGATTCCAATACAGAATGTACGAGGGAAATCCAGGATTTAAGCTTCCTTCTGAAGCCTTTAAGAAATTTTTTTTAGTTTAAAAAAGGCACACCTTTTGCATATACCTCTGTAACAAGAATACATAAAAGAGTTGTTTCAAAATATTAACTAATATAATCCCTGGGAATTATCTGAACATTTCTAACATCCATGCCCTCCCTAGCCTCCAGGGCTACAGATAATGGAGTAACCATGTGTGCTTGCCAATATTCTAGCCAGAAGTTAAAGAATGGCCAAATAGGGAATTCCCTGGCCATCCAGTAGTTGGGACTCCGCGCTTTCACCCGCCAAGGGCGTGCGTTCCATCTCTGGTTGGGGAAACTAAGATCCCTCAAGCCGCAGGGCAGCAATCAATACCTACGTACATACATACATACATATACCAAATAATCTTTATTCCTCCTCAGTGCTTCACTTGGGAAGGGAAACAAACTATAGAAAGCAATGGGAATAAAGATAGGAGATGGCTCTTTATCCCGAGTTTAAGTTGGGAATAATTTACAAGCTAAAAACAAAAAAATGAATACTTTATGCTTGCTCTGCTCTTTTCCCATCTGTTTTTTTTCTCCAGTTCCTAAGTTCTCTAATTTTAATTTTAAAGATTTGAGCTTTATCATTTACCTGTGCACAGTGTTTAAAAAGTCAAATAGTTCTACAAGGATTATTTAAAAAGGAAGCAGTCCCCTGTCCCCTTCCGTATTTTCTTCACTACAGAGGCAACCAGTTTCTGTTTTGGGCTGATTGTTTTGGTATCTTATCTACCTTCATGTTTCTAAATGACTTCACTGAATTGCTGCTTTTTGGTGTTTCTATTTCAGGAATTATCTAGTACTTCATGCTATAAAAGATGAAGATGTAGTTCTCTTTCTCCCCTGTTCCCACCACATATGTGCACCCTCTCTATCTCTCCTCTCAAAACTGTAATTTTGCTTAGAGCATTATTATGATGTGCATGTGTAATTCTCAGCTAAGCCAGGTAATCAGCTGCGATTACTTTACTTTTTCTGCAAGGCTTTTTGTTTTTCTTGGAATTAAGGCTCATTTTATTATTCTTAATTTTTAGTGTACTTGTGACTAATTTAACTCCAATTCTTCACCATTTGTCTCTACCTCCCTCCCAAATGTTCATGTATTTTAAAAAAATTTTTACTGGAGTAGAGTTGCTTTACAATATTGTGTTAGTTTATACTGTACAGCAAAGTGAATCAGCTATACATATACACACATCCCCTCTTTTTTTGGATTTCCTTCTCATTTAGGTCACCACAGAGCATTGAGTAGAGTTCCCTGTCCTATACAGTAGGTTCTCATTAGTTATCTATTTTATGCATAGTATCAATAGTGTATATATGTCAATCCCAATCTCCCAATTCATCCCACTGCCCCCTTCTCCCTTGGTATCCATACGTTTGTTCTCTACGTCTGTGTCTCTATTTCTGCTTTGTAAATAAGATCGTCTATACCATTTTTTTTCAGATTCCACATATATGCGTTAATATATATTTGTTTTTCTCTTTCTGACTTACTTCCCTCTGTATGACAGTCTCTAGGTCCATCGATGTCTCTACAAATGACCCAATTTTGTCCCTTTTTAATATTTTGTCCCTTTAGTAATATTCCATTGTATATGTGTACCACATCTTTATCCATTCCTCTGTTGATGGACATTTAGGTTGCTTCCCTGTCCTGGCTATTATAAACAGTGCTGCAGTGAACATTGGCGTGCATGTGTCTTTTTGAATTATGGTTTTCTCTGGGTATATGCCCAGGAGTGGGATTGCTGGGTGATATGGTAGTTCTATTTTTAGTTTTTTAAGGAACCTCCATTCTGTTCTCCATAGTGGCTGTACCAATTTACATTCCCACCAACAGTGTAGGAGGGTGCCCTTTTCTCCACACCCTCTCCAGCATCTATTGTTTGTAGATTTTGTGATGATGGCCATTCTGACTGGTGTGAGGTGATACCTCATTGTAGTTTTGATTTGCATTTCTCTAATAATTAGTGATGATGAGCATTTTTTCATGTGTTTGTTGACCATCTGTATGTCTTCTTTGGTGAAATGTCTATTTAGGTCTTCTGCCCATTTTTGGATTGGGTTTTTTGTTTTTTTGATATTGAGCTGCATGAGCTGCTTGTATATTTTGTTAATCCTTCGTCAGTTGCTTCGTTTGTAAGTATTTTCTCCCATTCTGAGGGTTGTCTTTTCGTCTTGTTTATAGTTTCCTTTGCTGTGCATGTATTCTTAACATTTTGATTTCCTGAACAAATTTCTCCCAGAACCCCCTGGTCTGCTCCCCTATGGATTCTGGGTCAATGCATCTTCCTTCCTCTTCATCTCGGGCATTCCTTTCATTTTACTCTTGTTTCCTCTATCTTCCTTTTTCTTGGTTTACTCTCTCATATTGGTGGAACACACGGTTCTGTAGTTTCCTGATTGTTGTATGAAAAGTCAATGTTTTGAGATCATTCTTGTATAGAAACATCTTTATTCTAGTTTGATGCTTTATTAGTATTTTGGCTAAGTATAGAATTCTCAATTGGAAATCATTTTGAATACTTTTGAATAATTTTGAAGGCATCATTCAATCGCTTTTCAGCTTCCAATTGCTGCTGTGAAGTCTAACGCCATTTTGATTCTTGATTCTTTATCCTGTTTTATTAATTCATTTGTTTTCCTTTTTGGAAGCTTGTAGGGTACTCTCTTTGGAGCCAGTGTACTGAAATTTTGCAGTGATATGCCTGAGTTGGAGGTCTGTTTTCACCCACTCTTTTGGATACTCAATAGGCCCTTTCAGTCTGAAAACTCATTTTTTTTCAGTTATGGGAAAATTTCTTGAATTAATTCTTTGATGATTTCTGTTCCTTTTTTTCTATGTTCTTTATGGAACTCCTATTATTTTGATTTTTTCCAGCCTCCTGGATTTATCCTCTAAATTTATTCCTTTCTCTCCTATTGTCTGTATTTTTGCCTTTTTGCTCTGCTTTCTGAAAAAATTCTGAATGTTATTTTATAACCTTTGAATTTTTTATTTCAGCTATCATGTTTCTAATTCCAAAGATCTCTTTAATTTCCTCCTCCTCCTTTTTAATGGTATCCCATATAATATCCTCAGATGTTTGGAAATCCTTGATTGTCTGCTCATATTTAAGTAGGAGAAATAAAAAGCTAATAGGAAGCTCTGAATACCCAGTGCGACCTGCTGACTGTGAACTTTCCTATAGGATAACATGGTTGAGTTCTTCAGTTGGAGAACCTCTGAAATCAGAATTTTTAGCTCCTTTCTTTTAGGCTGGTCAGATTCCCCAGAGAAGAATTTTCCAAATTCCTGCGTATAGGATGAAGGCCCAACATTCTGGGAACCACGTGTCAGAGGAGGACCAGAGGTCTCTGTATTTAGAACCCCTGTGCTCACTGTTGTCTCTGTTCTCAGGATGGTGCCTCCTAACAGCCAGTTGTTTCTCACTCCTGAGACTCTGTAGAGGGTCGAGCAGCCTTTTACCAGGGTGGTGGAGGGGAGTCATCCTTCATTTAACCCCCTCACCCCCTTCCCCCCCCTACTTCCAGCAGTAATTGACACCATCAGTTCCTGAGCATTTTGGGCATTCTGTAGTGTATATCAGATTGATTCTTGGATTTCCCCATTGCCTGGTTACGATTTAGTATTTTTGGAGGCTTCCAATTGTTATTATTATTATTATTATTTTGCAATTTATTCATCTGTTTTCCAGTTTTTAAAAAGTTGCTACTGGTATCCCTCTTCCTGTTCTCCCTGTTGTTTTTTTTTTTAATTTTTATTTTTGGCTGCCTTGGGTCTTTGTTGCTGCGCGTGGGCTCTTCTCTAGTTGTGGCGAGCGGAGGCTACTCTTCGTTACGGTTAGTGGGCTTCTCATTGGGTGGCTTCTCTTGTTGCAGAGCATGGGCTCTAGGCGTGCAGGCTTCCGTAGTTGTGGCACTCGGGCTCAGTAGTTGTGGCTCGCGGGCTCTAGAGCGCAGGCTCAGTAGTTGTGGCGCACAGGCTTAGTTGCTCTGCGGCATGTGGGATCTTCCCGGACCAGGGCTTGAACCCGTGTCCCCTGCACTGGCAGGCGAATTCTTAACCACTGCGCCACCAGGGAAGTCCCCTCCCTGTTCTTATATGTTTATGCCTTTAAAAAACCCGTTACTGTGATTTTAGTGGGGGCTTGCCAAGGGAGTGAAACAGATGTGTGCGTGCGTGTGCATGTGTGTGTGGGTGCTCAATCTACCATATTTATCCAGATGTTTCATAATTTGAATCTAAGATTATTTTATTCTGGCTTTTACAATGAGTGATGGAGGTATTGATCTTTTACCTTGATGTTTCTTTTATGTAACTGAATTTGTTAAGTTCAAGAGAGTTGCATTATCATTAGAACATATTAAAAGGCTGACTTCATTGCCAAAGCACAGGATAGCCCTTCTTACCTTATATTCAGTGATGTACTACCAATGGCTTGGGATCTATCCATCTGAAAGCATTGGAGGTTAGTTAGTCCTTAAGAATCTTTGTCTGTGAAAGGTCCTGAATAGTTTTGCAGGATATTCGTAGAAATTTCAAGGTGAGGGAATTTATCTTATTTCATTTTCCTTGATCTCAGATTGATTTAAAACCTGGGTCCTTAATTCTCTGAGTAGAGAATCAGAAAAGATAAACAGAGAAAGCAAAACAGAGCCACACAGAAATACACACATACACACACACATGCACGCACGCGCTTATAAAGAGAATGATGCAGACAGGACAAGGAGAATTGGAAGGTGATCAGTTAAGACATTAAGTGTTTTGTGACGCACGGACGCGTCTGCATTTTGCCCTGATAACAGGCCATCAGCTCGTTTTCAGAGGGCTGCTGCCTTCTTCAGCTCAATCCGCAGATCAAAGCAAAACTGTCTGCTTGCATTTTGCAGTCAGAATGGGGATGCTAATTTATACTCCTTAATGTGTGAGGGTAAGAGACTCCTTCAATTAACTGAATTCTATAGCTGGCAAAATAAAAGGTATACAAAGAGGCGCAGGCTGGAAGAGCCGAAATTCTCATTAAATCAAAAGGTCCAGTATTCATTACCTCGTGCATCTGAGGCTAAACACTAAATATGGGGATCATCAAAGGAGGTTTAATGGGTTAAATTGAGAATATAATCTAATTAAAACATTAGACACGGCAAATAGTTCTTTGATATTCATCTAAAGGTTTCATTAAAACTGGGTACTTGAGATTTGTATGATAGATTATCAATTTTAAGTAGAGACAGCATCCTTGGTACTGATTCAAAGTGTCACCATTGTGTGGAAGCAGGGGAAATGGGAAAAGACATCACTGCCAGGTGACAGGTTAGAGATACAAGGTAAGGCCAACCAGGATTCATGATAGTGATTTTGATCACTCTCCGGATGACAAAAAAGAAAGCATAAGGATTAATTTAGGAGACAAATTTGCCACAGAGGAAAAATTCCACTTGGGGCCCAAATTGTTTGGTGTAGAGGTCTACAGTGGTTTTTTGCACTGGACATTCATTCTGTTCTCTACTTCCTTCTCCTGTATAGACAGCTTCCCAAAGGATAACTGATTATACTTCGTGGGTTTTAAATTTCTGAAGGTTATTTCTCCCAGTGTCAAATTTGCACCATAAGGATATCTACTATTTAAGCATCTCTTGCAAAAGCTTGGGACTCTAGCAGTAAGAGGTACTCTGAAAAGCCAGTCTAGCAGCCCTGGTATCAGGTCTGGTCTCTATGAGCTGCCAACTCAGTAAAGAAAATTTGTGAAATCTTATCAGATATTTCCAGGGTTTCACTAAATTTATTTGCCTGAAATGCTCATATCATTGTAATCCTCTCGACCTGTTAGAGCTATTTAATAGCGGAAGACCATTTATTCAGCCTATTGAAAATTAATTACTTATATTGCCCAGGTTTGCAAGGGGACAATGAAAAGGCAGTGGAGAGGCAGCAAGGGAGATAAACCTTGCCCGCCAAATTCTTTTTTCTTCTCTTCATTTTACCCAAAGAGGCCCTATATTGAGTGGTAGAGAGAGCTGAAAAATCTGTTCATTTTGCATCTTATTGCATCTCGTACTGTGATGTTTTCATAACCTTTTGGGAAAGCCCCAACTTTTCAGTTATTCCACTGAACCAAAATTAAGTAACCAAACATGAAGAATGGGAATCTTTAAGACGAGAGAATAAAATGAATGAACGAATGAATGAATGAGTGAATGAATGAAAGAAAAACCTGCCATCCAAAACCTTTTGCTTTCCATTGAATGGATGTTTGCTTAGGAAATTGAGATATTTTGTATTTTCCCAGTACCCCTGTGAGAAAGATGTGTGGCTTTGCTTAATGAAGTTGAGAGGGGGAGTAGAAACAAATACTGTACTTAGTCTGGAGGCAGTGAGTTGCGGGGACAATTCTGAATATCAGATTTTTAGTTATTCTGAGATCCTACTTCAGTATATTTTAAAAAGTGGAATAAATATCTAAATAAAATTTTATTAGAATACATAATTCTCCTTTTTTGCCTTTCTAATATAGAAATTTTGTCTGGCAATATAGACCATTTCTTATAATGAGGGATACAGAGGGAGTGAGATACTGGATAAACAAAATCCACAATAATGAAACACTGACTTTGTGCTGCTGTTTAAATCCTGTCTCACTGGGAAAACAACTAAAGAGGCAATGCAGCATTCATGTGTCCTTTTGTCTTTCTGTTTTTACCCATTACGAATAAAAGTTATGAAAACTCACTTAGCATTAGGGAGAAGTCCTATAGTCATCCTGTAAAATACTTGAGTGTTAGAGGAAATGTGTATTATTCAAGATTTATTCTTACTCTGATAGAAAAAGATGATCTTTAAAAAGGCATATTTAGGGAAGCAACCTTAATTTTTCCTTAAGAACTTTATATTTTCAAGTGCAACTTCTAATATAATGGTAATATATGTTTTGAAGCACATGTTAGAGTTAGTTAAACTTGTCCTGGTATGTGCAGACTATCACCCAAATTCAATTCATTTTATGCAATTTTTCAATAAGTAATTAAAAAAGAATCCCTCCTGAGTTTATCCAGTCTGATATTGTAGACCATTTGCTATCAATTCAAAGTTCTCAATTAGCTCCAGTGTTGTTCTAATTACTGGATGTGTTTTCAAGCAACTCCCAGCTAATAACTGTTGGGATGAAGAGTCATTTTCTCGCTATAGACTAGACTGTGCATGCTCATGCTTACTGTGATGTTTTGACAATGATTCATTAACCAATAATAAGGCCCCAATTGGAACAATTAGACATCGATGCCTTTGCTAGGCTGACCTTTTATTTTGTTCCTCAATATTGTCTTTTCTTGAGTTGGTTTCTAGATAACTCCCAAGAGACTCCTTACTCTACAAAGCAATATCATGAAGACAGCTGTCATTAAATTCAGCTACTTGTACAAAAGCTCCCTCTAGGAGGATGCTCTTGTTAGAAACTCAAGATGGAAAAACATCATAAAAGGAGTCTATGATAAGAGAGAATACATGATTTAAAGGTCCTTTATACCAGTTCATAGAGATTAGGGAGTTAGGCACTATGTCTTTCAATGGCTTGTATAACATCTGGTCAAATCCAGGCCCTCCATCGTTACGTCACTCAAGTTTATGGTTCCTTGTCTTCTAATAGGCAGATTATTTTTATTTCCTAAATATCTGAAACAGAAATATGATAAAAATTCATCACTGATCCACTCAGGTCTATAAAAGATCAATATTATTGTTAATAGTACAATCGCCTTTAAAGGAGGAGCCAAACAAGTGTTTGTCATTTACTGCTTTTGCAGAATCTCTACTGTGTCTTAGTATCATGGTACCTTAGTGACATTCTGCTGGATCTTACCATTGTGGGATGACTTGGGGCCAGATGAAGGCTATTTTGATCTATTCTTTGATTTCAACCCCAAGCTTTCAGCAAGTATGTTCTATTTCTTTAGTCAAACTCATTTTAGATGCTACCTGTCACTTTCAGTGTTTGTGTACAAAGAATTTTGATTGCTCTAGGGCCATATATACTGGATGGTAAAGCTTTGCCTTGAGTGTAAAATTCCTGTGAAATGTTGTTTGATATCAACTGGATCATTGAACCTGCTTCAGCTGGGTGTGGGTTCTTAATAGTAGGTGTGAAAGTGCCTGAAGGATTTAATGCTTAGGCTGAGAGAAACAGTTAGGGAGAGGTATTTAAATGTTCTGAAAAAAAAATTGAAATAGTGTCTCTTTTATTGGTCAACATTTGAGTTGCATTGTAGATGTCTCTTACAACTTCATCAATGTAGTAATGAAGTTGCCAGACTGTACGTGTTAAAAATGCAAGGTAGATAGTAAAGCATATTTCTAAAAATGGAAATTAAATGATGGAAGTTCATGTCCCAAATTGAAATATATAATTACATCCTCCTTGCCCACACAGAAAAACAAGAACTCTCTTCCCACAAACAAATAATCAAATAGTGCTGTCCTTGCTGTTGAAAGATTGGAGTTTAGACCTGGCTAGTCTCCCATTGTAGGACTGAAGGACTTCAGAGTCACTTATCCTTTCTTGATCTCCATTTCCTCTTCTGAAAAATTGGCACTTGAACAAGATAAACCCCTTCCAAGCTCTAAATTCCTTTAAGATAATTTAGTAGAAATGGAATGTTTAAAAAATTTACCCTGTCCCTTTAAAAATGAAAATATGGAAATATCTCTTATGCATTATTTTTAGCTTCCAGAGCAAGTTTTAAAATATAGGGAAGTTTAAAAATATAGGGGAAAAAAATCATTCTATCTCATGTTTCTAGAAAAGTCTTTAAACATGTACCTTGAAGGGTCCTCTTCTTTTACAGATACATTTTAGGAGCAGCTTGGGCTGTGATTTTCCTGAACTAACTCCTCATATGTACTATGATTTTCCAAATACTACTGAAACATGATTCTCCAGTTTACTGTTTATCTTCAGATACTTGTTATCTTTTCAGACTTTCAATGCTGTTTCCAGTATTAAGAAAAAGTTTTGTACAGGCAGCTTTTCTACCACATTTTGGTATATGTAAAATGTGTACAATATAGGAATAAATCTCCAAAGCCAGTCCTTACGCCACCTGTATAGAGAAACAGATTTTCCCTAAATTATTGTTAAATGTGTCTGATTCTGGATGTAGCCATCTAAGAATGCAATGCCCATCTAGTACAAGCAAATAAGTAAAATTTAAATCCTAATTTAATAGGATTTAAAATAGTCCCAGGGACTATTTTAAGACCTGGGAATTTCACAATGTTTATGCAGTTTCAAAAGATTCTTTAAAAGGGAAAAAATATTTATTAATATTGACATTCAGTAGTAAACTAAGGGATGTTTTTGTCTTACCTAATGTTTTTGTGTGGAAGCACACATTTGATGATATTTTAAGATATTTTTAATGGCAAGATGTTCAGCATATTTATACACTTGGAGTCAGCAGCTCTGAGAAACTGTCTCTCTCAGAGGTGCCCGAGTTGAGTGCTTTTGGACTTGGTGGATTTCTAATTAATATCTTGACGCTCTGTTAGAACAACATTGAGATTTGTTTTATTTGAGTAGCACATCTAGAAGCACTTTCATTTTTAAAATTTTACATATAAACCCTTGGCTAAATTTAGAGATTTTTGAAATATTTTGGAAATGATATCGCAAAATTTACCAGTGTTTAGTCCAAGTTGAGTTCTTTTCAATAGAAACTGAAGTGTTTATAGTTTTTTTTTAATCAGAAAAATGAGAAAGAAACACAAGGAGATACATTTATTTCTGGGTAACTTTAAGAGTTTCATTATGCTAAGAAAGGGTAGCGATCATTTAAGAAATTAGAAGAGCCAATATAAAACCAAAAAGAAATAAAAGGATCCAGTATAAAACCAAAAGGCTTTATTCCCTAGTTCTTATTCAGCCCCAATATTAACTGATTTGAAAATAAATAATTAAAATAGTTTTTCTTCCTGGAAAGTAAAATATGGCGCCGTAATGTAATAGGGCCCCATATTTTAAATCCTGTACGAAGCAAACATGGACTGCAGTTAGATGATACTAGGTCATCACTCTCAGTGCAGAGCAGTGGGTTGGAGCTTCTCTTCTCCAAGTCCATTCCCTGGGCATCTCTGGTCATATCTTGTCTATACAATGTGAAGGGCTTTAAAAGCAGCCACAGCTTGTTTTTCCCTTTCATGTCTGTTCTGCAGTACTTCCAGCAGTGAGATTTCAGGTAAAATGTCTTCTTTTCCAGCATGGGTTGGATTTTTCTTTTCCTTTGAGGCTTGATCACTCAGATTTGAAGGTTTGGGTTTGGGGATGGTCTTAGCATATTCCAAAGCCTAAAAGCATAAAGATAAAATTTTATTTGAGATGGGAAGTGAACCCTGGATTCCTTAAATTAAATCTAGTCTTAGGAAAGGTTTATTGATAATGTAATTGGAGACTATTGCTACAATAATGTACTAAGGGATGGATGGAAATGGAGACCAAATGGAAAATACAAATAATGCAATATAATGCACAGTTTAAACAAAATAAATTAGCCACGTAACAAAATGCTGTGGAAAAAAAGAGAGTTGAAGAATGATATGTACAGTTGTGACTCTGGATATTTTCTTTATAAAACTGAGTTTTATTCAAGTGCTTGAAAATAGATTTCTTATGTGTTTGATCTATTTAGCTTCTGGCAGTCTTATTAAAACCAAACCTCTATTAAGGAGATATTAATTGACCTTTCCATCCAAAGAGGACTTGTTACAGGTTGAGACCAAAGACATCACTGTAGTTGAGATAAAACTGAGTCTCCATTATTACACCAACTATTCTTGTTTCTGGGTTCTTACAACTCTGGCAATTATTTATTAGAGGTTGAAAAATTTTTTTTCCTTTTCTTTAGCGTATCTATAGATACCTGGATACTAAAAAAAGGCAGTCTTTTTTTCAGTGATGTCAGTTCTGACAGGCATTACAATAAAAATGAGATTACTGAATATGATTTCTAAATCTGCCTTTATATGTTTTACTTTTTTAAAATTAACCATTTTTTAAAATGGAAGTATAGTTAATTTACAATGTTGTGTTAGTTTCAGGTGTACAGCAAAGTGATTCAGTTATATATATATATATACATGTATATATATACATATATATATGTGTGTATGTGTGTGTATATATATATATATATATATATATATATATATATATATATATATATATATATATACTTTTTCAGATTCTTTTCCATTATAGGTTATTACAAGATATTGGATATAGTTTCCTGTGCTATACAGTAGGTCCTTGTTGTTTATCTTTCATATATAGTTGTGTTATATGTTAATCCCAAACTCCTAATTTATCTCTCCCCACCCCCAGTTTTACAGTTTAATAAGAGTTTCTTGAGAGCTAAAATGGGAATGGATAGTATATGTAGGTCCTAGAAGGGGAAAAATCTCCAAAACAGAAAAACTCCAGACTTTTCAGTGTGTGTAGGTGACTTCTATTGGAATTTCTAATTATAGACTTGTTGCCTTGAATCTCTTCATGAACAAATAATGGACTGGAGAAAAAAAGAAAAAGTGGCATCATGGAAACTCAATCAAGTGGATTGAGGTCTTCAAGGTCTGAGGAAGAAATGCAATAGATAGAAAATATGAGAGTCTGTGAAAGAGAACACGAAGTACAAATTCCTAAAAGCACCAAAGGGTCACTTGTCCCTCATGCAAAGGGTCCCATGTCCTTACCGGGACTGAGGCAGAGACTTGTACTGCAAACCTCGGTGTCTCCATAGAACGTATTTCATTCACATCACAACTTAGAGTTGGATGACTTCTGAGAGGGAGAACATCCTGTATTTATCATTTTTATTGAGTAAAGAAACCTATATAGTACCATCCCTTAGGAAAAATATAGGGAATGAACTTGAGAGAAACAGTGAAGGACTTTCCTGTGACATAAGCACCCAGAGATGGCAAGAAGATGCTAATTTCTTAAAACTTATTTAATGGTAGAGAAGGAAATTGATAGTTAATCAGGATTATTAGTTTTTTTCTACGAAATCACCTAACCATTGAATTTTTGTGTGAGAAACTCAAAATACTATACTTGGAGGAAAACATGTGGAAGACTAAAGATAACAGTGAACTTCAGGGAGAAAAAGAGGCTAACTTTCCAGCATCATATGTGTGTATATCATTTTTACATCAGTATCTGTGAATGATGGGGAGCCGCAGGAACAGTAGTAGCTAAATCATCCTCTGTGTTCAAAAAACGTGGGGAATTTATTGTCATGAGGTCACAGAGGTTTCCCTTTAATTCTAATTAAAAAGACAATTGCCTTGGTGAGAACTTCTTACCTTCTGCCGAGGGACAGCACATTTATTTTCAGTCTTTGCTATTTGTGGCTTTGACGGGATGAATAGTGCCTTCAAGTTGTATTCCTTTACTTGTTTTGCATATTCCTTTTGCTGTATTAATTTCTGCATCTGTCCAGAGAAACAAAGTGAGGGTGACTCACAGGTCCTGCTAGATCGCTCTGTTCTCTATTTAAATTGACACTAATTTTAGTGAGCTGGGCATACAGTATCAGCTGCACGGGGGAAATGGGATCACCGCGTGTAAGGTGACAGCAGTGAAATGGTTAAGTTAATGTTTCTCCTACAAATAGTTTCTCTTGAGGGGGGGAATGTCACTGCAGTAGCACACCCAGTGTTCACTTAACAGTGGCTAAATCACATTCAGCCTCTTCTTTGTTGCGTTTACCCAATTTATTTTCATTTTTGCTTCCAACTTTGAACTCTACTCTCTTTTTATGCCTTGAGTGCAACTGCAGTTAAAACACATTAAATGAAGATCTCCTTTCACTAGAGGAAAGAGAATAAAGTGGATGCACTTTTCGTGGCTTGGGAAACTCTTACCCTGAGTGTCTTCTCTGTAGCCACTCTTCAGTATTATCAAGATAACTCTACTGGGAAAGACCCACGACCATATAACACACATCTCTTTTCATGTGCACGTGCCCCACTTTCCTGTTTGGGCCTTCAAAACTAACGAAAAGGTGGATACATAAAACAACATTGGCTGAGTAATTTTATTTTATGGTAGAAGGAGTGCCCGGGGCTTATTACCAATGCTATTTCAGAAGGGTCTCTATTCAGAGGGAGACACTTGAATTAGGACTTGGTTCTGGGGATATCTTTATCCAGTTTTGCTGGAAGACAAAGGGCAAATCCAATCCTGGAAATGCTATATGTACATCACACTCACTTTGTCTCTGATGGACTCAAGGTCAGGTCCGAGGCCTCCAAGCTTCACGTCTCTGTTCTGATAACCTTTCAGCTTGGAACTCTAAAAATACAATCAAAGAGACAGTTTCTTTTAAAGACTTGTATGTCCCCCACACTCAAGTTGTCATAGCCACATAAGAAAGGGAAGAAGCAAAATGAAGAATGGCAGCCTGTGTGGACCGTGGGACAGTGGGTGTGTTTCCCAACAATTCTTCCATTTTAATGGTCGTCATTGATAATCGTTTCCTTGGTAATTTGTAGCTGGTGAGCTAACATGTTTGGACTTTTCCACTTCTGCAATAAAAAACATTGAAATTCTGAAAATTATAAATAAAAAATTTCAAGTGAGTAAAATGCTGCTTTGTTATTAACATTTTTAACATAATGGATACATTACTAATTTGCTGCTGCTGCTATGAGTATTATGTCTAGTTTTGTACCGTTCACTGAACCAACTGATTTCCCTGGAAGAGACGATCTAAACGAATCAGGTAAGCACACTGCTTCGAAGAGAGGGCACCCTGTCTAATGTCATAATACTCAAAAGAAAGGAAACATTTAAGGGTTAAGAGTCTAAGCAAGACCCACTGAGAAACTCATTCAGTGTGATTTTGGATATTTTGAAAGGTACAAATAATTTTATATGATAATGCTTATTACTATTGCATATTTCAAGGGACAGAGTAACAGACCGAGGCTATTTAATTATTAAATTATGTCAGTTGAGCACAGTAACAGGCAGGAAAAATACTAATGCGCTCCTGACTGTAGGACAGGTTAAGATATTCCCCAAACTCCCACTTTTGACGTGAAGTCTGACTTGCTACTTGCAGCAGATACCCAGTCTGAAGCAGCTTAGCTTTAATCATTCCACCAACTCACAAAAGATGTAATGTAAAGCATGAATAATTGCTTATTGCATCCCTGTTGAAGTTCTTACTATCACCTCGAATGAACATCGTGGCTGTCACAGAAAAACAGAACTGAGGGTCTAGCACTGCAGACTGACACAAAGGAAAGAGTGTGGCCCGAAGGGATCATCTCCAAACGCCACTGACTCCTTGACAGGCTGAGCAGCTTCCAGTGAAGAGATGTTTCTCAAGGGAGAGCGATGGCTCCTAACAGAGTTTGTTCTGGGTGACTGGCAATCAAAAATCCTGGATTTACTTGTTGGCTTCAAGTAATCTTGATTGGTTCTCAGTGCTGTAGTTTTGTTTGATCTCTTTCCATCAAAAATCTTTTTAACAGCTTTATTGAGGTAAAATTCACACACCACCAGATTCACCCATTTGAAGTTGTACAGTTCAGTGGTTTTTAGTATAGTCATCAAGTTGTGCGAAAGTCACCACAATCCAATATTAGAACATTTTCATTGTCCTAAAAAGAAACCCCATACCCATTAGCAGTCCCTTCCCTCCCCCCACCTCCAGCCCTAGGCAGCCACTAAGCTACTTTCTGTCTCTTCAAAAGGCTTTCATAGTCAAAGAATCCCTAGAATTTACTTTGATTTACCTCTCTTTGGCTGTTACAAGACCAAAAGGTCACAATGGCACCATGCCCCCCCCCCAATTTTTTAAAATTAAATCAACAATAATAGTCTCATTAGGTCTCCAAACACAGGGGGAAAATAAAAGCATGTTTTCAAAAAATCCCCGGTGGGGTTTGCTGCTAGTCTTTGCATGAGATGCACACAGGGTGACATCAGCCAACTCTGGCTCTAGCTGACGGCTGACCAGACCAGATCTACCCCTTGAAACTGGTGTCCACTGGTCGTGGCTTTGGCAGAGTCTGGCATAGGATCTCCTGGTGGAAGGTTTCTGCTGGCCATCAATCACACGTCTTCTCAAGCCAGAAGAGTGACTTTTATTGTAAACGTGGGGCAAAAGGTGCCTGACTTGAAAATGACATTGACTGTCCCGGGAGGACTTGTTTCAACTCTGAGAGGTCGTGCCCCGCTGTGGGGGACACTGCAGGGCTTTCCTCCAGAACATTCCTCAGATGTGTAAGGGTGAGAAAGTTACTCAGAGACAGGACGGAAAACAATGCCTCAAATACTGGGGAACAGCAAGTGAAGGAAGTTTGCTCTGCGGTTGCTAAACTTAATCCAAATAAACCTCGTCTTAGAAGCAGTCAAGCAGCAATACCCGGATTGTCTGTGACAACAAACACACGAGTTAATTACTGCAGCTCAGCTCAACACAGCTGTCAGAGAACTCCTTAAGCAGTTATTTTGTGGCAGGTTGCGGTAGATATTTTTATTACTGTTTGTCATCACTTGTGCCGTGTTAATCTCTCACTGCCTGATGTCTGGATTCAGTGGCATGGACAATGCTGAATGTTCATAAATTGGTCACAACAGAACTGCCAGAAGAGGAACAGTGCTTGGGCCTATTATCTTGACAAATCCTCCAATTTTTAATGTGATTCAAGTCGATTCCCTTGGAAACCACGAGATTTGCTTTGACTAGGAAATAGGCATGACCTGGGTAATGAGTCCCTCTGCCTGGGGCCCCGGCTACCTGCTATCCTATACAAATAGCTCGGTTCTAAATCATTTTAGCTTCTGGAATGGCTTCCCGGACAAAGAGTGCTTCTGTGTCTTTGTCGGATATAGGCTGAAAGTCTTGGATGGAGAAAATGGATACGTGTGGATTGCAACATCTCTGAGAGAAAGCAGGAAGGCAGGGATTTCCCAAGTTGGAAAGAGGGCTTGGGAAGTGGGAAGTGGAAGTTCTCTTTCTTCCTCTTCCCTCCCCTCCCCGATCTTAGATGTCTCATGATACACACCATCACTGGGTACTGTCCTCTGCCTTCCCTCGGTAAAACACAGATTCAAACTACCAAGAGGAGAAGGAAGGGAAAGGAAACTAACATTTAGTTGATGTCTATTCTTTGCTAGGCACTAAGCTAAGGTTTTAATACATTATTTCACTTAACTGTCAAACCAAATCTATAAAAAGAACAATTCTGATTGTGTGTATGAGGAAATAGGGGCTCAGGTGAATTAATAGCTTGTCTGAGTCACAGAGAGATTAGGTGATGAGAAATTAGAAATGGCTGAGTGCGTGACTTCCACTAAACCCTGCTCATTAGGAATTGTTAAAAGCTTGCATTTTCAACAATAATCCACAGTTGGCAAGAACCCTAACCCAGAAGGTTCTCTTCCGAGGTAGTGAGTTTGAGCTCTTTTTTAGGCCCTGGTAACTCGTAAATTCCAGAGTGACAGGACGCCCTCACCTTGAGAATGTGTTGGTTCCTAAGCTCTGAATACATTTCCCTATAGAAATAATAATACACACAGTGTCTGGCTTCCTAGTCCAGTCTACAAACCCTATTCTATTTATGAAGTACTTGAAAACAGTACTAATCGTACCTCAGATTAGGTACGATTAACTGTCAAGTAATGATGTTTTGGTGGAAAAATAAGTTACTTATGAACCCAGGAACACATTTCTTCTTATTTACTGTGAAACTGGGGATCATCCCAGCTCTAAACAACCAGTAGTGGTTTCCACAGCCTGGGCAAGAATTAGGTACCCCGGCAGGACGGAGGATGTGAGGGAGGGTCAGATGAGGAGCTCAAGGAGCCCTCAGGTCGGCGTGTGGGAAGGGGCGGAGGGAAGGACCCCAGGGTTGTGAGCGAGCTGGAGGCCTAGGCTCTCAGGTGGCGGCAGTGGGCTGGGGCGTTTCATGTGCATCAACCTCTGAGGTTCTATCTCAGGAGGACACACCAAGCTGGTCCTCCTTTTCTTCTCTGCAATATGACCCACTGTCATTCTAGTCCAGCTTTCCCTTCTTCTCTTCAAGGCCACCCTTTCCTTTTTTTCTGAGGCTCCCATGTGGGTGTCCACTGACTTCACGATCCCCTATTCCTGGAGTGCCCTGCATCTGCCCTGCACACCACAGCCAGAGCAGTCTTTCTAAAACATTAATCTAACTGTGGTTAAAATTCTTCCATGCCCCCCGCCAACCCCCTTGCCTCCCCACCAGCTGAGGGATTAGAGCCCTCCTTCTTCCAATGACGAGCAAGATCCTCGAAGACCCGGTCCCCGACCTACTTCTCCACTGTCACCTCTCGACACTCAGCGCCTCCCACTTTGAGTGACAGCAGCCCTGAAATGCATCAGTTCCCAGCATGCTTTGTGTTCTCTCAAGCTTCAGAACATTCGCTCACACTGGTCCCTCTGCCTGAAATGCTTTCAGTCTTCCTTCTTTTGCTAACTCTCAATCATCCTCTAAGGTGCCTCACGATCACCTCCTGAAGCTCTGCTTGACCCGCAGGTGGGGATGTGTCCTCCTCTGTGTTCACTGTGCATCTCTCTCTCTTATTTCAACATGATACTGCTGGGGACAGGGCGTGGCTCGTTTGCTATACATCCCAGCACCTGACACAGTTCCCGGTAGGAATTCAACACATATATGTTGAGTTGAACTAAGGATGGCTCCGTAAATCTGCCTTATAGTGGACGCCCCACTGGTGTCCACTGGTCCCCCAGCTGCTGGGAGTGTTGTCTGCTATGGCTCACAGTCGAGTCCCTCCCTAAGAACTGCCCTCAGCCAGATGGAGCGGCTGTGCCCAATGTTACAACCCTCCCCCAGAGACAGTCAATAGCCAATGGCTGATCCATGTGGGGGAACATCTGGGTTCCTTGCCTCTGAAGGGCCATCCCAACTTCAGAACCCTCATGGGCTTGGCTGAGGCATCCTTTGCACCAGCCTCAAAGCCGCCCCTTCTCCCTCACCTGGTCCTGCCCCCTCCCTCCCCAACAGGGGTGGTTCCCCGGTAACTCTCTTGCTCACAAATCTCCATTTCAGAGTCTGTTCCTGGCGGGGCCAATCCACCACAGGACTATTGCTTCCAGCTAGTAAACTGGGCAACTATTTCCCTGTTGCCCAGTAAAGCAGAATGCATTTTCCAGCCTTTTCCTTACTATTTGACACTAGAAACAAGTGATCTTTCCTGAAGGGTTTTTATTGTTTGTAACAGTAGAGAAACACAAAGGACATAAAAAGGCTCCTTCAACGCTCCTTCATTTCTTCCTGGAAATCTTCCTCTTTGCCTCCCACCCCCATTTCCCTTATTTAACAAAGCAGACCTGATGGGAAAGACCTAAGTGCACAAGGGTGCTAGTCATGGTGAATCTTAGGTAAACACAGAACTCAGTAAAGCAAACATTTCAGAAGAAAGCTCAGTCATTGGCTGGCTGTCCTGGGTGTTTTACTGCAGGAGCCGAGGTGGGATGAAGGCTGAGAAAGGGTGGGGACTAGAGAGGAGGAAGGAGGGGGAGGAGGGAGGAGCACCAGCAGCATCCCTATTCCAGGCCCGTGATAAGGAGAATGAAAATCCAGGTCCCTGTGTATTAGCAAAATAAAAGGTTAAGTAAGTAAGATGCTTTTATTACCTTAATGCTGCTGCTTTTCCTATGCTTCTTCCCCTTTTCCAGTTGAAACAGATAGCCTTCAGAATTGCTACGGCTAATTTTCACTTGGTTTCTTTGGCTTCTCTCTGAACTGAGTTGGGATTCACTTTCCACCCTTGATGGTATGGGTGGAAGCGTGACGCCGGGTAAGGCCCCTTCGTGGGGATGCGCCTCAGTCAGATGCATTAGGGCTTGCTGGTGCTGCTCCATCGTCCGGGTGAGCCGTGAGTCTGGGGAAGCACTACCAGGTTGGCTCTCAGAGGAAGAATGGAACTTCCTTAAAGGAAAAAAAAAAAATAGCACAAATCTGTTAATGAAACCTAGATACATAAGACTTTTAGCATAAAAGTCTTTATGAACCATTAATTTGATGTCTTTATCACTCCCCCAGTCAAATTAATGTTCTTTAGCTTAATCTTTTCATAAATACATTAATTTCTTAATATCCTCTATTTTTTCTTTAGGATATTCTAGCTCTTGCTTAGAACTTTCATTTAGTGCATTCAGAATAGAAAAAACATCATTCTGAAAAATCAAAGGCATTCCCACCACAAAACACCTGGACAGGTTGGATTAAATTAAACAAATGCCCTTTTAATTAGATAGTTGGATTTGTAAGAGAGACAGGGAATCTTCAGAGACCACAAACTAAACAGAAACTAAAACTAAAGCAGATTTAGATAAGATGAAGCTATGGCTTTCTTTGAGGAGTTTGGACCTACGTGCTTGAGTTTCACCATTCAACACTGGTATGGGATATGTGAGATCTTGGCTCTGTGTCAGGCAGAGAATCAGAACTAAGATGCCTGCGTGAAGGCTGTAACCCTTGAAGAGCTACACCCTCAATAAAATGGCAGATTAGTGAAAAACTCATTCACCAGCCTTGGGCAACAACAAAGCAAGCCTATCTGTCTTAATGTAGGCTCTGAGGTGGGAAAAAAATTCCCTGTAAATAGCTATGGGACAATATTTGGGGTTCAAATTTACCTTCCCCACATAATCATGGAAATCCAACACCAAGAAATTAACATAAAGTGATCCTAGAGGAAGGATACCTCTGTAGTATCTGGCAGAAGCAAGTTCTCTGGAAGGATACATTCCCACCCAAGCCTGCCTAGGTGTCTACAGATAAGATGGATAAGTTCACAATCCAAAATCCTAGAACATGTGAGTAAATAACCTACAAAGTATGAGAATCAGCAGATACACATGCACACACACACACACAAAGCAGTAGTAGATTTCTAAGAACTTAAGGTAATTGAATATTAGATAGCATTCATAAGGAAGCATGTTTATAATGATTAAAGACATGAAAGAAGAAATCAAAACCCTGAGAAATATATTCTGAAAAAATAACAGGAAGGTTTTAATCAGAACCATATAGAACTCCTAGACATGAAAAACACCATTACTGAAATTTACAACTCAGTGGATACACTAAAGAGCATATTGGAGCTGAAGAGACTTAGAAACTTAGAGGAAATTTCTCAGAAAGAAGCATAGAGGGATAAGAGATGGAAATAAGAAACAGTTAAAAAGACACAGAGTCTAGAATAAGAGAATCAAATATACATCTACTTGGTGTTCCTGAAGGAAAATTAGAGCAAATTTGGGAGACATAATATTCAAAGGACAAATGGGTGATAATTTTCCAGAATTTATGAAAGAAATGAACCCTCAGATTTAGGAATCCCAGAAAAAATCACAAGCAGGATTACAAATTTCAAACCTAGATACATCACAGTGAAGCTTCAGAACACCAAAAACAGAGACCTCAAAACCAAGAAGAGAAAAAAAGACAAAGACAAAAAGAATGATAATTACATTGATAAAAGACTTTTCAAAGAAATAGAGAAGCCAGGAAATAGAAAAACAGTGTTTTCAAAGAGGTTAATTCTTTATCAAGTTAAACATAATTTAAGATAGAGAGGAAAGTAAAGGAATTTCCAGTAAATTTACCAGTGAAATGTACTTGCTGAAAGAACTTCTAAAGGATCTACTTCAGGAAGAAAGAGTAAAATGGAAAAAAGAATGGGAGGCAAAGACAATAATAAACAACTGGTTAAATCTAAAACAGCACTGACTCTATACAACAATAATAAAACAACAATTAGTTTTAGAGATATAAGATGCTGGTTAAAAATAATATGTATGACACAAAGGGTGACTGGATTAGAACAATCCAATGATTTTGAATATGTCTGCAGAAGAATAGAAATTTTAACACTAGACTAGTTAATAATGTAAGTTTAAAAAAAAAAGAATAGAAAGAGAATATGCATTTCCAAATCAGTAGAGGGAAAAAGTAGCAGAAAGTTCTATCAGTTCAACAGACAATATTAAAAAAATAAAGACAATACGTATTGGAAAAAGTAGGGTGGCTAGGACAAATTAAGATAGTAGAAATTAATCGAAATATATGAGTATCACAAAAAAATGTAAGTAGTTTAAAGTTTAATATCTGCCCACAAATAACAACAAAAGAAAAGCCAAACAAAAAAACACATGAGAACTAAATAGTTTTACTGGAAAATTCTATGAAATCTTCAAGAAGCAGTTCCAATTGTACATGAAGTCTCCCAGAGGATATAAAACGGGGGAATTATTTTAAGGCTGGTATAATCTTGATAACACATCCAGACGGGGGCCAATGACAGATTGGAGAATTTTAAGCCAGTCTCACTTCCTGCATGTGAATGTTAAATCCTAAACAGTGTTAACAAATCAAATCAAGCAATATATTAAAATAGTATGACAAGTTGGGTTAGTCCTAGGAATAAAAGGATGATGGAATGTTAGAAAATCTGTTAACACATTTAGCCACATAAAGGATTCAAGGAGAAAATTTTTCAGTTGATGCAGAGAATTTGATAACATTAAACATCTATTTATGATAGAAGTTCTTTGCAGGAAAAAAATAGGAATAGGAGGTCATTTCCTATTTATCTCCCTAACTACTAAAAATTAAATATTTTTAATGGCAAAAATGTTAGACTCACTCCCTCTAAAGTCAGGAAGAAAAGACAAAAATGCCTGCTATCTATCTATCACTATGTCTTCTAGGAAGCGAATTCCTAATCTTATTCATTGTACATTCCATACCTCCAAGTGGAACACTTAAATGTCTTCTGATTAATTCATGTGTGTCAAATTGTCTCCCTACTTTGAAAATAAGCTCCTTGAAGGTTCCCATGCATCATACTACTTTTGTATCTTTTATAGCATTTTAGTCCTATATCCAGCCGTATCAGGTATGTAATAAACACATTTGACTGAATGATATCAAGAAATACCCCGATTTTAAAAATAACTTTTCTTTCTTCTAATTATAGAAGTAATGCATCTACATTGTAGGGAACTTGGACAACTCAGAAAATATAAAGAAGAAATTAAAAATAATCCCAATCTCTCTTGCCAGAAATAACCACTATTGACATTTTTGTGCATTTTTCATCTTCTCTGCACATTTTGACATAGTAGATAGAGCTCATACTCCTTAAGTGTAATTTTTGTACTGTACTATTTTCTCTTCATAGAAGCATTTCTTCATAAACATGGTTTTTAATGGTTACATGATATTAAATATTATAATTAATCTAAACATTTCCATATTCAATTATTGTTGTCATTTCTGTAAATGATATATATATATATTATTGAAGTGTAGCTGATGTACAATGCTGTGACAATCTCTGCTGTACAGCAAAGTGACTCAGTTATACACATATAGACATTCTTTTTTTGTATTCTTTTCCGCTGTGGTTTATCACAGGATACTGAATACAGTTCCCTGTGCTATACAGTAGGACCTGTTGTTTATCCATCCTAAATGTAATAGTTTGCATCTACTAACCCCGAATTCCCGGTCCATCCCTCTCCCTCCCCTCCTCTCCCTTGGTAACCACAAGTCTGTTCTCTATGTCCGTGATTCTGTTTCTGTTTTGTAGATAGGGTCATTTGTGCCATATTTTAGATTCCACATATAAATGATATCATATGGTTGTAAATGATATTTTTACACCCACGTGTTTTTTTTTTCTGTATTTTAGATTATTTTATTAGGATAGACCATTACAGAGTTGGAGAGAATTTGTTCCCTGTGAACATTACTTGCGACCCTTAAAATATACTGATCTTTTTTGACTGGGTCCCTCTGCCCTTCTCCCTCCAACCTCTGGTTTAACGACAGTAGAAAAAGTAAAGGAGACAGGGAAGAAGAAAAGAAATACATCAAAAGTGGACTATTTTCTGCAGAAATCAGAGGCAAGGACGTCGTTAGGAGAATTTTTCCTCTTGCCTGACCATCGCCATGAACACCCCCTGCCTCTCCACCCCATCCTCCCCCTCCTATCTTTCTCTAGCAGCCTCTCATTACTCTAGAAAACCACTTGAGAACAAGGAATTCTTACCATAATATTTCTAAGTTCTTATACTTTGTTTCTGTATAAGTCCCTTTGGGTTGCTTCTTATTTTCAGTTGATCCATTATCATTTATGTTAGAAACAGACTGAGAGCCTTTCTGGCTAAGGGATGCATGCTTCTTAGTAAGTTCATGAAGATAGTTCAAGTCCATATTGGAAAGAGTGTCAATGTGTAGCTGCTGATATGAAAATCTTTTCTCTTCTTGGTCTTTGTGTCCTCTTTCTGTATTAACATTCATCATTGAGTGATACCTGGTAGAATTTTTATATAGTACCTTGTCAGAAGCCTGGTGTGGTGGAGCAAATTTATTGGAGGTTACTTTGGGTTCCTGGCTTCTCGGTATACCTGAGTATTGTAAATCATTGTTCGGGGCATTCATCATCACGACTGTTTCCTGTTTCACTGCAGTATCTATAGGCTTATTTGGGGTTTGCTGCTGTCTGGAAGAGTTATTCTGGTTTCCTTGACTGACAACCAGCTCTTCAGTCACCAAAGGCTTTGGGCCATGCCGGTGTTTATGCTGTTTTCGAATCTTGTGCTTGGCTGGTCTTCTGGAAGGTTGCTGGCCATTGGTTGTTTCTGAAGATTGACCTCTGGGTCCACTGCTTGATTTTGCATTTTCAAATTGAGACCAGTGTTCCTGGTAATCCTAAAAAGATATTTTTAGTTAATATAAAGTTAAAAGATTGGCACTCTTCACAAATTTTAGTGTTTCTCAAACTGGGAGTTAAGACTTCTAGGAAGGTGACCACAGAATTGAAAAGAGATAAAGAAGGAGAACAGAGGGTCCTTTCCTCGTTTCAGGTAATGAGAGGGTGATTAGCTGAGTGGTTCCTCCTGGCAGTTTCAGATTATGAATTTTCTAGAAAGAAATAGCTTAGAATGGGCATTATATTAAGGGCAAGTCTTTGACCTATGATGTTGTAAAATGAAGTATTACCAAATGGGGGGGGGAAAGCAGCTTTACCTCTAAAGAGCTGCATACAACGGAAGTGCAAATCAACATCAAAATATGCAAGTTTATCTTAACTAAGATGAATATTTAAAAAAATATTATCCAGAAAGAACATCAACAATTTGCTTTACCCACCAAGTACAAGTTTAATATGAAATACAATTCAGATTATCAGATCTTCTTACTCATATAGGTCAGAAGCTAGAAATGATCTCTTCACCAGATGAAACAAATTAGATTTTATTCAGAGGATTATAAAAGAGTCTGTGCGGTGATAGGACATCTGTGAAACCACAAGGGTTGTTTTGCTTCTGTTCCTTAATATAGCCTGTACTTAGGCAATCAAACATCTGGGGGAAATATTTCAATTTCAGAGCAGTCTTTATGCTTTCCAAAGTCTTGTAACAACAAAATGTACTCCTGGTATAATAGATACACTATGTAACTATATTGTGCTAAGCCATTTAGACATATTTCCCAAGGAATAAAGCGCTCATTACTTTGTGAAAAACTAGCTGAGTTAAGAGGCCTTTGGAAAGAATGATTAAATGCTTACTGAAAACAGTCAGAGGACCATATGCCTCAGTGTGTTATATAACTGCAACATAATTCTTCCTTGCTGAACACACGTATAAAAAGCCTCTGTGGCCTGTATCTATGCAACGTTAATCGAAAAATGCAAGTTACCCAGATCATTTGAGAAAAAAACTTGAATAAATCATGTTTTTGCTCAAATTGTTTTAAGGATAAATTCAACTTCTATTTCACTTTTCTGATATAATTGCTAAGGCTCATCCTACTCCTGTATAATATCATTTAATGGTATTCTATGTCTCATGAAATCTCATTATAATGATAAGGTTGAGATTATTCAATTTAAAACAGTAATATACAATATGACTTCTTATATCAGTTTTCAAGTAAGAATGACTTATAATTCAAAATTTAGAGTAAGTTTTTAGAATTTGAGCTTTCTGGAGGATTGGCCAGGTTCTTAGTAGCTCCTCTAAACTTTAAATTTTTACCTGCGGTGCTCCAAAAAAGAAAAAACTTCCTTTTCTATCTGTATTTCAATTAAGAAGGGTCCTTCCTTTCATGCAGTATATTGAGCTGCATGGGGGAAACGTGGGCAAGGAGGCTCTGCCAACAGACAGCCCAAGAGCATCCTTCCTGGTAGTGGATCCAGAAGAACATTGTTATTTACACTCTTGTAGGTGTGTTCATGAAACACAGCGGCTCTTTTCATGGCTGTCATCACTGTTCTTGAAGCTCAAAAAAGATCCCTCTTTGCTATGACCTAGAGATATTTATTAACGCTGATAATGTCATTCTTTTCAATATTTGTTCAGCCTTCTTTTAAATTGAAGGATAGTTGATTTACAGTGTTGTGTTAATTTCTGTGGTACAGCCAAGTGACTCAGTTTTACACATATATACATCTATTTTTATATTCTTTTCTGTTATGGTTTATCACAGGATCTTGAATATAGCTCCCTGTGTTATACAGTAGGACCTTGTTATTTATCCATTCTATCTATAATGGTTTGCATCTGCTAATCCCAAACTCCCAGTTCATCCCTCCCCCACTTCGCCTTCCCTTTGGCAACCACAAGTCTGTTCTCTATGTCTTTGGGTCTGTTTCTCTTTCGTGCATAAGTTCACTTGTGTTACATTTTAGATTCCACATGTAAGTGATATCATATGGTGTCTGTCTTTCTCTTTCTGACTTATTTCATTTAGTATGATACTCTCTAAGTCCAACCATGCTTGTTCAGCCTTTAAATTGCTAGAAAAATCAGTGACCAGGAACTCTTTTTCTGCTGGCGTCTGACTGTACTTGTCCAGCTCTCTCTCTCTCTCATTTCCACCAAAAAAACCTATCAAGAGGGCTTCCCTGGTGGCGCAGTGGCTGAGAGTCTGCCTGCCGATGCAGGGGACACGGTTTCGAGACCTGGTCTGGGAAGATCCCACATGCCGCGGAGCAACTAGGCCCGTGAGCCACAATTACTGAGCCTGCGCGTCTGGAGCCTGTGCTCCGCAACAAGAGAGGCCGCGATAGTGAGAGGCCCGCGCACCGCGACGAGGAGTGGCCCCCGCTTGCCACAACTAGAGAAAGCCCTCGCACAGAAACGAAGACCCAACACAGCCAAAAATAAATTAAAAAAAAAAAAAAAAAACCTATCAAGAATTTTTTTTCCTGGGGTACCAGACCCCAAATCTTGGGTTACCACTTCGTCTTAATCATGTTATACCTTTTGCAGCTGACAATTCAGATGACAGTAGTGCTCTTCACAGGGTGCTTTGTCAACAAGGCCAAGGACTCATCATTTCAGGAGAAACTTCAATTGCCTCGAGTGTTAAATCCACTGTTCATGTAAATGTAAGTGCCCAGAGACGGCATTTCAGTCTCCAGAAAGAAAGCCGTTTATGGGCTTGGTGTGATTTCTCTCACCTTCCGAGCAGACTACTTGAGATCTGAGGTTTACTAAAGATTTATTACCTACAATTGAGGCATCAGGTGTCACTCTTTAGGTGGCAAGACCCTAGTTCCCTGAAGTTAATATACAAAGCCATTCTCAGGCTATTTAATCTCCATCAGCACCGAAATCCTCTATTTCATCCCCCTCTCACTGGGGTTCTTTTGTTACCAACACTCACCATCAGTCCGGACTACATGCACTCAGAATAACTGCTTAATGGCAGTAGGTTTTCCCAGCACACACAAAGCAGAGTCCTTTGGCTGGAGCGTTAGCACCGGGGTCTCCTGATGCCTAATGCTGGGATGATAATTTCTCGGTAAGATCTGTGCTCAGTTATTAATGCTCCTTCCTACTGTGCCATCCAAAGGAAGTCTGCCCCCAACCCTGAGAAAGGCAGCATCTGGCTATTTCTCTTTCACGACTTTTTCCGTTTACATGACATAAGCAGAGGGGAGAATGCATGCTTTGATGTCAGCCAAAATGTTAATCTGCTTTAAAACAAAAGCCGTTCTTGTTCTTAGTCACCCTGATCGACCCTGGAGTCCTGAGGGTTGTGCCTGGGCTCCAAGATTAGCTCTGAAGTTTCTTTTGTGTTTACTAACAACAAAACACACATTCTCTGAGTCTGGGTTATACATTCCATTCGATAATATTAATAAAATTTAGAGAACACAGTAGCTCTAATTTTCAGTGCTAGTATAGAAGGACTCTATGCTCAGGTGAATAAAAGCGGCATAGCTCTGTTGATAGTGCTGGAGGAAAACCAAATGAATAGCTCTTTGGAAAGGTGGGAAGATCACTTAGGATGTGGTCACAAGGATGTTGACATAAATAAGTCAAAGATGCTACATATCTTTCACGCTATCATTTCTTTTCCTTGTCTAGAGAGGCAAGTTATTTTATTTAGAGGCAAGAAAGGAAACATCCTGTTTCATCCTTTTGAAGACTCACGTATTTGGGGAACTTTCTTCTTTCCCACTGACAGCATGCTCCTTTCCTGGGAAGGATCTTCTGCTGGTGGGAGTGTACCCTCTTGCACTGGCCAGCAAGGGTCTGACCCTTAGCTCAGTACTGTGTCTGGTTCTGAGCACACAGTGGAAATGGGATTTGGAAAATCTGTGAAGATTCACAGGAGAGCACAAAACGATTCAGGGCAACAAGACCTATGTGGACAGGTAAAGTGACGACGGATTGCTTGGCTTGAAGTAAGGATCTTACGCATGTGTAGGGCACTTACATAGAAAATGATGAGGATGACCATCAATTCTCAGTAATTTTTTTAAATAGATCTTCATTGGAGTATAATTACTTCACAATACCGTGTTAGTTTCTGTTGTACAACAAAGCGAATCAGCCATATGCATGCACATGTCCCCATATCCTCTCCCTCTTGAGTCTCCCTCCCATCCTCCCAATCCCACCCCTCTAGGTCATTGCAAAGCACTGAGCCAATCTCCCTGTGCTATGCTGCTGCTTCCCACCAGCCAACTATTTTACATTTGGTAGTGTATGTATGTCGATGCTACTCTCACTTTGCCCCAGCTTTGCCCTCCCATCCCACATCATCAAGTCCATTTTCTATGTCTGTCTCTTTATTCCTGCCCTGCAACTAGGTTCATCAGTACCATTTTCTTTCTTCAGATTCCATATATATATGTGTTAGCATACGGTATTTGTTTTTCTCTTTCTGACTGACTTCACTCTGTATGACAGACTCTAGGTCCATCTACCTCACTACAAATAACTCAATTTCGTTTCTTTTTATGGCTGAGTAATATTCCATTGTATATATGTGCCACATCTTCTTTATCCATTCATCTGTTGATGGACATTTAGGTTGCTTCCATGTCTTGGCTATTGTAAATAGTGCTGCAATGAACACTGTGGTGCATGTTTCTTTTTGAATTATGGTTTTCTCAGGGTATATGCCCAGTAGTGGGATTGCTGGGTCATCTGGTAGTTCTATTTTTAGTTTTTTAAGGAACCTCCATTCTGTTTTCCATAGTGGTTGTATCAATTTACATTCCCACCAACACTGCAGGAGGGTTCCCTTTTCACCACACCCTTTCCAGCATTTATTGTTTCTAGATTTTTTGATAATGGTCATTCTGACTGGCGTGCCATTCTGACCAGCGTGAGGTGACACGTCATTGTAGTTTTGATTTACATTTCTCTAATAATTAGTGATGTTGAGCATCTTTTCATGTGCCTCTTGGCCATCTGTATGTCTTCCTTGGTGAAATGTCTATTTAGGTCTTCCGCCCAATTTTTAACTGGATTGTTTGTTTTTTTAATATTGAGCTCCATGAGCTGTTTGTATTTTTTGGAGATTAATCCTTTGTCTGTTGTTTCATTTGCAAATATTTTCTCCCATTCTGAGGGTTGTCTTTTTGTCTCGTTTATGGTTTCCTTTGCTGTGCAAAAGCTTTTAAGTTTAATTAAGTCCCATTTGTTTATTTTTGTTTTTATTTCCATTACCCTACGAGGTGGGTCAAAAAATATCTTGCTGTGGTTTATGTAAGAGTGTTTTTCCTATGTTTTCCTCCATTTGTAGTTTATTTTTGTGTATGGTGTTAGGTAGTGTTCTAATTTCATTCTTTTACATGTAGCTGTCCAGTTTTCCCAGCACCGCTTATTGAAGAGGCTGTCTTTTCTCCATTGTATGTTCTTGCCTCCTTTGTCGTAAATTAGCTGACCATATGTGTGTCAGTTTATCTCTGGGCTTTCTACCCTGTTCCATTGATCTATATTTCTGTTTTTGTGCCAGTACCATACTGTCTTGATTACTGTAGCTTTGTGGTATAGTTTGAAGTTGGGGAGCCTGACTCCTCCAGCTCCGTTTTTCTTTCTCAAGATTGCTCTGGCAGCCCTTGGGTACTGATATTCAGGGGGGAAAAAGAAACACCCATGTGTTAAAAAAAAAAAAATAAAAGATTGCTTTGGCTATTCGGGGTCCTTTGTGTTTCCATACGAATTGTAAAATTTTTTGTTCTAATTCTGTGAAGAATGCCACTGGTAGTTTGTTAGGGATTGCATTGAATCTATAGATTGCTTTGGGTAGTACAGTCATCTTCACGATATTGATTCTTGCAATCCAAGAACATGGTATATTTCTCCACCTGTTTATGTCATCTTTGATTTCCTTCATCAGTGTTTTATAGTTTTCTGAGTACAACAAGTCTTTCACCTCCTTAGGCAGATTTATTCCTAGGTATTTTATTCTTTTTGTTGCAATGGTAAATGGGAGTGTTTCCTTAATTTCTCTTTCTGATTTTTTCTTGTTGGTGTATAGGAATGCCAGAGATTTCTGTGCATTAATTTTGTTTCCTGCAACCTTACCAAATTCATTGATTAGTTCTAGTAGTTTTCTGGTGGCATCTTTAAGATTTTCTATGTATAGTATCATGTCATCGGTAAACAGTGACAGTTTTACTTCTTCTTTTCCAATTTGTATTCCTTTTATTTATTTTTCTTCTCTGATTGCCGTGGCTAGGACTTCCAAAACTATGTTGAATAAGAGTGGTGAGAGTGGACATCCTTGTCTTGTTCCTGATCTTAGTGGAAATGCTTTCAGTTTTTCACCATTGAGTATGATGCTTGCTGTGGGTTTGTCATATATGGCCTTTATTATGTTGAGGTAGGTTCCCTCTATGCCCATTTTCTGTAGTTTTTTTTTTTTTATCGTAAATGGGTATTGAATTTTGTTGAAAGCTTTTTCTGCATCTATTGAGATGATCATATGGTTTTTATTCCTTAATTTGTTAATGTGGTATATCACATTGATTGATTTGCATATATTGAAGAATCCTTGCATACCTGGATAAATCCCACTTGATCATGGAGTATGATCCTTTTAATGTGCTGTTGGATTCTGTTTGCTAGTATTTTGTTCAGGATTTTTGCATCTATGTTCATCAGTGATATTGGTCTGTAATTTTCTTTTTTTGTGATATCTTTTTCTGGTTTTGGTATCAGGGTGATGGTGGCTGCGTAGAATGAATTTGGGAGTGTTTCTCCCTCTGCAATTTTTTGGAAGAGTTTGAGAAGGATTGATCTTAACTCTTCTCTAAATGTTTGATAGAATTCACCTGTGAAGCCATCTGGTCCTGGACTTCTGTTTGTTGGAAGATTTTTAATAACAGTTTCAATTTCATCACTTGTGATAGGTCAGTTTATATTTTCTAATTCTTCCTAGTTCAGTCTGGAAAATTGTACCCTTCCAAGAATTTTTCCATTTCTTCGTGGTTCTCCATTTTATTGGCATATAGTTGTTTGTAGTAGTCTCTTTTTTTTTTTTTTTATAATTTTTTTTTTTTTTTTTAATTTATGGCTGTGTTGGGTCTTCATTTCTGTGCGAGGGCTTTCTCCAGTTGTGGCAAGCGGGGGCCACTCTTCATTGCGGTGCGCGGGCCTCTCACTATCGCGGCCTCTCTTCTTGCAGAGCACAGGCTTCAGACGCGCAGGCTCAGTAATTGTGGCTCATGGGCCCAGTTGCTCCGTGGCATGTGGGATCTTCCCAGACCAGGGCTCGAACCCGTGTCCCCTGCATTGGCAGGCAGATTCTCAACCACTGCGCCACCAGGGAAGCCCTGTAGTAGTCTCTTATAATCCTTTGTATTTCTGCAGTCAGTTGTGATTTCTCCTTTTTCATTTCTAATTGTACTGATTTGTGTCCTCTCCCTTTTTTTCTGATGAGTCTGGCTAAGGGTTTATCAATTTTGTTTATCTTCTCAAAGAACCAGTTGTTTTTTTTTAAGAGATTAGAAGTGGTCCCTGATCAGATTCAGGGCCAGTTGCTTCTCGGAATGTTTGGTGATATTCTTTTTTTTTTTTTTTTTAAAGTTTAATTTTTATTTATTTATATATTTATGGCTGTGTTAGGTCTTCGTTTCTGTGCGAGGGCTTTCTCTAGTTGTGGCAAGTGGGGGCCACTCTTCATCGCGGTGCGCGGGCCTCTCATTATCGCGGCCTCTCTTGTTGCGGAGCACAGGCTCCAGACGCGCAGGCTCAGTAATTGTGGCTCACGGGCCTAGTTGCTCCGCGGCATGTGGGATCTTCCCAGACCAGGGCTCGAACCCATGTCCCCTGCATTGGCAGGCAGATTCTCAACCACTGCGCCACCAGAGAAGACCAAAGAACCAGTTTTTAGTTTTATTGATCTTTGCTATTGTTTTCTTTGTTTCTTTTTCACTTACTTCTGCTCTGATCTTTATGATTTCTTTCCTTCTACTGACTTTGAGTTTTCTTTGTTCTTCTTTCTCTAGTTGTTTTAAGTGTAGGGTTAGATTGTTTATTTGAGATTTTTCTTGTTTCTTGAGGTGAGATTGTATTGCTATAAATTTCCCTCTTAGAACTGCTTTTGCTGCGTCCCATAGGTTTTGGGTTGTCGTGTTTTCATTGTCATTTGTTTCTATGAATTTTTAAATTTCTTCTTTGATTTCTTCAGTGATCTCTTGGTTATTTAGTAGCACACTGTTTAGCCTCCATGTATTTGTGTTTTTTACAGTTTTTTTTCCAGTAATTGATTTCCAGTCTCATAGCGTTGTGGTCAGAAAAGATGCTTGATACAATTTCAATTTTCTTAAATTTTCTGAGGCTTGATTTGTGACCCAAGATGTGATCTATCCTGGAGAATGTTCCATGCGCACTTGAGAAGAAAGTGTAATCTGCTGTTTTTGGATGGAATGTTCTATAAATATCAATTAGATCTATCTGGTCTGTTGTGTCATTTAAAGCTTGAGCTTCCTTATTTATTTTCTGTTTGGGTGGTCTGTCCATTGGTGTAAGTGGGGTGTTAAAGTCCCCTACTATTATTGTGTTATTGTCGATTTCTCCTTTCATGGTTGTTAGCATTTGCCTTATGTATTGAGGTGCTCCTATGTTGGGTGCATAAACATTTATAATTGTTATATCTTCTTGGATTGACCCTTTGATCACTATGTAGTGTCCCTCCTTATCTCTTGTAACAGTCTTTATTTTAAAGTCTATTTTATCTGACATGAGTATTGCTTCTCCAGCTTTCTTTTGATTTCCATTTGCATGGAATATCTTTTTCCATCCCTGCACTTTCAGTCTGTATGTGTCCCTAGGTCTGAAGTGGGTCTCTTGAAGCAGCATAATATGGGTCTTGTTTTTGTATCCATTCAGCCAGTCTGTGTCTTTTGGTTGGGGCATTTAATCCATTTACATTCAAGGTTATTATCGATATGTATGTTCCTATTACCATTTTCTTAATTGTTTTGGGTTTGTTTTTGTGGGTCTTTTTCTTCTCTTGTGTTTCCCGCTTAGAGAAGTTTCTTTAGCATTTGTTGTAAAGCTGGTTTTGTGGTGCTGAATTCTCTTAGCTTTTGCTTTGTCTGACTTCTCCATTGAATCTGAATGAGATCCTTGCTTGGTAGAGTAATTTTGGTTGTAGGTTTTTTTCTTTCATCGCTTTAAGTATATCCTGCCACTCCCTTCTGGCCTGCAGAGTTTCCACTGAAAAATCAGCTGATAACCTTATGGGGATTCCTTTGTATGTTATTTTTTGTTTTTCCCTTGCTGCTTTTAATATTTTTTCTTTGAATTTAATTTTTGTTAGTTTGATTAATATGTGTCTTGGTGTGTTTTTCCTAGGGTTTATCCTATATGGGACTCTGTATGCTTCCTAGACTTGGGTGACTATTTCCTTTCCCATGTTAGGGAAGTATTCAACTATAATCTTTTCAAATATTTTCTCAGACCCTTTCTTTTTCTCTTCTTCTTCTGGGACCCCTATAATTTGAATGTTGGTGCATTTAGTGTTGTCCCAGAGGTCTCTGAGACTGTCTTCAGTTCTTTTCATTCTTTTTTCTTTATTTTGCTCCTCGGCAGTTATTTCCACCATTTTGTCTTCCAGCTCACTTATTTGTTCTTCTGCCTCAGTTATTCTGTTATTGATTCCTTCTAGTGTATTTTTCATTTCAGTTATTATGTTGTTCATCTCTGTTTGTTTGTTCTTTAATTCTTCTAGATCTTTGTTAAACATTTCTGGTATTTTCTCAATCTGTGCCTCCATTCTATTTCCGAGATTCTGGATCATCTTTACTATCATTACTCTGAATTCTTTTTCAGGTAGATTGCCTAGTTCCTCTTCATTTATTTGGTTTTGTAGATTATCTTGCTCCTTCATCTGTGACATATTTTTTTGCCATCTCATTTTTTTTTTTTTTTTTTTTTTATGAGTGTGATTGTGTTCCTGTCTTACTGGTTGTTTGGCTTGAGGCTTCCAACACTGGGGTTTGTAGGCTATTGGGTAGAGCTGAGTCTTGGTGCTGAGATGAGGAACTCCCTGAGACCTCACTCTGATGAATATTCCCTGGGGTCTGAGGTTCTCTGTTAGTTCAGTGGTTCATAAGAGGGAGGCCGGGGAGATCAGGAGAGGCAGGTGGGAGGGGCCCTCCAGGAGGAGCTGAGCTGGAGAGAAGCAGAGGGCAATTGCCTCGCCCACTCGGGCCCAGGGAGCCTGCTGAACTCCCAGGCCGATCCCCTGCCCTCCAAAGCCCTCTCCAGGCTGCATAGCTCCTTGGGGGCATAGGAGGGAGGACAGGGAGATCAGGAGAGGCAGGCAGGAGGGGCCCTCCCAGACGGAGGAGCAGGAGAGGAGAGGAAGGCGTTTGCCCTGCCCACTCAAGCCCAGGAAGCCTGCTGGGCTCCCAGGTGAGGCCCCCCTGCCCTCTGAGACCAGGGATGAGGAGCAACCTGGGCCCCTTCTGTTCCTTGAGCATAAGCCCCACCCCCCACAGCCCCCAGGGCCTTTTTCAGCCCTGTGGGTCCTGAGCATTGGCCCCGCCCACTGCCCAAAACTCACCCTTTCTTAGGCCCTGCCCTCCATAGCCAAGGCCTTCCCCCCCACCCTTTTCTTTTTTCCTCTTCTTCTTTTTTACTATTGTGGTATTGTTGTACCTTCCGGTTGTTGATTCATCTTTATTTTTATTTTTATATTCTTCCTGACATAGGTTAGTTTCCTAGTCTAATTTTATTTTTTACTTTGTTATTTATTTTATTTTATTTTTTTTGGCTGCCCCAGGTGGCTCGTGGGATCTTGGTCCATGAACCCAGGGTCGGGCCGAAGCTTCTGCAGTGGGAGCTCTGAATTCTCAGTATTTTTAAAGTGAAAACACACAGGCTTAAATGGTCCAGGGACCTTGTTTCCAGCATATCACCCTCTCTTCTCTTGTCCTCTATCTCCAGTTTCTGATCCTTTCAGCATATAAATGTGTTTAAACCTCTTCTTTAAAAAAAAAAAAATTAAACAGTCCCTTACTTGATCTCATTCTCTGGTTAAACCTCATCTCTTAATCCACAGCCAGGCATCTTAAAATGTAGGCTGGTCTTCATTCCCCCAGCTCTCATCCTGACCTCTGTACCCTGCAGGAGAGCCCTTATTCTCACTGAAACTGCTTTGCTCAGGCCACCAATGACCTTTTAGTGCTAAATCCTATGGTACCATTTTCTTTAACTTTCTATTTTTTCAAACTTACACAATTATTTCAAACTTACAGAAAAATGGCAAGAATAGCACAGAGAACCCCCAAATATCCTCACTGATTCACCACTTTTTAACATTTAGCCACATTTCTTCATTCTCTCTCTTTCTGTAGATCTCCCACTCTCCATTTGTAGACAAACAAATCTACATTCTATCATTTATAGTATTATTGTTTGTATCATCATTACTTAGTTTGTCTGAATCATTTGAAACTTGCATATATGAGTTGCATACATCACTCCCTTTTCATGGCACCTTTTTACTTGTCTTCTCTGCAGAGTTGAACCCTGTTCACTGATTTCCCTTCCTTGAAGTCTTCATGTCTCAGGTTCCGTGACACTGTTTTATCCTGGTCAGCTTTCTGCCTCTCTGGCAATCCCTTTGTAATCTTTTACCTTCTCTACCTCTGCTCTCCCTTAAAATATTCTTACCAATTTCTCCAGAGCCCTGTTTTTGACCTTCCTTTCTTCTCCCACTACCTACAATTCCTGGGGCAGCTCAGCAATTCCCATGGCTGCAACCCACCAGGGAATTCTTATGATGCAAATGCACATAGGCTAACTCAGATGTCTCTCCTGAGTTCTAGGTCCTCCTCCCTACAGGCACCTCCAAACTCAACGTCAGGCCCACTGCTGGCCTCACACACCCCCCTTTCATTCCCAGCACCAAAGCCCTCCTTTTCTTCCTCAGTGGTGTTGGTGCCACTAATCAGACACTCAGAAACTATTCTCTTTCTCTCTCCCACGTTCACCTTGTATTTAAGCAATTGCTAAGTTTGTTCATTCCACTTCCTGACCACCTCAAGGCAGGGGCTGAGGGGGATCAGATGCTGTCCTAACCTGCCAGGAGTTCAGTCCAGCTGGTGGAAGAGGATATACCCACCGTCCTGCAAAGTGAACTGATGACATGTGGAGTGTGGGGCAAACAGAGCAAATGCTGCCACCTTTCCAGTTCTCCCATCATCTCTTGCAGAAATTACAGCAGAAGTCGCCTGACTGGTTTCGCTGTCTCTGCAATCTTATTATTCTCTTCCAATCTATTCTTCAGACCTTCCCAGTTTGTTAACATGCAAGCCCGATGATGTCATTAACCTGCTTACAATTTGCCAGTGGCTTCCTGCTCTCCGTAGGATAAAACTGAAAATCTTTTGATCGGCATAAAAAGCCTTTCATGGCCCCTAGCTGACCTGCCCAGCCCTGTGTCCCTCATACTTTGCCCTTTAGCTACTGAACTCCAGGTAATACTCAGGACAGACTAGATTGCCCTGCATTTTTACACCTCTGCTCCCATTTGTCTGTTTGGCATATTTTGACTCATCCTTCTAGGGTCAGCTCAGGTGCTATCTCTTTTCAGGAAGCTTTTCCTGTCTTTTTAGGGCAGAATTAGGTGCTCTTTTAGTTACACTAAAAGAAAGAATTAAATTATACCTACTTTTATATCACTGCATTATAATGATTACATAACTGTCTTCCCACTACCAAAAGTTTTAAGCTCCTTGAGGGTAGGAATCATTTTTTTTTAAAAAAAGGATCTTTTGTCGAGTTTTATTTACTTTTCTGAAGAGTTTTTTTAAAAAAACATGTCTTTTGGGCTAGTCACCTAAAAGCTAGTGGTTGGAATATAGTAGGTACTCAATAAATATTTGTTGTCTGAATTATTTTGATTTCACGTAAAGGTATCTCTTAGTACTGAGTTACTCATTGTTAGAGTAAGTTTACTGAGGGATATGCAGATTCTTTGAAAATCATCTTTCAAGAAAAAGATTTCAGATGAGGCCCATTTTCACTTGAGATTCACTAAATGACCTTTAAATGGTTTTTTAGTCAACCATTAAATATTGAGATCAGCTTTGGGTAAAGCAATGTGCTAGGAGGTGGAGAGGAATACAATGCTAAGGTTCAAGGAGCTTATCGTGTAGTTGGTACAAAAGAAACACAGGCAACAGCTAATGAGACAATGGCCGAATAGGATTAAACCCTGGAGGAGTGGTTCCAGCCACATGCACAACAGGACAGGGGTGGGAGAGGCAGGAGGGGGACCACAGAGAAGCCATCGGAGGTGGGTAGTTGAAGAGGAGAAAAAAAGTCAGCCTGGAGGTTTGTATGCTGAGTGCCCCGCCAGCATACAGGATGCAGCGAACACCTAACAGATCCTTTCTGAATAAAGAAAGGGAAACATTCCTTGGGCCGCTCTGTCTTGCTGTCATTTTAGATGCAACAATCTTAAGATGTTTTGCTCCTTATTGTCTTTACTCAGGAGTGGGTTAGAAACAAATGAGTCTTGTACCCTCAGAGATGAAACAGTATCCTTTTTGCTTTCTTCTGTACGAAGTTTTTTTTACTGTCTCTGCCTAGGGCCATGCCATGCATTAAGCACTGTGATTTTACCTTGATTATTTTATCACTGGCCGAGACGCCTACGATTTTCCATAGTGACAAGTGTGAAAGCTAGAGTTTGCAAGAATCTTACATGCTTCAACTGTGTTTCCTATAGTAATTTAAGTAACTAGAGATAAAGGATCATAGATTTATAGCATTTTGCAGCTGGGATGGACCTTGCAGTTCATTTTGGCCAATGCTTCGTTTAAGAAAAAAGAAACTTAAGGCTCGGGGGAAGCTGAGATTTGCCCAAGTCACGCATCAAGTAAATGGCAGGTCAGGGCCCAGAACTCCCTGTCTTCTGACCCAGTCCTTTACCCACAACACATAACAAGCCTTAAGGCGTTTCCTTTGTCCCCTCGATCCTGTTGGCCAAGCTGCCTAGGCTCTCCATCAGGTCTGGTAGGAGACCCTGTCCTCTAGGTCCACTTCTAGGAGACATTTGGCCCCATCCTCCCAACTTCTGGGTGTGGCCTCCCTGGCATCAGCTTTTAGGAAGCTTCAGGTGAATGGCTGTTTTCATTTCTTTCTTTCTTTTTTTTTTTTTTTTTGGCAACTCTAAGAGTAGCCTGGAGGCTACTGCAGAGGCAAAAAGATGATTTGAGCCGTCCCCCTTTTCTAACTTTTCTGAAACTGGAATGAATTTTCTTCTTCTTCTTCTTACTTTTCCACTGTACATAGTTTTAACTAATGATGTCAACAGGCCCTATAGGCTGGGTGATTTCAAAGGGCTTTATCCCTTCTGAAGCAGGTATAAAACCCGGTCCAAGAGCAACTGCCCCACGTAACACTATACACTGGATTAAGAAGACATCAGCTGCTAGAGCTTTTCTTGATTCTTCTAGCAAAACAATCAGTGGGGACGGTTTCATAAAAATCTTCCCTGAAACTGCATTGTGATTTCAAAGTAGTAAACCCATGGCCAAAAAAGGGATGTCATCACGCTAAATTACTAGGTAGTAGGTGTTTATGTTCTGCAAACGAGGGCTCAGTGAGGCTCTGAGGATTCCCACCCATTTTTAGGGACCATATCCCCCATCACCTAGGGATACTATATGACTGATAACTCCAAAAGGAAACAGACTTGGGAGCAGCAGAGTATTGGACAATATTTTGGAACTGTGATTTTTTTTTTCCTGCCTGTACTTTCTCCATGCCATTCCTCTGAATGTTTGAAGAGTGATATGATGATTTTTCTCTAGGAAATAGAACGTTGGGAAAGTGGGTAGGGTTGGCTAGCTGAGCAAGTAATGACCCATCTGGGCAGAAGGCAGTCTTACCCATCAGAAGGTGGCATAAGAATAAACCCTTAAGTGATAAGATGTCAGTCACAAACATCACTTAGATCCAGCAGTAACCCTTGAAACACACTTAAAATTCAATCTAGCAGGTGACCTTTAGCTGTTGGGCTCTTTGATGCCATTTGTCTTCAGGGTCGATAGCGACATTTCCAACCTCTCTGGTGTTCTGAATAGACGGCTTGTCAGTTACTCTGACGGGGTAGGAGATCTAAGGGGGTAAAACATATACAGCACGTTAACTGGATTCATTTTAGTCTTATGGCCATGGGGCTCGAGTCTGTACTCTAGAAAGAGGTCCTGCAGGGTTACATTTTATTTATAGTTCATTTCAAGGATTCATCTCAGTCCTTAGGCATCTGGATTATTCCCAAGGAAAATGGGAATAAACAATGTTTTCTCTTGCAGGGATGACGTGAGAATTGGTGTTTTGAGGTCAAACTACTAATTATTGGGTTGGACAAAAAATTCGTTCCGTAAGATTATGGAAAAAAACCTGAATGCTCAATACATACTCAGGGGACCTGATTTTAGAACAGTTATCTGAGCCAGACGCTGCAACTAATGTTTAAGTATGCCAAACAAATAATGAAATAACACTGTACTCCAAGATGATGATAAGAACAATAAAAATAACTAATATACATTGAATGCTCATGATAGCTGTCCTAAGCACTTCATATATGTTAATTCTCACAACAATCTTACCAGGTATGTACCTTTTATTATCCCCTTTTTGCAAATGAGATAACTGAGGAACAGAGAGGTTAAGTAACTTGCCCAGAATCAACAGCTAGTAAGCAGAGGAGCCAGGCAGTCTAACTCCAGAGACTGTACATTTAGCGATTTTGCTAAATTAACTCACTTATTAGAAATATCATCTTTGACTTGCAGACTGTAGTTTTGACACCCCATAAATTGGAATGATGTAGGTTAGTGGTGCTCAACTTTAGATAGATATTAGAATAACCTAGGAAGCTTTTAAAAATTAATGTTCTGGTCCCATCCCAGATCAATTAAATCAGAAGCTCTGGGGGTGGCCCCAGATATGAGTCTCGTACTTTGAAAGCTCCCCAGGTGGGTCTAACCTGAAGACAGGTTTGGGAGCCAGTGATGAAGGCAGCGACGTGGGATTTAGGTCCCCAAATTATTGATGGATTTAGGTTCCCAAATTATGGAGGCTCTCATTAGCTACCTGTTTTAAGTCAAGGAATTAGATTGTCTTCTGTGCTATACGGAATTCTAGCCACCAGGTAGCATTTCAGAGAGCAAACTTAAAGTTCTGCGATAGTAACGTTGGCAAAGATTCTGGCGGTAATTATCCAGTACACTCTCTAGTGCTTCTGTACCATCCCTGGTAGACGTTCCTCCCCTCGCTGCCTAATCACTTGCCCCTTCTCCAGGCAGGAGTTATCTGCTTGTCACTATTCGTATAGGTTTAAAGATCTTGACGGAAAAAGAAGGAACAAGGTGGCTTGTGAACAGTTCCTTTCTGTGGGAGACCTGGTCCTTTCAAACACTCCCTGGAGGAAAATGTTAGACCTTTGAATCTCTGTTTTATCAATGATGAACGTTATTTTCCATCCTCGAGAGACCTAAATGCTATAAAGTTCTTCCTTATAAGAGCAGTGATAGGTCTGTCTGTAATTTCTATCCCTCTGCCCTTTGAAATAACGTAGAATAAGTTAATCCCTCTTTCGGAAAACAGCCCTAAACTGGTAGAACCTAAGATGCCTTCCCCAAGCCTTCTCTTATATAGAGGACTTCTCAAGACGTCTTTGTCATTCCTCCTGGGAAAGATTATGCATATGAGGTCCTGTGGCCCCCCTGCTTTGTCACCTGCAAGATGCTGGTCTCCCCATTTCTAAACTGATGTCCTTAATTTAGAAATTTAGATTCAGGATTTGATACTTGTTTTGTTAAATTTCCCCTGGTGGGCTGTGCGGTGTGAGAAGCGGCAAGGTGGAACGCTGGAAAAAGCATGGGGTTTAGAATCTGTCATGGCTGCGTTTAAATTCTCACTCTGCTGCTGACTTTTACTTCATACTTATGCAGACAAGTATTCAATGCAGAAAGAGGCAAAAATACTTGTTAAATATTAACTAGTAAGCAGGCATTTGACAGTGAAGATAACCTCATTCCTTACTACTCAAGGTAGCTTCTCTGGCACAAGAAAGACAATTTGTTCCTCTTGTTTTGGGTGTAACCCCTTCCTACCTGAATGCTTCCCTATCACAATTGCGCTACTAATATATACAAATAAGGGAAATAGTGTGAAAGTTTCAGTACTTAAAGGTTGATCTGAAAATGGGAATAAATGAAAATATAACTTTTTCCATGTTTGAATTCTCACCGCTAATACAAGGAACAAAATGTACTATTGGATCATGGCAATTTTTAAATTACAAATGGAAGTAATCAACAGGTTTTGAGTGATTACCTACTCTGCAAATGGAAAACTTCACAATACCATGGAACAGTTTAACTTGTGCTGAGATGGAAAGTTTGGAGTTATAAATGCTATAAATGCTCAAGGTCAGGAACCACTTCTCATGTTTCCATCTCTCAGTCCCTCACTGGTTCCAGAAACATGGGATGATAATAAAAGTATTAGATTTTACAGCTTCTGTCATCATTTTCTCAAAGGCTTCAGTCCCTTACTGCCATGACGTTAAACAGATACACAACTTATTTAAAAGAAAAATCAACTCCATCCTGGAGGAGAAATGAAGGTCGGGGCAGGAAAAAAAAATCTAAATAGGCTGCCTAAGCAGGCAAGGAAATAATCCTTTTTTAAACCTCAAACACACAATGTCTTGGACAAGCTGGAGCCTTGGAGAAGTTGGGTTTATTCCTAGATCTGCCACTAGGGGGTTTGATTCCCGGCTTTTGTAAAGGGGACTTAGTTTAGTTAATTTGGTTTTTCACTGGTGATATTAATTGTTTGATTAACAACGATGGGATCCCTTATGGAGCTCTGATAAAAAGTTTACAAATGAAAAATACATTGTCCTACGCTTCCTTCCCCAGAGAACATAGGATGTATAATATTTCCATCCACAGGCTGTTTTGGTAGAACTTGGTGTCTGAATCACTCCACTAAGTCTCTGGGTGAGTAAAACATACTTCTACATTATCTCTTTGAAAGTGGAATGGGACACAACCTCTGCTAGCTATTTCTTTTTTTTTCCTTGGCGAACCATTCTATTAATACCAATCAAATCGAGAAAATGATCAAATGAAATTGCATTTTGAGCATCATAAGCTGTGTAATGTCTATTCTGTTAAATTGGGGCCATAATTGCTTCTCCACTGAAAAGATACAACAAAGACAGCAATCATGGCATGTCATTATCCCAGACTAGAAAACCGGCCTTTGCTGGGAGGACTTCAAAGGCTTGTGGTTCTCGAATTGCATTTGGCTGCTATTGTTGGAGCGCAGGCAATCTTGATTAGGTGTTTACACTGAGGTAAGGCGCAGAGCAGAGCGCCTGAGTGCCTGGGTCTAGAGCCATTAAAAAATTGTACATTATGTTCCTGGCTTTGAAGTGAGGGTTTATATGTAGGAGAGCAACTCAGATTGAGTACAGCTGAGCTAGATTGGGCTGCTACTTCTCTCTCAAAGAAACTCATCAGGTTCTTAGAGAATCAGCGCCACAAAAAAAGTTGATGCTTTTCCAAGAGCTGTATGTGAATCACTGTGTATCCGCAGAGACACACACTGAAACATGTTTAAATAGAATATCACTGTGTGGTCCTGCAGTCTTGGGAGGTTCGGGTCCTTTTTTCCTCTATTGCTTTCTGTTAATAACCTTGTGTTTAGATGTCGTGGGGAGTCTCGCATTAATTTATTAGGTTCCTTGTTATTCTCATTCCTTGATGGTGTTAACAACGAGCATATATCCCAGTTAAAATAGGCCAGAGAATCCTATTTTTCTAAATGTGGTATTTGCTTGCCATCATTCCAACACAGCTGTTATTGAATCCCCCTCTTTGGGGCATAATCAGCGGACTCAGTTGATGTTTCTTTGTCAACTTGGCTAGTGAGCGATCTGCAGTTTTAACTCTGTCCTATTTCTAATACACTTTGCTCTGTGTCGGTTTGCACCTGCTAAGATCAATGCTACTGCCCCCTGTATTGACACACGGCCAGCAGAAGAGGTGAAGGCATGGCAACACAGAGAGCCCGCCGCGGTCAGGCTCCAACACGGGGATTTAGTACAGCTGTTTGAATTATCTGGGGATTTGTATTAATTATTCAGCTATTAGAGACAAAACACCTGAAACCTGAAATGTTTTGGCTCTGCCTGGCCACTTTCTCCATCCTGTAGAACACTTCGTAATGTATCAGTATTTAGCACATACGTGCTCAGGAAGACATTGATGACACTGACACCTCTGGGTATATTATTTTTACATTCGTTTTCCAGATAAGATACTTGAGCTTTTAACAACCCCAAACTAATTATGCCAGTCACCTACTTTAAAATCCTTTGATGCTGTTCCATCGCCCTTACCTTTAAAGGTTTATAAGGCCCTCCCTCCTCTACTCTTCAGCCTCCCCTCCCTGCTCTCTTTAGACTGTACTTTTTCAGGTCTGCTCTTGGGCCACCTGCTCTGGGTCCACGCACGGGGCCATTCTTTGCCTGGAAACTCCCCTTTACCTCACTTATTCTGACCAATCCCATTCACTGTTCTAGCCTTGGCTGAAATATAGTTAGCCTTCCCTGACGCCCTGGAGGAGGTTATACCAGATGCACCTGAGCTCACGGCCTTAGTGCCCTGTCCTTTCCCTTGTGTGATGAGTTTCACCCTGGTCATTATGTTTGTCTCGCCTCTAGATGTTAAGTCCCATGAGGGCAGGAAAAGTAGGGACTCCTTGCTGGACCGTTCAGCTCCAGAGGCGCTACTCCCATGAGCTACGTGGTGGTTCTGGATGTACCTGGCGCATATGTGCTCAATAAATATTACTGAGTGAGAAGATCAATCTACATTGCTCACTGGACGCTCCGTTTACATCAGAACACATCTAATGCATCGTTTATCTGGCTAGATCTGTGGTTTATATTAAAGCCTGGAGGCTGTCAGCAAAACAAGGTGGAAGCTAGGATCCCATCTCTGTTCTTTCCCTCGTTGGTTCGGCCCCAGGCCCAATGGCCCTTCAGCAGTTCAGCCCTTGGCATTTGCTGTTCCCTTTTCCAAGGAAGCCCTTTCCTCAAATATTTGCATGGCGCTCTCTCCCACCTCCTTTGTGATCTATTTACAGTTGTAACCCCACTCCCAGCATCCCCTCTCCCTCTGCTCTGCTTCATTTCTCTCCTCACCATTACATCACCTACTAATACGCTGATTATCTGTTTTGTCTGTTGTCTGTCTCCTCCTAATAGAAGGTTAGCCCCACGAAGGCTGGGATTTTTGTCTGCTTTGTTCACAGATGTATTCCAAGTACTTAGGACAATGCCTGACACATAATAAGCTCTTAATAATTATATGCAAATGAACGAAGCAATCAACCATTTTCAAGAACGCAAAAGAGATTTTTAGGAATGTGTTGTGAAATGTCTGTGAAGGTTGATTAGCTAGCGACCTGAACTCCCCATAACACAACTCAGAATATTGTAAGTGTGACCTCTGGATGGTCACAGGATTCAAACTGCTCCATTACTAAAATCCTTCAATGATTCCATGTCATGTAGAGGAAAGGCCTAACTCTCTAGCACAGTAGTTCTAAGACTTGAGCATGTATCAGAATCAGTTAGAGGGCTTGTTGAAACACAGAGGTGAAGGCCTCACCCCGGAGTTTCTGACTCAGGAGATCTGGGCTGGGGCCCGAGAATTTGCATTTCTAATGAGTTGCCAGGCGATTCTGATGCTGCTGGTCCAGGGACCACATCCTGAGAGCCCCCACTTTAAAATGACACACAGGGGCCTACATGAAAGGCCCATGCCCATTTCTCTAGCCTAAATACGCACACTCCCATCCTCATGATCTAGTCATGCACAGCACGAAGTTCTCCTTAACTAACTCGCTAGGTTAAGTAACACTCTCCAGTCCTTTCTTAAGACAGTGGGCCGAATGCTCATGGCTGGTCGGCTACTCTGTGGTATGCCTTGGTACGTCTATTTCCACTAGTTGAGTTATATGTTTACCAAGAGTCTTTTACGTGTGTTCTCAAACCTGTCTATTCCTATTGTACGTGTTGTTAAAATTATGAACTTTCTTTTTAAAGGTTAGATCATCTGGAGAAATCTGAGTGTGAATAGAGAGTTGTTTCCATGAAAAATAAGTTAAATAATTTAGAATGACCCAATAAAGCAAATGGAAAAATAACAACTGAGGGGGGGGGGTCTGTAAAAGACTAGGGGAACAGTCACAAAAATCTAGAAAGATTATGATCTTAGATCGTTTCTAAACACTTTTTAAGTTTTTATGTTGCTTTCAAGCAATCAGAAGTGGACACCAAAAATCTTTCAAACTGATGTGAGAAAGACAATACAAAACTGTCGTCCATAGAATATACACTGACAGGAAGGCCCAGCCCCTCAGTAAAAGGTTGGCGAATTAATGTGTATTTATATACTTTAAGTGAAAGTAAAGTACTTAAGGTCATCGTTTGTCATATCTGCTTTAACCACTTTACTTGATTAACTGACCAACTGCCTGTTCGTGACCAGCACCAAAGTGGTTCCTCCCGTACCCACAGGTCTCTACTTAAACGGTGTCCTTTCTCGCCCTCATGCCACCCCATATGCTCTCTCTGCCTGTGGTAACTTTGCTGTCCACCTCCACCTGTTACTTTCTACTTCTCCCTAAAGACTCAGTTCAATGACTGCCTCTTCCGTGAAGCCCTCTCTGACTTCCCCCGACAGACTTGGGTACTTCTTCTTCTGGGTTCCTTTGGGACCAGACATGTCTCCAGGACAGCAGTTGTCACTTGGTCCTGACTGTTTACATGTCTGCTTCCCACTTGGCCGGAAGCGCCTGAAGAGCATATACACTGACAGCAGTGTATAAAATGACCACAGAATCGTAGCATTTGGGGGCATTCAGTAAAGAGGCAAAGGATGGTTCCCATCACCATAGCTCTCGACTTCACTGCACAACAGTGCACTATGGCCTGGGTAAGACAGCACAGAATTATCAGGTTCTCCAGGCACATTTTTGACAGCTATCCTTAGACATGATTAATTCTGTTAAAGTTCTGGTTTTCGAAAGGGCGTGCTTCAGTTATGGGGAAAGTTTTCTTTCCATGGATCCCTCCTCAGTAATGTCGAATTAATGAAGTGTCACTCCACAGACCAGATAAATAAGTGCTGAATAGTGCATACAAGAAAGATGGCTTAAGAAACTTCTTGTATTGAAAAACCATAAAGTTCAATTTAAATTATGCTGTCATAAGTAAGTGCTCTTGTTGTGGTTGCACAGGGCAAAATAAAAAAAAAAAGATCAATCAATGAACATACACAGAGTACCTACTCTGTAGAAGAATATTTTTAATGAGTATAATATGAGACATGGGACTCAAAAACACCACCAAACTGGAAGAATTCTATAAAAAATAATTCTGTGTTTCTAACCAAACATAATTAGAAAAAGATGATCATAATTTAAATAAAGGTAAAGTTTAATTTTATAGACAACCAAAAGTTTCACAAACCATGAAATTTAAAACCATGGAAAAGGAGAGTGTTATATCACTTAGATATTAATCTTATCCAATAGGAGGCTAAATTCAAATCAAATGTTCAATAATAAATATAACATATTTATACAGGGCTATATGATTATGCAAAGTGTTCACATACAGCATCTTATTTGGTCATCTAAATAATCCTGGGTCTGTAGAAGAAGGCAAACATTTGTAACCTCACTCTGATGGGGAAAAACAAAGCTCAGCAAGATTTTTTTTTATTTACCAAAGGGAATAATTGGCTCTAATAATAATGGGGCTCAAATCTGGTCTTTCAATGCCAAATTCCATTATTTAAGTCAAGAGCACAAGCTCATTAGTCTTTTTTATTTTTTCATTTTGAAAGTGGTAAAATTCTGAACCCCCCCCAAAACTATTTAAAAATCACATTCCTTCATAAAAGATGTAGAAAGTGCTTACTGTACGCCAGGCTCTCGGAGTTCAGAGATGAGCCAGCCCAGGCCTTTAGGAGCTCAGAGTCATGTAAAGACATACAGACACATACACTAAATAGTGCAGTGTGGTGTTATGGATTCTAAGGTGGATGTTCAAGGATGAGGGAGGAACTCAGAGAGTCTTCATAAAGGTAGGGGACTTTGAGCTGAATCTCAAAAGCAGGCTGAGATTTTCCCAAGCAAACAAGACAGGGAAAAGGAATCCATCAGCCTGGACAGAGGCCCAGGGGAAACGCTGGGTTCTGGGAGCTGTGAGTTCCCAGAGTATGACTGGAGCATAGGATGCAAGGGAGGAGTGACAAAGGATGAGGCTGAAATGGCAGGAAGGAGCCAGGTCACAAAGGGCCTCGAGTACCACTCTGAGAGTTAGAATTTTATCTTGAAATCAACAGGGACTCTCATTAAGCACGAGCTTGATATGATCAGATTTGTATCTAAGAAGAACACTTGTGAAGGCAGTGGAGAAGATAGATTTGAAAGAGTTGTGATATGAAATTGTACTTCAAAACCAAAGTGTCAAATATTCGTATGTTCCTTATCACCAAGTGTAAATATTTGAAATATAACTGAGACCAAAGGCAACTATTAAAGAAATATTGCCAACAAGTTGGGTACAAGACTGTAGGGTCCTGTAATCCATGGGGCAGTGTTTGATTGACTGGGGACCCTCAGGAGACGGCATGGAGAGTGTGAGGTGTGTCCACCCTCGTTGTGTGCAGTCTTTTGGGAGTCACATCATAGAATGGGCTGCTAGAGCCTACAGATGTTATTCTTTTGACAGCACTTTGTTCTTATTCTACCTGCAGTCACGTCCCTTTCATTTTGAGACACTGTAGCCTGAAAAAAAAAAAAAAGCTGTTTAGGAGAACCTATTCCCGGGGTGGATTCCTTTCTCATGGCTTGAGGAATGACCAGTGGTAATAACAGCTTCCCTTCACTGAGTGTCTGCCACGTGTCAGGAGCTTTGTATAAACTCTTCCAATAGCTCTCCAAGGCAGAAATGGACCCCATACAATAGATGATGAAGATAAGGTTTGAAGAGTCACTTGCTCAAATTTCTAGTTAGTGGTACCACCCAATACACGGAAAAGCCAGCATTTAACCCATGATAGTCTGACTCCCAAACCAGTGTTCTGTTTCAGTTTCATCTCTTCTCCCACTATATTGTGTTGCTCCCTAGGAGAGAATGCTGCTTCCAAGGCTGGGGCCCCAGAGCTTACATAGTCTTTTCTTTCTCATCCATTCACGTCTCAACTCGAATGGTATCTCCTCAGAGAGCCCTTCCCCAAGTACCTCGCTAAATATCCCAGTTACACCCTGCTCATTACTTTATTAAAGAAAGTTGTTTCAGTGTCCTTTGAGATGTTTATCCCTACTTGAAGTTATTTTGTTACATGTTTCCTGTCACCTGACTGGATGTAAGTCCCTTGAAGGCCGGGCTCTGCATGTCTTATTTTCTGTTACATCCCTAGCACTAAGAAGAGTACCTAGCACACAGTGTTGCTCAATAAATGCTTGTTGGCTGAGTTACCTGCTGCCTCAGCAACAGTCTCAAAGACGTGCTGATGCTCAGCATGGGTAGTGGATTCTATATAGGACTTTATATTGTTTTGAAGGCCGTAGGTAATTGAATAACCTTTCTATAGTGCACATTGCAAAGTATCTGTAATTTCTTTAAGAAATTTCAAGGAAAAAACAGAATAACATGTATAAAGCACTTACTGCTCCTTCCTGAGCCCCTACTAAATTTCGCCTTCATCAGCCTTCAAAGTCACATTAGAATCAAGATAGAAAGGTAGCTCAGGACTTCCCTGGTGGCGCAGTGGATAAGAATCTGCCTGCCAATGCAGGGGACACAGGTTCGAGCCCTGGTCCGGGAAGATCCCACATGCAGCAGAGCAACTAAGCCCGTGTGCCACAGCTACTGAGCCTGTGCTCTAGAGTCCGTGAGCCACAACTACTGAGACCACGTGCCGCAACTACTGAAGCCCACACGCCTAGAGCCCGTGCTCCGCTATGAAAGAAGCCACCTCAGTGAGAAGCCCGCGCACCACAACGAAGAGTAGCCCCCGCTCACCACAACTAGAGAAAGCCCGCACGCAGCAACGAAGACCCAAACGCAGCCAAAAAAAAAAAAAAAAAGGTAGCTCGTTGTTCAAGAGCCAATTTCCTTTAATGGTAGATCATAAATCGACTCAAATTCTAGTGAGTTTCAGACAAATACTTATGGTTATGAAACAAATCATAAATAAAAGTAAGTACTGAATATTCACCAGCAAAGTTATTGGCCGACTGTGATACTTAGGTGCCTTCTAGCGTGTGTTGGTTTTTACATCAGTTCCTTGCCTCACACATCATGTGACTAAGATCTTGCAATGTATTAAAAGGTGATTTTTCCAGTGCATTTTAATGTGAGATTAACAGATCTATGAAAAATGGTGAAATGATTGTGGAGAAATTGAATTTAAAAATTAGTGGTTCTACTCTGAGCCATTATTTTCAAGCAAAAGTGCAATTTAGGTGACCCTGAGCAATCAGGGGGGTGTAAAGTTACCAGGGTTCCTACAAAACACTGTATATTGTAAACACATAGGCATGGTTCAAAAATAAGAGATATGGAAAGGTATAAAGTGAAAAGTTTTGCTCCCACCCTACTCCCCCTCCACCCTCTACAATTAACCACCTATGTATCTTTTCTCACTTTTTTAAAGCATACCAAGAAGATATGATATGTATATTTTTATTCCTCCCCACTTTTTTGTACTGTATACACTTCTATACAACTTTAGCTTCTCTCTTAGTAATAATAAATCCTGATAGGTTGTCCATCCATAATGGTTCATGAGGAACATCTCATTTTTTTTTTTTAATAGCTACAGTGTACTCTGTTATATGAATGTACTATAATTTATTACACATTCCCCAAATGATAGACATCTGGGTACTTTCTAATCTTTTGCTATTAGAAATGAGGATGAAATGAATGATTTTGTTCAAGGGTTATTTCAAAACTGCACACATATAACTAGGATACATTCCTGGGAGTGGAAGATGTTGGGTCAATTTAAAAAATAATAATTACTAACATGTATACAGTGGTCGCTATAAGCCAGGCATTGATTTAAGCTCTCTCCATATATTAACTCATTTAATCTTCTTAATAACCCTTTGAGGAAGGTACTAGTATCATCTCCATTTTAAAGATGAGGTTACTGAGGCACAGAGAGGTTAAGCAACCTGCCCAAGGTCAGATGGCCAGCAGGTGTCAGTGTCAACCAACCTGGCTCGAAAGCCTATACTCTTGGCCATTATGCTTTGCTTTCTCAAGGAGTGTATGTAGTATTTGTATTTTAAGTAGATATTAACAAATTGTCCCCCATACTAGTTAATCCAATTTATTCTCTCACCAGCTTGACTATACTTTTTTGCCCAGAGGTAAACTGGGCAAAAACTGGGAATTTTGTTGGTTTAATTATAGATGAAAAATGGAATCCCAATGTAGTATTAATTTGGATTTCTCTTATAATGACCAAAGTTGGATATCTTTTTGTATGTTTAATAGCCTTATGTATTAACTTTTCTGTGAATTATCTATTCATATCTTTTGTGAATTTTTATATTGGGATATTAGTCTTTTTCTTATTGATTTCTAGGAGCTCTTTATATATTAGAGCTATTAGTGTTTTGGCTGTGATATGAATTAGAAATATTTTTTCTAGTTCTTTATATTTTGGCTTTCTTATGCCTTTTTTCTTGCAGAAGCTTTTTTGTTTTTAAATTTATTTATTTATTTTTGGCTGTGTTGGGTCTACATTTCTGTGCGAGGGCTTTCTCCAGTTGTGGCAAGCGGGGGCCACTCTTCATCGTGGTGCGCAGGCCTCTCACTGTCGCGGCCTCTCTTGTTGCGGAGCACAGGCTCCAGATGCACAGGCTCAGTATTTGTGGCTCACGGGCCCAGTTGCTCCGTGGCATGTGGGATCTTCCCAGACCAGGGCTCGAACCCGTGTCCCCTGCACTGGCAGGCAGATTCTCAACCACTGCACCACCAGGGAAGCCCCAGAAGCTTTTGATATTTATGTACAGTTGACCCTCAAACAAAGTGGGGGTTAGAGGCACTGACCCTCCACACAGTTGAAAATCTATGTATAACTTTACAGTCAGCCCTCCATATCTGTAGTTCTGTATCTGTGAATTCAACCAGCTAAAGATCGTGTAGTACTGTAGTATGTATTTTTTAAATAATCCACAAATAAGTGGACCTGTACAGATCAAACCCATGTTGTCCAAGGGTCAACTGTAGTCAAATCTATCAGTCTTTTGTAGATTTTGGACCTCAAATTGGGTCCTGCCTTTATCAAATCATAATATCAGATCATATATTCTCACACTAATTTGGTTCTATTTCTAGACTTTCTATTCTGTTCTTCTATTTTTCTGTCTGTATATGCATTAAATATTACCCTACTATTTCATTATTGAGGCTTAAAATATACTCTGTTATCTAGTGGGGCTAGATTCTCTTATGACTCTTAATTTGCAGAGCTTGCTTTATCATTTTTTTTTTTACAATTTATTTTATTTATTTTTGGCTGCATTGGGTCTTCATTGCTGCACGTGGGCTTTCTCTAGTTGCGGCGAGCGGGGGTTACTCTTCCTTGTGGTGTGCGGGTTTCTCATTGCAGTGGCTTCTCTTGTTGTGGAGCACGGGCCCTAGGCAAGCAGGCTTCAGTAGTTGTGGCATGTGGGCTCAGTAGTTGTAGCATGCAGGCTCAGTAGTTGTGGCTTGCAGGCTCTAGAGCACAGGCTCAGTAGTTGTGGCACACGGGCTTAGTTGCTCTGCAGCATGTGGGATCTTCCCGGACCAGGGCTCGAACCCGTGTCTCCTGCATTGGCAGGCAGATTCTTAACCACTGCGCCACCAGGGAAATCCCTGCTTTACTATTATTGCCTGTTTTTTTTAGTGTGAACTTTTCAAGTTTTATTTTTTTAAAAAAAAGGTTCACATTTTTTACTGGGATGTTGTGAACTTCTTAGACTTACTTCCAAATCTTCCCAAATACAATACACTGCTTAAGACCCTGTCTGATTCAACTGGGCATGGAGGCTTGCAACAAAATGATGTATTAAAAGCTGGGTTTTCTTGGCATGTAATGGTAATTGACATTTACTCATTCATTGAACAACAGAGGTCATTTATCCTTTCAATATTTCTAGTTTTAAGATATTTGTCATCTCTTTCAAAGAAATGAGTAGGGGAAAACAGATTTTCAAATATGAAAACCTTCCAGATGGATGCTGCTGAATATAAAACAGCCTCCAAACCCGCCACTCCAGCTTCTTACCTCCCACCCCCAAATCAACAAAATAATCCCATCAGCCATTGCAAACATCAAGGGTCAATGGGTACTGACTTGCACAATTGTTACTGTAGGTTTTTGAAAAACCTTTTATGTTCTTTCTGTGTGGTCCAAGCACCAACAGCCTTGCCATCACCTGGGAGCTTGATAGAAATGCAGACTCTTGAGTCTCACCCCAGATTTACTGGATCAAAATCTGTATTTTAACGAGATCCTCAGGGCGTTCATAAGTATCTTAAAGTTTGAGGGAAAAAAGGATCAGTGGTTGTTAAAGTGTTGGCCTGGTAGCAGAAGTGGCGTTCCCCTGGAACCATGTAGAAAATTCAAATCCCTGGGCCCTACCTTACCCCTACTGAATCAGAAATCCTTGGGTTAGGTCCAGAAACAAGCTCTCCAGATGATTCTGATGCATCTAATGTTTGAGAATCACTGCTCTAGATCAGTCTTTTTTTTTTTAAAGTCATGTTCCTTGCTTTTTTAAAAAAAAATATTTATTTATTTATTTTTGGCTGTGTTGGGTCTTCGTTTACTGTGCGAGGGCTTTCTCCAGTTGCGGCAAGCGGGGGCCACTCTTCATCGCGGTGCGTGGGCCTCTCACTGTCGCGGCCTCTCCTGTTGCGGAGCACAGGCTCCAGACGCGCAGGCTCAGTAATTGTGGCTCACGGGCCTAGTTGCTCCGCGGCATGTGGGATCTTCCCAGACCAGGGCTCAAACCCATGTCCCCTGCATCAGCAGGCAGATTCTCAACCACTGCGCCACTAGGGAAGCCCTCTAGATCAGTCTTAATGAAACACTAGGAACACCTGGGGAGCTCTGAAAGCTCCCCATGCTTACAGTGTACCTCAGATGACTTAAATTAGAGTTTCAGGGCTGCAGGCCAAGGAACCAGTATTCTCTTCATTTTCCAGGTGATTCCAACGTGATGCCAAGGACAAAAGCCACTGCTCTAGTCTGGAACAATGCTTCTCAAACCTGGCTTCATATTAGAACCACGTGAGGATCTTTAAAAAAAAAATACTGATGCTCGAGCTCTCACCCAGATATGTAAACTGGTCTGGGTAGAGTTGAGAATCACTTTGGGTTTTTTTCTCAGACAAATCTAATATCCAGCCAGAACTTCAAACCACTGCTCTAGAAATACCGTTTCTCCCACATAAACTTCAAATCACAGTAAAGAGAAGGAGGTGGCGAATAGTTTGGAGGTGATGGAAGACAGACACGTTTCATTTCCCATATACTTACTGAGCCCTTACAGTGTGTTAGGCTAATTACCATGAAGGTTAAAAATAAATGCAAAGCATAGTTCCTGCCCATCAGGGGACATATAATCTGCACTGGTAGAAAAACCTGCACATACTGCATATATAAATAATGATTTGAAAGGAACACATTCCGTGCTACTGACTATAATTCAATAAACAAGTTACGCCTATCATTCTATCATTGTTAGGTCAAACTAATTTGTATCCTTTTTTAAAAGAATAGGAGTAAAATGAAGGAAATATAGGTTGGAAAATGGTGAAGCAACAATTTTGAATATAATTAGCAATCAGTCCTTAAACATTTGAACCTGGAGAAAGTGGGGGACAAAGTCAATGGCCACTTCAAAGAATAATTCACAAGCTTACAGACTGGGCAAGCCTAAAATGCTTTAAAGTTTCCTCCTTGGCATAATGAGAAGAAAATTATGCTTGGAATCACTGGGAACACACCATGATATTGTTTGCAAACTTAAGTTATAACTATTAAGAAAAATTAGCAATTACAAAATCAATTAAACAGTTTATAATAAATCTTTTTTCACTTTTATTATTAGAAATATAAGTAATTTTTTTGGCCTCACTATTTGCCTCTTCTCTTTTGAGAATACATTTAAAAACAAAGGAAAAATATTGTCCTAGTCTAGGAGAAATTATTGGCTATAAACATTTTTCACAGAATTTATATTTTAAAATGAGCAACCAAGCAAAATTCAAAATTTCACATAAGTTTTATGGAAAAGTACATTAACAACTAAAACTGAGTCAAAAATGTTAAAAATTCTGTTTGAAGTCAGCTAAGTATTCATTTTGATAATCAACTAAATATACACACCCGTTCCTTTGTTTTATTATTAGTTACAAAGGCAGGGATGTGACATAATCATTTAAGACCGTATAAGGAGTTTCTCAATTAAGAAGAAAAAATCACAAATATTCACCCACCTCATCCCTCTTGTTCTATCAGGAAATACTTACAGGTTAGAACAGGTGAGAGTACTCTACATAATACCTGTTTGAATTTGGGAGAGGTCTAAGGGCATGCCTATTTAATGTAATAACCTCTCCTTCATATTTGAAAATGATCCCACATTAGTGGGTGATGAATTTCAAGTTGTCTCCTCAATAAGGGTGGTGGATGCACTGATCTAGCCACTGTTTTCCATGTTCACGAACATATCAACTAGGAAGTGGGCTGATGGGATCTTTATGTGCACCCATGAAATAGGACTAAGTTTACTGGCTCCAACAGGCTTTTTTTTTTTTTTTTTTCTATTTTTTGGCCGTGCCGCACAGCATGCAGGATCTTGGTTCCCCGACCAGGGATCGAACCTGTGCCCCCTGCAGTGGAAGCGTGGTGTCTTAACCACTGGACCGCCAGGGAAGTCCTCCAACAGGTTTTGAATCCATCATCTGGGATAGAATTTACCCTCAAAACGATCAGATGAGAAAGGGACGGCACTTATTATTATTCCAGTTTTATAGATGGGGAGACTAAAGTTCATAATGGTATCACATCGTTTGCACAGGATAAAAGACAGTACAGTGATTATCAATGGAAGTTGGAAAGATAATAGAAAGATAATAGCATCGACTAGATAATTTAAAAAAATACTCATGTTGTATCCTGTCCCCCTTGCACTACCACCCAATATGTATACAGAATCTAAGTTGAGAATCACTTCTGTAAGTGAGCTGCTGTTATTGATATGAGTGTGTCATTGCACCTCCAATGTACTGGAGGAATTTAATAGGGTTGAAAACCAGTGCCTTAGTGGGAACAAAGGCAACCAACATAGGGAATCAAACTCTCGGCCCTGTATTTTATCTAATGGAGCATACAGTTAAAAAAAAAAATCTACGGTTCCTTGAATAGAAACATTTTGAATATAATAATTGAATTACAGCACTGTAAGCCACTGATGGCTTTTATTTTGCTCTCAAGAATTTGTGGAATAATTCCCCTGATTCTTCAAAGAGGGGCAAGGTACATGGAGTTCATTTTACTCAGCCAGGTGGTTACAATGATGTCACCATCCCAAAGGAAGTGATACCTAGCCATTTCAAACAAAGGCAAATTCCAGTCTAGTGCTCAGAAGGGATTTTTAAGTAGCTGCTACATACCTGTTCTGGGTGAGTTTCCCGCCGTTTTTTATTGTGAAGTTGAAGATAAGAGTCCGTTTTCGGAGTGGGTAATCCCAAAGTCAGCTTGTTTTTTTCCACAAAATATTGTTTGGACTTCCTTCGCCGAGGGCCGCGTGATCCTGGCAGGAATACCTCACTATGTGAACTTGAACTCTTCAAGTACTGAGAGAGGTTGCTGGATTTCTCCTCCAGGTCACTGCTGCTCAGCGCTGAAAACGGCCCGCTGCAATGGGCACCATGCTCGTAGTTTGGGCTTAAAAATTCACTCCCAAGTAAGGCGGCTGTGCTCTGTGGGCTCTTCTGTTCACCTTTCCTCCCTGAGAGTTCCATCGAAGTCTCCTTGGAAGGGTAAAGTGGATTCAAAGTCAGATTTTCTGCAGAGCTGTTCACAGACTCTGGCAATGCTTCCACGCCCAACAACTTCCCCTCCTCTTTTTTCCTCTTCCAATTTGGGTCATATCGCAGGTCTGAGTATTTGTCTTCTATGGGTTGTTGACTGCCCAAAGCAGAAAAGAAATGTCAAGTCCTTTATCCAAACAGATTTACTCGTTCTCTTTAGCTGATCATCTTATTCGAAATCAATCTCCATCTTTCTCCTACAATTTTCCTTTTACTGTCTACATGGGAAAGACACATCCCAGGCTCAGATTAGACCTACACACTACACATAAGGGCAAAAAGTCATAATTATCTAAGTTCATTGAAATATGAAATAAAAATGGGGGATGGGGACTTCCCTGGTGGTGCAGTGGTTATGAATCTGCCTGCCAATGCAGGGGACATGGGTTTGAGTTCTGGTCCGGGAAGATCCCACATGCTGTGGAGCAACTAAGCCCGTGCGCCACAACTACTGAGCCTGTGCTCTAGAGCCCGCGAGCCATGACTACTGAGCCCGCACGCCTAAAGCCTGTGCTCCGCAACAAGAGAAGCCACCGCAATGAGAAGCCCGCGCACCCCAATGAAGAGTAGCCCCCACTGGCTGCAACTAGACAAAGCCTGTGCACAGCAACGAAGATCCAACACAGCCAAAAATAAATAAATAAATATATTTTTAAAAATTTTAAAAAATAAAGTGTACAATTCAGTGATTTAAAAAAAATGGGGGATGGTTAATTTCTATATGCTGGAAAACAAATGTCTATAATGTTAAACCAGTAAATGGCCTTGATGCAAGGAATGCTATTACTTAAGACACACCATAAGTTGAATAAGTAACAAGCTGCTGAAGATAAAATGGATTTCACACTTAGCTAGTGAGCTACACATTTAGCTGTTTATCTGGCAAGGGAAATTCGACTGTTGCCTGAACAACGACTCAGTCTGAGCCTTTCGTGGGAGGAAAGCAAGACTTATCCCAACTGAATACCTACATAGGTTCATCCTCCTGTATCAGTGACTTTTACTTGTGACTTCATTTCGTCTTTGTAGATTTTATCAAATGTGCTATAGAAAGATCTCTAACTTTTGGAATCAGATGGTGCCTCTGAAAGCTCTCAGTTTGTACTCTCTTGGTCAAGTCTATGTACACAAAACTCAGTAGACAGGTCAGTGTGAGCTTTAAGCTGTAGACAGCCCTATCTGAATAAAAGGCTAAGCACAGGGTCCAGCCCGAGGGGAGTGAACTGGTCTGTAATCAGTACATATGACCCCAAATAAAGTCCTCCCTTTTCTCCATGACGATCTCAATTTGTAAAGTACCTCCTAGTCTTAACCAAAAAAGAAAAAAAAATGCTGGTAATATGCCATATTTAATGGCTGCTTTGATCTTCAAAAGCTAAATGGGAGAGATTTTCCTTCCTTGGTACAGTAGATGCAATCCTCTAATCAAAAAGAAAATGTAAATCATCTGGGCTTTTTATGCTATTTGATATTCCCGTTTATAGAGGACATAATTTTATGCTGGGTAAACAAACTAATGGTGCCCCTAATGTTAATTTAGTCTTCTTAATGTGGACCTAGAGTTCTTTGATTTGATGTAAAGCAAAAACTAGAGCAGAAAGCCCCAACTCCTATGTCTTGCTTAATTGTCACTTTGAATTTTTAGTGTCTTTTTTTTTTTTTTGGCTGCGCTGCGAGGCTTGCGGGATGGGATCTTAGTTCCCCGACCGGGGATTGAACCCGGGCCACGGCAGTGAAAGTGCTGAGTCCTAACCGCTGGACTGCCAGGGAATTCCCCTTGTAACTTTGAATTTTTAGTTCGCATATTAAGATGGAAAACTCCTTGGGATAGGCTGCTCTTCCTTTTCCACCAAGGGAAGAAAAATGATATTCTCCTCCAGCAAAGTGCCTGAATGGAGATGGTCCATATTTGTCAGGAAATCGACATCAAACTGTGCAACTCGCCACTCCCGAAACTCCACAGGGCTACCTGCCTCGGAGGCTTTGAGAAGGTTTCTCCATGTGATGTCCCCTCACGAGAACTTACAGGAGTTTTTGGCCCTGCCTTTCACTTGGCTCCAAGGGTCACTGGGCATGAAGTGTCCCAGGGGCAGCGAGGGGGCCAGCAGGGCATCATCTAGATTTGGGACTGGACAGACCTGGGCTTAAGTTCTGGGTTTGCCACTACCTATCTGTACATCAGCTGGCAAATCATGTCACCTCCAAGCTGGTTTCTCTCATCTGTAAGTAGGGGATCAATTATATTTATTCTGTTTATTTCTCAAGGTTGCATAAAATCAAAATGAGACAATATAGCTTACTTCATGTTCTGTATTTGTGCTTATTTCACTTTTCACTATGGCAACCATATCTCCTCACCTGGTTAAGGTCCTGGGCAGCAGGGACAGAGGGTTATCCTTCCTTCCCTAACCTCTAACCTGTGCTCTGGGCAGAAGAAGCAACAAGTGATGCTTCAATCAATAACTGAGCATTAGATATTTATTTTAAAAAAACCCAACAGCAGTAAATTAGAATCTAAACATGCAGAAAAACTTCCTGCATTGGACCAAATCAGTGAATGATTTTAGGGCTTATCTTGTGCTGCATTAAGTATAAGGTTCAGCAGTGGTTGTTTAGATGGGGAAGAAAAGATGAAAGTACATCTTCAAGTAAATAAAGATATACAGATTTTTTGAAATGAAGAAACATGCCATTTCCCGTATCTATGATATATTGAAAGGAAAAAGTGAGTCTAACTCTCCTCGTTCATTCATTCACTTGATTCGACAGAATTTAACTTTCCTCATGCATTTGCTCGTTCACTGATTCTATATTTATTGAGCACATACTAAGTTAGGGGGATACAGTGGTGAGCCCACAGCCTAGTGGGGGATACAGACCAGGAAATGAGCTATTTGTGATTAGAGTGATGAGTGCCCTGATGAGGAGCATGGGGCCATCAGGACTCAGGAGGGACACCCAATCCCATCTTGGGAGAAAGGGAAGCTTTCTGAAGGAAGTGATGGCTTAGCTGAGACCGAAGGCTAAGAAGGGCAGCAAGTGTAAGCCAGGCTGAGGAAACAACACGTAAAAAGGAATGGAGGGGAGAGAGAACATGGGGCTTTCAAAGAACAAATTCTACGTGGATAAAATGGAGGGTGGGAGGATTAGAACTCAGGCTTAAGCAGAGGTGAAATCTTGAAGGGCTTTGTAAACTCTGTGAAGGGTTTGGCTTAACTACATTAACTTGAGAGTTTGGATTTATTTAATTAAGCAAAAATCATTTAATTAGAGAGCAAAGATGTTATAGTAAGACAAATACTTCTGGATAGGCAAAGTGATGAGTTTTTGGAAAGGATTCTGTACAGAGGCCATATGGTTTCTTGGGGCAAAGTTTTAGAACAGGTAGCCCTGTCCTCTGCACTCTTTAGAGTAGGGGTTGGCAACCTTTAAAAGTAACACACGTTATTGGAGCCCACTGTCTTGCTGCTTTTCTGGGTGAGTTGTAGAGTGCTGGCTTTGGGAAGATAGCACACACTACTACGTGCTGATCTAGGGAAAGCTTACAGTGAATCTCTAGTTTTCTCCTTATGGCAACCCTATGGGGAGGTGCTATTATTATGCCCATTTAATAGATGAAGAAACAGGCTTGGAGTGTCACTTTTCCAAGGTCACAGAGCTCATACGTGGTGGAGCCGGGATATAGACCCTGGCAGTTGGCCCTGGGATCTGGCTCCTGTCCAGTAACTCGCCCTGTATCACACAGCCAATCCCAGAGGTGGTGGTGAAGCAGGTGTTGTTGCAGGGCCTGCCTTAGGGGAGTTAGTGAATCGGTCGGTCAGTCAGTTGGCCAGTCAACAAATATGTACTGAGTGGCTGCCCACATACTAGGCACTGGAGGTGAGCGGTGAGTGAAACAGAAGCAGGTGGATGGAACTGGCTGCTGAGTGAGGAAGACAGGCAGACGGATCTTATGCACCAACAGTAATAATCAAGTAATAAACTAGATGCAGAAAGAAGTACAGAATGTTATGGGCATTTAAACTAGGAGGACAGACCTTGTTTATCAATGAAAATATGTTGACCTCTTATTTCCAGATCCAATTGCTAGATGATATCTCAAAGTCCATTCCAACTCTCTTGTTCTGTGATCCTATGATGAACTCACAAGAGTCAATAAGCGAGGAATGCCCACTCTTTTTAACAAATAGGTAGTCTTTGATGATTGAAGGAAATGGAGTCCCTGACTTCCATCTCTGCAGTTATACTAAGAAAACTGGCACTCAGACTGGTCACCAGACTTAACTAGCATTAGCTGATGATGGCATGATGTCCATGGTCAGGGCTATAGACACCCCTCAGTCTCATGGAATAAATGGTATGGAGTATTTTGGTTCTGAGAAATGGTACCGTAGAAAGTCAAAGGACAAGGGTCCTAGAATCGGATTGCCTGCGCTCAATCCCTGGTGCCACCAGTTACCGTGGGAGTGTGGGCAAGTTATTGTACTTCTCTGTGCTTCAGCTTCCTCATCAATAAAATGAGGATAATAATAGTACCTACCTAAAAAAAATAAATAATAGTACCTACCTCATAGTCGTTGAGAGTATTAAGCACATTTATATACGTATATATGCTTAGAACTATGTTCTTGGCATGGAGTAAGGAAGGTCCCAGGAAGGGCCGGCTATAAAAGCACATGCCAACAAGCTCCATCACTGGTCTTTGCTTGCTGTGTGTTGTGTTCTGTCACCATGACACAACATTGGTGTGTACTATGGCTTCCTCCTGATGGATCTCATGGGATTCTTCTCTCCCTAGGGCTTAAGTTATTTCCAGGACACGAAGTTGGCTCGTGATGCACTAAGTGGCACCTTAGTGGCCTGAAAGAATGAACACTTATCTTTAAAAATCCAATTTTTTTTTACCACGACCTAGGCAGCACGGAGAATCTGTTTGAACGGTAATTTAGGAAATGGGATTAAGAAATGTCAGTGTTTCCACATGATGAGATATTTTAAGAACTGCTGAAAGATGATGAGGAAGATAAAACTGGGAGAATTCAATTACTTTAGACCTTCAGAAAGAGCTGTAATTTCTAGCCTCAACAAATTGCCATTCTTAGATGCCCACGGAAGCAATCTCACATGCCCTGAAAAAGACTGATATTTTAAGTGAAACCTAGAAAATACAGACGGGTTTGAAACAAATCAGACATAATGAGTTGCTCTGGCTGTGAAAGATGTTTTTGAACCAATCGTTTGAAGAGACACTCTAATAATGTGTATTTACAAGATGAGAATCGGAAAATGTGGCTCTTCTAAGAGCTTTAATTACACTGTACCGTGTACACCTGCAATGATTATCTTAAAACATGCCCCTTTCTTCCCCTTTTGATGGAAACCATATGTTGAGACAAATGGGAGTTTATGTTTTGCAAACTATCGAGCATGGAAAGCTGTAATACTTCACAGAAACAAATCTAATGGTTGAAATAGAACATGATACTAAAGAACCCCATTGTTCTGAGCTTGTGTGCGGGAAGCTCAATTGTGTTGTGTGGTCCAGGTCAACACACTGGAACAAAATGAGTGTGAAGTGCTCCTTCATCAGTAATCGTGTGCACACAAAACACCTCATTCCCTCCCCATTTGATAGGAAGGTTACACAGACGATGAGTACACAATGCTTTTGTTGCTGTTCAGACAACAGATGCCAGGTCTGGCCTTCAGATGCCCAGGTTAGAAACGGATGCAGAGAGGAAGGGGAGGGTGGTCTCATATGCATATGCCATCCTATCTGCTGGCTCTAATGGACCATATTTGAACATGACTGTGACACCTTCAGTCCAAATAAAATCAAATCTCCATTTGACGAAGAGCCTCATATTCAGTTTAGTATTCAATCAAAAAATTACTAAAATTAGAGCATGTTTCTAGTACAATGAACATCCTTTGCACTCATAGTAAAATATTCAATAACTGGTCATTTTGCCTGTCGAGGAGGTGAATAAAAGCATTGCTGTTAATCATTTAGCAGTTATTTATTTGCCACTTTATTTTAAGTAGGCAGTTAAATTGAAACTGCACATGTTATTATTGATTTAGGTTTAATTTAATCCTTTTAAACAGAACAATTATTCCCAATTTATATGCCATTAAATCTTTTATGCATATGAACAGCAAATTCACTTTCTGTTTAAGTGTAAAGTTTTTAATGCTTCTTTAAGGAGCTATAAAACTGACAATTGTTTCCAAGGATTTCTGAGTTCTGTGCTCATCTTAATCTTTTTATCAACAGCTTTTAAGTAAATAAAATGAAATAAATCCAAAGGATTAAAAAATCACTTTTGCAAGTATGAAATAAAATGGTTCCACAAGTATACTGAAATGCTTTGGGGAGGCTATTTACAACCCAGAAAATTTCATTTAATGCAGGCATTTATTCTGCTAAAAATATTAAACATCTTAATAGAAGAAAGGTAGTTTAATGAACCGAAGGCCAAAGACTGTCTTTAGAAACACACTCAAGTGAAGGGACTGGATTGTTATCTAGTGAAGTTTATTTACTGCAATTATAGTTTAGATAATTCCAGCTGAAGTCCCTTTCTTTTTCTTTTTGACAACAGGTTTATGGCTGCAAAATAACCAGATATTTGCCCCAAGTTCTTATTAGTACCAGTCTTGATTCAAGGACAATCTGAGTGTTAAATGAAAATAAATTATCTTAAGAGGGCGTGTTAGTAATTGCAATGTAAAATTCTCGTACCTCATTTCTAATTAAGATTATCTTATGTGAAACAAAGGCTGCATCTTCACAAGGGAAATGCTGTATGACACAGAACATATTTAGAAATATAATTCCTCTCATTCAGTGAGAGTTTACAGTGCTCAAGCCAGACATTTTCTGTGGAAGGCTTGGATATTCTTTTCATTCTCCAGAAACAATGGCTAAAAGCCAGGGACCCAGATTTACAACATTTCCAGGTGCATACACTTTCTTTAGATAGAGTCTCTTGTATTTTAAATGCCAGATATTTACAGCAACAGAATTGCCAGGTAGCTGTGACTTCATGGGAAAAAGCACTAGACAGGTCTTGACACCTGGGTCCTGGTCCAGATTTTGCCACTGAGCAGCTGTGTGAACTTGGGTGAATTTGTTATGCACTCCAGGCCTCAGGTTTCTCCTTTTACAGTAAGGAATAGACTGACCTTTAAGAGTCCTAACAGCTCTCAGAATTCACTAATTTTTAAATTGAATTGGGCCTATCATGCGAAACTCAGCGATGTATATAAGCATTGGGAAAAAAAACATTTATTTTAAATTCAATCCATTGGTTACAACCTTCCTAATCCTCTTGATAAACTTGCAAGATTGCAGGTGCTGTAAATTTAAATTACACTTTGGGAGGTTTCAAACTCACTATTTATTTACTTATTTTAACACAGTAATGCATCCGCATTTGGAAATAAGCTAGAAAGGAACTCGTGGTCGTCTCCAAGGGCAATAAAATCCCAGGAGTCACAGTGGCTTTAGCATTTCTGGCGGGGACTGTGCCTCTGATAGACACAATTCATGCCCAGGCACACGCCTTACTCCCTCCTCTGCTTGTCTGTCACGATGGCACCGTGCCTGCTCTGAGGAGCGCATCAGGGTTTGACTGCTGCATAGTTTGTGAGCAAGTGAGCATAAAACAGCAATGATGGGACTTCCCTGGTGGCGCAGTGGTTAAGAATCCGCCTGCCAATGCAGGGGACAAGGGTTCGAGCCCTGGTCTGGGAAGATCCCACATGCTGCGGAGCAACTAAGCCTGTGCGCCACAACTACTGAGCCTGTGCTCTAGAGCCCGCAAGCCACAACTACTGAAGCCTGTGTGCCACAACTACTGAGCCTGCACACCTAGAGCCCATGCCACAGCTACCGAGCCTGCGTGCCACAACTACTGATCCCGTGTGCCACAACTACTGAAGCCACCGCAGTGAGAAGCCTGAGCACCGCAACGAAGAGTAGCCCCCTCTTGCCGCAACTAGAGAAAGCCTGCATGCAGCAATGAAGACCCAATGCAGCCAAAAATAAATAAATAAATAAATTTATATTAAAAAGAACAGCAATGATAATGCCTACGACAAGTCACTTCTCTGCTATGACTATACCCATGTGATCAGAAATAAATAACCAAAACGCTAGTAGCTATCCCCAAATACTGTTGTGAAACCCCTAGAATTCGGTATATAGTAGAATGTATTTGAAAGAGGTTGGCCAGCCAATGGCCTTAAATTGAAAATCAACCTAATCAAGACAATATAAATCAACATGGATGAATGCTGCTAGAAACTAACAGGAATGAGAGTCGACTCCTGGAAGCTCTCAGAATGTTCTTGGTTATACTAGAATATTAGATCTAGCCTCAAGTGTCACATTTACTCTCCCAACCACAGCAAAAAAAAAAACAAAACCAAAAAACAAAACTCTACAACACTTATGAGAGGAAGTAATCTCCCCTCAGCTTAAATATATCCAATGTGTCCTACAAAACAGTCTGGGAAATTGGAGGGGGAAATTAAAATACTGAGTTTTAGTTTTTACTAAGTCTCCCTTTACCCACTTTCTGTTTTGCTTATCCCATACTGCTACTGAAGTCCTAGAAATCATCATTCAATATTTCACTTGATTCTTGCATTATTAATCGGAAACAACATACAGTGGTCCCTTGGTATCTGCGAGCAATTGGGTCCTGGACACGCAGGGGATACCAAATTCCACAGATGCTCAAGTCCCAGAGCCGGCCCTCTGTATCCACGGTTCCACATCCGCTAATTCAACCAATTGTGGATTTTGTACTACTGCAGTACTATTTATTGAAAAAAATCCTTATATGAGTGAACCCGCTCAGTTCAAATCCATTTTGTTCAAGAGTCAACTATATATGAAAGTGTTTGAGAGGAAAAATTATATACCACCATAAAAATGCAGATAATTATTCCTGAATCCTTTTCTTACCTTCAGACAATTCTGAAATTCAGTTCAACTAAGAATACCTTACTGTGCCTATCTCCCACCCAGTAATTTCTGGCACACGGTGGTTTATGAGACAGAATGTGGGATCTTTTGTGAAGGCTACACTTCCCAGGTGATGAGAGAGATCTCAATGAATGAAAACATTCCGTTTCCCAGGAGAGCTGCTGAGGAATATAGGCTCTATGACCTTACTGCCCAAGGTAAAATGCCATTAATATTTATAGTATTCTGAGGGCACAGGATCCTTTATAAATTTGTATTACTTTACTAATATTTATAATTTTACATGCATATTTAATCTGGCCTCAGTTTACTCCATATTGAAGTTGTTATACCTTTAATTTTTGTTAGAGAGCAAAACTGAATCCTTTACCAGATCAGCCCTTGATCACCTATCTAGATACTTATAATTAGAGGCTCAGACTTTGATGTTAAAAGAGAGTTCATTCAGTTAAATTTCTGGCTCTGCCACTTAGTAGCTACGTACACCTACACAACTTTCAGAGCCTTGGTTCCTTATCTGCAAAATGGGGATAATAATGCCCATATCTAAGAGTCTCTTGTAAGGATAAATGAGATAGTATATATATCAAGCAAATAGTCCTACAAATGGTAGCTAATTATATTGAAGTATTTTTGTAAATAAGACCTTATCAAACACATATACTGGTTACTGTACTGCTGCTTTCTGATTTTTTTTTTAACATATGAGGTTTCAGAAGGCCCCAGAGCTGAAGAGGTTATTTCTAATGCTCTAGGAATTACATTGATCTCTTTCTTCTGAGTGCCGAGTGTCATGGGGCTAGTTCTGGAGTGGGGTTTAAGGATTATCATATGAAGATCCTCTTTCCACTCTTGATTCATTCACTGCAGTCAATGCTGCTCCAATTTCCATTAAGTAAAAGGTTTTCTCTAATCCATACCCATCGAACTGTGGCTTGACTTTGCTGAGGAACAAGGGAGTAATTGCTTTGAGGGGGTTCTAGTAACATCAAAACACAAGAGTAGGGCTCAAGTGATTTTGTCAGGCAGCTTTTAAAACGGTTGCCCATAAAAGCAAGAAGAAAGAGATTTTCTTCCGTTTTAAGGCAAGGCTTTGACTAATTATTTTGAACTACAATTCCCAGAATGCCATCTACCTGACAGAAATGAAAGTCTTCTTGAATTTCATACTGAGAGCCTGAGATCAATTTGTCTATTTCATGGCTAGTAAACTACTCAGATCCAAGTAACAATACACCTAAGAAAGGTTTCCAAGACTAAAGTGAGGCAGAGAAAGGGGCCAGTAACAAAACACTCACCTGAAGGATATTTTTGAGGCATTACTTGGCTAAATGCTTCAGTTCAGCTTTCCTTTGTAGTACAGAACTGGTCCTGTAAATGTTCAATGTATGAAGCACTGTACAGCCAAACAATTACTAGGGCTGTAACCCATTCTAACCCTGGGGATTAGTCTATCATTAAGGATTTCCAAGGCAAATCCGTCCAAGGAAAATACCATTATTTAAGGATCTCTGAGTCAGAAGACCAAGGCCCTAACGATGCTTCTGACTTTGTAAGTATGGTTTTTTATTTTGAAATATATTGAGTGGTATTTACATTGTCCTTGGGTAAAAAGCAAGGTTAAAGTCAGGTCTCTGAGCCCCATTCAAAGAGGAAAAACTCAACATTGGGGAAATGAGGTCACATAATGGATCCCTGCCTTGGTTTCTTCATCGTAAAAGTACAGACAAGAATACCTATGCACCACAAAAGATATTTCTTTTCCGATGCCCCTCCCACCCCCGTAGTAAATAAAAGTACCATTTATTACCTAGGAAACTATGACTCTCTTAGATTAGAGCTACAATACAAACATGGTTTAAAGGTCCCCAGCCTTTTTGGCACCAGGGACCGGTTTTGTGGAAGACAATTTTTCCATGGACAGGGGTTGGGGTTGGGGAGGGGGGATGGTTCAGGTGGTAACACGAGTGATGGGGAGCGATGGGGGGCAGCAGATGAAGCTTCATTCACTGGCCCGCCGCTCACCTCCTGCTGTGCGGCCCGGGGGTTGGGGACCCCTGGTTTAAAGCAGAGAGTCAGACTGCAGGAGTTTTCTGTTCCACCACTCACCCGGTGAAATAAATGGGTATAACATAACCGGTTTCTTTAAGCCTCATTTGCAGTCTTCAAGATGGGATCATTATAATGTCCACCCATTGAGGCTGCCATAAGGATTAAATGAGATGATACATGTAAAGCGTTTGGCACAGGGATGGGCTCGGGACAAGCATTCTATAAATGCTATTGTTGTTAGAACCTTAAAGTAATCTGTGCCTTTTCTTGTTCCTTCCAACCCCAGTTCTAAACTGTCACCAAGTCCTATCAATTCTTTATACACATATGTCTCCACTAATGATAAATTACCTATGAAGGAAATGAATAAAAGATTGCTACGAAGGATATACACTCATATAAGAGTATGTGTAGGTTGGGACTTCCCTGGTGGTCCAGTGGTTAAGACTCTGTGCTTCCACTGCAGAGGGCGAGGGTTTGATCCCTGGTCAGGGAACTAAGATCCCCCATAACGTATGGCGCAGCCAAAAATAAAAAGAAAAGAGTATGTATTGATGTATGTATTGATGCATTGGTTATCTCTCAGAGGAAGACGGGGACGGATTTGAGAAGGGGAACCAGGAAACTATCTGTAGCATTTTATGTTTTAAAAAATATATCTGAAACAAACATGGCAATAAGGGTGAGATGGTATTTTTCTCTGTACTTTTCTGTAGGTTAGAATTTTTTCTTGATTAAAAAACTCAGGGAATTTCCTGGCGGTCCAGTGCTTAGGACTTGGCGCTTTCATGCTTTCACTGCTGTGGCTCGGGTTCAATCCCTGGTCGGGGAACTAAGATCCTGCAAGCCGCACGGCGCAGCCAAAATACATAAATAAAATAAATTATTTAAAAAAACACCTCAACATCAATAACAAAGCACTCTGATGTTGGGTGGCTTCATCTCTGCCAGCTTCATCTTCCTAATCTGTAAAATGGGAATAGCAGCACTTTCTTGCAGGATTACAATGAAGAATTGAGTGAAATTCTTCAAAAGAGATGGCCTTTCAAAAGAGACGTCATTACTGTTATTGTTGTCATTGTAATTATTACCATCTGGTAGTCTCTTTGTCCACTGTGTTTTTACCCTCTAATTCATAATGCACCAGCTTGCAGAATAATCTTCCTTGAACACTGCTTCATCTCACTGCCCTCCTCAAGAACCTGTATTTTCTCCTCCGGGTGTGCCCAACCCAGTCCAGTCAGGGGCGGCTGGCTGGTTAAAGCCTTCCTAAGCCCCTCTTTCGCCCCCCAGCTCTATGGCTGCACCTCAGTTATAGCATTTATCACTTGTACAGTGGACATACGAAGAGCGAGTTCGTAAGTCCAATTTGTTCGTAAGTCCAACAAAGTTAGCCTAGGTGCCCAACTAACACAATCGGCTGTAGAGTACTGTACTGTAATAGGGTTATAATACATTCGCATCCTTGAAAGTTTGCAACTTGAAGGTTCGTAGGTCGGGGACTTACTGTACTGTACTGTGAGATCCCCTAAGAAGCAAATGAGCTCGATTCAACTTGACATTTCCAGTGAAAGAGAGAAAGAGGGAAAGACGAAAGGAAGAAAAAGACTCAGGGCTGGGCTCTCATTCTGGCTCCCGCACGAGTCTACGCTGTGACTGCATTCTTGGGACATGTCATTTGAGGTCTGTGTCCCACGTCCTACCCGCGGCGTGGGCTGGGGGCACTCCACGACAGTCCCTGTCAGCAGGCCCCTCCTCTGTCTACTTTCCCTACACTCAGAACAGATCCTCTGCCATCAAGTGGGGCTCGATGTGCCACACACATTCATTCTAATTCTATTCTTTTTTCCCCAAATCTTACCTAGTCTCCAAAACCCTGCCTGCCCAAGTTCTAGGCCTTCCAATAAACTTTCCTCAATTTACTTTAACCCTAATTTAAAAAAATCTAACACATACAGAACTTATAGTTACTGTTCGAAGCACTTTTTTTATATATATACATAGACTTATTTTAGCCTCACGGTAACTCTGTGAGGTAACTATTATTACGGTCCCATTTTTACTGAGGAGGAACTGAGGCAGAGAGGGTTCAATCGGGCTCGGCCAAGGTCACACAGCTGGTCAGTGGCACAGTCTGAACCCACATGGTCTGCTTCAGATGCTCTGTACTTTACCACCATCCCAAGACCCCTGTCTAATCAATAGCTTTTAACTTCAGTACTCTAGCATATCATTTATATTTTCATTAAAACTGAGTAATATTGTACTCATTTAAATCCTCTTAGATGTTTTGGTGACTTGTAGCCTAAACTTAATACCCCATAAGTACTGATTATTAGAAATTAAATCTTTATGTGATTATATATGCCCGGGAAGGTAGACCTCTCCTAGCTCAGGTAGGCTTCTACCCCCAGAACGTCCTTTACAGACAGTGATGGCAGTTCTGTGAGAGAAGCAGGCTGGCTCATTTGACAGATGAGAGAGTGAGCCTCAAAAGACTGAAGGGACTTATTTCAAATTATACACTAAACGGCAGTGCCTGGACCAACTCAAGACCACCTGGCTCCAAGTCATGGCATTCTGCTAGACCAGGCTTTCTGGGATTTCTGCAAGGTGAGGTCATAGCAGTGGAGACACTTGGAATATGGATAGGAAATAAGGAGCATAAGAAATGCAAATGCCCTTATTATTAATAACTATTCTCTTCTTGTGCTTTTTTTTTTTTTAAATTTATTTATTGATTTATTTTTGGCTGTGTTGGATCTTTGTTGCTGTGCGTGGGCTTTCTCTAGTTGCGGCGAGCCCGGCTACTCTTCGTTGTAGTGGCAGGCTTCTCATTGTGGTGGCTTCTCTTGTTGCGGAGCACGGGCTCTAGGCACGTGGGCTTCAGTAGTTGTGGTGCACGGGCTTAGTTGCTCCGTGGCATGTGGGATCTTCCCAGACCAGGGCTTGAACCCGTGTCTCCTGCATTGGCAGGCGGATTCTTAACCACTGCACCACCAGGGAAGTCCATGCTTGTTTTTAAAAAATAGAAATGAATATGACAAAAATCTTGGCTCCAAGCTGTCCTTAGCTGCTTGGAGACCTGTCTCACACACACTACAAAGGTGCTCATTACAACAGCCTGTCCAGAAACAGACTCACAGACTTAGAAAATAAACTTATGGTTATCAAAGGGGAAAGGTTGGGGAGAGGGATAAATTAGGAGTTTGGGATTAACATGTACACAGTACTATGTATAAAACAGATAATCAACAAGGACCTACTGTACAGGGAACACTACTCAATATTCTGTAATAACCTATATGAGAAAAGAATCTGAAAAAGAACAGATATATGTATATGTATAACTGAATCACTTTGTTGTACACCTGAAACTAACACAACATTGTAAATCAACTATACTTCAATATAAAATAAAAATTAAAAACAAAAAACAAAAAAACGAAAACCAAGAGCCTGTCCTTACTTTCACTTGGGACAGTACCAGTAATTATGTGACAGTGCATTTCGGAACCCACTGTTTTCTTACACAAGCCAATTCCTTACCTGTTATTCGCACCAGCATCTTGGGTATGGAGGTTTGTCTGAGCTGCTTTTCTGCTTGCTTCCTCTTCCGTCTCGCTCAAGTTCTCCTCCTCTAAGCTGTCAGGGTCCATGTCGTTGTCCTGAATTCGGTCTTCAGGTTTAGACTGGGACTTGGTCTCTTGAGTGAGGCTTTCTGAATCAGATTCCAAAGAGTCTTTTGAAATCAAATGTAAGTCTTCTTTCTTAAAAGGTGGCTCCGTGGACTGGACCTTGAAGTTGGTGTGATGAACAGGAGACTGAATAGAGAGCTTGGGAATTAATTTACTATGAATCATCTTGAGAAAATACAAAAATGAACAGGGATACTCTTGTGGATGGCAGCAGCTGGCTGAATATTTAAAGTCGTGGCTCGCAAAAGAATTTGCCTAAAAAAATTATATTTATGTTACTCTGTGACTACTGAAATCTCTTTAATTCCAATGTTAATCAAAAAATTAAATAAGAGAGACTTGTTATTACCTGCAGGCTTTTGTATGCCCCCTTCTGTGTGTATGAGAAAGGTCTATTGGAAAAACTATTATGTTTTTCTCTCTACAGAAACACATCTGATGTAGAGCTCATAAACAGTCTGAGTAATCAAATGCAGCTTTATTGAGAAAATTAAATGACTGGATTCCTTTTTTGAGCTTCCAAGGGCCTGTTACAGATAAGCCCGGACAAAGCGAAATGGCTAATTATGGACAGTACTTCAATGCCTTATTTCCAAGACCCAGGGCACTGATATAAATATGCCATGTTCAGTAGTATTTATGGACAGAGTAAAAACAGGTTCAGGGTCTGCCTTTTGGAAAATAAAGGAGGGGGAGAGAAGTAGAGTATGGTTTCCACAGTTGGAACTGCAAAGCTGATGGAAGCTGTTTTGCTCCTAGACCTGTATTGGCTGGCTCTATCGTTTGGAAAACTTTTTGATATCCAGATTGCTGTTAGGTAGGAATGTGTAATTTAGGTGGACATTACATGGAGATCAACCTCAGCTCAGAGGAAAAAAACAAAAAAACACCCATGATAATGATTAAAACTGTTCAACAAAAGATTTGGTGGCCTTGTGAATTCTGCCATTCAGTGATTCATAGCAGAGGCTGGGTGTCCACCTACCTTAACGGAATGCTGTTCTGGGGAATGTTGGGTGGGCGGAAGATTGACCTGAATAACAGCTCGGGTCCCTTGTAACTAGCTTAAGAGTATGATTCCAAGTGAGCCCTCCCTGTCTCAAAGGGCTGTCATAAAGACTCACGAGATGGTTTACGGAAAGGATGCTTTGAGTTCAGATAGGATTGAAAGGAAATGATGTTTTTGGATGTGCTTCCTTTCATCTCTACCTGGCATTTCTATTTGCTCTGTCTTCCATCTCACTGCCTTTATGCTGTTTTTTTTTGTTTTGTTTTGTTTTGTTTTCTGTAGGTCAGGTAACAGAAACAACCTTTCTCATCAGAGATTACTGTAAAGTTTGTTTTAATGGCTTGCTCTTGTTCTTTGGGCAAATCCTCTCTTTAATTAAATAACACGACCTTCTTCCTAGTCCTAGTTGACCTTGTTGCTAATGTTTCCAAGGAACATCCTCAACTCCTTGGAGGAAAGCACCTTAACAAACAAAACAGACCAAAGGTAACATTCGTACTTCAATACATCTGATATTTAAATATCTATGGTTTTCTTTTTAATTCAAAGTTCCCCCTTGTTGGTAGACTAACATATTATTGTCAAACTGCACAGACCAGTTTGCTGTGTTAATTCTCTTATTTTAAAAATACGAATTTCATTCTACCATATTATTTTAATTTTGATAAGCAGATCAACTGTTGCTTTTAGGATATTTTTAGAAAGTGGCAAATCCCTCAAATACTAACACATTTTAACTGAAACAGTTTGTAATAAACACCAGTCTTACTTTAAGAGTTCAAGTCACTGTACTTGGGATCTTAAAGAAAAAAGCTTAAAATAATCATTACATTTCAATGTGGAATTGCTCCTTCATGAAATAATTCAGTCCCTTCAATTTCTCTTTTAAATGACATAGACTCGGACTTCTTGGAGTTAATCAGTTAAAAATGTCCATAGAAGAAGATATAATTTTTGTCATTAATGAAGTTTGGGAGATTATGAAGAGAGCAAAGGCAGATACCATCCAAGTTGGGTCTTCTGTGGAAGGTGTGATTTTATAAAAGCATGGGATTAAAGTAGCAAAAGCTGATAGCTGAAATAAATTAAAAGTGGGCCTTTTAAATGTAGTGAATGTTGCTGCCTAGTGGCACAAAGTTTTTCACTGAAATTTCTGACCAAGAGGGGCTGACACATCTCCTAAGTAAACAAGACAGACAGGGATAAACCGGTGGCACTAAGAAACGGCTAATTCCCTAGGGGTCCCCTCAAGACCTTGGGCCTAGCGCATTAGTACTGGGAGAAACACATTTCCTTCTGCAGGTGAAAAGGAGCCCTGCTTTAAGGACTCACCTACCAAGATGAGTGGTAGAGGAAAAGTTGCCCTCTTTTGGAACAAGCCCAAAGCTGCCCAAAGGGGAGCTGGGTTTATTTTCTCCCCCCGCCTTTTCTCCGATGGACAAGACTGGGCAACCAGGAGCATTTTAAGGCCCAGGAAGTGATGAGCCCGGTGGGTCTGATGCCCTGGACCGGTCTAATCAACCCACGCTAGGGCTGTTCTGGGAGTCTGGGCGCCAAAGTCCTTCCAGATCCTGGCCACCAGCCCCTGGGCCCCGTCCCTGCCTCGGCCACCGTCTGCCCCTCCCGCCTGGGTCCCAAGTGCTCCCCGGCGCGGGCACCTCTGAGTTCTCCCCGTCCAGATCCAGTTTCCTCGAGAGGTTTCCTGCCGTCCCCACTCTCAGTCCCACCCCTCCCGATCCCCTCCTCTGGCGCACCGCCCACCCCGCCTGTCACCTGCCCGGCGCTCCTGGCTGCCGCGACCCCGGCGGGCCCTCATCCTCAGCGCCTCCGCAGCCCGGCTGCCTCCGGGTCCCGCCCCGCGTCGCCCAGCGCTGCCCTGGAGACCGGGACCAACAGGGCCCACCCCGCGCGACTCGGCCAGCACGGCCGTGGGTGGGGCCGCACCGGGAGGGCGGGGCCGGTGCGGTCCAGGCCCCAGCATCCCAATAACTCCGTGCCCTGTCTTGTCCTGGTGGAGAGGGTGGGAACGGTTGTGATGACGGTGGCCAGGGGAGAGCTCCCAGGACCCCGGGAGCTCTCGAAGAAGCCGCTCTCAGGTCACACTGGCTTTTCCAAAGTTGTAATGCAAGGAAAGACAGGGCACCGAGTGGGAGGAGATATTTGCAACACATACTGCTAGGAAACGTGAAGAACTCCTACAAGTTAAGAAGGCAAAGAATCCAATTAAAGAATGGGCAAATGACTTGAACAGGAATTTCACAAAAGAAACCCAATGGCCAATAACTGTCTGTTGTTGATCGAAAAGGTGCTTAATTCGTTAATAATCAGAAGCGGATAAATTAAGACCACCGTGGATATAGCTCCATACTCACCAGTTGGGCACGCGTTAAAATATCTGACAGCGCCCAGGGTTGGGGAGGAGGTAGAGCAAAGACCCCCTCATATACTGCAGATGGGAGTGTGAGGTGGTGCAGACACTTTGGAAAATGGCTTGATATTAGCTAGAATGATATTAGCTAGAATGTGTACACCCTATGATTCAGCAATTTCACCTTTAGGTATTTACCCCACAGCTGTGTGTGCTTCTGGGTACCCAAACTGGAAATAACTGAAATGTCCATCAACAATAGAATAGTTAATTAAATTGTACTATTCCGTATACTGACATACTATACAATAGGGAAAATGAATGAAACACAGCTGTGTGCAATGACACAGGCATCTTAAAAATATATTGATAACATTGAGTTTAAAAAAAACCCAAATAATTTTGTATATAAATATTTATAAAGGCAAAATTAAACTGTATTATGTTTATGGATGCATACTTAGTAAAGAAAACTATGAAAACAAAACCAAAGTAGTGATTCTCATAAAGTTAGGATTGTGGTCAGTTCTGATGGGCAGGGCAGGGTGGGGATTTTTAGGGAAGAGTGCCTTTGAGATTGTATTTCCTGACTTTTAATGCTGGTTACAAAGATATTCATTTTATAACAATTCATTAAGCTATACATTTATGTATGTGTAGAATATTACACTATTAAAAAAAGTCTTCAAAGAAGAGTGAAGAAAGGAAGGGTTGAGAATTATATTCATATTAACACAGCATTAAAACCACAAATAGATTTGAATAACTGACTTCAAAGAGGCAGGAATTCTTCAATATCAGTTGTCTCATTAATGATCGGAAACACAGAGAATTGGAAAAATCTTGAGTACTCAATTTTACCATTTTTTATTCTGCTTTTTATTAGAGTTAGATTTTTTTGACAAGGGAATTAAAACCTTTATTATGGTAAAATAACTGAACCCTACAACATTGCTTGATTTATTTGATTTGATTATGACTCAGGGATACATGACTGATTAAAGCTACATCCTAGTTTTGTTTCATATGCTTGTGGTTGATGCTATTATTTTTAAAAATATCTATTTGCTGTCACCTTTGACTTTTAGTTCAACAATGATTAATTTACTGGTCAAATTTCATTACAAAAACTTAAAGTAATTTTCTTCCACCTTCCCTTATTTTATTGAAATAAATATAGTTGGAATTGACTAAGAGGCCTCTGACTGATTTGGAAATAACTTTTTTTATTAGTGGCATCTTTTCTTTAATTAATTAATTTTTTAATTGAAGTATAGTTGATTTAAAATGTGTTAGTTTCAGGCGTACAGCAAAGTGATTCAGTTGTGTATATATATGTACCTACATATATATGTATATATATATGTATTCTTTTCCAGATTTTTTTTCCATATAGGTTATTACCAAATATTGAGTATAGTTTCCTGTGCTACACAGTAGGTCCTTGTTGTTTATCTATTTTATATATAGTAGTGTGTATATGTTACTCCCAAACTCCTAATTTATCCCTCCCCACCACCATTCCCCTTTGGTAACCATAGTTTGTTTTCTTTTCTCTTTTTTCTTTTTTTTTGGCCACACCACATGGCTTGCGGGATCTTAGTTCCCGGATCAGGGATCAAACCCCGGCCCCGGCAGTGAAAACACCGAGTCCTAACCGCTGGACCCCCAGGGAATTCCCCATAAGTTTGTTTTCTGAGTCTGTGAGTCTATTTCTGTTTTGTAAATCAGTTCATTTGTGTCATTTTTTTAGATTCCATGTATAAGTGATATCATATGATATTTGTCTTTCTCTGTCTGACTTACTTCACTTAGTATGATAATCTCTAGGCCCATCCCTGTTGCTGCAAAAGGCATTAATTCATTCTTTTTTGTGGTTGAGTAATGTTCCATTGTATATATGTACCACATCTTCTTTATCCATTCCTCTGTGATGGACATTTTGGTTGCTTCCATGTCTTGGCTATTGTAAATAGCCTTTGAGATCGTATTTCCTGACTTTTAATGCTGGTTACATAGATATTCGTTTTATTACAATTCATTAAGCTATACATTTATGTATGTGTAGAATATTACACTATTAAAAAGTCTTCAAAGAAGAGTAAAGGAAGGAAGGGTTGGGAATTATGTTCATATTAACACAGCATTAAAACCACAAATAGATTTGAATAGCTGTATTCAAAAAGGCAAGAATTCTTCAATACCAGGTGTCTCATTAATGATAGGAAACGTAGAACATTGGAAAATATCTTTAGTACTCAGTTTTACCATTTTTAAAAAAATGAACAACAGGTTTTTGTTTGTTTGTTTGTTTGTTTTGGCTGCATTGGATCTTCGTTGCTGCACGTGGGCTTTCTCTAGTTGTGGAGAGCGGGGGCTACTCTTCGTTGTGGTGCGTGGGCTTCTGACTGTGGTGGCTTCTCTTGTTGCGGGGCATGGGCTCTAGGCATGCGGACTTCAGTAGTTGTGGCACATGGGCTCAGTAGTTGTGGCGTACGGGCTTAGTTGCTCCGCGGCATGTGGGATCTTCCCGGACCAGGGCTCAAACCCATGTCCCCTGCATTGGCAGGCAGATTCTTAACCGCTGCGCCACCAGGGAAGTCCAATTTTACCATTTTTTATTCTGCTTTTTATTAGAGTTAGATTTTTTTTTAAACTTTTTTGACAACAGGGACCTTGTGAGTATACAACAGGACCTCAGTGTTACTTGAAGAAATGAAAGCAAGGTTGCTGAAAGCATTGATGTTATTCTGTCCAGCATATTATACAGTTAACATTAGAGCAACTGCAAACATGCAAACAAACTCCAAGCAGAAGAATTTATTCCTCATAGCAGCTAACAGGATATGTTATATAATCAGGGCTAAGTCATTCACACTTTTTGACTGTCTCGTTTACTGGTCTGTGGAAATTGATGCTATGGTTCTTCAGACTCTTCAAGCGTTTTCTGCATTATCCAGAAAAGAGTTTATTCTGCTTGTCTGAATATAAGTGGTTCCTATGAGTCAGGAATCCACCAATCCAGCAGCTACTTGCGGAGACTAGTCATGCACAGAGGATGGAATACCCTGAACTTGATTTTCCTCCTTCCTCCTCTGGAGTGGCTGTCCTGATTATTCTTACTCAGAGTCACTAAAGGCTGGAATAATGAGCACAGGTGGCAGTCAGACAGGAGACAGAAGCCACAGCAGTTATTTTAATGGAAATAATTTAATATGAAGATTTATTAACTGAAAAGTAGCAAAGGGAGCCCAGGTATCCTGGGAATAGTAGCTACAGGAAACAACTACCCCCCCTATTTCTGGGAGAACACAGGGAAGAATTTGTAACGATCAGCATTTAGAAGCTGGAAGAAAGGGGCCAGTGCTGGGACGAGGAGGAAATTCCAAGCTGATGAGTGCTGGTGTCTTTAAGAGGTGTGATGAAGCTGGTTCTGGGAGCACTGGGAAAACTGGCACCCACTGCTGCTACTGAAACAGGCTGAGCTGCAGGGGTGAAGAAGTATGTCAGCATGACTCTTGAGAGGAAGAAGAAGCAGGGGAGGAACTATCCTTTTTCCTTTTCAAGCTGTATAGTGTCCCTCTGCCGCCCCCTACTGGCAGAGCCTAACAAGGAGTGACTGGCCAAGGAGAAGGGAGGTTTGCAGAAGTTGCCCCCATGTGACAGCAGAGTGCATGAGTGTGTTTGAAGCTGAGAGACAGTGGTTTAATAAGCAGCACAGTGATACACTGTTCTTCAGAATTCTTAAGGATTGTAGGGTGCATGCATATGAACAAAATTAAGCTGTAAAGTGCATTATTATTATGGTAATAATGATAATTTACATACGATTAACAACTTCCCAGGGTTTGCAAAGTGCTTTTGCATATGTCATCTGTTCAGAATCAAACTGGCAATCTGATGCTGAACTAACTAAAACACAAAGAAGAATGTGAAAAACAAGTCAAAAAATGATCAAATAGATAGTAATAGGGTAGTTCTCAACCCAGGGTGGTTCTGTCCACCAGAGAACATTTGGCAATGTCTGGAGACATTTTCTATTGTCATGACTTAGGAGAGTGCTACTGGCATCTAGTGGGTAAAGGCCAGGGATGCTGTTAAACATCCCACAGTACACAGGACTGCCTCCACAACAAAAAATTATCCAGTTCGAAATGTCAGTAGTGCTGAGGTTGACAAACCCTGCGCTAGACTAACGGCCCTTGGTCTGTGGCCACAAGGTACCCAAGTGCATGATTCTGTCTTTGTAACGACACATGCATGGCACTGACTTATGATTAGCTGTTAATGGTTCTGTCACCTCCTCACTATACTATAAGCTCTGAGAGACCAAGGACTAGTTGTGCCCATGACACCTAATAGATGCTCAGTATACGTTGAGGAAAAGCCACAATGCCTTCACTTCAGCACTTGAATGGAGAGTAGATAAGTATAGCCCATCAGGCCTTTTTCTAGAGATATGCTCATATGTGGCACGTAACTAGGATGATTAAATAACTTATTATTAAAACCCAGAATACATTCAAGAATTAAAAAAGAGATGCTATTAATAAATAAAATGAGACAATAGCTATGGCCGGAAAATGTGGTTACTCTCTATAACTCTAACAAGTTTAAATGTCTGGTTCCTTCACTTATATGTTAAATTAGGAGCAGTAAATTAGGAATGAGGAGAGAAGGGCACTCTGAGGACAGAAAGAAGGGACAGTACCAGCAAGTAAAGGAACAGAAATAACGTAAGAGATGTTCAAAAAGACCCAGAGCCACCTGGGGTCCTTTGGTGTAGGCAACAAGCAACCGCATAGCTGAAAACCCTGTGTGAGGATCACGGTATTACAGCAAGCATGATTAATTTTCATAATGATTAATTAAAAAAAAACTCATATAAAATAGATCAGTTTAATAAACACTAGAAAGGTAAAACTCAGGTAATATATTTTACAAAGATTTTTATCCAAAATATTAAAATGTTTAAAATTTCAAGGGATAAGCTCTCCATCATCCGGAAAAATGTACTTATGTAGCATAACCAGTCTTGAGAATTTTAGAGGACTGAAGCTGTGATAAATATATGTAAACGCAGTTCAACAGGGAGATGTGCAGGGAACATTAACACTGTTCTAGGAGAACCAGTCGAGTGCTGGGCGAGCCTGGAGGGAGGGAGGGGAGTTGTGCCTGCTGGAATCAGAAACTTTAGGAACAAGATGATACCATACGATGGCTCTTATGAACACAAATTAACAAATAATCAACGATTGCCTTTCTTCTTCTGTTTTGATTCCTTGGTTTTCTTTCTAAAAATAATTTTAAAACGTTTGTATTGTGGCAATTTAAGAACATACAACAGTAGAGAGAAAGGTAGCCCTCGTCCAGCTTCAGAAAAGATCAATCTGTGAGCAATCTTGTTTCTACACATACTGTTCTCTACTCCGACCAAATTATTTAAAAGTAAATCCCAGCTGTTAGGAGGTTTCATCTGTAAGCATGTAAGGATGTATCTTTTATTTTTTAAAAATATTTATTTATTTATTTATTTTGGCTGCGCCCGGTCTCAGTTGCCGCACGCGGGATCTTTGTTGCGGCGGCGGGCTTCTTAGTTGCGGCATGCGGACTCCTTAGTTGCGGCATGCGGACTCCTTAGTTGCGGCATGCATGTGGGATCTAGTTCCCTGACCAGGGATCTAACCCGGGGCCGCTGCATTGGGAGCTTGGAGTCTTACCCACTGGACCACCAGGGAAGTTCCCTAAGAGACAATTTTTAAATAATTGCAATAGCATTGTCACATCTGAAATAAAATTAACAACGACTCCTTAATATCATTTAATACTGAGTCAGTGTTCAGACTTCCCAGGCTGTCTTCTATGTGTCTTTTTATATTTGGTGGGTTTGAATCAGGATCCAAACAAATTCTACAGTGATTTTTTAAAATAACAGCTTTATTGAGATACAATTCACATACCACACAATTCACCCCTTTAAAGCGCACAATTCAGTAGTTTTTAGTATATTTATAGAGCTGTGCAATCATCACAACTAATTCCGGAACATCTCTCCCAAAGCAGTCACTCCTCATTCCTTGCCATTTTCTCAGCCCTTGGCAACCACTAATCAACTTTCTGTCTCTATGGATTTGCCTCTTCTGGACATTGCATGTAAATGGAACCATACAATATGTGTTTGTGTGTGTGTCTGGCTTTTTCCACATGGCATAATGTTTTCAAGGTTCATCCATGTTGTAGCATGTATCAGTACTTCATTCCCTTTTTTTTGCTAAATAATATTTCACTGTATGAATATACTATATTTTATTTACCCATTCAACCACTGATAGCCATTTGTGTTATTTCCACCTTTTCACTATTATGAGTAATACTGCTATGAACATTTATGTACAGTTTTTATGTGGACAGTTCTTTCTTTTTTTCCTATTCCCTTAGGCAGTTTTCTTTCCTTCCAGCTTTATTGAGATATAACTGACATACAGCAGTGTATGAGTTTAAGGTGTACAGCTTAATGATTTGACTTACATATATCATGAAATGATTACCACAATAAGTTTAGTGAATATCTATCATCTCATATAAAGTTAAGGAAACAGAAAAAAAATTTTATTTCCTTGTGTTGAGAACTCTTAGGACTTAATTTATTAACAACTTTCATAGAGTAGTGTTAATTTTATTTATCATATTGTATATTACATCCCTAGTACTTATTTATCTTATTACTGGAAGTTTGTACCTTTTGACCACCTTCATCTAATCCTCCCTCCCTCCACCCCCTGCCTCTGATAACCACGAATCTGATCTCTTTTTCCATGAGTTTGTGTATTTGTTTTTGAAGTATAACTGACCTACAACACTGTTAGTTCCTGTTACACAACATAGTGATTTAATATTTCCATACATTTCAAAGTGATCACCATGATAAGTCTAGTTACCATTGTGGAAGTTTGTTTTCAGTTCTCTTGGGTATATACCTAGGAGTGGAATTGCTGGAGCATATGGAAACTCTCTGTTGAACTTTCGAGGAACTTCCAGACTGTTTTCCAAAGTGACTGAAACATTTTACATTCCTACCAGTAATCTATGGGGGTTCCCATTTCCCTATGTCCTTTCCAAAATTTATTATTGTCTGTCTTTTTTTATGATAGCCATCCTTGTGGGTGTGAAGTTCTATCTCATTGTGGTTTTGATTTGCATTTTCCTGATGACTAATGATGTTGAGCATCTTTTCACGCACTTATGGCTATTTTTGTTACACGGTGATTTTTCAAAGTATTGCAAATGTATTTTAAATTTCAGATTAAAGAGTTGGTAGCTGAACAGTCTCCAAAACTGATTTGCCTTTGATATATTCCTTGCTTTCTGGTATAAAGTGTTTCAGGCCCATCTTATACGTTTCTTGCCCCAACCTGGATTTAGCCATTTCTTCAAGGAGCTTTGGGTAGTTTTAGTTAAATGTTAGTTAGAGACCACAATCTGGGCACTGAGAATGTTTATTGCTACTGAAATGGTAATTGTCTCCAGGTCATTTCAGTGGGAAAAGCTAGAAAATACTTTTTTATTTCTTTTTCCAAGAGAAAAATACATTATAAGTGCATGCTTTTGTTTTCAATTCAAATTTAAGAATACAGAGTTTTAACTTATTTGATTTTACATTTATATCTCTTTCTCTTGTGCTGAAAATCATGGTTCCAATGATATTAACATAATTAATTATGCACTTTATCCTACACAATATATATTATACTTTCAAAGTGGCTGTCCCGGTGTGGTAACTAACAATATGACTACGGAAACCAGTTTAAGATTTGTTTGCAGTTCTTTTTGTCGTTAGGATATATCCTGTTGGTGTACACAGTCAAATGTATATTTTAAGGTAAGCTGAACTAATTCTTCTCTGTGTGCATTTTTTTTTTTTTTATAAAGTTGGGCTTATCCTTTTTTATTTCTTTATTTATTTATTTATGGCTGTGTTGGGTCTTCGTTTCTGTGCTAGGGCTTTCTCTAGTTGTGGCAAGCGGGGGCCACTCTTCATCGCGGTGCGCGGGCCTCTCACTATCGCGGCCTCTCCCGTTGCGGAGCACAGGCTCCAGACGCGCAGGCTCAGTAATTGTGGCTCACGGGCCCAGTTGCTCCGCGGCATGTGGGATCTTCCCAGACCAGGGCTCGAACCCGTGTCCCCTGCATTGGCAGGCAGATTCTCAACCACTGCACCACTAGGGAAGCCCTGTGTGCATTTTTTTAAAAAGAAATTAATTTTTACTTTTGATTTAATTTTTAAGCGGTTATGTAAATCATTTACATAGTTCCAAAGTCAAAACTATAAAGTCAGGTACATTTCGAGAAGTCTAACTTCTAACTGCATCCCCTCCACTCAGTTCCCTCTCAGCTCATATAAGCAATGATTTTTATTAGTTTTAGCTTAGCCTTCCTTTAAAAAAAAAAGATCATATTTATTTATTTATTTGTAACCCACCCCTTTTCTCAGATTAAAGGAATCTATGTACTCTCTTCTTTGCTTTTTTTTTTTTTCCACTCAATAACATAACCTGGAGATCACCCTATAGACATATGTAATGAGCTTTCTCATCATTCCTTTTCATGGTTGTATAATACCCCACCGTGTGCCCAACCAGCCCCTTATTGATAGATACTTGAATTGTTATAGATGTGCTGCAATGAATAGCTGTGACATTGTGATAAGAAATATGTATATTTATGGTCTTCATTCTGGTTCCTGGCACAGAACTCCTAAAACCCTTGTAATTTCCTAAGTAATAAGGGTGATAGGAGCAGCATTTATTATAATATTTGGTTTTTGTCCTGGGTTCCTGACACAAGAGCTTATAAATCCCTTTTATAGTTTCTTGAGTGACAGGAGTCAGGAGAGCCTCTTCTATTGTTCATTATAAGCCTCTTTCAATCATCCTTGAGTTTATGCTAATGAGGTGACTCTTGGTTGGGCCCTTAGATAGCTTCGGGATATGAGGGCTGGTTACCAGAGGCACCATCCCTGTGATCAGAGGGTTGGCACTTTCAGCCCAACCCCCAGCCTCAGGAGAGGGTAGAGGAGCTGAGTATTGAGCTAATCACCAACACTCAATGATTTAATCAATCATGCCTCCATAATGGAACTTCCGTAAAATCCCCTAAATGATGGTGTTCACGGAGCTTCCCAGTTGGTGAACACAGCCATGTGCCAGGAGGGTGGCACAGCCCAACTGCATGGGGACTGAAGCTTCTGTGCTTGGGACTCTTCCAGACCTTGTCCTATGTGCCTATCTGGCTGTTCCTTTGCATCATTTATAACATCCTTTATAATAAACCAGTAATAGTAAAGTGTTGCCCTGAGTTCTTTGAGCCACTCTAGCAAGTTAATTGAACCTGAGGAGGGGGTCATGGGAACCTCCAATTTGCAGTTAAATCAGACACAAGTTGTGGGTAACCTAGGAACCTACTACCTGTGACTGGCATCTGAAGTGGGGGCAGTCTTGTGGGACTGAGCCCTTAACCTGTGGAATCTATGCTAAGACCAAGTAGTTAGTGTCGGAAGTGAATTGCATTCCAGGACACCCAGTTGATGTCTAGAGAGTTGGAGAATTGGTTGGTGTGGGGAAAAAACTCCACACATTTGTTGTCAGAAGTATTGTGAGTAAAAAACTGCTCATAATGTCAAATTATAATTTTTCCATTTACCTTTGGGTTAGATTCCTAAAAGTGGGATCGCTGCTTAAAAGGTACGTACCAATGTAATTTTGTTAGATGTTGACAAATTCCCCTTCATAGAGGCTCTATTATTTTACATTCCCACCAGCAACATAGGAGAGTGCTTGTTTCCCTACAACCTAGCCAACAAAGTGTATTGTGAAGTGCTTGGATTTTTGCCAATATGATAGATAAGAAATAGAAGTTTAGAGTAGTTTTAATTTTGCATTTCCTTGTTACATATTTCTTATGTGTTTAAGAAAAATTTGACTTTTTTTTCCTTGTTCCTTTTTGATGGCATAGTATTGATTTTTTTTCTTCGTAGTTTTTAGAAGCTCTTTATATTTAGGGATTTTACCGTTTGTGATCTTAGTTGCAAATATTTTTTTCCCAGCTTGTCATTTGTTATTTATTTACTTTTTTGCCACAAGAGGCGTTTATTTTTATGTAGTCAAATTTATCAATCTTCCTCCCTCTTATTTTTGAATTTTGAGTCACAATAAGGGAAGTTTATCCCACTCCCAAGTTATAGAACAATTAACCGATTTTTTCCCCTGGTATTTCTATGGTTTCATTTGTATATTTAAACCTTGCATCTATTTGAATTTCATTTTTGGTTTATGATGTGTTTATCAAGTTTTGCCTTTTTCGATACGGCTGCCCAATTAGTAAAATGTTGACCTTTCCCAACTGATTTGAGATACCATCTTTATCACATATAAAATTTTTATTTTATTACATCAGTATTAAAACATATGCTTCTAATTGCTACTGATTTTATTTTGAAATGAGGTGATAGAGTTCATTACAAGTCTTCAGTCTGACTGGGTCTTTCTGTGAGTCGTTCTTCAGTAGCAGCCCCTTTCTGCCCTATTAGCTTTAAAGTTAAAATTCTGTTTATCCAGTTATCAGGATGTTCTCAGTAAGTAGACCCAGACTCAGGGGTCCCTATGCCATTGTCTAAAACTAGTACAGGGAGAAAACAATGAATCTAAGGTGGAGGAGAAAAACACAAACATTTGTTATGTACTTATCACATGTCTTAATGCTGGACTAGACACTTTGCCTGTATTCTCTCATCTCATTTAGTCCTCACACTAATTCTGTGTGGTGGGAATTGTTATCCCATTTTACAAATGAGGAACTTGAAGGTACAGGAAGTTATTCTATGACCAAAACCAACTAAACACAGTTTAGGAATAAGGAATTAGGGAAAAGCAAAAGAAAGAGAGCATCCCCTGTTTTAAAGAGTAGTATTTAGGGAATTCCCTGGCGGTCCAGTCTCAATGCCGAGGGCCTGGGTTCGATCCCTGGTCGGGGAATTAAGATCTCACAAGCCGCGGCGCGGCCAAAATAATAATAATAATAAAGAGTAATATTTAGTTATTGTCTCTAGCAAAGGGGGTAACTTAATTTGAAAATTCCATCTGGACATCTGAGACTTAGTCTCCCTCAAACCACTTTGGAAATCACAGATTTTAGTATTTTTCTAATGGGACACAATTTTTATTTCACAAATTAGGGCCTGGTTCAAAAGAGGCATCCTGTCTTAATTAAAAATTGTGACCCATTGTTTCAGGGGATTGCAAAAGACCTGGCAGAATTATTTTTTATGATAAATGTCACTACAAGGTGCTCTCACAAAGTTTAGTCTCTCTACCATTAGGCAAGATAGCTTTTTAAAAAATAAATTGTGAGGCATTTGGGGAGAAGATAAGAAGTTGTTGTTGCCTTAGTTTTGGTTTGTTTCTGTCTGAAAATAAGATGTAGAGCAGAAAAGGTAGGGAAAAATTAGCATACTTGAACAGGTCTAGAGCAGTGATCTATGATGACAAATTTGCTCATGAATGCATTACAGGAAGGAAAAGCGCTTCTCTCTTAGAAGGTGTAACACTGTAAAAATAGAACTGCATTTCATCTAGATCAAAACCCCATTATAAATATAGCAAATTACCATGACTTCAGCCAGGGGAAGTAACAGGAGATTATGCTGTTGGGTTAAATTAGTGACCTCGTGAGTGATCAGCAGTTCAAACCATCCTCTTCCTCTGTGGCGAGCCTCCCTACTTGATGTGTGCTTAGTCTGTTGGGTAGTATGATTTTTCTCTCTGTTCTTTTTACCTAATGAGAGATGCCTGGAGCCAGAGAATTTTGGTTTGGTTTTTCTTGAGTCATTTGAGAGGAAGTAAAATAAGCATCTTTCTGACTTCATCTCCAAAAGGTAAAACTAAGAAGGATCATTAAATAGAGATTTCTTGGTTATTCTTTAACTCCATCTTCCAATGAGCAGAAAGAAGTAAGCATGAAACGCTCTCTTAAGTTATATGTAAGGAATGAGACAAGATCCTGCTTTGGTCTCTTTAAGAGGCAGGAGCTCAAGGTTCTAATCCTGTCTCACTAATCAGTTGTGTGGACTCTGATAGCTGACAAAACCTCTCTGGGCCTCCGTTCCCCTTCTAAAATACAAAAGAATTGCTCAAAATCAGTGTTTCCCAAATTGTGTTTGTTAGAACAATAATATTCCATGAAACAACTGTTTTGTAGTTTAAAAGGTGCTCCATTTAGAAGCTGGAAATAATTTAAAACCAGTTCACCCAGCTTACATAACAACATAGGGATCTTTACCTCACTTAACAAGGAGTTCTGAAATACTCAGCAGCTTAACAAAATCATCAAGGATTAGTTGTACTCTGTCTCTTTTCTATTGCATCCTCGCCACATTAGCTACGATTCCTTGATGGGGAGAAGATAGCTGTGGCAGTTCTAAGCATCACTTCTAGTTATGGCAACATTATAAGGGAAGCAAGATGTTTTCATTCTGAGTGTCTCTTTTTATCATTAAGAGAAATCTTTCCCAGAAGCCCTGTAGGAACTTCCCCTGCTGTCTCAATGGCCAGCATTATTTTTTTTATTTATTTTTTTCAAGTATAGTTGATTTACAATGTTGTGTTAATTTCTGCTGTACAGCAAAGTGAATCAGTTATACATATATATATATGTATTCTTTTTCATATTCTTTTCCATTATGGTTTATCACAGGATATTGAGTATAGTTCCCAGTGCTAGACAATAGGACCTTGTTGTTTATACATTTTGTGTATAATAGTTTGCATCTGCTAATCCCAAACTCCCAATCCATCCCTCCCCCACTCCCCTCCCCCTTGGTAACCACAAGTCTGTTCTCTATGTCTGTGAGTCTGTTTCTGTTTTGTAGATAAGTTCATTTGTATCATATTTTAGATTCCACATATAAGTGATATCATATGGTATTTGTCTTTCTCTTTCTGACTTGTTTCACTTAGTATGATAATCTCTAGATCCATCCATGTAGCTGCAAATGGCATTATTTCATTTTTTATGGCTGAATAGTATTCCACTGTATATATATATACCACATCTTCTTTATCTCAATGGCCAGCATTATTTTATGTGCCTGAGCTGAAACTGACCACTGGCAAGGGGAGTGGAACCATGGCTGATTCAAACCAATCATGATTCTTCTTTATGGCTGGGGGGGAGGCCTCCCTCCCCTGAAGCACAGGACTACACAGTGGGGGGTGGATACTAGAACAAAATCACAGATCTACTAGAAAGGAGGAAGCCATTGGCCAATGGTCATTGGGTGGGCAACCATCACAAATTGCTTTATGTGGTTAAGTGAGTTTGATCTTCGCTGGGTTAAAAAAGCCAAACAGATTCCTTTATAAGAAGACTTTTCAGAGCCTTTACTGTGCTAATGTGCATCATCTCTATGAGGGAGATATAATGTTCAACCTTTTCCAAACTTATTTGACCCCAGAAAACTTTTTTTTTCTTTTCACGGAGAATCCATTAACATTTCTAGGTCACCAGGGTTCCTCAAAATTTTAGGAAGTGCTTGAGATGAACTCAAAGATCCCTTCCAATGATCATATTCTATCGTTATCTATAAAACTAGATTCAGATTTGTTGAGATGCAATAAATCTATCCATATAGCTACTGTATTGGTTAGGGTTTCTGCAGGAAACAGATGATACATTCACATTGGGCAATTTGAGGAGATTTAATAAGTGAACTCCTTCCAAAGCTTTGGGGGAACCACAGAAGACAGTGCAGGATCCCTCTAGGCTTGATGAAGTGAAGGAAGCAAGTAGACTCCTGAACTAGAGACAGAGAGAACTGCCTGATGAGGGATGTGACCTCTAGTCGAGGGACCCAGTCAGTTCCTAGCAATCTTGCACACACATCCTCTGCTCGCCTGCCGGGAATCCACATTCCCCAGCTGGAAGCCAGAGAGAGGGCAAGGCAGCCTGCTGATGTTTCCGAAGTGGCAATGTTCCAGGGCACCCGGCAGGTAGGAAAGGGGGAAGAGTGAGGAGGGGCAATTGAAAGATAATGAGCACAGCTACCCAACATCTCATTTTTTCCTAAATGTCCCCCTGGAGTCACCCTAGTATAACAGCTGGAGGGGCATAGCACTGAAGCCAGACAGACCCAGATCAGCATCTGGGCTCTCTCCTTACCTGGTTAAATGCTCTCTGTAGTCTCCTAAGCCATTTTGTGGAGTTTAGAGCAGCTCTTTTTGTGTCAAATGTGCATTATAATACGTACCTTGCAAGAATGTTACGATGATAAAATTAGATTACCTACATAAAGTGGCTCATAATAGGTCCTTTCAAATGTCATTTTTCTTTTACCTGTCTTCCCTCTGCTATTGGCCAAATATACATTGAGAAACTACCATAGGCTGGGCACCATGAACTTTGACTATTTTTTGTCCACAGAATGCATTTGACCTGTGGATTGGGGTGTAGTTCTACATCAGGTAGGACTAGATGACTCAAAAGGTCCTTCTACCTCCAGGAAAATATAATATTTCTAGATATTATTTCTAATTCAGCTTTAATGATAATATTTCAACTTCAGCTATGTTTTGAAAAATTTTGATTTGTGCTACGTCAGGGCACCCAAACCTGTTGGAATCACCTAGGGAGCTTTAAAAAAAAAAAAAGCAGATTCCAAAGCTCTGCCTTTAGGTCTGCTGAGACCAATCTTTCAGGACAAACCTGGGAATCCCTGTTTTTGAAATCCTCTCAGGTAAATCTGACAATCAGCTAAGTTTGCTTACCTCTGCTTCACATGGTATCAATACTATAATGTTGGCATATTCATTTGGCCTCTTGAGTAAAAGGCCCTGGAACAATGGAAACAGTCCCAGTGAACATCCTTGGGGAGGATTAACCTGCAAACATAGACTCAGAGAAGCACAATACAGCAGTGTGGTTTGATCAGCCACGACAAGCACCATCTCTGAAGAGAAAGTGTTTTTCCTTCTGGGTTGTTTTCAGTTTAATAGCTTGGTGAATGATTTGTCTGAGCCGCTACAAAACTAGAAATGACATGCCTCATCTTGATGTCTTTGTACATTAAAACTCTCTTAGAAATCAGGACATCTGGCTCATTTCCCTTCTTCTAACTCCACCACTTCCCTTCTCTTCCAGAACAATTCAGTCCTGAAGTCATTAGGCGGGGTCTAGCAAAGTCGGCATCCACAGGGGGAGCTGGTGGAGAAGCTGTGGAAGCCCGGAGAGGGGTGTCTGAGCCCCAGCCCTGTGAGGTGGCAGTGCCCCTAGAAGGGCTGCCCAGCGTGAAGGGTCCGAGCCTGAGTGGGTGAGGAAGGTTACCATCCAGCACTAAATGTGTGGCCAGGGCTTCCAGACAGTGCGGGGGTCAGAGCCCATGCTTGGTGAGGAGAGCATCCACAAGGAGAGGTGGGGGGCACAGAGTGGGGAGTCAGAACTCGAGCATGAAGAGAAGGACATCCTCAAGGAGAACAGGATAGTAGCAGAGATGGGAGATGCTCACATACAGGGGCTTGAGCAAATCAGTGAATATGTTAAGGATAATGAAAGCTGGATTTCTCAGAAAAGGTAGTTACAAGTACAGAAAGGGGGAAAACTAGAATAAACACATGGTTTTCAATAGATAAATTTAAATATATCCATACATGGACATATATATATATATATATACACTGTATGTATGCATTCTCATATATTCCCTGGCTCTGTCTACTGAGAAAAGTTGAAAACGATGATGCCCCCAAAGCAATGAGTACACCTATTCCCTGGATTTTGGCTTCTAAATACCATTTTCCACTAAAAGGAACCAGGGATCCTTAGAGAAATGGCTGATTACAAGGCTGGGGCAGAAAAAGTTTTAGATGAGCCTAGAATATTTTGTACCAGAAAGCAAGCAAGTTCTCGAAGCTTGAGGACAAGAAGGACACAAAAGCCTGTTTCCACATTTGATCATCAAATTAGCAGCTGATTAATTTGACAGTAACAGAGTATAACCCAGTGACTAACGTAGGATAGTAACAGATTGTAGCCTGTTTAATAACAGAGGAAACCATAAATCCATACAGGTATCCATCAATAAGTGAGTAACTTGAAAGTTTGATGAGGAACAGGATATTTACATAGTTTTAAAGCATCTCCCCACAAAATATTAACTTAGAAAGGAGAAAAAAGTTTACAATGGAGAAGTTTGGCAGACACCACCTTCATCAAGTGATCAAGGTGGATATCATCAATAATGGGATCGATAAAATGCAATGTGACAAACAAAACATCCCTGACGTGATAGTCCTGTCAAAGTTGCATAACCTGAATCCAACCATGAGGAACCATCAGACAAAGCCAAACTGAGGGACGGTCTACAAGATAACTCGCCTGTAATCTTCAAAAATGTCCAGCTGGTGAAAGGGAAGGCACTGTGTGCCAAACTGAATGGGATGAAAATGAAACATGTGATTCTGAACTGGATCCCCTGGGAGGGTTGGGACAATCGGTGAAGTCTGAGGTCTGCAGTACAAAAACGTCAATGTTAATTTCCTGATTTTGGGGGTTGTGCTGTGGTTATACAGGAGGGTGTCCTTGTTTGCAGGAAATACACACTAAAGCATTTGGGGGGTGACAGGACATCATGTCAACTTACAGTGGTTTAGAGGGAAAAATGTTTCGTTCTATCCTTATGCCTTTCAGTAATTTTGTGATTGTTAAAAAAATGGTATCATGAGAAAAAAATCAGCCTGGCTGGATCTGGCCCCTGTAACAAATTACAAACTCATAATTTTTATGCGTGTGGTAGAGCAGTGTGTTGGGGGGCAGGTGGTATTATTTTAGAATTAGTTTATTCAGGTCCAAAGAATGAGAAATGTCATAAATGTTAGGGGGGAAAAAAAGACATGTCACATGTCACTTTCACACGTGAAAGTGAAGGAAGGAAGTATGACTTGGAACAACCACTAGAAACACAAATACACATTCTGTTCTTTATTAAATAATTTTTAAAAAGCATCTATTAGGTCAGTAATCGGGAAATTCAACTCATTATTTTCTTTTGTACGTGTTTTTGTAATGAAGTGTCCTGGTAAAAACATTGTCTACCAGGTCAACTCTTGTGATTTAGCAAGACAATTAGAAGAAAATGGAAACTTTGGGTCTGCCTTGAACTAGCACTTGTGTCTTGGGGCATCAATCTTGGGACCTTCATGCTTATCTGACTCACTCATTGTTTTGCATGACTTCTCCCAGACAGGGAATGGGCTGGTTACAGCTTCTTATGGTGCATCTTGAAAGTAAGCTCCTAGGATTAGAGACCTTCTTTGGATCCTTTTCATCCCGAAGTTCTTTATTTGGAAACCAGAAAGAAAGACAAAAAAAAATTTTTTTTAAAGTAGTTCCACTAGAGCCCAGCATCTAATGTCTCCTGTTCCCTTTATGGTGAGATGTTAGCTGGTCACATTGACCCTGATCCCAAAGTTCAGTAGAATCCTCCTGCTCTGAAGTAGTGTCAGGCATCACAGGTTCTTTCTCTTCTTTTCTTTTTTTTTTTTAACTACAAAGATTTATGTCCATGGGTTAGTCCTCATTTGTTGCTCTGAGTCCGGGGCAGATTACACTTGGAGGACACCATCTTGCATTGCACGCAAAATACATTTTTTTTTTTTTCATGTGATGGTAATTACATGATGGCTCCTTCCCACAGGCTGCTGCACTGAGGTGATGATGAGGCTGCCCTGAAATCCTGTTTTCTGTTGCAAGGGGCGCTACACGATGCTCTCTGGTATATGAGTGAGCTCTCCTTTTAATTTTGAAGGTTGTGCCTTTTCCTTCGTCTTTGTCTTTGCCTCTGAGTACAACTGTGTGATGTAGTTCATGCAGCTCTTAGAGCGGGAAGCTGAAAGAAAAACGCGGCGAACACGAACATTTAGTTTGAACAACATTGCACCCATTTATTTGAAACACGTGGATTGCACGTGGTGTTTGTAGGTCCGAATGTTAATGGGTTAAAAAAATCGAACCTGAAATTCACTGATGTGTATACATGGTCTTGAACGCCCTGTTACAGTCTAATTTTTAAAATGTCTTCTTATGTAAACTGTATGCTCATAAACCTGAAATAAAATATATAGACATCTCTGCTATCAAATAACGTATGTATTGCTGGACAAAAAAATACATTGCCTTTAGCATAATTTCATACTGAAAGTAAGAGGGCTTATGGGAAAAAGAGGATTGGGGCGACCCACTGAAAGCCCATGCAACTCTGTACACGGAGTCTGGAAACAGCTCCAGAAGGTAGCTTTTAAGTGAGCAAAAACAATAGAGTTGAAATGCTGGATTTGAGGGTGCTGAGAGAAGGAGGGTGGAAGTGGGGGTCAGAGCCCAGGAGAAAGTGCAACTTCCCACAGCTGTGGCAACCCACCCCCCCAGGGATCGGGTCGGGGGGGGGGCAGACCTTTCTGGGGAGGCAGTCCTGAGTGCAGATGCTCCTTTTGTTTTTTTAATTGTTTTTAAAATTTTATTGAAGTATAGTTGATTTACAACGTTGTGTTCATTTCTTCTGTATAGATTCGCATTTTAAACTTTCTTAAAGGTGAATTACAAGGGCTTCTGCTTGTTCAGCAGCTGAGCTGAGGGCTTTTCTTTTCCTGCTAAAGGTTATAATTCTGCTCCCACTGTTCTGTACCCCTTGCCTGGGAGCATCGGCGTAGGAAACAACCCCAGTTACACGTTATACTGACGTCATTCTCCCCCTGCCAGTCGTGGGAGGAGATGGATGTTATAGAAACACGCGTGGTACTACAACAGCCTGTATGCAGCTGACACACATTTTCCCCTCCCACACCCAGGTCTCGCACAGACCTCTCACTTGTGCCCCTCTTCCTGCTACTACAGCTAGTCTTTCTTTCCGTTTCACACCCTGCTAGGTCAAAACCAAAAACAAAGCCAGAGGTGTTGTAAAAGAAATGCTTCTTACAAAGCCTCAATAAAACCAGTAGGAACTAGTGGCAAAGCTCACTGCATCTTCTTGCAACTTTTGGCGGGTAGAATAAGTTAATTTGCATGGAGGAAACAATGGTTGGAAGGTGTAAGATTCTTGCTTTGCTCTATTCCTAGCTTCTTTCTACTGGATCTTTGTCAAGAGTACACACACACACACACACACACACACACACACACACACACACAGAGTCTCCTTTTAGACTCTTCTTTTCATATTTTGCTTGAAGAATTGCAATGAAGTCATCCAAAAGACCTGGATCATTTCTGCTTGAATTAGTTAAGCGTTATATTCATTTATTCAATACAAATTTATCCAGCACTCCATCTGTGCCAAGCCCCATGCTAGGATCTGGGGGTACACATAGAGTAGATCCAGTTGGTCACCACCTGGAGGTGTACTGTGGTAGCTAAATTAACACACCACACGTGACAGTCTGGCGTGGGAAGAGCTTCACTGTAAAGGTGTATATAGGATACTGTGGCACACAGGAGGGTTCTACCTGTGTGTGACAGCGAGGACTCAGGGATGGCTTCCCAAAGGGGCATACCTCCAGCTACCTGAACTTAACTGCTACTTTTTGTTTTTTAAGATGTATTTCCTCAAGTTCTACAAGATGATTTATGTGATCTGCTTTTTCTTGTGCTAAAAATCAAACTTTGATTTTTATTCTCCTCATTAAAGGCAACAAGTTAACCTCATTTTTCAAATCTCAGGTCACATGGTTGACTTACTTTGGCTGTTTTTCTCTTGGGATGATGTTTCTTCATTATTTGACCTCGATCTGTAACTTTCTAGAGTGTGCTCTGAAATTTCATTTTCTGCGGGAAGAGAAAACTGTTATTGATTTCTGGTGCACAGAGCATCATCTATATTCAGAAATGTACGTTTTGAGTAAGAGCAGACCTGTTTTTATACCATAGTGGGCTTATCACTCCCTCCCCCATACCTCATGTCCTCATTCGTTCAACAAATCGTTTTTTATTCTCTACTATGATTCCTGCAGGCACTGTGCCAGGCAGTATAAGAGCTGCAGAAGTCAAATGACCCCAGATTAGAATCAAGTACTGTCTTTTGGGAAGAAACAATTCCAGTAGCCCTTAAAGAGGCATGGGGGTGAAGTATCGATGGGAGATTTTGAAACGATAGTATGGCATTTGCCTATCGTGCAGATACAGCTGGAAAGCCAGACCCTGTGTTTAGGTATATTTATGATGAAAATGTTAGTGCATCTGAATATCTCGAGACATTGATATTAAACTAGGAGAAGTGGTACTTTTAAGAGGGTCATAGCCGTTTAAAGATGTAGTATTTTGCCATGGGACATCATGATTTCTCTGTTACTGGGGGTATTCAAGCCGTATGTGGCTAAATCAGCAGTGTCCAAGATCACCAGAATACAAGTCACGTGTGTAATTTAAAATTTTCTAGTGGCCCTGCTCAAAAAGTAAAAAGAAGCAGGTGAAATGAATATGTTTTATTTAACTAGTAGATTCAATATAGTATTATTAGACGTATTGTGTGTGTGTGTGTGTGTGTGTGTGTGTGTGTGTGTACTGAGTCTTCAAAGTTGGGTGTGTGTTCTATCCTTACAGCACCTCTCAAGAGCAACTAGCCACGGTTCATATGCTGACTAGCCATATTGTGGCTACAGTATTGAACAGCCCAGGTCTAAATAACCGCTCAGAATTAAAGAGGGGATTTAATCCTGGCACACATTTAGGGAATGAGTACAGCAGATGGTTATTCTGGGTAACTTCTAAGGTCCCTTCTGTTTCTGATATGTGTTGAGTCTGTATTTTAGTAGATATCTTCCATGCTAGCTAAATAATTTTGTTTTTGTTTCCAATGAAATAAACTTTTAAATCAGAATGCTTAGGGAAAATTACTAACGTATGGTTGACGGAGGCTGAGTGCATTCCTACAGAGTAAGAATGGGGACCCAAAACAGTCTATTATATTCAACCTTTGATTGACCATTCCTAGAATAGGAGCTCCCTAAGAGCAGGGACTCGGTCTGTCTTGTTGGCAGATGTGTCCCCAGTGCCTGGAAGAGTGCCTGGTACACAGCAGGTGTTCAATGAATGCATATTGAATGAATGAATGAATGAATGAATATGCTATTTGGTATCTTTTTGTGAGTAGAAGACTCCACAGTTTAATGCCAATTCCTGGAGCTACTCTAGTTTCTCTTGGTCGTGCACTCCTTAACTATAGTTACTGGAGAATCACATCCTGTGTTTACTGCAAAACAAACAGTTGCTTATTTGAATGACAACACTCATCAAATAGATAGTACAGCATTGAATGGAAAAGCTTTAATTGACAGAATTTCCCTTTGGGCTGGCCAATTGTTTGAGCATCTTGTAGCCTCCGTCAGGTTCTCTGCCCACTCACCTTTTTTCCATATGACGTGTGCTTTCCGAAGCTTCATGATGAAGAGCTGGACGATGATGAAGAGAATGAAAATGAGGAAGGACACGAGGGTCAGCAGCAGGATGCCGCTCTTCTTCCTCGTCAGTCCCGCAAACTGGCGATTCGCTTCTAGAAGGAAAATGAAAGGATTTTAGACAGTTCGAGGGTTTTTGTTTTTTGTTTTCGTCACTGAGGAATATACACAATATTTGCAAAATATAGTAGAGGCTAATACACAGCTGAGAGGAAGAGACGACAGAGAGCTTTACCCTGAAAGTAAAGAGATTCATGTCATTTATTCTCTGAAAACAAGCAAACAGGGATACAAACAGACAAAGCAATTGTGTGGGATGATTTGAAAAAGGTTTTTAAGTTACATAGATATCGAGCTAGTTATTTTTCATTTCTAGCGGAAACGTGTGAGCATATTAACTTAAATTATAGTCAGGGGATTCAAATTAGATGTAAGGAATGAGTTTTTCGCAAAGTGTAGTTAAATAGCAAGAGAGATTGTTAAGGAGTTTGTGAAACTATGCAAACAAAATGAAATTTCATTAATCTTGGCTAGGTTAAATGTGGTCCTCCATGAAGGCATCTGGAGATAAACCAGATGAGCTCTTAAAGATCCTTCTAGAATTCTGATTCTATGGGCTCGAATTTTGCTAAATGTCATTCACGGTCCCTGTCATCTCAACCAACAAGCCATTGAGGAGTGTCAGCCACGTGTAGAACATTGTGCTTAGAGATGCGTAAGGCACAATCCCTATGTTTTCGGGAGAGTTGTGTATATATGCAAACAAACAAGTTAATAGAAATAAACAGAATTAAGATATCTGTGCCAAATTCTAGACCCATGTGTGTTAATATAATAATGGGTTCAGGGATTCTGAGGCAGGAGTGGTGCCTGAGTTGGTCAGGAAAGTGTTCAGTGAGGATATTGGGCTTGAAGGAGGGGTAAGGAGAGGAGTGAAGTGGACTTTTCCTTTCATCAGGGCAGTTAGGGTAAACAAGGGCAGGGCAATCAAAGTGGGATGAAGTTTTCAGAGAAAAATGTGTATTCTGGTCAGGACCTTCTAGAGACAGGACTGCAGAGGTAGGTGGTAGAGAGCACCTTAGGGAGGGTTGACGGCTCACGTTCCGTGCTGTGGACTATGAGCCATAGCAGTTTTCTGAACATACGTGTGAAGAGTGCGAAGGGATGTTTTGATAGTAGGTGCTGAAAATGCACAGCAAGGGGAGAAACTAAAGTTACAATACTTCCAGCAGGACACGATGAGGGTCTGCCTCGGGAAGGTGGCAGTGATAGTGGACAAAATACCTAAAAGAGAAGACTCCAGAGTCCTTGGGAACCTATTGATTTTATGTGTGTGTGTGTGTGTCCACACACACACACACACACACACATACACACACAAGAGGGAAGGATGTCACCAAGGTTTGGGGCCTATGTGATGCTTTGGACAAGCTGATTTTGTGGGAAAAAGTGCTGTTCAGTTTTTAGACATGTTGAGTTTGAGGAGATGACAGAAAATTCAGCCAGAGATACGTGGGAAATGGAATGAAACAGGGACTAATGCTCTAGAGAATGTTCTGGAAATGCAGGTATGGAAATCTTCTGCCTGGTGGCAACAGAAACAATCTTGGGAATGGGAAAACTCTTTAAGCATTAAGGCAATAACCAAGGATGGAGAAGTAAAATCAAATCTACATAGAAGAAGTCAGAGGAGGAAGGGACATGAGCTAACGGATATGAGAAGGAGTGGTTAGCAAAAGTAACAGGACCAGGTAGAGTATGTCAAGGAAGCCAGGGAGACAACTCAGTAAAGGGACAGGGAGTGACTGACCGATAGAAAGGTCAAAAATAATGAGGACTGAAAAAGGCTATTGGATGTATTGATTAAGAGGTTAAAACATCAAGTGTTTATGCTAAATAAATAAGTGGTGGGAACACTTACCAGTGGCCAAGTGAGAGACTTGAGTGGTTTGTTCTTCCTCTTCCTTGTCAATCTCTGATGTACTAGAATCTTCCATCACTGCAACTAAGGTGAAAGTAAGACATGATATATACATATGACCATGTATGTGCTGTGTAGTGTGTATATATGCACAGAGCCATCCCAAAGCAGCTTTGGAAACCAAATTAAGTGATCCTCATTAAAAGAACAACAACGAGGTCATTAGTTCATACTGACTTCTTCCAAAAATAGTTGCAAATGGTCAGGATCAGTTTGCCTTTTTTTAAGGTAAATGTTTATTGAACACTACTCTGTGCCAGGCCTTAAACTGACCATTTGGTATATATTACTTCTCACTACAGCTCTGAGCAAACAGAGGTTTTGAGGAGTTAAGTAAATTGTCTAAAGTCCTGTAGCAAATAAGTGGTAGGGCCAATATTGAGACTCAGAACCCCAAATTTCAACCAGTATTTTATACTTCCTTCCTGAATTAGGCCTATCAGCTGAGACAGTTTTAGGGTGCTTCAGGATAGCAACTGAACACTGAAGAATGGCATCCCAAGCCTGATGGATAGAAAACCCATAGCCCGAAATGCACAAAGCAATGATTTTTATGTTGAAAATCAGCTCAGTTGTCATTCAAACCTATGCTTGCTTCCCCCTTAGAAGTGGGATGTACTATGATGATTTTTGCTAGGTAAGAGAAATTATAAAAATGAGATCTTTTTTTCCTATTTTGTTGTTTATCTTCCCTTTTCTTTTTTTTTTTTCCTCTGCCGTCTCCTGGTTTTTAGCCCATTGCACAGCGCCACGATGTGGACCCCAAGGGGAATGAAACCACCCCTTCTATTGAAAATGGGTATTATTAACAGTAATAAAATTGTAGAAATTGAAAGCTGAAAGGAATTTTAGAAGCTATATTTCTTAAATCTTATATATGAAAAAGCAGAGGAGGAAATTGAGTTATTCAGTAGTGGTGTAAACCAATTTAAAGACAACTAGATTCTAAACATGTTTGAAAATATTGGATTATTAAAGCAAGTGAGGTGGCAGCTCCACTTCATAATCTTTTCCGTTTCCATCGCCCTGCAGAAAAAGTGTGTGTGTATGTGTGGTACATATGTACTTATCAGTGTTTAAAGGACCTAAACATTTACTTTTCAGAATTATTCACGATAAACATTTTTAAAATGTGATCTCATACTCAGAACTATGAACATGATAGTGATATGAAAGCACTTCTCCCACCACATGACATTTTTATAGAGACACTATTTGAAACAGAAAGAGGACATATAGGAATTTATGCCTTTCTGGATGAGGCTTGTCTTGCTCAAAGCACCATGACAACGGCATGCATGCATTCATTCATTCATCCATTCATTCATTCACACTGCATTTTGTGAGTATCTGCTATTGCCAGATACTATGCTAGGTAAAATACAAAGATAAGTTAAATATATGATCATTGCCCAGAGCTAACCATCTAGTGCTTTACTGCCTAAAAAAGCTGGTATTATAATCCAGTTTTTCTAAATTCTTCTCCCTTTATAGTTCAATCCTGTCATCAAAAACTATCTGAGTTCTTGACAACCAAGTAAGCGATGAGCCTTCAAGGGTGATTTTGTTATTCAGTGACAACACCAAAACTCCAGATTCTGCTTTTTGCTTTTTGTTGTTACCACGTCTTTATTTTGTGTTTGGTCTGTTCTAGATGGAAAAACAAGTCTCCTATAAATGAATTCAGCATTGCCTTTTACCACAGAGGAATTCAAATGTCACAATTGTGTGTGTGTGTGTGTGTGTGTGTGTGTGTGAGAGAGAGAGAGAGAGAGAGAGAGAGAGAGAGAGAGCGAGAACTTACAAGGTGTTAGTGACCCTGAAGCCCATCCCACTAACTGATAGGGTGCTTCCCCAGGTCACCATAAAGCTGGAGTCAGTTGCAAGGGGTCCTAGATGGTCTTATTACAAATTAAAAGAAAAAAATGTTCTTAAAACTTAGAATTGGAAAAGTGACCTTCCCAAAGAGGCATGATTTTTTTTTTTTTAAGTTTTAATATTTTTTTCAATACTTACCGGTACTAGTGGACTGCTGAGGGTCTTGAGAGGATGGAGAGCTTGTCTCCAGGGCAGCTGAAGCTGTCTCTTGATCAGTAACTAGGAAAGGGGAAAAACAAAATTCTGCAACTACAGAGAGCAATTTTACCCACATTGTGCCCAGTACAATAGGTTGGAGAATGTATTTGGCTGCTATTTAGTAAGCACTGAGGTTCTGCAGTAGCCTCAGAATTATGTGTTCTGCAGCTCTTGCTCTGGTGTTTGAATCTGTGTCCCGCTGATTGTCCATCTGCTAAGCTGCCTGGCTTAGAAGTGCAGCAGGCTGGACCTCCGTGGAGTGGTGCATTCGGCTGTGGTGGGCAAAGACTATTCGCCGCCTTTATCTGTATCCATCTACCTATCAATCCCTCTGTCTGTTTATCTATCCAATCACACATCTACCTGCTTATTTATTAGGTGGCTTTGGAGTCAGTCTCAGACTGGGTTGAATTCCAGTGCTGCTCCTTGCCTGCTGCTGAGTGAGTTTGGACAAGATTCCTAATCTCTCAGATGCTCAGTTTTCTCTTACCTGTAAAATGGAGATACTAACACATTTACCTCTTGGAGTTTTTTGGTGAGAATAAATGATTTCATTTGTATAACATGTTTAGCACAACACCTGGCTATTTATTAAGCACAGTGCTTACTAAATGCTATTGTATGATATAAAACAATGTTTAGGAATGTTTCCAGAGGTTCAGCTTAGCATAGATTTGACCAGTCAATGAACAGGCCTGTCAACCACGGAGCTTATAAAAATGGTGCCTATGAATTTACAAATATTGTTACTGATATGTAATATCTTTATGGAATCTACAAGTGTTTCTCAGCCCTTTTATTTAATCAAAGAACTTTCTGTGGTTTTGAAAATTATTTTCTTAATCAAACATTAAAATTTTTTGAAAACTATAAAAATGCCTGAATCACATGCCAAGGGCTCTGAGAAAAGAAGAACCACTTAGGAAACACTAGAGAAATAGTAATATAGATGATAAGTAAGCTCTGTGGCCACAAGGAAGCCAGAGAAAACTGAAGAAAGAGTAGAGCTGCTGGCAATGAAAAGAAGGAAAAGCTTGAAGGCAAGTCAAATAGAAGTGCTGGAAGCAAATTATAAGACGAGCATAATATGGCAACTACTGGGGACGCGTAGAATAAAATTTGTCAATCATGACTAAGATCTAGAATAATGTATACTATGTGAATTCAGATAACCATATAGTTATGTACAAAACAGGTTATATATATTATATGCACTATATATACTATACACATGGTATATATTGTGTCTATGCCATAGTGTATATATACAACTGTGCATATATGTACAATAGTCTGTGTATGTGTATGCATACACACACATATATATATATATATATATATACACACACACACATACACACACACTGGAGTTTGTATTTACTTTGATTTATCCTCTATTTAGCAAAACTGCTAAATAGATTCATTTAGACTGAATGTTGTTTTGATTAAGTGGATACTGGTACATGAAGATTTATCTCCATAGTTGGTTAGAATGTTATAGACCTCTGCTATCCAATATGGTATCCACTAGCTATACTGATTATTTAAATTTAAATTAATAACAAGTAATATTAAAAATTTACTTCCTCGGTTGCACTAGCCACATTTCAAGTTAGAGTTTTGGAAAACCTGTATCCACCACTGTGAACTTGACAGGTTCCAAATATTTAGGCTTCTGATAAGATTAGTGATGATATTAATGAATGTGATTTTGTTACTGAAATGTGCCAACATTTGAAAGATTTGTATCAATCAATGAATCAATATTCTCCAAATGACCAAGGCATAATGTTACCAAATAGTGCCTGGATCATTTAAAGAGCAAATTTGTTCGATGGATTTTAGTGTAACAGGAGTATGAAAAGTTCATTGACGTGGTTCTGGAGTCCACAGAGCAGCTAACCTTTAAGAAACTACCTCTTGTCGAGTTTTAGTGTAGTGTTGAAGAAGGGTATCCACAATTATCTGAAAAGGCTATTCAAATACTCTTCCCTTTTCCAACTTTGTGTGAGGCTTAATATTTTTATATAGTTTAAGCAAAACAACATATTGCAAGAGCTTGAATGCAGAAGTTATGAGAACCTATTTCTATTAAACCAGATAGTAAAAAGATTTTTAAAATGTAAAACAATGCCATTTTTCTATTTTTTGGCATTGCAAAATATAGTGTTTTTCCATAAAAATATGCCATTTCTCTTTATTTGAAGTAGGTTAATTATCTTAAAAATAAATAGGTAAACATTGTTCCTACCAGGCAGAGTGTGGAGATGAGAGGGTCAGAATCCTTATTGTAAATATGTTCCTGGGCATCCTCAGCTAGCAAACTTTTACTGATCGGATTTCTAGCATCTGTTGGTCAATGTAGGAGGCTAGTCAAAGAGAAGAATTCATAGACAGTTGGAAGCACCAACAGGTGATCCTGGTGTTGTTCTGTGAACACTTACTGGGGATCTGGCAGTGGTGCTAAATAATCGACAATCAGATCATAAATAAAAGTCAAGTTTTAGCCTGTTATTATTATTAGAAACATTTTATGGCTATGATTTTTAGTCCTATAGAACTATGGCCATCAAGGAGGAGAAACTGTGATTTCCCCTTCAGTGGTAATTTTTGTAGATGGCTTGAACAATTGCTGACAAGTAAAAATATAGATTTTTGATATTGTTGGTTCTTTTATTTAAAATCCGAAAGTCTTTCAGAAGCATTTAGATAAATAAAGCCTCATTTTCTCTTTGGCGACCCTCCCACATTCCCCACGTGTTCCCTTCCACCGACGGGGGTGGAGGCTGGGGACCGGAATGAATGACAAAGAGGAAGGAGGGACTTCCCTGGCGGTCCAGTGGTTAAGACTTCGCCTTCCAATGCAGGGGGTGCAGGTTCAATCCCTGGTCCGGGAGCTAAGATCCCACATGCCTCACAGCCAAAAAACCAAAACATAAAACAGAAGCAATATTGTAACAAATTCAATGAAGACTAAAAATGGTCCACATTAAAAAAAAAAAAAAAAATCTTAAAAAAAAAAAAAGCAAAGAGGAAGGAATATTTGCGTCAGGTTACAGTACAGCCCGGTCTGTGGGCCCTTGAGTCTTGTAAACCCAGCTTCCTCAAGACCTGCTTTTGGTTTGATGAGAAAGTGAACGGCGGCGAGCTCGGGGTAGTGAGCAGGAAGCTGTTGGCCACAGCGCCAGCGCCCACAGGGCAGCGTGACAGTTTTCCCACAGAGAGGTTCTCGTTAACAAGTGCTTCTCCTCATTGGTTAGTTCATTTGATAAAGAGCTTTTTCAACAAATGCACTGTCACCCAACAGCTTCCTCCTTCACTCGTGTGAGTGGATTCTTATCCTCCAGGAATCTCTTTTCTCACTGAGAAGAACTTTTATAAAGTAATGAAGGTCAGACTCTTATTAATGATAGATGTGTGATTCATGCTTCTTTTCTTTTTTTAAAGATTTTTTTGATGTGGACCATTTTTAAAGTTTTTACTGAATTTGCTTCTGTTTTATGTTTTGGTTTTTTGGCCGCGAGGCATGTGGGATTTCAGCTCCCCGACCAGGAATCAAGCCCGTATCCCCTGCATTGGAAGGCGAAGTTTTAACCACGGGACCGCCAGGGAAGTTCCCATGCTGCTTCTTATAGGATACTTCTTGGCTCAAAAAGTTTTATATAGTTTTGAAATTACTTCTTAAACTTTTGGTGAAGGATTCAGAGAAGAGAGATTCTGAAAATGGAGGCAACTCCTCTTCACATTTAATGTTTGATGTTTTTTTTCTTTTAGTTTTCATTATTTTTATTTTTTGGTGTTCTGCTCAGAATATTAACATAGGTAAACTAAAATCTCCAAAACGGTTGTAACAAAATAAATCTAAAGCATGATCATGACTTAATGTGACTACATGAGTGTTATATTAACATAAAATGATATTGACAAGTTTAGATTTATTTCAGTTAATATTGTCTCCTTTTGGGTTAAGTACAGAGAGGTAGTATGCTTCACATGATCTCTCCAAACACATGACTGCAATAAAACTATTTAAGGTCAAGTTATGCCAGCTGTCATGATCAAAAAGCGACCATGACACTGTTTGCATATGGCACTCTGCTAGGTTTTCTGCACAACGGGGGTTCCTCTCAGTGTTAGAACAGTTGCAACCCTGTTGGCTAGCAGGAGACATTTCAATCATTAAAGGAATTTGCTATTAAAGAAAGCCTTGTTGACCGTGAGCTCACTCTGAAGGACTCTTCCTAATCCATTTAATTTTGTTTGATAGTGTAATATTAAGGTAAATTTAAAATAATTTAAGACAGTCATTGGTGGTTCTTACCCAAATCTTCAAACCGGAAAGGTGCTACCAGTTTTCTTCCTTGCAGGCCTTTGTGTCGGATAATGCAGCTCGCTGTTGAGTTTTGGCCATATGTGTGGACTCTGAGTGTGCTGGTGCTATTACACTTCTTCCCATCAGTTTCATATTCATGGTGGGTTTCACCTATGGAGCAATTTAAAGAGGCGTGTGAGATTGTGGCTGTTTAATGCTGTTGGACGTGTTTGGGTCTCTGAGAGACCAATGGCCTTGACATCTTGGCAAACCTGTTAGACTTCTAACCTCACTCTAACTTCCCCCAGCTGCCTGGGACATGCTTGGCCCTAGTCCCAAAGAGAAGCAGATGAACAAGAGTGGATAAGTCTCTATAAACCCTGCACTACTGGAAAAAAAAAAAAATCCAAAGCTTATCATGTTTACACAGGAATGATAGCCTAATGTTGTGAAACACAAAGACCCAAGACCTTACTCAAGTTGAATGAATAAGGCAAATTAAAGGAGAGGTCCAGAATTGGCACTGGACTGAATCTATGGTTACATAAAATCGAATGGAATGTCTGTTGAAATGTAAACAAACTAGAAATAGTTCCCAAGCACCACAGTTGGTTTTCCTGCTTCAGTTAAAAGGCTCAAAGCTTAGATTCTTTGTTACCAAAATATTTTTGTCTGTCGTGGGCAGTATGACATAGTACTCCATGGTATAAGCAAATTCATATATATTCCAATTACATGTATTATGTTAAATGTATATTTTTAAAATAAATTTATTTATTTATTTTTGGCTGCGTTGGGTCTTCGTTGCTGCGCGCGGGCTTTCTCTAGTTGCGGCGAGTGGGGGCTACTCTTGGTTACGGTGCGTGGGCTTCTCATTGCGGTGGCTTTTCTTGTTGCGGAGCACGGGCTCTAGGGCATGCGGGCTTCAGCAGTTGTGGCACGCAGGCTCAGCAGTTGTGGCTCGCAGGTTCAGCAGTTGTGGCTCGCGGGCTGTAGAGCGCAGGCTCAGTAGTTGTGGCGCATGGGCTTAGTTGCTCCGCGGCACGTGGGATCTTCCCGGGCCAGGGCTCGAACCCATGTCCCCAGCTTTGGCAGGTGGATATTCTTAACCACTGCACCACCAGGGAAGTCCCTGTTAAACGTTTTTTTAATTTTATGCCTGCTACAAAGTTTATGCTCAGAGGTAATAGCTGTATTGTACCTTTTATTTTTATGAAATGTTATGAAGCCATAATAAATATTCCATTTTAGTTTTCTACCTTGTTTTAAACAAAAACATGTAACCATGTAACCATGGCATGGTATTGATTGGTTAGTAAGGATAATTTGTCTTCAAACAACTGATGAAATACTGAATGGTGTTTTCTGGCCCCTTCTGCCACCAGAGGGTGCCAGAACATTGAAAAATTCCTTAGGCATATAAATAGGAAGGAAAACAAAGAAGGAAAGAGAACCATTTCTTCACTTACCTTGGAGCTCCATGTCATCCCCTAAGAGCCAGGTTATCCGTGGAGGGGGCTTACTTCTCACAGTGGAGCATTGCAGTATGACATGTTCTTCTCCATTTTGCATTCTAACGGAAACTTCCAAGGTTGGCATGACAGGAGTTGCTAGAAGAAAATTGATTTTTCTTTGCTTAATTAGCTGGTCTATATATATCAGCAAAGCACAGAGCCTAATAATCTGCAGGGATCATTGTAGGGGGTGGTCTAAATAATGGGCGTATTATTTTACTTGACCTGTCTCAGAATATAGTTCAAGGGTTTTTAGGTACTTCTAAAGCTACTCTGGCTGTAATCAGAATGTTTGTCGCCCAGTGTGTGATTAGTCTCTAGAAATTCCCAGGCAGACTTTGTTAACAACAGTAATTATTAAATGTTATATATGAATGTATTTGGCTGGTAGAACACTAAGTGAGGAATAGAGGCTTGAATTCTAGTCCTGTCTCTGTCACCAGCTATTGTAAGCACTTGGGTAAATCCCACAACTTCTTGGTATATCAGTTTCCTTGTCTGTGACATGAAGGAGCTGGTTTATGAGTTGGCTGTTTCAGGTCTAAACTTTCATGAGTCTAGGACTCACCTCAACGTAAGTTACCTCTGTCCCCTCCTAACATCAAAGATGCATTTCTCTTATAAAGGGCCCACTGGCCCTTTTTCTTTCTACTCCTGTCTTGGAAATCCTTTTCAGTTAGGCTTACTTCTTCCTCTTCCCTATTCTACCTCACACTGTGGTCCAGAACTGCACTCTTTCATGTTTATTTACTCATCCATCTGCCATTGAGACATTATGAGGTCGGTTCCAAGTATGCACTAGATGCCTTAGACGCTGGCAACGCAAGTAAGGAAAAGACAAGGGCCTCCAAGGAGCTATAGTCTGGTGATAGACTCAGCCCCTAAACTGTTAATTGAAAGACCAAGTGTTAAGTGCAATGATAGTGGTAGGCATGGGGTGTTATGAGAACTCAGCAGGGCACACAGTCAGTCTGAGCCAGAGTGGTATTTGGGGTGGCCAGTAAGGTGGGGAGAAGGTGGTCCCTAAGCTGAGTCACATTGGTTCTCAAAACCCCTAGGGAGCCACTGTTCCTAGAGACTTAGTCACCATGCCTTTACTTTATGGCAGGTACCACACTCTAATAATTCAAGAAGAGAAGTCTAAGAAATTCTTTGTCTGATATGTGGATTTATGTTATTTAGAGAGCAATAAAAAGCAATGTTTTGAATTGATCTGTTCTGCCACGAAAAGCAAAAAGGTAAAGATAGTAAGACTTACACTGAACACAGCTGACCATCTGCAGAACTGAGCAAGTTCCAACCGATCGATTGGGAGCTGTCCCTTCCTATCCGTGCCTCCCAACCCCACACCCACCCACCCGCCTGCAACAGAAGAGAGGAACTTGTTTTGCAGAGGATGTGAGCTGATTGTTGTCCAGTGCAGTTACATCTGAATTCATGCCATCTTAGGATGCGCTGTTAGAAGTTTCTGCTTGATGTCCGTGTGTGTTTTGCGCCTTCCTAAACTAGTGTGCAAACTCCTTGTGGGCAGAGATTGTGCCTTTGATTCTCTGCAGCCTAGCACAACACCTGACACAGAGTCGCGACTCATCCAGTACTAGTTTTCTTTCCTGTTAGTTCCCTGCAGGGAAAATTTAGTCGATGCCAAAGACAAATTTCACAAATTCCCATTTTAGTCTGGGGCTTGCCACCCAAAATGCTGTTTTCCTTTCAACAAAAGGTGGCAAAGGTACCCAGGAAATGCCTTGCTCTAGGCAACATGTTTTAACTAAAATATTAAGTTTTAAAATGGTGTATCACATTCCTAAGTATATTGTTCCCAGGCTGGGTTTACTGGCATTCGGGCACCTACCTAACACGATCACTTTCACTTCCTTTGTTCTCACGGAGGTGCCGTAATGCAGACACTTGTACACGCCTTCATCTTGCTGTGTTACATTCAGCACCCTGATGGTGAGCTGATTGGAGGAGTAATGAAGAAGCTGGTATTTGGAATTTTTTAAAGCTGTACAAGAGGGGAAAAGAGTTATTATGAGGAGAGATATCAGATGAATGCAGACTATCAGTGGATTGATTATTCACAGAAATAGCTTTTGATTTTCACACTTTAAAGGAACAAATGTCCCATCTTCAACTGAGCTGCTTTCCAAATTCTGGTGTTACCAGCTGGAGGCCTTGAATAGTTCGAAGTTAGTTTAGGAAATGAAATATTTTGATTCTAGGATCTGTGAAATAAGCAATTTGCTTTATTTATGCTTGTAGGAAATTAAGAGCCCTATGCTGGCAAAGGGTTCAGGTTGCAGGAGGATGTTAAATATTTTTTTTTTTACATTATGGAAAATGCCCCACTAGGATTTACGTCTTTGAAATCTGATTCATTTGTGATTGTCTTGTCACAGTGTATGTGAAGAATGGAAAATAAATGCACTGATATTCATTGCTCCAGCTAGGTGCTTGTTATTTTTAATTTTTAAAAGTTCATTATTATTTGAAGTTTCCCGAAGATGACGACTTAGTCCTTCCAAATGTTTAAGGAATGGCCAAACAAACAAACAAACAAACCCCAACATAAAATCCCCCACAGCTCCAGAAAGTTCTAGCCAATAGCAAGTGTTCCTTTTGATTCTGTCTTGACCTGGGATTTCCATCTCAGGTCAAAGGTCGCTTAGCAAATCAGAGGCTCCTTAAATGAGTGGTTTTATTTGGTTTTTTTTTTTCTAATGTTAAGATTTATAATGTGAACAAGCCTAAAATAGTTAAATTGTGAATGGCTGACCAAGGAAGGTTGTTTCTCATCTGGAATAATTGTTGTGTGTCCTGGGACACTGATGTTACCTGAGGTGGAATTCAGGTGTTCTCAATCTCAGCACTACGGACATTTGAGTCCATAATTCTTTGTTGGGAGGGGAGACTACACTGTGCATTATGAGATGTTTAGCAGCACCCCTACTCACTAGAGTCCGGATCCCCTTGCCTCTCCCCAGTTATAACAACCAAAGCTATCTCCAGACATTGCCAAATGTCCCCCAGAGGGCAAAAAGTACCCTTGGTCGAGAACCATCAAGCTAGATCAAGGCATCCTGTTGCAGAAATTTGAGAACGTCCATCTTCTCCCAGTTTACCCAAAACAAAGCAACAGAAAGCATTATTTAACAGAATTCTCTCTACGTAAATTTTCCTCTCAGAACTTTTAACAATTAATATCTACTTAGTCTATCGGAATCTAGTTGATTTAGCTTAAAATAATATAGTTATTTTACATTGAACCTGTCAATATTTAATAACATTTTCAAAGCACATCAAATTTTTTTAGAGGCTCTGCTTTTATAAAGCAGAATGAAATTTGCTGTGTTGGAGACTTTTCCAAACATTTGACAGTTAGGAGTATTAAATGGAGATATAAAATGGTCTCATAAAGGGGAGGGTTTCATAAAATCCTGCCCAAAGAGATGAACTAAATAGAGGTTTAAAAATCCTTTCCCACAAGAAAAAAAAAAAAATGTAACATGAGGTGACAGATCGTAGCTAAACTTATTGTGGCATCATTTTCCAATGTATACATATATCAAATTATTATGTTGTACACATTAAACTAATACAATGTTGTATGTCGATTATATCTTAATAAAATTGGGGAAAAAAAGAGTCCTCTTCCATCTCAGGCAACTAGGACTCAATGTGTATTTCTGAGAGAGGAAGATTGCCCTCCTTTTCAAAGTAATAAGTCCTGTCAATTCCTATCGCCTAGTGATCTAAAGGTTCTGTTAAGACCAACAAGAGAAGGGGAGCCATCTGGAAGAGGCTTTGAGATGCGGCTTTGGATTGCTCAGATGGAAAACAAAGCAGCTGGCTCCAGATGTGGGGTGATATGTTGGCTGCCTGAGGACCAAAGGCCCCCAGTCTGTCAGTCTGCTACCCGTCTGTCATCGTGCTGTTGGTGGTTTTCATGGTCGCTGAGAGTCAAAAAGTGACATGGGGGTGAGGTGGAATGATGGAAACGTACTTTGTCATTTGAGCCCCCTTTACCAACCGTTTTGGTGGGGTTTCCATTTCAGACTTCCTGTCAAAAAAAGCATCCGCGTGTGAAATAACAGGCTTCTGGGTGCTATTTACATGCCACAGTGGGTGGAACCAAGCCCACCGTTTGGGTGACTCATGCGTGCTTTCTGTCCCACCAACCTGTCTGTCTGGAAAATCCCTCAGGTTGAGGTCTGGCAGTGATTTACTTTTCCTTCACTTACCGGGATGCTCACTGAAGAAAATGGTGAAGCCTGATGGGGCCAGCCACTGCAGGGAGGTGGTCTCCGCCTGAGAAATGACACACTTTAGAGTGAGTGTCTGCCCTTCCTCCACGGTGACGGTTTCCGTGTGGTTGGTCCGAAAGGCCTCTGCAGAGGAAGAGAATTGGGGACAGTCACGCTGGCACGGGCCACACCACTCCCGAGCTGAGGCAGGAGTTTAGACTCAATGCAACCTCATTCATCATTTGGTCATTTACTACACATTTCTTAGATAAACAAAACGTAAGTCAACATCAAAAAATGCAAGGAAGGGAGGGAACGCGGTGTGCAGGGGCAGTAAAGACGTCTCTCGAAAGAGGTCTGAATGAAGGAGTGGGTTTTGATGGGAAGAAAGTTGAACATCTATTAGGCATTTGCCCTGCCATATGCCGGGAATTGTGTCTTCCATGTTACCAATATTTAACGTAACTTTCAAACTAACCCTCTAGAGGAAGAATTATTTTGTTCACTTGACGATGAGGGAGTAGAGGCTCAAGGTCATAGAGGTCCTGGGGCTGGCATCTGTGCCCACGTGTGCAGGCTTGCAAGCCCATGCTCACGTAACTAGGTCAGACTACCTAAGTGATGAGATCCCGGAAAACTCAGCCTTTCTGGACTCTGTTTATAAAACAGGCGACTTGTGTCTTCAAGTACAAATTGGGGGTCTTGGATTCTAAGAAAGAATGTTACTTCCCATCGGGCTCTTGTGAATTACGGAGCTGCCCATCACGGTGAGTAGGTACGCCCCACCCGCAGAAGAGCCTCTCCACCGGAGGGAAGATGTTCTCAGATCTCTTCCGATTTAATATTTCACAGCAGCGCTTTCCCCAGGCAAACGTGGGAGTCTTATTTCCCCAAATCACAAACCCCAGAGAATGAGAAACAATTGGTTCTAAGCAGCTACAAAGTTATCCTCTCAAAAAAGAAACTGATAGAAAAATAAATTGGCTTTATTGCCGATTTGGCACATTTATTGCCCTTTGTTATTTCTTCAAGTTTTAAATTAAAAAAAGTTTTTTTTTCCTGAGGACGAGACAATTCTTGTCAGTGAAAGTACCAAACACTTCCATAAACAGAAGAACACCGTGGGGTTATAAAATATGAACAGCAAATGCAATGAGTTTTACTGCATCACCTTAAACCTTAAAAAAAAAAGAAATAAAAAAAGAGAAGCAAGAAGGGAGTTTATTTCCTTGAGATAAATTTCAAATATTAGGAAAAGCGCTTTGGAGAGCTCTGGGAATTAATTGGTGCAGACTTTTTAGTTTGTTCCATTCCTAGGTCATTAATTTCAACCTAGCCTCCGGCAATAAGAACCCAGAATTACTGTATTGTATTCATATTGACTTTCATGGGAAAACAGTTTGTTTGAGTCCTAATGGAAAAACACTCATATCATCAGCCAATACTATGATGAACAACAAGGAATCAATAAAGAGAGATTATTTTCAAAAAAGCATTGAGTCATAGGCCAGAATTCTGCTTAGGCAGGTCATTTGGAAATATTCTCATCTATAAAATCAACCTATAATCGAGTAATAAGGCTAATATTAGTAGAGATGCTTTGAAATGACAATGGAATTTCTTCCAAGGTTAAGTAACTTTTGAACCAAGAATTTGAATCTAGACCTAACTTGCATTGCTTCGTTCCATTATGACTCCTGCTTTACTTTCTAGTTCTCGTGCATTATCTTGCTTCCCACAAACAGATTGAAGTTTCAAGAGGGCAATAACTATGTTTTCTATTTCTCTAAAATTCATTCCTTACAGAAACTATCACACTGTGAGCTTGGAAAGTAATGGTTTAATGCCAGCTTTCATGATGACACTCTAATGCAGGCACTGGATAGATATCTATGCTCTCCTATTGTTAATAAGAATACTGAGAGGCAGGAGGGAAGTTACTACATAAATAAATGATAGAATAAAAACTTGTGTTAAGCAACATCTCCTGATGTCATCCTTCGGGCCAGAAATGGACACTTAGAACTTTTGCCAATGTTCTTACCTTTGGTAAAATGATTGTCTAGACAGGAAGCCCACATTCGGGGAGAAGGGAGTGGCGAGATTTGTCTGCTGCCTGTTTATGAATAAATGTTTCCCATTTTAAAGGTGTATATCATCATTGTCTTTTTCTTGGGATGCATGCTTATGAATTAAATAATGTCATTTGATTCTCACAGTGTCTTAAAAATTGTACTAAAAGGTAGTATGGCTTTTTAGCGTATGCTAAAGAATTTTATCTCCCAAGATGAGTGTTTGCTCTTGCTTTTGAGAATTCAGGATCAGCTGCTGACCACAAGAATAGGTGTCTGAGTTCCAGATGGAAACGGCTGTGTTTGAGGCATAGAATACTAGTCGTTTCTTCTACTCTTGGCTCCTAGCCTTGCTTCTGGCTTTATAAGCCGACTTATCTTGCAGTGCTGTCATGTAGACCCCGTGTTTGATTCAGAGACAGGAAATCATTGTAGAAAGGAAGACTAGCCCAATGAGAAGTCACTGAGCCACACTGCTTCAGTGGTAGTGCTTAAAAATATTGTCTAATGTGTCTAAGTCACGTGAAAGGGTAGAAGAGGAGCACAGTGGGTACCTAAGTTTTGATGGCACGTCTTCTAAGAAAAAAGTTCCCCATGATCCTCTTGTTGCCATTGAAAACTACAGTGGAATTCGTCTTTAAAATCTTTTTTCACCTAAGTTTAGAGTCAAACTTTCACCTTCTTTGTCAGAGGGATGGGGTGAGGGGTATCTTCTTTGCTCACCACTTCCTCCCCTACAGGTTCTAAAGACATGTATATCCTTATTCACCCTTAGGCTTTCAAGTGTAGACCCTGAGTGCCCTGTGCCTACTTGCTAGTTCTCCCTGTCTGGGCTTCAGACTTCTCACCCACAAATGAGCCCGACGTGACTCCCAAATGCTGGACATACAGAGCTTGACAATGAATCGCTGTGATGTCTCTCCTGGAAGGTCACCACTCACTGCTGGTACGTCATGTTTACTGAGTGGATTATTGACTGCTGGGCTTGGGCGTTATCTCCATGACTGGGTTTATCCATCCATGCACAGCCATGTGTTACGAGGCCTCTAGTTAAGTCTGGAGCTATAGATTGTGACTGTGTGACTGGTTTATACATGGAAAGGGATCCTGTGACCTTCACCATCATCTCCAACCCCCACCGCGTGAACCAGTTGTCCTATGAGTGGAATGGCTTTGTGCCAAAGTACGCGCGACCGACCCTTCAGCTGAAGGGCAAGCAACAGCCACAGCTACCTACCAAAGCTCCCGTAGATAAAACCTGTGCAGCTCCTAAGAGTCCTTGGTTTTTCCGAAGGTTTGGGGAGTTGCAGTGTGTCCACCCTACTCTAGGTCATCACGGCAGGCTGAAGAAAGAGTAAGATATTCTTTCTTTTCCTTAGTAGCCCAATTATTGCATGCAATAACTTTTAAAACTCCAGAAGAGAGCCAGTCTGTCCTGCAGGGACCCCGCATTCAACACGTCCAGTTGGAATGCATCATTTGTACTGTCCCTTGTGCTCCACACACACCAAGCACAGACACACCACCTGCTCCGCTCTGGTAGTTCCCTGTAGCCGTCAGTGTCATCCCAAGCCACTGCAGGCCAGGTATCTGAAAGGCACCCCAGCCTCTTCCCTCTCCAGAACATCTCTTTAATCAATTCATTTCTCTTTTTCTCACTACTATCACTGCCTCCATTGTTTCTTTCTTGGACCATTGCAATAACCTCCTTCTAGCCTCCACTCCCTCTAATTCATCATCCTCGTCTGCTTCAGAATCACAGTTAAAAGGTATAAATTGGATCCTTTGATTCCTTTATTAGAATATTTGCTATGGCTCCCACTGCCTGTAAGAGTCAGGCCAAAATTCCAGATAACTTGACTCCCATCTTTTCCTCCAGTCTCGTTTGCTGATATTCCCTTCCAGATGCTCCATGCAAATGGCTACTTGCTGTTTCCAGAAAGTTCCAGGCTCAAGAAGATACTTTGCCTTTGTCCATGCTGTTCTCAGCCTAGAATGCCTTTCTTAGCTCCTTCAAGGCTCAAGTCAAATTACACCACTTTTGTCAAAGCTACCCAACCAGCCTTTAGCCTCTCCCTCCCCTCAGGAAGCTCCTCTCTCCTCCAGATCCCCAAAGGCTTCGAATAAACCTCCCTTACAGCACTTCACACATTACTTTTTTGGTTATAAGTATGTCTCTGTGGGTAGATTACAGGCTCCTCGTACAAAAGTTGTTTGCTAGTCATTCCTTTTATATTCCCAGGGCCTAACACAAAGTAACATTTTAAGTATTTGTTCAATCAATGGCTAATCATGAGTAAATGTATATACTCAGTAATAAATATTTTAATAGGATGCTCATTTTGTTATGTTAAATAATAAAGATGAGCTAGGTTAAAACCAGAGATACACAGTGAGTTAATTCCCAAACCAGAGCTGTATTTGCTTGGCTCTTATGAGGTTAGCAGGCAAAATATGCTTCGATTCAGATCATTACAAAAAGGCATTATTATTATTCTTTAGACAGATTTGATAGAGAAAATTACGAGTGTGAAAATGAATCAGACTTTCTCAAAATCAAATTATTTCCAGTATAGCTTTAAAGAATCTGTCTCAACAACATGTCAGTAAATGGATGACTCTTTCCTGGTCAAAGGAAGTATCAGGAGGACCCTACTCAATTTGCAGCTGTTCTTTGTTTCCTGCATCCTACTCTCCACTAAACAACCAGAATAGAGGGTGCAAATTGGTGGATTTTCATCATCTACAATATAGGTAAATGGGAAGAATTTGAAAAATTCTCCATTCTTACTGTGTTTTACCCACCCTAGGGGCTGCCAGTAGGAGCCTTGAAAAGAGGGCAGGCTCCAAGATTATGGGACTTTTTTTTTGTTTGTTTTGTTTTGGTCTATAAAAACCCAAATAAGTTGTGCAGTGGAACCCATAGAAGTTGTGCAGTGGAAGAAGGTGTAGTGATCTTCCCGTAATTCAATTAGCTAAAAGCAGCTGGCAATTTATGTTGCCCAAACTGCTGATTTGCTGCCTTTTTGCTGATAAGAAAGCAACATGGTCAGCTCCTTTCCTGTTTGGGACTCTGATGGGCATAAGTAAGCTTAGGATAGAGTGGGCAATTGGTTCCCAAATACCACTGAGCCTAGATGCCCTCTGGCTGGCCCTTTGGATGAGGTCTCAGTTTGGGATTTTTCAAGAATGAATCTTCCAAATTGTGTAAATTGTAGCTCTCAAATTTTTGATCCACATTAAGAAACACATTTTCTATCACAACCCAATACACACACACTCACTGAAAACTTTCATGAGATAATACTTTTACTATGTGCTTTGCTGATATTTACATTGTCATTTACTAGCTGTGAAAACTTGGGCAGGTTTTCTAATTTCTTGTAACCTCAATTTTATCATATGTAAATTAGGGGTATGAATACCTCCCTCAGTATTTTTGCTGGGATAAATGAAATAACATAAAGTACCCAGCACTGTGCCCGATACAATAAATATACTTCTCCCCTTTCTTTATAAATAGTATTTGAATAAGTTATATCCTAAAAGACTTATCTTAGGTTTACCTTAGGACATGATTATTGCAGGTTTTTATTTAAAACATTATTTCTGTGAGGTATTTTTGTAAGGGAATAACTCGAGTCCTGAAAAAGTGAAGGTCAGTTAAAGGCTTTAAACTTTGGAATAATTGAAAGCGTTCTAATTTTAGCCATCTAAATGTACTTTTTCTGAAGGTATTAGCTCTTCTTCAAGACACTTATTGAAGAAACTATTATTTATTACAAAAATTGAATCTTTATTAAGTGCCTCACGATGCAGGGACCAAAAAAGAGGGCACTAATTGAAGTGTATAAGATAGGAAATTGAAGTACTATGTAAAGTAGGACATCTAGTTTTTAAAAATACTATTCTTCAGATGCAGTTCTGTGGTGAATGAAGATTTAGAAGGACAGCTGCTTTACTTAGAACACAACAATACATTCAATTTTGGAAACAAACATTCAACAAGCAAGCAACACTGTATATGTGTAATTTCCTTTGCAAGAAAATGATACAAGTTGCAATCAGAGATTCAGGGACAATACAGCCTGCCCCCACTTTTGGGTAGGAATAATTTGACCTGCGCTAAAAAGGTAACTGTGTCTTTCTTTAATGTTCAAAACACTACAATAGAATTAAGCATCAAAAAATCACATTTGGGGCTTCCCTGGTGGCGCAGTGGTTGAGAGTCTGCCTGCCAATGCAGGGGACACGGGTTCGAGCCCTGGTCTGGGAGGATCCCACATGCCGCGGAGCAACTGGGCCCGTGAGCCACAACTACTGAGCCTGTGTGTCTGGAGCTTGTGCTCCGCAACAACAGAGGCCGCGATAGTGAAGGGCCCGCGCACCGCGATGAAGAGTGGCCCCCGCTCGCCGCAACTAGAGAAAGCCCTAGCACAGAAACGAAGACCCAACACAGCATAAATAAATAAATTTAAAATAAAAATCACATTTGAAAATTATAATGAAATGTAAAATATAACTGACTCAAAAAATAAGCACAAAGTTTTCACTGGGATCATTATGATCTGAACGAATTAAGAGTTATATCGCACTTTGCCACTTTCAAAGTACTTTCACATTTGAAATTTGATCCTTATAACAATCTAGTTTGGTAGATCAAACATTGTTATCATCTTCATTTCGAGATGTGGAAACTGTTTCAGAGAAATTAAATTATTTGGCTAAGGCTTATACAACAAGGAAGTTTTAAAAAATCCCAAACAGATGCCCTTTCAACTGGTATACCCTTAAAAGACAGAGCCAATAGGCTTGTTACACTTTGCCATAACACAGATTCCACAGAGACACACACTACAATGACCCTTTCTAGACCCTGTAGCCACTGAACAAGAGATTCAATAAATCCAGTAACATCCCTCAGATGTGTGATTTCGGCGTGGCGTGGAAAGTGGCAGATTTACCTGAGCTGCTTCTGCAGTCGGTCCTCCGTGAGAGCAGTTGACTGGTAGATAGATGTGCCCAAACATGAGGTCAATTGAACATCAAAAAACATGAGCTCTAAGTCCTTACCTTGTAAGGGGAACCAAGCCAGCAAGCTGCAAAGCCTCCACCACATATTGTGCTGTGCTGCTGTCACACTTTGTCAACTTCCTCTGGATTCTGAAATAAATAGAGCAGACTGGTTTCTTTTGAAAGGGGGAGGCAGTGGCTCTGTGACCTCATGTGTCTCACCTCCTCCATCAGCTCTGGAAGCCCCCTCTTAGTTAGCTGCCCCCCAAATACCTCCCGGTGGAACATTTAGGGGACCACATGTGTCACCTCGATTGTGGAGAGGGGTGAGTGATGTGTTGGTGGCACAAATCTTTCTACCGCACGTGGGTAGTCCTGGTAAGTCAACTAGTTGCAGGGCTTTTGGGGAGAGGAGGGAGTGCAAGAGATATTAAAATGTTCCTGTGTAGTGACGTCACCTTGTTTTCACTTTTCTAGTTTATTAAACAATTAAAATTAGGCAATCTTTGCTGAACCCTTGTGAATATATTTCTAACTCTGGAAACAATTTCTAATGGTTATCAGGGGGCAGAGTTCACTAAATCACAGATTTACTCATTTAAAAAATCTGTGTGTCTATCTACCCATCCATCCACCCATCTGTCATTCATCCAGCATCCATCTCTTTATTTATCTAGCCATCTAGTATGCACCGCTCTAAGATATGATCAGATATGAAAGAGAAAGCCTTGTGTTTAAGGAGAATATGATCTTAGTGGGGGTGAGAGTATGCAAATGAACAATTTTTGGTATTTAATTCTCATTTACTGGACAAATTGAGATAGACTTTATTTCATTTTTCTGGGGACACACAGCAAAATACAAGTAGACTTATGTTTAGAAAATAGAGGTTAGTCTGCAATGTTTAGAAAATTGTAAAGGAAATAATATTTACTGGTTCTAATTGAAATGTGTTAGTGCTCTTAAATGTGTTGATAGTTTGGGTAGGGAACATTATATCCATCAAAAATGTCTTTCAAATATTTTACCTATTTTAACAGGTAGAAAGAGAGTAAAAAACTGAGAGAAAAATTGTTTCCTGTAGAGTTTAGCAGGATATAATGTCCTCTTTCTCAAATTGTTTGTTTAAATGCCTTGGGCCCCCAGCTAAAAAAAAAGCAGATTGGTAGCGTCCACTCCAGATTGATTAAATGAGAATTTCACTGGAATGAGGAGCTACTGGTCTGTCTAACAAGGTCTCCAGGTATCAGAAGGCAAGTGTGAGAAGCACTGATGGTGAGGGTTTTCTGGAATTGAACCCATGAGATGTGAGAGGTAGCCCTGTCTCTGCTACCGGCTGGTGTGGCTATAGGGCCATAGAAGGTTCTCCATAAATGCTTGTTGAATATATTGATATGTATGGAAGCAGGGCATCAGTAGTTTGCATCGTACCATTTTTCAGAATAGAGAATTGAGGAGTTTGGTCGAGATGACACAGTGACTTAGTGGCAGAACTGAGAATACAAACCAAGACTTCTGAGTATTTGGTCTGATTTCTCTTTTTTCCCCCATAAGATTCCCTCCAGGGACTTCAAGTTTTAATATTTAAGGCTCCAAGGCTGTCTAAGCATTTGATTGTCCTGCTCATGTCTTGTCCTTGCTTTAGAGTGACACTTGATCTGTCTGTACCCCCTTAAGGCAGCCCAAGGAAAGTGCATATAAGGTGTCTCTGGGCCTCCCTTGGAAGGTGTGAACTAGCCTGTGGCTGGTTAATAGTTTCCCACATTTGTTTTCACCTAGAAGAATACTGGTTCCTTATAGAATTTTCTAACACTTCCTGTCAAAGCACATGAGGAAAAGGCTGTACTTTTCTTCTTGACACAATGGTAAAGCCTCATAAAGCCAGAAACATGTCTGGACTTAATTACTGGTTGATTTTCCAGATCTTGAGCTTATCATCTAAGTTGAATGTATGAGGAGGTAAAAAAAAAAATCACTTTGACAAGAAACAAAGGTAGAAGTGTCATCTTGGGAGTTCTCATTTTAAGCCAGTGGGAAAATAATCTTGGACCCGGTCTGAACTAAATTCAGGTAGGGCCTGGAGAAGGGTCACTTTGCTTCTCTCTTTTCCAATAGTGGTTTTCTGTGATTTTCTATTTGGTAAAAATGTGGAGAAACAGGTGGAAGTAACAGAATGAATACAAGACTCAGGTGACCAGAGAATAAAACGTTCTGAGACTGACCTAAATTTACAGTGTAGTTTGTCCCAGATCTACTGATTTAATGTGGTTTTAGTGCAATATCTGTGAATCGAATGGTCTTTTGAGAATGGATTCGCATGAAATTTGCCAAGTGTTCGTTTCACTGTAGACAGGTAGTCTTTCTCGTTCTCTTTCAAAAACACAAATCTGATATGTTATTCTTCTGCTCAAAAACCTTTAGTGGTTCCCTTTTGCCTGAAGGTTATAGTGCAAATTCTTTAGCAGATCATTCAAGGCCAATCACACCCTGGCCCCCATTTCAGCCTCCTTTCCCTCCATTCCCCATACTCATAGAAAATTCTTGTCCTATTTCAAGCATCCGGTACGTCTATATCGTCATGGTTCACACTGGGTTGTAGTTTGTACTGCCCTCTCTGCCTAAAATGGCTTTCTCTTTCTGGGGTGATTCTATTTGTCTTCTGAGGCCCAGATTGATTGGCACTTCTCAGAGAGGAATAGTAACTAGCGATTAAGAATGTGGACTCTGGAACCAGTCTCTCTGGAATCAAAGCCTCGGTTTTCTCACCTGTGAAATGGGTAGAATGACAGCACCCACTCACATGGTTGATGTGGGAATTAAAGGACAAAGGATACATAGTAAATACTATATGAGTTAGCTGTTGCTATCCTCTAGTCTCCCACTAAAAAAATCAGTTCTCCACTTTTCTTTGCCCCCATGATAATTTCTCTGTTTTTATCATACTAACTGTTATTCTGATTTCTATTATATTTAGTTGAGTATCCATGTATCTCCCTTGCTAGCCTCTGAGCCCCCGAAGGAAGAGTTTGTTTCTTATTTACTTTAGTGTTCCTGAAGCCTGGCACAGACCATTTCATAGTATAGTTTATTTTTTATTCTTCTTTTAAAAATTGAAATATGGTTGATTTACAATGTTGTGTTAGTTTCTGCTGTACAGCAAAGATATATATATGGTATACATATGTATATATGTATACCTTTTTCAGATTCTTTTCCATTATAGGTTGTTACAAGATATTGAGCAGAGTTCCCTGTGCTATACAGTAGGTCCTTGTTGGTTATCTATTTTATATATAGTAGTGTATATATAATCCCAAACTCCTAATTTATCCCTCCCCTCCCTTTCCCCTTTGGTAGCCATAAGCTGATTTTCTATGTTTGTGAGTCTATTTCTGTTTTGTAAATAAGTTCATTTGTATCATTTGTTTAGATTCCATATATAAGTGACATCATGTGATATTTGTCTTTCTCTGTCTGACTTACTTCACTTCGTATGATAATCTCTAGGTCCATCCATGTTGCTGCAAATGGCATTATTTCATTCGTTTTTTTTATCACTGAGTAATATTCCATTGTATGGATATATCACATCTTCTTTATCCATTCATCTGTCGATGAACATTTAGGTCAATTCCATGTCTTGGCTATTGTAAATAGTGCTGCAATGAACATTGGGTGCATGTATCTTTTTGAATTACAGTTTTCTCCAGATATATGCTCAGGAGTAGGATGGCAGGATATTGTGGTAGCTCTATTTTTAGTTTTTTAAGGAACCTCCATACTGTTCTCCATAGTGGCTGTATCAATTTACATTCCCACCAACAGTGCAAGAGGGTTCCGTTTTCTCCACACCCTCTCCAGCATTTATTGTTTGTAGAATTTTTGATGATGGCCATTCTGACTGGTGTGAGGTTATACCTCATCGTAGTTTTGATGTGAGTTTCCCTAATAATTAGCAATCTCTTTTAAATTTACTTTTTATTTTTTAAATTATTTATTTATTTATTTATTGGCTGCATTTGGGTCTTCATTGCTGTTCGTGGGCTTTCTCTAGTTGTGGCGAGCAGGGGCTACTCTTCGTTGTGGTGCGCGGGCTTCTCATTGTGGTGGCTTCTCGTTGCGGAGCATGGGCTCTAGGCCTGCGGGCTTCAGTGGTCGTGGCACGTGGGCTTCAGTAGATGTGGCATGCAGGCTCTAGAGTGCAGGCTCAGTAGTTGTGGCACATGGGCTTAGTTGCTCTGCAGCATGTGGGATCTTCCCGGACCAGGGCTCGAACCCGTGTCTCTTGCATTGGCAGGTGGATTCATAATCACTGCGCCACCAGGGAAGCCCCATAATTAGTGATCTTGAGCATCTTTTCATGTGCCTGTTGTCCATCTGTATGTCTTCTTTAAAGAAATGTCTATTTAGGTCTTCTGCCCACGTTTTGACTGGGTTGTTGGTTTTTTTGATATTGAACTGTATGAGCTATTTGTATATTTTGGAAAATAATCCCTTGTCAGTCACACTGTTTGCAAATATTTTCTCCCATTCCATAGGTTGTCTTTCTTTTGGTTTTCTTTGCTATGCAAAGGAAAAAATTAAGTTTAATTAGGTCCCACTTTTTTTTTTTTAATTGGGGTATAGTTGTTTTACAATGTTGTGTTAAGTTTCTACTGTACAGCAAAGTGGAGTCCCTGTGCTATACAGCAGGTTCTCATTAGTTATCTTATACATATTAGTGTATATATGTATATATGTCAATCTCAATCTCCCAATTCATCCCCCTTGTTTATTTTTGCTTTTATTTCCATTACTCTAGGAGATGGATCCAAAAAATATAGCTGTGATTATGTCAAAGAGTGTTCTGCCTATGTTTTCCTCTAAGAGTTTTATAGTATCTGGTCTTACATTTAGGTATTTAACCCATTTTGAGTTTATTTTTGTATATGGTATTAGAGAATGTTCTAGTTTCATTCTTTTACATGTGGCTGTCCAGTTTTCCCAGCACCACTTACTGAAGAGACTGTATTTTCTCCATTGTATATTCTTGCCTTCTTTGTCATAGATTAATTGACCATAAGTGTGTGGGTTTATTTCTGGGCTTTCTATCCTATTTCATTGATCCATGCATCTGTTTTTGTGCCAGTACCATACTGTTTTGATTACTATAGCTTTGTTGTTTAGTCTGAAGATCATAGTTATTTAAAAAATAGCTTTATTTAGATATAATTGACATAATGAATTGTACATATTTAACATGTACAATTTGATAAATGTTGACATATGTATACACCCATGAAATCATTATTACAATCAAAATGGTGAACTATCCATCGCCCCCTAAAGTTTCCTCCTGCCCATTGTAATCTTCTCCTTCCCTCTTTACCTTCCCTCTTCAGGCAACCACCGATATACTTTCTGTCACTGTTCTTCCATTTGGCATGATTATTTTGAGGTTCATCTCAAAATAATTTGTCGAGGGTTTATTCCTTTCTATGGCTGGGTAGTAGCACATGATATGAACTTACCACAGTTTGTTTGTCCATTCACCTGTAGATGGACTTCTGGTTGTTTACCATAGGATAGGGTTAAATAATTGTTTATTAAATTGAATCAGCTGTAGTGAAACTTTAAATAAGGGGAACCTGGTGTGTTTCCACATCTGCTTTTTGTGATAATCTCCTAATTCAGAGAAAAAGCTCAAGGTTAGCAAGAGATGTTAAAGTAAATGCTGGTCCTTGGTTGGCACCTGGAGTGTACACTCAGGTGTGCTACCCAGATTCTCCATCCATCCCCCAGAGGCTGGGAGGCTGGGACGTGTCAGCTGGCTCCTTCTCTGAGAATTGCCTTCAGTGGGGAGAATCATTTTGCCCAAGTCACACCTCCTCCATGGGGCCCTCGAGAGGGGCTGAAAGGTCCTGCGCCCTTGCCTCCAGGTGGAGCAGCTCTAAAGGGAAATGGTCCAGCTTCAGAGCTCCCCTTGGGATTAGGATTAGCTGAGACCTTTGTTGCCACAGCACCCCATTTCAGCATCTCTCTCCGCCCCATCTTGCTTCCTTCACAAGTGTTGTCCTGAGAGCGTGGCTATAAACTCCCACACAAAAATCTCCATCTCAGCATCTGTTTTCCAGGGAACCTGACCCACAACAGCACCTGAAATAGGTTGTCAAATGAGTGAGTGAATGAAAGAATGAATGAATTCTCCATCTGAGATAGAAACACTGCTCTTTTTCTCTGAGCCTAGAAGGATGCTTGTCTTACTATTTTTTTCAGAGCGTTAAAGATCTTACTTTAAATTGCCCTCTGGGAGATGATGAATATATCTTATTCACCCATGGATGTGCTATCAACTGGTCGCCAACCTTGAGAAATGTCACAGTAGTCCACTGGACTCAGAAATGACAAATGGTCCGTGGGGGAAATGCTGCAAGGCAGGCTCTGAGTGACATGCCCTTGTGGTTTTCATGGTCCTTCCCCCTCTCAACACCCCCACTTCAGCCTGCAGCCCACAGGGGCTCAGCAGGGGAAGGGAGCAGTTTGTGCCTGCTTAGCAAGTGGAGGGAAAAGGTGAGGTCAGAGCATAGTGGTCAAGGAGTGACCTTCTACCTATTTTCTCATGGAAAAGTGTCTACTGACCACGTTGTATGTGGGAGGTCTCATAGCTGATAGCCCATTTGTCACTTTGATCTGCGTTTCATGAAATCCCCATGGTATGTTTTCGTACTCATAGGAAGTAGCATTTGATGGAGTTGTGGTGTTGGGACAGATTTGAGAGAAATAAACAAACATCATCACCCTGATCAACCTAGGTTGTCAGGAAGAAAAAAAATTCTGAAAAGGAGATTTATCAAGTAGGTGAAAGATGGACTGTTTTAAGGGTCAGAAAGGATAGGGGATTTCCCCATGCGCAGAAAGAAGCCCCTGGGGTTTTTGCTGCAATTACAAGAGGGGCCTAAACTTTCTTCTTGACCTTTCATGGCTCCTGTGAAGAATCTGTGACCTTTCCCAAAGCCAGGGCCAGAGGTGGCCTGGCCTGCATTTCCCAGCAGATGCAGGATGCCCAGTTCACACCTTGGCGGGATTCTCCGAGCACTGTCGTCGACTTACACAGAGTGGTTGGGGAGTTTGCAAACCAGAGCAGCAGCCTCTGTAACTAGTTATTGATTGAGAACAGGGCTTCCTAGGAGCAGCAAAGCTTAGCGGGATGAATAAGGGGTGGTGGGGCAGACAGACCCGGACTTGTCCACTGGGCCCTGTCACTAGCAGCCCTGTGGTCCGGAGAAGACTACTTGTCTCTTGGTATCAGTGTCCTCATCTGTAAAATGGGAAGAATAATGACAGCATAAGGTGACTGTGAGGTATGAATCAAACACGTTATCCATCGTGCCCAGCACGGCGGCACATCCAAGATCCTCCATCAATCTGCAGACCTCAGGGAGCTGGGACTGCATCTTGTCCCCACAGCAACCACAGCAGGTGAGACGTTCCTGGAAAACTAAAGGGCCAGCTCAGCTTTTGTTCTTAAGGCTTCTGCCTACAACCTAATCAAATGGATCATTCTGAAAACAGAACTCAAGTAAGAGCTGATTTCAGAAGGAAATTGTGGTTTGGGGGAATGTACCGCAGAACAGCGAGCTCCAGCTTCAGATCTTAGCTCACAGATCTCCCAGGACAAGTGACTTCCCTTGGTGTCTTCATGTGCAAATGAAGGGGTTGGATGAGAGCAATTGTTTTCCAACTGTGTTCTGAAGAACCCATTTATCCCCCAGGTGCCTCAGGGTTCTGCAATATTTTCCTTAAAATTTCTTTCAAAACTATTTCAAACTATTTGTCCAGGCTCTGGAACCAGGCTGACATGGCTGGGATCTTAGCTCCAACAGATCCAGCCACGTGACTTTGGGCAGGTTGTAGAATCTAAGACTCAGCTTCCTCTTCTGTAAATTGGGAATAATAATAGTATCTTGAAAATAGGGTTGTCGAGAAGATTAAAGAGGTTTGTTTACGAGCTAAGCCCTCACTAAATGCTGGCTGTCATTTTGCCACCTACTGGACATCACCAATCTCTTCATTTGTTATGCAGTAGGAATGGTTTCTGTGCTGGACTCTGGGCTTAGAACAAAATTCAAATGCTTCACCGTGGTCCACAACAGAGGCCGGCAAACTTTTTCGGTAAAGCGTCAAGAAGTAAATATTTCAGGCTTTGAGGGTCTTGTGTCCTCTTGTACTCACCTCTGCCCTTGTATCCAGGAAGCAGCTGTAAGCAATATGTCAATGAATGAGCATGGCCATGTGCCAATAAAACTTTATTATAATTATAAAACTAAACTTAAAATAAAACTAAAAAAAAAACAAAAAAACTTTATTATAGAGACTGGAATTTGGATTTCCTATAATTATTGAGTTGTGTCCCGACATAATATTCTTTTTTTTAAATTGAAGTGTAGCTGATTTACAGTGCTGTGACAAGCTCTGCTGTACAGCAAAGTGACTCAGTTTTACACATATATACACATTCTTTTTTTAATACTCTTTTCCGTTATGGTTTATCCCAGGAGACTGGATATAGTTCCCTGTGCTATACAGTAGGACCTTTTTGTTTATCCATTCTAAATATAATAGTTTGTATCTACCAACCCCAAATTCCCAGTCCATCCCTCTCCCTCCCCTCCTCCCCCTTGGCAACCACAAGTCTGACCTCTATGTCTGTGAGTCTGTTTCTGTTTTGTAGATAGGTTCATTTGTGCCATATTTTAGATTCCACATGTAAGTGATACCATATGGTGTTTGTCTTTCTCTTTCTGAGTGACTTCACTCACGTAGTATGATAATCTCTAGTTGCATCCGTGTTGCTGCAAGTGGCATTATTTTGTTTTTTTATGGCTGAGTAGTATTCCATTGTATATAGATATGTACACCACATCTTCTTTATCCATTCATCTGTCCATGGACATTTAGGTTGTTTCCATGTTTTGGCTATTGTGAATAGTGCTGCTATGAACATAGGGGTGCTTGTATCTTTTTGCACAATATTCTTCTTTTGATGTTTTTCGACCATTTAAAATTGTAAAAACGTTCTTAGCTTGTGGGCTGGACAAACACAGGGCTGTAGGCCAGATTCTGCGGAGCCCTGGTGTACAGGGCCCTGTGTTTCTGGGTCTGCCTTCCTCTCCAGCCTCATTTCCCCCCACTTCCTGCCACGCTCATGAAGGTTTAGCCCGCTGACCCCCTTTGTTCTAACCCTTAGCTCCTTCCCACGTGGGGGCTTTTGCACTCATCCTGTCTCCCCAGGATCCCCCTCATTTAGCCCTTCACCGCCACCAGCTTCTACTCAAGCCTCCACTGCTGCTTTCATTGCCACTGCTCAGGTATACCAAAGCTGGCCATCCCATCTCAAGCAGGATCCCCGCCCCGCATCCCTTCCAAATGTACTGTCTATCATATAACCCATTTTTCTCCTAAACAACATGGATCAACACCTGTAATTATCTTGTTTATTTGTGGATTCATTGTCTATCTCCCAAATTCACGAAAGCAGGGACCTTGCTTTTTGATTTGCCGCTGTACCTCCACCTGCCACCTGCTAGGAACGTAGCATTCAATCAGTGTTGTAGAATGAAGGATAAGTCCACAACCTCAGGATCTTAGTATCTTAATTTCTCTCATGCGAGTTAATAATACCTGACCTCCTTACCTTGAAAAATTGTTCTGAGGATCAAATGAGAATGTGCTTTTAAAACTATAAACAATTATACTTGGGGAAGGTGGTAAAATCATTAGGGCAGCCTCTTAGACAAATCACAGAATTCAACAAACACCCCAACTTTTACCATTCTCCTCTTACTACAGAAGCTAAATTATGGGGCAAGTAGTAAAGTGACACCAGTGTGAATGAGGCTGTTTTATTCCTTGTCCCTGATATTCCCCATAGACAAGAGGAATGGCTAGATGAGTGATTTTATCTTGGCCTTAGCAAAAGCGATTATTTTTTTTTATTTTTATTTTTTAAATTTTCTGGTAGCCACATTTCTTAAAATTAATTAACTAATTAATTAATTTATGGCTGTGTTGGGTCTTCGTTTCTGTGTGAGTGCCTTCTCCAGTTGCGGCAAGTGGGGGCCACTCTTCATGGCGGTGCACGGACCTCTCACTATCGCGGCCTCTCTTGTTGCGGAGCACAGGCTCCAGACGCGCAGGGTCAGTAGTTGTGGCTCACGGGCCTAGTTGCTCCGCGGCATGTGGGATCTTCCCAGACCAGGGTTCGAACCCGTGTCCCCTGCATTGGCAGGCGGATTCTCAACCACTGCGCCACCAGGGAAGCCCAGTATTAGGTATTTTATATTATCCTATTTGATACTCTTGAGCATGCTCTAAAAAATCATTATGTGCCCATTTTTCCAGGTGAAATGAGTTTAAGGGATCTAGGAAGTAGCTGAGCCAGGATCTGAACGTGGCTCTATCTGACTCTGGAATTAGGGGTTCTTCTCTGGTACAATATCAAGTTCCTCTCCAGTGGTACAAAGACTTTCTGAATTGTCCCATCAATACAATGACAACCAGCAAGCTACATAAACCTTGGCATCCTTTCATGGTCAGGAGCAAGCCATCTGGGTTTTACATGTTTATTTTGGGCAAAATGATGCATTCTCTTTCTTCCAAAGGAAAACTGCTTTTTGGTCCTCAAACAACTTTCCAAAAAAAAAAAAAATTTTTTTTTTGCTGATTTAAGCTTAAACAGATCCAAAGCACAATGATTCGTTTTCTTTGGATGTGCAGGCCGCCTGTACACATATCACAAAAGGGCAAAATGAGCTTGGGAAACTGTCAAGCAGAGAACAGCCGAGAAGCAGCCCCAAGGCTAACCATAGCTTGGTCTTTTGTCACATCTGAGCATTAGCTGTTAAGTTTCCTCAGGAAGTAAACCCTGCGAGGGTAGTAGCCAGTTGTGCCAATGAAAATCTGTGTTCGTGTTCTCGGTATACATTTGCATACATGGCTTATTTTAAAACCTATTAGCTTAACGTATCATTACTTCAGAACTGGGGTCTATGGCTTTTAGTAGTGCGGAACCCAGTTTGAACTGGAATTGTCCTCTCTCTGACCCAAATTCTTTCTCTGTGCATCATTCCTGGTACACCTCCTCCGGGTGGGCAGTGGTGAGGGACGAAGCCTTGCACGTGGGGCAGAGGAAGCGTTTTGGAGCTCGCTCTTTCACTCCTGGGTGGGTTTTCACCTCTGCAGCCAGGATGGCTCAGAGAGATGCCCAACCAGAAGGGACCAGAGGCCCACGGTGCTGCCGGAGCCTCCTCTCATTTCCATCAGCAGCAAGTGCCCCTCTGAGGGAAGGATCCCACTCTTAATGGACATTTATGAAATAATAATGACCACAGCAACGTCTGAGGACATGATAGGAGTCGAGACCACTCAGTGTAACATGAGATCGCTCTGGATCGACTGAGGACACAGTTTCTCTTTATTAAATCATCTAGGAACCACTTAAATGGAGATGCTCATGGAATGGAATGAACTAATTACAATGGTGCCAGAGCTGTACGGAGAAGAGCACGCAGCCAGGAAAGCACAGACGCCACAGGTACTTTACAAGGAATTTGGCAATACAATTAGGTGTGGTTTCCTTTTTTATAATTACAAACCCTTTTCACCAAATAAATATGCCTGAATCACATAGAAAAATAATGATACAATAGCCTTATAAATGAGAAAGAAACCAATACACCTCCCCAAACAGCAGGTTTAAAATGGTCTATGTGTAACCAAAGTGCTTCAGGATGGTGTTCCCATCTTGCGTGGCAATCAGAGAAAGAACCAGTACATATTTCCCATTATACATACATATGTATCCTGTACAGAGTCCAAGAATAGTTGAGCAGCTGCAAAATTCCGATTTCTGTGTGAGTAATGGCAACTAAATGGTGCAGTGTAAAACATTTGTAAGAACTGATGGTATATTAAGTTTGATTATTCATCATCATAATTTTAAGCTTACATACACTGAACAAAATAGTATATGTATTTAAAAATCAAGTGATTTCCTCTGCATTTAGAGGCAATTTTTCCCCCTTCCCTTGAATTTTTGTTACAGCTAGTCACTTCCCTAGGAAAATTCAATATGGTGCGGTATTAAAGGGAAGCAAATCCAAAGTGAATCCTATGTTTAAACATGAAAAGCATCTGCCATCACCTAACAAAATATCCCCCCATCACCTTAGTAAAGTGAATATTAACCTAAAATAGATATTAAATCGCTCTTTTCCCTACCCTCCTCCGCCCGATCTCATCCCTCCCGGCGAGGCAGCAAGACCGGCGTCTCTGAGTTCTCACACGTGTGCAGGACTACAATTTAAATGCAAATAACCCTGCGCCTCATTATCTGAGAAGCTGGTGCAGACGGGACAGTTGTGACTGTGCCTGCGAAAGTTAAAGGAGGCTCATCTGTATTCCAACACACGCGTGACTTAGAGTAAATTCAAAAGAGCAATTCATCACCGCTTTCAAATTAGACACTGGAGCGGCAGAGTGCCTAGGTTACGAGGAACACCTCCCTTACCACACAGGGACGCCTTTCTACAAAGGCAACGAGATGGGAACCTCTCTGCAGTTCTTCAGTTAGTCCCCAGTGACACTAGGTAATTGAAATAAGAGACTTGATTTAATATGAACACGGCTAGTTGAGTGGAAAAGATACATTTATGGTAATGCTAAGCACAACTGGATGACAATCTACAGGCATTCCAAATTCCACTGACAGGAAAATGACCACAGCAGCCTAAAATGCAAGAAAAGTATCAACAATGATTTACCAAACTGACATCACTCCAGAAGGTATTTTTTATTTTTTATTATTTTCATTTTTTGCAAAATTGTCTTTCAAATATAAGGTTACTTTAAAAGAATTCTTTGGTTAAAGTATAATTAAAATAAAAACTAGAGACTCCCCCAAGCCTTTCAATACAGGGTGAAAAATACCCCCCCTCTTTCAGCCATCAGATGGCCATTTAATCAGCCATTCAGATTCTATGAATCTAAATGTAATGGAAAACACTGTATTCTGAACTCCTTGCTGGGGTGAAGCAATAAGCTCCTAGCTACCATTGCAGTGATGGAGAGGGAGCCTGGGAAAATGAAACCCCCAGCTTGTGCATTAAAATGTGCCAATTATTCTAGTCCACAAAGGAATAGACGTGGCATTTTAAAATCACTGAAACCAAAGTCTATCTGTGAATAATACTGAGCCATTAGCGGGTTGATGTGGCACACTTGTGCAGGCAGCAGACTGTTTCGGACTTTCAATCCCAGATTAAATCCTTTAGTTAATTTTATCTCAGTTTATTTCAGATAACTTTCAACATTTAAAAAAAAAAAATTTCCTCTCCACAGGAAACCATTTGCTTCTTCTAATCTGGCATTTCCTTCCTTTCTCCCTTGCTTCCGTCCCCCCTCCCTCCCTTCTACCTTCCTTCTTTCTCCTAGCCCCCCAAAACATTTGTTGACAAGCATCAGCCTCAGCTGAAAAAAAAACCAGCCTGAACTTCGAGTTGTAATAGCAATTTAGAATTTTTAAATGGATATGAAATCATGTAATACAGTTGTCTCTTCCTTTTATTACACATAGATTCAACACAATTTCCAAAGAATTTCTCAACTGGAGTCCAAGTTTAGTTTTTTAATTAGGTAAATGTGAAAAGAGAATTTCATGAGAATTCAGATCATTCAGGCCATTTTGATCAACAATCTGGATAATTAAAGCAGAGGAATAAACTCTTTGAGTCAAGGTTTTCCACCTAAATTATTCAGAAAATTATTTCAGATCTTTGCCTTCCTTTGCTCACACAGATGATGGCCTAAGGCTTTGTCCATATTGGACTAAGGACACTGGACCGTAGCCCAGCTAAACCAACCTATCAGGTCATCAAAGGCTTAAGATCATGGAGAAGGAGAGAGGGATAACTTGTTCTGAACTTTGTTCTATACAAGTACAGACCCTGTCCAGAACACACTGCTACAGTTTTTAAGGAAATCGAATACGAGATGTTCGAGCATTATTCTGAGCATTGAAAGTCCATGAAAATTTGTGGAGAGTCTAATAAACATTATAGGTCTGATTACAGTGGATTCACCTAATTACAGATAAAAGAATGACTGGCAGTGACATTGCATTGGCCATAATGTGACTTTTCTCTTAAAACCTTTAATATGAGTATTTCCCCCAGTTTAAGATGAAAACTTTTATATTAATCAATCATGTCAGCACAGAGTTATTTCTAGACCCAGAAGCTGGATCAGTGTTTGTGCAATGCTGGAAGAAATCAAGATTTGTTTCTTAAAATATAAAATTCATGACATATTTCTCTAAGTGACTTAAAAAAAAAAACTCAACAATAATCCTCTTGCGGATTAACATACATAGCCAGCATCCTTTCACTTCCTCTTCTTTTCAAGGATCATCAAATTCTAGTTTCAAATAGGAGCATAGATCTATTTTTATATCCCATATGTTTTCTCCTTTGGGTTTTGAATCTTGTTTAATGCTACAATATATATTGATTTGTTTTACATGAATGTTCTCTTTAAATGGCTGAGCTTTCATTTTGCACATATATTCTACAGAGTGAACTATACCATGCCAGACCATTGTCTGCTGCCGTCAACAGTCAGCTAGTCACACAATTAACTAGACATTGATAACTGATGTTTTGGTTTGACTGTCATTTGTTTTTCTTTTAAATAAACTCCCTCTAAATTCAGGAAGCAAGTGTGACAAGATGCCACAGGATGTGGCTCTCCCAACTTTCCTTAAGTAGCCCTACCTACCTCTTTTAAATTACCATAGCAAAACAAACAAACAAATAAAAACGACAGCACAAGCAGCAGTGCAGTCGTGACTGTCATCATTTAAGTTAGTTCCCTGACTTCATAATACATCCCTGGATGTAACTGATGCATTTGTGGGTGTTCTGTTATGGTTGACAAGTACTGTACGCGTACAATGACCTGACCCTTGGTGTATGGTTTGTAACGACGTCCATATTGCACAAGAATGAGCTTCTTGCTGACTCAAAGGATGTATTTCACATACATCTGAAAATGTCAACGTCCTTAACCAGTTAACATGGTCTAGACTCTCGGGGCAAAGACAAGCAAATCACGGTGATTCAGAAGTCCTGTGGCTCGTTAGGCTGTGACACGAGTAACTCCTTTGATATATTTGGCAAGTTCGTTGCTCCTACAGTTGAATACTTCACACGTTTATCTTATCTTCCTCCTGAGTATCCAAAAGTGCTTTGGAGAGTAAAAATGCTCTGTCTCCCCATTTCACAGATAGAGAGAAGCAAGGGGGTAGGATGGTAGCAAAAAGCTGTAGTCCGCTTTTCTCTAGAGGAAATGTGATGTGGCGGTACCAGGGTGAAGGTTAGAATCCGCCAGCAGATGGCTTGAGCCAGCAGCACTGGTGTGGGTAGAAATTGATGGGAAACCGCATGTTTTCTAATCACCTTAAAAGAATTCGGCAGCTTGGTTTTAACTGGAACATGGAGTTAAAAAGAAAAGAAAATCCCATCACCGGACTGGCAGCTTGGTGTCCCTCCGGCTGGATTTTCCTGCACCCTTCCTCAGAGTGGGCTGGCAGCTCTCTTTGGGAGGACCCAGGTTCCTTAGTCAGCACAGATGGAAGGGAGGAAACATCCTCTGCTGTAGCAGGTGCCCCTGTATAGGAAGACCATTCTTGAAAGCCTTGTTAGCCAGGCAAGAGTCCAGGGAGAATGAATTTTTTCCCTGAATCAAGTCTTTCTCTCCTTGACGTGGTCTCATCCTAAGAACGTCAAAGCCTGAAAGGACATATGCTAAATTATTCTGAGCTGTCCATTTAGGATGTGGTGCAGACTTTCCCACTGTTACTAAGTACACAAAAAGACACTTCTCCCAAAGCCTTCCTCAAGTCTTTTCTTCTTGTTCGCTCGTGCGGTTATTCTTGCAGCAGGGTCTCTCTCCAGTTGAAGCCCCCAGTTGGTCCATGGGTAAGAGGGAGGATTGGTGGGTCTGTCAGCTGCCAGATTCCAGTTTCTCCTAATTCTTCACAGGAGCAAAACCCCAAGTAGGGGATCTGAAGTAAGACAGTAAAGAAAGGGAAAACAGAAAACAGAGGTTGAGTGCTTTAACTTTTACCTAGACGAAGGAAAATTCAAAGGAATGAATAAGGACTTTGTAGGCAAGCATCCCCTCCAAAATATTGAAAATGAAATGGACAGAACTGATAAATTAGAAGGAAGAGTATTTACAACGCAAGAGGATTCTTCGGAAGGATTCATTAAACGGTGAGCTCTTCTAGTGCAATTAAGTAATTGTTTATAGATGGTTTCTATATAGCACGGGAGGAAAAAAAGGAACTCATGTATAAAGCTAAGGCGCTAGGAGTTCATTCCTAATTGCAAGTCAAGCTGAAAACGCAGCTCAAACATTTCTGAAATTATACTTGGACAATGGGAAAGATTATTCAAGTTTTAAGAATTTGTTTTATCCTGCTTTTTCTTTCATTTTTTGGCATGTGTATCTAACATTCAGAGCTGAAGCTGTGCCCTTCCTAACTTCAGTAGGCATGGCATTTCAAAACTTATTTGTGTGTGTGTCCAGAGTTGCATTTATGAACAAGACAAAAATCTCTGCCCTCAAGCAGCTTACAGACTAATGGAAAGGACAGACACATAAGTAAGTTTTTAAAAAAATGAGAAAAGAATTGCAATCGAGTTTGAACCAGGTTCTCTGGGGACAGTTACAGGAAGCATATAACTCAGCCTGGAGGGAAGTGTATGTGGGAGGGTGGCTTACGGGAAAACCTCTTCCACAGGCATGAGAAGGAAGAATCCAGATGTGTTGGTCAGCCTGGTGGGTTTTCTGTCTCGCTGCCTTGTTCCTGGGTTTGCCTTTCAGCCTGATCATTTTGAATCACTGCTTCCTTTGGCCTATCCGCCAGGACCTTTCTTCCAGCTGAGCTGTCAGATGCTGTGTTTTAGCCCACATACCACCTCCTCATCCGTTCCATGGTCCCGCAGGGAAATCCAGACAATTTGCTTATGATTCTTAGCTACTTCTTAAATTTTAGCTCTTAGAAGCTAGAACTAGCTCAAACACATCTTTTTCTCTTACCCAAGGCCTGATAAAGTACCTTAAACAGAGCCCCATTCGATACATCTTGGTTGAATAAACCAATAAATGTACCTTCCCAGCTCCAAAGAACTTTGCTTTCAGCCAGCACTGAACCATTCTGAAACTCCAAGGCCCCACAGGCCCCTGAAATGCAAGCAGGAATTACCTTTCGGACCATTTGTACAAAGTCCTTGGAGTTCTGAGGTGACAGGCCCTGAAGCTGGCAGGTACACGCTTCAAGGGAAGATGCGTGGGCCACAATCAGGATGTTATTTCCTGGGGGCAAAAAAGCAAGGACTGAAAAGACTGTTTCTATAAAGACATATGTAAACCTTGTAAGTACTGAAGCCAAGTGTTCCAGGGAGAGGCAAACATTCTCAAGAAGGAGACAATTCGGCCAAGCAATATTTTGAAAATGCTTTGTATTGTTAAGGCAGCCTAATGTCATTAAAAACAAAAAACAAACAAAAACAACAAAAAAACCCAACAACAAACCTACTTTTAATCTTAAAGTAATTAGAGTCACAGGAGGTAACAAATACGTATTTTACGTATTAAATATACGTGTGTATATTTTATATATACTATTATACATATTATATAATATGTATATACATATACACATATACACATATATATACAATATGTACCTTGCATATATACTATACACACACACACTAGGTAGGTCCCACGCACCCTTCACACAGCCTCTCTGATAGTAACATCTTGCCTAAGGTACACTATCAAAACTAGGAAACAAGCACTGGTATAATCCACAGAGCCTATTCAGATTTCACCAGCTTTAGCCAAATCTATCACATGTGGAGCTTTTGGGAACCATCACCTCAATCAAGATACAAAACTGTTCTGTGTCTACAGGGCTCTCTGCTATTACTTCTAATATATTATAGTTTTTGATGTTGCCATTGTAGAGCTGTGAGCACTTGAGACTTTCTGGTTGATAGAACATGCTGAGTTTCTTTGCAGTGGGGATGGGTGGTACCACAGGGGTGGTCATGAAGTGAGTGGCTTACAAGTGATAACTGAAAGGTGGGAACCATCCACGATACTGTTGACCAGGGCTACCCACTGTTAACACTCTGGTGTATGTAAATCCAGCCTTTGCTCTATGAAGATAAATATTTTAACTTTTAGTGGGGGATGGGAATGTGCAGACTCTTTTGTAATCTGCCCTTTTTACTACAAATATTACAGTCCTACATATCATTAAATGTTTGAGTTCAATGATTATAAAATTCAGTGGCAGACTTGAGTTGTACAGCACACTGCTCTTGGTTGGTGATAGTAGTGACGGTAGGTGTATTTGTGTTGGTGTGTTTGTGTGTGCGTGTCCATGTTCCTGGATCAAATTATAGGCAAAACAGTGTTATGGTAAAGGATTTCTGGAAACTGTAATAGGGAACCTCCTTCAGAGAGTGGAAGATAAATAGCTGAAATGCAGAATTCTGTTATTTCATAGAGTAACTAAGTCTGATGTATTTCCATGGAATATCTACCATTTGAGGTACTCAAGAGAATAGTACAAATTTAACATGAAACTATCTAAAGAGAGTCTGGAAGTATTTTTCTTTCCTACTAAGCAAGTTTGTCAAAGCACGCTGAACCATCTTGAATAGCTGATTAACCATGGTGGAAAAATGATCACAGATTTAACTATGGAGTCCAAAATAATACCTACCTTTACTTTTACATTCACTTATTATTTCCTTTGTTACTTGGAAACTTCTACTGATATAGGTGTCATAGGATTCTGAAACCACTAATTTGCTGACTGGAATGTGAGGTCTGCAATAGAAAAATGAACAAAGGCATTGAAAACATTTTGATCCCAAGACAAAGCAATTGACATTACTCTAAGTTTTATTTCAAGACCTTTCTAAAGTTCCCATATTTCTGTTTATCCATTTCCCTAGAAAGGATGGAGGCATAGGGAAGAGTATTTCAACTATGTAGAAGTGGGGTCCAAATATGCAGAATGTACAGAAATAAAGGCCATGTGTGCATGGTGTCAAAGTGACCAGCTGAAAAATGAAACATTCAGTTCAGGTTTCCCTTGCAGGATAACTCATAGCAGTTTGACTAATTTTACTGACAGTCCCAGGTCACATAAATAAGAGGAAGCAAAGCAGAGGTTAGATCTCTTTATCTATTTAAATCACCAGAGATTTCCCAAGCCTCCCTTTAGTAGGCTTGCACATGATAAGCAGTAAGGATAAGTTTTACTTCATCTTTTCCCAGTTTTATTGGGATTTCATTGATGTATAACATGGTGTAAGTTTAAGGGTATACAATGTATTGATTTGATACATTGCAAAATGATGACCACCATAGTCTTAGCTAACCACCTCCATTATGTCACATAATTACCATTTTCTTTTTGGTGGTCAGAACATTTAAGCTTTACTCAGCAACTTTCAAGAATATAATACAGTATTGTTAACTATAATCACAGTGCTGTACATTAGATCCCCAGAACGTATTCAGCTTTTAACTGTAAGTTTGTACCCCTTTGACCAGTCTCTCCCTATTTCCCCCCTCCCCACGGTCCCATGGGTGTCCACGCTACTCTACTGTCTGTTTCTCTGAGCTTGGCTTTTTTAGATTCCACACATAGTGATATTATATGGAGATATCTCTGTGAGATCTTGTTTTCATTTCCTTTGGATATACCCCAGAAGTGGGATTGCTGGATCATATGGTAGTTCTATTTTTAATTTTTTGTGGACCCTCCATAGTGTTTCCATAATGGTTGTACCAGTTTACATTCCCACCAACGGTGCACAAGGATCCCTTTTCTCAGTAGAACTACCACATGACCCACTACTGGGCCTATACCCTGAGAAAACCATAATTCAAAAAGAGACATGTGGGCTTCCCTGGTGGTGCAGTGGTTAAGAATCTGCCTGCCAATGCAGGGGACATGGGTTTGAGCCCTGGTCCAGGAAGATCCCACATGCCACGGAGCAACTAAGCCCATGCGCCACAACTACTGAGCCTGCGCTCTAGAGCTTGTGAGCCACAACTACTGAGCCTGCATGCTGCAACTACTGAGGCCGCATGCTGCAACTACTGAAGCCCGCGTGCCTAGAGCCCATGCTCTGCAACAAGAGAAGCCACCGCCATGAGAAGCCTGCGCACCGTAACCAAGAGTAGCCCCCGCTCGCCGCAACTAGAGAAAGCCCGCACGCAGCAACGAAGACCCAACAGAGCCAAAGATAAATAAATAAAATAAATTAAAAAAAAAAAAGATCTTGCTGTGATTTACGTCAAAGAGTGATCTGCCTATGTTCTTCTCTAAGAGTTTTATAGTGTCCAGCCTTACATTTAGGTCTTTGATCCATTTTGAGTTTATTTTTGTGCACAATTGACTTCTGTATGTTGACTCTGTATCCTGCAACTTTGCTGAATTTGTTGATTAGTTCTGACAGTTCTAGGATTTTCTGAGTCTTTAGGATTTCCTATATATAAGATCACGTCATCTGCAAACAAAGATAGTTTCACTTCTTCTTTTCCAATTTGGATGCCTTTTATTTATTTATCTTGCCTAACTGCTCTGGCTAGAACTTCCAGAACTATGTTGAATAGCAGTGGTGAGAGTGGCCATGCTTGTCTTGTTCCTGATCTTAGAGGAAAAGCTTTCAACCTTTCACCATTGAGAATGATGTTAGCTGTGGGCTTGCCATAAATTGCCTTTATTATGTTTAGATATGTTCCTTCTATACCCAATCTGGTGAACAATTTTTATCACGAAGAGGATGGTGTATATTGTCAAATGCTTTTTCTGCATCTACTGAGATGATCATATAATTTTTATCATCTTTTTTTCTACTAATGTGGAGTATCACATTTATTGATTTTTGTATGTTGCACCATCCTTGCATCCCAGGGATAAATCCCACTTGGTATATGATCCTTTTGATGTGCTGTTGAATTTGGTTTGCTAATATTTTGTTGAGAATATTGGCCTGTAGTTCTCTTTTCTTGTAGTATTCTTATCTGGCTTTGGTATCAGGGTAATGCTGGTCTCATAAAATGAAATGGGGAGTTGTAAGGATAGATTTTTAAAGGCGATATTAGGTCCATTGGATTTGTGAGCTAATAACGCTTCACCAGCCTTTCCTTTTCTTTCTTAGTTTGAACACAGACCACATAAAGACCACAGACCACAACTTCTCCTGGCAGTTGGAGAAGTACAGGGAACATAAAGATGAAGAAAACCCAATTTCTATGTTTGAGGAGCTCTCTGTGTGTGGTTGGGGTGAGTAAGCTATTGATGTAAATGATAATTATGACACGATGTACAAACGCATATAAGAGGATGGTCAAAGCAGGGCCCTCCGATCCTGGTGACCCTGAATGTCTTCAATCCCGGTCACTTCCGTCTGCTTCCACCTTCCTTTGCTATTTAGTTTTCTGGTCTATGAGATGTTTACCTTGTTTTTGAGTACAACTATGTCATATTTTCTATTTTCTTATTTTGTCTTTCATTGTTGGTATTTATTGCATGGAGGTGCTAGTGAGTTCTCAAAGTGAATTCTCATGGCATCTGCATCAGAATACATTGCTGCTGCGGCTGCTGCTAAGATTTACTGAGAGGTTCCCATGTGTCAGGCTCTGCGCAAAGCACCCTACTTGCGTTCTTTGAACATAGCCCACCTAGCAACGCTTTTGCAAATTCTGAGTGTATGGATGACAAAACTAAGGCTTAGAAAGGCTACAGCTGACTTGCCTTTGCTTACATCATTAGCAACTCTTAGAGCCCGGATTTGAACCTGTGTCTGAGATTAATACCTATAAAGTTATCCTTCAGCCTGGATGGCTTCTGACAGTGCCCTCCCCAAAGCTGCCCTTCTGTGCACTTGGGTTTACTGTCTGGAGAGGAAGGATGCTGTTCCATTTGAAGGTAACTTGCCTTCATCTAAATAACATTCTCTCTGCAAGCATACTATTTCTCCTAGGAAACAACCTCTTTCTGAATCTTACAACACCCCGGGTGATAGGGAGAAACATGAATCCCCACTCATTAGGGATGTGCCTCGTTGTTCTGGAGCAAACCCTTTCTTCCCATCCCTACTTCTCATCCAGTTCCATTACCATTTACATCACCTGGTTTCCCAGGACCCCTCCCCCAACACACACACATACACACTGTGACAAAAGGCCTCTTTGTTTGGTTCAGGGAGTCACTGCAAGGGTGAAACCACACTGTAATGTACAAGATTTGTGTAAGTGAAGAGTTGGTAGATGCTAGAATCCAGTTCCTCCTGATCAGTTCTTGCCTTGAAGTGGAACCTATGAATGGCTTGCATGTTTGAACGAGCCCTGAAGGGGACGGGACAGTCAAAGCTCTCTCACTCCTGTCAGCTGCATCCTGCTTCTAGCCGCACCTGCAGGACCCCTGTACTATTCTGGGACTCAGGTGGGCCTCCAACCACCAACTAGACCTGGAACCCAGAGCTCTGGGTACACAGGTAGTACCCTTGGAATAGTATTCTCCCGTGTATACTCTCCTCTCCCCAGCCTACTTTGGTCCAGACTATAGAGCAGGCTTCTGCCCTGAGTCCCACACCAAAGTTTGATTTGTTGTCTCTCTAATACTCCAGATCCATGGCTCCCCCATCCCCTTTTCCCTGCCTCCCCCAGTCAGGGTCCTGTTCTGAAGCCTCATCCAACTGGTGTGTATTTTGTTTTTTCTGCCTTGCTCCTTCCCGCCTAGCTCCACTGGGGCTGCTTTCTACACCCAGCCTCCAGGATGGGTCTTGTTGCCAGTGGCTGACGCTTGGATATTGGTCACCAGCCTAAATCCACCTTCCAGCCCCTCCTCCCTCCTGTTCAAGGCGACAGGGAGGGATCTATGAGCAGTGCTTGCTTGACTTATAATACCCTGCCTATCAGTTCTTGCCCCTCTGCACATCACCATTTTTCTTCAATCATTTGGGCACCACTACTTGCTTCAGAAGCCCTGCTCACTTGACATAATTAATTTCAGAGTGAATTTGACTCTAGGGGTTGTGCCTCTCACATGCTTGATGGGTGAATTTCACGACTGATTTATAGAATTAGAGGCTTAATCTCACCACCACCACCACCCCCAACACAAAATGGTTGAATAGAACTTTGATTTTTTGTAGAGGAGAAGGAAATCTGGAATATGAACCGCGTCCTGACCCCCAGGTTCCTGGCATTCATCCTTCTGTTCATACTACTAGTGGGGTGTGTGTCTGTGTGTGCATTGAAGGGCTCAGGTAGAATGAGTCTGGGGACCTTTGTAAATAGCTTGGGAAGAATTGCAGGATGCACTTAAGGGGGAATCTGAAGGCATAGTTGGCCTGGGTGGGGCTGGGTGGTAGGTGAGGAAAGTCATTTTACCAATGTTGGCAGTAACTTTTTCTCTTTCCAGGGCAGAGGGGTGATGGCTGTTGGCATGGGGACAATAATTTATTGCTGCTTCCCAAGGAACAGAAAAACAGTGGCCATAGAGTAGATAGGACAAAATGTGAATTATTTCAGTAGGGGATCCGATTGATTGATTTAATCTTATTTTTGAGGAATGCTCATTCCTTTAAGGCAAGAAGTTGAGGTTTGGGTAGGTATTTGAAATGAAAGGTCAAGGGACAGCACAAGGAAGAAAGTTTTGCTTATATTGGTCACTTGTTCCAAACTCTGTTTTAAGAAATGCATTTAATTCCCCACTGTAATGGTTGTGAATATCTGTCCTTCTTCAAAGACATTTTACAAATGTCTGGGTGGATTTTTCTTTCTTTTTTTAACGCTCAACCTAAAACTTTATTGCACACGGACAAGATAATCAGATATATTTTAAACACTTAATAAGAACAACTAACAAACAAAAATATTTAAACCAAACACAGGGGTTAGAGAGAAAAATATCATCGCTTACTAAAAATATTTAAAATAAATATTGCTATAAAGAACACAAAAAGCATTTTTTTATCATGTCACTAAGAAGCTCTGAGTGGATTTTTGATGGTTAATATAACTATGTTACAATCTACAAACACTTCTAATAGTCTAATGGAAAAAGCAAAGGACTACTATAAAGCAGATTACACAGTGTTTGGCACACAGAGAATGATCAATAAAGGTTAGTTATTATTATTGTCAGATGTGTCCACTACATGTATAACTAACTTTAGGCAGGCCACAGAACTCTCTCATCTATGAGAGTGGCTTGCCTCCATCCTGGGGTTATAGCAATAATGAATGAACATAATTAAAAATGCTCTGAAAAATCGAAAGCGACAATCCAAGGCAAGACACCGTCATTTCCCTTATTTCCCAACAGGCTTCTGAACTGCTTTATCATTAGCTGGTGTGTGCTCCTGGCATGCGAAGTGGTTTTATTATTCACTGAAATCAATGTAGTAAAGTCAGAAAACCCTAGTGCGTGTGACGGGAGACATACCCCACACCAATGCCAAATACAAGGGAATGCTGGCTTTCTCCAGTTTTTTTTTTTTTTTTTAAATCATAGCTTGACTTCCACCAATATGGATAACTGGCTGTGGGCTACATCTGGTCCTTCATCGCCTTAATTAGCCTGGCCTGGTGGGGAAGAGTACTTCCACATTGGCCTCAGGAAACAGCGGTTTCAGAGGGTTACCTGTAGGTTGTATCAACACTCAGGTTGGCTGCAGCTAACTCTGATGGAGGTATCCACGCAGGTAATGTGTTCCCAGCAACCCATTTTGTCCACTCAAATAAACCAGGCTCTACGCGGATCTTCAAGTGATTTTCTTGTTGTAAACCTTAGAGGGAAAATAAAATGAAGATGAAGGAAGTATTACTATGTTCTCAGTGGAAAAGTAAATTAGAGGCCAAATTGTTACAAAAATGCTCATAAATCTTCTATTCTCTTTCCTATCAGATGCTATATATAGCTTAAGGAAGGTAAAAGCATGCAGGTTTGGACAAGGGTTTTTAATTTTTGTGTTATAAACACGTGAGTTTAATATTCTGGCCACATCACCAGGATGTATGCTGGCTTTAAATGGTATCTGATTAAAGAAAAAGTCATTATCCATATAATTTATTACAGTTCTGTGACTACTATAATTCCTCTTTCTAAAGTAAGTTCCAAGATGTTCTTACCAAGAAACTTCAGAAATTCTTAGCATCCACTATTTTACAATAGCTTACATTATATTTGCGTATCATATACATTGTTCATTTTCTCTACTAGAAAATCCAGTGTTGAATATTTACCAGTGCCAGTGCACAAGTTCTGTGTTTTGTGATTGTGTAATTGTCCTCAGAGTGGGAACTGTCCCTGTTTAACTCTTTGTATTGCATTTAGCCCAGTTTTTCCTTGCAAATGTGATAGATAATGCATTTGAATACATAGATGCATTCTGGCTTACTTAAGGTTAACAAATAGAAGTCTCAAATGTAGTGTAATTTCCTTGTTGGCTCAGCTTTTTCTGGCTTGTTTGTTTGTTTGGTATAAGTAAACAGTCAACCCTGTTTCTTCTAGTTTTCCTTCCAGTGAAATGAGAATGGAGATTCCTGTAACACAAGCTTCCACGGATTTTAGGGTAAAAGCTGAATATCTTTGTAACAATGGTACTTTTGAATTTATTCCAATTAACTAAAGAAACAAGGGTGATTGATTTAGATTTGCAGACACCTAGGAGCACCGTTCCCTGTTGTAAAGAGGCAAACAGAGCAGAGTGGGAGGAAACAAAGAAAAAAAAACAAAAAAGGATCACGCTCTGTAGGCTCTAAATTACTGCCAGAGAACAATATTTTACAAGCATCTAATTCATCGAAGAGAGCTTTACATTTTCAAGAAAAACATTATTTGTATATTCTCTTGATCTCACTTCTGCTGCCAGAGTATGATTTGGGGACTTTTGCAAAGTCATCTTCCAAAAGAATCCTTGCTAAACATTTCAAATTCAAGGCTTTCAACTGGCTAATGTCTCCTGAGTAGGATAATTTGTGTCAGGTTGCCTGGAGACGGAGGTACGGACTAGCTGACCTTTATCAAGTCTCACCTTTCAAGATGTTGTACGCAGTCTGGACACAGCGCAGGGACGGGGAGCAATAGACATGGTCAATGATGGTGTTACTCTCTAATAAGGCTTCACCTGCAAAGGAAACCAGAGAAGAATCAATCCGATGATTTATGAAGCCTCAACTTGACTCTCAGTGTTGGAGAGGGTGGCCAGACAGACCCTGCAAACCTCTCTTTCCAGGTGGGTGCTCACATAGGGCCAGCAGTTTCAGTCTCATTTTCAACAACTCTCCTGACCAGTGTTTCTATGAAAAGACCAAGGGACACACCCTTCTTGTCTGTTTTCTTTCTCTCTCTCTGGTCCTAACAAGCAGTAAAATGCCTGTTTTTCTCTCCTGGATAAAGTCTGAATGCCTTAACATGGTGGTCAAGGTCTTCCACAAACTTGTCTGTCTCCATCCCGCCAGCCTTGTCTCTCGCCCTGCTCACAGTCGATGCTCTAGAAACAAGACAGCTTGTTTCCTCCGTACTCTGGATGCTGCTTCTCACGTCTATAACTTGATGTTGATCCTCCCACTGAGATGCCGTCCCACCTTCCTGCTAAGTTCTACTCTATTCTCCTCTTATGTCTTCTTTTGTACTCCCATGATACTTTGTACATAGTTCTATTCTTGAGTAACAAGAATACTCTATATTATTTATCCACTTACAAGCTTCGCTGAGGGTGGGGACTCACGCTTAGGTCCCCAATACCTAGCGTGGTGCCTTGCACAAGGTAAGTGATCAATTGATGTGTGTTAAATGATTGAACAGGACAAGGCAGCTGGCTCTGTGTGGCACGTATGGACTAGACCTGCAAAGAACTGAGCATCTTGGAGACTGGCTGGCCTCTATATTTTCAGCCACCCCTGGGTTGCCTTCTCCTCATCCTTGTGCTAGAAGCTGACCTGTCTGCCGCACCAAGCCTGACCTTGCCCCATCACTGGACCATCTGCCCCTTGATAGGGATCACACCTTGTTCACTTTGGCAAACCAACCCAGTGCCCTGAACCTAATGGTTATGTAATAAATCCCTTTTGAATTGAGGAAATATAGTACTTGTAGGAAAGCCCTAGGCAGCATTCTGGCATACCCACTGGAGCCAGTCTTTGGAAGAAGTAGCCAGGAAAGGCTGTGTGATCACTCCAGGACACTTACTTACCCACGAGTCTTGCTTGCATACATCCAAACACGGTGATTGGAGCATCTTTCTCGTAATCTCGGAAACCACCACTCCGCTGAGGTAAGCTATGAGGCATGTTCAGGTTAGTGCGTATGTAGCGACCTGGAAAGAAAAGTCAGGCCAAGGCGACATGAGTTTCTTATTTCCTTAGGGCTTCCATTGCTGGTCCTGCCAGCCCCTCCACCTCCATTCCTTTTTGGCCACAGAGACTGAACTGAGCTCTCTAGAAAATATTGAAGCTGACCTCCTCCTTTAGTAGTGTGTCTTGGAATCCATGCTTCCATTCCGCTGACGAAAGTGACAAGAGATAGTTTTTAAGTGAAAGTAACAACCAGACACCCTAAAGCAGGTAGGATTCTCTGATGTGCAAGCCTCCCTATCTTAAACATGCCACCCAAATGAAAATGGAACCAAAATGAGCTAGGGTGACTTACTAGAGGGAGGTCTGGTCATGGAATCAAGGCACCTGTCTCGGCCTCTGACTTTGCCATGTGGCTGTGGGGCAAGACATCTGCCTTTTTTGGTCTGTGGTGTCTGCGTTTATAGAATGGGGGCAAGAACACTTCTCTCTCGCCTAACACTCCAGACAATCAGGAAGGACTTACAATGTAACAGATGACAGGCATTTTCTACGGCACAAGTAACCATAAACGACTCCATCTAGATAAAAGTGGCTTGACTCTGCCCCCTAGAGGCCGTGATAGGTATGCCAATGCTGAACAGGCCCACCAATTACTGACCTTTGGCGTCGAAGCACTGGGAGAGCCAGTACTTCCCAAAAACTACATCCATCCTCTCACCGTGCCGACACACAAAGAGGCATCTCTTTTGAGGGCCAGGCTGGCTGCTGATCCTCAGAGGCTGCAGAGAAAGAAAGGCTATAAGTGGGGAAGCACACAAGAAAGTAGACACGTCTCAGAGCTGGGTGCCAGGTGAGCTGGGCTCTAGAGCAAGTTTCACTAATGCTTGATTGGGATAAGCCCCTTCACTACCTCGGATTTAGGTTGGCCTGTCTATAAGATGGGGGTGGTAAGCCTCAATGACTGACCTCGCAAGTTATTTTGAGGCTCAGATGAGGTGCCTTGAAGGTGCTTTGCAAAATAAGAAGGGCTATGAAAATGGTTTTATTGTTACTGCCGCTGCTGTTGGTAGGATTAGTATCTGGCCAACACTGAAACACGAAGACCACCCGAGATACAGCTCAGAGGCAAAACTAGCCAGTATGGAAAGACAGCCATCTAGCGGGACAGCTCCTTCCCCGCACGAGATGCTTCATCAACTTCTTCAGGGAGCGAGGACTTTTATCACCACAAATACATCTGCCTCATCTCCACCGTGTGGTGGTCCGAAGTCTACTCCGGCCAGGAGGTCCCGCTTTGCCTATTCTAATCGCAGGTTAGGCTCTGTTGTCTGGCTGCACGCAAGACGGTGTTCCCAGAAGTGGCTCGGGGAGGGCAGCTGCTACCTCTGGGTGATGAAATTGGCAAGTCTAGTCAAAGCCTTGTCCAAACGGCTCTGGTTTCTATAACTACTGCGTGGATCCTTACAGATGTTTCTATGTTCCTTCTTTCTGATGGAGTCAGCTGTTCCCAGCTTCCTCAGTGCTGCCAGCTCCTACTGGCTTCACATTTGCCAATACAGTACATACACTTTGCAAACTCCTCCATTCTGTAACCTTTCTGGCATATATCAGACATACATTGAGCATTCACTATGTGCCAGGAACTGTGCTAAGAACCGTATCCTTATTTCCTTTAATCTTCACAATGGCCTGTAAAATAGATTAGATACGGTTGACCCTTGAACAACTTGGGTTTGAACCGTGCAGGTCCAACTAATACACAGATTTTTTTTCCCCAAAAGTAAATACTACAATAAAATCCGCAGCGTGTTGAATCTGAGGATGCGGACCCGTGGATATGTAGGAACCAAACTGGGTAGGTGGAAGGCCAGTTGTAAGTTGCAAGTGGATTTTCCACTGTTTGGAGCATGGAAGGTCCGCATTCCTAACCCCCGCGTTGTTCAAGGCGCAACTGTGTTGTTACTGCTTTACAGATAACACGTCATCCTCTCTGCAGAGCAGCCTTCCTTACCAGCCTAGACCCAGATGCTGGTGGTCACTGTCAGCACCACCCATCTGACTCTTCCTAGCCTGAAATTCGTATATATCTTTTAGGCTCTTGTGCCCTGAGAGATAGGTAACCCTTTGGGGACAGCAAGGGCAAGGCCTCATCCTTAGTAAAAAGGTGCTCAGTGAATCCTGAGCAGAGTTGAGGAGGTGGCCCTGACAGTCAGCCTTACCTGGGTGGGCTGGCAGATGATGGTCAGGGGCGTCGTGTCCCCCAGGCCCTGGTCGTCATACTGCCGCCTCTCCAGGATGCCATCCCCAAATGAGAGCGCGTTGGAAGATGATGTATTTAAGATCGAGTAAGAACTGCAGAGGAAGACAAGGAAGATGTTAACTGCTTTGGCCAGAAGTCATCAGCACTTCATCCCTGGGCTCAACGGGACTGTGGGAATGAGTAGGAAACACTCCCTGGGGCGGTGCAATGGTTGGGAAAGCTGAGCAGGGGGCACCCCATGCTTGCAGAGGAACAGCTTTTTAAAAAACTGTTTATCGAAGTATAATTAACTAACAGTATTATACTAGTTTCAAGTGTACAACATAGTGATTTGATATTTTTATAAGGAACATCCTGTTTCATACTGAAGTCTTGCAGTTAATAAATTAGTGGTAGATGGATTTCTGTACTTGGAACAGATGCATTCATCCCTCTGGGCAGGGATAGGGCCTGTGATTCTGTGCTTATTAGGATGCCACAGGCGTGGCTGGCACCCAAAGCCTGCTGCAGAATAATGAGCTATCAATTTTGTACCATTGTTTCCAGCTCTTTTTTCTGGCTCAAAGAAATAAACAATTCCTGTTGCCTTTAATCTTTTCCATGGTGATTTCCATCTGAACTGACAAATGAGAGGGAGGATTTTGACCGTCTCCACCACTTTGCCTGTGGCTCCTAATGGTCAAGGAAACCTTTGCCCATTACCCCCTACTCTACCTCCTTCAGTTTCCAAACCCCTCCCCCATCTCAATCATACCTCCAACAAGATGATTAAATACAGCATTTTTCCAGAGGAGACCATTCTCACCAGATGTGTAGAGCTTTGAGCCAAGAGCTCTCATTTCTGGATGTAACACTGTAACTACAGAAGCCCCAAAAGAGGTCTTGCTGAAAGACACGCAGCAAGTCATGCTGTGTTTAAATTATTTTGATTAGTAAGGCCTCCAAAAAGCTTTATCTAATAAACACTGCAACTCAACTATGGTGTTAGGCAAATCCAACAGACAGCTCCTGCTGCATCACTGGGCAGCGTCAAGGGAGAGCATTTAAATTTTAGATTTCTTGCTTCTTTACAACTAGGGTAAAGTTCCATATGTATAGGACAGCACTGAATCTAAAACAGCCATTAGCTTTATGGTTATTTTTTAATTTTGGGGGGTTATTTCTAAGGAAATCTTGTGCCATTCACACAGTCTAATAGGCTGGTTGTTTTCCTTTATTTTAAACTGAGACCCTCCCAAACATCACACAGTTAAAGAAAATTCAGTTTCACTGTCTGATTCATCAAAGCTTCAGGGCCTGAGATGTCTGGGTATATGGAATCATCCTGACATCTTGCTTGTACATGTTCCCTAATTTCTTTACTTTATTACAGCTGTGAAGACACTGATAGAATCCCTTCTCTCTCTCCTTCAGCTCAGCCGGCAGCGAGACTGCCAGCCTCCTTCTCTTCTCAACTGTCACTGTAATCAAAGGCCCTGACTCACTGAGGCAGTTTGGGGCCATCAGTTCCAGTAAGACAATAGTCAGATGCTTCATGTTGAGTGCAGAGTAGGGAGAAAGCTGCACCTGACGCCTGGAACATCTTCTCAAGCATCGGGGAGACACTGGCACCTCCCTAGGACACATCAGGGCTGTGTGTCAGCCGAGAAGGACCGGCCAGCTTACCCCAATTTAGAGGACACGGTGGGGCTTTGACCAATTGATACATATCTGGAGATACTCAGAACCAGGCAGGGTGCTCTAATAAGGGTGGTAGGAAAATATTTCCTTAGGAGGGACTCGGAAAACTGAGGACAGGGGAGGAAGAGTTGTGAAGGGCTGCTGACCCCAAGTCCCTACTTGTTGCTTGAATCCCCTCCGCAACTTCCCATCAAGTCGGCCAGGTCATGCTTGAGGACCCCGTGGCTCTCCCTCCCCCAGGCTACCTGTCATTAGGGGTGAAACAAGGCTGTCTTATAGCAGCTGGGCCCTGCCTCTCTGAGTCATTTCCACTTCTGGGGTTAATTAGGGAAGTGCAGTTCTTCTATAGGATCGCTTTTGTGGAAGAGACATTTGATTTGACAAGCATGTAAGAGAGGACTAGAAAAGACAAGTTAGAAAAAAAAATAACCATAAAGCTAATGGCTCTTGTAGATTCAGTGCTGTTTTATACACGGTACTGATCCACATAAAGCTAAGTCCTTTACAGCAGTGTTCACACACGACTGTAAGGGAAATGCAATTATTATCTCCATTTCATAGATTAGCAAACTGAGGCTCAGAGAGGTCATGTTAGTTGGCCAAGGTCACACAGCTGGTGAGTGGGAGAGTCAGGATTTGAATCTAAGACTACTGGAATAAAAACTCAAATTCTTAATTACAATGTCCTAACACCTAGTATATTAGTATTTCCCCCACTCTCAGCCGGGTTGGCTGTGGCAGCTGACAGTGAAATTTCAGACATGGTTCCCAGGGAAATAACATCACTAGTAATCTCTCAAAATAAAGGGAGATGACACACAGACCTCCCTGGGATCCATGGACTGAGGTCACCGAGGATCCCCCCAGTTTCAGCTGAGCTCTAACTTGGGCAAGAGTGGGTTTAGATGCACAGATCTGAGCCGGGTCAGCAGAACTTCTCCCACATAATCTTCCCACAGGGAGCCCTACTTTTAAGAATGTGATCTGGGAGCTGTATATCATCAAATAATCTTTTGACTCTCCGTTTCGTCACGTATGCTTCGCTTGTTTTTTTTTTTTTTTTTTTTACAGAGATAAAACGGTGACTTTGGAAACCCAACTTAGAAACATTGCTGAAAAAGCAAAGGTCTGGGGGGACTTCCCTGGTGGTCCAGTGGCTAAGACTCCATGCTCCCAATGCAGGGGGGCCCGGGTTCAATCCCCGGTCAGGGAGCTAGATCCCACGTGCCATAACTAAGACCTGGCACAGCCAAATAAATACATAAATACTTAAAAAAAAAAAAAAAAAAAAGCAAAGGTCTCGGGAACACGAGGCAGCTTTGACCTTCCAATTTGTGCCCCCAAATGCTGGATGTTCATTGGGTGGGGTGGGGCTGGGGATGGGATGATGGGGAAGGAAGAGGAAGGGTGGATGGGGAAGGAAGAGGAAGGGTTGCTGGGGAGGCAGTTATCAAGGAAGAAGATATTCCTTCCCATCTCTGGGTTTGTGGTTTATCTGCTTGCTGCTAACCAGGGTAGGGGACCGTCTTTTCTTTTCTCCCTCCAGGCAAAACACTCACTGAAATTGCCCGTCTCTGTTATTACTGTCATACAAGAGAAGCAGTGTTACACACCGTGCAGCTGGTGCTCAGAGCTTCCAGCGCTCAGTCACGTTGGCACATGGCAAGAACAAGAGGGAGGAAAAACAAACCGGCATGCACACCCTGGCCAGATGCCCGAGTGCACCAGGGAAGGGCTGGCTTTGAACTTCTCCGATTAAGAAACATAAAAGAGGAACAAAAGGCACCTCTCTCTCAGGACAAAGCTGGTCATACAACACAGGTCACACTCAACATGGGACCAGGTTGGTTTGGGGGCAAAGCAGCAGTGAGGGATGGGTGGAACGCTATCACTCTACAGAAAACTTGGGTGGGGAAGGGACCGCTTGCCTTTCTAAGGCTCTGGCAGTTACCCATTGCCACAGAAATGGTCTCTGTCATCTAGGCATTCACATGCCAAGTCTCAGGACTTGCTCAAGGTCACGTCACGGTGAGGGGCGGTTAGGTTTCCTGACCCTTGCAAATCCTTTCACTACTGGTCTGGCTGGCATAGTGGGAATCTGTCCTGCTTCTCTGGGGAATCAGACCCCTCTGTGCAATGACCCAAGAAAGAGTGGACAGAAGCCCCAAAGCCATAAAGACTCAGTGCTGGGATGACCCACACTGAGGCCAGAAGAGATGGTCCCCCAAGCAGCCTCAGTTTAGTCTCCAGTCAGGAACTCAGACAGATGTTACATCCAATGGGGCAGGCAGAGTGAAGCAGGGCAAGCCATCTCCCATTTTTCTCATGCCCCAGCTCAGCCCTTCCCTGAAAGTCTGGAACCAATAGGGCTTTCTTCCCCCTCGGACTTCATTTACTGGTACTGCTGCCCTGCCTGTCCAGGATCAAGTCCGTTTCCCTGCCACCTCCTCGAAGTCCGCAATGTTCTTTGAAAAGCAGCAGGCAAAGAACTTAGCATCTGCTTACCCATGAAATATCCAGGTGCTGCACTCGTCAGCCTTGGTGATGTAGTTCTCAGGCAGGAGTCCAGAGCAGCCTGTGGTTAGGGACGTGCCGTAGATCCAGCCCTCGCTGGTGCTGGTCTGCTCCATGGGCGACATGAAGATGAAGTCCCCAGGGACCAGCTCCAGCTCATCGTCGTTCTGCGGGGTGTAGGGGTAGATCACCTGTAACGTCTGAAAAAGGAGGAGAGGGATGCGTGAGGCCCACATCTGACCCGTTCTTCTGAGCGCCTCCAGGGCCGGTCCGTGTGCTCTGCTCTAACAGGACACATGTCCAGAAGCTGACATTGACAGGTGCCCCTGGGGTCTGCAGGCTCTGAGGAGATCTGGATTCAGATCAGAAGGCGTTTCTTCTCTTTTCAGGGTACTGTGAGTATGTGCTGGTGCTCCTGGCTGTTTCCAGACTTTCCTTCAGGCATGTCTTTGCTTCAAAAGATACGGTTTTTAGAAATTCATCTGTAAACCTATAGGCTCTCCAGTAAACTTCTATACAAACGGGGTTGGACCTAGTTTTCTCTGCTCCATCTGCCGGGGTAGGTGCCATAATAGACCCTGGAAATGCAACTCATGGGAAGAGAGTCTTCCATGCAGATGTCACTGATGCCCAGATGGAGAGACACCCCTAGGAAGGCTTTGGGAATGAAGTGTTCTCCTTTCCACGTAACTCAGCGGCTTAAACAAGACATGGTCCCTGCCTTCAGGAAGCTTTCTTTAGGGCTTCCCTGGTGGTGCAGTGGTTAAGAATCCTCCTGCCAATGCAGGGGGCACGGGTTCGAGCCCTGGTCCAGGAAGACCCCACATGCCGCGGAGCAACTAAGCCCGTGCACCACAACTACTGAGCCCACGTGCCACAACTACTGAAGCCTGTGCACCTAGAGCCCATGTTCTGCAAGAGAAGCCACCGCAATGAGAAGCCCATGCACCACAACGAAGACCCAATGCAGCAAAAAATAAAATAAATAAATAAAATAAATTAATTAAAAAAAAAAAAAGCTTTCTTTAAACCTCCATTTTTAACAAAGGCCTGGAAAGAAAAATATCTTTCACAGCCATCAGTGTGTCATGTCTGTAACCAGCTTTTGTCAGTGAACAGATGGAGACCACGTGTTCCTTCTTTGGGCTCAGAAAAAGCCCCCAGGGCCAACCTCAGGCTATGCCACTTGGCTGATTTATTCCACTTTTTGCCTCCTTTTCTGGTATATAGAAACATCACAGGCATAGGCATGAAGATACTTTGGAAAACATTTATTTTACTACATTTTTGTTAACAGCAGGAGACCTCAATAGTAAGGAAAATATTTTCTGTGTTTCACAAGGGCTAAGAGGGGCTGTTTTATCAGCTTTTCCTTTGATCTTGAAGCTACTAGTGGCAGGCAAAATATTCTGGTTCCCACGTATAGGTTTTTAACTTTGGCCTCTGTTTTCTCATCTGTCAAATGCTACCTGGACTGTAAAAGTTAAATGAGACAACCTAAGAAAACTCCTGAGGACTCTGGTACACAGAAGGAGCATAATTATTTCTATTGACCCATGATGGCTGGCTTTCAAGGGGTTATCTTTCCGTCCAGCTGATGCTGACCCCTGAATCCTGTGCTGGGTAGGCTTGTGAGCTAATCAGCTCACTGGGGTCAAGCTGATACATCAGAGCATGTCATAAAGAATTTCTTTCTGGAAGTTGCTAACGAGAGGAGCCAGTAAAAATATGATTTTTTCCCCCAGAGAATGAACATGATAATGCACAGAACTTGACTACCTGCCCCACTGGATTTCTGATGTCCCCTTCAGCTCTAGATCTTCTTCCATCCCATCGCCTTCCCACTCCTCTGCCACATACTCACTCAAACCATGTTTCCACGCTAACCAGGAAGGTTTTTTTTGCTGGGTTGTTAAAACAGCTTAAAGAAAAAGAATATTCACAAGCAATCTCTTAAATCTATACGCTAGGTATGTGTTGAAACAACAAAAGGAACATTCCTTTCCCTGGAACAGGGTGGAGAGAGGCACCAAGTCACGGGGAACAAGTCTAAACTCAACTCAGGTTCCTTAGACACTCAAGTGCAACATAGTCCTGGCTAATGATGCCTTTGACTCAGCAGAAGTGTCTTTTCTTTGAGAACCTCAAAAATGACTTGGGAGAAGAACTCATTCCTCCTTTCACTCGGGGGCGCTGGGGTAAGTATTCTAGCTCTAGGCGACCTCCAGGGAGATCGAGGCACAGAAAGGAGCAGAGGGGACATTGTGTCCTAGGCAGAGAGTAGTTGGACAATAAGGAGCTTTGATTTATCGAATAATCAATAAAAAAAAAATCAAGGTATTGCAGCAAATCTCAAATTATAACCGGTGCCTAGGTCCCCATAGCCCTTTCCCACTTACCAAAAGCATGTGCAAAAGTCAGCCCAAGTTTGGGAGATCTCAGCTCATGTGCCTAGTTTTGTCCTATGTGATACTCTTTTATGTTTAGCATCTACTTGTAAGCACTTTTGAGTCTGTCTCAAGTATGTTTTCCCTCCCTTCCTACTTGGGGACTAAGCTCAAAGTTTGCTGACTGACATCTTGGGAAGGGCAGGTACAGCCCCATGTGATGACAGGAACTGACCCTCTTTGCCTTTGAAGCCCTTTTTACTCTCAGCAACAATAACAGCTGTGGCAATTTTGTCATTGTCGCTATGCCCACTCTGTGCTGGCTCTTATGGTAGGACCTTTCCATATGTCCTCTAGTTCATGCGACAGTCCAGCAAAATATCGTTGGCATTCTGCACACGAGAGAACTAAGGACTGGATTATTTTCTAGAAGTTGTAAAAGCGAATCTAACCACCGCTAAAGTGAGGGAGCCAGGATTTGAAGCCGTGTGTGCCCAACTCCAAAATTTATGCTTTTTCTGTAACTCTGTCCTTCCTCTAGATTTCTAGTGCTTGACACATAAAACTGGCATGGCACACTGGGATCACTAATGTGGAAGAGATGGTGTGAAGTACAAGCAAGCATTTGCAAGCCCACATCAAGTGAGCATCTGAACAGCAGAGGGGTGAGACCCCAGAGGGTTCCGAAGCATCACTTGCTGAGCGTCCTTGCCTAAACCACTGGCCTTCTCCGGACATCTGTCACCTCACTGGATCAGTTAATCAATCCTGCCTCCTGGGCACAGGAGGAGGAGGAAGGCAAGTAGAGGTTTACATATGCAGGAGGGCACAGCTAAAGCCAAATGACCTCAGACGGAGAGCTTTATCAGGAGGAACAGTAATAAATGAGCTTTTACAAATAAGAGATAAAAAGAGGCCATGTTATTTTTGGAAAATAATTCATGTGGGTGCTAGCTGCCTCTTTCCCTCCGTGCCAGATGAGCAGAATGTGGGTCAGGCAGAAAAGCAATTACCCTCTGAGTTAACTGGAGGGCAGTGTTGATTAGAAGATATTCCTTGGAAAATTCCATCGCCACCTTCCTTCTCTTAGAAAGGTGACTTCTCATGGTCCATTGGCATGCCACCCTTGACTTCTTTTTCTCTGCCCTCAGAAGGAATCCAATCAGCCACACCTCTCTTGTTCTATTTAGGGCTCATGCTAAGCAAGTCCAGGAGATGTCAGAATTCTGAAGTAAGATTAAGCCCAGTCTCCTTGCTGTGTCTTTACAGAAACTTGCATCAAATGACTTGGAAGGAGGACATGACATTCCCATCAGTAGAGCCAGACAAATCTGCACGTCCCTGACACTCTCGGGCCCTGCGCCCTGTCCTGGACCTTTGTCACGGGTTGGCTCTTCCAAACACTTCCAAAACAACGATGAGGTCGCCTGGCCTAGACCCTGAATTTCTAACTCTTTTTCATATTTTTTAAAAAAACATCTAATACAGATGTTAAAAGGCTATGTAAACTAACAAAATATCAGTTCTTTTGCTGCTGAAAAACTAGGAAACAATTTATACGTATGTTTCATAAATGTAGTTAAACTGGATGACAATTTTTGCAAACTCTGTGGTCTTTTTTTAGATGGGCTGCCCATCTTTATTGGTCAGAACCCCTGGCTTCTGGCTTCAGTTCTGGTCCTAAATTGTTCTTTAGCTTTGGACCAGCCACTGAATCCCTATGTCTCAGCTTCTCCTTCAGGAAAAAAAGGACAATAAGACTCTTCAGAGATGGCACGTGCCTGTCCTGGAAAGCAATGTCAATTCCTTCAAAAGAAGGATGCCAGGACCATGCCAATCTTTCTGCCTGTCCTGGAATTCAGTTGTCCCTCTCAGGTCTCCCATGTGATACGCACAAACTCTCACAATATGTGGTCTGTGCTTTCATTTCATATGTGTCTGTTCTCTCTTCCCTGCTAGACTCAAATGCGTTGAGGACAGGACCACCTTTTAAAATTCTAGGGAATTCCCTGGTGGTGCAGCGATTAAGAATCCGCCTGCCAATGCAGGGGACATGGGTTTGAGCCCTGCTCCGGGAAGATCCCACATGCTGCAGAGCAACTAAGCCTGTGCGCCACAACTACTGAGCCTGTGCTCTACAGCCCGCAAGCCACAACTACTGAGCCCACACACCACAACTACTGAAGCCCACGTGCTCTAGGGCCCGTGTGCCGCAACTACTGAGCCCGTGTGCTGCAACTACTGAAGCCTGCATGCTGCAACAAGAGGAGCCACCGCAATGAGAAGCCGGCGCACCGCAATGAAGAGTAGACCCTGCTCGCCGCAACTAGAGAAAGTCCACGTGCAGCAACGAAGACCCAACAAAGCCAAAAATAAAATAAAAAATAAAAAATAAATAAAATAAAATTTTAGTATGTTCCATGGTAACTTGCATGCCATAGATACTCAGCAAATATCCGTTAGCTATGTGTTCAGGGTTTGTTTGGTTTTTTTTTTTGTATTTAGGTGTTCTCCTCACCTAAGATCAGGATGGTGTCTTCTACCTGTTAATACTGTGAACTGATAGAATATTTAAAAATTTATCAACATGCTTTTCTATCTATTCTCCCATTTCATTTCTATGTCATTCCAGTAAGGATGGCAGGGCAGACAGAACAATGGGGATATTACACAGCTCAGCCACTTGGGACCCAGAGACAAGAGATGCAAGCTCAAAGCTGCCCAGTGAGCTGGCCAGTGCTTGGAGGAAATTCCAGGCCAGATGACTCCTGGGCATGACTTCCCTTTGGTGTCCATCTCCCCACAGCAGCAAGTGCTACTGGTGCTGATGGCACCCCGGCACCCCTGGCAGAGTCAGGAGCCCCAGTGAGACGTTACCTCGTGGTTAGCAAATCGGATATCCCGGGAGAATATGGTCGCCACCCAGTCGCACCCGAGTTTGACATCGATGTTCTGGGCGAGTTTCTCTAGGGTGGGCAGGTGGCTGGCGTGGAAGTGGTAAGCCAGGGTCACGTGCAGCTGCTTCTTATGGGGCTCTACGTGCACTTCTGGAAGAAGGAAGGGAAGAGGCACCTGTTGCATCTCGATGGCGAAGACAAGGAAAAACACAGAACGGTGCCCCGATAAATCTGTTTCCCAAATAGCAGAGGACAGAGTCCCTCGGTCAGACAAAACCTGTTTCTCTCCTTCACAGCAGCGGAATAAGAAGCGGGGTCGGGGGTAAAAACCCACAGTCCGAGAGAGAAAGAGCCACACGTCTGGCTTTTCTGGACCAGCTGAGAGACAATCATTTTGATTGGCAGCTGCTCACAACAAATCCAGGTGAGTGTCACTGGCCCCACCATTCAGACGAGGAAACCGAGACCTAAAGGGATGAGCTAATTTATGTGGAAATAAGGAGCAAATTTTGTCATCATGGGACTCCCAAGGTTATCTTGCCTTCGTTTTGAAATCAAGCCTCTTAGCTTCTGGGTGGCTCTGATGGAGAAATGAGGGGAAAAGATGGATTATTTTCAAAGTTTAAAACAGGGTTTCTCAACATCATTTTGGACCAGATAATTCTTTGTTATGGGGGCTGTCCTGTGCATTACTGGGTGTTTAGCTGCAACCCTGGCCCCTACCCACTAGATGCCAGCAGCACCCCCCAAGTTTTAACAACCAAAAACAACTCCAGACCTTGCCAAATGACCTCTGGCGGGGAGATGGAGCAAAAATCACTCCGATTGAAAACCACAGGTTTAAAGTATGCAGACTATTATTCTAAGACACCCTAAAAAGCAAAACAAAAGAAACCAGCCTACCTACACAAGGCAAGAGCTTTTATTTGTCTTTTGTCCGTCTTTCAGTGAGGGAGATTCATCTACTGTCCAAGCTCAAACACCAAAGAAGATGCAACTAGAGGGAATTTAGGGAATTCCAGAAATTAAGAGGCTTGCTCAAGTCGCACAGAGGTAGAAGAATTGTAGAAGTTGGGGCTGTGGTTTTGAGTACTTTTTCTGTTATACTGCATGCGTTTCTTTGGTGTAAGCCCCCCGAGGCGAGGGCTCTGTGTCCTGTTCATGGATTATAACCCCACTACCCCCCAACCCGTGCTCAGCACCCCACGGGCTTTCAGTGTTTGTTAAATGAATGAAGACACACGAATGAATCTCCTTAAACCATCAAGGATGACACTTCATCAACTTGCTGACGGAATCTGGGTCTGCCACGCCTCTGAGTACCACGACACAAGTTCTAGGGCAAAGACCTGCTGGCCCGCTTTCCACACCGGGCCACCCAGTTCTCCGAGTCACCAGCAGGGGGCCACACCGGGGCCGAGAAGCCCGCCAGGCCGACCGGTCCTTGCAGAGAGGACTCAGAGGGCTGGGGAGGAACTGGCTCGCCGGGCAAAGGGCCCGCCTGCCTGTCCCTCGATACGCGCTTTATGAACTGGCCGCGTCCTGGCTGAGACCTGCTTTACTCACTTGTGAATGATTTGGGTTTTGTGGCTACAACATTAGATTTGGTTCTTGTGGGAGTTTTAGTGGTTTTGACGATAGCTACTGTGGGATGAAAAGAGCCATTTCCCAGAGGTGGAGGGATGGGAACAGGAAATAATCTGCCTATGAGGCCATGTCTCTGAAATTTTATGCTCCTGTGAAGGGGGCAGGCTCCACCGAAGTCAGAGAGCAGAGACGAGTCCCTGGGGATGAAGGGGTGGAGGTGGGGCGTCTAAGGAGACCAGGCCCCCAGTGCACAGAGGTGACCTACGGGCCCGGGTTCCTCTGAGCGTAGAGACCTCGCTGGGATCCTGTTCAGTGATGCTGGGCCCTCACCATGCTCTTCCTAGGGTCCTGAGCCCTATTTGGGGGTTTTCTGGTAGAAAAGGCCACTGAGAAAAAGGCCCCGAGCTGGGGATGAAAAGAGCAGAGTGGGACACAGGCAGGTGAGGTGGAGGCCAAAGGTCAGGAGCCCAGGGAGCAAAGGGCGGGGCTGGCCAGCTGGGGCCTCTGCCAGCACTGCGTTCAACACTCAGGACCCGGGTGGGCAGCTCACGCCCTCCGCTCTGGTCAGGGCAATGGCCCCACTGGCCCCAGCACCCTGTTCCCTCCTGCCTGCGCTCATGCCGCCTGCCCTCCTGCGGGGCCCTATTCCCATCCGCTGGATCAGCGTCTTCCCGGGGTGACTGTCCTTTCTTCTGTGAAGGGGGCCCCACTCCATCATCCCATGGCGGGATGATGGCCTCTCTTCTCACAGCTCTTATGACACGGTGCCTGGAGAAACCACCTCTTCTTCCCTGTTGCATTCCTCATGGACAAACACACAGTAGGTGCCCAATAAGTACCTGCTGATTGTGATTTCATTCTAAAGGGACCAGAAAGAGTCCCCCACCCATTGTCTGTCTGTCCCACGGCAGGCGAGGCCCTTGCGGAGCTTAGGGAGCTGTCTGCACCCGCAGTCACACAGGAAGACTTTGCAAACCTCTGCCTCCTGTCCCGTCGTCTCTCCGCTGCCCGCCTTTAAGTCAGCACACATCCTGAGCGTCCCTCCAAACTGATTCCTTTGACGGTAAACCTCAGTTGTTAGCTTGAACTGAGACCTCCCATGCAAAGAGCAGGTGACATTGTAAAGGGGCAGATAGGGGCCCTTTTGAGGCTTAGGGGCCTGTCTACTGGGCTTCAGCAAGTCGAAAGGTGTTGGCTCAGTGGATTTGATTATTACTGGATGCTAAGTGGTTCCACTCTACTCTCTGTGCTGTGGACCCCTGAGCAAAGACCTCGGTCCACACGGAGGGGATGGGGAGACCCAGATTAACACCTGCCTGGGATGGGGGTTTGGAGGAGGAAAAGAAGGTTCCTTGGGAATTCCCTGGTGGTCCAGTGGTTAGGACTCCGCGCTTTCACTGCCGAGGGCCCGAGGTTCGATCCCTGGTCGGGGAGCTAAGATCCTGCAAGCCAGGCAGCGTGGCCAAAAAAACAACAACAAAAAAAACCACACACAGAAAAGTTCCTTATTTCTGAACAGGGAGGAGATGGTGGGGCTGCAAAGGAACACATTTATAGTTCAGTGGGAACAGTCATTTATGTACCTTCAGCGTGGGTGTCAGGGAGTAGGCACTGGACCTGCTCTCAAGGAGGTTAGCAGAACTGTAGCTGAATATTTTTTAAAGGGGCAAGAGGTGTGGGGTCCTGCAGGAAACGGCTGTGTTCTTGGGCATGTTCTGCCCATTCCTGCAGGACCCTCTACCTCCCGACTCCACCCTCCTCCTCCACAATCATTTCCTGTCCCTCTCCTTCCCGACTTTCCAATTCCCAGGGCCCGGGGCAGGCCTGGCAGCTGGCAGCTCACCGGTTTTGGAGGCAGCCTCCGCAGCAAAGTCGGCGGCAAACTTCTTGAGGACCTCTGCGCTGTCTTCCTTCACGAAGAGGCCGATGAAGTTGGAGGAGGTATAGAGCTCCAGGGGCAGCGGGGCTGAGAACTTACATTTCCAGCGACTGACGGTGGTCTGCAGGGCTTCCCCCAGGGCGTCCACCTTGCTGTCCTCACACTGGCAGGGAAACAAGAGGCTTCGTTCAGAGACAAGGGGAGATGTCTGCCGCTACTTAGCTTTGGCATCCTCTGCCCAGAGCTGCAGGCTGCTAAGTGAACCATCATTCCTGTCTGTGAGCAGGGAGAAGACCTGCCGCCTCCCAGTTATCTGGAAACGGATTATCCAACCGGTCAATTAAACTGGGGCGATGGACAACCTCTCCCCTCCCCCTCTCCCTGCTCCGATGTGCTCCTCTGAGCCCCGCCAGAAGGCAGTAGGGCTGGTCCAGCAGAAAGCAAGCATGAGGGACATGCCAAGAGAGTGTACAGCACCCCACGATAAGTTGTTGTGTGTTTTCTACAGTTTTGCATCGTTTGTGCCTTTTCTATTCCACTTACATGATCCAAAGTTGACTCTATCTCCACCCCCATGATACCTGGGAAGAATGAGGTCCCGAGAGCTGCAATATCCTCCCCCTCCCCCCGCCTCCCCAGAGCACTAGAAGAAAGAATGGGAGTGTCTAAAACTCTGAATGCTTTTGAGAAAGATCCTGGATGACTAACAGGAAATGATCATCATTTTAATTTTCAGCATGAATGGTAAAAGAGAAGGTGTTAGGAACATATTTTCACCTATAAAAGGTGGAGGTGGGGGAGAATATGAATGAGATTCTGGAAAAAACAACCCCCAATATTAGAAAAACATATTGTCTTAAAATGCTACCATTCTGCTTCATTGTGACTATAGCTGGACGCATCAATTCTTCTCCATCTCTGCAGAGAACCACAGTAGATGAAATATGTTTACATTTATTGGAACGAGAGGGGATTTGATTCAGTCTCTGCATAAGCTTCATGGCAGCTAGAATTATGGGCTAGGTAACTATGGCAGGGGAAACGTATCCTAGCCATCTCTAGAAAGATCTAGCACGGCAAAACCTGCGGATGGTGTGCAGGAGGCTAAAGTCGCTGCCCCCATCTGTAGACTACGTGTTTCATCCCCAGCTCTCTAATGTCTGCTCCTTCCTCGTGAGAGGGGAGGGAGATGACAGACAGGAGAAGCTAGGTTAGAGAATCCATTCCCCTTGTGGCTACCAGACCAGTGTGTCACCCAGTGGGTCAGGCTTGTCCCCTGGGTCCTGAGGAGCACACGGTCATCACGATGCTACACCAGACCCGGGGTGCTCCGAGGCCTCGGCAGGTGTTAGAAAGAGGACCAGGGTGAGCAGCCGTGGACCTCACTGATTCCTCAAAGGCTCACCCAACTCTGGAGCCCGTGACTGTTTCTGCCCACATCCTGAGAGGCTCCCAGCTTTGACTCCAATCCCCGGGGCTGGAGGGATGCAGGCGCCCCGGGGTGGGGGGCTGCGGCTCACCATGAAGAACTGGCAGAGGGTGATGTGAGGGAAGATGTTGTGCGCCTTGTTCTTGCCGCAGATCTGCTTCGACTGCTGCCAGAAGTCGGAAAGCTTCTGCGCTAAGGGGCCAGTGGGGCGGAGGTAGAGGACGTACTCCCGGGGCAGGGGGTCATCCAGGAAGGGGTCGCCGACGTGGGAGAACAACCTGCCAGAGAGAGGGGGGCTGAGCACGCCTCACTTGAGAACCATGGAAGCAAAGGGAGAACTGACATCAAGGTCCATCTTGGGCAGCCTTCACCCCGCCAAGCACCGCGAGCGGGAGGGTTTTCAGTTTTGTACTTTAAAAATCCATCCCTCGAAGCTCACACTTTGTAACCAACCCTCAGATGCACCAACTTCTCTACTCCTGCCTGTCCTGTCGCATGGGCATCCCACGACTCCCTAAAAAATCCTAAGGCCGCTCCCCAGGAAGCGTTTCGGATCAACCCAAAATCCTTTCCCAGGCCACCAGTACTGTTCCAGCCCGGCCTGCCCCTCCAGCTCCGTCTATGATTAAACGCATGTGCCTCCAAAGATGAGGGAAGCTTGGAGGGTCGCCTTGTGGGGTTGGCCCTGGGGAGCGATATCCTGGAAGGTAAGTAAGTAGGATATTTCTACATCCATTTGCCCGATATCTAGGATGGATCTTTAAGTGCGTGGAGGAGGGGGCGGATATCATGACAGAGGCTCTCTGTCTTGGAAATGCTCTGAATTTCTTTCCACAGCTCTGAGGAAAGCACACTCTGGGGCCAGGACAGAGGAGGCAAATGGCTTGATACACAGGCTTGTCACATGGTCTTTTGGCTCCTCCCCCTCCCCCCGCCCCCAAAGGGTCCATTAGAGACAGGCTGCACAGCCCTGCTCATCCACATACACTTAGAGTTAATTACATGCTATTTTCTCAATTTATTTATTTCATACCAACCAGTCACATGCTGCCTGAACACTTCTTCCTCCTGTGGATGCCAAGGCTTTTTGTCTGGAAGAAGAAATCAGATTTCTATTGTTAGTATTTTTAGCCTCCTATCAGCTTTTCCCACTGCAGTGGCAAGAGTTGGGTGTGAAGCAGGCACTGTTAAGCCTCCTCAAGGGTGTAGGGGAGACACCTGCAGCAGGGCATCCCCCCAGGGGTCACAGCAAGGCACAGGGACGTTAGGACTTGTGATTAATTTCCATGTAATTAGCATTGGATTTGCACGCAGCCTAACAGCCCATGCCGTCTATTTTTAGCCGTTTCCACATTAGACTTTTATTTTTGCTTCCCTAAAGGTTGTCATGTCTTGCTTTTCCCTCCTTCCCTTTCACCCACTCACTCTTCCTGACCCAGATCCCCTACAGAGCATTTTCTCATTTGCAGCCTCCTGGCAAAGTGTGCTAGAAAATGGTGCTTTTTTTTTTTTTTTTAAACTTTTAAATTTAATTTAATTATTTTTTATACAGCAGGTTCTTATTAGTTATCTATTTTATACATATTAGTGTATACATGTCAATCCCAATCTCCCAATTCATCCCACCACCACCCCACCCCCGCCCCCCGCCACTTTCTATTAAGGCCATTGAGACTTGAGGCTAAATGCCCACAAGGACAATTGGTCTGGTTTAAATCCAGTGCCTCCTCCCACTTTCCTCCAACTACCACCAGCAGCCTCAGACTGGATCCATCGTCTCCAACAATTTTACAGACATCTTTGGGAACGAGTAGCACTGGGTAAAAGGGGCTGGCTGGAGAAGGGCAGCTATCACTCCCACTGCGGGAGAAACACTCAAAGTTCTGTGCACGGTGGGGCAGGGTCACAGGGTGGCGCTGGCAGCGAGTCACAGCCCTGCACACTGAGCATACGAGGAGAGCGCTTCTGAAACGTCAGACAGGTCTCCAAAAGCCAGATAGCTCTGGGTTTGTATCCAGCTTTGCTACTTGTCCGTCCGTTCAGGCATTCAAGTTTATGTTTGCTCGGTACATACCTACTGAATTGCTATGACTTCGTCAGCACTGTGCTAGGCTCTAGGAATACACTGAAAAACAAGACTTATATGGTCCCTGCCCTCATGGAGTTTTCAGTTGAGCAGGCGTGAAAATGTCAATTGCACAAATAATTATTTAATTACATGGGTGGTCAGTAATGCAATGAGGGGAGAGCACAGAGAACCCTAAGCACGTAGGATTGGGACACCTGATCTGGGCTGAGCCGAGGGGGAGGGCGGGGTGGGCTGGGTGTGAGGGGCTGTGGTGATGGAATTCACCGAGTACCCCTCCTCTACAGTGAGGAGCCTTGAACAGTGCCTGACTCACTGGAGGCGATCAATAATTGGTTATTCCTGTCCCTTTATACTACCCCAATTCAGGGTCCTTGGGAGAGAGAAGAGAGGGCAGGAATTTCTAGTTTAAACTGATGCTCTTCCCAAGCAACCTTTTCCTGACTGGCTGCTGAACCCAACTCCTCCTGCCTTTTTCTGGTACCTCTCTGGAGCAATGAGAACCAATGATGCTGTGACAGTCACAGAGGGTCAGACTGGAAGGGACCTAAGACATCAACTGGGGCCCCAATTTCTTCACTTGACACAGGGGGAAATTCAGGTAAAGGAAGTCAAGTCACGTGCTCAGGATAGCCCGGCTATGGTGGGTGCTGAGTGGAGGGCAGATTCCAGCCTGATTCAAGGCCAGCCGCAGGTGCTCTTTTCCACAGTCCAAAGACAATACCTTCTTTTCCCCCATGAAACTCTTGAGCACAAATACCAAATGATCAGAATAGAAAAATCTGCACAGCTAAGTAGAACGGCATTCTAGAAGACAAGCCTACTTACAGTAAGCTGAGGTTATGAAGAAGGAAGACACTCCTCAGAACCCCTTGGAAGAGAAGCTGGTGCCGAAAAAGCTGGAAACACAGGAAACCCCCTCCTTCCCACACCTGCATAAGGTGCTTAATTGTTGCCAAGATGCAAGCCCTGTTTCCTTTACCACTTACTAGACAGTCAGAGGTCACCTGTTTTGCTTTTTTCAAATCCTCAAGCCGTGTACCCTCAAAAGAACACAAAACATGGTCTTTTAGAGGTTAGAATCTTTGAGGGATTAAGTTCGCCAAAAAAAGACCCATTGTTTCAAAAACAATTGGGAAAAGGAAAGCTCACTTGCTGTACGATGTGCTATTTATATAAAGGATCCAATTTTTTTTTCCTAGGCTCTTCCCCCAAAGAAATATATTTTATCTGAAGTTTAATTTATTTTTCCTTCAGCACTAGGAATGTCCTCTGGAAATGAAAGATCTCATTAAGTTATGGTCCCTGTAACTCAAAAGCCAAGTTTTGGAGAGGATTCAAAGATACAATTGAGAAAGATAATGAAAGGTTTGGGTAACAAGGCTGTGGTGAAAGGCTAAGGAAACACCAGTTCTTCTTTCTGAAGAAGACAAGTCTGAGAGGTCTTCAGTGTTATGAAAGGTTATCATATCTGTTGTAGCTTTCCTAGTGAGGGTCAGCCAAAGTAAAAGAAGCTTTGGCAATAGCACAAGGGGCTCAAGTTAGATTCCAGAAAGAACGTCCTGGCAGTAATGTGCTTTAAAGTGGCTGTTTGGTTTGGTTTGGTTTGGGGGAAGTTTCCAGAAAGTAGTTACCGATCTGAAACAGGTGTGTGATTCTCTAGGCAGGAGGCTGTAGGAGGAGTGATAGCGCTGCTTCCCTCGGGTCCTGAGCCAGAGGCTGAGCTCTGCTGCTCCTTCACCCACTGCCAGGCTGATGGTGGTTTGTGCTGAGTTTGTTCCCAGAATTCTGCCCACAAAACAGACTGAACACAGGCAGTGGCAGAACATCTCTCCGCTCCATCCCACTGAGGAAAGCCTGTTGCCATAGAGTTGCCACCTCCATGGTCCACCGGTGGGGCAAATGCCAAGAACAGTGGGGTGTGTGGGGTGGACCCCAAACACCAGGCTGAGCTTGAACAGCTGCTACCCTCAGAGTGACTCAGAAGTCGGCAGAGCCCACTGGGCAGATAAAGGGGAAATATCCCTTTAAACTCCAAGGAGAGTACTCCAGTCATTGGATCAGAGCAGCCATTGAGTTGGGACTTTCATGGTAAGAATCAGAGGGACATGTGAACTACTTAGGTTCTGCTATTACATGAGAGCACAAATTTGACTTCGGACCCTGGTCCTAACCTTCCCAATTATGTCTAGGGTTCATTCTTAGCAGAGTGTGGAAAAAAAAAAGAAGATGCAAACTCTAATGCCTGCTAATGATGGGGAAGAACAGCACAAAGCAGATAAAAGCAATGGCTCATCAAAACACTCAGGCAAGCAACTGTGAGGAAATTAGCCAGATGGGGAGGAACGAGTAGCACACACTGACAGCCTTGCTTCACTGCGGCTGCGAGGGCTGCGATTCCTGCCACTGTCTGCCCGCAGCTCGGTTGAATTTTGGGTCCGTGGTGGCTCTGGCCCCAGAACCATGGCTCTACCCAACCATCAGGGTCACAGTTTGTGGGAGGCAAAGCAGCATCCTTCCTTCCTCTCTCCCACACTCCTTCCCTCCTACTTTCTTCCTTCCTTTCTCTTTATTTCCTTCTCCTCCCAAGGAACTCTTACCAGGAAACCAAATGTACCAATAAACCAAAAATAAAGCCAAGAGTTTATTGGGTGTCGCTGTCTCAGCTAAAGTTTGACTGGTTGGAGCCCTTTCAGAGACCCTGGCCTCTGGTACCCTCGGCTGGATTCGGGCCTGATGAGTGGATTCGGGCTGGTCCCCTGTCTGGGTCCAGCAGGATCCTCACTCCCTCTTCAAAACACAGGTTCTGAGCCAGACTGGAATTTCCTGCTTAATTGTCACCCAGGCTGACTTCCTCTGCAGCCACCCTGGTGCTCTGGGTTCCACTGAGGTCTCTTAACGCTCTCAGTAGTTCAGGTCTTCTCAGCCGAGCACCAGCTGTGTGCTAGGCACTGTGTTATCACCAGCAAGCAAAGAAGAGGGAAGGACGGTCCTGGACCGCAAAGAGTTCAGACCCTAGATATACAAGCAGCTTCTTACAAGGCGATATGTTAATGTCCATAAGAGATGGGCCGAGGGTGCTAGGGCAGCTCAGAATAGGGATGCTAACGCAGTAGGGGGGCATTTTGGGGGGCTGAGGTTCTCAAATTGTCCGCAAAGCCACCCTAGGTCAGGACACCACAGCAAACTCCGAGGTGCCATGGGAAATTGCTAATTTTGGAAGGAAACAAAGCCACCTTCATCATCTGTTGGGCATCCCATAAGCTACTAGTTCGAGGTAGTTACAGTTTCTGTTTTTTTAAACTTTCTATTTTATATTGGAGTATAGTTGATTAATAATGTGATAGTTTCAGGTGTACAGCAAGGTGATTCAGTTATACATACACAAGTGTCATTAGTAAGTAGTTGCAGTTCTTTAAGAATGAAATAAAAATATTATTTTTCTTTCAATTTTGTGTATTATTTTTTCACACGGTCCTTAAATTGTTAAGAGCGACTTATTGAGTTGTTTGGATCTAGCTACTAAATACACAGAACCATTAGGTATTTATGTTGGTCTACAAGCTCTATGTAAAAATTACTCAGACTCTAAGGGTGCTATGAACTGAGAAAGTTGGGAATCCGTCCGAGAAGAAACAATGATTGATCTGGATCTTAAAAGCAGAGTCAGAGCTGGCTAGAGAAATCCACAAGGAGAGAAGGGCATTTGAAGCCAAGACCACGTCAAGAGCTAATATACGAAGGTGAGAGACAGCATTGTATGGGCGGGGAAGTTAGAATCTGGTGATACTAGAGCAAAAATGGCAAGGCTTGAAGAAGGTAAAGATGAAGCTGGAAAGGGGACAGCTCACAAAGGTCCTTGTGCTATTTTAGAGCTTGGACCTGATTGTTTTATGCAGCGGGGAACAATGAAGGCATGATCAGATTTGCATGTGAGGGTCAGATTTAAGGGAGATAAACTGTATGCTGGAGACTATTTAAAAGACCTTGACAATCCATCAGAAGAGGGACACTGAGTCTTGAACTATAATGAGGATGGGGATGTTGAGAAAGATGTTTGGGTTGTTGATGGAATGAAGCTTGGAGACGGGTTAGCAATGGTAGCTTGAAGGCCTGTGTGGATGGCGCAGACACGCCTGAGTGAGAACGCAGGGTAGAAACAAGTTTGGGCTGCGGTGCTAATGGGCGATGAGTTCAGTTATGTCCCCTGGAGAACCTGGGGGTCTGGACTAACCACATCTAGACCAAGTATCATTAACAGACTCCAGGCCTGGTTTAGGGTACCATATCCCAAAAGCTTTCTCTGTTAGCTTGACTATGATTCCTTGTCTCTGTTTGGAAGCCAGACACTTCTTTTAGGCTACCCACTGAATTCCTATTTCCTGTCTAAGGAATACCTTCAGCTCCAAACTTGTTCAATACTGAGGTCATTAAATACTCAAGCCATCCTTGGCTTAAGCAGACAGGTTACCCAGACCCCCAGGTTCTCCAGGCTGACTCGTCTCTCACTCACAGAGGGGAGTTAATCCCTTACTTTATTGCACTTGACAAAAAAATATCTGACACCTGTAGTGAAAAACAACAGGCAGCATATATACTAATGTAAATGGTAATATATTTCCTCAAAATAGTAAGACCTTGATTCAATTAAGTAGCAAACGAATTTGTTGAACTTTCCAGTTACTTGAAGTTGTTCGGTCCTTGGCTTTGTTTTGCTGGTAGATGAATGCTCATGGCCTTGGCATCCCATCTCTGTGCATTGGTTCTCTGTGACTAAGGACTTATTTGTGCGGGAAAAGAGACAAGGGGTCAAGTAGGTAATCCTCCAAGTGGGTAAAGCTTCCTGTGCAACCAAAGTTAAATTATATCTTTCTTTTGTGTAGCTAAGACAATCTCAACTTTTAGAAACATTTGAAGCTAATACAGGATTTTTAAAAAATGTTCTCAACATCCAGGATACCAATTGTTAAATTTGCGACATCTAATACTGTGAGTTCAATTAAAAGATGACCTAATTAATCAGATATCTCATTCTTTTTCCAGGATCTGCACTAGACCGGGCAAACAGATAGAATCCAGCTTCTATTTTTCTTGGTTGAAGAGTCTAGTCATATAAAGAGGCCACTGGTGCCACTAAGCCAAATTGAGGAATTCTTTTAGGGTGTATCTGCAAAGCAGACAGTGCTTTGCAATGTGGTTTTAGGTGGAAATACAGAGGCTTTTATTGTGCTCCATAAAGAGTTACCTGCTCAGTGCCAGCTTCTTTTTTTTTTTTTTAATTAATTAATTAATTAATTAATTTTTGCTGCTGTGCGCGGGCTTTCTCTAGTTGCGGTGAGCGGGGGCTACTCATTGCAGTGCGCGGGCTTCTCATTGCGGTGGCTTCTCTTTTGCAGAGCAGGGGCTCTAGGCACGTGGGCTTCAGTAGTTGTGGCATGTGGGCTCAGTAGTTGTGGCTCGCGGGCTCTAGAGCGCAGGCTCAGTAGTTGTGGCGCACGGGCTTAGTTGCTCCGCGGCCTGTGGGATCTTCCTGGACCAGGGCTCGAACCTGTGTCCCCTGCATTGGCAGGCGGATTCTTAACCACTGCGCCACCAGGGAAGCCCTAGTGCCAGCTTCTTTATGCATGATTTGAGGCAGCTTGAGCCTGCCTGAAGCTGACAGCTATCCTGAGAACATAGGGCAAACAGGTAACTCTGCATCTTTGTTCTCTAGTAGGAGAAAAATAAGGATAAGGAAGTCCACGATTGAAGGCCTTCTATGTATCAGGTGCTTAGACGTTAAGCGTCATGACAAATGGTGAAGCCGGTATTGTTAGAAGCCTCCCTGGATTGGGGTGGCTCTACCCTGACAGGTCAGCTGTCCAGTCACCTCTGTGGTGGTCCCAATCCAGGGGCTGGTTCTGGAGGCTGTGACCAAAGTCTGCATCCGTCAAAGGAGTATACTGAGTAGTCAAAGCATGAGCCTAGAACCCTGGGCAGCATCTCAGCCAATGGCCTCCAAACTCCATCCTCTCTGGAAACCCAGGGAGAAGTGGCCCCTAAACCTCTCACTGGGTGTGATCCTGGAGATCTGGGGTGCCTTCCAGGTTGTAATGGGACCTCATGGCAAGAGAGAGTATCCCCCATGAGCAGAGCCCCCCATCAGGAGCAGTAGGGTATGAGGACGGGGTGGATGAACACAAAATACAAAGCAGACAGGAGTCCAGGCTCCCCAGTGGCCAGCGATGGGAGATGCTTCTAGAGTAACGAGCGTCACCCCCTGAATTCACATCCTGCAGCCCCCTCACCCATTATTGCCTATTAATCGAGACTTCAGTTTCTGATATGTTTACCCTCTTGGCTACCAGTGGCCAATAAGATCCTTACAGATGTAATTCCACTTTTAATTGATGATCAGAGGCCAAATGAACGTGGGGGAGCGTTTGAGGAGCAGCTAAGAGCTACGCAAGCCAAGGAGGGGGCAGTGGTGGTATTTTAGTAAAAGTTAAATAAAAATAAAGGACAGGCCGAATACTGTTGCCCCAGTGGGTCCTTGCAGCTAGAACACAGGCACTGGTTTGCAGCTGCCATTTCCCCGAAGGAAGTCATTTCCCAATTTGGAGCTTTAGTTTTTTCATCTCCAAAGAGGAGGTGATGAAAGTGCACACAAGGAGGTTGAGAAAGAGAGATGGGACATTTATAAAGTGTTTTGAGGTCCTCAGAAGCAACTAAAAGTGATAAACAGTGTCTGTGGCGACAAAGGATCTTGAGAGCATCCTGTCCATTCCTCCTTAGGACCAGACAAGGTTGTACTTCCTTCAAGGTTGTATCTTGGAACGAATCTTTCCTGTTCTTACAGACCTTAAGAAAAGGGGATTCAACAACGTTTCTTTTTTGCTTAATAGCCCTTGTGCTCGGAAAGTCCTTCCAACTGTGCCCAAACTTATGCCATGTTTTCTGTACCTGGTCACTCTTTCCTATATAACAAAATCATTTATTCTGTCACTTTCACACATGGGATTCTGGCTACTTTTGGTCACCAAGGCCAGTAAGACAGGCTTGCAAAGAGCCTGGGCAGTTCAGTCTAGCAAGTACATCTCTGAAGTCTTTGCTGGCTCTGGTCTCCTCCCTGTGAAGCTCAAGTGGGGGCAGCGAGAGGCCCATCAATACACAGAAACCCTAATGGCCTGACCCATTTCCTTCGGAGGAAATGAACCTAATGGAGGAAGACATATTGATCATAAAGACCCAATTTCACAATCAGTCTCCTGGCGGTGAACCCGTTCAGCTGGCCGGGGCTAATGGCCTGAGAGCCACGCATCTAACAATCAATGGGATAGAGCAGGCCTGCCAGGGGGCCGGGGATGCTACCACCAAAAGGCCGACCAACGGGAAGAGAAAGCTGTGGGCTTTTATATGAGGCTAATCCGAGATGGAAAAAAAAAATGCTGAGCTATTTGGGGGCTTAAGAAGGCCTTGCAGTGGAAGAACTTCAACCTGCGGTGAAGCCCTTCTTTCTCTCCTATCGACAAGGCTCTACTTCCCAACCCATAAAGAGCCTATTAGGCCGCTCTCCGCAGGGGGTGCTTAGCAGGGAAAATGCTGCTTAGGTCCCCTGGTGTTTTTATGTGGTGGGCCCAGAGGGCCCCGTGTGGAGTGGCCTTGTTTTGTTCCTGCTAAGAAGGGGCTGGGGCTCTGGCCTCTGCTGTTAAGGAGGAAGCCGTTTGTAATGGGGAAACCAGCCCTTAGACCATGGGTGGTGACATAAGAAAATACATTTCTCTTTGCCTCTAAGTCTCCCTGGGATCTAGACAAGTCCTTTCCTCCTCCTAAGATCAACGAGTTTTTGCACGGAGGCACCAGGGAGTGTTTGCCGTGCAAAAGGAGCACATTCTTGGAAGCCCACCTCTTACTAATTGAGGGACTGCGGACGAGTGAATTAATCTGAGGATTCATTTTCCCAGTCTCTTCCATGGGGCTAACAATACCTACCCTGCAGGATACAATGATGACTAACATCAATAACAGATCATGTATTTGAAGAGCTCGGCACAGCATCTGGCATATACTAGGTACTTAAAAATAACATCTGTACAGATGCCTATGCATATTACCTAACAATCTTTGCAATTTTCCCAGAATAAATGTAAGTTCCATGCTAATAGGAATATTTCAAGACTGGGCACCGGAAGACCCAGCTCCCCTCTCTGCTAAAACAATCTCCAACCATCTGGGAAGGTCTTGAGGAGTACATGAGATTTGGGGGAAGAGAGAAAAGCTTTCCAGATAAGGCAGTAACACAAGCAAAGGCACAAAGGGAAAACCAGCCAGTGATGTGTGGCTGTCTGGAGAGCTTCCACTGAGGGGGGACACAGCCCAGACTGTCGGGAGGCAGGCAGGGGAGTTCAGATTCCGTCAGGAAGGAAGCTGGGAGTCACTGAGAGGCCCTAAGCAAGGGAGGGACAGAGTTTCCGCTCACTGAAGGAATCCAAGGGGAGGAGGGACAGCCAGCCCCGATCTGGGTGTCTGTGGTTATCAGGCACTGGGGAGAGACTGGCCAGGGTTCCCTTCCTCCTCTGAGATGCTGTTACTAGGGCTCCCTACGGGGTCTTTATTCCCCACGCCGCTGCCGTGCAGAAATACTAGCTGAACCACCTCCCAAGGGAATAGGATACAAGTGTTAAAAGTTCAATCCACTGTACATGCTGAACTATTATTATTCCCTGAGAAACAGAAGATCAGAAGCTGCCCCTGTCTTGCCCAAGGACACACAGCAAACGGGGGATCCAAGGATCCCAGAATCAGACGAAAGGAAATCACGAATGTGGTAGTGACACTTGGTCCAGTCCCCTGCCTATAAATCTTGCTCAGTAAAAATGGCCAAGATTTATATTTTGATGACTATCTCCTCTCTCCTCTCTGGGATTTTACCATTTCTGCGTACTTTCATACACTTTTCCTCCTCTACGAGAGACCTGGGGATAGAATGCAGGTCTGGGCTCTAACTAGCCGCTCGGTTCAGTTTCACATTAAGGCTTCGGTCTCTGACTCTCTGTCAGTCCAGAAGATTCTGTTTCTAGGTTATGGGTTCTATAGAAAACCATGGAAATCAGGCACCCCTGGAAGGGCAGTGTCTGTTGTGCAGAGTCTCTGCATCCCTGAAGAGGAAAGTCCAGCTGGTTTGGGGGCAAAGGTGTCCACTGCATAAAAGAGCAGCACTGTGGAGGGCGGGAAGGTTAACACAGAGCCACAGGGGGCCCCCAGACGCCTTTCAGGCCGGTGGCCCGGTGCGGAAGTGCTCCGAGGTGTGCAGAAGGCAGGAAAGCTCGTGCAGGAAGACACAGGAAGCCGAGAAGTGACTGTTCTCAGGGAGGTAGGACGTGCCAGGGAGAAGGAGGCTGGGGCTCACCAATAAACACGACAGTAGTGCTGAAGCTTTGCTCAAGACTTTTATATGATCACTCCTGGGTCCTCCTAACAGCCCTGAGAGGTAGGCAGAACATCCTTGTTACTTTCATGTCACAGACGAGGAGGAGGGAACAGAGAGGTTCAAATTCTTGTTCAGCTCACACAGCAGCGTATGGCAGAGGGGTGACTCAAACTCTGAGCCGCTTTTTCTTGCCCAGAGCTCTGAGGTACGACTGGACCCATGAGGTTAATTTCAGCCGCAATGATTGGCAGGTGGGATTTAACGCGTATGGAGGGAACAGCTCCGCCCACACCCCACCAAAAAGGATCTGGGAGAGACAGATGAAAAGGAGGAATCATTCCAGGTTGCAGAGATTAATTTTTTTCCTTCTCCCATTTCCACCTCCTCCCTCTCCATGCCACTAGAATCAGCTAAAAATACTTAAACACGGATGATTTTTAGTCCTTCTGAAATGGTCTCAGCCCAAATCTTCATAAGAGGCTCTGACTCGCAGAATTTGCGGGTCAGAGAAAAGTACAGACCAAACAGAACAGAGCCATTGTCGCCAGACACCATCACCACGTACCTCGTCACACAAGTGATTTCTTAGCTAAGATGCAGTGAGTGTTTACTAGAAGCCGGGCAGTGTACTAACATTTTAAATAGAAATGATCTCATTCAATCCCTAGCTCTTTTGGGGTAGGTGCGATTGTTTCCCTCACCGAAGAGGTGGGGAAAGTGAGGCTTAGAGAGGCTGCAGAATGTGGCCGGGAAGAGGAAGGTGTGGCATTCAAGTGTGTGCTCAGCCGCCAGGCCACACGTCCTCGGAGCGGATGGACGTCAGGACCAGCGCGGCCACTGTTTCTGGATCACGGTGAGGTGAAGTGCAGTGACAATCTTCCATGGGAACTTGCTACAAAACACGACGGCCCTGCTTTCTCAATCCAACTCATGACACTTCATTGGCTTGTTCATTCACTCAAACATTCCTTCACCAGCACGTGTCGTGTCCAGATCTGCTGCCGGACACTATGCTGAGGGTTGTGAATATAAAGATAGGAAACCATGGCCCCTGCCCTTAAGGGAAGCCACCCCGTGACCACTTCAACAAGCAGATATCAGAAAGAGGAGGAAGCCAACCTTAATGGAACACCTGGTATGTACTGTGCATTTCCAGGTATCAGCTTATGTGATCCTTAAGCCAATCTGGTGGAGTGGGTATTACTGCCTGCATCTTAATACATGATGAAACTGTGGTGTAGAAAGATTAACAACACTGTTCAAGACAGTCCTGGCATCAAAACGGGTCTTATTTTCAAACTCATGTTCTTGGCCGGCATCCCTCTTTCCCACCCCACCCCCATGCCTCTCCCTCCACTGAATGATGGAGGTCAGTTTCCAAAGGAATACATGGATAAAGAAAAATAAGCCCTGGATTTGAAGAATTAAGCTGAGGGTCTTCTACCAGGAGGATGGGTTATTATCATGGGATTCTTGGGTGGACCTTTGAAGGAGTATGTAAGGCAGAGGGACACCACTGAGTCTTATGTGTGGCCCCAACTCTACCAGAGCCAATCCCATTCTGCTGCCACTTATTTCAAGAGGTACTTGGGGCTGGAGAGGGTGTAGAATAAAGGGAACCCTCCTACACTGTTGGTGGGAATGTACGTTGGTGCAGCCACTGTGGAAAACAGTATGGAGGCTCCTCAGAAAACTAAAAATATGATCTAACAATCCCACTCCTGGGCATATATCCAGACAAAACTGTAATTCAAAAAGATACATGCACCCCTATGTTCATAACAGCACTATTTACAATAGCCAAGACATGGAGACAACTTAAATGTCCATCGACAGATGAATGGATAAAGAAGATGTGGTACATATACACAATGGAATACTACTCAGCCATAAAAAAGAATGAAATAATGCCATTTGCAGCAACATGGATGCAGCTAGAGATTATCATACTACCTGAAGTAAGTCAGAAAGAGAAAGACATATATCATATGATATCACTTACATGTGGAATCTAAAATATGACACAAATGAACCTATCTATGAAACAGAAACAGAATCACGGACATAGAGAACAGACTGGTGGTTGCCAAGGGGGAGGGGGCTGGGGGAGGGATGGAGTGGGAAGGTGGGATTAGCAGATGTAAGCTTTTATATCCAGAATGGATAAACAACAAGGTCCTACTGTATAGCACAGAGAACTCTATCCAATATCCTATGATAAACCATAATGGAAAAGAATGTAAAAAAAAAAACCAAAACAATGTATATATATGTGTAACTGAATCACTGCTGTACAGCAGTAATTAACACAACATTGTAAATCAACTGTACTTTAATAAGAAAAATAAGAATAGGAGATTTAAAAAAAGACATTGAAGTTATATTAGGGTGAAGGATTATGAGTAATCTTTTCTTTTCTAGTAGTTTTTCTTTATTGTTACATTGTTGGTTTAATTTATAAAGTTAAAGCATAGAATATGAGAAATGCATATAAAATCAATTTTATTTTCTCAAAAAAAAAAAAAGGAGTAATTTACACTAGGGAAAAAAAAAGAGGTATTTGTGGAGACCAAAATCCAAGCTGGCAAAAGAACTGGACAGTTTTGGAGTCCACTGTGTGAGTGACAACCAGTGTAGTTGTACCCGTGATAGGAAGGGGCAAAAAGAGGTGTCGGTAAGGGCCGCAGGGATTCAGAGCAAAGTGGGGTGGCTAGTTTAGACACCTGCTGCCACTCAGGGCTCAATATAAAGCTTGCCCATCCTCTTATTACAGACTGTCACCTCTAAGAACACGTACAAACTCCTTATCGTGTACCCTGCACCTTCCATGGCCTCAGTCCTGTCTGCTCTTCAGCTTCACCCACAAGCATGCTGTTCCCTGGATCTTGTCTCACACTCCAAACCTTCCTCCTGTGTGTTCCTGTTTCTGCAAGGTCAACCCTACCCTTGGTTACCTGGCTGCTTCCTACCTGTGCTTTAACACTCCACATGGAAGTGGAGTGTTTGTCTCTTCCGGAAGCTATCCCTGACTGGTCTGGGCACCCGGAACATCCTGTACGTGGCCGTACCCCAGCGCCTTTTGCATTATATTTAAATGATCTGTCTTGTGCAATCGACTGTGACCTATAGGAAGCTGAGACCATTTCTTACATTCTTTGCTGTCCTAATAGATGGTATAGTATTTGGCACAGAGTAGGTCTTAAATAATTTTTTTTAAAAAGTGAACTTCATGAAGATGTTAAAGGTCTAGATATGTGGCAGACAGAGTCTATGGTGACACCCTAGTAATCTCTGCCTTCTGGTATTCACTCCGCTGTATAATCCTCTCCCCTAGAGTGTAGGTGAGACCCAATAGGATATGGGTCTGGCCAACTCTATTGCTTCTGTCCAATAGAATATGGCGAAGGTGATGGATGTCACCTCTGTGATTCCACTGTGATACACATGTAAGACTCTAAGTGACTCACTGCCCTGCTGGCCCTGAAGAAGCAGCATGTTGTGAACTGGCTATGGGGAGAGTCACATGTCAGGGAAATGTCGGTGACCTCTAAGACCAGAGAGTGGCTCCGAGCCAACATCCAGCAGAAAACTGGGGCCCTCAGTCCTACACCAAAAGGAAATGAATTCTGCCAGCAACCTGAATGAGGTTGGAGGTGGATCCTAGTTGAGCCGCCAGATAACAACACAGCCCGGTCAACAGCTTAATTGCAACCAGACTCTGAGCAAAGAACCCAGCTAAGCCTGGACTCCTGGCCTACAGAAACTGGGAGATAATAAATGCGAGTGTTTTAAGTCACTAAGTTTCTAGTGTGGTGTAACAGAAAACGAGTGGATGTCCAGCTTTTCAGGAAAGGGAAAATAGGCAGGAAAGTAACATCAGTTGAGCATTGGCTGGTATAAGCTAGCGAGACCAACCTCAGCATTAAGGAGGCACCTCAGCATTTAATGCAGGAGATGGGAGGCCTCCAGCCCAGAACCAACTGAACCTGGCTGATCTGAGTCCTTCGTCATGAATACATCCCACCTCATTCCTGCCACCACTTAAATCTGATTTAGGCTGTTACTTGGCCAAGAGTCATAGGTTGGTACTTAAGGGAGGAGGTAGATGGAGTGGCCAGAACACAGAATCAAGAGTCGGACAGAGCGGGGCTGGGATCTGCAGCTACTCCTCTCAAGATGCGAGACCCCGGGTAAATGACCTAACCTCTCTGAGCTCAGTCCCCTGGGTAACCGAGGCTGATTTCAGGGCTCTGTTACAGTTATGTGAAATGGCAAGAAGTGGCAAGTTCAAGGTCTATGTTCCCTTCCCAACCCCACCGCCCACTGCCCTCCCCCACTTTCCCTGGCTCTAAGGTTAAGGCCGCTATGGGATTCTCCTGGACCGAACAGTTCTTGGCTGATGCCTGGGAGGTTTACGCTGCAGCTGAAATCCCAGGAAATTCTACCCTGCCTGTTCCAACGCCGTGAGGCTGCTGAGAGATCAGGCCAATTTCCTGAAATGACTTACTGCTTCCCCTTTCACGGGCACTTTCTATATCATAAATGGGACTTGACCAAACACGTCGGGAAGTGAGAGCTGTCCTAACTCCTATCCCCCAGACCATCACCCCTTTGCCACGTCGTCCTGTCCCCTGGGCCTTTGCCCCCAGAAGCTCAGGGAATCAGGCGACGTCCCCTCAGACGGGTAGAAAGCACACTGCCACCCTGGGTGGCCTGGGGGCCCTGAGGAAGCCTCACTCAAAGGAGAGGCTGTTTTTTTAAAAAATAAATAAGCTCTTGTTTTCCCATTAGGTTTCTGAGAGCTTTGAGCCCTCCTCCCTCAATGCCTTAGGAGGGAAGGAAACAGGGACCAGAAGGCAATTACTAACTTTATTTTATGGATTGAGAAATACAGCCCATTTGTTCAGTATCCCACAGCCTGGAATATCTAGATTTATCAGATGTCTACTAATACCCAGGACCGCATCGGGCACCCCTGAGCGCGACAGCATGTGTGTGTGTGTGTGTGTGTGTGTGTGTGTGCGTGTGTGTGTGTGTGTGTGTGTGCGTGTCTGTGATTTCAGATTCTGCTAACAGTGTACGTATTAAGGTATAATATTGAGGATGCTCATGGAATATCACGCCTTTGAGATCAGTCCTCTCATGTTACAGATGAAGAACTAAGACCCGCCGAGGCAAATGACAGGCACAGGAAGCCAGGTCTCCTAAGTCCCCAAACTGTGCTCTTGGCATATCGCTAGGCTGTGGCTCTGCCTGTTTTGCTTAGACCGTGCTGCTCGATTTCCTTTTGATCTAGCACCACTTCTTCAGCCCCTGGGCAGGTGCCACTTTACTGAGAGGCCTTGGGACCCCCTTCTTAGGGAGCAGCGCCAGAGGGGACCCCTTGGTTTGCCTCAGGCCTTTCAGTTGTGGTCTTGGCAGGGCAGCCCTCCTGCCCAGGGTCCTGCTTCCTTCTTTGACCTCCTCCCCCGGCTGCCCCCCGGCCCTACTCCAGCCCTCCACACCGGGGCACTACAGCCTTCGAGAATAGCTAGAACCGCCCTTGGTGTGAAGGGAGCAGAGTCTGCAGAGCCAGCCGTGCGCCCTTCCCTGAGACGTGGGAACTCGACACTGGAAATGAGCGGGGTGCCGCGGGGAGAGGGCAGGGGAAGGAGGAAGCGTCACGGAACAAGCTTATTTAATCCTCAGGGCAGGTCTCGGAGGTGTTTTACAAGATGAGGAAGCTGAGGCTTAGAGAGGGAGGCAGCGTTACTAGGCTTAGGCTTACAAACGTGGGAGCTTAAGAATCCAATCCAGTCACTGGCTCCAGCGAGAGAGACGTGGTCCTACATTTCCGAGGCGCCAAGGGGACCTGACTCAGCTCTAGGTAGCTCTGCGTGACTTTCAAGGCCAAAAGCGCTTAAGAATTTTTCAAGCGGTTTATTTTTACTGCCTCATTCAAATGTCACCCCCAACTGCAGTGGGCCTCGCTTGATTCCTCTCAAGCCACCACCGCAAGGTAATCGTAGGCGGAAATGCGGGGCTTGATTCCTTCCGTCCTAATTAACTGACCCTCTTCCTTAACCAGTCTGTGTTGTGTGTAACCAGGACAGGGGCGCTGCAGTGTTTGGATACAAACGATTTCTCAAATTAGCTCCAAACCCCAGGAAACAAGACAATCAAATTAATCAGTGAGTAAGAAAACCAAAGCAGATTATAATTAATTACCTACATTTGGACCAGGTTTCTCTTTAGCCACAAGGTTTACCTAAGTGCATTCTGCTCTGTTCTCTTTTTTCTAAATATAAATCCAGTCTTAGAATCGTAGGACCTTGAGCCTCAGTTGACAAAGGCTAAGCTGACTCTGTCCCCAGCTCAAAAGAGGATCCTAAGTGAGTCAGTTCCCCCTGCCTGCTTCCCCCTGGGTTGATAAGCCTCCCTCTCGGGGTGGGAGGGAAAGATAAGAGCTGAGGGCATTATTCTGGAGCAGAGAGCATGCCCTGCTCTGCAGAACCATTTTCACTGACATGGGAGGCTTTTCTGAAGCTGGCTGGGCAAAGCCCCTTCGATGGTGCCAGACCATCACTCTGAGTGGCCACATTCTCTATCTAGCCCGAGCTACCTCCCCGACCCACAGCCTGAGAAATGTTCAGGCCCTTTCCACAGAAGGTTACAAGTCAAAAAGTCAACTGCTACCTGAGTCTTTTTTATGGACGAGGTGGGAAATTGAAAAGCTGAGTGGGGCAAGGGGCTGCATGTTCCTTGGGCTTGTGTATTAAATTGCATTCGCAGTGCTCTGCAGCATGAGGTGACAGGGGGTATTAACTTCATTAAATGTGCCTCAGAGCTCCGGGGCTTCACTGAAACTCCTATTCACCACTGGACTGTGAAGGCGGAGGCTAACTTCTCCATTTCATAGAGCAGGGAACTGAGGCTTAGAGAAGAAAAACAACTTCCCTAAGGTCACAGTGAGTTGGTGCAGAGCCAACTTGGAACCCAGGACTCACAAATCCTCATCATGTACCCAATCCATGGCTCCAATCCATGCCTTCTTTCCGCCCCTTTGACTGTCCGTCGTGCATCCCTGGGAAAAGGACTGAGCTGGTGGGACAGCCAGTTCTGGTCCTGGCTCTGTCACTGTGTGACCCTGGGCATGTCCCTAACCTTCCTGGGATCGTGGAAAATGGAAAAGGCTTAGATGGATCTCAAAGTCCCCTTCCAGTTCTGATAGCCTGTGAGTTATGTGTCCTGTGGATTCTCTTCCCTTTCATACACCGGGGGGAGGAAGTTGGGCTGTTTCTTTCCCCTTAGATGACAATGATGGGTAAAACAGAAGTGCCAGGCGTGGGCTGATCATGAAGAGTGGCCTGCAGGGGAGGGAGGGAGGGAGGGAGGGAGGGAGGGAGGGAAGGGTCATGGAGAATCCTCAGTGGGAATTGACAACAGATACCAAAGCAGGAGTCATGCTTACAAAGACCCAAAGCAACGGAAAGTGGCCACTTCAAACTGCAGCCCTCTCTACAGGTGACAGCCTCAAGCCTCACTGTGGTTCATCCCAGCAGGAAAGGACCATATTCTCTCTCTCTAAGCCATTCATGCTCTGTCTACCCCCTTCGGCTGCTCTCCCAGATGCAATACAAGTTGGGTTCCTCCAACTATTGTTCTGTGTTCAGTAGATAAGACACAAAGAGAATGATGCTTCAGGAAAATGAGATGCCATTTTTAGCTTGTCAGGAAGACAATTTCCTTGAGGGGAAGAGAGGAGGCTAAAAGGCCCATCTCCATTTCTGGAGTGGCAGCCACATGCTAGAAAAGCAGGCTCCTTTATTCCGAGGAAAAGACTTATTTCGCCCTGTAGTTTGCCTTTCTTAGCAATTGAGTGGAAATCTGGAATTCCCCTCACTATTGTCCATAAAAATATTCCATGGGAACTGTGCTGGCCAATATGCTAGCCACTAGCCACGTGTAAAATAAAACTTAAAATTCAGTTCCTCATCACACTGGCCGCATTTAAGGCGCTGGTGGTTACCGTGTGGGCCGCGCAGATCTGAATATTCTCATCGCCACGGAATATTCGAGGGGACAGTGGTGCACTAGAATGTAAGCTCCCCACGAGCAGGGACTTGGCCTTCTTCATTCCTAGATCTCAAGTAGCCAGTGAAGTGCCTGACACATACTTGGCACTGCATTTATTGAATGAATTTATTGAATTCAGGGTTAGGCAAGTTAGATAGGGCAGAGAATATGGTAGTGCCAGTACAATGATGCTAGTAATTCAAAATTACACGGCATACTTATTCCAAGAAACTCTGATTTCCTCTAGTGTTCATTCTCTTAAGAGGCGTCTGAGCCCCCATTGGTGCTTCCCTAGCCTGGGTACTAAGAGGGATATGAAAAACAACAAGAAGGGAATTCCCTGGTGGTCCAGTGGTTAGGATTTTGGGTTTTCACTGCCAGGGGCCCAGGTTTGATCCCTGGTCAGGGAACTAAGATCCTGCAAGCCATGCGGTGTGGCCGGAAAAAAACAAAAACAAACAAACAAACAAAAAAACACCACCACCACCAAGAGTAGGTGGGTAAATGTATTGGAAGGAGCAGAGCAGAGGACTGGGAAAGCGAAGACCCAGGCTCTAGTCCATATTTCAATCACAGGGGCAAGTGGAGCCCCTTTGAATCTCTCTTGTAAGCTGTAAAATGAAAGTAATAATACTCTCCCCAAGGAGTTGTTTCTATGAACCAAGTGGGATAACATAACAGAAAGTACTTTGGAAACTATAAGGAGTTTGCATCGCTGACCTTGCCCTCAAGTTGCTTCTGAGTCCCGCTGCCATGATCCTTAAGAATATTTTGCCTTATCCAAAGGCTCTCCCTGCCTTGAGATCATTATACTTCAATCCGTCGTGTACACGTCCAAGGAAATATTTCTGCTGAAATACCACTGTTATCAAGTCCTGGTGCTCCAAAGACTAAAATGGCCCCTTACTGCCTGTAAGATCAAGACCAATCTCCATCTTCTAATACTTGGTAGTATCATGTGCCCCATTTGCTTAGGAAGCTCCTATTTCATGATTATCAGATAGGACGTTCCTGAGACGAGAACCATTATTCCTGTTACACATGTGCCCCTGCCCCACCTGTGCCTTTGCTTCTCCCACCTCTTCAAACTGCACCTGCTCCCTTAGTTCACCCTGTCTGTAACTCCAGCCCCCAAACCCAGGCGTTCTTAGCGCCTCTCCTGTCTTGTACGTGATAAGTTCTCCCGCATGGGCTTGTTCTGATGGTTTCCTGTGTCTTTGCTCCTCCACCACACTGGTCCACACTCAAAGAAGGGAGTTGTTCTTAGGCAGCACTTGGTTCCTTAGGGGAACCTAGGGATGGGGATGGCGTGGTTGGCCCTGTAGGCCTGTGTTCCAATAGGGTCAGACAGATAGGGAACAGGGTAAGCCAAGAAGATTAGCCTTGAAAAGACAGTCCGACCAGCTTTGTCCAGGTGCACTATGCTTTTCCTTCAATGGACTCCATGTTTTAGGGTACACATTTCAAATACCTTACGTTTATTATGTAATGATAATACAAATTTCATTTCCCCATTTTGTTATACTTTAGGTTGGTATCATTTCAGCCCAAAGGAACAGAATTTTAGTTAAATGAGGCTTTCCTCCAGAGAGCTGACTCCTTTTGGTTTCAGTAAATGGTCTCACCCTGCATCAAAACCTCTGTGACTCCCACTATTCATCTAGAGGCTTCTCACACTGATCTCGGAGGAGGTACAGCAATGACGGATGTGACGTGCAGCCCAGTGACTTTAAGTGGCATTCTAGGGGAAAGTGGAGCGCTATGATTAGCCAAGGTCACCCCGGAAGGTGAGCCCAGGCTCCCAACCCACTGCAGAAGGCCAGGGTGTGCGGCCCCAGACTTCACCCTCTTTATAGTAAACACCGTCTTCCCTGGGGAGAACAGGGTTACAGCCAGGCAGAGATTGCTTGTGTGAGGCCTAAGCCAGCGCCAACAGCTCCGGCTGAGTATAAACAGAGCGCCCAATTAAAACACCTAATTATAGGGCAGGCTGGAACCAGGAGGAGGGCTTGCTTGGTGGCCCTGAAGCCAGCTGCCAACTAGGCTGCCAGCTTCTCCCAAATCAGCCACAACTGGTCTCAGGCTGGAGTGAACCTCCAAGTGGACACATACACCGGAGGGTTGGGAGGGCAGAGGGGAGCCCTCCAAGAGGGAAGAAGGCACGCCTCGTTGCTTCTGAGCTCCTAGGGCTGTGGGGGCGCTCTCCCAACGAGCATCCAGGAAGCTTTCTGGAAGACTATAGGGGGAGATGCTCCTTCGCACAGGAGAATTGGGATTTCACTTTTTGGGGACCCGGTTACCTCATCTAAGGAAAGGGATACCTAATTCACGGGATAACGATGAAATAAATGTAACCGGGCGTAACTTAAAAGCCCTTTGCTCTTGGCGGAGCACTGCAATAGATCGTGCGCTTTCCCCAAAAGCCGGAGGCAGGGACGTGCTCTGAACAGCAGTGGCCCCAAAACCTGGGTGCAAAACATAGTTCTTCCTGCTGACCTGCAGGTGTCCATCCCTCTCGCCAGGCACCGAAATACTGATGGTCACCCAACTCTGCCTCAATCGTCACACTATCAGTGGTTAATATACCGTTTTCAGTGATACTGATGATAAAATAAGTTTCTACGATGTCTTTCCTCCTAGGATTTCAAAGCATGGTTCACAGGTGTCTATGACTCCAACCTTCCTAAGAGGTTGAATCTTATTGGTGGAGAATGAGGGCTGTGTTCCAGTAATTTGCCCCCTGCTACCCTAGGATAACAGAGGAAGAGCTTGGACTAGGACCTCGAAATGCAAGCATCAAGGTCATCATCTTGAAGCCCGCTAGGGTAGCCTTCAAAGCACTGCTAGAAGTGGACCCTACCAAGTGGAACTGAGGCAGAGTCTAGGTTTCAGCTTTTCTGGGGTCATTTCCCCAGCCTCTTTCGGGGAGAAGCCTTCTTCTGTTTCTTTTACACAATAAAAGGATGGGATGTGGCCCCTCCGCTCAGGGAGGGTGGTACTGTTAGTCAAGTGTTCTTAGCTCACATAGCGCTGGCTGAGAAGAGGTCCCTGTAGCTTTGGGGGTTTAGGTCAAAAGCACAACACCACACTATGTGGGTGTAACTAAGGGTATATTGTGTCCTCAAGGGGAGAAAACACCTTGCTCCTCCCAACCAGCCTGAGCAATATGCCAGAACAGGGGTCCTGCTACTGAACCCCATCAGCAATGGGCATCGGTGTTGGCAAGCCTGTTCCCTTAGCAGCCCAGACGTTCTTTGACAGAGGGATGGGAGTTGTGCTAATAAACACACTGAATACGGGGTCAGAGGATCCGGCTTCGAGCTGGGCTCTGCTATTTATTAACTGCGATTTAGGGAAGACCTCTCTGGGCATTGGTATCTCATCTGTAAAAGTGGAATGATAACCATTAACTTCACAAAGCTATCGTTAGAGGTAAAGGACAGTGTAGCATAGTGGTCAAACCCATGGCCTCCAGAGACAGAGCTGGATTTGAATCCTGTTCCACCACCCACTAGTTATAGGACTCGTGGGTAATATACTGAATAGAGCGAACCCCTAGTTTTCTCATCTGACACTAGAGAATGGCAATCATACTTAGAGTGTTGTTTGGAGGTTTTCATTGACACGGTGCCTGGTGTACAGTAAGCACTCAATAAACTTTCCGAGTTAGTATTACAGACAAAAGGTGTAACGCACAATGCAACTGCAATCGATTGTGGTTATTTTCTAGGCTTTGGGCAAGTGTTGTCAGTATATGCAGTGCTTTGCATATAGTAAACGCATCATAAGCATCTGCTCCATGTAATTCTGGCACCTGTATAGCAGCAGCCTCACTCTGGAGTTCAGCTCAGAGATTAGTATCGTTTGCAGTAACGACATTCCAGGCTGCCAACCCTACAAAGTAGACCAACTAAAGATAGGCAGTGTGATTCAGCTGCCTCTCAGGGGAGGGTTTCTGGTGACAGCGAAAGCCACAAGAGATTCGACCTGAGTAATTTCTATGTGTCAGCAGAAGGCTCTTCCTCTCCCAGGGAAGATAAACCTAGTGCCATGTGTAGTTTGGGGCACGCACCGTGCAGGCATCACTCTGGGACCTGGAGACCGCACAGCTGTCCCGGGCTGTCTCGGCAGCAAAGACTTTCTCTGTGTAAGAGCAGCCAAAGCTGAGGGCTCTCCCCACCCCCTTCCTCCCACGGTGCTCCGTCCCTCACTGACAGCCAGGAGACTTGTGAGGTGGCAAATCAGTATTAAGCACTGGTGTGTGCAAGTGACCCAGGGAATACGACAGGGGGCGGGGCTACTCTTCCCCGCCTCCTAACTGTCCTCAACTGCCAACTTGCAGGGGGGGAGCCCAGAGGTGCCCACGCTGTTTTTTTCAGTCTGATGAATTTCATCACTTTCCATCCACTGTGGGAGAGCCCTCTACCTTTCCTTATTTGCGACAACCTGTTTCTTCAAGCACATGGGAGGTATTCTTCTGCCTTGCAGGATCCGGGGACTAACTGCACAGACACCCTCTTCCCAGTTTCTGTTACTGGCTAACAGTCAGTGCTTATCACGTGCCACTCCCTGTACTAAGCTCTTTACCTGCATCTGGTCATTCAATCCTCCCAACAGTTAGGTCATCATTATGCCATCTCATCACAACAATCAGCTCAAGATCATCATCCCCTGTTAGATAATGGAAGAAACTAAGGCTTAAAGATGCTAAGGAGATTGCCCAAGGCCCCAGGAGGATCTCGAATTGTAGAGTCAGGATTTTTTTTCCCTGGCCACGCCGCAAGGCACGCAGGATCCTGGTGCCCCAACCAGGGATCGAACGCGTGCCCCCTGCAGTGAAAGCTCGGGGTCTCAACCACTGGACCGCCAGGGACGTCCCTAGAGTCAGGATTTGCACACAGGCAGTCTGCCTGCCTCCCTCTCCTCTCCTGGGCTATAAAGCCCAAGCTTTGGCAGACTCCCTTCATTCTTTCCAGACTGAGTAGCTCTAATGTTTTCATTGTGTCTCTATAAAGAAAACTTTCCAACCCCTTAATCACCCCAGTGCCCATCTCTGGAGCTTCTCCAGCCACTAAGAGGTTTTTACCTCTTAATGTGCAAGAGCCCAAAACTACCCAACATCACTCCAGGTGCTGACCCTGTAGTTTACAAAGAACTTAACAATGTTCTCTCATTTTATTCTCGCAGCAGTTCCAGTGGGGACATGGGCAGGTCAGACAATTGTCCAAGGTCACGGAGCCATGGCTCAGCCCAGGACCCACGCCTCCGGTGCTCTTTCCCTCCTCCTGTCAAGCGTTGCTTCTGGGTGTTGGTCTCAGCCTTTTTCCCACAGGGCACCCCGTATGTTTCGCGAGAGAATGACATTTCCCAAGTCTTACTGGCTGATGTCACCAGGCCAACCCCACTCCCTAGGTCATTGTGGGTCCATTCATTCATTCTATTCTCCACGCATAAGCTCCTGTTGGGTGATTTCAGAGGTTCTCTTGGCTCCTGGTTTCGCCTTCCCTTCTCCTCCCCAGTTCCCAGTCCATCCTCCACTGAGGCCAGAATAATCTTCCTAAAATACTAACCTGCATCATGCCACTGTCTCACTTAAGACCCTTCAGAGCCCTCCCCACATCCCTGGCCACAGCCCGTGGCAGCTCCCAGCATCCCGGCTGCCTCTCCTGCAGTTACCCTCCCCCCACCATGTTGCCCCTCCCTGTACCTGGCCCCCGCCCTGCCCCACGAAGCCTTGGCTTCAGCCACAGGATCCCTGCAGTTGCCCCCAACACCCTGAAGCTCTCTCTGCTGAAGCCTTGCCCACTCTGCTTTTTTCAGTGGGATTACCTACACCTCCTCTCTTTTCTGTCTAACGAACTCAGAGGATGACTTTAAGTCTAAGCCAAGATTTCATATCTCTTGAGTGGAATCCTACTAAAACTTCCTTTCTGAATCACACATCTCCCCTCAGGGCCCCTCCCACACTTCACTTCTCCATATCCGCCACTGGACTGGAAACTCCTTGAAACAAGGCTCCCTATCTGTTTAACTTTGTGCCTTCAGGATATGGCGCACAGTGAATCCTTAGAATGTGCATTAAATAAGGGAGGAATGGATGAATCCTCCCTTGCCCGCCCCGCCCCGCCCCGACCCCAGCAGAGCGGCTGTCTTCTGAGGTCTCTCAGCACTTTAGAATATCTTTCTAAGAGCACTGCTAGCCTCTATTTCTGTTTCCTTGTATGTCTATCTCTATGTCCTTCCATGTCTATTTTCACCACTACATTGGAAATATATTCTTCTTCCTCAGACTCTGAGATATTTCAAGGGTAGGAGGTGCAGTTCTGAGCACAAAGCCCAGCACATAGTAGGAGCTTAATTAATTGAGTGAATGGAGTGACTCCCAGGTCCTCGCTCTTTCCTGCCAGCGCTAATCGCGGAGAAGCACCATCTCATACCTCAGACAACTTCTACCTAAACGCAGTGGCTTGATTTGCTCACACCCAAGGCAGTTCTACTTGCCCGCCAACTCACATCTTGGCCCATCCCCCTGTGGCTTGGCTCCTCACTAGCCAAACGGCTCTGTGTCATCCACAGATGTGTCAGTCTTACTCTGAACTTCCTTTTCCGGATCGTTTATAAAAATGTGAAAGAAGCCCAGACTCAGCAACAGCCATGGTTAAAACTCCATCTCTTGCATGCGCCTTGGGTATTGGTTTGCACTCCTCATCCTGGGCTGACATCTCTTTAGTGTCTATTTTTCATTACGTAAAGATCGGTGAGAAAATATTCATCTAACCACCTGTCTGCCCACCCACCCATCCATGCACCCATCCCACTTGTGTTGAACATCTGAGAAGGACCAGGCCTTGTGCCAGACTCTGGGAAATTCACTGATAGACAAAACAGAGTTCCTGGCCTCAAGGAGCTCAGTTGGGGCAGAAGACAAACAGGGAACAAATAATCATAATGCCCTGTGATACACATGCTCCTGAGGTCATTTAAAGCATGCAGGTGGGGGGACTTCCCTTGTGGCGCAGTGGTTAAGAATCTGCCTGCCAATGCAGGGCACATGGGTTCGAGCCCTGGTCCGGGAAGATCCCACATGCCACGGAGCATCTAAGCCCGTGAGCCACAACTACTGAGCCCGCATGCCACAACTACTGAAGCCTGTGCGCCTAGAGCCCGTGCTCTGCAACAAGAGAAGCCACCGCAATGAGAAACCCACGCACCGCAACGAAGAGTAACCCCTGCTTTCCGCAACTAGAGAAAGCCCGCGTGCAGCAACAAAGACCCAATGTAGCCAAAAATAAATAAAATAAATAAAATTAAAGAATCTCACCAAGAGGGTGAGATTAACTCTGCTGCCAGAGTGGGCAGGATTTGAGAGGAGTCTTGATGGATGAGAGGACTTTTGCCATTCAGACAAGAGAGAAGGAACAGCAGGTGTGATGTGGGAAGGAGGGAAGGTACTACAAGGTCTAAGGAGGCCAACAATGGGGTGGAGGAGGGGCATGGCAGGAAAGAGAAACCTTGTCCATTTATCTTTTCTCACTAGGGGAAAATTTTTGTTTCCAAAAGACCGTGGGTCAATTATATTATCTCAGTAAATGAAGAAAAGCATACTGATTATGGCCTTTGCTCTGCAGAACTCAGCAAAAGCCAGAGTCTCCTCTAAAAAGCCAAGGAAAGAGCTTTAAAATGAATCCATTCTTTCATCCAACACTACCAGCACCTACCATATTTAATATTTGTATTCGTGGGATGGCAATCATCTCCCCCTAATGTCTGTAAGCTACCTGAGAGCAGAGATTTTGTTATGATCTGCGTTGGATCGAAAGAGCCTCGAGCAATCCCTGGTACATAGTAAACACCCCATAAACACTTGCTTAATGAATTCACTGGACTCCTGCTACCTGCCAGGAACTGAATTAGGTCCTGGAGATAAAGGCGTGGACCAGACACATTGCCTGCCCTTTAAGCAAGGTCAATTACATGAGCTAGTTCCTTAGAAAGCCATTTTTGGGTTGGTAAGAAATCATTTCTGTTTTAAAGCTTGAAAAATAAAAAAGACCTTTCTACAAGCTGTGAGATGAACTTTTGAGCGTTACCAGGAAAGGTCTCGGCCACCATCCCCTGCATGCCTGCAGACACTAATTTTACAGCGCTCCTCGCTCCTCCCTCGTGTCGCTGGGGCAGACAGGTGTGCTGGGAGCGCGAGAGCGCCTAGTAGACCCCCCACACACGGGTGTCCGGGCACTGGCAAGCCCCGGGCCTCAGCTGCCTTTTCTAGGCCGTGTGGTACACTCGTGCTCACAGACACACATGCTCACACTCACAACTCATGCTCATACAGCCACACAATCACACAGTCACACACGATCACACTCTCACACAACACGTGCTCGGACAGACACAGGAGCACATACAACACGTGCTCACACTCACACACTTGCCTACACACACAACACAGCTCACATATTCACACAGCACACACAGTCACACACCCAGTTCTCTCTCTTACACGTACACACACACACACACACACACACACACACACACACACACAGGCGCACGCGCGCAAATGCAGCCTGAGCCGTTAAAGTGACAGCACTCACATTTTCCATCTCTTGGTGGTTTCAAAACAGGAAGCCTGAGCGCGGAGGGGAGGTGTGGGTGAGGCGAGCGCAGTGTGAAGGACCCAGGTGCACGGGCTGGATTCAAAAGGGACGCCCTGCGGGTGCCCGTCCTCTTCACAGGCGCGAGGCCCGGGCTTAGCCAAGACCCTGAGCAGCACCGGTCCTGGCGCCGGGCTGCGGACCGTTCGGCTGGCCAGGGCAGCGACGATGCGGTCACCCAGATCATGTCGCATCTCTCCCTCGGCCAGGGGTTTTCTGTGAGGAAGAAGGGAACACCCTCTGCCTTCCTGTCTTCAGACATGCAGCCCCCTCTTTTGGAAACCACCTCTTCCAGGAGTCCTCTGGGACTAATTCCTGTGAGCCGTTCTACCTCACCCCTTAGGTCCTCTGCTACCTACTCAGCCGGGCTCCTTTACAAGGGAAATATGCAGTGTTGTGACCTGTCCCCGCCCCTCCCCTCTCCCCCACTCCAAGATGAAATAGACCAGGGACCTGTTTTCTAAGATGAACTCCTTGCAGCACCTTGTATTTTACAGTTTTTCTTTCTCTGTCTTTTTTTTTTTTTTTGGCTTCCAGCACACGCAGGATCTTAGTTCCCTGACCAGGGATCGAACCTGTGCCCCCTGCAGTGGAAGCAGGGAGTCTTAACCACTGGACCACCAGGGAAGTCCCTACAGTTTTTCATAACCAGCATCTCCTTCAGTCTTCAAGATGGCTTCATGAAGTGGTGAATACTATACCCATTTTACAGATGAGGAAGCTGAGAGCAAAGAGATTAAGTCACTTGTCCCAGGGGGCCTAGAAGCAGCCTTTCTGATCTCAGCGCTCCATTTTCAGGAATGTCACTACTCCACCTGTCACCCTGGCTCTGAACACAGGTGTGTCTGAGATGGACAGTGTGTCAGAACAGCCAGAGCAACGCCTGATGGTGAGCAGGGAGAGAAGACGAAGGAGAGGAGGAGTGAAGCTCTGTCACAGGCTGGCGAACTTCATGCCCCACCTTTGGCCCTGAAGGCACTCCTTCCCCCCCCCCCCACCTTTTTCATACACATACCAAACCACATGCACAGAAATAGATTCTAGCTGGCCTGGTGCCAGGAGCTTGGATAGGTCCATGTATAGACTTCAATTGCCTGAGGCAGTTGGGACTGATTTCCACAATTTACAGAGCAAGATGGAGGGGAAGCCGTAGCGAGATGAGATTTCTGGGGATGAATGACATTTCTGGAACTTCGCTTTCTCTCTTTCTCTCTCTGAGAGAAATGATTAAAAACCTTTTTTCCTTCAGCAATGACCTTGCAAAGGAAATTGGCTTCAGCGCTTTGAAGCTTAGAGGGAGGCCTCACGCACAGCCCTTTATGCTGTATTCCTACCAAAGGATGCTCCGGAAGGTAGAGCAGGGTGCCGGCAGCAGGCCGTCCTCCCAAACCAGCCTAAGAGACTCAGATCGAGTGATGATAGCATGTGCGTGGCTGGAAGGAGACAAGAGGGGACGAAGAACGAGACCGGGCTGGATTTTTCCACCAGGCTAGCACTTCCGTCAGACTGTGCCCTCTGTTTCACAGTCTCCTGCATTGTAGGCTTCATACATTTAACAGCCGCGACCTATAAAATGGGACATCAGATGTCACAGGAAAAGGATGGGTCAGGCTCAGGGGAAGCCCTGGAATTTCCTTTCCTGGAGATCTCCAGGACTGAAATGAGAGACGCCCATGCTGGGAGAATGTCTTGCTCTTCCCTCCGGTCTGGACCACTGTCCAAACCTCTCTCTCTTTCTCCAAGTCCCACCCTTTTCTTAAAAGCCTCTCCTGACCCTTCCAGGCATTCATGCTCCCTTGAGGTCAGAGACTCTGACCAACGGAGTCTCACCGACTGACAAGTGAGAAAGCGCATGATGCCTGAGATGACCTTGGACGGTACCCAACTCCGGCGTCTGCTGTCCCTGCGCTGTTTTGTGGGGAGTGGGGAGGAGTTTCTCAGGGTTGTACTCCGCTGTCAGACCCCAGAGGCTAAACTCCAGCTTGTGTGGGTGGTGGATGCAGCCCGGGTTCCAGGAGAGACCTGGCAGGAGGAGGAGAGGAGAGTCATCTGGGGAGCTGGACTTTGCTCAAGGCTGGTTTCGTTGGTCAGCAGAAGGATCCAGGACGCAGAACCCACGGGAGGGAAACGGGGCTGCTCGCTCCCGGAGAGGCCCCGAAGCAGCCTGGCCACCCAAGTCCGGCAAGTTCATGTTCGTGGGGCCCGGAAGTCACGAGGGCCTCGCGGGAGGGAAGGGGAGCGGCTGGGCTCCTTGCTAGGGGTTTGTGTTCTCCAAGCAGAGACCCTCGGGCCTCAGAATCCAAAGAGGTCAGCACTCCTCCCTGGAGACCGGCAAAGACTGTAAATCTGGAATACTGGATTCCTCATGCAGCTCCTGCCAAGCGGGAAGCTGAGTAACCACCACATGGACTGACTTAGGCCTTAACCTGAGGGACTTGAAATGAAGCAAATAGGATCTGGAGTTGTGCTTCTTCAGCTGAATTCTGTCACGAGCCCAGATGTTCATTTATTTACTCATTTATTTACAACCAACACAAGTGCGCTATTTCTGTGGTCGATTCATATTTTTCCTTGTTTGGGTTTAGTTTTGCTTTTTGAAACACTTCGTGAATATACTGGTACTAGGTTCAAATCGAAAATTCTTAATATTCACTGTTGGGGGTGGGAGGAAACCCAGAACATGAAAGTGTTCTATGAACTGAAAGTAAATTGAACAGATATTTTTTTCTGGGCAAGTTCCTATAGAAATCTGAATCACATTACAATGTCAGTGCGTAAGAGAGCTGGAGGTTAAAGCCAATCTACAGTCCTTAATTTTTCATGGAAAATAAATTTCATAATTTTTCAAGTGAAAAGAGTGAATAACTTAGAAGTACTTTTACATTACTGGGGTTTACTTTGATGACTGAAAGTGAATCTATGTATCAGTAAGCATTTTTCAAGTAAGTAATAATCAAAATCCCTAAGAACAGTTGGTTTTTAAGTTAGATTTCCTACACTAATCCTCTTGTCTCATTTATACAATTATTATCTTCCACTAAAGCAGAACTTCTGCTAAAAAAAAAAGTGTCAGGCTTCTCTGGTGGCGGAGTGGTTAAGAATCCGCCTGCCAATGCAGGGGACACAGGTTCGAGCCCTGGTCCGGGAAGACCCCCACATGCCGCGGAGCAACTAAGCCCGCGCACCACAACTACTGAGCCTGCGCTCTAGAGCCTGAGAGCCACAACTACTGAGCCCACGTGCTGCAACTACTGAAGCCCGTGCGCCTAGAGCCCGTGCTCTGCAACAAGAGAAGCCCCCGCAATGAGAAGCCTGCGCACCGCAACAAAGAGTAGCCCCTGCTCACCGCAACTAGAGAAAGCCCGCGTGCAGCAACGAAGACCCAACACAGCCAAAAATAAATAAATAAAATAAAATAAATTTTAAAAAAGAGAAATGCCTTAAAAAATAAATTAAAAAGTGTCTAAATAATGGGTCCTATTTCACTTTAAAAGTAATATAGTTACACTTTTATAAGAAATAAACATGCAAAGATATATCTACCAGCCCCACCTTGGTGTTCAGTCCCTCGAAGCTGGTCTCCATCCACCCTTCTTCCTTCCACCCATCCCCTCGCCCCTCGTCCTCTGTACCACGGCCCACACCCAGCTCGTGCAGTGGTGGTTCACAGCATCCACAGACTCTGGAGTGGAACAGCTTATGTTCAATCATAGCTGTGTCACTGTGTGACCATGGGCAATTTACTCAACCTCTCTGAGCATCAGTTGCCTCCTGTGTAAAATGGGAATACTCATAGGACCTGCCTCATATGGTTCTGTGAATCAGGTGAAATAAAACACGAGGCACTTAGCACCTTACGTGGCATATACTGAGCTCTCAGTGAACATCGGCTGGCACCCTCTTCCTGGGACAATGAATGAGTCACCCTTTTCAGGGTCAGCCATCCTCTTTCAAATCACATGCCATTTCATCAGGAAACATGTCAGGAAAGCCCATCCCTTTTTCTTCACCTGGGAAAATCGAGCTCACACTTCGAGACTCAGTTCAAATGCCAGCTTTCTAAAGCTTTTTATTGCAACCCCTTAGTCCCCCCTTCCCCGACTTGAAAGCTGGATGGCACCTCTTACTTAACCTAGCCACGGTCTACTGAAATTATGTCTTTAGGTCTTGCTTTTCCACAAAATATGGGAGTATTCAGAGTGCAGAACTGAATATTCTTCCTCTTTGCCCTGTAGATGCCAAGACACCAAGCAGACACTCAATAAATATTTATTGAGGGACTTCCCTGGTGGCACAATGGTTAAGAATCCTCCTGTCAATGCAGGGGATACGGATTTGAGCCCTGGTCCGGGAAGATCCCACATGCCGCGGAGCAACTAAGCCCACGAGCCACAACTACTGAGCCCACATGCCACAACTACTGAAGCCCACGTGCCTAGAGCCCATGCTCCACAACAAGAGAAGCCACCACAATGAGAAGCCCGCGCACTGCAATGAAGAGTAGCCCCCGCTCGCCGCAACTAGAAAGCCTGCGCACAGCAACGAGGACCCAATACAGCCACAAATAAATAAATAAATAAATATTTTAAATTTAAAAATATATATTTATTGAATGAATAAAACCAAATGGAATCAAATGGCATCTGTGCGGATGCCAGGATTTATGGGGCATATGGCTTTAGAGAAATATAATCTATATTATATCTTTTCAAGAAACCAGTTATTTCTGTGTGGAAATGAATTTTACCAAATCGGATGTCACAGAAGGTGGGATAAAAGGAGAAATTAGAGGAGAAATTAAGGGAACAACTTCAGGGTTTTGCCATCTGCCAAGGAAGGATGTGTTATCTATCTTGTAGGTAAGTGCCTTAAAAGTTTAATGAAAAAGCAATACTCTTGAGCCACTGCCCAGCCCTAAACACAGAAACTCCTACGTCAAGACAATCTGGTGCAATGCAAATAACTTACGGTTGATTTGCCAAATCAGGGAGTGAGCAGTGGTAGTAGTGAAAAAGTAGTCCCACTCTTGAAAGGAACCTTTTTGGAAGATAAGATTGTTGTTTTATTTTAGTACGGCCCAGAAAGGTGGGAAGCAAAGATACTTCTCCTGAGAATCAGGTGCCAGTAAGACATTCAGGTAGCTACCAAAAGTGGTGGGGGAGGCAGAGGATGGGGAGTGGAAGGATATTCATTGTTCACTGGATGCCAGGCGCCATCCTAGGTCCTTGACATGAAACATAATGCTCAAAAGAACCTCAGAGATAAACACTGTCAACCCCATTTTATTGATGGGGAAGTGGAGTCTAGATGAGGTTAAGTGAGCAAGTCAAGATCAAATGCTCACAGGCGGCCTTTTGCTCTTTATTAAAATTCCACCATCAGCAACCGCAGCGTGGAACGGTCTTATCTAAATCTTTCTCCACTATAATCTATCCTTCTCACTATTGTTAGAGTAATTTTCCTAAAGCTAGTTGAGTTAAACTTTCCACTCCTTTAAAACTGTCAATGGTTCTCTTACATTCACAAAATAAAAATTCAGATACTCAAACTCATGAATGTCACATTCTTGACAGGTTCAGTTCCCACTCATGGGTCTTCCATTTCCCATCCTCCATCCTCACGACATCATACCGGACCGTGCTCCTTCATCATACTACGTATTGATAACAGCCCACCTCAGGTCCTTGGCTCACGCCTCTCCTTCTCGGTTGTTTTGCTGTATACTCACTGAAAGCCAATTCATCCTTTTCCTGGATCTTCTGCTTCTCCTTCCCTGTGGGCTCCTCCTCTACATTTCAACAATCCCTTCCAAACCTTCAACCTCACTTTTCCCTCTGGTTCAAAGCTACTCTGATAAGGCACCTCGCCACTAAAATTGCTCCCCCACAAGCCCCCAAGAGTTCTCCACGCCAAAAACCATGTGAGAGGGGCTTCCCTGGCGGTGCAGTGGTTAAGAATCCGCCTGCCAATGCAGGGGACACGGGTTCGAGCCCTGGTCCGGGAAGATCCCACATGCCGCGGAGCAACTAGGCCCGTGAGCCACAACTACTGAGCCTACGCGTCTGGAGCCTGTGCTCCGCAACAAGAGAGGCCGCGATCGTGAGAGGCCCGCACACCGCAATGAAGAGTGGCCCCCGCTTGCCGCAACTAGAGAAAGCCCTCGCACAGAAAACGAAGACCCAACACAGCCAAAAATAAATAAATAAAAATTAAAAAAAAAATCATGTGAGAAATAATGGTTAATATTGACTGAACCTTCAGATGCTGAATATTGTACCGTCACTCCAGTTTATAGATGGGGGCTCAGTGTGAAATTAACTAGCTTGCCTCAGGTCACTCGGGAAGCAGCAGTAAGAATTTGAACCATGACATCCATTCAGTGGGCTTTTTGAATTTCAGTCTCTCGTGGCCTCTCAACAGCATTTCACGTTATCGATGCTCCCTTTGCTCTCTAGTTTTTACCTTGCTGACACTATACCCTTTGGGTTTTCTGCTGTTTTCTCTAGCTGTTCCTTCTCATCTTTCTTTGTTATCTCTGACGCTTCTGCAGGCCTTTTAACTGCTGGTGTTCCTCAGGCATCTGTCCAGTCTTTCTTTCCCTGTTCTGCTCACTCTCTCTAGGAGACCCCAGCCACTCCCACGGCTGCGACTCCCACTCGTACACACTAATGCTCTGTGTACCATCCACTTCTCCCTCTTAACCTTTGTGCTTCCATAACACGTTCCTTACTGTTAATCTCTGCTTGAATATCCTGCTTGTACTAAACCTCACGTGTTCAAACACCAAACTCACCTTTTCCCCCTGCAAACCTGTTTCTCTCCAGATTCTCTCAGTTAATAACACACCATCCATCCCACTTCCCAAATGAGAAGCTTAAGATCAACTCCTAACTTCTTCCTCTCTTTCCTTTCATGCCCAAGTCTGCTCCTGAATTTATTCCACCCCTGGTCTCTTCAATCTGTCATCTCCTCTCTCTAAGCCACCGTTGCCGCTCACTCTGACTACCGCAGCAGCTTCCAGCTTTGCCGTTTCCAATTTATTCTCCAGATATGCAGCCATCCCACCACTCTTCTGCTTAAAACATCCACAGCTCCCTATTTCCTTTAGGATAAAGTTCCAGGACCTCACCATGGCTAACAAGCCTGTCTGACAGATTTTCTGGCCCCTCCTACCCTTTCTTAAGGCCACTTCCCCTTCTCTATATGCTCTTGTCACATTAGATTTCTTTCCATTCTTTGAACACATCTTCTCACAACGGAGCAAGGGGACACATACTTCTCTCTCCCTCTCCTACACCAATATCTCGGCTCATTTTTCACATCCCAGGTTACATCTTCTGGGTTGCTTTCCCTGATTCCTTAGACTAAGCTCTCACTTACTTACCCTCATGACATCCTGCATTTCTCTTGCCCAGTATTCATTGTGCTTGTAACGACTTATGTAGTGTTTTTCTTCCTCCTTATTGTGTATATATATATTTGACTGTTATTCTCAGTGCTGAGGGAAGTACAGGGCATGTGGTAGATACTCAGCAAAAATGAACAGCCTGGCCCCAACACCACCTGGTATAGGAAACCCTCCTGCATCCTCCTAGGCTTCTCTCTGTGCTCCCACAGCCCTTGGGTTTTCATTCTGCCTTGGTTAATATTTAATGTTGTACCTGTCTTTCTCCTCCATAAGCTTACGAGCTTATGGAGGAAAAGGACCAGGTCTTCACTCGACATGCCTTACATTCTAGCATGATGCCAGAGGTGTTTATTAAATTAAAGAGGAAAAAACGAAAAGCCTGAGCCTTGTACGTTACCAGTCCTCTGCATTCCTCAGAGTCAGGCATACAGAATGAGGCTGTGTCCCCCTCAAAGTTCTAGGGATGAGTTACCCATTTCTGAAAGGAGCTGGAGAAACACCGAGAAGCAGCAGGAGCTGCACTTTAGCAGTAGACGTTTTTAATCTGTGCATTTCAAAAATGGGCCATAGCATTGAAACAAGGAGAAATTACGAACCGTTCTCAACTTGCCCATCTTCCTCATGCCCCTTTCTCTATCGGCTACCAAAGCATCCTAACTGCGGCAGCTGTACCACCTGTGCTCTATCTACAGCTCCTCTGTCTTGGGCCGGAACAGCTTCATCTCTCACCTGGCAAGTCTGCTCTGGTGTGCCCTAGTCCCTTCTCCTCTTTTATACACTGTCTGCATTGCTGTCAGAGTTATTATTCTAGAATTGAGACTGGACCATATTACCTCTGCTTAAGTCTTTAGAGAGTCGCTGTTACCTAAAGGATAAAATCTTTTCCATTTGGCATGCAAGGTGCTTCATGATGGTGCCCAAATCCACTTTTCTAGGCTCAACCCTGCCATTTCCCTCCCACACATCTCAACAACCCTGAACTCTCTCTCCTTTAATACACTGTTTCCTTCCTTGTCTTTGTACATGCTTGGGCCCTCTGCCCAGAACACTGTTCCCCGTTTCCACACATACCTGCCTTCCACGTACTTTGCTATATTTGTAACAGGGAAAAGCCAGATCGGACTACATGTTGGATCTGTTTCTTTTACTTTAACCTTTGCTCTCCGCTGCTTTTGTTCACTAAAAGGATACTGTCTATACAGAATGGCCTGCCTCTGGGAACCCTGCCCCTCTGCCTGAATGTTAAACCAAAGTGCCTTTGTTCAGGGAAACATCCGGACCCTGTCCACCTGTGGATGGCTGCAAGAAAAAAGAAATTAACACATCCCCTCCCCGAGGCTGGTCATTCCAGGGGATATTTGCAAAACTTATGGTCTTTTTACCTTTCTTCCTCATCTTCTCCCCTTCTCTGTGCTATAAAAGAGACTGGCATCCAAACCCCGATAAGATGATTATTCTGAGACTTTAGTCTGCCATCTTCTCTGTCTACCAGCTTTCTGAATAAACTCATCTTCCTTGCCTCAACACCTTGTCTCCGATTCATTGGCCTGTTGTGTGGCAAGCAGAGTGAGCTTGGAGTCGGTAACAAATCCACTCTGGGCAGTACAGTGGAGTTAACTGTTCCTACCAGGGACTCATCTGTTTGGCTTCCGTCACGCTGTGTTTGCCCTTACTGACCCAAAGAAGATAGGGAAACGTCTTGTGCTTCTTTAAATCTCCGGCATCTGGGACTTCCCTGGTGGTCCAGTGGGTAAGACTGCACGCTCCCAATGCAGGGGGCCTGCGTTCGATCCCTGGTCAAGGACCTAGATCCCACATGCATGCCGCAACTAAGAGTTCGCATGCTACAACTAAGAAGTCCGCATGCCACAACTAAGAAGTCTGTGTGACGCAACGAAGACCCAGTGCATCCAAAATAAATAAAAATTTTTTAAAAATGCTTTAAAAATCAATCAATCAATCAATCTCTGGCATCTATCATATACTAGGTGCTCAGTAAATGCTGAATAAATAAAGGAATGAAGCCTAGGTCTTTGTGAGTCAGGCTGGTGTCTGTCTAGGCTTGCGTTTCTTTTCTTAACTAGAAGATTATCTGGCCTCTCTTTATGATGAGTTATTCCTGGTAGAGAAGAGTTACATTACTCCAGCTTTCTGTTACCCACATGCCGATGGGTTGGTTCTCCACTGTAAATTTTGTTGCCCATCTACTCTATGCATAAGAATTGCAGATGAAGCAGTTTAGTGTGTTAAACACAAGATCTTAAGTACATTCCAAGGGCAAATAAACACATGGGGAGAACTTGTCACTGGGTATCATCTATGTCATGCTCTAATGTCATTCTGCTGGTAATTTATGCAGCTCCTCTTTTCTACTCAAATCCTTAAGTGCAAATAATTGAAGATTGTCAAAACATTTGAAACAAGCATGACCTTCGAGTGTACAGTGAATAAGAAGTTGCTGAAAAAGTACTGGCCTGCAAAAAGGGGAAAAGTTCACTCCTGAATGGCTTAAGACAAAATGAGTTTATACAAAGCTCGATAGGAAACAGGAAGTTTAAAAAAAAAAAAAGAAAAAAACAACTGTGATAAGGAAAGCCTTAAAGAGAAATGCTGACCCAGAAAAGACGGATCTGAAAACCCAGAGGGAAACTTTTTAACACAGATGCAGGATCATTTCTCTGAGGGCTTTTTTTTTTTTTTCCTTTTTTAAAAGATGGGACTAAAAAAAGTGAGAATTGAACTCATCATAATTCTGTAAGACAAGCATGTCTGATGAAGGGGGGGAAACGATTATACACTCTACTGGAGTTGCTTTAATGGAAGCTTCTTGATGAAAGCTGCATATTAAAATACTCATCCAGTGATGAGGAGCTATTTCAAGATGGCAATCAAGGCAGTAGCTGCAGTGAGGTTTGTATGTGAAGCATGCCAAATCTTCAGATGAGCAGAGCTGACGACTATCCCCACTGGCCTTTCGGGACTGCTGGTTCCCACCCAGTGGCATACTGGAGGCATCAACAACTAGTAAATCTATGACTGATGCCCAAGCAAAGGGGTGGGGCCAGCCCCTGAGCCCCTTCCTTTCTCCTCGGTAAATCCCCTGTGCCCGGGCAGAGTCCTTCCCTCTGGCTCAGCATCCAAAGCTCTCTTCCATTCTCTCTCTCCTCACGGCAGCTGTAGACAAGGCCCCCAGTGGATCTGCAGGCCTCCAGCCCTCTTTCTGTGCTCATGAAAACCAAAAGCTTTTGAAGTGTGAGTCTCAAGAGAGGAGAATGTAAATTTCAATGGCCCTATTCGGCCATCCCTGTCCCTGTGCATCATTCAAGGTCCACATCAGGTGCCCCCTCCTCTGATACCTCATCCAGTTCCTCCAGACAAGCCACTACTTCTCCTGCATTCACACATTTCTGTACATACCTCTATTATCACACGCTCTTCTCATCACTCGGATAATTTGCTCATACAGCTTGCCTGCCTTTAAGGCAAGGCCTGCATTGCGACCAGTCTCCCTTCCCCCAAGCCTCACGCAGGGCTCCTCAATACACGTTTGGGGAATAAAAGTTAGGAATGAATGCACTTCCGAATGAAGGAGTGTAGATTTTGTCTGTCGACACCCATTTAGAGACAAGAGCCAAACACGTCGAATGGCGGGGATTGCCAATGTGAAACTTGGATTTGGGCCGAGCTTGGGTGCAAGGCGCCCGAGCCACATAAACAAGCAAACTGGATGGCTGGGATTTGTTTGCAGGGACTGATCACTGACGTACTCGAGCATGTTCAGACATACTTGAGGATGTTAAGACTCCTCTTTCCAAAGTCAATACCTGCATCCAGTCCCTGCCAGACATCTTTCCCTGAAGCATGTATTAAACTGGGCACCTGGGAGCTCCACGAAGTAATGGAGCTTGAAGAAAACACTTTGCATTTGTGATGATTTGGATTAAACTTTAATTGGGGTTTGAGATGGAGTGAGGGGGAGGAAGCCAAGGTTTGTAGGGGTGTAGAGGGGAGCACTTCTTTTGTATATGTGAAGCCTCCTACTTGCTTCCTTGACCTCAACACTCCCTCTCCCAAGCCACAGTCCTTTCTTATTTCCTATTTATTTTTTTTTTAATTTAATTTTTTAATTGAAGTTTAGTTGATTTACAATGTTGTGACAATCTCTGCTGTACGGCAAAGTGACTCAGTTATACACATATAAACATTCTCTTTTTTCATATTCTTATTTGCTATTTAACTTGAGGGCTTAACGTCTCTAAAGAGAGACAGGCCAACTACACAGCCAATATGGGTGGGAGATGTTTGCTCTGACATTCCCAAAGGCCTTCAAAACCTTTCTGTTTGATATTATGTAGGTATAGTTGAGACAAGCTGGAACCTGGGAGCTGGGACCCTTGGCTGCAATGCATGTACCTGGATAAACGTCTCCTTGAGTAACAAAATACAAAGAAATTGTAAGGGACTAAAAATAACTGCATGCATGCGCAGTTGGCGCAAATTATGGACAAGATACAAAAAGACCAAAAGAACCCAAGCGCCACTTCTGAAGATCCAGGAGCAAAAGCAGGTTACTGCACATGCCCCTGCACACAGCACCACCAAAGGGGTGGGCAGAACACTTAAGCCACCCCTGGACACACCCCTACCCTCACCCCATATAAGGAACCAGCCCGCACTCCCTCAGGGAGTAAGCAAGGGAACCAGTTACTTGTTTTTGCTCCCCACTGCTGCAGCACGGGACCCAATAAAGCCTTGCCTGAATTTCTTGTCTGGCCTCTTATCAGTTTCTATTGATTAAGGAGGCCACGAACCCTGATCGGTAACATAGTGATGAGTGTACCATAAGAAGTCAGGCATCTCAATAGAACTCACTGATTGCTGTACACCTGAAACTAACACAACACTGTAAATCAACTATCCTCCAATAAAAGTTTAAAAAAAACAAAAAGAACTCATTGAGAGAGATGAAAATGTTTCATTGGAGGGAGAAAGGGAGGGAAGGTAGAATTCCAGCACCTATTTGAAGAGGAGGAGCCACTTTGGGAAACTATAATTTAAAAAATAGCTCAACTTTTTAGGTCTTACGGCTAATACCCATTGAATGGAGGCCAGAACGCTGCCGGTCTCTTTGAACGAGCATAGGAAATTACAGGGGAAGACTTTTATGATAAAGTTGTTGGCACACATAAGTGACCCTCACTTTAAGGTTATTTTAGATTAGCTTGTTAGCTTATGTAACTCAGGCTTGCTTGTTTGGGAATGGGAAGCAGGGTGGTGGAAAGACAAACCATGATTTCACCTCCATTATAAACACAGGAAGTAACTGGTGCTACAACAGGACTTCACAAGTTGTATTTTACAAGCTGCAGGAAATACTGTGGGAGAACATAAGCTTATCTTAAGATGAGACGAAGTCCAGCCACGAGCAAAATTCCCGTGTCTCAATTAGGATACAGATACCTAAAATGTGCAGGGCCTGGGCAAGAATGTAACGGGAGACCCACATATCCAACGTCTAATGCTTAGAAGTAATAAGTCAAGCAAACAAACTGGCAAATGAAATAGGTCCTATCCTCCTACTTGACACGTATGCCTTCGTAAAGGCCTGGTTAGATTTCCCAGACTCCTTGGCATTTTGTGCCCAAACACGGCTGTCCCTGATCCCTTTGTGTGTGCTCTGCCCCCACCCGCTTTTATGCCCTCCCCCCGGCTCCTTCGGGTACCAGGAGAGGCCTCACATGCATGTGTGTGGGCACCTCAGGAGCATGTCAAGACTCTGTCCACACCAGAACCAGCTGCTCCTGGGTCACGCTCAGGGCTACGGGTGTCTGTCCTCAAGAGGCTGGACACAGGGAAGACACTCAGGAAGCAGCCTCCTGGTCCTTTGGGTCCTTAATACCCAGAGTGTGTGAGGCGTGTTTGTTGGGGGCAGGGGGAGGGGGAGGGGAGGGGGGAGGGACACAGGCTCCAGGTAAGCGCGTCCCTGTGGACCTAGGGAATCTGCTCTCTGTCCTAAAGGGCACAGCCGTAGAAGACCAGAATGGAACCCTCTGGTCTAAGGTCAAGATTGGGTACAAAAAGTTCATGTATGAGTAAGACAAGAGAGAAAAAAGTGAAACCAACTAATAATAGTGAAATCTCTACGTCGTAAAGGCTGTGGGTGAGTGCAGATCCTTCTGCAGACCACCAGCAGGGAGATACAATGACGGTCCCTCTGTCAGGGAGGGAGAGGAAATGGACAGACGTGGACGGAGGGTGAATAAGGATTCAGACAGCTGCATCGCAGGGTGTGGAGAGAGGAACTCCGTCACGCCCCGATGTGCAGTGTTGGCAGTGCGGTGTGTTACCCGCTCAGCAGAGTTTGCCTTAGGTGGGCCTCCCTGGGTGAGTCTGAGGAGGCTGGCCTGACGGGCAGATGGACTTGGCAGGGAATGGAGAACACCAAGGACGGCACTGAGTTCCCCGGGCTGAGGAGGAGGTGGCTTCCAAAGACACAACAGGGATGAGACGGGGCTGGTGGGTGACATGGTACCAGGGGCTTCAAAGGAGCGTCCAGCCCTTCCGGGCATCTCTAAATTAGCCAGGGGCTCGGCCAACTACTACAGGGCCCCTGCACTAGCCTCCTCATGTGGTCTGTCATCGCAGTGCCAACCTCCACCCTGACTGGAAGGGCTTCACCGGTGGGCATGGAGGGCAAGGAGAGAGATCTAGGCCGTATTTCTCTTTTTATTCTGGAATTTTCCAAACACATACAGAAGTAGAGAGAGTAGTATGACAAACTGCCTTGCATTTATCACCCAGCTTCAGTAATTACAATGATCAATGTTTGGCCAACATCTATTCCCCAACTTTTTTTTTCCCCTGGAATATTTTAAAGTAAATCTCATACATATCACCTTACCCCAAAACTCTTATGAAGACTTACTTTTTTCCCTAGAGTATTCCAAAACAACCTACTATGCTGCTCTAAGTGATGACTGTTTTTCCTGTAACAGAGTCACTGTGCCATGATCACCTCTACCATTTGTGAGCATTTCCTTTTTTTTTTTTAATTTTTATTTATTTATTTATGGCTGTGTTGGGTCTTCGTTTCTGTGAGAGGGCTTTCTCTAGTTGTGGCAAGCGTGGGCCACTCTTCATCGCGGTGTGCGGGCCTCTCACTATCGTGGCCTCTCTTGTTGCGGAGCACAGGCTCCAGACGCGCAGGCTCAGTAATTGTGGCTCACGGGCCTAGTTGCTCCGCGGCTTGTGGGATCTTCCCAGACCAGGGCTCGAACCCGTGTCCCCTGCATTGGCAGGCAGATTCTCAACCACTGCGCCACCAGGGAAGCCCTGTGAGCATTTCTTAATATCATCAAATATCAAATCCACATTCGTTTCTCCCTGATTATCTCAACATCTTTTTACAGTTACTTTGTTTGAATCAGGGTCAAACAAGGTCCCGGCCTTATTTTAGCAGGATGGAAAGCCCTTCTATGCGGTTTAAGAACCAGAACCTCTCACACACCTTACCCTGAACACCGTTCGGCACCCCAGCTCAAAGAGTCACAAGGTAAAAACTGATGACTCTCCAGCTTGGGAGCTCTGGCCTGCCAAGAATGACATCTCAGTGGGAACTGCAGGCAGCTGGGCCCCCGCTGCCTCTGAGTAACTCACTCTGCAGCCCACGTCTGAGAACCAGTGTCCAGAGTTTCCAAGTACTTACAGGATTCAGGTCACCGAGAAGCGGCAGGCGTGCGGTGCAAGCGGGCTCCTACGCTTTTTGGTACTGCCTTTACTTTTCAGAATTTGACCTTTCTAGTTAAGCGCCAAAAGCAAGCTGAGTGGGGTGCTACAAAGAGCCGAAAGCGAGGACCATGGACCGAGTTCTCTCTCTGCCCCTGTCTGGGTGGCCTTGAATGCAAGTCCCTCACCAATCAGTGTCTTCATTTCTGAAGTGAGAGCGAGGGACGTTGCGGTCCCTATGACCCTCCAGTTCCGTCATTCTATAACTTCAAGCTCAAAAGCCATCAAGCGACCCCCATGTGTCTGGCAATGTGCCAGATGTTGGGAGGACACTGGTGCCTCTCCTTCTAGATTATAAACTCTTTATGGGCAGGGGCTCTATCTTATTTTGGCACTGCCAGGTTCTAGCACAACACCAAGCACATAGTAGGTGCTCAAGCAATGTTGTTGAATGAAGTACCCAATCCAACAACCAATGACTGAGTGTTCACAGTAAGCCAGACACTGTGCTGGGCTAGGGGTCACCAATGTCTCCCTGGAGAGGCTAATGTTTAAATAGGGAGCTGTTCAATGGAGAAGGAAAGTTCTCTAGTTATAACAGAAGTGCTTGTGGGTCTTATCAGCTCAGACCTATGACATAGACACTGGGCTGGTGGCCCCAATCCATGGGGTTTCCTGCTCCTCAAGTTGAACCCCACCTGCTCCAACAGAAATACCATAGAGAGTGGTCCTGGCAAAAAGAAAGTGCAGAAAGCTGTCTGTGCCAATTTACAATGGGGAACATCTCCCAAGCAGCACCCAGAGTCCTTTCAAACATCCGTCTTCCTGAAGGGAGGCCCATGGGAACAATGCAGATGGCTAAACCTTCCATAAGGGAACTCAGTGATTCTCGAATCCTCCTAAACATTGTACAAATCCACCCGGGACAACAGCATAGCTCATTTTCAACATGGGCTAAGACTACAGAGTGGAAGATGGTCCCTAACGTGTGAAGTTCCTATAGGTGAGGACCAAGTGGAAGATGGTCCCTAATGTGTGAATTTCCTATAGGTGAGGACCAAGTGGAAGATGGTCCCTAATGTGTGAATTTCCTATAGGTGAGGGCCCTTAGCCCTCAGGATAGAGAATATGCCCCTGGCTGCTGCCCTGCCTGGCTGGGCGGGGAGGGTGAAGGGACTGTTCAAAATCCCTCTGGTTCCTTGGGTGGGACCTGAATTTCTCAAATTCTCAAAGCTGGCACCAGCAAGGTTTTGAACCACGGCCCAGAATTAAGCTCCCCAGGACCAAGTCCACATCTGAGAGACAACGGCCTTATGCTCTACCTAAGACCTAACATAAGCTGTCTGCCTCAAGAAAAGACTTCCAGAAGCTTGCCAGTGAAACAAAACCAAATCCCTTTCAAAACATTCACCAGGTTCTGTGGTTTCCAGACCATAGCATCCAGAACTGTCTGTGTTCTCCAGGTGCGCATCTCGGAGGCCACCACTCCCACCGTCCGCTACACCCACGGTGCGTCATGGTTACCTCCTGATGTTGGGACAGGCAGCCCCGGAAGATGTCATTAACGTGTACCCCCTGAGAACTGCAGAGACCTTAGAGAGTGAGCCCCTCCCCCCTTTCGCAGACAACCTCCTTCCTCTGAGGCCTCTCCAGCGAACCTAGAGAATGCAGGAAATTCTCCACAGTGAACGAAAAGGCGAAGATATGATGTCTTTCTGACCAGGAGGAATGTGCAATTCTAGCTAATTACAGCCAGCACTGGCTTACTGCTGTGCTGTGATGTGAAGTCTGGAAGCTTCTGTGCGGCTCAGCACATGTGGTAGAAAAAAAGAAAGGACTTTGCACCAGACACCGGGAGAAGCTCTGGGAGCCACATGTGTGCAGGCAGGAGTCTCTGGCAGGATGCGGCTTAAAATCAGACCCACATGGCCCTGGCGGAGACACGGGCTGCCCATTAAGGCTCAGTGGTCTTAAGAGGAAAAGCTGGAGGGGAGGAAAAAACCTCAACAATTAGCAGTCTAAATTAAAAAAAAAAAAAAAATCCTGGAACCAGTGAACAAAGCGGGGATATTTCACTGAGGAATCATCAGAACAGTCCCACTATGAGACTCCCTTCCGCCAGAAGTCTCCAAGTAATTTACGACTGTGAAATGACTTATAACTTTCCCCCATGGGAGTCAGGGGAGACAGAAGATTGTCCCTATTTTACAGAGCAGGGAGACAATGTCACAGCAAAGCTCTCCTTTATTCCATTTTGGAAGAAATAACTGGACTACTCAGAAAGCCCTTGACAAGCACAACTTTTACTTTTCAAAGAGCTTGTTGATATACGGCCTGAAGAAGAAAATGATGCATATTCTAAAAGTGTCTGCACTTATATAAGAAAGGGGGTACAGTAAGCATCTCAATTTGTATTTACTATAATTTGCATAAGTAAATGCTAGAAGGACACCCAAGGAACTAGTAAGGGTGGCTTCTTGTGGAGGGATGGGGGCAAGAGGGTGAGTGGGTAGGAGCAAGTCTTGCGATGGGTAACTCTTTCTATCACGTTGCTTTTTGCATCGAGAATGTTCCCTATTAAATAATAAAATTAAATGCAAATACACTCTATAGAAAGATAAAACAAGCGCAGGACCCACAGTTTTCCTTCTGAGGGGGCTACATTTTGCGGGAATAGAGTACAGCAACCTGCTCCTATGAGGTAGGGAGACCGAGTATGCAATCCCCATTGAACTACAGAGCAACTGGGAGCCCAGACACTTGAAGGGCCCTTCTCAAGGTCACCTTGAAAGTCACAGGCAGAATCGGCACCAAGTTCTCCATGCCCTGTCTGTTGGCCACAGTTGGAGTCGGGTATTCTCTGAATGGGGTGGGGGTAGGGTGGGGGGGTGGGGGTAGGGTGGGGGGGTGGGAATGACCTACACGCACCTTTAACGAGGGTGAGAGACTCAAGTCAGCCAGTTAGTTTGTTTCCTTTTTTACTGTTCTCCGCTTCTCCCAACAACTGGAATGATTTTATGAAAATACAAACTTGAGCACATTTCTCCAATGGCCCCAGTGACCCCCAAGTGCACTTCCTTCGGGGGAAGTCCAAATCCCTCGGCATTTATGGTCCCTGCACTCACTGACCCTCTGCCTCACCTCCCACCTCCTTTGGATGCATCACATTCTCTACCTGACATAATTTCCTGCACATGTCAGAGTTTACGTGCCTCTGTGGCCCTACTCATGCTGCTGCCTCTGTCTGGAATGCTGGTCCCTCTTTCTCCATCAGGCGCACTTCTACTGACCCTTTAAGATCAAATGCTGCCACCTCAGCTAGGAAGCTGCCTCCAGTTCAGGCCTAGCCCCAGCTCCTCACAGTACCCGGCTGGCCCCTTGTCTGTGCCCCCATGACACTCTGAATGTTCCTCTATTACAGGACTTCCCATCTGATGTCACGGGGATCTGCTTCTCTGTCTCCCGGTAAACTGTGAACTCCTGAAAGGCGGGGTCCGTGGCTGTTCTCCTTTATGCCACGGGGGTGGGGGGTGGGGCACGGAGCTGGATGTTTGGCAAGCAGTAGGTGGCACCTCCTGTGTACCTGCCACACGTTGCCTAATCCTCACCACAACCCTAGGAAGTGGGTACTAGTGTCACAATCTTACAGATGAGGAAACAGGCACCGTGACATAATTACAAGGCTAGTATGTGGCACAGCCAGATTGGGCCCATGCTTTTAACCATGATATAATGATGCCTATACTAAATGAATAAATGCAAGAACTAGAAATCAAGCCCCCATTCCCAAAGCAAAGTTCCTCCAGGTTCTAACTTCTGAAATCCCAAGGACAGCAGGCACACTGGGAGTCGGGGCCGAGGAGGGCACCCTCCAAAGTCAACGCAAGACTTTCAGCCACAGGACGGTGTGCCCGATGGTATGGGGCGGCTGGAACGAAGGAGCCCTGCCCTCCCGTGACCCTTACACGTTGGCATCTCCTCATCCACAGACACCAGAAAATCTATTCAAAGTTTCCCATACTCACCCCCAGCGCCACCCTGCATTCTTCCCATTACAATGAAACCTGAGATTTTGAGGTTTCTCCATAATGAGCTAGCTCCAAACACAATGCACATGGAAAGAGGAAAGATTTACTTTACCACCAACTCTCCATGCCAGCGGTCAGTGGTTTCAGCCTGTGCTCTCCAGAATTCTTTCTTGGAACTGGGCTGAAAGTTCTATTTGGTCATGAAAGGCGGTCTGGGGCCCCTGCAACACTCAACTAGTGGTGTCTGCACTTCCTCCAGGATGGGGCTCGGCCTGGCCACCACTGTTGCCTGATATTCCCGGATACCTGACATGGAAGGATGGCCGGAAAAGCTTCCCCCAGGGCCTGGATTTCTACTGTCTTCCCCAAACCTGCTCAGAGCTGCTCTCAGGGGAGAACAGTTGGACCTGGTGAGTGAGATTGTTGGCTCGCAATCAGGGTATGAGGGAAAACCAATACCCCAGGGCAACCGAGAGAAGGAAGGAGTCTCTTAAGGGAGAACGGAGTGGAAAGAGAACCAGGTTTGGAGACAAAGACCTGAGGCTAGAGGCTCGGCTCTGCCATTCCCTAACTTAGGAATTTGGAATAAGTCATTTACCATATTTGAGCCCCATCTGCAAAAGAGGTTAACAGCTTCCTCATGTGCTGTGAGGAACAAATGAAATATTATAAACAAAAGGGCTTTGTAATCTAAACAGTGATTTCAGAGCCAGGTTAATGGGCAAGGAATTCCTTTTTTTTTTTTAATTACAGATTTCTGGATCCTTCTTAAACCTACTGAATTAGAATGTCCAGGGGAGGGGTCCAGGAACCTGTATTTTAAAAGACTCTCTGGGTGCTTCTGAAGCATGGTCGTAACGCTTAAAGCACTATACAAAGGTGGCCATTGCTATAATTCTGTGGTCAAAGAAATACCAGTCTGAGTATTATGCTTCAAGGTTACCCCCTAGGGCTGCCTGACTTACAAGTGGAAGATTTCTAAAGGATGTGACTTCCCAATGGATGTCCAGAGAGGAAGCCCAACTCCAGACCAGGTTGGAGCTTGGGTACCAACACAGGTGAACACGGGAAGGGCAGCCAGCCATGGATCCTATGGTTCATTCATGACGGTTCCTTCTCCCACTGAGCATCTTTCTAGGGAAAGAACAGTCCCCAGACACAGACATTCCCCACCCCGCCCCCTCAGAACCTGGCAGAACCAGGAGTAGGATGCTGTAAGCTAGAAATGGACTCCCACAGGAAAAGGCAATCATCAAGTGTCTGAGACAGGGACTTGAGCTCCAGGAGGGCAGAGGAGAACCAGAGGGTCACCTATCAATACCGAGGGGAGGCCAAACGCTCACGGCCAGGAAGTGGGAGCACCAAAGACCTGAGATGGACTGGGCCGTCGATCAAGGGCGGTCCTAAGTGAGTCACTGGGACCCAACAATGCTTCTGTTTTCATCTGTAAAATTGGATACAACTTGTCTATTACAGGAAGCTTCATGAGAGTCAAATGAAATAACAGATGTGAAGGGTTGCAGAGCATGATGGAAAACCACGCAAATACAATGCAATGTTTTCATTCTTTAAAAGTATTATGACTAATGCGCTGTACCACGAATATGGAACATTCTCCAAGGAATTAAAAGTCTGTGCAATTGGTTCATTCAATAAAAAGTATCTTCTATGAATATCATTCTCTGCCTCCCCAAGGAAAAGAAGTCTCGCTCTCCTAAAAGACGTCCCAAAAGAAGGGAGTGGCATGTTTCTCAATTTCACCCACTAAGAGTTGGAGGTGCAGATGAAATGCACGAAAAGATTTGCTGATGAGCTACAAGTCTAAGAGGTTATGTTAGGTGACAGTAGAGAAGGGTTAGGAGTGAGCAAATTCTTTGGGGTAATAAGGAAAGAGATCCTGGAAGGCTTTTGAAACCACTAAGTAACAAAAGTAGCTCACACCTCCTGCCCCCGCACCACTGGAAATACTTTAAATAATGCATCTGAGAATGTAACAGGCAGTCTGGATTCAGGACTTTTAAAGGGGTGGTGTTCCACAAGGATCTTTTCAGGGAAACCATCTTGAGAATCACTGAATTCTTAGTCCAGTTCATCCTGACAAATATCCTCAGGCAAGTCTGGAGCTAGAGCTGAAATCTTGGGATGGTAAATACCATCAAATGGAAAAAGAATTTATGGCAGAAAAGGTCTAGTGGCCCTTCCAACCACCATGCCCCGACTCCTACCCTTAATAGTGTGGAAGATTTACTCACTCTGAGTGAACAGAATTCCACAAAGAGCTGGGTTGGTCATTCGGAATCTGTTGTAGAAACTGACCTAGAGTCATTTATTCTCTTAGTAAATATTAATGGGACATCTACCACGTGCCAGCCATTGTTCTGGCCCTGGGGATACAGCAGTGGATGAAACATACAAAAATCTTCCCCCTCATGCAGTTTATATTCTCAGGGAGAGGACAGATATTATAACGAATAAATAAATACATGCATCTTATGATAAGTATTTTGGAAAAGAATAAAGCAAGGAAGGATGGGAAGGGATTTCTATTTTATACAGGGTGGTCCAATAAGATCATAAATGAACCAGGGAGGGAGGCAACCATGTGGACGTCTGTGTGAAAAGCATTCCTGGCAGAAGGACCAGCAAGCACAAAAGGCCTGAGGCAGGAGCGTGGTTCGTGTATTCAAGGAACAGTAAGTAGATCCATCAGTGGCTTCGGTTCAAAGAGCAAGGAGGAGGGTGAAAGGAGATAAAACTCAGAGAGGTGACAAGGAAACACACCAGATAGGGACTTGAAGGCTTTAGATTTTACTTTGACCGTGATGGGGGAAACACTAGGGTGTTTTGAGCAGCGGCGTGATATAATCCATCCCACATTGTAAAAGGATCTCTGGTTATACTGATGAGGAGAAACTGTAGGAGAGCAAATGTGAACACAGAGAGATCCGTTTGGAGGCAACTGCAATAATACAAATGAGAGATGAAAGTGATCTGGTGAGTATGAAGCAGTGACACTGACAGATTTGCTGATCAATTGAACGCGAGAAAAAGTGAGGCATTGAGGATGACTCCAAGGGCTTGAACGTCTGGAAGAATGAAGTTACCATACCTGAGAAGGGGAAAACTCTGTAGGAGGAGGCGTGGTTGAGATGCCCATTTGACATCCGAAGGAGATGGTGAATATGGAGTTGGAAAACAGGAGGGGAGACTGGGCTGGGAATATAAGTATACAGGTTGTCAGCATATGGATGGAATTTAAAGCCAGGAGGCTGATGAGACAGAGAAGTAAAGTGGTCAGTGTTTCAGTCTGGGGGGCTTCAACATTTAGAGGTGAGGGGATGAGGAGTCAGAGCAGAAGCAGCTATTGAGGTAGGAGGACCAAGAGAAGAGACTCCTGGCAGCCAGGTGTCCTCAAGGAAGGAAGAAGGGGTCACCTGGATCAAATGTCACTGATGGATGGACACAAGGAGGATGGAGAATTGACCGAATGTGGTGATGCCGAGGCCATTGCTGACCTCGACAAGAGCAGTTTGGGCAGGAGGTGGGACCAAAAGCCTGGCTGAAATCAGTTTATGAGAGAAGAGGAGGAAAGGAAGTAGAAACAGCCAGTGCAGATGACTCTTCGAGAAGTTTTATTCTTAAAGAATCTGTTTTTTAATGCTTTAGGCTTTGCAAGAAGAGAAACAGCTGCAATGATCTCTCAAGATGCTAAGCTGGACTGTTACAACCTCTGATCAGAGGCTCTTTTTTTTTCTTTCAGTTTTACTGAGATATAAAATAAGCAGCACTGTATAAGTTTAAGGTGTGCAGCATAATGATTTGACTTACGTACATCATGAAATGATGACCACAATAGGTTTAGGGAACATCCATCCACCTCATATAGATACAATATTAAAGAAATAGGAAAAAATATGTATAATTTATATATTTATATATATATATATATATATATATTTTTTTTTTTTTCCTCCTTGTGATGAGAACTCATAGTATTGGCTTTCTTAACAATCTCAAATATACTCCTTGACTTATATGATAGGATAGGAGCTTGGTTCTAATGAGCTAATGATGTATATATACTACAGAGACTCATTTTAAGGAAGAGGAAGAGGAAAGACAAGAAAAGAGAAGTGAAAAAGGAGGCAAGTGAATATGTAATACTTTTAAAGAGTTTCAGGTCATTGAAAGCTTCCTCAATGGTTTCTTTTTCCATCACTAACATCACTAAAGTAACTCTCAAATCTCCACATACTCCAGAAAGTTCCCCATGTAAATTTAGGATAGACAGAGAATTTTGGACGTTATGAATCTCTAAACTGCCCCCTCCCCAGGAGAAAAATGAAGCTCAGAGAGGGAATTGACTCTCTGGCTCCTCCAATTCTTAGTTGTATGGTCTTGGGCAGTTACTTTTAACCTCAGTGCATCAGCTAATCCATCTGTAAAATGGACAATTATAATACCCACCACCTTGGGTTGTAATGAGGATTAAGACAATCATTACATGTGAGATTCTTAGAACAATGGTACATGGTAAATGCTCAAAAAGTATTATTTTTAACTGCAATCGTGCAAGTCCATCAGAGGATTTGTATCATATTGGAGGAGCAAGATAAGGTTGAACCATCCTCTTTCTACTCCAGATTGACTCAAATCCTAACATAGAACCTTATCCTTCTCTCCACAAAAGACACACACTCCATGAGTTAGCTTTTAATCTCTGCCCCTCTTTATCAGCTCCAATCACAAAGATTCTTTAATCTGTGCTATTAATACAAAAACTACCATTATTCAGTGTCTGAGGAATGCTCTGTTATTGGCTTTTATATATATCATACTTAATCCTCACACAATTCTATGAGGCAAGTTACTACCCCATTTTACAGGCCAGGAAGCTGGTACTCAAAGGTTAAATAACTTGCCTGAGTTCATATGGCTGAAGGTAGCAGAGCTGAGGTTCAAACCCAAGGCCATCAGACTTCATACGCTCGTTCCTTCCACAAGCCCGCCCAGCTCTAAACGTTGATGCCATGTACTAATGTCTCAGGGATCTGCCAGGAACCCAAGGCTCTAGGGCTTTCTGATAGGTCATTTTAGAACAGGAAAAGCAGTTCTATCTGACTTGTATTTTACACATCTGACTAGATACGTATGCATCTGCTTTCTTGGAGGTGTTTAAAACTTGGGTGAGAAATCCACTTACAGTTGAATTCATTCTCACCAAGCAAGTGCTGGCCCGGTGTCATGGGGGCTGGGCCATTGTGGGGTAGCAGGGGAAGGGAACAGGAAATCATTTGCTGGTGGTTCACCAGGCCCCCTGGGACTTCTCAGAGTTACAAAACTGCCACCAACAGGCACGGCAGTTCCTGGAGAATGAGAAGCTTGGGGTCAGCCAGAAGGCACCTGTGGTGACATCATGGGGTACAGCAGTGGAAAATATACAATCTCCAAGGGCTTGTTTCCCCCTCTGTGAACACAGAGTTCTAGAGAAGCTAATTACAGCCACCATGCCCCCGGCCCCCAAAGAGGGCAATGGACATTCACAAGTGCCTTTGCTGTTTGTCATGCTTCTCCCTCTATTGATCTGTAGCCATAGCCACACCTAATGCATGTGGTGGAGCCCACAGGATCCAGGTGGCCTGGGGTGGGTGGGGAGAGGATACCCCACGCTCGCCCTGTCTCAGCTCCGGCCAGAACACGACGCCCTCTGTGATCCGCAAGTTAGGGGGTTGGAGCGGCCTTGCCCTAAGGCTTCCACTGGGAGGAAAGGGGAAGATTTTCCTTTGATCCCCCCTTCCCCAACCATTCTAGGACACCCCTCTTCAGCCTGGTCTGACAGCCAAGATTTGGAAATCGACTTCACAGACAAGAATTTTATCTCATCGGCCCATATGCCGGTTGCGTTATCTGCCCAGTGAAGAGATTACGTGTCTATAACCCAGACCTCTCTACGGAGCAGCCAAGACTGGAAAGTAAGAGCTCCTAGGCAAAGGCCGCAGAAGATGAAAGGGCCTCTTACTGGCCCAAGCCTCAGAGCGGACAAAGATTCCTTGTGTGGTTCAGCCCGGCTCCTACTCGTGTCTCAGGAGTCCCCTTCCTCTTGGGGTTCTCGTCAGCCCCAGCTTGCTGCTGCCACCACACAGCTTTTCTGCCCCTACAGAGGGGCAGTGTGACGTGACCAGAAAATTCCATATCCAAATCCTCTCCGTGGTCCCCACTGCCTCTAAACCCAATGCAGAAGGTGAGTAATAGAGCGGCAAAAAGAGGGAAGAAAAGCATTTGAATGCATTCTTGGAACGTTTTCAAACGAGAGGAAGATGGAATTATGACTAAAAGTCAAGGGGTTGAACTCCAGGACCCCTCGTCTTCGAGGGAGGGGTGCTGACCCTGCGGCAAATGGTCCCAAAGCTGGGGGGGCCGTGGTGGAGGCCGAAGACTTCTCTCTCTCTGTGGTTTGCAGAATCTGGCAATGGCTGGGAAGCCATATGTTGTGTTCTAAGACTCAAGCATAAACTTCTGCTGGATGTTTGGATTTGGGTTTTTTAATTATTCCCTGTTTTGAAAGAGAGAGAGGAAAAAAGGGTGTGTGTCTCTGTGTGTGCTTTGAAGGGAGTGGGGGACAGAAGCAGATGGGGTGGGAGGAGTAGAAAGAGGAGAGGAGCAGTTTTCCTTCTGGACTCTCTGATCAGTGTTTCTCCAGCAAGATCTGCTGTGTCTCCTCTGGCGACAGATGGGGTCAATGGCCCTCAGTGACAGCAGCTCAGCTGAAGCCCCGCCAGTCACAGGCGTCTACTGATTCAGAAGCTTCCGGGATGGTCCCTGCCGAAACTTAATAAACCAGCATGTGCCCTGTCTCCTTCCTCATGGGCACTGACAGCGGGGCTACGACTCTCCTGAAAGAGGCAGCCGCCTCCCCCAGTGGCAGCGATGAAAAGTCCTTCTGGATCAAGGAGTGACACCCCCAACCGCCAATCAATAAGAACAAGAAGAAGTAACACTTCTTGAATGTTATTTATGTACCAAGCACCATGTAAGCCTTTTACCTCACTTAATCTCTAGAACAACTCTATGGTGTAGCTACTATTATTATGCCCATTTTACAGATGAGCAAAGGAGAAGGTAAATCATTTGTACAAGGTTATGCAGATAGTGAGTGGGACCTGGGCTCAGACTCAGGTGTGCCTGGCACCTCTGCTCTTAACCACCACCCTACCCTGCCTTCCTGTCATCAGCGGGCATTGCCTCACTGTGAGCAAGGCTAGAAGGAATAAGCACACTGGTAAAGTGTTTGAGCTTAATCCCTGCCATCATCAGTATCTCCAGTCTTCTGCTGAAGAAACTGTAATTCGTCCAAAGTCTCACTGCTAAGAAGCAGCACAGCTTGGATTCAGAGCCAGGACTGAGTTCAATCCTGTGCTTTCTCTTTTTTATCATGCTGTCTCTGGACCAAATTCCTGGAGGAAGGGGTCTGCCTCTCAATTGCTTCAGATTTTAAAGTAAAAGTAGAAGAGGAAGCTCAGAAGTTTTTCTTAAATGTCCCAGAGGTTTAGCTGGGATTTGGGAAAAGACTTGAACCTGACGGCCAATTCGTAGCCATTTCAGGGAGGTGGATTTGTGAAGAACTTCCTAATCATGGAATATGTCCAGAGATAGAATGGATAGCCTTGTAAGGTGGAGAGCTCCACGACCATGGGGGTCCAGCATAGTCTTGATGAACTCTTGGTGGCATTCCTTTGATAGAGGGAATTTGTAGGGAGCACTGTTGCCTTGGCCATCCAGTATCCGAGCACCCTTCTTATTTAGGAGGCATCCCAATGGGGGGAGCGGGAGCCCCCTAAGGAAGCCTATGGGGCAGATGTTCTCTCTTTCAACTTTCTGCCAGATGATATCCAGACATATGACCTGGACTTAGCCAATCAACTGGAGTTGGACCCTTAAAGGAGTGACCCAAAGTGTAGAGGTGATGGCAGCAGTGTCCTTGGTTCCTGTTTTCAGAACCTGGTCGTCCAGGTTCCAGCCAGTTCTGTGAGCTACATAAAATCTGTTTCGTTAGCCATAGGTGGTTTCTGACATGGAAGGCTACATTAGAGCAGGTCACTGAGCTGGCTACACATCTGGGTTACCGGTACAGCTCAGTCAAAATATACCTTCCAGGTCCCCAGGTCCACCAAGACCTAGTGCATCAGAATCTTCAGGAGAACTCCAAACATCGCTATTTTTTAAAACTCCCCAGATGACTGTGACATGTAGCCAAGATTTGACTAGAGTAAGTAAACTCTAAGTCCCCAAAATAAAATACTCTGATTCTCTGAAAACCTCTTACCAAGAATTTGGGCATGGCTATCAGAAAAATGCAAGCTGTCTATAGTTTATTTACATTTGCTAACAAGAAGCTTAACTCCTTGGACAAGTAACGTACGCTCCCCAGAGGCTAATGCTATGATTTTCCTTCTATTTCCATGGGATATTCCTCCCCAAGCGCTTTCCCATCTACAGATCTTTTTTTTTTTTTTTTTTTAGCTGAGCCGCGCAGCTTCTGGGATCTTAGTTCCGCGACCAGGGATTGAACCCGGGCCTCAGCAGTGAAAGCGCCGAGTCCTAACCACTGGACTGCCAGGGAATTCCCTTCCCATCTGCAGATCTTGACCTTCGCCCTTACAACTCCATGCCTTCCTCAAGTGGCTAAGATCTATGTTTCTATACACATTCCTCTGATTCTACAATGTCGGCCAAGCACAGAGCTTTTTACTTCCCAAACCGAGGCCTCCCTTCATCACGCGGTGCTGCACTGAGGGTTTACCGCCTGCCTTCTGTGCAGCTGAGGGAAAGCCTCACCCCGATTCTGAGCCCCAACTTCCCTGCCTGAAATGGGGAATTCTGATACCAAGCTCCTCTGTCCAGTCTCACGTCCCAAGAAGGCTGAGACATTGGGGCATCACAATCTCCCAATTCTGGTTATTCAGGCTCAGAAAGTAGGCATTTAGATAAGAAAGATGACTATCCAGTTAACTTTCTGGAGCTCAGCTCAGAAGCGTACATCCCTGTACCATCATCACTCACCCATCCTGGAGCAAAATCCCCAATTCTCCTGCCAACAACTGTTTTATTATTATTATTATTTTTGGCTGCGTTGGGTCTTCCTTGCTGCACGCGGCATTTCTCTAGTTGCGGTGAGCGGGGGCTACTCTTCATTGCGGTGCATGGGCTTTTCATTGCGGTGGCTTCTCTTGTTGCGGAGCACGGGGTCTAGGAGCGTGGGCTCAGTAGTTGTGGCACGCGGGCTCAGTAGTTGTGGCTCTCGGGCTCTAGAGCACAGGCTCAGTAGTTGTGGCGTACGGGCTTAGTTGCTCCACGGCATGTGGGATCTTCCCAGACCAGGGCTCGAACCCGTGTCCCCTGCACTGGCAGGCGGATTCTTAACCACTGAGCCACCAGGGAAGCCCCCCAAAAATTGTCCTTAAGAAGCTGGGCTATTGGAGCTTTACACGGTTCCAGGTTTTGTGTGTGCACATGTGAGTGTATGTGTGTGCGTGTCTCTAACCTTGCGGGTTAGAAGGGACCTGCGAAGCCTGTTGACTCCTCCCCTTGCCTCCAAGCACTTAAACTCTTCCAGTCGGGCACTTTGTGGGGCAAGGTATTCCAGAGCCTCCCTTGGTAGCCCTCCTGGTTCGCCACAAGCCTGCAGAGTGCAAGATACTAGAACCTACTGGATCCTGGCTATGCCAAACCATCACTCAGCGGGGAGCAGGATGGAAGGAGGCATGAGCACCTCTGGGTCCATTTCAGCTGCTGAGAAAGCCTGTCTCGTGTGACACCCCCCAACCCCCCGGAGGAAGCTTCCAAGTCCACCCTGGGCACGTGTTCACCACGGCAGCTCCCCAGGAGAGTTAAGTGACCTCCTCACCCTAGAGCTTCAGATCAGCCACTGCCCACGAGAGGACCTCGGGGAGAGATGGCCATCTGGTTTCTGTACAATCTGCATCCGTACAGCGCACAGAAATTTATCTTCCAGCGCCTTCAAAATGTACACAGCTGAATTCTACTGCTGACTTTGGCACTTGCTCCTGGTATCTGAGAAGAACAGATTCAATTAAAAAGGAAGTAACAGATGCTGCAAATCACTCCCTCATTTTGAGAGAAGTATTTTTTTTCCAACTGGCCTGAATTACTTGATGATGAACAGCCATGAAGCCAAAAAAAAAAAAAAAAGCTGGCATGACAACTTCTAACTTGGCTCCCACCCAAGGGGAAGCTGTGGGTTCTTCTTCCGAGGTGGTCCCGATGCCCTGGCACATTCCTTTGTCTGCTGTGGGTATTGTTATGGAGAGGACTTGGCTGGAGGTGGAGGAAGGGCAAAATGAACCCCCGGCGTGATTTTTAGCTTTGAGATTCTTTGCCTTGACTCACTTGTCCTCACAGCACCCCTGGGAGAAGGGTGTGTGGACCTCAGGGATGAGATCAGTATCCCCATTTTAGAGGTGGAGGAAGAAAGGTTCAGGGCAAGCAGGGGATTTGCCTAAACACAGGACATCAGTTCTGTCGGGAAACCTAGGCTCTTTACCCACATGTGTCCGTACCCAGCGCAGAGTGAGGTCGTAAAGAGGCCAAGGCCAAGTTGACATTCCCAAGGAACGCGCACAAGAGAGTCCCAGGTGGATGTGTTCCTAAGACGTGGCCTCGCAAGGCACTAGAGGGTGGCCAGCGCCCAGCCTTCCTCGCCTACCACTCGGACCTGCTCCCCACTTCCCGGTCCCGGCCTGAGCTTGGCTTCTCCCTGCCTGTGTCCTGGGAGCCTGCCTAGGAGTCACAGGCAACTACGTTGTCACTGACGACTCGGGAGGGGACCCACCTCCCTGGAGAGTGAGGCAAGGAAAAAGGAAGGAAGCAGATGGATTTTTGAATGCGATCCAGTTGGTCTCCTCTCTCTTCCCTAAGCGCTAAAGCACTAAAAATATGAAGAATTCCAGGGCTTGGACTGAGGATGGGGTCCCCCCACAAAAAAAATATATCTGCTGCAGAGATTTTTGGAGCCTGGAACTGCAAAGCTAAGAAGCTTCCTTGCCAGAGATTTTAAAGAGGAAGGACGGGGGCTTCCTTTGGGAAAATTGGCTGAGGGGATCCTGCCTGGACCCAGAGGCCCTGAGTCAGGAGTGCTCAGAATTCTCTTTCCATGAGTCTGGCTTCCAACAGCCCTCAAGCTACTGCCACCCCTCCCCCGGCCACTTCCTAACCCTGTGGCTTCAGTGGGGACCTTATTTTCTGAAACGACTGTCAATATCAATGTTTTGTCTATGGCCTGCCAATGAAAGGCACGATTTACAAGTGAAGATTGTCCCAGAAAACCCAAGAGGTACGCTTCGCTGTTCTCACGACCTCTCCACCACCTCCCCCGACTACCCTCTTCTCCCCAAAGCCTCCACCTGGGCTTCCCATCCCCGCGGAATGAGAACACAGAGCTCTAGGGAAGTGGTGTGCCGCGCGAGCTTTCTGTGCTCCCAGAGCCCACCAGTTCTCCCTCCCAGCTCTCCCCAGGATGCCCTTCTGGGGCCACCTCCACCCCCCACTACCGCTTCTGCTTTGGTACCTTTACTGTCCCACTTTTGGCTGTGCCAGGGTCAGCTACCATTTAACTGCAGCTCGAGTCACATGCTTCTGGAAGCAGAGGCTGGGGACACTACATCCAGCGGGACGAAGATTTCACTTCTAGCCCTACCGCTGTTCAGCTATGGGGCTAAACGTCAGCTATGGGGCTGAACATCTGAGCCTGTTCTTCACAAAACAGGAGGAGGCTGGACCTGCCCAGCAGAGCGGTGGGGATGCAGCGGGAGAAAATATATGCAAAGGACAGCACCGTGCCTGGCACAGAATCAGCCTGCAAACAATGGTGGGCCCACCCTCTCCCCAGCTCCCAGCACACTCCCCGACTTGTTTCTCCTCCTGTTCCTGGATGCCTTTCCCAAACTGCATTTACCTATACCTTCCAACTTTACTTCTATCCGTCTCACCTTCCCCTTGCTGTGGAGACCTGGAAGGCCAGGCCATGTCATTTATTATCCATCATCTTAAATCCGTGAGTGAGAATGCTCTTTCAATCCCAGGCAACTGAACGAATGAATGAACGCAAATAAAAAATGGCCTAGAGCTCTAGCTTCTGAGACCTTGTGATAACCTCTTCCAGGTCTCTAGGAGAAAGAGCTGGGAGGGGAATCAAATTCCCCATTGACAAAAGCCGTGGACTAGAGAATTCCACGGACGATGCCAGCAGTGCTTGATGACTGCTGGTCACAGGCCCACACCTGGATAGAGTTAACCGTCAGCTGCTGAAGTTATTTTCACCGTATTTAACCAGGGATTGTAACAGCAGGACACACACACACTGAATCTCTAAGCCCTCCCACACCCACACCTGTTCCCCTTCTCATTCTGATTTACTGAAGTTAAAGCTCACGTATCAGGCAGCACACTTGGCTGGCTTCTACTGGGGCTGACCTGTAAGTGATGAAATCCCTACTCCTCTCTGAAACCTTCACTCCTGAAATTCTATCATTCCCAAAATCTCCTTCTGGGATAGATGTTGGTATTGCCCTGTGTCTGAAGCCTCTCTTACAAACAGCCTATTTTTTACAAAGTAGGCATAAAGGTAGAGATGGGGAAAGAAGGTGAAGAGTTTCAAGTATGAGTGAGTTTCTCCTGTTAAAGTTGGCTGGGTCTTGGGTTGTCATGAGAAGGCTCCCTGCATTCAGGAGAGGGGATGGGAAATGAACAAGTGCTGAACACATGTACTCCAGGCACCATGCTGGATGCTTACATACATTTTCCCATTTCGTCTTCTCAACAACTACGACAGAGGGATTATTATACACACTCTGCTCATGAGAAAACCTGAAGCCCAGATGGGGACTCGTCCCATGTTACATGTCTCCTAGAACATGGTGCCAGAACTCAGAACAATATCCAACTTAGAAATGCTCTGATTCCAAAACCTATTGGGCCTTTTGAGACATATAAGTGAATGGTACTATTTGGCCGTAGATTTCGTTGGGTGAATGAATGAACAAATAGGTTACCCAAAATCAAACTAAAGTTTAAATGACTGAGTGAAACTTTCTGGAGAATAGTCATGCGTCTCACATCTGAGGGCCCCTCCCTCCCATCCGCTCTTCTGTAGGATGCTGAAGATAATGAGAACCCTTGAGACAATGGCTTTCAGTCCCCTTCCTTTACAGATAGAACACAGAGTCTCCAAAGAGTGACTTGTGACAGTCAGAACTAGAACCCAGGTGTGCAGATTCCTGGCCCAGTGCCTCTATGCTAATATGATGATGATGTCCGGAGAAGAGATGGCCAAAGAGGGGATCCATCACAGGACCCATGAATCATAAGGATCCTTGTATACGAGGTTAGCTGTTCATTTCTACTGAGGGAGACAAAGGAGACAATGGACTTTAACCATAAGCTGATATTTAGGATGCTTATTCATTCGACAAATATATATTTATCAGGCATTGTGTTTAGTAATGACAAAAAAAAAAAAAAAGACAAAAAGATAAGCTGCCAGGGACCTCACAGCCTAGTGAGAAAGAGGCTCATTCAAACAATTATCTTCTATCATTGTAAATAAGGGCTAGAACAAAGTATGAATGAGATGCTTGGTCAGCCCAGAGGAGGAAGAGGCACATTAGCTCCCTTGCCAGGGGTTCCACTGAGAAGATAAGGAAGGAGGGCATCAAGCAGAGAAGGCACAGGCTAGAAAAGCCTCCAACTTTCCATCCAGGAGGAAAGTACAGCTGACCCTTGAACAACATTTTTGAACTGACCAGTCCACTTACATGCGGATTTTTTTCAATAGTAAATACTACAGTTATTTGTTGAATCACAGGACATGAAAGGCCAACTACAAGTTATATCAATACATGGAGGGTCAGCTCCCCTAACCCCCGTGTTGGTCAAGGGCCAACTGTATGGGAAAAGCCTGCAGAATAGGTTTGTAGAGTCTTCTTTTAAGATAGGGAGCAGGAAAGTCTCATCTGCCTGGTGGCTTATAAGAAGATGGGTAGATCAGATGATCCCAGATATTTGCATTGTATGGACCAATGCATTTTGAAAACAGGGGCCAGTGGGGTGGGGGTGGACCTCACAGAGTTGTTAACTTTTAATTTTCTCAATTAAGAATCTTATTCTAAAGTCCCCATTACCAATTATCACCATTAATTCATAATAAGAAGGATGTTTTAATTCCAAAAAAGTAGGAAGGGTACAATCTCAGAATGACTGGCACTTCGTCCTCAGGAAGACCACCTGGAAACTTTCCACCGGTATTTGTTTACTTATTTTGCTTTGGTCTAATGACAACATTGACAGGATTTGGGACCAAAGGCATGGTGGGAGAATATAGCCCATCAGCCCTGCTAGATTTAGACAGATTTAGTTAAAGGCAAACCATTTCCTTCTACCTGCAATGGTAAAATCTTCCTCTTGGCACACATAAGATAATCTACAGGTATGTACAGCTGAAATTCCCCATCTTACAGTGTCTTTTCAGAATATGAACCAAGCTGTAAGTTATTATTTTTCTGTACCTATATGACTTCTTGGTATTCCTTCTAGCCAAGAGTTTCAGACCCATCCATCTACCCAGGGCTTCTGGAAGACTTCCACTCCTTTTTAGATCCCAACATCAGAAGAACAGCAAACCTAAAACGCATTATTCTGAAGGCTGTCCCCAAACCAGCCCCTTCCCTACAGCAGATTCCCCAAGGGAATCTTGTATCCAGGGTTCTGGAGTAAAATGCAAAATGTACACTGCCGCTTAACACCCCAAGTTGTTGGCAACAAAGCCCCAGACCTTTATGGGAGGAACTTTCCCACAGCCGGCCAGATGTGCAAACAAGACCTCTGAATGCCTTTGAGTGCTCAGATTATAGAAGCCACCAAAAGGGTGTAGCCGAGAAGAGGGGTCTCAAATCTACTTTTTAAAATTTTTTCAGAAGGGGATAGATGGATTCTTCTAAATAACCCACACGTTCTCAAGTCCCATGCCTTAGATCTGAATCTGGGGGGGGGGGTCATTAAAAACTAGAGCTTTGGCAAATAAGAGAATGTTTTTATCTTCTTTCTTCATCATGAACATTTTTTTGACTCCTGAGGAATAGCTGTTAGGGCATCTGGTGGCCTGAGGTCCAGACCCAGTCAGCCAGTGTGTGTACCGGTGCCTCAGGGTGACTTGTGGAGATTGACACCATACCTAGGATCACAGAATTCCAGCTGGTCAGCTGCTTCCCTCACAGCCTCTGAGGTGTGAATTAGGCAGAGCAAGGGTAGCCCAAAGTCTTGTGATAAACGTGGCTGGTGAGGATGGGAACGTTAGAAAGAATCCATGGGCAGGTTTTTTTTTTTTTCTTTCTTTTTCCACTCACCTACTCACAAGGCTTCTCAGCCTCCCTATTAACTGACCACATGTGGTAGTTGGTGGTGGTGGTGGCAATGCCCCACTGGGTTGGTGAGATTCAAGGTCATTGGCAAAGAAGCCTCTGGGCCACACAAGTGCATCTGGCATGGTAGCTCCTTGGGAAATAGTCTCTCTTCATTAAGACTCAGAAAGCAGGCTTTGCTTCTACAGTTTCTATAAGAAATTGCCATGGTGTATAAAGGGGAGGGCGGTCACTGGCCTTCAGATGGCGGACTGTGGGCTCTTGGGTTGCTTGTCAGTAGTGGAAAGTATTTGAGGCTGAGCCAGCTTCAACCTCAAAGCACTTCCCTTTGGGACTCGTGAATTTGGCTGGCAGCTGGGAGGGCAGCCTGGGTCCAGGGAGGTTTCTGTCTGTGCAGGGCTGGGTGGGGGGCTGGGATGGGGCCAAACATGTCATCTTGGCCAGGTTAGCACCTGCTTCTTCCCTCTGCTGAAGTAACTAGATTTGGGGCTCTAACACAAATCCTTCTTTAACCATAGGTCTTTTCATCTGGGTGACTTTATTTTCCTTTCTTCTATCCCCCAAAATAGAGAAAACATAAGAGGGTGGCCTGTTTCACCCACTGCCACCCCTAGAAAGTGTAGCCCTTAAAGAAACCCTGGGATAAAGTTCTCTATTAAAAAAAAAATTTAAACAATTGTTTCCAGAGACATCTGTCCATAATCCCTCTGGAGAAAGTGCCTTCTCTAATACTCCACCAGCCTTAGAATAGGGCAATTCTCTCACACCTGCCACAACTGAAGTCTCTTAAGACCCCTGTGCTCAGGTCCCCATGGAAACTGTTCTCATCCCGGCTGGCCTGACCTTTCACAAGACAATTGTCAACCAAGGTAAAGAGCAGCAGGTGTTTTCAAAGCCAAAACTTCTTACAGCCACCTTCTCACAGGAAGACCTGTGAGAAGCGGTGATTCAGATGCTCCACATTTGGCCAAATTAGACCGTTCCACTGGCGGCTTCAGGTTCCCCAAGCCACGGACTTAGCCCCTACGTAAAACATCAACCAACTCTGCTTCCTCTGAGCTCACACACAGCCTACAGAGCACTTGCTGCTGTTGGCAAAACTTTCCTTTGGTCTCTATGGGACATGTAAGCCACAGAGTCCTTGAGCAAGTCAGGCTAGTTTCCAAGTCTAAGTGAGTCATTCTTGAGGCCATGACTGTTAGCCTGTAGGGGACACTGGCCCCCGAGCCAAAAGATCCTCTTGTCCACGAAGACAGGGAAGAACAACACTGTGAAGCCAGTAGGACACATTCCAAGGATGCCAGGTCCCTAGAGCACACCTCCCAGGGCCCATGCCATCGCTTATCTGTCATCTACCCTAGAAACATGTGCTTTTCCATCAACCCGAAACCAGTTAACAGGCCTCCAAGTTGTCTTTCTCTTAACTCCTCAGTCAGTCCTTTCCTGTACCCTGGGAGGCAGGATGCTTGCCCTCACAAAACGAGGGGCTCAAATGAACAATAAACAATACTTTATACTCGTGCCAAGAGTCCTGGAGTCTCAGATGGCCCCACTTATGCTCAAGGTCTAAAAGTTTCTATTCAGTAACACCCAAAGAAGCAGACTCACAGATATAGAGAACAAACTAGTGGTTACCAGTGGGGGGTACAAACTACTGGGTATAAGATAGGCTCAAGGATGTACTGTATAACACGGGAAATATAGCCAATATTTTGTAATAGCTATAAATGGAGTGTAACCTTTAAAAAGTGTATTTAAAAAGTTTGTACTTAGATACAATTTAAACTTCTTTTTGAAATCAATAAACTGCCCAAGTTTCAAAACTTAGTCCATGACTCTCAATCAGGCAGACTTTCCCATGCAAGAGGATAAGACTTATTTACTTGATATTTGTTATTGCTTTTTTACTAAATATATTTATTTATTTGGCTGTGTTGGGTCTTTGTTGCCGTGCACAGGCTTTCTCTAGTTGCGGCAAGCAGGGGTTACTCTTCGCTGCGGCGCGCGGGCTTCTCATTGTGGTGGCTTCTCTTGTTGCGGAGCACGGGCTCTAGGTGCGCGGGCTTCAGTAGTTGCAGCACGTGGGCTCAGTAGTTGTGGCTCGCAGGCTCTAGAGCACAGGCTCAGTAGTTGTGGCGCACAGACTTAGTTGCTCCACGGCATGTGGGATCTTCCCGGAGCAGGGCTCGAACCCGTGTCCCCTGCATTGGCAGGCGGATTCTTAATCACTGCACCACCAGGGAAGTCCCTTGATATTTGTTTTGAAAAATAAAAAGAAAACGATATTTCAAAGAAGTATGTGGCATGTCTACAACCAAACCAATTTAACAGCCATGTACTAAGAACTTGTCGTGGGCCAAGCTTGTGAGAATGGGGGGGAAGAGAACATTCCAAAAATGAACCAGACATGGCAGCTCTCCTCAGGGAGCGTGTGAGGTGTCCAAAGAATGGGTGAATAAATGAACACGTGAGTGATGAATGAATGCAAAATCAGGATTAGTAGTAAGTTTGAGAGCAACTCCACTCCTTCATTTAATTGCATTAATATGGTCCACAGAGTTAGGAGAATATACACTTTTCCTGAGTTAATATCTTATGGTTCTTCTTGCTGCTTAATGTTTTTTTACCTGTTCCGCCAAAACCCCAAACACATTTTTGGTTTCTAGAATCTTTTGCAATTTGGGGTTCTATGAAGTCTCCAATCTGATCTCAAATGATGAAGGCAAGGAGTCTTCAGACCTTCTGGGGATAGAGTCTTATATATTTTATTTTATGGGATCGTATTCTCTGCCCTCCTTTCACACTTTCGCCACATCTTTAGTTTAGACTCTTAGATCTCTCTCCATGCAGATGTCATTAGTGTTTTGGATGAAATGTTTCTATGGACTTGGATTCATTTTCTAAATCAAATCATTTTGTGTGTTTTTTTTTTTAATTCTTATTGGAGTATAGTTGCTTTACAATGTTGTTAGTTCCTGCTGTACAGCAAAGTGAATCAGCTATACGTATACATATACCCCCTCTTTTTTGGATTTCCTTCCCATTTAGGTCACCACAGAGCATTGAAGAGAGTTCCCTGTGCTATACAGTAGGTTCTCGTTAGTTATCTATTTTATACGTAGTAGTGTATATATGTTAACCCCAATTTCCCAATTCATCCGACCATCCCCCTTTTCCCCTTGGTAGCCATACTCTTGCTCTCTACATCTGTGTCTCTATTTCTGCTTTGCAAATAAGTTCACCTGTAGCATTTCCTGTTTTTAAGGAACAAACGCCACTTCTCCTCAAGGGGTGTTTGCTAATCTCTTTATGGAGCATACACGACAGTATTCGCAAGCTACATGTGAGGACTAAGGGCAAGGCCGCTGCTGCCCTTGTGGATACTGCAGTCTCCACGGGGCAAAAGGCAGTACAGTTGTCTTGAGAGAGGAGGCCAACACATGTCCTAGGAATTCACGGGAGGGACATGGCTCGATGTGGGCAACAGTTGTCAGGACAGGTTTTGAGATGGAAGAGGAACATCTCCGGTGGAAAGTCAAAAGGCAAGAACTGGTCCAATTTTCAGCCCTCCATCCCTCCCACCCTGAACACCCTTCGTTCCTCATGAGAAGCAGTGGGCTGGTGAGTACGTGCTTTGGTGGTGAGTGTAGACACAACCCCGTGACTTTGGGGAAACCTCTGCGCCTTTGGGCGTGTCAGAAGGAAGGACACCTCCTTGTGAAAAGCCCTGAGACATCGGAAACTGTGAGTACTATCCAAAAAGCAGCTTGAAAAGGCTCCCATCCCATCGGGTGACCAGCAGAACTTGCCACTGCAAGGGCCTAACTCTTGTTAATAAGACTTCATTTTATTATCTCCGGGCCCTGTAATTTCTCCCACCCCCTTTTAGACTGGAACAGTTAAGTTTCTGCACTTGTGTTAATTACCCTGGGGGCCTCCAGGCTACAGTGCATAACAAAAACACTAACTAGTTTCCCACCGTCTTTTTGTTTCTTTATACTCCAAAACCAATCAATCAAGTCCTTAGACCCTCCCAAGAAACAAGTAGGTTTGTTAACGCCCTCGGACAAAGAGGCGAAGAAATTCAATGCAGATGGAGCTGAATCACACAACCATGTAGATTAGTACGGGCCTGCGGGCTGGACAGGATTAATACGCTGGGAGCTGGGAACTTCTAATGTAAAACAGAAAATGTCACCCATGGCACTAAAGTTCCTTTTGTGATGAGACAGAGATGATTCTGGTTAAATGTAGAGCAGTGTTTCTTTCTGGAACTCTGAGCTAACACGGACTGAGTCCTGAATCTCCCAGGGCCTGCCCGCATGGCACAAAGTTCCTTGTCTGGGGCAGTTTACCGTTTACTCCAAGGTGAAGCTTTCCCTCACCTGTCAGCAATACGCTTCCAAACCACTTCCCAAACTGCTAACCTCAAAATCAGAAGTAAATTATGAGAGCGAATAAGATAAACACATGAAAATTTAAATAGAAAAAATTAAACGCAATGAAATGCTAAAGTTATCCACTAAACTACAAAGTTTAACAAATAATCTCAAACTTACAGAATGATTTAAAAGCAAACAAAAAAAGCACTCACCACCGGTATAACTCTGGTCAGGGTCCAAACCCAGGAGGCAAAGCTCTGGAAGTTAAACCGTCCGCTTAGCACTGGGGCCTCTGCACTTACTTCCAGGACTTGAGGAATCAGATCTCAAACCAAATCTGCAGAGAATCAGTTCTGGGTCTCCAGCTAATCACCAGGGTCTGACTTCTCACTCACACGGCAGGGCTGCTCCAGGAGGCGTCATGGCCGCTACCGCTTCTCCCAGCCTCCCACGCCCACGCGGGCTGGGCATCCCTTAATAGCCACGCCTGATTCCTCACACCACACACCTGCCCGCCAGGCCAGTCCAGGTGAGTAGAGCTCCTGATTAGGGAACCACTGACAGCCATTCTCCCTCTGGCTCCACCGCTAGCCTGTGGGTACCACTGTCAGTTTCTTGATTGATTTTCAAAATTAAATAATATCATTTACATAGAGCTTAATAGACATCAGAAAAATCTTGTCATCTGATGTGTTTCTCAGAGTAATTCTAGAAGGTAGATAACTATCGTTTAGAGATTTCAGAGAAGAGGCGACAGACAGCACAGAGGGAACACACAGCTAGGATGCCGCTAGGCCAGGATTCAAACCCAATTCTGTGACTCCACCTGCCACACATGTGCGTCCTTTGAGATCAGGGGTCATACTGTCCCCTCCCTGCAAGATGTGGAAGGTAGGTTCTGTGCTACAGCTGATACACGGTAAAGAGGAAAGAGTGTGGGTTCTGGAGAAAAAGCTGGATTCTGATCCTGGGTCGGTCGCTCGCTAGCTGGGAAACCGTGAGCAAATTCCCTTCCCGCTGCGAGCCTCCCAATCTTCTCTGGAAGGTGGGACGAACACCCACCTCCTTAGTGTTGTGAGGATTAAATGCAATAACTATGTAGAGCTGGCATCTAGTGGTTAGTCCTCCCTCCCATGCCCCTGAGGCCCTACCCTCTAAAGAGATTTAGAACTAATCTCTGTGTAGGGTTTGTATCCATGATATACGCACAGCTGCAGGTTAAAATGAACATCAGTGACAGCGCTGAAGCAAACGGATTTCCAAAGGGGCTGGAGGGCAGGGTGTAAGGAGCAGAGGATGGAAGTTGTGGGGACACTGGGGTTGGGGACAACTGTAGTCTCTGGCCTTTGTAGCGACACAGGGAGCCTCCCCAAGTGGCACCTAGGATGACCCAGGGCCCTGTTTCTAGTATCCTCGAAGCTGGTGCCTACTTACCACTTACCCCGGGCTCTTACACATTGTGGGCGCTGTTTCCACAGGGTGATACATCCAGCTTCTCTACTTTAGCATTATGCCACCTCTACTTTTCTAGAGTCTCATAAGCCATTTCCTCCTATCATGTTGCAAGGTAGGGAGAAAATGTACAAATCAAATAGCCTGGCTGAGAGGCATGGTGGATTCTGGAAGAGAACCAGGAGGTAGAAAGCAGTGGCTGGTGTGAATTGCAACCAAAAGTTCTCATGACTACAGAGGCATGGGTGGGGCGAGGGGATGTCCTCCGCAATGCTCACAACTTTTCATCTGATGGGACAGAGGAGAATTCCAACCCCAAGAGATGAAGTCTGCCAGAGGTGCTGGGAAGAGGCCTGCGATTAGGCTGATGAGACCCAGCTCTGCCACGTCCTCCATGAGATCATAACAGACATTCCACCGCTCTGGCTTCCTCATCCATGGAATGTGGGAGTGGGACCGGGCTGGCTCTGGAATCAGACAAACCTAGGTTCAGGCTCTACCACTTACTTGTTATGCAACTTTGGGCAAGTTTCTTTGTATCTCCAAGCTCCAGTGCTCTCATCCGTCAGGTGGGGATGAGAGACCTCATCTCAAGAAGCTGTTGGAGAATTAAGGGAGGAGGTATGTAAATATCTGCCCTCTCGCGCAGTGACAGGTCCATGAGGCTCCCAGCACAGCAGCTGCCTTCTCAGTTAATACTGGTCTCTTTTCTTAATTCTAGCTCTAAATTGCTGTGAACGTATGAATCCATGGTGCAATGCAATGAGTCGATCCTCAGTGATCTTACATGGCCACACTACCCTCCCTAAACCTCAACTATCAAGCACTGAGGTGCTGTTCACTGAAGCAGCAGATGGACAAATCAAAGTGGACAAGAAGGTGGAAATAAACGAGAGGCAGGATGGTGAAGGCAAAAGGACCCAGAACTGGGGAGCGGTGGATCTGGGGTGGATTTCTGACTCCCTCAGTCACTAGCCATAAAACACACGACTTTGGTCCAAATTTTCTTAATATTTCTAAGCTTCAGTTTTCTCATCTGTAACATGGGGATAATCATATATGTAAAAGTGCCGTGTGGATTAGAAAGTGCAATTGGAATGTTAGTGGTCAGTTGCCTGCCATGATTCCTGGCAATTGATTTGAAAATCTGTCCAAATATACAAGTTTGAAAATGTAGTTTAAATGTTTTGAGAGCTAAACAATGACCTTAGCAGTCAAACAAAACTTCCAACTTTCCCCAAATCCTCATTTTCAAATTCGAATGACTATCACGTGGATTGTTGAGGTATCGCCACCCCCCCCCACCCCCCACCCCTGCCGCAAACAGCTGGGCTGATTTTCCTTTGCAATCAACTAATCCCTCCAGCGACCCACTGGCGTCCCCAACTACTGGTGGCCTGATATTAACTTGAAAAACAATGTGATAAACCACCCTCTTATTTTAACAGCTAGCTAGGGCAGGGCAGGAGGAATCCCCACCCACACTTGCTCTGAACAGACATGGTGTTGCAACCGATGTGAAAACAAGATAAGGAGAAACAGCTGTCAACAGACTCAGGCCGCCCCCAGGGCTGGGCTGCTTTCTGTGTGTTCGGCACAGACGGGAAGCCGGAGGCCACGCAGTCACCTACAGTGCTGCTCTGACGAGGCTGCTGTGCTGAACACGGTCTAAGGAACGCTGGGCAGCAGCTCAGAGACACATGCACCTCGCTCACTTGAGCCTTTAGCTGTCTTTTAAAGTATACATTTAGTGACATAATGCCTTGTAGGAATCACCATTAAGGTTCAAATCCTACCTGCTCAAAACTATTATATTCAGGATGGATAAACAAGGTCCTACTGTATAGCACAGGGAACAATATTCAATATCCTGTGATAAACCATAATGGAAAAGAATATGAAAAAGAATGTATATATATATTTATATATATATGTTACTTTGTTGTACAGTAGAAATTAACACAACATTGTAAATCAACTATACTTCATTAAAATAAATTTTTTAAAAAAATCCTGTCTGCTTAGAACTGAGGAATTAAAAATCATGTGGTCATCAGAGCAGGGGCCCTAAGCTCAATGTGTCTGTTCAGTAACTTCCCAACAGCTCTAGAATAAGGGTAGCTCTAAATGATGTAGTTGAAAACTTCATTTTAAACCCCCTTTGTTATGGTTGGGTTGCAGGAACGGATGAAGTGATGCAAAGGTGCTGCAAGGCAGTTCTTTTCTCTGTCTTACCTGAATATCATCAGACCTCCAGAAAGAGAGGCACCGTGTAAATGAGGGTCCAAACAACATATCCAAGGTGCTAAGAGGATCATAATACATAAAACATGACATGCATAAATGCTTATGAGTAGTGAAAAGAGAACATTTTTTTTTAAAGGAGTAAGAAAGAAACCACAAAGTCTCTTAGAACTACTGAACCAGTGATGGTATTAGGTGCTTATCAGCACCCACTGTCTCTGGGTGTCGTGTCTCTGTGAATAGTGGAGGGACTACCATGGGATCCCAGGAGACAGTCCTGGGAGGGGTGGCGTTATCATCATAACACAAAGTCTGGACAACTCAACATGTTTGCAGGGGGAGACCCAGGTGCATACACTCTCCAGCCCGCTGGCCCGAGTACGGGAACTCCTGTCCATCCACAGGCTCCTGTCATTTAATGCCAGAGTTTCCAGCGCCTTCCAAGCATCTATGCAACTGAGTGATGACAGGTGTGGATGGAATAGAAGGAATAAATGCAAGTTTTAGATTTTAAAGCAGATTAGTTGTGAATGGCATGCCCCAAATTAAGCACAAGCGAAGTGCCAAACTTTATGCTAGGAGCTGGGACCTCAAAACCAATATGGCACACTTGGGCATTCTATGGTGGTCCAGTGGTTAGGACTCCAGGCTTTCACTCCCGAGGGCATGGGTCTGATCCCTGGTCGGGGAACTAAGATCCTGAAAGCCGCACGTCTGTGACCAGAAAAAAAAACAAAAAACGATATGGCACGTTTAACTTTGGCACCCAGGAAACTCCCAGCCCAAACACATCTCTTAGCTGGTCTCCCTTCCCAGTACTTACAATGCCTTCCCATCAGCAACGGCAGTGCTTCCTAGGCTTCAACCCTTTCTAGATCAACTCGTTAGTTTTGCTATATCTGCATCTGTACTCTACTGGATTTAAGGATTGTTCTTTAAAGTAACTCATTTACTTTAACTCAAACACATTTTAGAGAAAATTTGATATGACATCTATAAATGGAAAACTAGTCCTACTTGCCATAAATGGAAAATATCTAATAATTAAAAAAAAAAAATACAAGGGACTTCCCTGGTGGCACAGTGGTTAAGAACCGCCTGCCAATGCAGGGGACACGGGTTCGAGCCCTGGTCCGGGAAGATCCCACATGCCACGGAGCAACTAAGCCCATGCGCCACACTTACTAAGCCTGCACTCTACAGCCCGAGAGCCACAACTAGTGAGCCCATGCGCCACAACTAAGGAAGCCCGCATGCCTGGAACCCGAGCTCTGCAACAAGAGAAGCCACCACAATAAGAAGCCCGCACACGGCAACAAAGAGTAGCCCCCGCTCGCCACAACTAGAGAAAGCTTGCACGCAGCAACAAAGACAGAACACAGCCAAAATAAATTAATTAATTAATTTTAAAAAATAAAAGATACAAAAATACAAAACAATCTTACTAAGTTCTAGTTACATACTCTTCCCTATAAGTGTTCTGAGCCTAAGGCCTATAGCTCTCTGCTAAAAAGAGAGATTAATAAGTACTAGAGAGGTATTAAAAATCGACTAACTCTGAGCTGAGACCCTCCCCTGTAATCAGAATCGGAAAAGGATTCATTGATCACCACGTGACTCTGCCTCTTTGGGTCACATCTGCATATCACCCAAATCAGACACCGTGGTCCACTAAACACCATCTGTGCTCCCTAGCCCACTTCATGATTGGTCCTCTACCCAGAGCCTAGAACATTCCACAGGAATACGGGGGGAGCTCAACACACATATGTTGAATGAGCTCATGTGTGCATATCTTAGCCTCATCCTTCTTTATTCCAGCCATGCCTATAGGCTGGCTTATTCCAGCCATGCCTATAGGCTGGCTTCTCCTCAAAGGACCCATGCCTACTCACAAGCCTCCATGCCCTTTGCCACCTGTATCCTTTATGGGATAATCTTCCTCCTCCCTCTACTTTCCTCCAACTTGTCTACTCTCAGATCTTCAAGTCTTAGGTTGTGTCATCTTCCCTTCATGGTTTTCCCTCACCACTTCAGGCTGAGACTAGCCATCCTTTTCAGTATGCCTGCTACATGGGTACCCTGATCATCGTGATTATCACATGATAATCACTAATCTGCTTGTCTTTCTCTGCCCACCAGTCTCTAAACACCTTGAGGGTTGAAGGTGTGCCTTCTATCTCTGGTGTTGAATGAAAGCATCTCTGGCTATTTCCCCATATGCTCTTGTTGTACCAGACAGACGCTGCCTTTCCCTCCCCTGAGTCTTTGTATAGACTGTGTCTCTGCCTGGAATATGCCTTTGACAATCTGCAAACTCCCTTCCACGTTCCTGCTCTGAGAAGCCTTTCAGGGCCCATGCCGCAAGCCAGCTTTGACAATCCTTCCTCCCTGTTTCCACAATACCCCCAGCGTACCACTTTACTGTAGGGTTTATCCCACCTCAGTGCAATTCTTTGTTTCTACTATGCCACCACCATTCCGTAGACTGTGAGCTTCTCGTTTTTGCACCCCCAAGGTCTAGAGAGTGTCTGGTGCATATCATTAAATATTTTCTGAAGAAAGGAATTAATGACTAGCAAGAAAATAGTTTTCTATTCACCTCTCCTCTTATCAATTCCAAAGGACCTAGAGTCACCGTCAGTAAAAGCAAGAAAATATTAAATTGATTGCTAACATATATAGAATGCTTACTATCTGCCATGTACTTTATAAGCATTTTCTCTTTTAATTATCCCACAACCTTGTGATGTAGGGACTTGTATTGATGCCAGTTTGCAGGCGAGGAAATATGGGCTTAGGGAGATTAAGTCACTTGTCCAAGAAACCTTGGCAGAGCCAAGAAATGGACCCAGGCCTGATGAACTCCGATGTTCTTAACTATCACTCTAGCCTGATGTGACCTTCCTCTGTCTGACCAACTGCCCTCCTTCGTGATCAGAAGCCCAATCTGGAGCAGATGGACATGGGCCTGCTGTGGGTAGCTTTGACTGTGGCCTTTGAGAGCACGATTAAGCCAGCAGGCAGCCCCTGCCCAAAGCACAAGGCCCCCATAGAACGGCCACCTGGCCTCTTGCTTGAGCTGTGGGATTGGCCAAAATCACCAGTTCCTCACTTACCCAGTGGAAGGCAAATCAAGGCAGCCCTTCATTGATTCCAGAAGTGTCTCTTTCATTTGTAAAATAATCCACAGTTTGACATTTAGGGATTTTCTTGCCAGTGGTGGGTGGCTACTACGATAACAGATGATGAACTGGTGTCTCTGAAAGCTCAACAAAAACACTTTTTAAATAAAGATTTTAAATTCTAAATTGACTGAGGAGCGAGGTGAGAATCCAGCTACACCCCAGGGAGGGAAAGCATCTTGGTGCAGTTTTTCTAACTTCATCCTCTGCACCAAAGACGGCGCCACGGCTGCTCTTTCTTCACTCAAAGTTCTGTGTTGAAAGCATCTGAGGTATAACAAAGGCCAGTTTCCTCGAGTTTGCGCCCAAGGAAGTGAGAGAAATGCTGCTTGGCTGCAGTAGTTTTGGTCCAGAAAACAGCAACTTTCTCCTCCAGAAACCAGCTTCAAATATTTGTATTAAAGTTAGGAGGGGAGAGAAGAAATAAGAGCCACCTTATAAAAGTTCCTTCCTGCTTCTTGATGATGTTAACAGAATTCTCTGCAGGAAAGGTTCAGCACAGGCCTAGGGCAGAATACACAGCCATGTGGTTTCATTTTTCCAGTGATGAACCCCTCAGGAGAAACACTCCGTTTTGGAAAGAAAGGACAACAAGTTAACTGTGGCCTCGAATCCTGGGTTTCTTTTCATTTGTTGGAAATAATCTTGGTCCAGGGAGAAAAATCCTGGAAGGGGGAGGGATCCGGAAGCCCTGGGATTTGGTTCTGGCTTTGCCACTTATTTGTTTTATGACCTTGAAAGAATCATTTAAATGCTCTAGGCCTCAGCTTTTCACAGAAGTCAGGGGATCAGCCGCAACTGTGACTAAGTTTCCTTTCAGCTCTGAAATTCTATGATATTTGCTAATGTATTATACAGAGCAAGATGATACATCTGACACATCTTAGGGCGTCACGTCCTATGGCAGATCCTCTTCCCGTAGCAGCGATGATTACATGGTACCTACCCTCGGCCACTATGTCTTACAAATTAAGGCACAAAAATGCGAAATAGCGGACAAGGATGAGTTTCAGAGGGAGGAACAAATTTACTTGGCTCTCATTGGCTCTTGTGAGCATGTATTTAAATTTGAGTGGCTTTTGGGTCACTCAATATGTCTGCACATTAGAAGCCCGGGTCCTGGCCAGGGATGCTCAGGACAGAGGCAGTCTGGGGACAGCAGGACCCCAATGTGTGGGTCGGTGGCTGCCTTACCTGATCAGCTTATGCGCTGGCTGAGCTGACACGCCACAGTGGCTTCTTGTATAACCTTCTTTCCACCGACCTTCAGAGAGGCTAACACAGTTAAACCACACAGGCCTCAAAAACCCTGAGAAAGTAATTCTAGTTTTTGGCAGTTAACTTAAGAAAATAATCAGACGTGAAGTAAGCTAATAACAAGGTACTGTTTATGGAGAGCTCGTTGTATGCAGGGCACTGTGCTAAGTCCTTTATATATATTATTCTATATAATCCTCACGGCAGGGCTTTGAAATGGGTACTATTATGCCCATTTTACAAAACATAAGACCAAGGCTTTTAATCTCACTCTGCTATTCAGGACACAGACATTTTTGTGTAAGAATGTTCATTGCAACAAAATGACCCAGATTTCCAAAAACAGGGAATCGATTAACTGGTATATTCATCTAATGGCATTCTAGAAATGCATGAGATACTACGTGAGAATAATTAATGACATAAAAAAATGTTTGCAGCAGATGACTAAGTAATAATCCCAACTTTGTTTAATTTACATATAGCTATACTATGGTATTTGTTCCTATTTGTTTCTTCTATATTTTCCAAAATTTACACAGTAAGCATATATCACTTTTTAAACTGTGGGGCTATTTAAAGGCCCATCACAAATAATCAAAAGCCCATCCCCATCCACGTTGGTGTCTGGATTCTAGAGAAGCACCCTAACGGATTCAGTTTCTATACAGCAGACATCTCCCCAGTCAGAAGCAAGCGGTCCCCTCAGCTGCTCCCCTTATTCCTCAGGCACGCGGTGCATGAACGTGGGATTGAGTAGAATTTAAGGCAGATGAACAGTTCCTTCCTTAAGGTTGTGGCTCCTGTGATGCCATTTGGCCCAGATCACTATGCCCTAAAGAAGTCAGGCAGTGAACCCAAAATGAAACGACCAACTAAAACAAAACAGAATGCATGAACACTCTCCACTCAATCAATATTGTTGTTGTTATCATTATTTCTAGCAGTAGTAGTTATTTAAATGAGGCATTTGTGTCAGGAGAGGGAGAAGAGCTAATACAGAGTTGGCTTCATGACTTGGAAAATTCTCTCAGCTTGGAGAACTGGGAGTGCCCGGAAGATGGCCGTGGAGAAGTGGCAAGACCCTGAGGGGTGGGAGAAAGAACATGGGCTCTGGCTTCAGGGAGACTCGGGTTAGAATCCTGATCCCAGGGAATTCCCTGGTGGTCCAGTGGTTAGGACTCTGTGCTTCCACTGCAGGGGGCTCAGGTTTGATCCCTGGTCAGGGAATTAAGAGCCCACAAGCCACGCAGCATGGCCAAAAAAAAAAAAAAAAAAAAAAAAAAAAGAATCCTGATCCCATTACTAACTGACACTGGGCAAATCCTTAACTTTCTCATCTGTAATATGGGTGCGAAGGGGCTCTTGAAAGCATAGTAGGAAACATGCAGTTGGTGTTTAATATCTTTCTCCCAGCCCCTCCTCACCCATCCTCTCTCCAACACAACACACCTGTTCTCCATCATCCTCAAGTTCCAAAATCTACCCCCTGCAGAAGTGGAGCAAAAACCGCCCTTGGAAACCCAGTGCTGTGAGGGACCATCTCAAATGGAAGGTTTGAATCAAAGTGCCAAGCCATTTAATCAGTCATCATGGCCACCTGAAATTCAGGCAGGATCCCAAACAGATGGTAAACTGCCATGCTACGCACACCTGGAGATGCCATGACCTTATCGTAGTTATTAGATGCTCCTCAGGCGTCAAAGGTGATGGTATCAAAACCACCTACCATTTGTGTGGCTTGGGATAAACTTGCAATTGCACCTCACCTCAATGGAGGTATAAAAAATAGGAAAGAGCTTCATTTTACTTAAGGAAAAATAGCTCACTCATAGAGCTTGGTTGATTTGCATGAGATTGGTCAGCACACGGAAGAGGAGGTGGGGGAAGAAGGGTCTTAAGGGAAAGGAGGAAGCCAATGCCTGGACCAGTTATTCCAATGAGGCATTTGTGGCAGGAAAGGGAGAGGACACAGAATATTCTAGTCTCTACTCTACTCTCAACATCCACTAACCCCAGCTCTATTCGTGGGCCCAGATGGCCTTTCCTCCAATGCCACGCACTCCTTCCCCATACATCAGGGCCAAGCCTTGCTCACCCTGCGTACATCCAGCCCCCAAATGTTTTGTCATTGTTTTCTGAACCTTTAAGACCATCTCAGCACCATTTCAACCTCTGTTACACATCTCCCACTGCAGTCACGGCGCCCCTGGGTCCCCGTGAGGGAACCAGCGCTCCTGGATCCAAGCCCTGAGTCAGGCAGGGCACTGTGCATCCTCACAGAGGGGACACGTGTCTTGCTGCTTCTACCCTAGGTCATGTGTTCGCCGGTTTTCTTACTGACTCTTCCTTCACGGGCATTTATCGTCTCTAATTTGACTTGACTCAGCTCGTTAGAGAGAAAGTCTGCTTCTCCGGGATCCCCTTAGGGTTTGTCTGGCTGGCTTTCCACTGGGCACATAAACAGCCCCCAATATTGCGTGTCTCCTAAGGACCCCAGCCACATCAGGTTGAAGCTGGGGTGCGACTTCCCCAGAGGGCTTGCCAAATGGCCTGGGATGAACCCTGCTCCTTCTTGGTTTTGTTTTCCATGAGCAGAGACAAGAGAGGGGCCTGGTGGCCTGCAGCGTGTTGCACCAGGGGGCACTGGTTTAAGGCCCGGGGAGGCCCGGGGTCAGTGCCTCCTTGCTCCGCCCCGGGACCTTGTACAACTCACTCAGCTCTCGGAGCCCCAGGTTCCTCATCGAGAAACTGTGGTAACAGTATGTGTTCTGCCTTCACCTTAACAGGGTTGCAGTGAAGCTCAAGGAAGACAATACAAACAGAAATGTTTTGCAAACTGTAGTGCGCTGTAAGGATGAGAGGTTCCCTCGATATCACGAGGATGCATCTGGTCATAAGACATTACATGTTAATAAGCCCGTTCCTGCATATACTCTGGACCACTCACAGGAGGAAACGTTCAGAGGGAAACACTACCCCAAATAAGAAGATTAGGGAGTGGACAAAGATGAATACACTAAGTAATTCTAGAATATTTCTGGAGCACATGCCCTGGCAAACTCTTCTAGACAGTAGTATCAGGGTGATGAAGGAGACAGTCGAGGTCCTTGCTCTCAGTCCCAGTCAGCAGAGAATAAGCAAGCAAGCAAACACACAAAAAACAAGGTCAGTTGTCTTCCCACTGTGGGCACAAATGGGCTTTCACCTTCCCCATTTTCCTGTTCCAAGGCTGCAGGAAGGTTGGCTGCAAACTCACTGTTAATCCAAGGAGAATGCCCAGAATTGGTGAAAGAAAAAAGTTACCTTCCTCAACAGGATAAGATACACAATTTCAGACACATGAAGATATGTTGGTTCTTTATATTTTTGGTAAAGTGACAGCACAATGGAATGCTGATGAGACAAAGATGCTAAAAAATGAGCGATCTGGACAAGCGACTTTCCAGTTATAGGAGGGTTTCTAGCATCAGCTGGGAATCCTTGTAGAAATCTTAAAAAAGGAAAATCAGCCTGTATCACTTTGAGCTCCTCTTCATTTTTCCAAATGCAGAACATTGAACCAAATAATTTTCAGTTTTAAAATTGTTCATACCTCATCGTTCATAATATACCACTTCCTCCAAGAAGCCTCCCATCACTCAGCAAAATTAATATCTCCTTCTCTGCAGCTCTATCATCTGTCAGTAACTCCACACAGCACTTTCACCATATACCATCACCCTGACTTATCGGTTTGTCCCTCACTAGAGGAAAAGCATCCCCAGCCGGGGCTGCACTTTATTTGATTGTGAATCCCTGACACCTCGTTATCATGGAGGACACATGGCAGGTACCTGATACATGCTTACTCACGAGGTCACTTCTCACTGGCCCATTGTGTATCTACAGCCAATGTACGTGAACGTGAACACAGTCGCTAGGACACGCTCTGCAAGTTGGTTTAACAAGACAAATGTCCCATCTTCACTTGGTCTTCAGTGATTCTCCCACAAGGACTTGTGCTTTATCTGGTGTCTCATCAAGAGTTCCTGGTCAGGTGAGGTTTTGACCCAAATAAAATCTACATTAAAGGGACTTCCCTGGTGGCGCAGTGGTTAAGAATCTGCCTGCCAATGCAGGGGACATGGGTTCAAGCCCCGGTCAGGGAAGATCCCACATGCTGTGGAGCAATGAAGCCCGTGCACCACAACTACTGAAGCTAGCGCGCCTAGAGACCCTGCTCCGCAACAAGAGAAGCCACCGCAATGAGAAGCCCGTGCACCGCAACAAAGAGTAGCCCCTGCTTGCCGCAACTAGAGAAAGCCCATGTGCAGCAACAAAGACCCAATGCAGCCAAAAATAAATAAATAAATAAATAAATTTTAAAAAAAATCTACATTAAAAATGGATAGTCTCCTCTTGATCTAACTATCAATTTATAAGAACTATCAGAAAAAGATGTCCCATGACATCCTGGGGCTACCTACAGCATAATCCAGACTACAGGAAACTACAGACACACAACCTAGTTCCATTGACCAAAAAACTACAAATAAAAAAAAATAAGAGAAGGGCGGGAAGGAAGGGTGGCCACACTAAGAGGCATATCTGTCAATTCATGTAGGAACCTTATCTGAATCCTGGTTCACACAAAAAAATATTTTTAAAAAACATTATAAGGAAATAGAGGATATGTGATCACTGACTGGATATTTGATATTACATAATTATTTGTTTTTTAGGTGTGATCATGATCCTGCAGTTATATTTTAAGGAGAGCTGTAATCTCTTAGTGGCACATATGGAAATATTTACAGATGAAATGATACATCTAGGATTTAATTCAAAACAATCTGGAGGAGGGTGGAGAAACGTGTGGTATAGATGAAAAAAAAATCAGGCAGGAATGGCTAGATACATTGTTTCATTAATACCACTCCTGCTACCTTTAGGTAAGTTTGAAAATTTCTATTAAATTTTTTAAAAATCAGTACTTTATTAAATTTTCGATCTGGTGAATTCTATAGAGCAGGATTCTCCATGACAGTGCTGTGCTGTCTTTCCTGCTTCCTTTGTGAGTGACTGTTTCTGTTTGACTAAGGAAACAAGAAAAAGGACCACAGCTAGGGATATGTATTTATGGAGAATGTGGAATTTATTGGTAGAATTTATAGGTCCAGTGGGTACTGGCCCCTCTTGGGGGGGCAGGGCAGGCTGCAGACAGCCCAGGACTGGGTTACTCCTCTTGCCCTGCAGAGAGAGCAGATCCCCGGGTCCTGATTCACGTCTTCCTCAGAGAAGCTACTGGTTAGACAGAAATGTGTATCTCAGGCTCTGGGAACCCAAAGAAAGGAAAAGAAGTATTTCTCCACTTCTCCTATGAAAAGATAAAAGCCCAGGAAAGGCAGACCGGAAAGAATTTGGGATTTGGAGTCAGAAGTTTTGGATTCCCTCCTTGCCACCCAACCAGGACCAGTGAACTTCTCAGTGCCTCAATGTCCTCATCTCTAAAATGGGAATATGACTACCCTCCATGTCAAAGAACTGTGCTGAGGATTAGAGGAGATCTCGCCTGGGAAGATGAGAGGCGGTGTGGTGCGGTGGGTCAGAGACTTGGGTCTGAACGGTGGCTCCATCATACCAGCCACACGGTCAAGTTCTAAATAAATGAGAACTATTATAATTAATTATTTAAGAAAAAGCAATTTGTTCAAGGCCTCAAAGTGAGTCAGCAGGACACTACTCAGCAGGAGAATTCGCACTCAGCCGTCCTCCCCACTCACCCTCTGAGCTTCCCTTGTGGCTGTATCTGGGCAGCTGATTCACCACCTGTCGCTTTTTGGACAGAGCAGGGAGGATGGAGAGGAGGAGCTGGGGAATCATGTTCTGACAGCTGGGCCACCCCAGCGGGGGCAGCGATGAATCAGCCTTGCTGCTGCCACGTTCAGCACACGAGGCTTCCCGAGCCGAGGCCAGGCATCCAGGATGCTCTGACCAAGCCTTGCTGTGTGATGGCCACAGATGGCCATCCTTTGTGCCTTCTCCCCTGCAGCACCCAGTAACGTCACAGGCTTCTCCCAGCCTCCGGGTAGAGACACATTTTTCCCAGCCCTGCCGGGATGAAGGTAACAAGAGGGGCGTGTATGCGTGTGCACGTGCGTATACGCATGTATAAGAGGATGCGTGTGAACCTACGCCTGCTACCTCAGCGGGGCAGTGTGCTGTCTCAGTGCCATAGTGGAAGAACAGGGAACAGGACACCCAAACAATGATGGCCGGACCCCACTTGCCCAGGCCCTGCTTTATTTAGAGATGAGCTCAGCTATGATCTCAGAGGACCTCCCTGCGGTGTGATTTCCAAGCGGAGTATTCAGTTTGGCTGATCGAAGACCTATATTCTGAATCTCATCATCGTCTTTCTGTGTCCAAAGACAAAGCGCTAGAGGTACAAGGAGGCAAAAATGCCATTTCCTTTGTGAGTGACTGTTTCTGTTTGACTAAGGAAACAAGAAAAGGGACCACAGCTAGGGATATGTATTTATGGAGAATGTGGAATTTATTGGTAGATTTTTTTTTTTTTCTCCTCATTTACAGTGTCTTGGATTTTGCTCTAAGAATCCCTCAGGCTTCCTCCAGTTTAGGATAAGAAAACAACTGGAGCACTGGATTCGTTCTATTATGCTTTTAAACAACTATTATAATGAATGACATTAATTACTAGGAACAGGCAAGATTTAAATAAAAACAAATAAGGGGCCTTCCCCGGTGGTCCAGTGGTAAAGAATCCGTCTTCCAATGCAGGGGACGCAGGTTCAATCCCTGGTGGGAGAACTAAGATCCCACATACCTTGCCCGCACGCCACAACTACTGAGCTTGCACGCCTCAACAAGAGAGCCCACGTGCCACTAACTACAGAGTCCACGCACCCTGGAGCCCGTGCGCCACAACTAGAGAGAGAGAACCTGCATGCTGCAACTAGAGAAAAGCCCGAGCGGAGCACCGCAATGAAGAGCCCACACACCGCAACGAAAAAGACCTCACATGCCTCAACGAAGATCTTGCGTGCCGCAACTAAGACCCGATGCAGCCAAAAAAAAAAAGGAAGAAAGAAAATTTAAAAAATAAAAAATATTAAAAAATTGACCTTATAAATCAATTCATACATACATAAATAAATAAAAATACGTACACATGAAATGATGTCTAGGCAAACTTCATTTGCTATCAAGCAGCACCTAATCTAACTTTAATTTTGCTAAATAAAAAAAGAGCTTTGATATCTTATTTCAGGTGTTGAAAAGTCTAGGGTTTTGCTCTGCATAATACGTTTTCCCAGCACAAGCCGCTCAAGAGTATTTGGCTTTGTGGAAGTAGTTTTGACATTAAAAAGCCCTTAACTAATTGTAACTTATCAGAAAGAAAAAGTCATTTGCCTTTTAAGCATTCCTTATTCTGCTGCAGTTGTGGAGAAAAAACAGGGCTCTAGTTCTTTCAGATTGCTTATACATGGAACAGGGGATGAGTGTTTTCGTGGAAATAAGCAAGCCTGTGTTTGAGTCCTAACCAGTCCTAACCAGCTGTGTTTCTTTGAGCAGGTCATTTTCTCTCTCTGGGCCTCCATTTCTTCATCTGAAAAATAAAGGTTTGGCTTGGATGTCATTCCCAGCTTATTGGATTTTCACAATAAAGCATAAAGATCAGGAGGTATTACTTGAAGGCAGAGGATCAGAATCCTATAGATCAAGGGTCAGCAAACTACAGCCCATGGTCAAATCCAGCCTGCTTGCCTGCTTTTATACAACCTGCCAGCTAAGAATGGTATTTACATTTTTAAATGGATGAAAAAAATCAAAAGAAGAATATTTTGTGACAGGTGAAAATGACATGAAATTCAAATTTCAGTGCCCATAAATAAACTTTTATCAGAACACAGCCACCTCATTTGCTTACATATTGTCTGTCTGCTTTTGCACTACAAAGGCAAGGCTAAATGGTTGTCACAGAGGCGGTGTGGCCGGCAAAACCTAAAATATTTACTCTCCGGCTCTTTACAAAGTTTGCTGACCCTTGCTATAGATCAGTATGGCTCCAACTTTAAGGTACATCCCGATCACCTAGGGATTTTATTAACAGTAGATTCTGATTTAGGGGGTTTGGGGTGGAGCTCAGATTCTGCATTTCTAACTAGCTCCTGGGTGGTGCTAAAGCCACTGGTCTGGGGACCACATTTTGTACGACGAGGCTGGGCTCTATTAGACAAATCCGGTGATGCCGTGTACTTGCTCAACATCCTTTGGTGCCGTTCCAGAGCCTTCATATTAACTCAGACCCTTACTACAGTGTGATTCTTGCCCATCTGTCCAGCTTCAATGGCCACAGCGCATCTCACGCACATGCCCGGAAACTCACACCACGTGTGCACACCCGTGCCCTCCGCTCCCTGATGCCCACCTTTCTCATCCTCACACCTATGCACACACTGATCTCTTTACCTCTAACATCCTCTCCTCTCCCCATCCCTCCACTCTCAATATGTCCGATTGTCCTTCTTGCCCTTTGGCTCGAGTGGCACCTCCTTGAAAGGCACCTTCCCAGATTCGCTGAGGCTAAGTGGTCCTTTGGTGCGGTCCCTATTTATACATCACACTCCTCTTCACAGCCTGAATCACAAGGCCTATGTCACTGACGTCCTTAAAGCAGAAGTCGTCTTGTTTATTCCTAGATGCCCACTGACCAAGCACAGTTCTCAGTATAGGGCAGGGGTATCATGCACATTATTTGAAATCGGACAAATGAATTGCCCAGGATCACCCAGGAAATCGAGTGAAAAGCTGGGACTGGAGCCCACACCTTCAGAATCCTGGTGTGTGTCTTCTTTTCCCTGACCTGCACCTTAGAAACGAATGCAGGAATTAGTTCCATGGCATTTCAAACAGAGGGAAATTCAGCCTGTCCTCTGAGACACTTGGAGGGTTTGGGAATAGCAGCCCCTTCTCACGGCTGCCACTTTGTGGAGAACAGAGAACTTCTGAGCCCAGGGAGCAGCTCCTGAAGACACAGCTTTTGGCCTCTGTATGGCAGGTCCCGGCAGCAGTGCTGGCAGACTCAGCACCCACAACAGTGAGTCAGTCATCCTGGGACTGCCCCATGCAAAGCACTGATAAGCGGTGAGTGAGAAGGCCTGGGAAAGAGATACAGCTGTCACCACCTTCTCTCTCTCGGGCTGCGGGCATTTCCCTTTCTCATTTCTTATGGCTTCTATTTCCTTATTGGCCACCTGGACCCAGAGGAAGATAGGTCAGACAGTCAGATGTAGGCTGAGTGCAGCCACAAGGGAAAGAGGGGTAGCAAGCATGATCCCCTGTCGGCCCAGGTTGGGGCAGGATGGAGGGGATAGTGTGTAGAGGGAGCCATAAACTACCCTGAAATGTGCCCCTACCTGCTCTATACGGCATCTTCCCCACCCCTCCTCCTAAAATCCCTATCATTAAATTCACAGAGGTATTCTCTCCAGAAGGTCACTGACAGTTGCAATGGACTGGATTGAATCACGTCCCCACCCCGACCCTACAAATTCATATGTTGAATCCCTAGCCTCCAGGGTGATGGTATTTGGAGATGGGGCCTTTGGGAGGGAATTAGGGTCAGATAAGGTCAGGAGGTGGAGCACAGATCCGATAGGATTAGTGTCCTTATAAGAAGAGATAACCAGAAAGCTCACTCTCTCTCTCTCCCCACAAGCACCCACCCAGCAAAGGCCACGTGAAGACATAGGGAGAAGGTGGCCCTCTGCAAGCCAGGAAGAAGGACCTCACCAGAACCCTAAACCTGTTAGACCTCGATCTTGGAATTCTAGCCTCCAAACTGTAAGAAAATAACTGTGTGTAGTTTAAGGTCCCCAGTCTGTGGTACTTTCTTTTCTTTTAAAATAATTAATTTTTATTGGAGTATGACTGATTTGCAATGTTGTGTTAGTTTCTGTACAGCAAAGTGAATCAGTTATACATATACATATATCCACTCTTTTTAGATTCTTTTCCCATATAGGTCATTACAAGAGTATTGAGTAGAGTTCCCTGTGCTACACAGTAGGTTCTTATTAGTTATCTATTTTATACATAGTAGTGTGTATATGTCCATCCCAGTCTCTCAATTTATCCCTCCCCCTGTGGTACTTTCTTTTTTTTTTTAATAACTGAAGTCTTTTTTTTTTTTTTTTGGCTGCATCAGGTCTTCGTTGCTGTGCGCGGGCTTTCTCTAGTTGTGGTGAGCGGGGGCTACTCTTTGTTGCAGTGCGTGGGCTTCTCACTGCGGTGGCTTCTCTTGTTGTGGAGCACGGGCTCTAGGCGCGCAGGCTTCATTAGTTGTGGCACGTGGGCTCAGTACTTGTGACTCGCGGGCTCTAGAGTGTAGGCTCAGTAGTTGTGGCACACGTGCTTAGTTGCTCTGCGGCGTGTGGGGTCTTCCAGGACCAGGACTCGAATCCCTGACTCCTGCATTGGCAGGTGGATTCTTAACCACTGCGCCACCAGGGAAGTCCCTGTGGTACTTTCTTAAGGCAGCCTGAGCAGACTAAGACAGCAGCCTTCTTTCACGGGTAAATTGATCAATTTCAGTTTCCTCCAAGGACCATTTATTAAGCTCAGGAAGGCAGGGACAAGTCCAGTTTTGTTTGCCATTGTTTCCCTAGCACCCAGCACAGGGCACATGAATAATGAATGTTAATAAAGAAATGAACAAATGAACTGAGTGCCTGCTATGTACTAGGCACCGTGCAAAGTGCTGGGGAAACAGAAAAACCAGGCCACTATCACCCCAAGGAGACATGGTCTAGTCTGGGAGGCTGAGATAAACTAACCATGATGACGTGATAGGAAAAGTGCTCCAACAGAGGTATGGGTTGGGGCACATCTAATGTGCTGGGGCAGCATACACACGCACGCACACACGCACACACGCACGTGTACACACACACGCACACACACATATCCTGCTTTGAGATGGGAGTAGAGAGGTAGGTGGAGAAATGAGAAACAGGTAATACAATCTGAGAAAGTTTTTCAAGGGAGAGTATATTTGTAAAAAATGTATACGATTGCACCTAAGAGAAAAATGTACCCAGCAAGAAGATATCTGTTGATTTGTCGATTCATTAACGAATCTGAGCAAGACCCAGCAGTGTTGAAAATGCAGGAACTTGAGTGGTCAAAGGGCGGCGGGGAGAGAAGAGGCTAGAAAGACAGGCAGCAACAACGAGGCCATTATCACCTCCTGACTGACAGTGATACCCGGAAACACACTAATGGGAAAGAAACAGAAGTCATTTCAATAGCGGAGGAATGCTGGACTGTTGGTATCTCGAAACTTCAAAATGAAATCTTCAAAGGGCTGTTAGGTGAGGTAGAAAGGCATAAGGCTCTGAAGCCAGACTAATTCCGGGATGTTGCTGCAGTCACTTACAAGTTGGATAAATTTTTTAATTGATCTGTCTCACTTTTCTCTTTGTAAAATGGAAATACTACCTACAAATCCCCTCAGGATTAAGAATAGAGTAAAACAACACATAGTAGGTTCACAACAAATGTAAGATCTCACCAGCTGTCTGTCTCTATCTAATTAAGAAGCTCCAAACACCCTGCAGTACAAGATGATCCTTTGAAAGCTTGGAGGAAGCATGGCTGCAGCACGATGTACCTCTTTGTTTGGTGATTATCTGCTGCTTCCGTATCTCCCCCCTTCCTAAACTCAGGGACTCAGAAGGTCAGGAATGCATCCTGTGTCTCTGGGGCTCATGGATCTACACGGTGCTTGGCTTATCAGACGGCCTTGAAGCGTCAGAGAACTAAATTGCACAGATGGGCAAAGCGGACGCAGACCATCTTAACCAAAGTCACAAGACAGATGGACAGTGGAGTTAATTCTAGAACTCTGACCTCACAGTCCATTGATTTCTTGAGACCACATGGTGTCAGACCAAACAGAACAAAGGCTCTGATCTCATCCAGTGGCGTATGCATTCCTTTCCAAATCCCCACCACATGGGAACTGCCACCCGGCACGGAGCGTCCCATGTCACCATCCTCCCTCTCGGCAGCGGCACCCACACGTTCGCATGGAGAAGCAGACACAACACTCGAAACAGCTCTTAAAACACTTTCCTGCTATGTGGTCTATAAACACAGGAAACGGCAGCTGGCTGGATTGCCGGTAACATTTATTTGCCAGTCAGGGTGGTAGAGCTCTGTGTGTGAGTTTAAAGCTGTGATCCAGGAATGAAAATAAACCAGTAAAGCAGAAACTGAGGTGACCTGACTGTAGCTCTAATGAAAAGGGCCTTGGAGTAGGAAAAACTAGGGCTGGCAACCCAGCTCTGCCACTTAAATGCGTGTTAAATAACCTTCTGAGCTCCCATTTGCTCCTTTGTCAATGGGTCTGTTAATAATACTGCGTAGGTTTTCAGTGAAGAGGGACTTCGTGTTTGTAAGGAGCTGAGGCTAGTGGCTGGCACATAAAATAGGATTAAAAATGGTATCTACCATCATGCTCCTCGGTATTTATCCAAAGCAGTTGAAAACTTATGCCCACACAGAAACCTGCACACAGATGTTTACAGCAGCTTTAGTCATAATTGCCCAACTCTGGAAGCAACCAAGATGTCCTTAGTGAGATGAATGGATAAATAAACTGTGGTACCTCCAGACAATGGAATATTATTCAGTGCTTAAGAGAATTGAGCTATCAAGCCATGAAGACGTGGAGGAACATTAAATACATATTACTCAGTAAAAGAAGCCATCTGAAAAGGCTATGATTCATAGCCTTATCATACAATCATACTGTATGATTCCAACCAGATGACATTTGGGAAAAGGCAAAACTATGGAGACAGTAAAAATGAGTGGTTACCAGGGGTTGCAGGGGAGGGAGGGATGGATAGACAGCAGGTGGAGAACAGAGGATTTTTGGGGCAGTGAAAATACTCCGTAGGATACTACAGTGATGGATACCTGTCATTACACATTTCTCCAAACCCATAAAATGTTCAACACCAAGAGTGAACCCTAAGGAGAACTATAGGCTTTGGGCAATTATGATGCGTCAGTGTAGGTTCATCAGCTTTAACAAATGTCCCACTCCGGTGAGTGACGTTGATCACGGCGGAGGCTATGCATTGTGGGGGGCAGGGGATATATGGGAACATCCCGCTCAATTTTACTATGAACCTAAAACTGCTCTAAACAAATAAAGTCTTTTAAGAAAATGGTATTTACCTCTAATACCTTTGAGGACCTAACAGAAATTCACTTGACAATATCCAGATCTTTGGAAGAACTAAGGACCCCCAAGTAGAGCTATCCCCTCGCTCCTGTGTGATTCCAAAGCACCATTTACATCTCTCTATTTCTGGGCATGTGGCAGAGTGCAACACACTTATTTGATCACTTCTTTGTCTTCCTTATCAGACTGGGAGCACCAAGATAGCGGAGGCCATTCCTTATTCATATTTGTTTGTTTCTTTTGACCCTGGTATGGTGCAGCCCCAATAAATGTGTGCTGAAAAAAACCACAAACAACCCTATTAACAGAAAATCAGTGGAAAGAGGAGAGGCATCCCGAACCCGTGACATACAGCTCTAAAACGATGCTTCAGTATAGTGGCAGGAGTCCAGCAGTAAGCTGAGAAAGGCTGAAGGAACATGACAGTACTTCCTCCTTTATCATAATCTTCGTCTTTTTCTTTTAAAGAAGCAAACTCCCTCTGCAGCAAAAGCAATTCCAGAGCAAAGGGGACCAAACAAGAAAATAGCCTTGGATTCTTTAGCAAAAAGTGTTGCAATATACATTCTCTCCATCATCAGAAATTGCAGTGACAACAGGAAGAGCATCAGCCTTCTGGAATTTTCTCTTGCAAAGAGTGAAAGGCTGACCTAAGGCTACTCCTCTTAACTGCTGAAAACTCCAGCCTCCTAAGCCTATTAATCAACTCAAAGCCACACTCATTCCCTTTCTCTCCAGCTTAACAGCTCTTTCTCTTCCTTCTTACAGTGGCTGTTCTGCCCCAGCGTGGTTACACTGGACATGTCTGCCATGTCCTTCACTGCATCTTGCTTGCTGCTGCTTCTCTGAGCCTCTGCCCATTCCTCCGTCCCAAAATGCCCAACGTGAGTCAGTATCACACACACAGAGCCTCGCCAACGGCTGGTGCGCATCAGTGGGTACTACTTGCCCAGCAGGTGCCTGTCAAGGCTCACCGCTTCTGAGGCCCAGGCTCCACTCCCTCAGTTCATCACTGCACATCCCTTCGGTCCCTGTGTGTGGACAATCCATGCCCAAGCGACCCTAGTAGGACCACTCCAACAGACAATGCCTAGGAATCGGATGCTCAGGGACTCCCAGAGATTTGGCACCAAGACAATTTATTTATTTATTTATTTATTTTATTTATTTATTTCTCTTTTTAATTATTTTTTCTTTTCTTTTTTTTTTTTTTCACACACACACACTGTATTTTATTTTTACAAGAGATAAATCGACTGACACCAAGCATTGTACATGGATGACCACAACAAAAGCAACAATGATTGCAATTACCAAACATGAAACACACTCATACTATGCACCAAGACAATTTAAAGACAGCAGGCTTGGAGGGAAGGTCCACACACCCCTTCTGTGGGATTCCTCCAACAGCCCTTCCTCCATCTTGGCTGTTGAATACCTCAGGGAGGGCTTCCTTGCTGGCGCAGTGGATAGGAATCTGCCTGCCAATGCAGGGGACGCGGGTTCGAGCCCTGGTCCGGGAAGATCCCACATGCCGCGGAGCAACTAAGCCCGTGCGCCACAACTGCTGAGTCTGCGCTCTAGAGCCCGTGAGCCACAACTACTGAGCCCACGTGCTGCAACTACTGAAGCCCGCGCGCCTAGAGCCCGTGCTCCGCAACAAGAGAAGCCACTGAAATGAGAAGCCCGCGCGCCGCAACGAAGAGTAGCCCCCGCTCGCCGCAACTAGAGAAAGCCCGCGTGCAGCAACGAAGACCCAAAGCAGCCGAAAATAAATAAATAAATAAAAATATAAAAAAACAAAAACAAAAAAAACCCTCGGGGAGTCAATGAGGTGCCTCTGGGGTCCTTCTTTCTTCATGCTCATGGTTCTGGGACCGTCTAATTACACTCTTTAATAGCTTTGTGTGCATTTCACTTCTGTAAGCTTCATTTTTTTTTCATGTTTTAAATAGGAGAAGTTATCTGTTTTATTGTCAGAGCTGTGGAGAGAATCATGCATGTGAAAGCACTCACCCAAAAGCTTAAAATCCGTGGTTACCAGGGGTTGCAGGGGAGGGAGGGATGGATAGACAGCAGGTGGAGAACAGAGGATTTTTGGGGCAGTGAAAATACTGCGTAGGATACTACAGTGATGGATACCTGCCATTACACATTTCTCCAAACCCATAAAATGTTCAACACCAAGAGTGAACCCTAAGGAGAACTATAGGCTTTGGGCAATTATGATGCGTCAGTGTAGGTTCATCAGCTTTAACAAATGTCCCACTCCGGTGAGTGACGTTGATCACGGCAGAGGCTATGCATTGTGGGGGGCAGGGGATATATGGGAACATCCCGCTCAATTTTACTATGAACCTAAAACTGCTCTAAACAAATAAAGTCTTTTAAGAAAATGGTATTTACCTCTAATACCTTTGAGGACCTAACAGAAATTCACTTGACAATATCCAGATCTTTGGAAGAACTAAGGACCCCCAAGTAGAGCTATCCCCTCACTGTGTGATTCCAAAGCACCATTTACATCTCTCTATTTCTGGGCATGTGGCCCTTGGATTCCATATCCTTCCCTGCAGAGCTCAGATCCTAGGTGGGCCCAGCCTCACCCCCACCAGGGACTTCAGATACGTTCTTGTCTCCAGCCTAGAATGCTTAAGTCCTTCTGAGGAGGCTGATAAGGAAGCTTGTTTACAATCAACCACAACCAGAGAGAGAAGACACTGCCTCGGAAGGCAGGGCATACCGGGCTCAGGTCTCTGGTTTCCCTGTTTTCCTAGTGAACTTAAATCAGCTCCCCCAGCAACACTAAGCACCCACTGAAGTCCCTAAAATAAGCATCCTCTTTTCACATGTATCAGCCCTCCGGATATTAGAGGAGAGATACCTTCCCTCCTTTGCTGTCTTATCACATTATATCAAAGTCATCTGCTTGAGTCAGACTTCCCCAAGAACTTGGGAGCTCCTTGTGGCCAGGGCTGGGTGTTACTCAACCTTGTAGCCCCAGCACTCAGCACAAGTCCTGGGTGCCCGGCACAAAGTCATTGCTCAGTAAATTATCGTTGAATTCATAGAACCTACTTTCTGCCCTGCCTCAGCATCTTCTTTAACCCTTCAAGTCTTCTTCAGACTAAGCATATTTAGCCCCATACTACCTGTTTCCCAGGCCAACTCAGAAAAGCAGTGGCAACAATTACATATAGAATGGAAAAACAACAAGGTCCTACTGTATAGATATAGCACAGGGAACTATACTCAATATCCTGGGATAAACTGTAATGGAAAAGAATATAGAAGAGAATGTATATATGTGTATAACTGAGTCACTTCGCTGTACAGCAGAAATTAACACAACCTGGTAAATCAACTATACTTCAATAAAAAAATAAATTAAAAAAAAAAAAGAAAAAAGGAAAGCCATGGCTATTTCCCCAGCCCGCAGTAGAGGGAAAGGAGAAATAAATAAGAAATTAACTGAGATTTCTCCCCTTATCCTCCACATCTTTCCGAGCCCGCTGCCTAGCAAACAGCAACCTTCTTTCTTTACTCAACGTCCCCCAAGAGTCATTCTGTTCAAAAGCCTTCACGGATCACGCACGATACAGGCCGTCTTGCTGAAGTGGCTTTACTGGTGTCCAGCCGCTCTTCCTCTGTCCCCACTTGAGTGGCCAGCAGGGTGCGTAGCCGCAGCCCTAACGAGACAACCACACCTGCCGCCTCCCTGCCAAGGCTTGATGGATGAAGTGGCATCCAGAGATCTACAGCGCCCGAAGCAGCCAGACAGCAAAGGGGTACAGCTGTCTGTTCAGCCGTCTGGTTGTAAGCCTGTGATCTCACATTTAGAGGGAGATAAGAACTTCAAACTCTCCCCTCAATCCTGACGCACAGAGTTGCCACAGGTCTGCGTGAGGTCTGAGGTTCCTACGAGGCTCCTCGTGATGGATCAGTTGATTTTCCAGGGCGACCTACAAGCTGACTCCCACGGGGCCCCCTGCCATCCTCCCCCACGCTGCTGATGTGTCAGGGATTCTTCTCGATAAGGAGAGCAGCTCTGTGGACTTGGGAGGCTGGGCAGAAGGCAGGAGAGGTGTGGTTAGGATTTGCATCAAGGAAAAGAGCCACTCCACATTCCTCAGCCAGCCCCCTCAACTCCCTGCCCCTCCCCAGAACCTTATCCAATAGAATGAACCTAGACCCAGGTTGTAAAGATGTTCGGAGCGAACTTGGAAACACACTCTCGCCAAAGATTTAGATCGCCTTGGGACTTCCTAGGTGGTGCAGTGGTTAGGAATCCTCCTGCCATTGCCAGGGACACGGGTTCGAGCCCTGGTCCGGGAAGATCCCACATGCCGCGGAGCAAATAAGCCCATGCGCTACAACTACTGAGGCTGTGCTCTAGAGCCCGTGAGCCACAGCTACTGAGCTCGCATGCCACAACTACTGAAGCCCACGCACCTAGAGCTTGTGCTCCGCAACAAGAGTAGCCACTGCAATGAGAAGCCCGTGCACCACAACGAAGCGTAGCCCCCGCTTGTTGCAACTAGAGAAAGCCCGCACGCAGCAATGAAGACCCAATGCAGCCAAAAATAAATAAATAAAAATAAATTAATTAATGAATTAAAAAAAAAAGATTTAGACCGCCTTATTAACTTATACCCGGAGTCTCCTCATGTGCCCCACACAACACTGTGACTCCAGAGCTGCTGATCTTAACCACCGTAGCTACCATTTACTGTGCACTCTTTTCTATGTATTATCTCATTTAATCATTATAACAGTCCCTTGAGGCAGATCTCATTATCCTCATTTAACAGATGAGAAAACTGAGGCTTAGAGGGGTTCAGTAACTTGCTCCAAGTGCAGTAGGAATTTGAACACATGTTGCTTTGACCACCGTGCACTCTATCCGAGGAGCCCTCATCGGGGTCACAGGAATAGGAGCTTCCTGTTTCTACTGTGGAGGCTCAATGTGCAGCAGCCGGTGGAGGCTGGGAGAGGTGGTTGGCAGGGAGTCTACTAACTCCTGAGAACAATCTTGTCTTCTCATAGTTTGGAGCCGAGATGAGTAGTATGTACAAACACACACACACACACACAAACACACATACACGCTTTCAGAAAGGACGATAACATCATTGCAACTCCAGATCACACTCTACACAGCCAACCACATTGCTGTTACTTGGGGCCCAATAACAGACCAAACCAACGGGCAAGGCAGGCGGCCCTTGTGACCCCAGTTCTGTGTAATCTAGGGACATCACATTGTTTCTTTGGACCTCAAGTTTCCTTCTGCAATTCATCAAACTTTACTAAACACCAGCTACGTGCCAATACTGTGGGTGCTGGTTAAGAACTCACACTGAGTCAGACTGCCTGGAGCCTTCATCTTTGGTTCTACCACTTACTGGTAGTGTGATCTTGGGCAACTTAAAAAAAAAAAATCTCTGTGCCTCAGTTTTCTCATCTGTAAAACTGGGATCATAATATTTCCCATCTCATAGGGCTGTTACGAGGAATAAACAAAATAATCCACAGGTAATGTGTTTAAAATGTTGTCTGCACACAGTAGGCACTCAGCAAAAGTTAGCTATGGATATTTGGTGCTTGGGTTGGGAATGGTGAAGGTGATGAGACAACAAATGAGGAACAATCAGAAATGCAGATGAGAAGAGCCTAGTAGACCTCTATTCTGTGAGAAATATCGTGAACTAAGGAGACAGGCCAAGTGCTTACACATGCACATGCCACAGTAGACAGAAGAATGGCCCCCAAAGATGCCCATGTCCTGATCCCCAGAACCTATGAATCTGTGACCTTACATGGCAAAAAGGACTTCAGAGATGTGATTAAGCCAAGGATCTTGAGTGGGAGAGTTGTAGTCATAAGGGTCTTGGTAAGGGAAAGAGGGAGGGAGGAGAAGCAGACGGATGGGAGATGTGATGACAGAAGCAGGAGTTGGAGTGATGCATTTTGAAGATGGAGGAAGGGGCCACCAGCCAAGGAATGCGGGAGGATTCGGGAAGCTAGAGACGTCAGGGAACAGGTTCTCTCCTAGAGCCTCCAGAAAGAACCCATCTCTATGGACATCTTGATTTTAGCCCATACTGCCCATTTTGGACTTCTGATCTCCAAACTTTCAGAGAATAAATTTGTGTTGTTTTAAGCCACTGAACTTGTTAAAGCAGCAACGGGAAACTACTATGCATGCTTCTGGTCACATGTGCTGTATTTCACAAAAGCCACTTTCTGACTCCTTATGACTCATGTTCCTACTTCCCAAAAAAGGTGAAGTGAAAACTTAAGCTTCCAGAAGGAAGCATTCACTTTGATGGAACGGGCCTCTCCAAGGGCTCCTCGTGTTCCCCACTGTGACAGAATTAGCTTCTCTGGAAGAAAGGAGCTTGGTTAGGGAAGGTTACAACAACCTGCCAAAAGTCACACAAAACCAACAGGTCACAGACTTTCTGGAAAAGCCTCAGATTACGAGAACCCAATCATTGATAACAAATAGTAGTATCACTTTACACGTGCCTGACTTTTTGTGGGTTTTATTACATTTATATACCTTGCCTTATTTTTATTATTTTTTATTTTTTCTAATTTTTTGCAATATAGACCCTGAGATGTATTACAGCAAACTCCATTGTATTATTTATTTATTTATTTATTTTTAATTTTTGGCTGTGTTGGGTCTTCGTTTCTGTGCGAGGGCTTTCTCTAGTTGTGGCAAGTGGGGGCCACTCTTCATCACGGTGCATGGGCCTCTCACTATCTTGGCCTCTCTTGTTGCGGAGCACAGGCTCCAGACGCGCAGGCTCAGTAGTTGTGGCTCACGGGCCTTGTTGCTCCGTGGCATGTGGGATCTTCCCAGACCAGGGCTCGAACCCGTGTCCCCTGCATTGGCAGGCAGAGTCTCAACCACTGCGCCACCAGGGAAGCCCTACATTGCCTTATTTTGATTCATCCAACCTATAAAAATAACCTGTTCAAAAACTACACCCTCAGAAAGTGACAGATCCAGAATTTGAACCAGGTCTTTTGTCTCTAAAACCAATTTTCTTTCCCCCAAAGAAGAATACCCCTCATGGGTGGATCACTGAGACAACTATGGATCCCCTCCAACAACTACTCTACTCCTGGTGTGATACTTCCTCACCCCCCCCCCCCCGCCGACCCTACTTCTCAGAAGTAACCATTCCAACTGGCCTATCCACAAATTACCTTCATCTTCTTTGGGTTGCGATGCAAACAATGGCAGGCAGAAGGAGGGGAGCAAAAAGGAAAGAAAAAAACCAAGACAATATAAGAAAGGGCTAATCCAGACAACAGACCAGTCCATTCTTCCAGAAAACAGAGCCGAAACTTTGTTAGAAATCTATTTCTTGGAGGCGGAGCCTGGACTCAGGGAGGGAGTCTGATACAGAAAAAGGGAATGTGGTTGGGACTGAGAGTCAGGGGGCCTCAAACTCTGCTTCTGTCCCAGACTAGTTGTTGGTCTTGAAAAAGTCACTTCACTTGCTCATCTCACTTGACATTCTGTAAAAAGTGGGAGTTGGACTAGATAAGCTCTACTAGCAATTTCAACTAAGACACTTCTGAGATTCTACCTCTGCAGGTTTTTTCCAAGTAGGAATACTCTGTTTCAGAAGAGATACTTGAGTCATTCTCAACCTAGGGCAGGAACTTTTTTTGAGCTTCTTTACTCTGAAGCAAAACGTATCTGCTGTCACACATGACTCTCAAGGCAGGAACAAGTGATTGCTATTATGCAACTAAATACTAGGAACTGCCTAGGTTATGAATAATGACTAACATTTCTTGAGCATCTGTGTGTATCTACATCTTTCACAAAGGACATTGTTCTTCTTCACATCCTTTGGCAACTCATGAACTGTCACTCACCAAATCACCTAAATTTAAAACTATATATTCTGTGTTTACATTTCAAGGTCTACCAACTCTTAGAAATTCGATTCCCACAAACATACAACCTACCATGTAAAATACAACTTCCCTTTTTGGGGGGTAAGTCTACTTTCTCCAACCTTGATTCAGGTACCTCCCCCATGCCCCATTCAAGGTCTTCTGCTTGTTTCCTCCTCCGTCTTCTTTCCTCTATCATTTCCTTCCAAATCACCCATCATCCATTCAGATTCCACACCTGCCCACTTGTCTCCAGGTTGTTGGCGAGTACAGACAGACCCAAGTGCGCAGAACAACTTGCAAGGACTTGGAAGACTGGAGAAAACCTTCCCTCAGGGACACAGAGGATGGTCCAGCCCCTGACCACCAGTCACCTCCTGAATCTCGATGTCTTATAGACAGAGCATAGATCCCCGACATTCCTTGAGATGAGCTATTCCTGATGGAGGTGGTGGTAGTGGCAGGGGCTTACCAGAGAGAGGAAATGATAGGAAATGGGCTTAGCACATGGCACGTTGAGATCTCAGCTTCCTGAGATATAAAAGAGGAGGAACTGAGATGGTTTCTCAATGCTTTTTATCCACAGCACTTAATGCATTTACTGGCACACAGCAAGGATGGGGAAAGATTTGTTGAATAAAAAAATGAATGAAGGGTCACACCAGCAAGGATAATCAGGTGACCTCAGCCTGGTTTCCAATGAGAACAAGTTCAGATGTGATATGGATGGGGCTGGGGGTTGGTAGTGAGGTAAGGATGGAAGGGGGTAGGTAAAATCTCCAAGTGGAACTTAGCACTGGGGGAATTCTAAAGAGCAGATGTTTCTTACATCAGATTGCTGATCGTCTGTCTATTCAGTCAGATCTGTCAACAGTCTCAGTTTCAGACAGCAGATTCCAGCTCTCTGTGGAAAGAGCTGGCAAGGAGCTAGGCAGGATCTCAGGGTCCTGGTCCTCTGGAGTCTGGGGAAGCTGAAGGGAACTACCAGAAACCCTAAAGAGAAGCTTTGGAATCATCCTCTGAGAACATCTCATTCACAACCAACTGCAGTCACATCCAACGATTTTACTCACTTTGGAAACGCAAAGGGAAAGAAACATTTTGTTGACCCACATCTTTGATGTGAAATTCTCTTCTTCCCCGTCTTCTTCTAGGACATCTCTCATTTTGTTTTTTCCTGTCTCTCAAACCATTTCTCTTAGCCTCCTTCACCTGTTCTTTTTCCTCTACCCACCAGCCGGTCCCCCAGAATTCTACCCTTGGCAGTTGGCTCCTTTCCTTTTCTTTACACTCTGCCTGGTTTGTTACACCTACTCCCAAGCCTTCTATTACCATAAATACCCAAATTGATATTTCTAGCCATAACCACTCTGAGTTCCAGATCCCCATTTCCAATTGCATCTGTACCTTTGTGTCTATAGCACCTAAAACATGTCTCAAACCAGATGTGTTGCCTCATCCTCTAAATCACCCTATCTTCTGTATGTTCTATCTCAGTTCATAATGTCTCCACCATTCTAGTTTCCCAAGCTGGAAATCCTGAGCTACCTTTATGCTCCCCTAGTCTTCACACCCCACAGATTATAAATCCTGTCAATTCAATTTCAAAAACCTCTCTAGTATCTGGCTCTTGGGTATTTTAATCCAAGTCCTATTTATCTTTCACCTGGACTATTACAACCACCTTCTAACTGGCTTCCACGCCTAGCTTTTCTCTGCTCCATTCCCCTTTATACTGACTTCTCTGCCTTATAATGTTATTTCCCATAACCTCTAGGAAACAGTCTGGCCCTAATTTCTCCACTCTCATCTCTCACTACTCCTTTTCTGTCTCCTTCCCACCAGTCTCCAGCCCCCATGTGCCTTATGCTCTGAATTTCATGCTGTTCTCTCTGACTTAGAATGCTCTTCCCTCTTCTATACCTGGAGAATCTTTATTCATTCTTTAAGTTCTGCCTTAATTGTCACCTCCTCTGCTTTCCTCAACCTTCTCAAGTTACAGTAATTGCTTTCTCGGTGGTCCCACAGAGCTTTTCTTCAAACCTCTACTATGGCACTAATTGCATTATTAAATCATGTTTATGGTTTATATGCCTTTCTCTCTTGAGGAAGGCTGAGCTCCTGGAGAAGAAAGACAATTTTCTTTGCATCCCTAACACGTTCCTGGCATATAGTAGGCAACTCAGTAAATGCCCACTGGAAGAATGAATAAAATAATGTCAGATCTAAAGTTAGGCCCAACTGTTTCCTTTGGTAGACAAAATTTTTCCTTTTCTTTCTAAGCTAGATAGTATCAAGTTACTCATTTAGTTGGGGGGAGGGGTGGTGGTGAGATGATTCAAGAAACCCAAATTGAAATTAAAATTTGCCTCCATCTTCATTTGCAGTGTGATATTAAATCATTTGAACTGCCTACTGATCTCCCTACCTCTCAAACTGTAGAAGAGTACCGCTCCCTTCTCATTTGCCCTTTAAATTTACTTCAGGGCCCCTCTGTCTGGTTATATCACCTCCTCCTCTTCTCACTTAGATATTGCATCTATCTCTTGCATCACACTTAATCATAACATGACATTTAATCATAACTTTCTATCTTCCACGCTAGATTGTCAGTCCCCTGAGGGCAAGGATTACATCTAATTGTAAGGATTACATCAATTGTACTCCCAACTCCTCTTATAATAGGTCATAATAGCTGCCCATAAGTACGCCGGGAAATGTCTGTATTTTTTTCTTAAAAAATGGCATTACCCAGGGAACTTTTCATGGAGATAAAACATATACAATTTTTTTTTGTCTTGTTTCTCAAAGATTTCAATTGTCAAGATACGTTATAAGAGGTCCCAAAGAGATAGATAACTGTGCAGAATTGGCTGAAGACCTTGGACAAAGCACTTCATAGGTGATGGAGGGAAGATCCTCTCTACCTTGCTTACTTCACTAAGTGAAGCTTCATAAGGCTTGAGGGAGAAGAGATGGAAGAGAGAGGATAATAGAGAGAAAGGGAGGGGGGAGGGGAAGGAGAAGAAAGCAAAGGGAAGGGAGGCCAGTACTGTGGTTGAACTAGTTCTCCAGGGCGGGTAAAATCTGATTCGGCAAAAAGAGGAGAAAGGAAAGGCATGCAGGCAATTCAAGGACAGGTTGATAAAGAAAGGAGACAGCAGATGCTGCAGGTTCAGAAATCCAGCAACCCTGTGTGGTTCTACATGTGGTTGTCTGTGTTTAAAGAGACTGTACACAAAAGCAGCCATTCAAGGCAGGTTTCTTTCCTTCTCTCTCCCTGCTTCCTGCCCAAGATAAGAGAATAAACAGAGAGCCAATGCGCACAGTAAATATTTCTGAATGGGGCACTGTCAACACGGAAGTAGGATTCTAAACAATCCTGCTACCTGATTCATAGAGAAGGTTTATCCAGCAAAACCTGAAAAGAAATCTGAAACATCTGGCCGCCCCTGGCCATCTGTGCTGTCAGCTTCCTCTTGGCATGCTCCGGACTGCTGTGAGCTGCGATGGTGGTGTTTCTCCCAGCTTCCCACCGTGTGTGGCAATAGCTGGTCCTGGTGGAGTTCACCGCCACCGTTGGTTTATGTACAGGAATGTTTATTCTTCCACTGGGGCAACTGAACACAATGGGAATTGTTACACAAACAGCTGGTGATTCTGTAGAAGGGGAGATGTCCCTTTAATTAAAAAGGTGCCAAGGAGCAACTTCTTTCCCCCAGGGGCTGGGCTCAGGGCACTAACTTCCTCTCTCATTTAACCAGCATTGTGGTTGTATTTTGCAACACAGCACATTATACCAATTTGAAAATTATACTAATGTATACTAGTTAGACGACTCCCCACCGTTGTAATTGCCCCGTATTTTTCTTCCTTTCCGTTCATTTATTCTTTAGAATATCAATAGTCCTGAAGAGTTTTTTTTTAAGGGAGAAGAATTTGACCATATAGCACTGGGGAAAATAAAACAAAACAAAAAAACCCAGAGAAGCCAAACACTTCGGAACAGAAAAGCACACACGAGGCAGTGAAAACATCCTGGCGTTGAACAAAAACGCTGTCCATGTTACCCCCGAGTCACCAGAACTGGGATCGGAAAGGTGGTTGACCTCAACCCCTTTTACAGGTGGGAACACTGAGGCCCAGGGAAGGAAAAGGATGTATATGAGTCCAAACAGCCAACAAGTGAGAGCAGAGTGAAAGCCCAAGGCGGGGTTCTGAAAGAAAGGTACACAGAGTTTGCTTTCATTGTGCATTATCCCTGGGCCACCTGCGGGGTGAGGGCCGAACCCAGAGCCTGTCAACTATCTGTAGAGAATTATTCACCTAGGCCGAGAAAAGGCACACCGGCTCCTCAGAGAGTCACTGTGGAGGATTTGCAGCCAGCTAGAGCCAGTGGCTGACTTCAGAGTGCCAGGTGGCAGAACTTGACATTCATCTATTCCTGCACAGAATATAATAGGGTGCTGTGCACACAGTAGAAGCTCAGACAATTTCTGGATGTTCATCTGAGGCACTTCACCATAAGCCTCATCCTCTTAAGCAGCAGGCGGCAAAAAGAACATGACAGCAAAGTCACCAGCAAAACGGGATGTTAGCGAGAGGACCAACAAGGACGGACGTCACCTACATAGCCTGAGCTCTTGACAGAAGGTCCAGAGGACACAGGCTGCTGCTACATCTATCCCTCCCTCTTCCAGGGAAGAGAAAACTCAGAGATTCTCCCATAAGTCTCTGGGAAAACCCCCAGTGGCACCTGGAGAACTTCCCAATGAAGAAGACAAGGGCTTTCAGCCCTGAGGGGTCCGCAGCCATCTCATTCTCCCAACAGCAACTCTGTCCTGCCTGGGACCCTGCCCGTCACACGCAGGAGCCATTCTTCAGTGCGCTTTATTTTTTTCTCTCCAGGGCTGGAGTCTGATTCCATTTGAGATGAATCAGAAGACAACCATATGGCACTCCTTCAAATCTCCAGCCTGGCCATTTATTACAGTCAGCAGTTTGGGTGGCTCTGCTCTGCTCCGGGCCCGCTTCCACTCGGCCGGCAACCCCGGGGCAGTTTGCGGGGAGAAGATGCTGAGGAAGGAGGCCATCAGCCTCTACTCCACGGCCACAGCTCAGTGAGGAGCAGAGATAGAGAAGTGGGGGACAATTGGGAACCCCGAAACAAAGGGAGTCGTGCGGAATGAAATCACCGCTGGAGTAGCAGTCACGCCTCCCTCCTCACTGAGGGATTACCGGCGTTCCCCAACTGTTTTCTGCACCCTTAACCCTCACAAGGATCCACGGAGCTACATACTATTATTGTTGTGGACGAAGAATGTCACCTGCCATTTCAGTAAACAAAGGATGCTGCAGCCATCAAGCCTGCAGCCACTGCAGCCGTCCCCAGCTGTGCACCCTGAGGGGACTCAGGATGGAGAAAAGCAGGATCCTGGCCCCAGATAGCTGAGGTGCCTTTCAAAGGAATGATCTCAGTGACTCCAGACTCTTGGCATTTTCCCATACATAGAAGAGTGCTAAACCCATTAACTTAAGATGTCTGGTTTTCTTTAATCAATAGTAATCTTTTGTTGTTCTGACCACCTGGTTTTTACTGCAGAACTCCTATATACCCTGGGTCCTCCCCCACCTCTTGAGAGCCGTCCCCCAGAGCCATCTGAGAGGCTGCCTCTCGGGCTTGAGTCCTCAGCAAGTCCCCCCAACAAAACATAATCCTCAACTTCTAGGTTGGGCATTTTTTTCAGTCAACATTATCAACAGTGTACAGACAGGTGAACTGAGGCTCAGGGCTTTCGGCAACGTGCCCAAGGTCACCAGCTGGGAAGAGGCAGAGCTGGGATTCAAACCCAGGCTGTGCCGACGACAGCTGCCACGGTGAGACGTCTGTGTATCAGGCAGAGGGTACTGGGTCTCTCCAGTTCCTGCCTGCCCTAGAAGAGGGACACACCCTCACACACATCCACACCAGATGCCCTCCGGGACGAGGGTGGCGCTGAGCTCCGCCTCCGCTGTCAGCAGGAGCAGAGCTGGTGGGAGACCCAGGGTTCCCTGGGTTTGTTGCCTCTCTGAAAAGCAAAGCCCTTAGCTCGGAGCATTCTCGTCCACTCAGTGAAAAGCAGTTAGAGTTTGAGGCCCCCAAGGGCGGGGTGGTGACAAAAACCACAAGGATAGAGTCATGAGGCAGGATGCACTTCACTCTTTGGGGCGCTTAATTTGAACCTGTTTTCTCGTGAAATTATCAATGTCTGAAACTTAACAGTGATCAGGTACATGAATCCGCTTTGTCATCTCTAAAGTGGTCTAAAAACCTAAGGTAGTATTAGGGCATAACAGGAAATTTTCACAGACGCTGTGTGCAAAGGGTTATAATTACCTTATTAGCCCATCCAAATACATCGAGGTCTACTCAGCAATAAAAGGAGACAAACTACTGTTACATGCGACATGGATGAGTCTCAGAAATACCAGGAAAGAAGCCAGGCAGGCACAGGAGTAGGCATTGTATGATTCCGCTCGTATGCAAATCGAGAAAATGTGAACTAATCTCTGGTCCACTCGTATGCAAATCGAGAAAATGTGAACTAATCTCTGGTCCACTCGTATGCAAATCGAGAAAATGTGAACTAATCTCTGGTCCACTCGTATGCAAATCGAGAAAATGTGAACTAATCTCTGGTGACACAAAGTGGGTCGGTGGTTGCCCATCGATAGGGGTAGAGAAGGAATTGACTGCAAGGGGGCACAAGGAAACTTACAGCAGCAAAGGACACGTGCTGTCTTGCAGAGGTGATGCCACAGGTATATTTATTTGTCAAAACTGATCAATCTTTAAATAGGTTTAGCTTATTGTACATAAATTATACCTCAGTAAAGCGAAAAATGAATGTATGCCAAGGTCTTTCCTTTGGAGCCAGGTCCTCTGGGCAGCCTGGAAAGTTCACTGGACTTGCAGTTCTAGCCCAATGCTGTCATGGCAACATGGCCTCACACAGGGCATGTCCCTGGAGTCCTCCGAGACTTAAGTCTCCTAATCTTTAAAACGAGGCTTTTCTCAGGGCTTCCCAGGACTTTTTCACGTCCAGTGGTTAAGAATCCACCTCCAATGCAGGGGACATGGGTTGGATCCCTGGTTGGGGAACTAAGATCCCACATGCCACAGGGGAACTAAGATCCCACATGCCGCAGAGCAACTAAGCCCACATGCCAAAACTACTGAGCTCGCGCACCTCAACTACAGAGCCCGCGTGCCGCAACTAAGACCCGACACAGCCAAAAATAAATTAAATAAATAAATGTTTTTAAAATAAATAAATAAAGCGAGGCTTTTCTCAAGATCAAGAGGGATATTTAGGGCACGTGAGAGCAACTTTTCACCCACAAAATAACACACCCGTGGGCTTCGGTTGGTCTCCTCTTTCTGCCCAAGGCCCCTGGGAAAGCAGCCGCAGCACCCACCCAGAATCAGCCACGATTCAGAGATGCTGAGCTGACCAGGTACTTTCAGGGGATCCAATGTCCACCAGCAGGTAAGCTGGAGAAGGCCAGAGAAACTGCAGGCTTGAATTCACAGGCTCTGCAAGATGCCTCTCAATTCCTTGCGTTGCCAGCTCGGAGCTGCTTTTATCTCTGGGCAGTGATGCATAGCTAACGCTGACTGTCCAAAGCAAAGTCAAAGGCACTTGGTCCAGCTCCTTCCTTCCGCCACTGTCCTGCTCTTCAGCTGGGCGTTGTTCAAATATCAGCAACCGAACAGCACATGCAAATCCTCGCTGGAGATTTACCACCACGATCTCACCTCCTTCCTTTTCTTTTCATCCAACACCATAATACCATAATCCTACCTACCTTGGGTCCAGATTATATTTTTAACTGAGTTCTAAGTCCCTTCCTGCCCCTCAGCTCATTCGGTCTTCACAAAGCCTCGTGAGTTACACAGCACAGAAGCTGAACAGGATATTGAGGAAAGGGGTTCAACAGAAGACCTAAATGCTTCAAGTGTCGGTCAGAAGCTGGGCTAGGACTCAGGGCATCAGACCCCAGCCAGAGGGTCCTTTTGTAAAATTCTACTTCTCAATCATTAGAGAACATTCGAGAGCCATGTGCTGTAGACAAAGTATTAGCCATAGGCAGTCTCGAACGAATGGAACCAAAACAAAAGGCCAGAGTTGTGTCGGTGGGGCCTCCTCAAATTCAGTTGCTGGGTGTGTGCTCCCAGAGTTCCAGTGGCAGAGAAGCCTCCGCTGCCCCCCAAAACCACAGAGGCAAGTAAGAGAGCAAGTAGGGAACACAAAGCAACACGCCAAGGGGGTAAGGTTGGGGGGGATAAATTGGGAGACTGGGATTGACATATACACACTACTATATATAAACCGCGTAACTAACAGAGGCCTGCTGTGTGGCACGGGGAACTCTACTCGGCGCTCTGTGATGGCCGATGTGGGAGGGGAATCTGCAAGGGGGGGTGGACATATCAATATGTGTATTATGGCTGATTCACTTTGCTGTACACCTCAGGCTGGCACAACGTTGTAAATCAACTATACTCCAATAAAAATTAAAAAAAAAAAAAAGATACAAAAGACAAAAAAAAAAAATAGCAACACTACGTCAGAGTTCACCCTGCCTTCTTGGGTGATCCGTTCAGACCCTTCCTGGCCCCAGGCCTTTCCCAGCACACACACTCTTCCTTTTCCTTCCAACCAACCTCACTCCAGTCTTGACAAAGCTGGGCCTTTATTTTTAGAACTTTGGGGAAAAGGAAGAGCTAAGGGCATAGAAAGAAAAAGGAAGGGTTAGGACATTTTGGCCCCTTGAAAGCTTCCTTCCTGAGGCCTCCCTAACACCTCCTTGCCTTGTGCTTGCGTGTGTGCGTGCACGTGCACACGCACGCACGCACGATATAAACGGCCACTTCTCGAACCTTCTCCACATGGCTGCTGTTCTTCTACAGCAGCATCTAAGTTGGACCAAAGGTCATAGGGTAGGATGGAAAAAACGTAGCACGGCTCCAGGGGCATAATGAGCTAGAGGGACATACCCGACTCCTCTCAGTAGCTGTCAAGCACTTAATAAGCATGCACTGATTAATCCTATTCCCCTCAGAGGAAGCCAGCCAGGCCCTGAGGGCTTGAGTGACTTATCCAAGACCAGAGCACAGCACAGGCTGCGTGGGACCTGGGCCTTGCTGGCATCGGAGCTCTCTACGGTCCACCCAGAGCCCAGCGGAAGGGCCCTTCTTGCTGCTGCACAAGATCAGACGCAGTTACACCCAGAGGGGAAACCAGAGCTGCCAGGCCTGGTTACCACCATTCCCTCCAAAGGGCTGTGTTCCAGACCTCGGTCTCCTTCCTTCTTGAAGCATCACAGCCTGGTCTTCCTGAATCCAGGAAACCATCACTGCTCTCTCCCACTTTGCATTTCATCACGCTCCTTCCTCCAGGCTTAAAGCCTAAGAAAGAGGCTTCTCAGGAGCGGAGCCCGGTGCCCTTGCTCTCTTTCTTCACAGCTCTCCAAAATGAAGTTAAAAGTCTGCTCTCTGCGCAGATGTAGAGCACAAACGTATGGACACCAAGGAGGGAAAGTGGTGGGGGGTGGTGGTAGTGGGATGAATTGGGAGATTGGGATTGACATGTATACACTAACATGTATAAAATAGATAACTAATAAGAACCTGATGTATAAAAATATATATAAAATAAAATTAAAAAAAAAAAAGTCTGCTCTCTGGAATCTCAGATGGCCCTGGGGAGAAGTCCCTCTTCTTACTGACCTGATTAAGTTATTAAGAGGAAGGCTGACCACATCAGCCTCCCTGGGCTGAAGAAGAGATGCCAGCCCAGGTAGGGAGTAGACTAGATCAGGTGACCGCCAAGGGGCCTGACGCTCCAAGACAGAGAATTTGAGGAAGACAGAACAGCAAGCCTACCCCCCTCCCCAGGACGTTTCATCATGACCCACTCTGTCACCTTTCCAGTAAAGAGAGGCAGTGCTAGTAATAATAGTAGCTGTGATAGGCTGAAAAGGGGCTCCTCCCAAAATATTCATGCCCTACTTCCTGGAACCTGTGAACATTACCTTATGGCTAGAAAAAGGGTTTTGTGAATGAGATTAAGTTAAGGATCTTGAGATGGGGAGATTATCCTGAATTATCTGGGGAGGCCCTAAATGCAATCACAATGTCTTCATAGGAAAGAGGCAGAGGGAGATTTGACACAGAGAGAAAAGAAGGCGAGGCAAGCGCAGAAGCGGAGACTGGAGGGATGCTGCCACAAGCCAAAGAATGCCAGCAGACACCAGGAGCTGGAAGAGGCAAGGAACAGATTCTCCCTTAGAGCCTCCGGAGGGGGCAGAGCCCTGCCAGCACCTTGATTTCAGCCCAGTGATGCTGATTTAGGGCTTCTGGCCTTCAGAACTGTGAGAGAATAAATTTCTGTGTTTTTAAACCACCCGGAATGGGGTAATTTTTTACAACAGAAACTAATACAGTAGCGAACACTTAAAGATCACCCACTGTGTGCCAGGCACTGCTCTAGATGTTCTACCCACATTAACTCATTACATCCTGGTCCTGGATGTGAGGCCTGAGCTGAGCCGACACATGCCTGAGTTTGAATCCCAGGTTCACTGCTCACTGTTGTGACCCTGAGCAAGTTATGCAACCTCTCTAAACCTCTGTTCCCCAGTTCATAAAATGGGCTTATAATTACCTTTCTCACTGGGCTGCTGGGAGGATAAAATGGATAATAAATGTGAAGTGCTTAGAACAGTACATAGTAAGTACTCACTAAATGCTAGTTATTATGAGATCTCAGCGATTGAACAAGCCAAAATTAAACCATCATCCTAATGTTTCAGCACGTAGACAAGGCCTCTTGGACCCAGTGAAGGAAAGAAGATGTCCTGTTAAAGCCACCTCGAAGAGCAAACACCACACAGTCTGAAGAATTCAGTTAAGTATTTCTTCCCTCAATTAAGCAATTTAGGTCCTTAACGCTGGCCTCATTTCAGAAAAGGCAAATGCCTGGGGCTGTGCTAATTCTGCAGCCTTGCTCCACAGACTTCTGGCCCCTACCTGCCCCTTCTTAAGGACACCTATGCACATCCATCACACGAAGGACCTGACTTGCAGCTTCCACACCTGGCACACTCCTGCAGAGCCCACCACATCTCCCTGTAACTCTGGCGTCAGCAACTGGAAGTTAGTAGGAGGCAGAAATGTCAGTCCATTTTATGGCCTTCCAAGGCCACTCTGACCTGTCCCAGCAGGCTGGGTGGAATGATAAAATCAGGGATCAGCTTTGATCAAGAGATTACAGCCAAGTTAATAGTAAAGAATAAAGGTTGCCCAGAGGCCAAGTAAGGGAGACCTAGCATTATCACCTGAAACACGGGAGAAGAAAACAAACTTTCGTCAAGTTGGCCCTTTCTGATAAAGTTTGCCCAACTCCCTGTTCAGGTGATGTCATTCAAAAAAAGCAGCGCCCTACAAGGATCCCAGGCCTTGTGTCCCAGCCTAAGAAATCTGCCTGTGAGGAATTAACCGAGGGAGAAGGGCCTGGCCACCCGGCCTTGTCTTCTTCCCAGGCAGCGTTCCAGCCCCACGGCCTCGGGCGGCCAGCCTCCGAAGACTCCTGCTGCCGCTGCTGCCTTGTGCTGGCGACCAGGCCTCTTCCCAGCAAGCTGCTGCGGCAGCCACCTGCGCGCTCGCTGCCCTTCCCTACGCCACCCTCCCGGAGGAAGAAGGATGAGGGAGGACCGCTCCCCCTCCTCACTCTCAGGCACCCCCAGATTCCTGCGCTGCCGTCACCGCTGACGAGAACCCAGGTCCCCCGGGAGAAGTGCTTCCCCTTCTCATTCCATCCTCCCCGTCAATGAACACGAGGCAACCCCCACGCTCCCGCTCCTCCTACTCCGAGGGAGACAGAGCCCGAGAGTGACATCCGGAGCTGGAAGCCGCAGCAGTGGCAGCGCCGGCCTCCCTGCCCCGCCGTGCCTTGCCCTTTTCCAGCCACAGAGGATCCCAAGCCAGCCCGGCGTTCCGGATCGAGAGGGGGCCCGAATCCGCGGTGGGGCCCCGCCTCCCCGGGGGCTCAGCGCTGGAGACCTCGGGGAGCCCGGGAGAGACTCGCTTAGCCCCACCCTCTGAGGCCGGGCGCGGGCCACCGTACCCGGGACTCGAACCCTGTGCCCTCGCCCTTCGGCATCCCAAGCCCTTAGGCACGCCTCACCGTCGGCATCGCCAGCAAGCCCCCAGCCCAGCGCTCGGGCGCGGCGCCTTCCCCTGCAGCCCCGCCAGGAGGAACCGAGTCCCGGGCCGCCCGCGCGCCCAGCCTACCCCCAACAGGTCGTGGGCAGCGGGGAACGCGCCGCCCGCCGGGCAGGCGCCGGGAGGCGAGCCGGAGCGAAGCCGAGGGCCGGTCGCTTGGGGCGGGAGGGGTCGCTGGGGCGGCGAGCCCGGCCACTTACGCGCGGGCTCTGGGGAACCCCATGGACAGGAGCACGTCCAGCGCCGATCCATGCTTGATGGTGCCGGGGCGCTGCTGGCGGTTCCTCCGCGGGGTGACTTTGCTGTACAGCTCCTCTCTCGCAGCCATGCCGAGCGGGCTGGGGTGGCCGTACTGAGCCATGCTCAGCGGCCAGCCATCGCCCGGGAAGGCGCCCGAGCCGGAGGGTCCCGGAGGGCGGAGGGCTGGCCCGGAGCCGGGGCGGGGGCTCGGGGACCCGGTGCCGGGAGGGAGGCGGCGGCGGCGGCGGCGGCGGCGGCGGCGGCGGCGCTCGGAGCTTCCCCGGTGTCGAGACTCTGACGCTTCCTGGTGAGGCCACCGGAGCCAGAACGGCCCGCCGCGAGCGGCTTCTCCCCGACCGGCCGTCAGCCCCTCGGGCCCCGGCTGCCCCCTGCACGGCGCCCGCAGCAGCCCTCTCTCCTCCGCCCCTTTCCTTCTCCGCTCCCAGCAGTCCGGGAATTTGCAATGAGTAATTTTTGAATGGATCAAAAAGGAAAAGGAGCCTTGTGGGCCGGCCCTGCCTCGCCTGTACCCGGGCCCCGCCCCTCTCTTAAAGCGGCAGCGCAGCCCCGGCTGCTCCCGCAAGCTGTGAAGTCCAGGTGATCTGAGCGGAGGATTCGAACCAGCGAGGGCTGCCTGTGTACGTTGGTTCTGGAGAGTCACTCCCAGCGCTCCAGCTTCTCCATGGCTTTCATCAAGGGCCAGCTGGGCCTCAAGACACCAGATCAACCCATTTCAAGTTTCCTGTGGTTCTAGATGGGGTTTTATTAATGGAAATTGGGCGAACTGATGGATGACATTAATGGACAAGAAGGCCGAGCCATGAGGCCCAGATAAAAGGTTTTGCTTCCCAAAGACCCTGCAAAACCCAGAGGATTGGGTTACGGCTACTGGAGACTGAGTTTCCAACAGCTGGCTAAGGGGCCACACCGAAGACCTTCTGGGTTCTCCGTGACCTCCGTGACCTAGATGGTGACTTCAGGGCAAAGAGTGGAACCTGGGGCTCTCGGCCTAGGAGGGGAGAGGAAGGGAGGGAGAGGACAGGGCAGAAAGAAGAGAGAGGGGAAGATGACAGGAGGAAGGAAGTGGGAAGTGGAGGAGGGTGGAGGGAGCAGGAACAGAGAAAGAACACTTTCTAGTTGTAAGAGGTGTTCAGCTTGGAATGGGTTGATCTTCAACAGCAAATGAGTATCCCGTCAATAAAAGCGTTCAACGTAAAGAATAAGTAAATTGCATCATAAGTTGGCCCAAACTACTCCCACCTCAAAGAAGGTAGAAGTCCTAGCCATCCCTACTCCCCAGTGCCCCACACCATGAACTTGGCTTGGGGATGTTAAAGCTCTTCCATTCGGAGACAAACTTATGGTCCTCAGGTCCTCAGTCAGGGACAAGGACCCTGCCTGGTGTACTCCCTGCAAAAGGCAAAGAGTAAACCCTGGCTGCTCTTTTTCAGGTAATAATAATAATTATAACACCACCTAACATTTATTGGGCTCTTGTATGTGTCAGTCATTGTGTTCAGGATGATAAATGAATTAACTCTTTGAATTTTTATGAACCTATGGGGTGTGTATGATTATTATCCCAGTTTGCAGAAGAGAAAACTCAGCTCGGAGAGGTTGAGGAAGATTGTAGGGCTGGTAAGTCAGAGCCAGAGCTTTTGGTGCCTTGGATGCGTTGCTTCTGCTGTCTACAGCCCCGTGTCCTTATCTGTATGCATCATAGTAACTAGCCTTACACACTCTGGGTTCTCCAAAAATGTCAGCTCCTTCCCTCGCCTGAAGCATGGGTGAGGGATGATGACCAGCTCTCAAGGAGCAGCCTTTTGATGTTGCTTTATAAAGCGTCTAAGGGTTTTACCAGGGGAAATGACACAGCTTAATTCTCTTAGCCCAGAATTTGTTTTCTAAAAAATATCCGGTTGTGTTTGGAAGTGGGGAGATAAGGACTACTGGGGCTTAAGCAACAATGTGCATAATTCTGTCTCCTGCTGTGTAAGGGATGAGGAAAAGTTCCTGGGTGGGGGCTTCTGCTGGAGCAGAGGAAGTGTCTTGAAGCCATGCAGAGGGCTTCTCCTGGGCATGGAGCGAAGGGACAAACCATACCTAGTAGACTAGCCTCCCTGGGACGTGTTCGGTAAAGGACGCTGGCCCTTACCCGATATTCTGAATTTCTTCCAAATGCCTGGGCTGGGAGTTAAATGATCTGCAACCTAGTCAAGCGATAATGTCTGTAGAAGCACTTTGTAAACCATAAGTACCACACAAATAACAATTGAAATTTACTGAGAACTGATGCTGTTCTTAGCGTCTTACACATATAACTCATTAGTCCCTTGACAAGGCAATGATGTAGGTACCACCATATTATCATTGGCCACTTTACAAATGAAAATCTTGAAGGAGACAGAGATCAAGCATCTTGTCCAAGATCACATGGCCAGTAAGTGGTTTGAACCCTTAAAATTTGTCCAAACAACCACTTACTGCCATTACTATGATGATGAAGAGATGCCATGTTATTAAAATAACATGGTCAAATAATAACCTTTTTGACTCCTCCTGTTACCGAACTGAATTTGGGTCCACTCACTCAAAGTGTAGCAAAGCCAATTTACCGACGCCAGACTGTGGTGAAGGAAAGTAGAGTGTTTATTGCGGGGCACCAAGCAAGGAAGTGGGAGGCAAGCCTCAGATCCATCCCAGTTTGATCTTTGAGTTAAGGTTTTCTGCTTTCTCTCTCTTTCTCTCTCTTTTTTCCACACGGCTTGTGGGATCTTAGTTCCTTGACCAGGGATTGAACCCGGGCCACAGCAGTGAAAGTGCTGAGCCCTAATTACTGGACCGCCAGTGAATTCCCTGGGTTTTTTTGTTTTTGTTTTTTTCTAAAGAAGAACAAAGAGGCTGGGATTAATCCTCATCCTGTGACATTTCTGTGACATTTCTCGGAGTCAGGATGTCTCTGGTTTACAATTCTCTGGTCACGTGGTCCATGGCTCGGGGACCTGTTAGCTCATCTTGCCCTGGAGAAACCTGAGTTTGTTCGTTAATGATGATATCTAACGATACAACAGCAATTTTATCAACAACAGCAATTTTAGTACATTAACGATGTTATCGACCACAGCAATTTTAGTCATCTGACTCTGGTTGATTAGTGTTCAGTTAGCACAGGATTGAAGTCAGAGGGACAAGAAAGGAAAGTTTTGGATAGAGAGATTAGTCAGAAACTTGGTAACGGAACTCAGTTTTACGGGGACTCAGTTTCACTCCTATCCCCCTTGACACAGAATTGCTGGATCTCTGTTTCTCTAGAAAAATTGAATTGTCTTTCTCCCTCCTCTAGGCAAACTGTGAGAGGAAATGATGGGTATAAAAATAGTTTTAGGTAGCCTGGAAAGAGCACTATGGAAAAACCAGACACCTTAGACTCAAACTGTTTTGTTTTGAGGCACTTTTACAGAAATCCTATCCCGGCTTCCTCATCAGGCTTCAGCCCAGCACTCATTTTATTTAAGACTGCTGCTGTTTTGTTCTGCATGGGTAAGGTGCTAGCAATTAAGATGCATTGTGCTTTAATTGTATTGACTTTGAAAAGCTAGGGGAAGCTTTATAAAAGTGTATATTGTTATATGACAAAGAGAAGAGGAATGACTATTCATTGGACAGGATATCTGACAGCAGTGGGGAGGAGAGAGGGGGCCTCACACAGTGAGGAAGCTGACGCATCAGCGTCAAGCTGCTCCCTCAGAAGGGAAGCAAGTTGTCATGTCCCCCTGCACCCACAGGTCATGTCAGAATCCACCCTGGCCCACAACCTCTTTTTTTTTTTTTCCTTTGGCAGCGCCACTTGGCTTGTGGAATCTTAGTTCCCCAACCAGGGATCGAACCTAGGCCCTCAGCAGCGAAAGCGTGGAGCCCTAATAAGTGGACTATCAGGGAATTCCCCCACAAACCTGCTTCTGTTCATGTGAGCACTGCTTAACTGCACGCCCGCTGCCCCAGCCATTTTCTTGGTGTGGCAGCCCTTCTGACAAGGCCATAGGGATGCCCAGGCGGGCCCAGTTAATTGCACTCATAATTTCTGAAAGTGTGTCCTGTGTCTTTCCCTTCTGCTTCTCTCTGTCCTCGAGAAAAGGTCAAGAGATCCCATTAAGCACAGGCACTAAAGTCTGCAGAATGTCTCCAGTCCCCAGGGTTGGGACGTTGCTTTGTCAAAGGCACTTTTCAAACCACTGGGAGGCCATTAGCCCCAGACTTCCAGGGGATTCCTCATGGCCAGAAGATTTTGAAACTATGCGATAAGGAAAGAAAGGAAGCGGCATGGGAAGGTTCCAGAGCTGGGAATTGGGACACCTAGGTGTTGGCTGTGACTTAGATAAGTTCTCTATCCCTCTCTAGGCCAAATGAGAGGGATAGGGAACTTAACTACTTCCTCATCTGCCAAATGAGGGGGTGGCTTAAGCTGGGGATTCCTAGGACTTTGCCTGGGGACCCGCGGGGACTCTTGTGGGCAGGGGTTGGTGCTGTCAACTGAAAGTTGGAGTGGGCAAAGCATGGCATCCTCTCTTCCTCTTTTCAGAGTGGGTACATGTAATCAGTTGTATGTCTTGGGGATTTTATATAAGGTTTTCTATGGGAGGATGGTTTAGAGGATCAAAAAACATTTTGAAAAACACTGAACTAGATGATCTTTAACGTCTAGTTTGGTTCTGAGAGACCATAATTTAACAAGAGGGAAAGTAAAAAGGGAATGAAGTCGGATTGGTGAGTAGGGGCCAAGGTTGCTGGGAATGGAGGGACAAGTGAGGAGTGGGGTGGGGGGAGAGGAGGAGGGTCCACAGAGGTCGAATGTTAGGGTAAAACAAACTTTAAAAAGTCCTGTTGTTATATCATATGATATCGCTTATGTATGGAATCTAAAAAAATGATACACATGAACTTATTTACAAAACAGAAAGAGACATAGAAAACAGACTTATGGTTACCAAAGAGGAAATGGGGTGGGGGGAGGGATGAATTGGGAGGTTGGGATTAACAGATACACACTACTGTATATAAAATAGATAATCAACAAGGACCTACTGTAGAGCACAGGGAACTATAGTCAACATTTTGTAATAACCTATAAGGGAAAAGATTCTGAAAAAGAAGATGTGTGTGTGTGTGTGTGTGTGTGTGTGTGTGTGTGTGTATAACTGAATCACTGTTCTGTACACCTGAAACTAACATGGTATTGTAAATCAACAGTACTTCTATAAAAAAGAAAAAAAAAGTCACATTGTTTCCACCACTAGAGGAAATGATAGTTATATGACTTGACAGAATGCTACGGTGGAAATCATATTGAAATATAAATGCATCAACTCAATATGTTGTACACCTTAAATTTAAACAATATTATATGTTAATTATACCTCAATTAAAAAAAATAAAATTTAAATTTAAAAAGAGTCATATCATTTCTACCCTGTCCTGAGGCACAGTTATAACATCTCTAAGGATCTGGAGATTGGTGACTATTTCACAGTCTTGAATTTGTCCATAGGACTTAGCACAGTGCTGGGCACACAGGAAGCCTATACTTGTACAATTACTGATGGGTTGTTGAATCTGTGAAGCCTTGTCATACGGTAGGAAAAGGTAAGGCTGAAACAAAGATAGGAGCATCACTCCAAACCAATAAAAAAACTTACGTTTTCCTCATACATTGAAAAAATTAAGATCTCTCCCTCAATTGCAAAAGGAAGAAAGAGAGAGTGGGGGAGTCTATCTTCACTTCTTTTTTGTCCGTCTCTGAACAAAACTCCCAGCGTGTCTATTTTGGAATCCTCGTAGGAGACACTCCATTGTGTATGCTTCCTCCTTGGAAAGGCCTCATCCTAAATGTCACTGCCGAAGGGTCTGTGTCCCTGACTTGCCACAAGACAATAGAAGTGTTGGGAAATAAACAGTACAAGCTTAATCAAAGGTTTATTCCACTTCTCACATAACTTCCTTTTTGTATACAAAAGGAAATGTACAGGAACCTTAAGGGGAAATTTTATTTCCAAGAAACAATATAAAATTAAGTAGCTGTAAAAACCCAAGGGATCCAGACAAAACTATAATTCGAAAAGATACATGCACCCCAATGTTCCTAGCAGCACTATTTACAATAGCCAAGACATGGAAACAACCTAAATGGCCATCGACAGAAGAATGGATAAAGAAGATGTGGTATATATACACAGAGTGGAATATTATTCAGTCATAAAAAAGAATGAAATTATGCCATTTGCAGCAACATGGATGGACCTAGAGATTATCATATTAAGCCAAGTAAATCAGAAAGAGAAGGACAAATACCATATATCACTTTTATATATGGAGTCTAAGACACAAATGAACTTATCTACGAAACAGAAATACACTCACAGACATAAAGAACAGACTTGTGGTTGCCAAGGGGGAGGGGGTTGGGGGAGGGATAGATTGGGAGTTTGGGATTAGCAGATGCAAACTATTATACATAGAATGGATAAACAAGGTCTTACTGTATAGCACAGGAAATTATATTCAATACCCTGTGATAAACCACAAAGGAAAAGAATATGAAAAATAATGTATATATATATATGTATAACTGTCCTATAACTTTTTGCTGTACTGCTAAAATCAACAACATTGTAAATCAACTATACTTTAATAAAAATAAAATTTAAAAAAACCTGAGGGAAAAGAAAAACAAAAAACAAAACCTCCCCCCAAACCCCAAAAACCTTGATTTAAAAGAGTGGAGGGCTTCCCTGGTGGCGCAGTGGTTAAGAATCAGCCTGCCAATGCAGGGGACACGGGTTCGAGCCTTGGTCCGGGAAGATCCCACATGCCGCAGAGCAGCTAAGCCAGTGCACCACAACTACTGAGCCCGTGTGCCACAACTACTGAAGCCTGCACGCCTAGAGCCCAGTGCTCCGCAACAAGAGAAGCCACCGCAGTGAGAGGCCCACGTGCTGCAACAATGAATAGCCCCCACTCGCTGCAACAAGAGAAAGCCTGAACGCAGCAACAAAGACCCAATGCAGCCAAAAATAAATAAATAAATAAATAAAAAGAGTGGAAACAACAGCCATGAACCAAAATACTTGGAAAAATATTTTTACCATTTAAAAATTCAGAGTGGTTTCAGGGATTGCAAGATAAAATATTTGAATAATTTTTTTAAAATGTAAGTTTACTTTAAAAATTCCATAACATGCATTTTAATGAATCTTTGTGGGTCTGTGTACTTTGTTGTTACATTTCCAAATCATGCATAACACATAATGCAAACATAAATAACTTATGACCTATACAAATAGGGAATTTTTTGTAATGCCGAGCCATTGGTAGAATAATGCTCTGGCCAGGTCACTATTTCTTCCATCTTCATTCTGGAAATGGAAATATTAAAAGTGCCAGATGTTGCCTCCCCTACCCAGTTGCCTGCCCCATCATCTCCCCAAGCCACCCTAGAAAGTGTTCAGCTACATTTTATGACAAGTCCCCTTCTAGGATTGGGAAAGTAAGCAAGATAATTTACCTCAGTTTTCTCATGTTTAAAATGGGAACAGAAATACGTACTTCATAGGGTTTTTGTGATATTAAGTGAATCACTAATATGAAAGTACCAAGCAAGGTGGCACATGCTTGCTGAGGGCTTAATGAAACAGTTTTTCCCTGTGCAGTACTCACCTTCCCATTCCTATGACATTTGTGCAGTTTCTTTGTTTAATTAGACCTTAGGACTGTAGAGTTAACCATGATCAATGGTCTATATATGGCTCAATTTTAGCCATCTAGCTACTTGTTTAATCAACTCATTTTTAATAATACAATAAGCACCCACAAACCCTTCACCTGAAACAAAAGTTAGGACATTGACAGTTTCTTTGTTTAATTAGAACTTAGGACTATAGAGTTAACCATAATCAATGGTCTATATATGGCTCAATTTTAGTCATCTAGCTACTTGTTTAATCAACTCATTTTTAATAATACAATAAGCACCCACAAGCCCTTCACCTGAAACAAAAGTTAGGACCTTGACAGTAACCAGTATCTTACCAAATGACCACTCCCTGCTCCAACAAGCCCATCCCCTTCCTCCCCATATAACCCAGGTAGCTTCCTCCCATACCCTATGTTCATCATTCTCCTGTTTTCCTTTTCATATAATTTTATTGAACCTATAAGTAGTCCTAAAAAGTATTCTTAGAGATTTTTTAGCTGTTTTAATATAGTAGGGTATAATGCTGTTTGTAATCTTTTGAGACTTACTTTTTTGCTCAATAGTATATAGCTAAGGCATATCCATACTGTTGAATATTGTGTAGTTCATTGGTTTGGTTGCTGTATAATAGTCCGTCTCTGGGAATTCCCTGGCAGTCCAGTGGTTAGGACTCCATGGCCCAGGTTCAATCCCAGGTCAGGGAACTAAGATCTCGCAAGCCGCGCAGCGGGGCCAAAAAAAACAAAAACAAAAAAGGAAAAATAGCCCATCTTCTGTTAATTCATGTTTGGATTATTTCCAAGTTTTTGCTTTTATGATTCTGCTGCTATGACCACTCTATATGTTTCCAACTGTATGTGTGCAAGAATTACTCTTGGGTAATTCTAGGAGTAGAATTGCTGGGTCATCTTCAACTTAGAAAGTAATACAAGGGACTTCCCCGGTGGCGCAGTGGTTAAGAATCCGCCTGCCCATACAAGGGACACGGGTTCAAGCCCTGGTCTGGGAAGATCCCACATGCCGCAGAGCAACTAGGCCCGTGTGCCACAGCTACTGAGCCCGCGAGCCACAACTCCTGAAGCCTGTGTGCCTAGAGCCCGTGCTCCACAACAAGAGCAGCCACAGCAATGAGAAGCCCGCGCACCACGATGAAGAGTAGCCCCCACTAGTGGCAACTAGAGAAAGCCCGCGCACAGTAACAAAGACCCAACGTAGCCTAAAAAAGGTAATACAAAACTGTTTTCCAAAGTAGTTACACCAATTTATATTCCCATCACCAGCACGTTAGAGATTTCTTCGCTTGTGATTGCCTGTGGCTACATAATTATTCTGTATTCCAGATTATTCTACAAGCCACCTGAGGTTAACTTGAGGTAATGTAGTCAGAGAGTTCAAGCGTATGGGCCCTGTGTTTGACTTCCACTTTCTTCCTTATGAGCCATGTGATCTTGAACAAATTCATTCATTCGACAATTGTTCACTGAGCACCTACTATGTGCTGAGGATAAAGTCCCTCTTCCCAAGGATCCTACATTCTAGTAGGAAGAGACAGATAATAAATGAGTAAATGTAAATTCCATACAATGATAAGTGCTATAAAGAAGGAAAACAGAGTGATGTGCTTAAAAGTCACTGAGAGTAGGAAGCTCCTTTAGTGAAATGGGTTGGGAAGATCACATGTGTGGAGGTGAACTCAGAGCTAAGATCTAAATGACCAGAAGGAGACAGCCAAATGAAGAGGTGGAGGGGGAGAGTTTTAGGCAGAGAGCGCAGCACATGCAAACCCTCGAAGGTGAAAATACTCAAAGGCACATAAAGGAGGCCAGCGAAATTGAAGCATAGTGAGGGAGGGGAGAATGAGACCAGTAGTGGGTGTGCAGAGCCAACTCAAGCTCCGTGTTCACAACCCATTGTTAAATTTTCAGGAGTACCTGGAGCCAGTCGTTAAAGCATTAGTAGCTGGAAATCAGCCACGGTGGGAATATTTACACCGTGGAAATTGGCAAATGCTTCCCCAGGGCTTCTTCCTCCTGGCCCTGAGAGTGGGTAGGGGGAATGGGGGGAGGGAGAAATACTACTGAACAGATGCAGTTAAAAAGTGAGATGGGCTGGGCTTCCCTGGTGGCGCAGTGGTTAAGAATCCGCCTGCCAATGCAGGGGACATGGGTTTGACCCCTGGCCTGGGAAGATCCCACATGCTGCAGAGCAGCTAAGCCCGTGTGCCACAACTACTGAAGCCCGTGCGCCTAGAGCCCGTGCTCTGCAATAAGAGAAGCCACCGCAATGAGAAGCCTGCGCACCACAATGAAGAGTAGCCCCTGCTTGCCATAACTAGAGAAAGCCGACACGCAGCAACGAAGACCCAACGCAGGAAAAAATAAAAATAAATAAAATAAATAAATTTTTTAAAAAAGAAAAAAAAAGTGAGATGAGTTGCTTCACCTCTCAGAACCCAATCTCAAAAGTTTGCAATGAGAATTAAATGAGTTGGTTCACCTAAAGCACAGGGCAGAGGAAGAGAGCTCAGTGACTACAGAGCGTTTGCCTGCTCCTGCCAATTTTCTTGCTCCTTCTCCAGCTTCCCTACCCTCCAACAATCTGTTCATGACACTCCTTGAAGGAAAAAGAACAAACATATGTTGAGTGGTCACTATAGGCTAGGACTCTCACATGTCGTTATTTCACACCATCAGCAACACTGTCAGGCAGATACCTGTATGGGAAATTTACTGATAAACCTATTGAGGTTCAGAGATGTTGTGTAACTTGCTCAGGGTCACACAGCTGCTAAGTGGTGAGCCGGCATTGAAAACTAAGACATCAGAATCTAGCTTCAGGGCACATTACAATGAACCTTAATTCATTAACATCAATTAAAATATTTGAATAGGCAACTCATTCAGGGATAATTATTTTGGATGTGTTATTAAATGAACCACAGGCTTGCCTAAGACTATTTGAAGATACATGAGTAGAAGGGGTTGAAGCAAATCTAGTGTTGAAGTAATCTTTACTAAACTCATTATCAGGTGACTAACAAGTAAAAGACAAAATTCTTCCCTCCTGTAGTTCTTCCCTTCTACAGTAATTGGATACCTACTATATCTGGGCAATGGGCTTGAGGATAGGGGTGGATTCAAGGTTTGCAAAGTCTAGTGGGAGACAGGCATGATCAGACCATGACAGCACAGGATGATTGAGAGACAGAGGTTTGCCTAAGTTGCTACAGGGGCCAAATGGTGGGAGGGTGGTTGGTAAAGCTTCCCAGAGAACAGGATGTCTGAGCTGGACATTGGAAGGTGAATGGAGGTTAAGTAGACATGGAGACTAGGGGTGGGATGAGGCTGGGTAGAAAAAGAAAGAAAGAAAGGATGTTCCAGCCTGAGAAGATGCCAAGTGCAAAGGCCAGAGATGGGAGAGATCAGGTCATCTTAGAAAACTTGCATGGCAGAAGCACAGGATTTGGGGGAAATGGAGGAGATTCAGATATTAGAGCAGGGTTGGAGAATTTGGGTTACTGCAGAAGCAGACTTCTTTATAGGTAATATTTCCCTAGCTGATGTCTGCCCAGCTTTGATACCCTATTAGGAAATCCATCACCACCCAATGATTGGGTTCATAATCCAAAACCACTTAGAATCCATGGTGCTATAGTCTGAATTTTTGTGTTCCCCCCAAAGTAATACGTTGAAATCCTAACCCCGAAGGTGATGGATTAGGAGATGAGGCTTTGGGAAGGTGATTAGGTCATGAGAGTGGATTCCTTATGAATTATTAGTGTCCTTATAACAAAGACCCCAGAGAGCTCCCTTGAACTTCCAGCCCCCAGAACTGTAAGAAATAAATTTCTGTTGTTTACAAGCCACCCAGTCTATGGTATTTTGTTATAGCAGCCCAAATGGACTAAGACACAAGGGAAAATCAGCGCGACATCTCAAAATACTGCTCATTCTTCAAGCTCAACTAAAGCCTTGAAATTTCCAAGGAGTCTTCCTAGGCCCCCAGCTACCGAAACGCAGAGCACTTTTCAAATCCTAAAACCTCATGGATAATTTACAATATGCTGCCTTTAATTTTTCCTTCACTTTTTCACTCTCTCTCTTTTAAATGTAAATGCTTTATAAAATACAGAAGCAATACAGCAAGGTATTTTTTATCACAAAATTAATGTCAAAAAGGATAAAGAAGGAAAAACAAATCATTTCAGGCAGAAGCGATCAATAGTAACATTGTAGTACATTTTCTTCCACTGCTTAGTAAGATTGATGATCAATGCTCGGGCCTAGTCAAATTACTTCTAAATTACCTGAGCGTGGGGGTTGTGCATTATCATTACTGTATCCTTTTTACCTCCCATGTGGACCTCTTCAGTACTTGGCATGGATGGAGACAACACTCAATGGATTATGAGCTCCCAGCTAGTTGGGACCATGGCATAAGCCTGTGTTAATGTAGATTTGCTTGAAAATTTGTGCCTTGAGTGAGGAGCATTGTAAAAAAGCCCGGAAGAGAAGATGACATAGTCAGCCTTGTCATCTTCAAAAATCCAGGACAAATCTTTCCACAAATGTGGCTCTTTATAGAGTGGAGACCACCAGTGCTGGCTAGTGTCCTGTGGGCATGCTGGATCCACCTCTGGGGGTGAGTGGCCAGACTATCATCTGAAAAATAAAAGCAAAATGAATACAGCAAAGAACGGACCACCCTCTTTCCCTCTCCTTCTTTCTTAACAAAGTCCCCTGGGCAAAATAGTTGTTTGATCTTTGGATGCATCTGAATGTTGTTAATTTCTGTGGCTGCTATAACCAATTATCACAATCTGGGTGGCTTAAAACAACAGAAATTTATTCTCCCACAGTTCTGGAGACCAGAAGCCCTCCATCAGAGTCCCTGGGTTGAAATCAAGGTGTCAGCAGGGCTGTACACCCTCCCGGAGGTTCTAGGGGAGAATCCATTCCTTGCCTCTTCCAGCTTCGGGTGGCTATTAGCATTTTTTGGCTTGTGGCTGCATCACTCCAGTCTTTAAGGCAGCATCTTCAAATCTCTCTCTGCTTTGTCTTGCACATTACCTTCTCCTCCGTATGTGTCTGTCTGAAATCTCCCTTTGCCTCTGCCTTATAAGGACCCTTGTGAGTCAGGGCCCACCCAGATAATCCAGGATGTTCTCTCCATCTCAAAATCCATAATTTCATTACCTCTGCAAAACCCCTATTTTCCTTACAAGGAAACATTTACAGGTTCTAGAGATTAGGATCTGATAACTTTGGGTGGCCGTTATTTAACCTCTTTCACTACTAGTCCTAGAGCAATTAATTTTGAGGCTGGAGGAACTTCAAGGTTCAAGAGAAGCTTTTTCAACCCCATGATCTGGGTTAATGGGAGGAGACAGATTATGGGGAGGGGCAGGAAATGAGTAAGAAAATCATACTTTCCCAGTCCTTTTGGAAAAGGTCACTGTCCTCAATTTAGGCTGTTCCCTCTGCCTGGAGCTCTTCCTTCCCCTGACCTCTTCTAAGGGGACTTACCTGAGATCACCTGCGTTCCTTGAGCGTACTGCATAGATGAAACCTGCCACCCACCTTGTCCTCTGTGCCCCCTTTATCATAGCACTAAGCACAGTGAAGCACATCATATACTTAACGCTTACCTCCAGAGGAGCATGTGAGCTCCATAAGGCTCCATGTGCCTTACCCAGAGCTGTGCCCTCAGTAGGCACTTAATAAATGCTCTTGAATTGGCTTGAATTGCGTTCCAGCTGAGATGAGAGACTCCCTGACAGCACATATGCAATTGCATTTCCTCGCTTCCCTGATTTTGAGACTGAGGCTAAGAAACTCTCTCTCCCGCCCCACTGGCGGGACAGGCTCAGAGCCCTGGTCAGAACCTCCCCTCTCCCTCCTTCAGTTTCCTTGGTGATGAGACAGCTCTTCATGCCTAGTTCACGTCTCCGGTTCATGGTGCTGTGAGTAACCCCAAAGCAGGTCTCCTTAAAGACATCCTTTTGGAAAGGTCTGTCTAAGGGCCACACACCAGAAGTGGAGCACCTGTGACCGGAGGCTTGTAGGGGTTTTAGAGGGAAAATGACCTCACCTCTACAGTCATTCATTAATAAGAGTGTGGGACATTCACATGGGTGGCCTGAACCAGGAAGAGAGGTGATATTTACGCAAACCTCCAACATTCAGTGGAAGGGCGGTTTGGGAAACACGTGTCTTTATTTTATTTTATTTATTTATTTATTTGGTTGCGTTGGGTCTTCGTTGCTGCGCGCGGGCTTTCTCTAGTTGCATCGAGCGGGGGCTACTCTTTGTTGTGGTGCGCAGGCTTCTCATTGCAGTGGTTTCTCTTGTTGTGGAGCTCGGGCTGTAGGCGCGCCATCTTCAGTACTTGTGGCACGTGGGCTCAGTAGCTGTGGCTCACGGGCTCTAGCGCGCAGGCTCCGTAGTTGTGCCACACGGGCTTAGTTGCTCCGCGGCATGTGGGATCTTCCTGGACCAGGGATCGAACCCATGTCCCCTGCATTGGCAGGTGGATTCTTAACCACTGCGCCACCAGGGAAGGCCCGAAACACGTGTCTTTAAATGGCAAGTGACTCTATTCTTTCAGGCCCTGACTTTGCCTTTAGTCATTGCCCCCCCATCTGGCTACTTGTGGGGGCTACTGGGGCTAAGTGTCCAGCATGAGTGTGGATGGAGCCTCCAGACCACTCCTAGAAGCTTCCTCATGGCCTGTTCTCTGCTCATTAGTTAGAAGCTCCTGTAAAGAGAAGCCAAGCGGAGAAATGCAAGTGCAAACTGCTCCTTAGTTAGAGACTTTAATTAAAGAACTAGAGACTGAGATTGCTCTTGAATTTGAATTATCTATGCTGCTTCCACCCACCTAAAATGTTACCCTCTTATTCCTGTTTAGTAATAGTGTTCACATAGCTCTTTACAATTTTCAAGCACTTTCAGGCATAATACCTTGTTTAATTATTACGCCCCAAGAAAACAAAACAATATAAAGCAGTTACATTAAATACATTTTTCTTAAGGACAGGAAAAAAAAGACCGAGGCTCAGAAACACTGTGCAATGTAACCATGATAATACAGTGATGCAGGAGGGTAAATCAGTGCTTAAACCCAGGTTTTTCAGAAATGAGAGCCATTCTAGTAATGTTCTTCTTTCTTTCTTGGGCTGGGGCTAAAAATGTCTTAAGACTTGGTACTCTTAAGTGTAGGGCAAGTTCCTTAAAGCAGTGGTAGATAAATCTCTCAAGTGAGACCAAGTGAAGGCTCGGCTCACCCCTCAGCCTCAGAAGAGCATCCAAGACAAAGATTCTCTTAGGAGGAAGGTCCTCTGGAGTCATACCGTATCACTATTGGCTGTCATAATGTCTTGGTAATCCCAGGCCTGGGTAGCGGAGATCTAGAAATTTATTGCTTTAAAATTGCATTTTAAAATTGCAGTTGGAAGCACACCTAGCACATAGATTTTTATTTCTAAGCACCATTTCCTCCACTAAAAAGAGCCAGGGCTCCATGGAGAGATGCTGATTCCAGGTCAGAGGCAGGGAAAGCACAAGGTTGGCCTGGAACATCTTACGTCACAAAGGGTTGAATTGCCCCAGGGTTAATGGGATTATATGAAAAGGATACAGGAGCCAGCTTGAAGGAGCTCCCACAGCCAAATCCAATTTGAACAGCCCCCCATCTCTACCCTCAAATGATGATGTTGGATTATAGCAGGCTAAACAAGCAAATAAAACCCCATAAATCCATAGTGATACTTTAAAAAATAAAGAGAGGGGAAAAGGGGGAGAGAAAAGAGAAAACTGTTTTTCACAAAACAATGCTGACAAATGAGTGTAGAAACAATGATGGAATTAGAGAAATCACCATTTTGCAACCCTCAGCGTAATAATGGCAGATTCTATTAAGAGTCACTAACAGATGTTACAGCCATTGGGTAAAAGGGTTGTTGGGGAGTAGGATATTCACAGTGTTTCAGAGTATCACCCCATAGCTTATTTATTAATTACAAAGGGAGAATGGAGAGACCTGGTGGTCTCTACCTTAACCAAGAGCTTGACCTTGGCATTGCCAATCATGGGGTGCCTCTGACTTGTGACTCCTGAGATGAGATGCAGTGGGTGGTACACATCACAGCTTATGCGATACTCTTGTCAGAAATGTCACCTGAATCTAATCCCGAAGAAACAGTCATTCATTAAGAGTGTGGGACATTCTTCAGGACAAGTAGCCTAGGCTCATTAAAGGGCCCAGCACCATGAAGATCAGAATGAGATGGTGGAGTGCTCTACCTGGGAGAAAAGTAGAGAGACAGAACAGCCATGTGCAATGCTCAGACCTTGATTGGATCCTAGATCCAAAAAATCTGCTATAAAAGGACATTTTTGAGACATTTCAGGAAATATGAATATGGACTCAATGTTGGCTGCGGTTATTGTATTACTGTTGATTTTCATAAGCACGATAATGGTCTTATGATTACATAGGAGAATGTTCTTGTCCTTGGGAGATGCAAGCTGAAGATTTTAAGGGTGACATGTCACGATATGGGAAGCATACTTTCGGGTGCTAGAGCTAAAGGCAAGGGTGTGTATAAATATATAGAGCCGGACTTAAGGAACTGCAGTTAAGCCTTTCACATCACAAAGGACTTTGGGTTTCTGTCCAGTGGTAGTGAGGCATTTGCAGGAAAGTTGGCAAATTTGAGCAGGGGATGGTCTCTGGCCTTGGAGCAGAGCTAGCACAGCTAGAGATGAAATGGGAGATGCAAGCCTTCTTCCGACAAATAATCTCTAGCACAGGCAGCAAGAGACCCAAGGCCCATAAATGTACACATCTAGCTAGTAATTACTCTTGAAGAGCATCAACATCTTTGGCCTTTGAAATCTAAGTAAAATATCAATAGTTCAGGATGCTCACAGTCAAAGCAAAGTTTTTTGTAAATAAGGGCTCTTGAGACCTTCTCCGGCGACTGCTATTCCCTGAAATGGGGTTGCCTCACTCCCACATCAGTCTTGTTACACACCAGCCTCATTAAAACTAGTGTTTTTGAACCTTTCTCCCAAGAAAGAAATGCTCTAGATATTTGTAATACTATTTCTGGTCCCCTCTGTTTTCAAGAATGTCACCATCCCTCGCCTCCTGTGACTAATACACACTGTCCCTCAGAGCCAATCCACTTCCCCATTTAGAAACTGGCTACTGGTAAAATTGCTAACAAGTGCTTCTCTGAGCATATCTGGAAAAAGTTCAGGGAAGCTGAGTGATACTTGACCAGAGAGCTGAATGGCCACTCCAGAAAATGTTGTAGTGTTGTGGCTTGTTCCTTATCGGTTGGTCTGAAAATAATCATTCATTCACTTGTTCAGGATGAGTAACAGTCTGAGATGGATGAATAACAAATTGTTGATTTCATTTCCTGTGAATGCCTTCTGCACAGAGGGCTGACTGGTAGAGAGAAGCATTCCAAAAATGTTTTGAGCCAACACAGCATAGTTAGGCCAAGTGGGTAGCTTCCCAAGACGTACTGCGATGTTTGCATTCCAGTCTCTTTACTTGCAATATCGACCTTATTCTTTATTTTATAATCACGACTGATACACAGACTAGTAAGTCATTATGAACCAGGGATAGTGGAAGGAGACTAAAGTTTACTTATCACTAGCAGCACACCAGGTAGTTTATACGAATTGTTTCACTTAATCCTTATAACATTCCTGAAAATAAGGTTTTATTTTCCTCATTTTACAGTTGAGAAAAGCAAGACTCAGACAGCTAAGAGACTTACCCAAAACACCCTGTTATAAGTTCCAGAAGCTGAAATCCATGCTCTGTTTACTATTTCCAATCATTTATAGTCAACTCTAGTATTTGCTTAGTAAGTGATAGCCAGCAGGTTTTAAACTGTTAATTTCCTTTCATCCCCAAATACACGTCTGGGCCATCTCCCCCTCATAAGCAGCCAACATATGCTCTTGGTGAAATGATCTTTGGTAAAATCTGTAGAGAAGAATAAGAACATGCATTTTCAAGCCAGATATTAACGAGGCCCGCCCTGCTGCTTGTCTCCAAGAGTGAAATAAACACTGAAATCATTCCATTATTGTACACGTCTATTATATCATTTATTTTGGTAACTCTCAATCCTCCTGAAGTCAGTAGATACTAGGATGTCACCAATTTTCTTAAGAGATGTTGTAGAAGTTATACGTTAATTCTGAAAACAACAATAACAGTGACAAAAACACCCTTATCCTAAAAAATAGTCATCTAGCACTTTTAGGAGACATTAGCACAGAATTGAAAAGCGTGACCATTGCAGTCAGATACCAAATATCTGAACTCTTCTACTTAGAGTAACTTTGCTACTATTGTTTAAACTTCGAAAGTAACCTAAACTCTCTAAATTTCAGTTTTTGCATACATAAAATAGAGATAAAACTGATACTAAATTCATCAGTCTGTTGTGATAGTTTTATTAAAGAACAAAGGTCTAATTTAGCACATAGAACAGCTTACAGACTTAAAAGCAACAAGTAAGATGATGTCCAATAGCGGAAGTGATATATGAGGTAAAGGAAATAAAACAGGTGAATTGGAAAGAGAGTGAAGGGGAGGCGGCCACCTTGGCTGGATAGGATAGAGAGGTGAGGTTGAAGCTGAGACCTGCATTCCAGAGGGAAATGGCACTGGTGTCGGGCTTAGAGGGAAGAGACCTGAGTTCAAGTTCCCATTCTGCCACTTCTCACCTAGTCCACTGTAGGTGAAATGGGTCTCACATTCCTGGTGTGCAAAAAGAAAAAAAGATAAAATAAAAAGCTACTTAAAGGAATGTGAAGATTTAAAAAATTCAGTGCATACATGTGCGTTGCAGCATATCAAATCCCACAAAAGGTGAGTTGACACATCCCTCCTCTTACAATGACCATAAACCATTATTTATTCATTCACTCTTTCTTATATTATTTCCTCATTCATTGTGCAGGGTTGATGAAGTCCTGCTAAGAGCCTGCAGCTGGGTGGGTGTCAGAATAGCCCTCCTCTATGCTGTGATTTACAGTTATCATGTGAACTGTCTCACAATAGTCTGGGAATTTTGCAGTATTGTTGCCATTTGACAGATGAGGAAGTTGGGCATCACCTTTAATGACATCCCACAGTGACAGCGCTCACATCTGAGGCAGTTGCCTGTCACCACTGCGAGGAGGACCCCCTGAGGGCAACGATGTTATCGATAAGGGCTTAGACTGTGGATGTCCGTTTAGGTGTCTGCCATCTTCTTAGCCGCTCCTCATGCTCTAGTCCCTCCAAACTCTCAGGCGGTGGTCAGCACACACTACCGAAAACGAAGACAAGATGGACACAGCCAGGCCGGCTTTCTTCCCCAAGAAACATAGGGTGGGAAACAAGCCTTGCCAGGCCCCCAGGGGAAGGTATAAACCAGGTAACCATGTTTTCTGAACCCAACATCAGCTCACAGGACCTGCCAAGAAGACAATATTTAAAGTCAGGGGACTTCCCTAGTGGCTCAGTGGTTAAGAATCCGCCTGCCAATGCAGGGGACATGGGTTCAATCCCTGGTCCGGGAAGATCCCACATGCCGCGGAGCAACTAAGCCCGTGCGCCACAACTACTGAGCCTGCGCTCTAGAGCCCGCGAGCCACAACTACTGAGCCCATGTGCTGCAACTACTGAAGCCCGCGTGCCTAGAGCCCGGGCTCTGCAACAAGAGAAGCCACCGCAATAAGTCCGTGCACTGCAAGGAAGAGTAGCCCCCGCTCGCCGCAACTAGAGAAAGCCCACGCGCAGCAACGACGACCTAACGCAGCCAAAAAAAAAAAAAAAGTCAGACTGCCCCTGACAGGCATATCATCAGCCTGTGACTGCTGTAGAGAGGACTCATTCTTCGCAGTGGGCTTGGGTCTAGCCAACTTGCTGACTATGTGTAATACTGGGATTAGAGTGGGAAGGAGGACAGGAAAAGAGAAAACAAAACTGGTACAGGTAGAAACAGAGTCCAGCCCATCCACCTCCAGTTTCTGAGTGTTCCTGCTCTTACTCATGAAAGCCTGGAGAGGAAGGCTCTTTGTGTGTTATTAATCTCCCCAGGGGAACAACCACAAAATGAGAGCTGGTGCTGGTTTTGCAGGAATGATTTGTAAGGAATGAAAATAAGTAAATTTCTTAAAATGCTTGGCAATTTCAAATCTCCTGGGCCCATCAGAAGGGACAGAAGCCAGTTCCAGAAGGCCCCCGATGATTGTCCCTTGCTGTTAGTCTGAAGGGGTTTAAAAGCCTTGCTGTGTTTGGAAGGCAGGGGTGGAGGAGGAGTCTGGGGAGAGAAGGTGAGAGAGGGGAGGGAGAGAGGGAGAGAGAGAGAGAAAGAGAGAGAGGAATCAGCCCTTTAACTGCTTCCTTTTGTTGTGGTGACTTTTGTACTTCTAGGTCTGGGGCAGGATGTGAAGTGGGAAGTGTTTTGCGGTCAGAAGAACTGCAGCTGGTTGGGGATGGCGTGGGCGATGGATGCTCTGGGGAGAGATAGCAGAGGACAGGAGGAGGGAGGGAAAGAGCTATGGGGGTGGTGGATGAATAAGACAATTTTCCCCTCCCATCAGGCCTGCTTCCCCACTTGCAAGTCCAAGCGTTCCAGCTCAGTGTGAAGAGCGGCGTCCTGCTGTGATCACTGGGTTTAGCCGTTGGATTTCACAGTTGGTTTAGGTTCTATGGCTTTCATGCAGTGTGACCTTGGGCAAGTCACTTGACAACCGGGCCTCAGATTCTTCACCTGTCAAGTGGATACTACTACCTAGAGCATAAAGTTGTTGAAAATAAATGAAATGCCTTCCAAACTGAAACACACACATCGAAGCTATTCTTAGGGTTTTGTAGAAATGGCTAGAAGGCAGGATGGCAGAAGAGGACTCCAGAAGGGCAGCGTTCCTGTGCAACAAACCCAGTAAGTCCACATCGCCCACGCCCTCTGCAGCTCACCTGCCTTTCCGGCCCTTTCCCACTTTATGGACATCAGGTCTCCATTGGGGTGTCCACAATGCCAGTCATGCCCCCGCTGGTCCCCAAGAGCCTATTCTTCCCAGCCTCTGCTCACCTGACTGCAAAGGCCCTGGAAAAGAAGACTCGAGGTGTCTACTCTTTGATCATTTTCTTCAAGTGCAGCCAAATGGGACAGAAGGAGGGAGGCGGGAGGGAGGGAGGAAGGAAGGAACACAGGAAGGAGGGCTGGTTTTCTTCTGACTTACCCTGGCTGCAGCCTCTGCTCTGCTCGCCCCAGTATCTTTCCCTGACACACTCTCTGATCATGAACTGCCCCGGGGCTCCTGGTCCTCCATTTTCCACTCCTCTCCTCCCACCTCAGTTGCATTTGAGCTGTGCAAACAGAGAGAAGGAAAAAAATAATAATAATGGCAGCTTCAGGAGCATTAGAACATCGAGTTGCCATTTACATTCGTTCCCTATCTGTGATACCACGTGAGACCCCAGAAGGGCTCCTACTATCGTTACCCCCATTTTACAGGTGGGAGACTGCAGTTCATTGAGGGACTGGATTGTCCTCCAGTCACAGGGCTTGTAAGTGCAAGATCTGGGGCTCCACCCTAGGGATTCAGATTCCAGACCGTGACTTCCTCCCTCTCTTCTGTGTCTGTCTCAGCATAAAAGTGCTGAGTGTGTGTGTGCCGGGGCAGGAGGGGCGGGGTGTGGGGGGGACACAATTTGCACCTTAATAGAACTGGAATAAGAATGATAAAAAATTGGGGGAGAATTCCTATCCGCTAATCCTGCCCAACCCAAACATTGCCTGTAGTTTCGAGAGGGTTCAGAATCACACTTTTGGAAAAATCCTAAGTGTTCTCCAGTGCTTTGGGTGCCTAAGGAGGTGCTTAAAAATGATTTGGGAAGTGAGCGGAGGTACCTGGCTTTCTGACTTGACCCCATCCAGAGCGTGAGGTGTGCAGAGGCCCACGGGCGCCAACTGCAGTAATGTCTTCTCTTCCCTCAGACAGAAGAACAGAATTGGAAAATGTCACCATGTAACTTAGAATCTGATTGAACAAACATGAGCTCTACTATCCACAAATGAATCCACCTAAAATAGGTTTTTTGCACCTGTTCTGAGACAATCAGAATATGACCCAAATCCAAGCAATAGCCTAGAGCACTATTAATGTTCAAAGGGCTGTTATGTTATCAGTTGAAAAAAGAATAGATTTGCAGATAATAGTGTATTAATACAAGGTGGTCTTCTGAGAGTATAAAAGAAAAGGGACCCAAAACAGTAAAAATTAGCATCACCTGAGCTCTGTCTGGAAGACAGGACACCCAGATCTTTAGGACAAATACTCTGAGATCAAATCTTACCTTCCTAGATTGCTGTCTTAGTCTGTTTGGGCTGCTATAACAGAATACCATAGACTGGGTGGCTTATAATCAACAGACATTTATTTCTTACAGTTCTGGAGGCTGGAATGTTCAAGATCAAGGCCCTGGCAGATTTAATGTCTGATGAGAGCTCACTTCTTTGTGCATAGATGGCTGTTTTCTCTCTGTGTCCTCACATGGCAGAAGGGGTGAGGGAGCTCACTGGGGTCCCTTTTATAAGGGCGCTAATCTCACTCATGAGGGTTCCACTCTCATGACCTAATCACCCCAAAGACCCCACTCCTAAATACCATCACACTGGGGATTAGGTTCTAACATATGAATTTGAGGAGGACACAAACATTCAATCTTTAGCAACCTCCAAACCTATCCTCGAGATAACATTTAAATTATTTCCTGGGGACTTCCCTGGTGGTCCAGTGGTGAAGACTCCACGCTTCCATTGCAGGGGGTGCATTTCAGTCCCTGGTCGGGGAACTAAGATCCTGCATGATGTGCAGCGCAGCCAAAAACATAAATAATTTTTTGTTCCCTGAGAATAAAACCTGAGAAATGCCTTATTTTTTCTTCCCTAGGCCTTTGCCTAGCTCTAATGTTACTTATGCCATGAAACCTTCCCAATTCTCCTTCTCCCCTTGCTAGAAAAAAAAAAATCACTTCTCTGAAACCGAAAATCACCTTGATTTCCCCTCTTTCCTCACAGCATACTTGTGTGAAGGTTAGAGCCAGAAGTGTCTCACCCCAGGTCTCACGCTGGCTGTAGCTGAAATGAAAATTAACTTCAGTATCCTGACTCCAGGCTATGCCCTTTGCATCGCACGTCCTTATCTGGAAGGACTGATCTATGGCCCCTGTGAGCACATTAGCAGATTGGTTCTGTAACTGCTGCCACAAAACAAGACCCTAGGACCCAGGACCAGTCAGCTTTGGCAAGGCGTGGGGAGTCAGGAGAGACCTGGAATGTAGATGCCCCAAGAGCAGGGCAAGCTGGCAAGAGTGCTTAAAGCTGGGATCAGGGAGGAACTAGTCTTGGCTGGTGTTTGTCTTTACACTGTAGGTAAAATACTCTTTCTAAAATCTGATCAGGAAATGTACTCATGCCTTTCCCAAGCTAAAGACCCTTTTAAAGGGTCTTCCATTGCTCCATTGCCTTCAGGATAAAGCCAATTTCCCCGATGTGGTCTGCAAGGCCCTCTTCACTGTGGCCTCTGTTTTCCTCTACAACTTCACGTCATGTAACCACTGCCCCCCATCACCACCAGGAACATGTGTAATCTACACTCCAATTCAGTACAGTGGTGAGTGACACTATGACCCTGCCTTCCAGACGTTCGCTGGTGCTCTTGATGGCAGACCGGGACACTGGCAGTAATGGCGCAGACAGATCAGTACTGTGATTGTGATGTCCTGGGTTTTATGGGAATTCACAGGAAGGACACCTGGGCCAGATTTAGGAGATCAGGGAGTGATACCTAAGCTAAAAGCTAGATGGTGGTAATAGATGAAGAGGGTTAGGAGTATTTCAGGCAAACAGTATGGAGTAAGTGCAGGAGGCAAACAAGGACACGGGGTTCAGGAACCAAAGGAGTAAGAGGTGGTTGGTGGGATGGGAAGAGGTGAGGCTGGGGTAGGTAGGGCCGGTCGTGCTGGGGCCTCTAAGCCCCGCCAAGGAGTAGAGACCATGCCTCCAAGGCTATGGGAAACCAGTGAAGGGTTTTAAGCTTAAACTGAGGTGCATAAGGAATTGAGGAGTGAGAAGGGGACAGTTTGAGAGAGAAGAGATCACTAGCTTCTGCTAGCTTTGCTCAATCAATAACCATTTGTTGAAAACAACCACACAAAGCTCTAAGCCAAACCTGGTAGGGAATATGCAGAAAAGAATACTCAGAGCTTTCCCTTAAAAAATCTCATGGTCTAGGAAGAGGGTTAAGACAAACAAAACAAAAACATATATACAGTGGACTATTACCCAGCCATAAAAAAGAAGGAAATAATGCCATTTGCAGCAACATGAATGAGATGATTATACTAGGTGAAGTAAGTCAGACAAAGACAAATATCATATGAAATCACTTATATGTGAAATCTAAAATATGACACAAATAAACATATTTACAAAACAGAAACAGACTCACAGATATAGAAAACAAACTTAAGGTTATCAAAGAGGAAAGGTTGGGGTGGGAGATGAATTAGGAGTTTGAGATTAGAAGATACAGACTATTGTGTATAAAATAGATAAACAACAAGGTTCTACAGTCTAGCACAGGGAACTATATTCAGTATCTTGTAATAAACTATAATGGAAAAGAATCTGAAAAAGAATATATATATATATAACTGAATCACTTTGCTATAACCTGAAACTAACACAACATTGTAAATCAACTCTACTTCAATAAAACAAACAAACACAACCAAAAACCCGAAACCAGGCAGAATATTAAAACTGTGATAATAGAGGTACAATCAAATGTTAGCTGAATTCAAGAAAGAGAGCAATTCAGTTCAGTTGGATCATCACCAAAGATCTCATGAGGAAGATGTTCTTTGAGACTGTCTGAAGAACAGGAAGGGTTTCAATCAGTAGTGATGGCGAAGCAAGGAGGGGAGGGACCAGGAAGGTCAGGACCGAGGAGGAGAAAGCAGGAGAGCAGGGAAGAGCCTCCTTAGACTCACCGGAACAGGATGGGGGAGGAGGATAGTGAGAGATAAGCTGGGCAGGTTGAAGTCAGAGTCCCAAGGGCCCCAAATGCCCAGCCAAGAAATTTAGATTTAACTCTGCAAGTAACAGGAAGCACCAGAGGTTTTTAAGATCGGAAGAGCCAAGATAAGAACTTGAAGATTAATTGGCAGGGGTATCTATATACCAGTGTTACTCAACTTGGATTTGTGGATGTATTCTCAGTGCTCTGAGAATTCTACAGTAATTTTCAAATTATGTGTTTTTATTCTAATGAGAATCTTAAAATATTATAATATTCTGGAGTATTTGAATGACCACATTATATAACAGAATTCTGCCACTCAAGTTCAATGTCCATTCCTGCACTCAAAATATTAATTGAGCACTTACTATGTGCTAGGCATTGTTCTAAGCACTGGGCATATAGCAGTAGACAAAACAGATAAAAGTCTCCCTCTGCAAATTTGAACATTAACTGGATATTTATCAATATTAAGAAAATAATTTTTAGGCATAATCACAGTGTGTGTTTATGTTTTAAAAGGAGTTCTTATCTTTCAGGGATATATATACTGAAATGTTTATGTATGGATTTACATGATGTCTAGGATTTGCTTCACAATTGTCCGGTGGGGTGGAAAAAAGTGTGTGAGAATATAGATGAAATGAGATTGTCCAGGAGTTGATGGTTGTACTTGGACAAAGGGTATGAAAAGATTCATTGTAGTATTCTCTTTACTTCTGTGTATGCTTAATGTTTTCCACAAAAAAGCAAAAAAAAAAAAGACAGAGAGAAAGAAAGAAAGAAAAAAGGAAAGAAAAAGAGAAAGAAAAAGAAAGAAAAGAAAGAAAGAAAGAAAGGAATCCCTGCCCTTATGGAGTTTACTTTCTAGTGTTTGAATTTGTGCTTATGAGGCATCAACACCAAGTGAAGGCAATATGATGTCACGGTGCCAGAAAAGAACAGAAGTTGCAAAGCAGGTTATACAAAGATGAGCGAGGAAATTGAGGCCTTACCTGGCACATGGAAGTGTAGGCATCCTGGATTCCAAAGAACCAGTTTGATACATGAAGCCTCTTGGATGTGCATGTTTCCTGAGTATCCTGTCTCTGTACATTTTTACTTGGAGCTGTTCGTTAGCAAGTAAATAAGAAAGCATTAAAAATTGTGTTAGAATTATGGGGTACACTCTCAAAAAATCATTCAGTGACAGTTTCAAGGGTGTTTGTTAAATAAACAATGTGACAGGACTCAAAAAGTGGCCCACCACACTCAAAATGAAAAGAATTCAGCTAATAGCAAGTGAAACACAAAATGAACAAATTCACCTTTCTAACACTAGCTTCAGCAGAACAATATACTGTCACTTTAAATCAATGTATTTTAGTTTCATTAGTTTTACATGTCTATCTTTTAATGTAAAATGTTTTCGTTACAGTTGTCCCTGGGTATCTGCAGGGGATTGGGCCCAGGACCCCCACAGAGACCAACATCTGTGGATGCTCAAGTCCCTTGTATAAAACGGTATTTTATATGTAGTATTTCCATATAACCCACATGCATCCTCCTGTATACCCTAAACTATCTCTAGATTACTAATTATCGCTAATACAATGCAAATACCATGTAAATAGTTGTAAATACAATGTAAAGGCTTTGTGGACAGTCGCCCATGTGTGACAAATTCAAGTTTTGCTTTTTGGAATTTTCTGGAATTTTTGAGAATATTTTTGATCCGCGTTCGGTTGAATCTGTGGATGTGCAATTTGCAGATACAAAAGTCATGGATATGGAACCCACAGATATGGAGGATTGAATGTCTGTAGTATAAGAACTACGGTAAAAAGTTCATAGTTAATTTTATGCTTGCATATATTTAAATTAAATGTATTACATCAACACTGAAGGACCATAGGATTATTCTCTCTCTGGTATAAAGTCAATACGGTTTTCAGGAATACAGAGAGACTGCTTATGATGTTACAAAAACCCAGGTGAGAAAACTGCTTAAATAGAATGTCAGCAGTGCAGCTGAAAATAAAAATTAGATTCAAGAGATATTTTGGAAGTAAAACTACCCCTTCTAGAGGATTGAAAATGATTTGGATATGGGAGGTGAATGAAAAATATTTGAATCTAGAGGACTAAAGAAATTCCATTCTCAAAAATTTGCAAAATTAATTTTGGACACGTTGCATTTGAAAAGCCAGCGTAGTAGCAAAATGGAAAGATGAAACTGGAACTTGGAAGAACCAGAAGACACATTACCCATCCCACTACATTTGGGACCCATGGCCCCTTCACTCATTACAATGTAGATCAGGCTGACTACGGAAACCACGCACAGAGCCCAAAGCAAGGCCAGTTCCCCAGGACCAGAGATTCCCAAGCCCTAAATTGGAAGATGCCATGGCCAGGAGAACCCTGTGGCCAGGAACCACGTGTGGGGTGAGGCAAAGGGCTCCAGGGCTCCCCCTTCCCCTGCTCCAAGCCAGAGGGAGTCGCTGGCTTGACTTCCAGCCCCTAGTTTTGTGAGTTGTCACTTGAAGGCACTTCTATCTGCCTCCTGTTTTTAGTTCAGATTACAAATGGTAAACAACCAAAAAAAGTTTCCGGTTTGGAAATTAGAGACCATCTGTTTCTCATTCTATTTCCCCTCTCTTCTCTGATTTCTTTTATTCTCTTCCCTCCCTCTCCCCCACCCTAAGAGCACACAGCTCAGCTGGGAGCATAGTGACCTCATTTGACTACCTTCACTTTAACGAAAATGTTGGGTTTGTTACTGGGATTATACTAGGGAATTCCTTGTTCCCACTCAAACTAAGCTGTCTTGGATTGTTTCATCAAAAAAAATTTTTTTTTTTCATGAAGATGAAGTTTCTCTATTCTAACTTACAAATAAATCTAAATAAAATAATAAATAAAATCATGTCTGATTAAGCCATATGCAGTTTTGTTGAAGGCAGTACACAAACTCTATTTTAATGTCTTTTTAACAGACTCATTAAAATTTAACCAAAGGATAACGGTTAACTTTTAAATCAAAGATAAAAATGAAACACTGAACTGGCTACCTTGGAGGCAGCAACTGTGTTGCCAGGACTGCTTCTCTCCTGGAATTCAGAAGTGGGCAGGCTTGCTTTAGAATGTGGCTCTATTTCCCTGTAGCCTGGTGTTACAGGTCCCTCTTGTGTTGATTGTTAACACTGTCTTGCTCCTGTCCCTAGAACAGGATGATTCTACATTTGAGTTCATTAGCTTATTGCAACCAATATCCGCATCTTCATCACCATCATTATCTCCACCAACACCATCGTCCTTATCGTCACCATCAGCAACAGCATAATGGAAAAACAGTGCAGGGTAGTTCAAAACCACATGCTTTGGAACCAGACAGATATGAATTTGAACTCTTTCCTCTTCGCTGTGTTACCTTGGGTGAGTTACTCACACCTTTGTATGTCAGTTTCCGCACTGATTAAGTGAAAGTGATTGTGATACTCACATAACAGTTTTCAGGAAAAACTAGAATGAAATATTGTTGGGCTGCGCCCCGCAGGCCTGCAAACCTTGTAGTTGTCCAGCCTGAAGCCAAAGAAAGAGCCCGAGGACAGTGACAGAGACATCAACGGTTTATTGGACAGGGGGATCTTACGCATCTGAAGCGGGTTCCTGGAGCGACACCCCCATCGTGTGTGGCGGACCGCAGGCAGGACATGACAACAATCTGCGCCACTTGGGGGAGAAGGAGGCTGCAATTTATAGGGGCAATCGATGTCAGGTTGGCTCATCTATTACTATGGAAACCAGCAGCAGGGAGCAAGCACATAGGCAGTTACTAATTAAGCCCCATAATTAAGAGGATTGAAGCAGGGATTGGTCAAACAGGGGATGTACAGAGAACAAGAGAATAGCCATCTTGAACGGCCTGACCATACAAGTATGTAAAGTATCTGATGTCAAGGCTCAAAAAATATTACCCCCTTTCCCATTGATTTTTTCTTTCTCTAAGGAAGACAGAAATTCTGGGAAAGAGTTACGATGTAATGGAAGCAAATTGGATATGTCGGGAACTCATCAAAGGTTTGAGTAATCTTTAAGCCACCTACATAGTAACAAAGCAACCAAATTTAAAAAAAATTAAAAATTAGTCAGTGGTACTGTTTTGGCTCATCATTATGCCCAGCAGGGTACCCTTTGCTCACTTCCTGTTTTCCCAACTCCCTGCCTTTATTGTCACTACTCCGGAAGGCGAAGAACCTATCTTTCCTTCTGGTTGTTGACATCTGGCAAGTGTCTATTTCTTCCGTCCTATAACCCTGTTCACAGCAAGTCCTCAGATCAAAATACAGACACATTTTCTTGAGATTAGTCAGGAGAGCTGTGTGTACAAAGCGTTCACCGAGGTCTTATACATAATTACGCTCCTGTTCAGAATAAAGGATTTGTCCTTCCTCTGAATTCATGTAGAACTGACGCAAAAAACCCAGCCCTTAGCGTACAGCATCTCGCTTTAACATAGGCTCCTCCAGGATCCGTGGGGCTGCCTCAACTCCTCTTTGACTTTCTACCAACAAGCACAGGCTTCACCACAAAGTCAGCTTTAATAAATATTTACTGAATTAAATTGGACTGTGTATCTTGTTTGCCTAAGGAGACTCGAAATGTTTCAAAAAGAGAAACTTTATTCTCTACTTCTTTGTACCTTCTTTTCTCTCCTCTTACCCCACGATGGTGCTCAAGAAATGATCAGTAAATACCTGATAATATTTACAGTAAGCAATAGAACGGAGCAGACCCAGAATTCCAGTGCTGCAAGGGATCTTCACCGGCAACCAGTCCAGGCCTGAATTCTGTGACAACGGTCCAGCCAAAGACCCTTCTCGCTTTGCCGGTGCAAGTCTCATCCCCGGGGTTGTACTGTTATCAAGGTAGAGATTTCAGAAAGAAAGTCTTCTTTACATTGAGCTACAATTTGTTTCTCTTTACCTTTCACCTTCCATCTAAAAACCTATCCATTGGAGGAATACAAAACAGTTTTTTAAAAAATTTATTTTATTGAAGTATAGTTGATTTACAATGTTGTGTTAATTTCTGCTGTACAGCAAAGTGATTCAGTTATACATACATATATATATATTCCTTTTCATATTCTTTTCCATTATGGTTTATCACACGTTACTAAATAGAGTTCCCTGTGCTATACAGTAGGACCTTGTTGTTTATCTGTTCTATATATAATAGTTTGCATCTGCTAATTCCAAACTCCCACTCCATCCCTCCCCCAGCCCCCTTCCCCCTTGGCAGCCACAAGTCTGTTCCCCATGTCTGTGAGTCTGTTTCTGTTTCGTAGATAAGTTCATTAGGAATATAAAACATTTTTTAAACTGTCCATATGACAGCCCATCCTATACTCAAAGATAGCTCTTGAATCTATTTTTTTCCATGATAAAAACTTCAGTTCATTACATGACACAGTGTTAATTTCTTTGTCATCCAGGTCTCTCTGATTCTTCACTTGGTTCTTCACTTGGAAGTGGCTATAATTATCATTATTTTTAATTGAGAATTTACTCTGTACCAGGCATTGTGGTGAATTGCTTACAAATGTTGTCTCTTTGAATTCTCCTAAACTCTTGAGGCAGGTGTTTCTATCACAGGTGAGGACACTGAGGCTTAGTGGGGATAAGTAACTTGCCTAAACAGTGAAGAGCTGAGCTGGGACTGGGATCCAGAAATGTCTGATCCCCAGGCCCAACCCATATCTGCTATACTTCACTGCCTCCCTGAATGAAATTGGATCAGTCTGCTCGGACCTCAGTTCATTTTTCATCTGGACTGGATTCTTTTTGCCTATTTTCCCCCAAATTCTGTTTCACTTCTCGTGTTTGTAGTTAAAGAAATCTACTTGCCTCCTAATGCTGATTAATTTTTTTCCCCCGCTAGATGTTCCAGTTACCCTGGCAACATGGCCAAAGAAATAAAGGAAGTGAGAAGGTGCCCGCAAGTTAAGGGGAATCCACTGGGACACAACTCATGAGCTCCTTGGCAGGTTCCAGGTCATGGTGGCCAAATGCCAGGGGGTGGGGGGACTACATTGTGGTTAAAGAGGCAAAAACCAAACCAAACCAAACCAAAGCAATATGTGATGCCAAGTGTTATTATCCAAAGGTGAGGTGAGAAAATGAAACTTAAGGTTTGAAAGTTGGGAATGGAGTATACAGTGGGTCAGGGTATACTGAGAAAGAGAGACTGTAAACAAAGAAAGGTCAACATTATCTCCGATTTCTAGGGCAGAGATGAGGGCTCAGAGTCATACCTGATAATCTAAGGACCCTGGGCAAATCCAAATAGAAATAGGGGAAGCAGTGCTTCTTTTTTTTTTTTTGACCTGGTTTTAGTCACAGATTTTATTTTTCCCTGCAGAGCTTTCCTGAAATGCCTACTCAAATGATTAACATTTTCAACCAACTGATTCTTTTGGCCAAAACAGAACATCCATGTGCCAATGTGTAGACTGAACTCTGTGACCTCTCTAGTGGGAAGCGTAGCTGTTGAAAAGTTTATCATTGAGTTGCAAACCCTGGGAGGTAGTGAGCTTTACTTTTTCTTGCTTTTTAAAATAGTGACATCTTTGACCTACATCTAGCATTTGAGGTGACACATATGTGCCAAACGCTTAGATTTAATGGAGAGTTTGAGATGAGGTATATGGGAAAACAGCAGAGAGAGAGGGAGGAGTAGGGAGGGAGACAGAGAGAAATTCATAAAATTATCAAATACGTACTGTATTTTTTATTGTGGTAGAATATAACCTGAAATATACATAGCAAAAAACTCATGACATTTTGGACCTTTTTTTTTTTTTGGCCATGCCACACAGCATGCAGGATCTTAATTACCTGATCAGGGGTGGAACCTGTGCCCCCTGCAGTGGAAGTGTGGAGTCTTAACCACTGGACCTCGGTCCCTGGACCATTTTAAAGTGTACAGTTCAATGATATTAAAATAGTAACTTTGTTCTGCATACATCAGCACCACCTTCACCTCCAGAGTGTTTTCAGCTTCTCAGACTGAACCTCTGTACCCACTAACCTTAAACAATAACTCCCCACTCCCCCCACCCCAGCCCCTGGCAACCACCATTCTCCTTTCTGTCTGTGAATTTGACATTCTCAGTACCTCATATAAGTGAAGTCACGCAGGATTTGTCTGACTTATTTCACTTGGCATAATGTCTTCAAGACTCATCCATGTTGTAGCCTGTGTTAGAATTTCCTTCCTTTTAAAGGTTGACTAGTATTCCACTGTATGTAGGTACCAGTTTTTCTTTGCACCTTCATCCACAGAACCACATTTCTTGAGGCAGAAAAATACTGACCTAAGTGTTAACAGCTGGCGTTCCCTTAAGCAAGCAGAATCACTATGAGTGATGTGGAATAAGAGATCTATTGGAGGTGCTGGACCTTACACAGTAGATGAGGATGTCTGTGGAAAGTTCTGCCTCTGGTGGGTGGGCTCCAAGCTGCTGAAGGTCAACAGGGCCAGCAGTTGAGAAGCAAAGCTGGGTGGGAAATGGGGTAAAGTGAGGACTAACAGAACATCAAAAGATTACTATTAATTAAAGAAAACCAGACATCTCAAGTTAATGAATTTAGCACTTTCCTATGTACGGGAAGATGCAAGAGCCTGGGCTTAATGAAGTCATTTCTTTGAAATGCACCTCAGTTACCTAGTGCCAGTATCGAGTTCGTTTCCATCCTGAATCCCCTCAGGATGCACCGTTGGGGGCGACTGCAGTGGCTGACCAGCTTGATGGTAGGCGGCTTGTTTGTCTACATCCTGAGTTCCCTCAGGGCTCATGGACATGGTGTCTGTAGTGGCTGATGGCTGATGGCCGTAACATCCTTTGTTTGCTGATACAGCAGGCAGCATTCTTGGTCCACAGCTGTGAATGTGACTGCCATTGTGTTGGGGCAGGTGGGAAGGGGGATGTCCTGTTATCTATTGCTATGTAATAAATCGCTCCAAAAACTCAGTGGGTAGAAACAACGACTATTTATCTGCTCCTGATTCTGCAATTTGGGCAGCGCTTGGCAGGGATGGCTTGTCTCTGCTCCTGTGGTACTGGCTGGAAGGTCCAGGGTGGCCTCACTCACGTGTCTGGTGCCTTAGCTGGCAAGGCTGAAATGGCTGAGGGCTGGCTGGGTCTCTTTTGCTTTCATCCCCCAGGTCTCCGCTCTCTCCATATGGCCTCGTTCTCCAGCAAGGTAATCAGACTTCTTTACATGGTGGCTGGCTTCCAAGAGGGTGAAAGTAGAAGCCACCGGTCTTCAGAAGGTCTAGGACTAGGATTAGCACGGTGTCACTTCCACCACCTTCTGCCGGCCACAGCAATCGAGGCCAGCCCAGATTCAACGGAATAGGAATTAGGCTCCACCTCCTGATGGGCTGGTAGGAAATGTCGGTGGCCACTCTACAAGGGAAGAAAATGTGAATAAGACCTAGTTTCTTTCCTAAAGGAGTTCATGATCTCACCTACCTGTGGAATAAGATGGACACACACTTTGAACAGAGTGTGAAAAATCCCTGAGCTCTGTGTCAGCTCCCTTGGGAAACAACATGCAAGACTTGATCCCCATGAGGTCCTGTGTCCAGCTATTGGTTTAGGAAGATTTCTGGTTACCTGATATTGCCTCTTAGGGTAACAAAATCCTTCCCTTGGCATGTTGTGCCTGACTTGTGGAATGTTTGGAGCACTCACAGAACACAGAGCTGGGATTTAGTGTGTTTACCAAACAAGTTATATGAACAGTGCTCTTTCAGTTTGCTCCTAATGTTTGTTTAATAATTTCTCGTATATACTTGGTTTGAGGTTTATTTTCATTTTAATCGGGTATTGAGGGTGTAGGGGAGCAGCTAGTTTTTGCCACCTTTAAAATTCCTGGGTGGCTATGATTTATTCCAAAAGGACCTCCGAGTTGCGTGTGGCTGAATTGACTCAGCCAGTTTACAACAAGTAGTCTCTCCTTTTCACACCTCAGGCCACAATCTCCAGCTACCTTCTCCTCTCCTCTGCTATTGGTGGTGTTTTGAAGTGGGTTGCACCTGTGTGCAAAAGTGACCCCTTGTGGTTTGCCCTGGGCCCTGCATCCCTAGGGGCTTGCGTCCCCGGGGGAGCCTGCACAGGCTGCCACCAGGCTGTTGGAGCCATACATCGAAAAGAACAGTCTGTTTGCCAAGGAAATGTGTCTGTGCAGAAGCATATAGCTCAGCACAACTGCTGCACCGAAAGGGAAATCACAGCATCTGCCAGCCCACGAAGCCTGCTCACAGCTCTTCCCCGTACCGCCGTCCCTCCCGAGAACAGTCTGTTTGCCAAGGAAATGTGTCTGTGCAGAAGCATATAGCTCAGCGCAACTGCTGCACCGAGAGGGAAATCACAGCATCTGCCAGCCCACGAAGCCTGCTCACAGCTCTTCCCCGTACCCCCGTCCCTCCCGAGGAGAGCCGCTACGGTTATTCCAATCACAGTTGAACGATTATTTTGGAAAAGAAGAGCACAGGTCTGCAACAGCCATCTGATCCAACAGCCAATTTATACTTGAGCAAAAGATGAAAATTACTGGCACGATTGGCCTCAGGGAGTTGAAAGCTGAGGGGTGACATTTTAATGATGTTTACGTTTTCAAAGAGTTTTTATCCAGGACTTTTAACTGAGGAAATATACTATACGTACAAATGCAGATAAATGAATGTTCAATGGTAGTGAAAACCATTTAATGAAACTCGTAGCAGATATTGATTGCATATCTGTTAAATTCAAGACACTGTGCAGGATGACGTAGGAAAGTGAGAGATACTTTTACAGGGGCCTGATTTTTCTTTTTGGCGGCCCCTACTGAGTTTAGAAATCAAAGTATTGGTGTTTCATTTGGGTTTCTTATGGATCCTGGTGCTGTGATCTGTTAGTAGGCTTAGGAGTAAAACCGGTTGATGTGTATGGGAGTTTATTTATTTATTAAAAATGTATTTATTTGCTTGTTTGTTTTCATTCATCAAACATGTTTTTCATTGTGGTAAGAATTTTTTTTAAATTTATTTATTATTTATTTATTTATGTCTGTGTTGGTCTTCATTTCTGTGCGAGGGCTTTCTCTAGTTGCGGCAAGTGGGGGCCACTCTTCATCGCGGTGCGCGGGCCTCTCATTATCGCGGCCTCTCTTGTTGAGGAGCACAGGCTCCAGATGCGCAGGCTCAGCAATTGTGGCTCACGGGCCCAGTTGCTCTGCGGTATGTGGGATCTTCCCAGACCAGGGCTCGAACCCGTGTCCCCTGCATTGGCAGGCAGATTCTCAACCACTGCGCCACCAGGGAAGCCCCATTGTGGTAAGAATTTTTTTTAAATATTTATTTATTTATTTGGTTGTGCTGGGTCTTAGTTGCGGCAGGTGGGCTCCTTAGTTGAGACATGTAAACTCTTAGTTGCAGCATGCATGTGGGGTCTAGTTCCTGACCAGGGATCAAACCCAGGCCCCCTGCATTGGGAGCATGGAGTCTTAACCACTGACCACCAGGGAAGTCCCTGTGGTAAGACTATTTAACATGCAATCTACCCTCTTAACAAATGTGTAAGTGTGCAAGAGTATGGTTAACTGTAGGTACAATGTTGCACAGTAGGTCTCTAGAACTTACGCATCTTGCATAATTGAAGCTTTATACCCACTTGCCAACTAAAGAATGTCACTTGCCACCTGATTCTACAAGAATTAAGTTATTGGCTACCGCAGTTACTGACCTTCAACACACTCTGAAAGGAAGTCCAGGTGGAATGAGGCACTCTGTGCTCTGGGAAAACTTTCAGAGCAGGACTTCAGATAGATGTTTTCAGGAGAGATTCTTTAGGAACCTGGATTCCTGCCCCTTCCCACACTTAGAAAAGCACTGAAACTGAAACCACACAATGCAGATTGGGACTTGAACCCGCTGTCTTTTATTTAGAATCACTCACCTGGTGTCAGGACTTGATGAAGCTCAGGTTCTTTGTGTCTCAGCACAGAGAATTCAGTGAGAGACAAAGTGATAAGACAAATGTAAGAAGTCGATTTATTTAGAGAGATACACATCCTGTAGATAGAATGCGGTCCGTCTCAAAAGGCAAGAGGGGCGCTGAAATATGGGGTGGTTAGTTTTTATGGGCTGGGTAATTTCTTAGGCTAATAAGTGGGAGAATTATTCCAACTATTTTGGAGAAGGGGTGGGGATTTCCAGGATTTGGGCCACCACCCACTTTTTGACCTTTTATGGTCAGCCCCTGAACTGTCATGGCACAGTTGTTCAGCATATGCTAATGTATTACAATGAGCATATAAGGAGGCTCAAGGTCTGCTTGAAGTCAAATCTTCTGCCATCTTGGGCCTAATCTGTTCTCACCAGTTTTTGCTGTATCCACAACAGCTCTGTCATTCTTTTAAAGGTTGTGCTCTGCCCCCTTCCCTCCTGTTTCAAAGCCATTAACTAAGATATCTGTTCCTTATGACTAGCAACAACCTTCTACAGAGAAGTGTGCTTGATTGCATTCTCTCTCTGTCTCTCCCTCCCTCCCTCCTTTTCTGAAGCAATAAAAGCACATAATGAAAGACCTAGGTGAGTCTTCTCTCACTGACTCCTGACCCACGACTTCTTAGAGTCAACCACTAACATTTTTTTCTTCTTTCAGATGTATCCCCGCCTTTTTTTTTTTTTTTTTACATAAATGGTAGCACAGTCTTTTTCTGTGTTTGGTTTCTTAATATTATATTTTCAAAATCTTTCCATGGACATACTATACCACCATCTTACTATGTTAAAGAGCTATATAGTATTATTTATTTATTTATTTGTGACTGCATTCGGTCTTCGTTGCTGTGCACTGGCTTTCTCTAGTTGCGGTGAGCCGGTGCTACTCTTCGTTGCGGTGCGCGGGCTTCTCATTGCAGTGGCTTCTCTTGTTGTGGAGCACGGGCTCTAGGCACACGGGCTTCAGTAGTTGTGGCATGTGGACTCAGTAACTGTGGCTCGCGGGCTCTAGAGCACAGGCTCAGTAGTTGTGGTGCACAGGTTTAGTTGCTCTGTGGCATGTGGGATCTTCCCAGACCAGGGCTCGAACCCATGTCCCCTGCATTGGCAGGTGGATTCTTAACCACTGCGCCACAAGGGAAGGCCCTATTTCTTTATTTATTTTTGTTTTTATTTTTTTGCCACACACGCTTGTGGGATCCTAGTTCCCCAATCAGGGATCGAACCCGGGCCCTCGGCAGGGAGAGCATGGAGTCCTTACCACTGGTCCGCCAGGGCATTCCCTCTTCTACTTTTTATTTAGGTCTTTTCAAATTCATATTCATAAGTTAGTCTTTAAGTTTTGATATTCTTGTGATTTATTAAAGGTGGCATCAGTATATGATTACGCCATCAAAAGAATTGGGAAATATTTTTAATTTTCTGGATTAGTTTGAGCAATGTAAAATTTCTTAAACCTTTGTAGAATTAAGTTGTTTGGATCTAGTGCCTTTTGTTTTTTTAATTTTTGGCCGCACTGCATGGCATGTGGGATCTTAGTTCCCTGACCAGGGATCAAACCCACACCCTCTGCATTGGACGCACAGAGTCTTAACCACTGGACCACCAGGGAAGTTCCAGTTCTAGTGCTTTTTAAATGGGAAGCTCTTTGATAAAATTTTCGATCTTCTGTATTATCTTTTAAGGCACTTACACCCTGTGCCGTTTTCATTGGTGCTTGGTTATATTATCCTGTACTAGTCTAAATGTTTTTTACATGGCACTCTAGTTCTCTAGTTAGACTATAATGACCCCACTGCCTCCTGGTATTGGACACATTCTACTTTGCTTAGTACTGTCTTATAAGTTGATTGAACTCGCTCCTTGAATATACCTAACAAACCAGTACTCTCAATATATCAATGTGATGAGCCTGAGATCCATAAAATTTAATGGGTGTCTTGTGAGGACTGGGTTTGATGATCAACTATATTTTATAAACTAGGGCTTAAACAAGGGGCCAGATTTCTTCACTGCAGGATATCTCAGAAGCTAGGCCACACAGAGAGTCTCTGAGAGAAGGATGCCCTCTGCACACAGTGTTTTTCACATTTATTTGGCCCTGCAATTTCCCCCTGGCCTCTGCCGAGAGTGACTCATATGTTCTGTAGCAGTAATACTCAGAGCGTATTTTGTACGTTTTTTTAGAAATTTCATTTTTCCAGTAATTCACCTTTATTGTACGTTAAAAAACCATCGGTATATCGTAAGTTGGAGATTGAAAAGAAATTGTCATTCACCACTGTTTGAGGAACACTGCTCTATAGCACACTTCCTGATGTGCTACTCGTGTACAGCACACATCTTTGGCATCTTTTCTGAGTCCTTTACTGCAACCTCAATTCCTTTATTGCAACTTAAATGTGTGGGAGAGTTAACTCTCCATGGAGTGAACTTGCAACCAACGGGAAACCGGAGGTTGGCAGGAGAGGGTCAGGTTGTCTCCCCCTCCCCCATCTTCTCTACGTAGCCTTTCCGGAGACATCCCACGTGCCAAATGGACACATCTGCAAAGATCTGCTATGTCTCTTCATAGCTTGTCATGAACGGTAGCCAGAATGTTAACATTGCCTTGAATCTCTCCTTGTCTCAGTTTTCCTGCCCTAGATTTATATCTCACAAAGTATCAAGCTTTGTTTTCTAGAGAACTCAAACTAAACACTGCTAACGTGATAATACAGTATCTAAGCAGATTTTTTAAAATTAATTATTTTTTGGCTTCGTTGGGTCTTTGTTGCTGCACGTGGCTTTCTCTAGTTGCGGTGAGCGGGGGCTACTCTTCGTTGTGGTGCGCGGGCTTCTCATTGCAGTGGCTTCCCTTGTTGTGGAGCACGGGCTCTAGGCGCACGGGCTTCAGTAGTTGTGGTGCATGGGCTCAGTAGTTGTGGCACACGGGCTTAGTTGCGCCGCGGCCCATGGGATCTTCCCGGACCAGGCATTGAACCCGTGTCCCCTGCGTTGGCAGGTGGATTCTTAACCACTGTGCCACAGGGAAGTCCCTCTAAACAGCTTTCACAATAATTTTTCCATATGTAAGGATAACCATACAGATATAAGAATATATATCTATATCTATTTAATCTATCATCTATCAATCTATCATCTATCTATCATCTACTTATCTATCTATCTATCTATCTTTAGAATATATAAGTCTAAATTCCAGGCACCATAGCAGAATTTTTGAAGACCTTTGGCCCTCATTCATTCACTGATCATGTTTTGAGGGCCTACAATATGCTGGGTTTGATAGGAGCTGGGAGATGATGAGCAAAACCGGTTGCGTGTGCCCGAGGAGACCACCGTGGAGAGGAGGACACAGGCAGGCACAAGGCAGAAAGACTGCAGTGAAGTGAGGGGGTGGAAGTGCACACGGATATGCTGGGCCACCTGAGGCTGGCGCCAAACCGACAGGATGGGACGGTGGTCGAAGAAAGCCTCTGCAGGGCTGCATCATGAATGATTTCAAGTCAGCTGCATGGGGTTAGGGCTGCAATGGGGGATGGGAGCATTTCAGGCAGAGGGGGCACCCAAAAAGCATGAAAGCGGGCCAGGTCCTGACACATTCGCTCAGGGACCCCAGAGTTGTTTGATGTGACTGGAGCTTAGGTATGAGGAGGTGAGGAGAAGGTGCATGAATTGGTGAGGCTGAAATCCAGACAGCCTGACAACGCCCAGATCAAGAAGGGCCCCAAGAGCCTGCTAAGGGGGCTGACATTTCATCCTGAAGGCGATGGGGGACAACGGATGGATGTTAAGAGGAGGGATGGTGTCATAGTCTTAAAATATGTCTGCAAAGTCTGTGGCGCTGTTGTGACTTTGGAAAATTAACACTTTGTTCAGTAGAGCCCTGGGACGTCGGTCAGTGAGCTGAGGTTCCAAAAAAGACCACAAAGGAAATGAAGCAGAGAAGTTTATTGCTCATAGGTCCTGGAGCCCCCTTGGAGGGGCTACGCAGGGAGGTCAAGGCGGGGTGCAGGCAGAGAGAGTGGCAGGGCCTCGGGCACACGCTTTTATTAAGGTGTGCAGAGGGAGGGCTTTGGGGTTCCTGAGCTAAGGCTGGATTGGACAAGTCAAACCAAAACGTGTGAGATTTTGGTAAGCTCCGGGGGGCGCACAAGGGGAAGGCCCTGGGAGGTGGAGGAGACTGGCTCACAAGGCCTGCTTGGGAAGTCATATTAGGAACTTACTTTGTATATAACCCTGTGGGCTGTTCTCTAGGGCAGTCCTCTAGGGCATGAGCTTGCACGAAGGGCTAATGTCCGTTTAACGTTCCATAGGACGCTTGGCCAAATAAAATAGATGCCGAGGCAGCAATGGCAGAGAATAGTTCTCTAAACTCTAGACAGATGCTCTTCCTTTCAAAAGAGAAAGTCTAATTCAACTCCTCCTGTAAGTGAGTCAGACTTAGTGACTCACATCTATTGAATACGAAGTGGTGGAAATGACACTGAATGATTTCCAAGGCCGTAAAGCTTCCAACTGGCTCTCCCTCAGGACTCTTTTTTTTTTTTCCCCCCTCAGTGCTCTTGACCTTGGAGCACTGGGCCACCACGTAAGAAGTATGGCTACCTTGCAGCTGCCACACTGGAGGGACCACAAGTAGAGACCATATAAAAATAGAGCGGGCTGCTCAGGGGGTCCCCAGTCTTTTGAGTCCTCCCAGGCCAGGTTCCGGTCACGGGAGTGAGCAAGGCTTCCGGTGCCCCCAGTCCCAGCTACTGGTGACAGCCACCATGGAGACGCTCTGAGTGAGGACTATTGCAGCTGAGCCCAGGCCGACTCCAGGACCCGAGAAATAATAATCATAGATCATTGCTATTGTTTTCAGCCACTCTTTTCGGTTGTTTATCCCATGGGAATACATAACTAATGCAGTTGGCATGCTGGGACTTGCAGTTTAGAAATGCACTCTGGTTGCAGGGTGAAGATTGCAGACAGAGAGAAAATAGCCATGCGGGAAAGAAGTACTGAGCTCTGAAGCCAAAAGACTTCAGAAACTACCTGGACAACCTGTTGGCCCTTCCTGATTTGGGAGTTTCCCAGGTATTGCAGGAGCCGTCTGATCAGCACTCTATCTATGGGGTTACTGAAAACCTATTTTAACCCAAGAGAAACCAGCTGGTGGAGGCCTCTGGGTCCAAATCAGCTTGGCAAGTTGGGAGACTTGGTCCATATTGGGGTCTATTTGGCTCAGGCTGGTCACTTGCTGGAACAATGTAGCCTGTAGCTGAGGATGGAGGCTCTCACACACAGTCACACAGGGAGAACAGGGGGCCCAGAGTATGGCCAGACCACAACAATCCATTGTGTAGCATTGGCTTTGTACCAGGCATGGTTCTGAATGCTGTACCTACATGGAGATGACGAGCAGAGGTCAGTAGAGTCGGTCAGCATCTTAGTCATTCTGAGCTGCTGTAACAAAAATACTACAGACTGGGTGGCTTCAACAAAAAGCACTTATTTCTCACAGTTCTGGAGGCTAGGAAATCCAAGATCAAGGCACCAGCAGATTAGGTGTCTTGTGAGGGCCTGCTTCCTGGTTCATAGCCAGGCTGTCTTCTTACTGTGTCCTCACATGGCAGAAGGGGCAAGAGAAATCTCTGGGGTCTCCTATATAAGGGCACTAATATCATTCATGAGGGCTCCACCCTCATGACCTAATCATCTCCCAAAGGCCTCACCTCCTAACACCATCACACTAAGGATTAGGTTTCAACATAGGAATATTGGAGGGAACACAAGCATTCAGAGAATTCAAGATGGAGTGAGAGACACTCCCTTCCAGGCAGTGAGGGACCTGGAATTAATGCAACAAGGTCCAACATGGGCGAGCAGGCCTGAGTCAGTCTTTGCCGAGATCTTGGCTTCACATCCTGTACCAGCTTATCCCTTCATATTAAGGCAGATGATTCTTTCAAGAGCTTTCATCTAACAGAAAAGGCTGAGGGAAATTTTCAGCATTTTATAGCATTTCCTCTTGTGAGGGCTCCTGAAATGGGCTCTTCATGGGTCTGCACTCTAGCCCCTCCTCCATATATGGTCCACACAGGGGGACTATCAAAACACATGGCATATCTCCCCTCCATTAAGGTCTGCCAAAGCATTCCATGTCTGGAGAATAATTTTAAACTTTTTAAGACCAAATTCAGGATCTCCTGTGAGTTTCTCATTCTCCACTTTCTTTAGCCCCCTCTGTCTCTACCTCCTTCCATTCATCCGATGTTGCAGCCTCATAGGATTAGTGTTATGGACACATCCTAGGGTCCCATTCATGCTTATTCCACCATGCCTTTTCCCTCCATTTGCTGTAAATCAAAACCTTTCTCATCCTTCAGGATCAAGCTTCATTGCTACCTCCTCTGTGAGACTTTTCTGATCCCTTATTAAAAATTAAATGTTCTTCAATCGCACTTCTGGGCATATATCCAAAAGAAATCAGGATCTTGAAGGGATATCTGCACTCCCGCATTTATTGCAGCATTATTAATTTTTTTTTTTTGGCCGTGCCATGCAGCTTGTGGGATCTTAGTTCCCTGACCAGGGACTGAAGCCGGGCCCTCGGCAGTGAAAGCATGGAGTCCTAACCACTGGACAGCCAGGGAATTCCCAATTGCAGCATTATTCAAATAGCCAAAATATGGACACAACAAAAGTGACAATTAAAAGATAAATGAATAAAAAAATGTGGTATATTTACAAAATGGAATATTATACAGCCTTAAAAATATAAATCCTGCCATTTGTGACAACGTGGATGAACCTGAAGGACATTATTGCTAAATGAAATAAGCCAGACAAAGAAGGACAAACACTGCCTGATTCCACTTATATGAGGTATAAGACATAGCCAAACTCATGGAAGCAGAGAATACAACAGTGGTTGCCAGGGACCGGGTGTTGGTGTTGGTGGGGGAATGGGGAGTCATTGTTTAATGGGTATAAAGCTTTAGTGATGTTAGATGAGTGAGTTCTAGAGACCTGCTGTACAGTATAGTGTCCATAGTGAACAAATATGGTGTTGTGACTTCAAAATTTATTAGGAAGGTAGATTGCATGTTAAGCGTTCCTACCACAGAAAACAAAGGGACACGAGGAAACTCTGGGAGGTGTTGGGTATGTCTATTACCTTGATGGTGGTGATGGTATCACGAGTGTTTGCATATGTCCAAACTCATCAAGTGGCACACATTAAAGATGTGCTGTTCTTTATCAATTACATCTCAGTAAAGCTGTTAAAAAATTAGTTGTTCCTTTCGTGCTTCCAAAGCAGGTTGCTTCATCTCTCTCATTGCTCTCACTCTGCCTCGTTCTGTAGTTATCTGTTTACTTCTCTGTATTCCCTTACTCAGCTGGGAGCTCCTTGAAAGAAGGTTTTTTTCCCCTTTATTTATCATTGTATTCCTCCAGTGCCTAGTTACTGGCACAAAGTAAGTTTTCAGTAAATTGAATTTGCAAGGGGAAGGACCAGATAAGAGAGAAGGGGGGATGGGATGGGTTTAAGTTTTCAGTTCTCCTTGACTCCATGGATGGATGAAACGACTCTACCTGGCTACTTAGCATCTGCTTGGTACCACCTGTATACACCTAGGGATCCTCTGGGGTCAGCATAATGGCCCCTACCTCTCTTCTAGACACCAACCTGCCCACCTGTGCTGGGTAGTGCACAGTGGAGCTTTGGCTGTGATCTGAAGTGGATTTGAGGGAGTTTGTTCAAGAGATCATCTTCTACAGCGTTGACTGTATCTCCTTTGCCAACCCTAGGAGAGGATGAAGCATTTTCAGTTTTGGCCAGAGATTCACACTTAGGTCCTCACATTGCACTAATATTTCACTCATCCAGTTTTGACTTCTAGAGTTCTCAAGTGTTTGTAGGGTAGCTGTGAACCTAGAAGGAAGCAATGTAAAATGGCTAGAAAATAGATTTCACACAGCTTGTACCCTTTACTTTCTGTTTCAGCGGAGAATGGAACCACCTTCAGGTCTGTTGATTCCAACATTTTTTTGTAGCCTAAGCGAGTTGATTTGATTGTCTGATGTCTTGTGATGGAGTACCGACAGTAGAGATGGAAGTGGGGAATTGCCTACGGTGACATCCTCAGAAATGGCCAGAGGGAATTCCCTAGAGGTCCAGTGGTTGAGACTCGGCGCTTCCATTGCAGCGGTTTCGGGTTCGATCCCTGGTCGGGGAACTAAGATCCCATACAAGCCTCGTGGCTTGGCCAAAAAAAAAAAAAAAAAGCCAGAGACAGAAAGAACAGGGTGACATCCCCAAGAGCAAGAGGCGTTATCTTGTTTAGGGGGAAACCCATCTAATTTAACCCCAAGTCATGAAGAGAAGTTAAATTATTGCTTGTTCTGCTCAAGAGAGTAGGAACATATGTGATATATTTTAGAAATATTTCCAGATTAATTTAAAAATAAATAAATTAAGGTTATATGCATATAATATCATAACTGTTGTTGTCCAAACTCAGGGAAGCTCTGTGATTAAAAAGATACACTGCAGCAACTAAAATAGTTCTAAAATCATAGCATTTCACTCGCATGTTTCATGTACAAGAGGGTGAATGTGTAGATTGCAGCAAAACTTTTCTAACCCCTTATAACTTGCCTCAAAATAAGGGTTTTCACTCCTTTCTTACTCTACCCCTCCCCTCCTCCCCTGCCCCCCAGCTCTGGCTCCTTCTGGATTCTCATTCTTTTCTTCTTGGCTACTTTATTTTTCCATAAGATGTTACAGAAAAACCCAAACGATCTTTTTTGGCCAACCTAATACTTCATCCTGATTTGGCATCACAATGTCCCAGGTGTAATTCTCCAAGAAAGATGGGACTACAGCTGAGCTGAGCCCAAATCCTTAGCAAGTAAGGAGGGGCAAGACCCAGGAAACACGGGAGTCTATCTTTTTTCCTCTACCACAAAGGGAGGAGCATCATGTATGTTTTTGTTTCATAATTTCTTTTTTTTAAAAGAAATGTTATGCTATTATCTTTTTGAGGCTTTATGTGCACTTATTTAAAAATCATGTTGAGATTGTCCCATTATTTACATTTTATTAGGAATGATTTTCTTGGCTCTTTTTCCTCATGTGCTTTGAAAAACAGCCAACAAAATCAACATTTGGAAGCTGAATTCACTTTCAGTAAAGTGTAAATAATGGAACAATCTTGGAATGACTTGAAGAGGCAGGTTTCTAAAGGAGAGTTTCCCCTCCTTTCTGTAGCCACTCTTTCCTTGATTGTAGTTTTGTGATTGGCTGCACTTGTTTTCCTGGAACCTCCAGTTTAGATATTAGGTCTTATCCTGATAGCTCAGGGCTCCTCCCCATTGGTGATAATGGAGAATTATCCCAGATCCAGCAGATGCTTTGGCCCGGGTTCTGTGTGTCTGTGTCTCTCCCAGCCTGTCTCTTTTTCCTCTGACCACAGGTACTTTTCCACAAGCCATTGCCCCAGGTAGTGGTCACAGCTTTCCCAGCACCTATTTCCTGCCAGTAAATCTGGCTCTGGCCCCTCCCCTCCTTGTTACCCTGCAGGGCTTGGATTTCTTCTGCCTGTTTCCAGATCAGGGATCAGATGCCTGTTGCTTCAGCCCTACTTACCGTCCTACTTCTGTCCGTGTACGTAGTAGCTCTCAACAAGTATTTATTAAATGAATGAATGAATTAATCTTGTTTTTGATAGCAGCTATGTCCTTTTTGGCTTTAATCATTATGCTTCATTGTTGATTTTAAAAAACAAAAGGACAGGGACTTCCCTGGTGGCGCAGTGGTTAAGAATCCGCCTGCCAATGCAGGGGACACGGGTTCGAGCCCTGGTCCGGGAAGATCCCACATGCCACGGAGCAACTAAGCAGGTGCGCCACAACTACTGAGCCTGAGCTCTAGAGCCCGCAAGCCACAACTACTGGAGCCCACGTGCCTAGAGCCCGGGCTCCACACAAGGGAAGCCACCGCAATGTGAAGCCCGCGCACCACAATGAAGAGTAGCCCCCACTCACCACAACTAGAGAAAGCCCACTCACAGCAATGAAGACCCAACGCAGCCAAAAATAAATAAATAAATAAAAAACCAAAAGGACAAAAAAAAAAAAAAAGATGGAAGTTACTCTTAAAGTGTTAATAAATGTGAAAACAAAGCAAAACAAAACAAAAAGATGGACGTTACTCTAAAAGAGTGTTGTTAATAAATGTGAAAAAAAACCCCAAAACAAACAAAAAAGACAAAGGGACGTTTAAAGGTGAGTGCGTCTTGATCACACATTGTATTCCAGTTATCTGAAACACCACTTAAGTACAATAGCTTATTCTTTGCTGACACTTGATAAGTTAACTGTTACTATATTCGTGGGTAGTGGGAGGGGATGATGAGTTTAACATAGTAGACAAGGGCACAGCGGCTCAGGAAAGGAAAAGTCCCCTTGACTCACTGGTCATGCTGAAATTCACAAAGTCCTATGATCACGGGCATTGTAAAGGAACATAGAGCTCATCTGGGACAAAGTCCATGATGTTCCTGATGGATGCTCATTTGACTATTTGAATACTAATAGTGATGGAGACCTTATTGCCCTACAAGTTAACTCAAACATTAGGAACAGAAAATTCTTTAGGTTGAGCCAAAAAAACATGTCCTGGAAATTTTTGCCCCTTGGCTTGCAAGCAAATCCATTTCTACATGATGTCAGGTATGTGCCCTTGAGTTTTCTCTGTTTTGGATAAAATATCCACAGTGTCTTTGATAGCACTGAGCAGTGATTCAAAGCAGGGTCTCTGCGATTAGGCTTATGGGCAATAATTTATTTAGCCCAGGGGTTGGCAGTCTTTTCCTGTAAAGGGCCAGATCGTAGATCTTTAGACTTTGTGGGCCTTACAATCTCTGTTGCAATGACTCAGGCCTGCAATTGTAGCATGAAAGGAGCCACAGACAACATGGCTGTGTTCCAATAAAACATTATTTACAAAAACAGGGGCAGGTTGGGATGTGGGTGGTAATTTGCTGAGCCCTGATTTAGCTCATTCTCCAGTGGTTTCTCAACCCTCATCTGTCTAGTTGATTCCTTGTCCCTCCATCCGTGTTAAAACGTGGCCTCCAGATTTAAGGACAAGCTCCAGATGAGGGTGACCCCCACACACAGTCTAACAGGCTCCTTGCCTCTCCTAAAAACAGTGATATGGGAAGACAGTACCATGCAGTGGGTTCATGCAGAGAATACTAGCTCTGCCACCATACTAGCTGTGTGCCCTTGAGCAATTATTCATCTTGTTCTGAGCCTTGGCTTCTGCATTCTTAAAGTAAGCTCTTCATACCTGTCCTGAAGAACTGCTTTGATGATCTGGGATAAATCGTGTAATGTACATAAATGTGCAGTGCTGGCACTTAGAAAGCAGCTCTAAATATTAGTCGTTATAAATGATGTTGTGCTGTAACGTTCTATTGTGACTGAGCTTTCTGAGCCCAAACTGAAGTAAAAGGAAGGAAAATTCCACTGTGGTTAAAATTAGGTTATGCAGTCAGCTTCTGCCCTATTCACTTCACGGCTCACTCCACCCTCTGCGCCTCCACCTGTTACCCAATTAATGCCCTATTATGCCGAACACCTGCACGGAAGCCATTTGAGGGCTCCTTTCCAGCACTCTCGTTAGCACCTCACTCACCCAGAGCCCCCAGAGTCCACTGCCAGGTCTTGCAGGTGTTTGCCTGCAGGAAGGCTGTAGGGTTTGCTGAGCTTTCCCTGGGACAAGAAATTAATGTGGTAATTAATGCAAATGGCTCTGCAGAAGCTCCTCTCCTGGGTCCTAATCAGAAGAGATGATCTTCACATCTCTTTAACTTTGAAACTCTGTGTGTGTGTGTGTGTGTGTGTGTGTGTTGGGGTGGATGGGACGGGAAAGAGACAGGAAGAAGGGACAATGAGAAACAGAGCAATGACAATGGGAGGACAGAGGGAGAAAAACCAGCTTCCTAATCTGTGCCAGGCAGTGAGAGGGAAGCTCAATGATATTGGCTTTTGAAATCTCACCTCTCACCGTCTCAAGTGTAAATTAAGGACAGTGAAAAGGTCTGGTAATCTCACTCCTCTCACAGGACAGACTAACAGGCTGATGCTTAAGGGCTCCCATGTAGATGCTCTACAGTTGTTATCACTGTTTTGCTGAGCTCCATGCGTGTCATCTCGGTGTCCAAGATGCCGGCAGTGGACTTGCCCTCACTCCCCCACTTGCTAGCGTGCTGAACAGAGGGTGCTGGAAAACAAGTTTCCTTTGTAAAATCATTGCCGGTAGAACCTCAACGACGGAGGGGAGCCCAGAGCAGCGCTCCTCAAGTAGAGTGGGCATATGATCCACGTGAGTCCTTGTTAAAATATCGATTCTGATTCAGCGCATCTGGGGTATAGGGCCGAGTCTGCATTTTAACAAGCCCCAGGTGATGCCCCAGTCTACTTGAGTAGCAAGACTATAGACCAATTCCATTCTGAGTCAGCCTGAAGGACCACTGCTTCCAACACCCAGCCTGGCTTCTATTACAAATAGCCATGCTTAGTTGCACAACACAGCTTTAGGTGATCGTAAAGATCAGTATCATGGGCCCAGGGCATACGAGTGCCTCGAGCCTGCTCGCTGAGTCCTGAGTCTGCCTCTGAACCTTCAGATTAGTTTATAGTCATCGACTCTGACCCTGAACCAGTATTTGATCCCTGTCTCATCCTAGTAAACCTGTTTTATAGCTGCCAAATTCAAGACACCAAATCAAGTGGTAGGTAAGTTTTCTAAGGGTAGAAACTGCTATTGTTCTGAATTAAAAATGAACAGGAAATAAAGTTGGAAGACCAGAGTTGAGTCAGCAGAGACTCTGATATTTATTAACAAAATATTTAACCTTCCTGGGCCTCAATTTTGTCATCTGTAAAGTAGGATAACATACTATAGTACCACCTACCTTGAAAGGCTGATAGACAAAGAAAACGATTCCTAAAACTTTAAATGGAGGTAATATATGTGACGGTGCTCTACTAAGTAGCATTATTTTGAGACAAAATACATAAATGTGTCTTTTCTGCGGAATAAATCCAAAGAACAAGGCTGTGCAACTGTATACTTGCTCTGTTTAAGTCAAGGATGTGTAGCAGGTCTGAAAGGTTTATGCCGATAGAAACTGCTTTCTGTGTTTTTTTTTTTTTTGGCTGTGCCCTTGGCAGTGAAAGTGTGAAGTCCTAACCACTGGACTGCCAGGGAATTCCCGAAAACTGTGCCTTTCTTTTTTTAAAAATATTTATTTATTTATTTATTTATTTATTTATTTATGGCTGCATTGAGTCTTCATTGCTGCACGCGGGCTTTCTCTAGTTGCGGCGAGCGGGGGCTACTCTTCATTGCCGTGTACGGGCTTCTCATTGCGGTGGCTTCTCTTGTTGCAGAGCACAGGCTCTAGGCATGGGCCTCAGTAGTTGTGGTGTGCAGGCTCAGTAGTTGTGGCTCACGGGCTTAGTTGCTCCGCGGCATGTGGGATCTTCCCAGACCAGGGCTCGAACCTGTGTCCCCTGCATTGGCAGGCAGATTCTTAACCACTGCGCCACCAGGGAAGTCCCATACTGTGCCTTTCTTATCCAACTATCTGCACTATAGTCTGACAAGACTATATTTATGGGGCAGAACAATTAAAATATGAAATATCTTGGAAAATCTGTTCACACATAGGTTTCCTGTCATCAAATGAGGCGTTCAACTCCCCCAACTTCCAAGTCTACTCCAAGAAGCTTATTCAGTTATGGTTATGGAACTCCAGGGAGCTGCAAATTTCTGAGTCTGCCTGTCTCTGCGCGGTTTTCTGTGTGTCAGATCGTGGAATCCGTGAATCTGAGAGCTGGAGGTCCCCTTCAAGATGGTCCTGTGCAAGCCCCTCATTTTCCAGATGTGGAGCTGGCACAGCCGGCCAAGACCACACTGCTCGTTAGTGGAGAGCCAGGGCTGGGGTGTGGGGCTCGGGTCCCCACCAGGGCGCCTCCCTCTACAGCAGGTTGTCCGTCACCTTCTGGGGACTCAGGTAAACTCAGCAGAAGGCTTCTGCCCTCTGGGGAGCAGACTGCACCCAAAAGCCAAGGTGCTCGGCTACCTGTTGCCCGGACCACCCAGTCACTCAGGCCAATGTGTCACTTTCCAGTGAAAACCTTGTGATCTCATCACCAGGAAATCCAATCAGAGGCTCTGGGGGGTGAGGTAGAGATGGAGAGGACTAATACAAGAATTCCTCTGTGGGGAGGGGTCATCCCGAAGTCATCATTGTGTTCTTGTCTACGGCAGTGCTGCAGACAAATGTACTTCTTACTGTAAATCTTAGTGGTAGTAATGAGTTATTGATAAGGTAATAATAACAACGTTAGCAGAATTTTGATGGCAGTCTTAACTTGCCTGAGCATTCTCAAAAGACACCTGAGTTTGGGACTTCCCTGGTGGTCCAGTGGTTAAGACTCCATGCTCCCAATGCAGGGGGCCTGGGTTCGATCCCTGGTCGGGGAACTAGATCCCTCATACATGCCGCAATTAAGATCCCACATGCCGCAACTAAAGATCCCGCATGCTGCAACTAAGACCTGGTGCAGCCAAATAAATAAATAAATATTAAAAGAAAAAAACCACCTGAGTTTTTCCAGCTCTGGGTCTACCATAAACGGACTGTCTGATGCTAGGTCAGTGATTTCATTTTCCTGAGCTTCAGGCTTATCATGTTTAAAGCGTAGATTCCGCCGCGGCCTTCCAGAAGAGGAGTTAAAGGAGCTGATAGCATTTTGACCAGAGTCGACATCTCCTGTACGAAAAATAAATTGGCTTCCACCTTGTACTTGACAGACTAATATAATTATGCGCTCTCTCCCTGTCCCCTTGTTTTTCTTTTGCAGAGCAGCTCACGGTACTTTTTAGCTTTGACTCAATGCTGCCTTATAATCCTGTTTTTATATTCATTCCAGAATGAGAGTCTGAATTTGAGACTGGCAAAAGGGGCCAGTTCTGAAGGGGTTAGGCTGGCTGTGAATCTTCAAAATGAGCCCTATTTACTCCAAATCCCTCAGGTTCTACCGTTCGGACAGAAGGCCACGTTTCGTGTGGATACCCATGTCTCACGCCTGAGAAGAACAGCTACACAGGTCAGTAACCCCTAAAGTCTGCTGCCCATTAGACTCAGCCTGGGAGATTTTTAGAAATCCTGGTGCCTGGGCTGTGCCCCATCCCAATTAGATCAGGATGTTTGGGTGGGGACCAGGCATCGGTTTTTCCTAGAAAAGAACCTGTGTGATTTCAAACTGGTGGAGCAAGTTTATGACTCACTGAGATGGGAGACACGTCCCACGTCCACGAAGCAAAGCCGAACAGTCTCTTCCGACTTCCTTCTTGCTTCCCTTTACGTTGAATTTTACAGAGGATGGTGAAGAGAAAGAAGCTGCGAAAGGTACAAGTTGGAGAAATCAGAGTGAGGAAGATACCAGGGTTAGAGTGGGTATAAAGGAGGAGGGAGGCTGGGGAGGAAACAGAGGGAGGGCAGAAGAAGGGGAGAAACCCTGCAGCTGCTGTTGCAAGAAGGTGCTTTTATTCAGTACCTTCAGAGCTAAAGGACTTGGGATGCCACAGAAGGTGGTGGGAGGGCTTGGAAAGAGAAGAGCGTCACTGAGAAATATGGTGGGACGTGGGTGTGTAGAGGTAAATACATCAGCCGCTGCCCTGTAGGGAACTCCTGGGGATATGTCTGTGTTGGGGTCTCATTCCTCGTAACTAATTAAGAGAAGGGAATCCTTTCTGAAGCATCACTCAAGTTCCACAGGTGGAATTTACACACGAGGCGCAATTTATCCATTTATTACTAGACAAGGAAAATTTTAAGCTTTCAGTCTGCTGGACGATGCCCTCCCCTAGGTACTCGTGTTGTCCAAGTCTAGAGAGAAAATGACTCCTTTCTACTTGGAGGCTCGGACAACAGAAGCCCTTCTGCTGGGAAGCTTAGCGAGAAGGTTGCTAAGTGCTCTGGGGAGAGTCTCTGAGGTTGCACAGGCTTTCTTCACGAATGGTTCCCCATCAGTGAGAACGGGAGGCTCTGAAGCCAGGCAGACACCCTATGTCTTTTAGCTGGTCACCCGACGGCTCCCAGGGCTCCATGGTAACTGTTCACTCATCTGTACCTTCCATGGACCACATGCTCCGGGAGGTGGAGATTGTTTCTCTTGTTGGCCACGGACTCGTCAGCGCCTACACGTGCCTGACATGCCGTGGATCTGCTGAACGAATGAATACTGATTTTCTAGATTACAGCTGTGTAAACTTGGCTGGTTACTCACCTTCTCTGAGATCCAGTTCTCTTTCTCTGAAAATGAGGACAATGGGAGTGTAGGGACAATTAGGAACACTCATGTAAAGTGCCTCTCAAGGGTCTGTCCCAGAGCAATGCCCTATGTGTGATCACTGTAGCAGTTCTTGCCCCACAGGTAGGTGTGGAATTCACCTCCATCCCCATTCCCTGCAAAATGCAGTGGTTCCCCTCCTCAAGTTTCCATAAGCCCTACTTCACCTGGGCTTCCACACATTTTCCTTTTAAAACAAATCACAGTGGACACATTTCGACTAAGCTTGGTGTATCATTATGGCCCAGAGGCCAGGAGTTGGCCGTGTTGTGTGTGATGTTCTTATGTGCTGATACCGTGTAAGTGCTTTTTGTTCTTTAGGTGCTAATTCACGTTTACATTTTTTTTAGACATCTTTTTTTTTTTTTTTTTTAACTTTGGGTTTATTTATTTATTTATTTATTTATTTATTTATTTATTTATTTATTTATGGCTGTGTTGGGTCTTCGTTTCTGTGCGAGGGCTTTCTCTAGTTGCGGCAAGTGGGGGCCACTCTTCATCGCGGTGCGCGGGCCTCTCACCATCGCGGCCTCTCCTGTTGCGGAGCACAGGCTCCAGACACGCAGGCTCAGCAACTGTGGCTCACGGGCCTAGTCGCTCCGCGGCACGTGGGATCCTCCCAGGCCTGGGCTCGAACCCGCGTCCCCTGCGTTGGCAGGCAGACTCCCAACCACTGCACCACCAGGGAAGCCCAACGTTTACATTTTTATGTGCTAATCCTGTTCCTCCAAAAGAGCAAACTTACAAAAGTTTTCTGCGTCAGTGCAGGGCTGTGTCAGGCTGGTTTGCAGACATCACACCACGTATAGATACTCGAGGCTGGCCGTTGGGCACACTGCCACCGTGGTTCAGGAGCTCTGGTGGCCGCAGCATGTGGGTCACCAGCAAGACCTTCTAACCACACCTTCTCATGCTTGTTACTTGCTCTGAAGATCAATTTCCTGATTGTTGCTAGAGTTTGGTTTAATCTCACATTTTCTATCAAGAAGTACACTGTTTGGAGCAGACATCTTTAGGGTTCATCTTTCCATCAGGAGCTGTTGGAGGGAGGAAAATTTCTTTCTCCAAGCCTTGGATTTGGGGCCAGGAGGTCTGGGTTCTAGGTCTGGTTTTGCACTAGGGGTTCCCCCTCACAGGACCTCTGTTTTTGCCTCTATTAAAGGAAAAGACTAGACTAGAATGATTGGTTACCAACTGTGCTTCAGAAGACCGAGATGTTCTGTAGAACTTTCTGGGGCTCCTATATAGAAGGTGGGAGTTTAGTGAATCCCCTTACCCCTCATTTCTTCAGGCACAACAGCCCCCCTTCCCTCCACTTTATGTATTAAGTAGTCATTATTTTTTCCTTGCTTCTCTGTCTCTTGCCCTCCATTCATTCATTTGTTCTTCTGTTCATTCCTTCCTTTTTTTAAAAAAATTATGAATTGTATAGCTAAATAAAGTTTGAAAAATCTGGGCTAGGGGAATCTTTGTGCTTCTAACATTCTGTAGTTCTCATTACCCCTTATATTAGTGTTGAGCAGTAATAAAAGCATAAGAGATTTGACAATTCATAGAGTTCTGATAATTCACCAAAGCAGAAAACTTTCACGCCTTCCTTAGACCCTGTGTGCTAGCTGAGCTCATCCAGGAAGAAGGATACAGATGGCTAGACATTTGCATTATAAACTTTCTGCGTATCCTTTTTGTACCTTTTCTTGTCCTTGTATATTACTTTTTTCCTCCAGTGTCACCTTCTTGAAAATAAACAACTTCATCTCTAATAACATAAGGAGACTTTCTTTTTCTCCAAAAGACTGAACTTATTAGTGGCCCCATGTATCTTGGAAGAGCAAAGGGCAAGACAAGACTCCCAGACCAAAAGGTAATGAGAATCTCTGTTCCCACCTCTTCCTTACGTGGGCTTGTGTTAGGTCTGCCCAAATCTGGGACTCCTCCTCTGTGAGTGCCACTCACAATTTGATTCTTTTCATCACAATGAGAGGATAATGTCAGGACATCAAAATGTAGTGTCAAGAAACTAAGCACGGGCCCTGCCCTCTTTCTGAAGGTGGATGTCGTTGAGCATACAAATGGTTCAGAGCCTCACAATAGGTTCAATTTACTTGGTCTTTGAAGGCAAATGACAGAGGAGATGGCTGCCATGTCTGTAGCCATGTCCCTGCCATTATACCCAGGGGTCTACCTTGAAGGAGGGAAGTGTCTTGACCCTTTTTATTGTTCTCAGTGCAGAAATCGTAGACTACTTGTGTAATTCAAACATAAGTCTCTTACATGATTTGAAGCAAGTTTTATAGGGGCCTCTCATCCCACCTTGCTTTTTAAAATCCTTATTTTGACACAGAGATTTTCCTTCCCTATTCATTTTTTTTTTAAACATCGTTATTGGAGTATAATTGCTTTACAATGATGTGTTAGTTCCTGCTCTACAACAAAGTGAATCAGCTATACATATGCATATATCCCCATATCTCCTCCCTCTTGTGTCTCCCTCCCACCCCTCTAGGGGGTCACAAAGCACTGAGCTGATCTCCCTGTGCTATGCAGCTGCTTCCCACTAGCTATCTATTTTACATTTGGTAGTGTATATATGTCCATGCCACTCTCTCACTTCATCCCAGCTTACCCTTCCCCCTCCCCGTGTCCTCAAGTCCATTCTCTACGTCTGTGTCTTTATTCCTGTCCTGCCCCTAGGTTCTTCAGAGCCTTTTTTTTTTTTTTTTTTTAGATTCCATGCATATGTGTTAGCATAGGGTATTTGTTTTTCTCTTTCTGACTTACTTCACTCTGTATGACAGACTCTAGGTCCATCCACCTCACTACAAATAACTCAATTTAGTTTCTTTTTATGGCTGAGTAATATTCCATTGTATATATGTGGCACATCTTCTTTATCCATTCATCTGTTGATGGACACTTAGGTTGCTTCCATGTCCTGGCTATTGTAAATAGAGCTGCAATGAACATTGTGGTACATGATTCTTTTTGAATTATGGTTTACTCAGGGTATATGCCCAGTAGTGGGATTGCTGGGTCATATGGTAGTTCTATTTTTAGTTTTTAAGGAACCTCCATACTATTCTCCATAGTGGCTGTATAAATTTACATTCCCACCAACAGTGCAAGAGGGTTCCCTTTTCCCCACACCCTCTCCATCATTCATTGTTTGTAGATTTTTTGATGATGGCCATTCTGACTGGTGTGAGGTGATACCTCATTGTAGTTTTGATTTGCATTTCTCTAATGATTAGTAATGTTGAGCATCCTTTCATGTGTTTGTTGACAATCTATATATCTTCTTTGGAGAAATGTCTATTTAGGTCTTCTGCCCATTTTTGGATTGGGTTTGTTTTTTTGATATTGAGCTGCATGAGCTGCTTGTAAATTTTGGAGATTAATCCTTTGTCAGTTGCTTCACTTGCAAACATTTTCTCCCATTCTGAGAGTTGTCTTTTCGTCTTGTTTATGTTTTCCTTTGCTGTGCAAAAGCTTTTAAGTTTCATTAGGTCCCATTTGTTTATTTGTGTTTTTATTTCCATTTCTCTAGGAGGTGGGTCAAAAAGGATCTTGCTGTGATTTATGTCAAAGAGTGTTCTGCCTATGTTTTCCTCTAAGAGTTTTATAGTGTCTGGCCTTACATTTAGGTCTTTAATCCATTTTGAGTTTATTTTTGTGTATGGTGTTAGGGAGTGTTCAAATTTCATTCTTTTACATGTAGCTCTCCAGTTTTCCTAGCACCACTTATTGAAGAGGCTGTCTTTTCTCCATTGTATAGTCTTGCCTCCTTTATCAAAAATAAGGTGACCATAGGTGTGTAGGTTTATCTCTGGGCTTTCTATCCTGTTCCATTGATCTATGTTTCTGTTTTTGTGCCAGTACCATACTGTCTTGATTACTGTAGATTTGTAATATAGTCTGAAGTCTGGGAGCCTGATTCCTCCAGCTCCATTTTTCTTTCTCAAGATTGCTTTGGCTATTCGGGGTCTTTTGTGTTTCCATACAAATCGTGAAATTTTTGTTCTAGTTCTGTGAAAAATGCCATTGGTAGTTTGATAGGGATTGCATTGAATTTGTAGATCACTTTGGGTAGTATAGTCATTTTCATAATGTTGATTCTTCCAATCCAAGAACGTGGTATATCTCTCCATCTCTTTGTATCATCTTTAATTTCTTTCATCAGTGTCTTATAGTTTTCTGCATAGAAGTCTTTTGTCTCCTTAAGTAGGTTTATTCCTAAGTATTTTATTCTTTTTGTTGCAGTGGTAAATGGGAGTGTTCCTTAATTTCTCTTTCAGATTTTTCATCATTAGTGTATAGGAATGCAAGAGATTTCTGTGCATTAATTTTGTATTCTGCTACTTTACCAGATTCATTGATTAGCTCTAATAGTTTTCTGGTAGCATCTTAGGATTCTCTATGTATAGTATCATGTCATCTGCAGACAGTGACAGCTTTACTTCTTCTTTTCTGATTTGGATTCCTTTTATTTCTGTTTTCTTCTCTGATTGCTGTTTTGGAAGCTAAAACTTCCAAACGTATGTTGAGTAATAGTGGTGAGAGTGGACAACCTTGTCTTGTTCCTGATCTTAGAGGAAATGGTTTCAGTTTTTCACCATTGAGGACAATGTTGGCTGTGGGTTTGCCATATATGGCCTTTATTATGTTGAGGTAAGTTCCCTCTATGCCTACTTTCTGGAGGGTTTTTATCATAAATGGATGTTGAATTTTGTCAAAAGTTTTTTCTGCATCTATTGAGATGATCATATGGTTTTTCTCCTTCAGTTTGTTAATATGGCTTATCACATTGAATGATTTGCATATATTGAAGAATCCTTGCATTCCTGGGATAAACCCCACTTGATCACGGTGTACGATCCTTTTAATGTGCTATTCAATTCTGTTTGGTAGTATTCTGTTGAGGACTTTTGCATCTATGTTCATCAGTGATATTGGCCTGTAGTTTTCTTTCTTTGGGACATCTTTGTCTGGTTTTGGTATCAGGGTGATGGTGGCCTCATAGAATGAGTTTGGGAGTGTTCCTCCGTCTGTTATATTTTGGAGGAGTTTGAGAAGGGTAGGTGTTAGCTCTTCTCAAAATTTTCGATAGAATTTGCCTGTGAAGCCATCTGGTCCTGGGCTTTTGTTTGCTGGAAGATTTTTAATCAGTTTCAATTTCAATGCTTGTGATTGGTCTGTTTATATTTCTTCCTGGTTCAGTCTCAGAAGGTTGTGCATTTCTAAGAATTTGTCCATGTCTTCCAGGTTGTCCATTTTATTGGCATATAGTTGCTTATAGTAATCTCTCATGATTCTTTGTATATCTGCAGTGTCAGTCTTTACTTCTCCTTTTTCATTTCTATTTCTATTGATTTGAATCTTCTCCCTTTTTTTCTTGATGAGTCTGGCTAATGGTTTATCAGTTTTGTTTATCATCTTCTCAAAGAACCAGCTTTAATTTTATTGATCTTTGCCATTGTTTCCTTCATTTCTTTTTCATTTATTTCTGATCTGATCTTTATGATTTCTTTCCTTCTGCTAACTTTGGGGATTTTTTGTTCTTCTTCCTCTAATTGCTTTAGGTGTAAGGTTAGGTTGTTTATTTGAGATGTTTCTTGTTTCTTGAAGTAGGATTGTATTGCTATAAACTTCCCTCTTAGAACTGCTTTTACTGCATCCCATACATTTTGGGTTGTTGTGTTTTCATTGTCATTTGTTTCTAGGTATTTTTTGATTTCCTGTTTGATTTCTTCAGTGATCTCTTGGTTATTTAGTAGTGTATTGTTTAGCCTTCATGTGTTTGTATTTTTTTACAGATTTTTTTCCTGTAATTGATATCTAGTCTCATAACGTTGTGTTCGGAAAAGATACTTGATACGATTTCAATTTTCTTAAATTTACCAAGGCTTGATTTGTGACCCAAGATATGATCTATCCTGGAGGATGTTCCATGAGCACTTTGAAGAAAGTGTATTCTGTTTTTTTTTTGGATGGAATGTCCTACAAATATCAATTAAGTCCATCTCGTTTAATGTATCATTTAAAGCTTGTGTTTCCTTATTTATTTTCATTTTGGATGATCTGTCCATTGGTGAAAGTGGGGTGTTAAAGTCCCCTAGTATGATTGTGTTACTGTCAATTTCCCCTTTTATAGCTGTTAGCATTTGCCTTATGTATTGAGGTGCTCCTATGTTGGGTGCATAAATATTTACAATTGTTATGTCTTCTTCTTGGATTGATCCTTTGATCATTATGTAGTAACCTTCTTTGTCTCTTGTAATAGTCTTTAAAGTCTATTTTGTCTGATATGAGAATTGCTACTCCAGCTTTCTTTTGATTTCCATTTGCATGGAATATCTTTTTCCATTCCCTCACGTTCATTCTGTATGTGTCCCTAGGTCTGAAGTGGGTCTCTTGTAGACAACATATATACGGGTCTTGTTTTTGTATCCATTCAGCCAGTCTATGTCTTTTGGTTGGAGCATTTGATCCATTTACATTTAAGGTAGTTATCGATATGTATGGTCCTATTACCGTTTTCTTAATTTTTTGGGGTTTGTTATTGTAGGTCTTTTCCTTCTCTTGTGTTTCCTGCCTAGAGAAGTTCCTTTAGCATTTGTTGAAAAGCTGGTTTGGTGGTGCTGAATTCTCTTAGCTTTTGCTTTTCTCTAAAGGTTTTAATTTCTCTGTTGAATCTGACTGAGATCCTTGCTGGGGAGAGTAATCTTGGTTGTAGGTTTTTCCCTTTCATCACTTTAAATATGTCCTGCCACTCCCTTCTGGCTTACAGAGTTTCTGCTGAAATATCAACTGTTAACTTTATGGGGATTCCCTTGTATGTTATTTGTTGTTTTTCCCTTGCTGCTTTTAATATTTTTTCTTTGTATTTAATTTTTGATAATTTGATTAATATGTGTCTTGGCATGTTTCTCCTTGGATTTATCCTGTATGGGACTCTCTGTGCTTCCTGGACTTGATTAACTATTTCCTTTCCCACTTTAGGGAAGTTTTCAACTATAATCTCTTCAAATATTTTCTCAGTCCCTTTCTTTCTCTCTTCTTCTTCTGGGACCCCTATAATTCAAATGTTGGTGCATTTAATGTTGACCCAGAGGTCTCTGAGACTGTCCTCCATTCTTTTCATTCTTTTTTCTTATTCTGCTCTGCAGTAGTTGTTTCCATTATTTTATCTTCCAGGTCACTTATCCGTTCTTCTGCCTCAGTTATTCTGCTATTGATTCCTTCTAGAGAATTTTTAATTTCGTTTATGGTGTTGTTCATCATTGTTTGTTTGCTCTTTAGTTCTTCTAGGTCCTTGTTGAATGTTTCTTGTATTTTCTCCATTCTATTTCCAAGATTTTGGATCATCTTTACTATCATTACTCTGAATTCTTTTTCAGGTAGACTGCCTATTTCCTCTTCATTTGTTTGGTCTGGTGGGTTTTTACCTTGCTCCTTCATCTGCTGTGTGTTTCTCTGTCTTCTCATTTTGCTTAACTTACTGTGTTTGGGGTCTCCTTTTCGCAGGCTGCAGGTTTGTAGTTCACGTTGTTTTTGGTGTCTGCCCCCAGTGGCTAAGGTTGGTTCAGTAGGTTGTGTAGGCTTCCTGGTGGAGGGGACTGGTGCCTGTGTTCTGGTGGATGAGGCTGGATTTTGTCTTCCTGGTGGGCAGGACTGTGTCCGGTGGTGTGTTTTGGGGTGTCTGTGACCGTATTATGATTTTAGGCAGCCTCTCTGCTAATGGGTGGGGTTGTGTTCCTGTCTTGCTAGTTGTTTGGCATGGGGTGTCCAGCACTGTAGCTTGCTGGTCGTTGCTGGAGCTGGGTCTTAGCATTGAGATGGAGATCTCTGGGAGAGCTTTCACCATTTGATACTATGTAGAGCTGGGAGGTCTTTGGTTGGCCAATGTCCTGAACTTGGCTCTCCCACCTCAGAGGCACAGGCCTGACACCCGGCCGGAGCACCAAGACCCTGTCAGCCACATGGTTGGAAAGGGCCTGGAACAAATGAAGATGCAGCAGGTTCTCTACAGAACTGTGAACTCAGCAGGGCTTGTTTCTCAGTCCTCTCTTCCATCAAAAGCTGATATTAAGAATGACTGTGACAGTCACATCAACCTTAGAAATAACTACCACTGGGTCTTGTCTTTACATTTGTTATTTGAAATGTCTGTAGCTGGCAAAGGCAGCATTTGAATGTTCTTAGAAGCGCAGATAATATTTACAATCGGATTTTCCTTTCCCAGGCAGCAGGCACGCAGCTCCCTGGGCCTGTTTGAAGCTGCTAGTGTTGGAGGGTCTCCTGCAGAGGCAGGGGTGGCTGTGGCTCACCATGGGAACAAGGACCTCCTTCCCTATTCTTTAACAAAAACTTCAGAAAACAAATATGTATAATTTCTGGGCAAAGATCGACTTTTCACAGGAAATTCTCAAACAAAATATGATCTTTTCTTGGTTGCAAATCTACAGTTTCTCTTTTGGGATGGCAAACACAGATACTCTCAGTACTTAGGAGCAAGAGACAATCATCAGAGTCTGTAAATCTTGCCTGATTCCCAACAGAATGAAGAGCAGTTATGATGATGTTATCAGTGGGCCTTCAAGGCTTCCCCCAACTGGCCTTCCATGGTGATTGGGGGCATGATTAGGGAGAGCCCTGGGGAATTAATGTAAAATCTTTTGAAAACCTTTCTATGTGATTCAGACTGAAACTGAAACATTACCTAATTTTCATGATGTGTTGTATCAGCACAATCTCATAAATCTTCTGACCAAATGGTCTTGGTCTTTTAATTCATCCCAGGATCCGTTAAGAGTCATAGCGACAGAAACTTTGGGGATGGGTCCCTGGTAGCCAAGATGATGGGTATATTTGTCAATCATTCAATCAAAATACTGTCCATAGGGTTTTCTAGGATCTGACTTAGAGTCTCTGTTATGGGCGAACTGTGTCCCCACCAAATTCATAGGCTGAAGCCTTATGAATATATTTGGAAACAAGTTCTTTAAAATGATAATTATGTTAAAAGGAGGCCATTAGGATGAGCCTTAATCTAATATTCCTGATATCCTTAAGGAAGAGAACATCTGGACACAGACATGTGTGTGCCCAGAGAAAAGACCACGTGAGGACACAGCAAGAGGGTGGTCAGCTGCAAGCCTAGGAGAGAGGTTTCAAAGGAAATCAACCCTGCTGACATCTTGATCTTGGAATTCTGGCCTCCAGAAGAGAACTCCAAGAAAATACATTTCTGTAATTTAAGCCCCCCAGTCTGTGGTATTTTGTTATGGCAGCCAGAGCAAATGAATAGTCTCTAATACGTTCTTATGCCATTAGATTTTTTTTTTATTAATTAATTAATTTATTTATTTATTTATTTTTGGCTGGGTTGGGTCTTCGTTGCCAAGCGTGGACTTTCTCTAATTGGGGCGAGTGGGGGCTACTCTTCTTTGTGGTGCGCGGGCTTCTCATTGCGGTGGCTTCTCTTGTTGTGGAGCGTGGGCTCTAGGTGCATGGGCTTCAGTAGTTGTGGCTCACGGGCTCTAGAACACAGGCTCAGTAGTTGTGGCACACGGGCTTAGTTGCTACATGGCAAGTGGGATCTTCCCGCACCAGGGATCAAACCCATGTCCCCTGCATTGGCAGGTGGATTCTTAACCACTGTGCCACCAGGGAAGTCCTGCCATTAGATTTTTTAAATTATAAAAGTAAAATGGGGACTTCCCTGGCAGTCCAATGGTTAAGACTTCGTGCTTCCACTGCAGGGGGTACGGGTTTGATCCCTGGTAGGGGAACTAAGATCCCACATGCTGCACGGTGTGGCCAAATAAATAAATTAAAAATAAATAAAAATAAAAAATAAAACAGCACCTCTTAAAAAAGAAAAAGTAAAATGATCACATAGTAAAGTGTTAAGGACTAGATTGAACCGAATTTACTGAGCAGTTAAAACCTATTCAACAAAATACAGAAAAGAAAATGTTTTTGATAGAGGTTTCCTGTGTCGTAGTGACCAGAAGTGGCCCTGGGATAGAGGGAAAAATGCTTGGGCTTTGGAGACATGGAGATTTTCATCAGAATCCTGCATCTGCCACTTAATGCCAATGTCATTTGGGGGCAAGTTTTTAAACCTTTCTGAATGTTATTCTTTTCATTTGTGTATTGGGGGAAAATAGGATTTATGTGCAAAGGCACAGTGAGGATAAAGATAACATAGTGTGGACTGAAAAAAATGCACAACCTAAAAGTTGAGAATTATGTTTTATTTGGCAGACATACTGAGGACTCAAGCCCAGGAGACAGCCTCTGAGATAGCTCTGAGGGACTGTTCCAAAGAAGTAAGGGAAGAGCCAGGATATATAGGAGTTTTTGGGAAAAAAATCCAGGTAGTTGGAACATCAAAATATTACTGTTAATTAAAGGAAAACTAGATATCTCCAGTTAATGAATTTAGCACTTTTCCATGTATGGGAAGATGCCAGAGTCTGGGCTTAAAGAAATCACTTCTTTGATATACATCTTAGCTATCTAGGGCCAGTATCCTGTTTTTCTCCATCCTGAGTCCCCTCAGGATGCACCGCTGGGGTGGCTACAGAGGCTGCTGGCTTGATGGCTGCAGCATCCTTTGTTTACTTATGTGGCAGGCGACATCCTTCATCTACAATAGATGTAACGTGTAATTCCCTTTCTGGCCATGGAACATGCTCAACATTGGACAGAGCAATTGCAATGACAGCAATTCTGAACTGATTCTGGCCAATACCTCCTTGCCAGGATATTCATGAAACTCTTGGTCAGGAACGCCTGGTACATGTCTGTTTTGATTTTGGTTAAGGTTCTCCCACCCCTCTTTGTGGTCATTTTCTGATTATTTTCTGTGAGTCCCAACAGTACCCATCTCACTTTTGTTTTAAACTTTTTGTCTTATATTGGAGTATAGTTGATTAACAATGTTGTATTAGTTTCAGGTGTACAGCAAAGTGATTCAGTTATACATATACATGTAGCTATTTTTTTTCAAATTCTTTCTTCATCTCACTTTTATCATCACCTCTGGGCACACCAATTGCAAAGGGTCCTTGGTCATTCATCCTGGAACTGCTTCAAGTTTGCCACCTGGATTTGCACTTGTCTGGCAGTTTCTGTTCTGATTGCCTCTGAACTCTACTTAAATGTTCACAGACTTGCTCCAGCTTTATGATAATACCCTCTGAGGTTGTTAAGTGAGGGGATTTTTAGAATGAATTTTGGCAGGGAAAGAACAACTTCCCAGCTGAGTTATTCCTGAGAGATTTTCATCCTACGACTATAAACTCCTTACCCCACAAGTGTTTCCTCTGTCCCCCCCCTCAAATATCTGTCCCTTTGCGACAGCTGGGCTTAAAAAATGTAGTTTCTGCCTCATTACTGGTTTGTAGTTTAACTATTTCATGAATACATACAGCTAGGTTTCACATGAACCTTGAATTGTCTTTCCAGGAGTGAGGGTAGATTCTTGTTGCTCCTTTTTTACCTTGTGCTGCAGACCCTATAATTTACCTACTCAGTATCCATTTACCCCTTGTTCTCTGCTAATAAATCCCAATCCTGCTCAAGGCAGAACTGTGTGCAGCGCAGATGAGATACTCACTTTTCCAACCTCTCCTTCAGATATTAGTGGCCAGGAAACACAGTTCTGGGCAAGAAAATACAAGTAGAAATCGTCCTTAGAAGGAATTTGCTTCTTATGATAAAAAAGGGCAGACAGGACTGGCCTCACTGTTATTCGTCTTCTTGAAAATTGCTACTAGGCTTGAAGCTGGTGTGTCCATCTTGCCACCCAGAGGCATTATCATGAGAGAAAAAGACCGATGACCAATACTGTGACCCTGACATCACCGAGCTCCTGAACCAGTGCTACCAGCTACCTACCTCCAGATTTCTTAAGTCAGAAAGACAAATCTATATTTATTTAGCCATTAAAATTTGAGTTTTCTGTTATTGGGAGGTGAATCCCTCTGATCCTCGAAATGATTTAATAGTTATAAACAACTTACAAGTTGTATGCAAATTAAAAAATGTATATAGTTACCCAATTATGTTTCTTAGAATAGCATTATATTGTGAAATGTTAATAGGTGTTCCGTAATGAAAGGGTTTGATAGTCAAGTAAATTTGTGTATCACTGAGATAAAGTTTAATGGATTTTCTTTTCTTTGCAGCACTTCCATCCTTCCTTCCTTCCTCCCTCCCTCCCTTCCTTCCTTTCCACATGTTGATGTTCTTTGTGAATCTACAAAAAAGGTATACAGTTTGGAACATTCTCCAGATGTGTTTGACCATGGGGCCTGCATTGGTTATCTACTGCTGTGTGACAAAGCACTCTAAAACTTAGCGGAAAACCACAAACATTCATTCTCTCACACTATCCGAGGGCCAGGAATCTGAGAGTGACTCCATCAGGTGGTCCCCAGGGTCTCTCACAGGCTGCAGTCGTCTCCAGGCTCTGTGTGGGCGGGTCCACGTTAGGCCCACGGTCCACAGGCCTTCCAAGATCCACCTGTCACTCACTCCTCACCTGCGTGGCTGTCCGCAGGCCTTGGTTTCTGCCATGAGGGCCTCTCCCCGGGACTGTCTCTCCACAGGGCGGCTGGCTTCCCTCCGTGTGAGTGATGAGAAAAAGAGAGAGAGAGAAAACCAAGATGGAAGATGTGTTTTTTTCAATTACTTTTTTTATTATGGTAAAATATACATAACATTTAATATTTTTAACAGTTTCAAGTGTACAGTTTAGTGGCTTTAAGTACATTCACATGGTTGTGCAACCATCACTACCATCCAGCTCCAGAATATTATTTCATCCTTCAAAACTGAAACTCTGTACCCATTAAACAGTAATCTCCCGTTTCACCCCACACCCTCCCCAGCCTCTGGCAACTGCTGTTCTACTTTCTGTCTCTAGGAACGTGACTACTCTGGGTACCTCATATAAATGGAATCATGTGGTATTTGTCTTTTTGTGCCTGGCTTATTTCACTTAGCGTGTCTTTAAGTTTCATCTGTTTTCTAGCATAGGTCAGGATTTCCTTCCTTTTTAAGGCTGAATAATATTCTGTTGTATATATATACATATTTTATTTATCCTTTCATATCCACATGTCAATGGACACGTGGCTTGCTTCCATGTTTTAGCTATTGTGAATAATTCTGCTATGTACGAACATGGGTATACAAATATCTGTTCGAGTCCCTGCTTTCAAATCTTTTGGGTGTATACCCAGAAGCGGAACTGCTGGATTGTATGATAAATCTATTTTTAATTTGTTGAGGACCATCACACTGTTTGCTATAGTGGCTGAACCATTTTACGTTCCCACCAACCGTGCACAAAGGCTCGCGTTTCTCACCCTCACCAAAATGTTATTTTCTGGGGTTTTTTTTGTTTCTTTGTTTCATAATAGCCATCCTAATAGGTATGAAGTTATATCTCACTGTGGCTTTGATTTGCATTTCCCTAATGATTAGTGATATTGAGCATCTTTTCACATGCTTATTGGACATTTGTTTATCTTCTTTGGAGAAATGTCTCTTTAAGCCCTTTGCCTATTTTTGATTGCTTTTTGTTGTGGAGTTATAAAAGTTCTTTGTATATTCTAGATATTAATCTCTTAACAGATGTATGATTTGTAAATATAGTTCCCCATTCTGTGGATTGCCTTTTCATTCTCTTGATAGTGTCCTTTTTTTTTTTTAATTAATTTATTTTTATTTATTATTTATTTTTGGCTGTGTTGGGTCTTCGTTTCTGTGCGAGGGCTTTCTCTAGTTGCGGCAAGCGGGCGCCACTCTTCATCGTGGTGCGTGGGCCTCTCACTATTGAGGCCTCTCTTGTTGCGGAGCACAGGCTCCAGACGCACAGGCTCAGTAGTTGTGGCTCACGGGCCCAGTTGCTCCACGGCATGTGGGATCCTCCCAGACCAGGGCTCGAACCTGTGTCCCCTGCATTGGCAGGCAGATTCCCAACCACTGCGCCACCAGGGAAGCCCTGATAGTGTCCTTTGATGCACAAATTGTTAATTTTGATAAAGTCTAATTTATCTTTTTTTCTTTTGTTCCCTCTACTTTTAGTGTTATATCCAAGAAATCATTGTCAAATCCAATGTCATGAAGTTTTTTTTCCTGTTTTCTTCTAAGAGTCTTATAATCTTTTACATTTAGGTCTTTGATCCATTTTCAGTTAATTTTTTATGTGGTGTAAGGTAAGAGTCCAACTTCATTTTTTTGCATATGGATATCCAGTTTTTCCAACACCACTTGTTGAAGAGACTATTCTTTCCTCATTGAACTGTCTTGGCACCTTTGTGAAACATCATTTGTTGGTATAGGTATACGATATGGGTGTAGGTTTGTTTCTTAGCTCTCTATTCTAGTCCATTGGTATGTCTGTCTGTCTTTATGGCAGTACAATATTGGTTTTTTTTTTTTTTTAATTTATTTATTTTTATTTTCGGCTGTGTTGGGTCTTCGTTTCTGTGTGAGGGCTTTCTCTAGTTGCGGCAAGCGGGGGCCACTCTTCATCGCCGTGCGCGGGCCTCTCACTGTCGCGGCCTCTCCCGTTGCGGAGCACAGGCTCTAGACACGCAGGCTCAGTAGTTGTGGCTCACGGGCCCAGTTGCTCTGCGGCATGTGGGATCTTCCCGGACCAGGGCTCGAACCCGTGTCCCCTGCATTGGCAGGCAGATTCCCAACCACTGCGCCACCAGGGAAGCCCTACAATAGTGTTTTGATCGCTGTAGCTTTACAGCAACTTTTGAAATCAAGAAGTGTGAGTCCCTGATTTTGTTCTTTTTTTAAGACACGGTGTTTTTATAACCTAATCTTGGAAATGACAGCCCATGTGCCATATTTCATTCATTAGATGTCAGTCAATACATCAAGCCCACACTCAATGGGAGGGGATTACATAGAACTTTGAATACCAGAGGTAGTGATTAATGGGATCACTTTAGAGGCTGCCCATCCTTTCTACAGAATATCTACTAACATTTTGGGAGACAACACTGTTCCATAACTCATTGTGAGAAACCATGAAGCGGGGACTCACCAGGCACCCCCAGAAAGGCCATGGCATTAACTTTTTGGTTTATTCACATCCCTCCCAAATAGTTTAGCCAGGGTGACTCTAGAAATGGTGGACAACCAGAGAAAAGGGTGACCATTCTGGAGCTGCTCTGACAGTCTAGTTGGAGGGACAAAATGTGGAAGACACATGAAGAGAATATTTATTGAAACAAAATTCAACAAATATTCACAAAGTGCCAGCTGGCTGCCTAGCATTTTGCCAGAGGCCAAACTCATCTAGGACATATCAGTGCATCTGTAAGTCTCAATATGCTGAGACGTTCACTAAGGCAGGTGAGACAGTGCAGTCACCTAGGTAAAGGAACACCTGGGAACGCCATTATAACAGGAGGGTATGGGAGAATGTTATGGGCATGGAAGGTATTTCAAAAAGAGGTATTATTCATACACCCTGGGGTAGGAGGTGATTTGTGTGCAGAAAAAGTCTATTAACCTGGATGAAGTAGGGAGTCTGTAGGAGAAAAGAATGAAGAAGAATGGAGGCCTATCAGAGGGGATTGAAATCTGTATTCCAAGAAAAGGGGAGGGAGTCTTTGTGGGAACTTGAGTAATTTGCTCCAGGTAAGCAGTCCACTGAACTATTTTCAGCTGCTTCTTATGTGATTGCCATCCATATTTCTAAGCAACATGCTTAATTAGCTATTTCGTGATATAGCACTTGTACACAGTATCCATTCACTTCCCTTAATGTTTGATAGTATTCCTGTCAAGCCCCAAACTCTAGAGAGTCTAAATTTTTCTTTACCTCTCATCCTTTGATGGTAATTAATCTAAGTTTTCCACTTCTTAGTTTAAGTAATTAATATTTTCCCAGGAAGTCAACCACCTCATATGGTTTTCTAAAATCATGTGCATAGTTTTGAGCAAAGAAGTCTCCTCTCTAGTTCTTTAAAGTATATTCAAAGTTTAAAAGCAAAAATTATAGCACTGCCTGATAGGGTTTTAATGTATATAAATGTAATGTATAAGACAACTGTAACATAAAAGAGTGTGTATAAATAGCCCTATATGGTAATAAAATTTCTACATTCTACTTAAAGTGGGAAGGACCCTGTTAAGAGAATAACAAGTTCTAGAATAAAAGAAATATTTGTAAATCATGTATCTGACAAAAAACACACTTGTATCTAGAATATAGAAAGAACTCTCAAAACTCATCAGTAAGACAACAAACAACCAAATTTTATATGAGCAAAACTTGAATAGACACTTCACCATTGAGAATATATGGACAACAAATACGATAATGAAAAGATATTCAACATCATTATGCATTAAGGAAATGCAAATTAAAACCACAATGAGATACCTCTGTACACATGTTGGAATCGTTAAAATTAAAACACCGACCAGGGACTTCCCTAGTAGTCCAATGGCTAAGACTGTGCTCCCAATGCAGGGGGCCCGTGTTCGATCCCTGGTCAGGGAACTAGATCCCACATGCCACAACTAAGAGTTTGCATGCTGATCCCGCATGCCGCAACAAAGATCCCACACATGAAACAAAGATCCTGCATGCCACAACTAAGACCTGGCGCGGCCAAATAAATAAATAAATAAATAAATATTTAAAACAAAACAAAAAAACTACCGACCATATCAAGTGCTGAGAAGGATGCAGAACAACTGGAACGCCCATACATAGCTGGTAGGAGTGAAAAATGGAACAACCATTCTGGAAAAAAGCTTGGACATTTCTTGTAAAGTTAAACTCACACTTACTATGACCCAGCATTCTTGCTCCTGGATATTTACCCTAGAGAAATGAAAAATTAAGTATACACAAAAACCTTTACACATATTTATAACAACTTTATCTGTAATAGCCAGACACTGGAAACAACCTGAATATCTTCAGCAGGTTAAGAGATAAGTTATATTACATGCATAAAATAGAAGGCTGCTCAGCAATAAAAAAGAGTAAACTGTTGATGTTTGTAACAGCTTGGATGAGTCCCAAAGGTATGATGCTGAGTGAAAGAGCCATCACAAAAGGTTACATAATGTATGTTTCCATTTACATGACATTCTCAAAAAGACAAAACTGTAGTTATGGAGAACAGACTAGAGGTTGCCCAGGGTTAGAAGGGCAGAGAGGGTGTGACTATAAAATGAGAGCATGAGGGAGTTTTGGGTGATGGAATTGTTCTGCATCCTAGGCGGTGGTTACATGAATATATACATGTGTTCAAATTCAATGACCTATATACCAAAATAAGTTAATATTACTCCATGATTTAAAAAATAAAATTAACAATATTAATGGTAGAATCTAGATGGTAGATCTACTCATATTCACTATAAAATTCTTCCAACTACACTGCAGCTTTGATCTTCTTCATAATACGTCAGGGAAAAAATTACCAATGCCTAGACCTCCATCCGTTCAGACTGCTATAACAGAATACCATAGACTGGGTGGTTTACACAACAGGAATTAATTTCTCACAGTTCTGGAGGCTGGTAAGTCCAAGATCAAGATGCTGGCAGATTTGGGATTTGGTGAGAACCCACTTCCTGGTTCATAGGTGGCCGTCTTCCCTCTGTGTCCTCACATGGTGGAAAGGGTGAGGGAGCTCTTGGGGGGCCTCTTTTATAAGGGCACTAACCACATTCATAAGGGCTCCACCCCCATGACCTAATCACCTTCCAAAGACCCCACCTCCTAATATCACATTCAGGATGAGGATTTCAGCATATGACTTTCGGACAAGGGGTGAGGAACACAAACATTATAGCAGCCTCACTCCCAGAAATTCTGATTTAATTTGCTAAGAAGGCCTGAGCATTCATGTTTTATAAAGCTCCCTGGGGCAGTGGGGATGGGAAAGGTAGGACCAGCGGTGAGGACAAAGCCTTGTAAAGCTGTGTTGTCCGACCACTCTTATTCCTCTACATGGATTCTTTCTTCCCACCTGCAACCCACCTTTCTGATTTTCTCCCATAATAGACTTACTAGATGTGGCAGCTGAATCCTTAACCACATTATTTTCTCCTGGTCGTCTCCTTCTGTTATCAGCTGTTTTCATTCTCACACTTGAAACTGAGGTCTGATCCGTTTCCTTTCAGTTTGTATTTACGTTATTTGCAGTCTTACATTCACTGGTGTAAACACTCCACATCTGCATGCCTTTGCTCATGTAGTTTTCTCTCTTCCAGAAATTTCTTCTACTTGTTCCTACAAAATAACTCTATTCTACATTATCTTAAATGTGGAGCCGAGGGCCATTCCCTAAGGAATTCCAAGTATTGAGGTCTGGATAATGTGAGTGAGGTCTTTGCATCACCTGCGTGAGATGGTGATAATTAGGAAGAGAGGGGAGGGGAGGAGAATTGTACCAACAGGTTCAGAAGCAGGCAATGGGAAGAAGCCAAGGAAGACAGGCAGGACTAGAATCCCAGAGGCAGTGTGGAATACTGGAAGGAATCTGGGCAGAGGTCAGTACGCTGCATCTACTGTGTCCCAGTCTGGGCTCCTCTAGGAGATACTCTGGGACTCAGACCATCCACTTAATGTCTTCAGGATTCAGTTGCATCACTTGGAGAATATGGGATTTGAACCAGATGACCTTTAAGTTCTCCCTCATTTCTAGCATTTGGCAGTTCTACAATTCTGACAGAGGATTTTGTAAGTCTAGGATCCAAGAGGGAGAGGCTATTATTAGTCATTTTCACATGATTGTACATTAATTCAATGAACTTGCTTTCTCCAAAACTGACATAGCCTGACACTGAAGAAAAATGAGTTTTGATGAGAATGCAGAAACAGAGCATGTAATTTGGAAGCACGGGGATGTTTTAAAGGAAAGGTTAGACTGAGAGGGTGAAGCCCTACAAGAGGGCACTGGTGAGGTTCCTGTATCCTCATTTTACAGATGAGAAACAAGGTCGAGAAACATTACAATGTCACCCACCTAGAAAGGGAGGTAATCTGAATTTGAACCCAGGTATGTCACATTCCAAAGTGTAGAAGAGGGGTGGTCTGGGAAGTGGAAGAAAAACGTAGAAGGAAGGAAGGGAGGGAGTGAGGAAGGAAGGAAGGAAGGGGGATTTGGGACTAAGCTCAGGTACTCTGAACATCTCTCAACATCTCAGGCCAAATTGATGTAGGATTGCTTTTTCCTTCTTCTGCACCCAGAGATGCCCCTGGGTCCTTTCCTAGGCTCTGTGCTCCTGGCCTAGGACGAGAAAGTGATGGCTTCATCAAGATGCTCTCAGGAAGACCTGGGACTTTTTCTTCAGCCAGTCAGTTCCTGCTAAGACAAAGCATTTGGGGGAGAATCGAAGATTTACTCAGGTTTTCTGAAATGGGGGATTTTATAGAAAGTTGACCGCATGAGATGATTATGAGTCTCTTGCTCAGATAACAGTGGGGCGCTAGGGTAACACTTTGGTTCTTAGGGTGCACGAGTGGTCCTTTGTGATGTTCACTAGAATTGCAATGTGGCAGAGAGCAAGTCCTCACAGGCCTGGCATTCGGACAAGCCAGTGACTCAGAGGTCTATGAATATACTGGTTTGGACCTGACACCATCAGGTGCTGGTGTGGACAGAAGAGTGGTGTAATAGGTGTCATATAAAGTCCTCCCAGACCATGGCCTGAACCACTACGTGAAGCATCTACAGAAAGGTCTTGTTAGCCTGAGTCTAGAAAGAAGCAGCTCACACACACCACTGGGTGGCAGTATGGCGCGCCCCTTTGTTTCTAGTAAGTGGCTCTGTTTTCCAGACCTAAGGAATCATATTCCTTTGGGTTAAACCAGCTACCCTTTCCTTCCTCCCTCCCCGAGTGTCCCTGTTCCTACATATTCTGAGCTTCAATGTGTGTGTGTGTGTGTGTGTGTGTGTGTGTGTGTGTGTGTGTGTGTGAGTGTGATGCCGGGGGGTTGGGGTTGGACGGGAGAAGGATAAATGTTTAGGATCGATTCCTTCCCCTCCTTTCCTCTCCCCTCCTTTCCTCACATCACCTTTCTGTACCTCTGAAGCAGCTCGGTGAGGTCTTTGTTTTATTAATAGAGACTTATAATGAATTAAAAAAAAATAGATGGCAAGTCTAAACACAACACCGTGGGGGGAATTCACTTCTAGGCTGAGATGTAAAATACTTCTGTTCAAAATATTCCTTAGGGGAAAATCCTAAAAAGAGGAAATAAGATATTTTTCGAAAAATGAACGAGTGCTGTTTGCCGAGGGCAAACGGGTAGAGGTAGCAGAAGGTGGAGCCTCAAGACGTCAAATGTATCAATAGAACTGCTCTGCCATCTGGTGGCCAAAGTGGCACCTGCACTTTGTAAACTGCATGGTTCCCAGACTTAGATGTTTATGAATTATAAAAAAAGAAAAACAAGCAAGCAAACAAAAAAAGTCCCACAAAAAGCCTGGGTAAATAAATAACGCCAGCTCAGGGTTGCACCTTTTTAGTTTTCCAGGTAATATTTTTTTTAAATCTAGCATCTATGGTTACCATCATCTTACTTTTCAAGGGCAATAATTCACAAAGTGTTTTTGCAGAAAAAAAGGGCAGCCCTTTTAATTGCATACCTAGGTTAATGAACGTATAATCATATTTTTCTTATTTTTATAGTTTTGTTACAAAGAGGTGAAAAATTTATCAAGATTTGGCACTGGTCTAAGGACTGGCGTTTGAGAACCACTGGTATAAAATACTTCACACAATTATTTAAAATCATTTATAAATATCTGGGGCCTCTGAAATATTTTGACATAGGGACTTGGAGTTAAAGCACCATATTCAAAATTGTCTATAGTGGTTATTTTTAACCAAACACTTTTTTAAATTGTCACTATTTCACAGTTTCTGAGTTGTAAAGATTCCTGTGGGTTTTTCACATTTGTTCCATCTTTTCCTGGCTTAAGAATAAATTGCCTTGGAATTGCCTGGTAGTCCAGTGGTTAGGACTCCACGCTTTCACTGCTGAGGAGCCGGGTTCAATGCCTGGTCGGGGAACTAACATCCCACAAGTTGTGGCGTGGCCAAAAAAAAAAAAAAAGAATAAATCATTCTAGTATTTTCACAGTAATTTTACTGGTGGTAGTAGCACGTTGTGTTTCTCTGGTTCAGTTGTCTCTAAATTTTTATTGTAAAAATCATGTGTGAGCATTCATCCCTTGTTTTATGTGTGCTTATTTTATGAAGTTCATAACGTATTATCATGTATTGTATACGTTATAAAGCGTACTTGTGGCTTGCATGTAAAGTGAGAGCAGTCTTGTTGGGGACTGTGACCCTTGCCCTGTGGGGTCTGTGATAAGTCAGTGTAGTTAGTATTAGAATCCAATGGTCGGGGTGCAGTACTTTCATGTCCTCATTTGTAAAATGGGACGTAATGATAGTATTTAGCTAATATACTTCTCAGTACAGGATAATACATGTATTAGTACATGCTTCACGTTAGGGAAACTAAATACTGTTTGGATGGCAATGCTTCAAAAATCAACATAAAGTCAAAATCACACAGCAATCACTTTGCACTTCTGAATTTTACCTAGGAGAAGAAGCAGGAGAAAATATTAAGGACAAGTTGAAAAGTGGAGCAATAAAGAAAATTTCCTATCAGGTAGTAAAACAACTAATGCTACTTTACTGAAAACAGTGAGCTGCTACTTTCAAAATAGAATAGTAACATAGTAAACAGAATTCAGAGACAGGAAAGACCCAGGAAAACTTGGGTTTTCTTAGTGAGATGAGCACAGCAAAGTTCATTGTGCATCCCCAAAGTTTTATGGTTTTATAACCAAGTTGACAAAATATTTAAGAAAGCCGTAAACCTAATGAAGAGTTTTACATTCTCAGTTTTAACATCAGATTTACACATTTAAAAACATATTCCTCATCTGCAAAATATTCAATACATTCATAAAAAAGACTCGGAGCATTGCTTTAACTTTAAAGTTAGAATAGAATGTTTATCATGTTAATGAATGAAACGGTATTTCAACAGCATCTTTTCAAATTAATGGGGAATAAATATATATTCAACAAATGGTCTAGGAGAAATGAATAATGGTTTGGGCAATAGTTAACTTTCTTTAACTTGCAACCCTCATGGACATAAATTCCACATTCGTTAAAAAGTTAAAAGATTGAAAATAAATCATTAAAACGTTAGAAGAAAATGTAAGTGAATATTTTTCTGATACTAACAAAAGGTAAGACCTTTTCAAGCATAAAAGCAAAGGAGCCATAAAGGAAAACACTGATAGAGTTAATCTCACAAAATTAAAAACTTACAGATATTAAACAATTAATATCAGAAGTGACAAACTACAAAACATTTACAATGCTATCAGAAAAAAATTTTAAAACAGTTATAATAATCAAGATTGGCAAGGTTAGAGTGAAGACATGGATTGACAACCTTTTTCTATAAAGGGCCAGATAGTCAATATTAGTCATCGTGGGCCTCACATTCTCTGCGATGACAACTCAACTCTGTCATGTGACACAGAAGAAACCCTGGACAACAGGTATACAGACGGGCATGGTTACCTTCCAATAAAACTTTACTTATGCACCCTGAAATTTGAATTTCATATAATTTTCATGGGTCACAAAATATTTTTCTTTCTTTGATTTTCTTCAACTTTTAAAAAATGTGGAGACTCTTCTTAGCCCTGGCGGCTAAGGCCAGATCTGGCCCACAGGCCATAGCTTGCTGACCTCTGGTGAAGATACATGTGGTGAAAGGAGCTTCAGGGAACTTTCATGTTCTTGAGGATGATGAGTTGCATTAGGCCCACTACTAGGGCTTGTCAGAAAATAAATTTGTGGGGATGTGGGACAAAGAGTGGAGTGATATTCAGTGGAGAATGTGGAGCCCTCAATGTTTTGTGGGTCTGGTACCACCAGGCAGGATGGAAGGAGTGGGGTCTGTTAGGATCATTCTGTAATGCTCCAGGGCAGGTGAGGGGGGATGGATGCCAGAGACGGTGTGAAGATGGAATTGGCCGTTAAGGAAGGTTCAGAATGAGAGTGACAGAGAGATTCTGACTTGTGTAACTGGAAGGGTGCCCGCCCCATGAACAGAAAGGGAACAGATGAAGAACTCATCTTAGCTGTGATCTGAGGCACCAGAAAAATACTCAGGTGGATAGAATCCAAGAGAGAGCCAGAGCAAGACTGGAGGATGGATTTGGGAGGCATCTCTGGGATGTCCGGAGGAGTGGAGAGCTTTGGACCATGCCCAATACTGAAAGCAAGAAAAGGAAGAGGAATGGCTAATGATGGAGGTCACAGTGTCAGTCCTGACTCCATCATAAACTTCAGGAACTTTACCGGGATTAAGTCTCATAGGAAAATTTTGAGAATCACAAGCGATCACTTGATGAAGTAGTTTTCACACTGCCCTGTACTTAGACGTGCTGGCTACTATTATTGTTACCAAAGAGTTGAATAAAAGGAGACGCTGGAGAAGGCTATGTTGGGACAAGGGACTTTCCAGTTCCAGCGGCCTGTGGTTCCCAGCTGTGCTGTTGGCATTTCTGATGAGGAGTGGTGGGTGGGTGATGTTTCGTAACTGTTAGGTTACCTCAGTAGAAACTAATCATGTTGGTAGATTTTCAATTTGTTAATTAAAAGCGTTTCTTTTTCTTGCTCTAAGGTGTTACTTTGGGGTCAAGTAGATCCTCGTGATGTTTGGTTTCCTTGGAGATGCTAGATGCAGAAAAAGCCTTGATTGACACAGTGCCTCAGCAGAGCTAGGGCTGCTGAGGGGCTTGCCTCTGGCCTGGCCAGACTCTACCCACTTGTCTCCCATCCTGAAGCCCTAGTGCTGATGCCACAGACCACTTGGGTTGTTAAGCAGCTTGCCAGGAGCCCTAGGACCCTAGAATCATTCTCACAGCAGCCTTTTCAAGATAGCCCACACTACTTAGTGTTCTGACACCCAGAGTCAAAGGCTCCCAATTCACACTCTTGTATCCTTTTGATGGGGGACCTGGTTTTGCTGAATAATATTAAGTCTTCTGTTTCCTTACAGATTGTCTCTGTACTTGTTCTATGAATGACTGTGAGAAGAGCATTAAAATTTCCAACTATAATTGCTTATTATTTTCTTTTTCTCATTTCAACTCTTACAAGTTTTGCTTCATGCATTTCAGATTCTCTTACTAGGCAGTTATACATTTAAAAATTATATATCTTCTTGCTCTATCAATCATTATGAAATGACCCTCTTTGTTCCTAGTAATATTCCTTATCTTGAAGTCTATTTTGTCTGGTATTAATATAGGCACTCCATCTCTTTTAAACTTACTGTTTACATGATATATCTTTTTCTGTGTTTTTTACTCTCAAACTATTTGTGTTATGGAATTTAAAGTGCACCTCTTGTAAACAGAAAATAATTGGATATTGCATTTTTTTTTACATCTTTATTGGAGTATAATTGCTTTACAATGATGTGTTAGTTCCTGCTCTACAACAAAGTGAATCAGCTATACATATGCATATATCCCCATATCTCCTCCCTCTTGTGTCTCCCTCCCACCCTCCCTATCCCACCCCTCTAGGTGGTCACAAAGCACCGAGCTGATCTCCCTGTGCTATGCGCTGCTTCCCACTAGCTATCGATTTTACATTTGGTAGGGTATATATGTCCATGCCACTCTCTCACTTTGTCACAGCTTACCCTTCCCCCTCCCCGTGTCCTCAAGTCCATTCTCTACGTCTGCATCTTTATTCCTGCCCTGCCCCTAGGTTCTTCAGAACCATTTTTTGTTTTAGATTCCATATATATGTGTTAGCATACGGTATTTGTTTTTCTCTTTCCGACTTACTTCACTTTGAGACTCTAAGTCCATCCACCTCACCACAAATAACTCAGTTTCGTTTCTTTTTATGGCTAATATTCCATTGTATATATGTGCCACATCTTCTTCATCCATTCATCTGTCGATGGACACTTAGGTTGCTTCCATGTCCTGGCTATTGTAAATAGAGCTGCAATGAACATTGTGGTACCTGACTCTTTTTGAATTATGGTTTTCTCAGGGTATATGCCCAGTAGTGGGATTGCTGGGTCGTATGGTAGTTCTATTTTTAGTTTTTTAAGGAACCTCTATACTGTTCTCCATAGTGGCTGTATCAATTTACATTCCCACTAACAGTGCAAGAGGGTTCCCTTTTCTCCACACCCTCTCCATCATTTATTGTTTGTAGATTTTTTGATGATGGCCATTCTGACCGGTGTGAGATGATACCTCATTGTAGTTTTGATTTGCATTTCTCTAATGATTAGTAATGTTGTGCATCCTTTCATGTGTTTGTTGGCAATCTGTATGTCTTCTTTGGAGAAATGTCTATTTAGGTCTTCTGCCCATTTTTGGATTGGATTGTTTGTTTTTTTGGATATTGCATTTTTATCCTGAGGGATAACCTCTGCATTAAGAGTAAAAGGTTTAGTCTATTCCCATTTAATGTAATTATTGTTATGATTAGATGTAGGTCTGCTCTTTTGATATTTGTTTCCTATTTGTCTTGTTCCTTTTCTGTCTGTCTGTACTAAATCTTTTCTTATTAAACTGAATTTTTTTGTTAGATATTTTTAGTTATGCAATTATAATTCTATTGACTTTTTAGCTATACTTCTTTGCATTTTGTGGAGGAGTTGTTTTAGGGATTGCAGTATGTATCTTTAAGGTTCACAATATACATATATTAATACCAAATTCCTATAAAATCTAGAAAATGTGCACCATTATAGCTTCAATTATTCTCCTCTTCAGAGCTATTGTTATCTCATATCCATATCTATGAATAATAAACCCTAAAATAGAGTTTTATAATTTTTACTTTAAACACTGATATATCTTTAAAGTAAGTTGAGAGGAAAAGAAAGAAAAAATTACACAAAATTTTATGTTTCCCGACATATATACTATTCCCAGTGTTCTTTATTCTTTTTCTAGAATCTGAGTTAGCCTCCAGTAACATTTCCCTTCAGCTCCAAGGATTTCCTTTAGAATTTCTTGTAGTGTAGGTCTGTTAGCAGCAAATTCTCTCCATTATTGTTTATCCAGAGATGTCTCTATTTTACCTTTATTTTTAAAGGACATTTTCACTGGATGTTGATTCTTGTTTGGTAGTTTGCTTGTTTTTTTCTTCAGCATTTTGAAAGTGTTCATCCAGTGTCTTCAAGCCTCCATTTTTATCTAATGAGCAATCAGCTATTAATCACACTATTGTTTCCTTATATGAGTTTTACCTTTTCTCTCTCTGCTTTCAAGGTTTTGTTTTTGTGTTTAGCTTTTAGCAGCTGTAATATGCTTTGTTCAGCTATGGTTCTTTTTGTAGTTATCCTACTTGGGTTTTGTCGAGTGTCTTGGAATTGTTAGCTATGGTTTTTCATCAAATTTGGGAATTTTTAGGCTATTATTTCTTTAAATATTCTTTCTGCTTTAAATAGATTTCCCTTTCTTGCTCTCTGTTCCTTCAATTATACATGTATAGGAATACTTTATATTGTTTCACAGATCTCAAGACTGTTCATTATTCTTCAATCATTTTCTTTCTATTCTTTGGATTGGATACTTTCTATATTCAATTTACTGATTCTTTCTTCTACCATCTTAGATCTGCTCTTGAGCCCATTAGTGAATTTTTCATTCTTTTTACTTTTCAGCTCTGGAAATTGCATTTTTTTTTTTTAACAAAATAGTGTTAATTTTCCTGTTGATAATCCTATTTGATCATTCATTCTTGGTATAATTTTCTTTAATTTTTTGCACGTTTTTCTGCATTTGTTTAACATATTTACAATGGCTACTTGAGACTTGTCTCCTAAATCTAGCACATGGACCTCCAGGCAGTCAGTTTCTATTGATCATATATTATTTCCTGAGTAAGGGTTGTACTTTCCTATTCTTTGCGTGTTGATGCTGTTGCAAACGGGACATTGTAATTAATAGGTTGCAGTGACTTTGCATTCTGTTCTGTTCTTCCACGGGTTGTTTTTAAATTTTTGTTAAATAAATAGCAATCATCTAATTTGTTTAGACTCAAACTACCAAATCTTTCTCCTCTGTGGTGTGCAGCTGCTAATGTCTCTGCCCATTTTTTTCAGTGTGACTTCTAGGTGCTTCTCCTGTACTTGTACGTAGTTTAGGGGTCAGTCAATGATATACGGGCAGACAGGAAAGCTTCTGTTCTTTGCTGCCCAAGCTGTTTGTGGTTTGAGGGGAATATTCAAAGGCACAGAATATTTATGTCTTGCTTACCTTTTTTGTTGAACTCCCTGATATTTCCAGCACACATGTAGCTTAGCAGTCAGCCAGGGCTGTGTGAAGAGTTTGTTATTTCAGCCCTTCTATGGCTTTCTGGCTTCCAAAGTCTCCCTGCTGTATATTTATCAGCTCTGATAAACGTCAGTAACTAAGTCTTCCTCTCCTGGTTAGTAAAGCTGTGGGTTTATACCACCTGATCTGGGGACAATAGCAACGTTCCTTGGCAGTAAGGCCATGAATATGCCATTCTCAATAAATGCATTAGCAATTGTTCATGAGTGAATGCTTCTCAAGTTGTTGTCTGCCTTTCGATGTTTTTCGGTGTGCTGAAATGGCTTCTTTTATAATTTTGTCTAGTTTTATACTTGTTTTCTCCTGAAGGGAATCCCCAACTTCCTCATACCATCATTATTGGAAATAGAGTGTTTGTACATATACATTTTAAAGTTATTTCTTTTTTTTAAGAAACATTTTATGACCAATGCTATTGATGGTACATGAGGCAAAAGTGTGTGGAAAAATAACGATAACAACATCTCTAAGGCACTCTGAAGAGTTGCAGTCTGAATGAGAATAAGTTTAAGAAATATCTTGATTTATTTTGCAGTTATTTTCTTGTTTTTTCCTATGCTCAAGAGTGATCTATGAAATTAATCTGTGCTATGTGTAAATGCATGTGATTTTTTTTTCTTTAGGACTAAACCAAGGAATGGCATTTCCGGATGGAAAATATGAACTTAAAAATGGTTTTGGCTATATATTAAGATAGGCTTGATTTTGAACATCTTGCCCACATTCATTGGATTCCTGTCTGGTCTTGTAATCACTTTTGCTTCCTGACTACATAACTGCTTTATTCAGCCGCTCATCTATACATCTTACTATGTGATTGACACTGTAATACGCTGGCAGTACAAAGGAACACAGTCCTTCCTTGTTTGGGAGCTGATGTGTTAGTGACTGGGGCAGGTAAACCAACTGCTATACAATACATGTGCTCTAGACCAGTGTTCACTAAGTGCTCTGAACCCACAGAGTAGGGAGTTCTAATATGTCCTGAGTCAGGGGAGGTGGTGACACCTGAGGTGAATCTTGATGTTTTATTTTTATTATTTTTTTATAGTATTTTTAAAAAATTATTTATTTATTTATTTATTTTTGGCTGTGTTGGGTCTTCATTGTTGCGTGAGGGCTTTCTCTAGTTGCAGCAAGCAGGGGCTACTCTTCGTTGGGGTGTGCAGGCTTCTCATTGCGGTGGCTTCTCTTGTTGAGGAGCACAGGCTCTAGGCGCGCAGGCTTCAGTAGTTGTGGCACACGGGCTGAGTTGCTCTGCGGCATGTGGGATCTTCCCGGACCAGGGATCGAACCCATATCCCCTGCATTGGCAGGCAGATTCTTAACCACTGCGCCACCAGGGACGTCCAATTCTTATTATTTTTTTAATTGAAGTAGAGTTGGTTTACAATGTTAATTTCTGCTGTACAGCAAAGTTATTCAGTTATACATATATATACATTATTTTTCTAAATATTCCTTTCCATTATGGTTTGTCATGGGATATTGACTATAGTTCCCCGTGCTATACAGTAGGACTTTGTTGTTTATCCATCCTATATATAATAGCTTACATCTGCTAACCCCAACCTCCCATTCCATCCCTCCCCCAACCCCCTCCGCTGGATCTGGATGTGTTAGTTGGTGTTATTAAGTGAAACGGGAGGTGAACAGGAAGCAGAGGGAATCACGTGTAGAAGCACACAGGTATGAATAATACGGCACACTCAGGAAAGGAAGCAACTGAATATGGCTGAATGACTGTGTGTGTGTGTGTGTGTGTGTGTATGTGTGTGTGTGTATGCATGTGGTAGGAGATAAAACTGGAAAGGCAATTTGCAGTAAGAACGTGAAGGGCTTTAGAATGCCAAAGGTCTTAGGAACTTCTGGGGGTTTCGATTTTTGAACACATTTGTTTAATATCATTTATATGTGTGTGGAACCTGCTGACGGGGCTGATGGAGAAGAGAGAGAAATCACTTGGTGAAGATGTTTAAGACTCAAAGGGAAGGTCAACTAATTCTCCAGCGCTGTTGGAAACAGGCAAGATACTGTCTTGTGTGGTACTATGGTTCCTATGGGGTGCCTAGTGTGGATTGTAAGCCTTAAAAGGGAAGGGCCAAAGAAAGTCTTCTGTTGTTTATCACTCTGCTGTGTTCATATTCTCTATAATAAGACAATCATCAGATAAGGAGAGTGGCCTGGGCACATGCCCAAGCTGGCTGGCCACTGGGAAGAGAGTGTAAGGACTTATATTAAATTCTGCAAACTCACATTCACCTCCAGGTTCACATTCTCTCGGGATAAGCTAAGCTATTATAGTAGGAATGAATCTCAGTCTACAAACCCAGTTGTGCAAAGCAAAGCATATCAAATTTCTTAATTTCCTCTAAATCAAATTGCTTCTGACTTAAAATCTCTAATCAACTTGCTGGTAGGAAATTAAGCCTCAGTTGTTATTGGAGTTCCCCGCCCCAAGAACATACAAAGGTCCAAAGGTCACCCGGTGCTAAAGCATTGGGGATGCCCTTCCGGTCAATGGTTGCCAGTCACTGTTTGCTGAGTAGCCCAAGTCTCTATGAGTTTGGCCCTTTAGGACCATTGGCCGGCTGTCTCCATGCTACGTGTAGAACATAGGAAAAATTTCCAAAACTTTAGATCTCACTGCTTGCTTAAGTATACCACAGTGGAAGAACGTTACAAGAAGCATCTGATACAGTGTTGGAGACTCAAAGTCTTCTTGGAAGGAGTGTTCTTTCTGCCAAAGCATTCTGCTTCGTTTGTTATTCTCCCTTCTTCTTCTCTTGAACCTTCTAGTTAAATAATTTTTAACTCTTCTCCTCCCCATCCCGTCACCCCAGCTCTGGTGCCTCTAGAGTGGTCTGGCCCACTGTCTTTTTCTTGCTCTGCATCTTGCTGATGTCTTTCCTACAGAGATACAATAATCACCTACACCATGCATGCAACACATTTTCCAATAGTAAAAAGTGTTATAAAAGAGTTAGGAAGGAGGGTAAGTATACGTTCTTTTTTTTAAGGCTCCCCGAGTATATGACCTTCTTCTTATGGGTCTTATGGATCCATCTACCAATGGGTAGATTAGGATTCTTAAAGGAGGAATGTAAAGGAGAAGGAGAGGAAGAAGAGAAAGGCAGACTCTACCTTTTCATTTTCTCCCTAGTCCTGAGGTTTAAGATACTCAATAATCCCAGAGCCTTTGCTTCCGCCATGTGGTTCAGCAAGTCACTCCCTACCTCCCTGCCACATACAGATGCCACTGCAGAAACGAGCTCGGGAGACGGAGCAATCTGAGGACGTGGGTACTCGGTTTTCCATATAGAGACTAAGTATTCCCTAAAGGGACAATTTGGATTACTGGACTGGATTCAACCCAGTCCAGGCAGAGTCTCCTTCCCACTTAACCATTGGGTGGGGACTTATGAGGAACACTGGATCAGTAAGACACAAAATAAATAACCTGACTTTCTCTCACATCTGAGCGTACTGTGAGTAGGTTTCCACCCACACGTGCCATATGGAGGAGGGATATGGGATAGAGGGAGGGAATTTTAAAGGCTGCAGTACAAATAAAGGCAGAGACAAGAAAGTTTGGGGTATGTCTGGAGAGTATTGTGCAATCCAATTTGGCTGAGATGTTGAGCATATATGGGTCAATAATGGAACATGGGTCCGGAAAATTGGGCTAAATTTTAGAGGGCTTTGTATATTGGAGTGAGAAATATGTAGATATATCAGTGAGGATTGAACATCATCAACAGATTCAGAAGAGAGGGATGACATTATAACTCTTCACCTATTGGGTGAAATATTTGAACACTTTGACCTACAAAAATAATGTCCTTATAAGGTTCCACCTAACATTTAAGGGCAACTATGTTGAGTTCCTGTGACATCAAGGCTAGTTTTCACTTGTTGGCTCAGGATCCACCAGCAGTAACCTCTTAATGGACATGTTAAACTAATTCTTTGATTATTTGTTCCACTATTTGCTAATCCTCTTAGTTATGTTTTCATAGATCCATAATTCCTTGTTTTTTATTCTCTCTCTAGGATATCATTGAAAGTCACTGTCAAATGCTTTGATAAAATCTGTTTTAGTGCGGTGACACTGTCAGTGAAAGGAACAAGGTTAATCTGATGTGATGTGCTCTTGGTGAACCAGTTCTGTTTCTTCATGGTCACCATTTCCCCCATCAGTATTTCCAAACAGCCCTGTAAATGTCCACTCTTCAGTCTTGCTCGGGTGTAACATCAAGACAGCCTGACTATTTTCAGAATCCCCTGTCTCTGAGTTTCCGGTAATTCTCCCACTTTCTACAACAGATGTATTTTACCATATATATATATGGTACACACACACACACACACACACACACACACATAGTGTGGAGGGGAGGAGGAAAGCACTGTGTAATGTAGCAGCCTTTTCTATAAATGTATACAGTTTCTCACATGTTTTTGTTTTCTTCTAGAGCAGTAGCTCTTAAAGTAAGGACCCAGACTAACCCTTTTAGAGAATTTGGGAGTTTCTATGTTATAACAAGCCCTCTCGGTAATTCTACTGCACACTGAAGTTTGAGAATAATTGTTCTAGAGAAATCCTGTATTATGTGATAAAATGGACCCTAAACAAATACAATCTTCAGTGATTTAAATTAAAAATTAATGTATTAACTACTAAATGTCAAGCACTTTCTATAAGACACTCTCAGTTTAGTTTTTCGACGTGTGAATTACTATCTTCATTTTATAGATGAAGAAACTGAAGTTCAGAAAAGTGAGCAATTCCGAATCCAGAGCTCTGTCCACTATCCTAAGATTTGTAAAATACAAAAAATGTTCAGTTAACAAATGTCATGGTAATGTCATTGAAAAATAGCATATTTGTTGTTGTTGCTGTTTTCATTTTAGGCAAAATGTATGCACTGTTACACATTTTGAAGTCTGTCACTATTATTGGGACTGGTTGAGGGTTTTTTCCCTTGACTGCATAATAAACTGACTGGTATATTTAATTAACAAAACCTGTCCTGTGAAAGGTGAAAACACAGTTAAACACAAATTGACAAGTCAATGCACTTGAATAATGGAGAGATGAATGGAAGCTTGTACATGAATACATCTACAGATGTACTATACACACCAGCATTTCCCAAGCTGCTTCTATGAAGCTTTGCTACTCAAAGTGTGGTCTGTGGACCAGCTGCATTGGAATCAACTGGGAAAAAGTTAGAAATGAAGAATCTCGGGCCCCACCCCAGACCTACTAAAGCAGAATCTACATTTTAAGAAAATCCATGTGGACTTTCCTAGTGGCGCAGTGGTTAAGAATCCGCCTGCGAATGCAGGGGACATGGGTTTGAGCCCTGGTCCGGGAAGATCCCACATGCCGTGCAGCAACTAAGCCTGTGCGCCACAACTACTGAACCTGTGCTCTAGAGCCCGCGAGCCACAACTACTGAGCCCGAGTGCTGCAACTACTGAAGCCCACGCGCCTAGAGCCTGTGCTCCGCAACAAGAGAAGCCACCGCAATGAGAAGCCCGTGCACCGCAATGAAGAGTAGCCCCCGCTCGCTGCAACTAGAGAAAGCCCACGCGCAGCAGTGAAGACCCAACGCAGCCAAAAAAAAAAAAAAAAAAAGAATAAATCCATGTGAGTTATAGGCATATTAAAGTTTGACAAGCTCTGCTCTAAAGAGTAGTTTCTTGAAAGATAATGATAGGTTTTCTGTCAGTCGAGGGTACCATTGTCAAACAAACTTGAGAACACCTGCATTTAAACAAGGTCAAACAAGTATCCTATCCTGCATTGTAAAGGTCTCATTGGAGGGAGTAGTCGGAGTAGCGTTGCTCAAATTTAAGGTCACTTTCAGGTCTAAGACTGTGGTTCTCTGACCTACAAGATAAATATCCTCAGAAATATGCCCACCTTTCTAATCCCTCCTTCATCTTTTATTTGTCCTGATAGACACTACAGCATAATTTATTACATAGTCACTCCATCAAGACACTGGATAAAACACTGAGCAGAAATGATCCCATTTACCTTGTAAAGGAGTTATCAATACTTCTGTTTTATAGATATGTAAACTGAGGCACAGAGACGTTAATTAACTGACTCAAGATCCCACAGATCGTAAATGGCAGGGCTGGGATTCAAATCCAGGCAGTCTGGAGCTGTAGAATCTATGGTCTTAATTACTATTCTACATGCTTGTTCAGATCGGTGTGACTTCAAAACTTTGGGCATGTGACACTTGTGAAGAAAAGTAAATAACGACAAAAAAAATTTAAAAGATTTAAATGCATTTGATTTATTTAGTGTATAAACAATATTTTTAAAATGGCGTTTAATTTTTGACCTGTTAATGCACTCACAACGGTTCAAGGATCAAAACACAGAAAGGGGCAATTTGATGCAAACTTTCTCTGCCTCTCCCAGCCATCCAGTTCCCCTTTCTGGAAGCAAACAATGTTGTTAGTCTCTCATGTATCACTCCACAAACATTTTAGCAAATACCTACATGCGTGTGCTTATGTATATTTCCTCTTCCTACCTTTTTTGGACAAATGGTATAGACCATAAATATGTTTTGCACAGTGAGTGTGTTTTTAACAATACATCCTTTTTTTTAAATTGGAATATAGTTGTTTTACAATGTTGTGTTAGTTTCTGCTGTACAACGAAGTGAATCATCTATAGGTATACATATATCCTCTCCCTCTCGGACCTCCATCCAACCCCATCTAGGTCATCACAGAGCACCGAGCTGAGCTCCCTGTGTTATACCGCAGGTTGCCACTAGCTGTCTATTTTACATGTGGTAATGTATTTATGTCAAACCTAAACTCCCATGTTCCACATCAGTACACAAAAGACTTTCTCATTTTTTAAAAAAATTAATTAATTTTATTTTGGGGCTGCGTTGGGTCTTCGTTGCTGGGCATGGGTTTTCTCTAGTTGCGGTACGCAGGCTTCTCATTGCTGTGGTTTCTCTTTGTTGCGGAGCACGGGCTCTAGGCGCGTGGGCTTATTGCTCTGCGGCATGTGGGATCTTCCTGGACCAGGGCTCGAACCTGTGTCCCCCTGCATTGGCAGGCGGATTCTTAACCACTGCACCACCAGGGAAGTCGACTTTCTCATTCTTATCTGATGGATACTTTGTATTCTTTGTATGTGAACACAATACTTTAACCAGTTCTCTATTGTTGGACTGGTTATTTGAAATATTTTGCTATTTCAGACCCTATGGTAACATATAACCTTGCATTTTCATCATTTTGCATGTTCAGAAGTAAGTATTTAATACAATAAGTTGTGTTCTGCAGGAGTGTTTTTAAGTTTCCATCATCAATTACACACAATCCTTGCTCCTTGGGTATTAGGGTACGCTCCTAAGCATTTTAGTTTTCTCTTACCTCTCACTATAACTTCTAATGTTTGTATTTTTAAGTGCTATTCTGACCTATTGCTACTCACAACACTTCTGAACCCAAATATGTATTCTTCTTCCCCCACACCAACAACCAATTCTCTAACTCTCCAGACACAGCTGAATGTGAAGTGATTCACATCAATTCTGATACTAACTACCCAGAGTTAATGCAGACCCCACAGGTTACGGGCTCAGTCCCACATGACTGCTCCCACTTCAGAGGCCAGTAGCAAGTCCCAGGTCTTTCGGTGTTCTGATCCACCGGCTATAAATTGGGGCTTCCCCATGACTCCCTCCTCAGGTTCAGTAATTTGCTGGAATGGCTCACAGAACTCAGGGAAAAGAGTATACTATTACCAGTTTATTATAAAGGACAAAGGGAATTATAAAGGACAGAAACACAGGGCAAGACAAAGGTGAAGAGGTACATAGGGCAAGGTACGGGGTGGGGTGCAGAGCTTCCATGGGAGGGCCACCTTCCCAGCATTTTATGCACTCACCAATCTGGAGGATCTCTGAACCTCACCATTTAGGGATTTGTATGGAGGTTCCATTACACAGGCATAAGTAATTAAGTCATTGGCCATTGGTGATGAACTCAGTCTTCATTCCCTGTCCCACTGCCTGAGGTTCGGGACGCGGGGCTGAAAGGTCCAACCCTCTAATCACGTGGTTGGTTCCTCCGGCAACAGGTCTAGGGGGCCAACAAGTCACCTCATTAGCATACACCCAGGTATGATTAAAAGGGGCTTATTATGAATAATAAAAGATTCTCTCCCACCCCTATCACTCAGGAGACTCCAAGGGCAGCTCCTGTGTCAGGAACCCAGGTGAAGACCAAATAAGTATTTCCTATCGTATCACAATATTACAGCTATTGACTTCTGTATTCCGATTATGTGTTCATCCATCCTTCTGAATTCTCTTATTACTTGTTATAGTTTTTTGGCTGATTCTTTTGGGCTTTGCAGTTATATATCATACTATCTGCAAAAAAAAAAAAAATTATTTCCTCCTTTATTTATACATCTAACTTTCTTTTTCTAAATGAGTGTTGCCAGAAACAGGGGTCAGCAAATGACAGCCTATTGGCTGAATCCAGCCTGTGACCTGTTTTTGCTAGTAAAGTTCTGTAGGATCACAACCACATACATTCATTTACATATTATCTATGGCTTTTTCACTACAGCTGAGTAGTATTGACAGAGACAAGATGGCCTGAGAAGCCTTAAATACCTACTATCCAGCCCTTTACAGAAAAAATTTACCCATCTTTATGCTAGAACAATGTCAAATACTAAGTTTAGTTAATAGTGGGCATCCTTGTTTTGTTTCTCACTTTAATGGGAATGCTTCTGTTGTCTCATTTAAGTAAGATGCCATGGTGGTTTTCAAAACGTACTTGCACGTTTTTGAAGGTCTCCCATACAGGTGGAGTCTTGTCTCTTCTCCTTGAAGTTGGATAGGTTATGGCTGCCTCAGGGAACATAATTCAGCAAAATAGACTCTGTTGGTTTTCCCAGCAAGGTTAGAAATGGTCATGCCTGTTTCTCTCTCCTGGGACACTTGCTTTGGGCACCTTCAGTTGCCATTTAAAAAATCTAGCTCCCCTGAGGTCTCTACCTGGAGGCCTCACACAGAGAGAGATGCCTGAGGGGTCCTAGCTGTTTGATTCTTTGCAGGCTGAGCACCAGACATTGGAGTGGAGATGCTTTGCAGAAGGTCCAGGCCCAGACATGTCTGAGAGCAGCCCTGATAGACCCAGGCAGGAACTGCCTTGCTGAGCCCGGGAGACCCCCAGATTTGTGAGCAAAATAAATAATTGTTATTGTTTTAAAGCCACTGATTCTGAATGGTTTGTTGCGCAGCAATAGATAACTGGACACTGGCTTTTCAGTGAAGTTACATGTACCTTTATTACATTAAGGAAGAATGCATCTGTTCCTAATGAGTTTTTAAAATCAAAAATAAATATTCTATGTTAACTAATGGCTTTTGGCAACTATGAAAATGCATGCTTTTTCTCCTTAGAGATATTATAATGATAAACTATATTAGTAGATTCCTAATACTAACCTGTCCTTGCATTCCTGAAACACAGCCCACTTGGTCATAATTTTATATGCAGCTGAGTTCTGTTTGATAAAATTTTATTTAGTATCATTTACACTGATACTCATAAGTGAAATTGTACTGTAGTCTAATTTTTGTGCGATTTTTATTGGGTTTTGGTTTCAGTAGGAGTGGACCTAAGTTTCAAAAGACCTGAAGCTTATACAGTTTTGGAGGCACTCTAAGCAAAAGAATAGAAAATGATGAATATAAATTTTGGGCCAGGGCTTTGGGAGGAGCCATTGATAGTCAGGGAATCTGAAATTTAAGCCTCTTGAGCTTTGTTTTATGTCTGTTGCCAGGTGTCAGTGTTATTCCTACTTCATAAAAATTTTTGGAAAATTTTTTTCTTTGGGCTGCACAGTATAAATATTTTTTTACGAATAATAGAACAGATATCACTTAATATCATTGCACAAAACAATTTTCACTTTTTACATACTATTATAGCCCTTGTCTTTACAGAGGTTTTTGTTTTTGTTTTTGTTTTTTTTTAACATAGCTCATTCATTCATTCATCAAGCATTTACTGAATGCTTACCATGTCAAAGACATTATCCTAGGGGCCATGGACTTAGGGGTCCAGATAGAATATCTACCTCACAAGGCAAAGGCAATGACAGAAAAAGCAGACATTTACGATACAGTGGAAAAACCTCAAGGATTAGCTAAATCCACCTCACCTGTCTTCGCTAATCAAGGTTGTTTTAAGACTTGCAAGTCCACCAAGCAGCACGCAGCCTCAACTATAAGATGTTTGCTTGAGTTGTTTTCTAGGAGCTTGAAGTCAGCTGCATCCAGTTCGAGTTGAGCCGGTTCAGACGGGATAGAACCACGGACCCTCCAGCTGGGCATGCGCAGCATCCTTTTGCTGTCGGAGGGCCGAAAACTCCACCCCCAGAACGTGCAGGGGCCTCTGGCTTAGTCACGCCTGCGCAGAACGACACACCGCCCCTTTCCGCAGGCGCCCAGCGCGTCCGAAGTTCCCGACGCCTCAGGCCGCCCTGCTGCTTTATTCCTTAGCTCATAAACACCTCGAGCCCCTTGCCTTCAGGAGGTGAATTTGAAATTTGTCCACCTGTTTCGTCGCTTGGCTGTTTTGAAAATAAACCCTCTTTGCTGCAGACCTCGGGGTCTCGGCCTTTTGGCTTGCTGTGCGTCGGGCAAGACGAACCTGGTTCGGCAACAGTGGACCAAGCGCTCTTACAGGAGAGCGGAGGGCGCCCTGGAGGTACATGGGTGTGCACCGCACTCAGCCGGGGGGAGGAGTTGTGGGGGAGAAAGAGCCTTCAAAGAAGCCTCCCCGGAGGGGCCAGCATCTAAGTTAGATCCAGGTGAAGAAGTACTTCCTTATTTTGCTTTTCCTTCTGAGCTAAAGGACTCTGACACTTTAGTGATACTAAAAGTCCTTCTAGAAGACTTGGTTGGCTAGCTGGTAGGAGACCTAGGAAAGGTCTCGCTGGGGCGTGAGCTGGGCTCAGAGGCAGGTGGTTAGACAACAGGTCCTCTCAGTGTCCTGGTCGAGCCGGGAACCCAGGCGACCAAAACCCGAGGCAGAGCCAGAAGCGTGCAGAGGTCTGGGGGAGGATGGCAGGTGTTGCAGCCATGTCTGGAGACCAGATATTTCCACTGCAGGTCTGCTGCTTCCTCCGCAGTTTTAAGGGCTGATATTTTGTTTCAGTCACAAGGTTCAGTATGGGTTGGAATGGGGAATAATTTTACCTGGCCCAAATCCTTGGGACTGTGTGATTGAGGGGCTTCACTGAATACTTTGTTTTCTAGGGCTCCTCTTGGTTTCTTTCCTGTCCCGGGATTACCTACACCCACCTCTCACACACAGAGGCAGTTCCGGCCGACTCGGTGGGAAGCTGTGACATGAAGCTGAGGATTCTGAGCCAGGAGCCCTGCGACGCCACCTGGGTAAGACTCTGTTTCCTCGTCTGCAATATTACACACAAATTACAGGGTGATTGTGAGGATAAAATGAGAGCACGTTAGTGAAAGTGTCATATACGTTGTAAAATACTGTGTAAATAGCCCCTATTCTTAGGGTTTAGAGATTTTTTAGTCTTAGAGATTAGAGAAGTGAGGCTTGATGGCTTAGAAATGTTCTGGAAGTGATGCCAAGCTTATGGGGACACATCGGACTCCACCAATAGGCCAAAGTAAAGGAGGCTCAGGTGTTCTTTAGCTAGGCTTGAAAACACGCAGGGAATGGACACACAGGTGTAGGGGAAGAAGCAGTTCTCACTATGCCTTGGACAAGCATACACTGTATATATTAGCAGATATTTCTAGTGACTCTCCAACAGGACGGCTGCTTCTCACTCAGGACAGCAGAAGCCACAGGCATTACATGGAAGCAGTTTCTAGGAAGGGATGGAGAACCAGATAATGACCTGGTGTGGATGGTCTAATGCTGAGGCAGTGTTAGTCTTCAGCGTGGCCACATGGTGTCCAGGGATGGTCTAGGAATTTGGCATTCCCAATTTCCCCTGGATTGGTTTTAGGAATTAAAGCATTTGGCTTTGATATGTTATTACACATTACTTGCGTCATAATGGTTCCCACTATAATCCCTCGTGTCTGCAAAGCACTTTAAAGTTACCAAACACTCAGATGTACGTTATCCACATGGTTATGGCAGCAGCAGGTGAGGTGGATGAGACGGGCGTGTTTATACCCAGTGAGTAAACCATGGCTAAGTGTTCACCTGAGGAGAGTAATGACCCTATGCCAGGCACTGCAGCAGGCCCTCAGGATGCATTGCGTTATTTACTCCTCAGTAACTCCATGAGAGAGGAATTCAATCATGGTCTGACAGTCGAGAAACTAAAATCGCAGAGAGATTAAGGAAGCTAAATAAAGTTGCACAGCTGTCTCGAGCAAGTGGCAGATCAGTGGTTGGAATGGAGGTCTGTCTCCTGACTTAAAGTCCTGTGTTATTTCCACCTTCCTCCATTAAAAAAAAAAAAAGGAACTCTGTTTTACCTCCAGTTGTTTCCAAATGGAAGCATATGTTTGGGCTGGTTGTTGAGTCTGAAATAAATAGCTCCTTTTAGACTGTTGAGACAGCCAGATGCTTTCAATATGCTCCCAAGGTCGGTGATTGGGTCTGAATAGAAGCCAGATGTCCTGGATTCCAGAGCGATTTCCTTGTGGTCCACTTCCCATCACTCCCAACACTCCGTGAAACGGAGAAAGGGAAGGGGAGCCCAGGCTGAGTCTGCTTTTCACATATTTCTTCTTGGAAGAAGGAGGTGAGGGAGCAGTTGAGGTTACAGTGGGGCTGGAGCCGGCTGTGGGCTGGAAGACAGATAGCCAGGAAGAATGTGCCATCGCTTATCCCAGGCCTGTCGCACCCCTCTGCCGCCTGACCTTTCTGTCCTCCTTCATCGCTGACAGCTCAGGCTTGGTTCCCCGGCCAGGAGGAAGTGCCCCGCGGTTAGTCTACTGATGACAAAAACAGAACCATCATAACACTTGTCAGCTCTGCTTCCTCCATGCGCTTTGGCAGATTTTTCCCCCCAATTTCTTGTTTTATTACTGTTTGTCAGGCTGGGGAGGCTTTGAAGTTCTTTTCAAATCTGACTTTTATCAGAGCGTGTAGGAGTTGGGGGGTGGGAAATGGGGTGGATGCAACCCATCAAAATATTCTGTTCCACACCCAGCTCACTCGCCTCCCTCTGTCTTTGTCTGAAAAGGTTTTTGACACGGTGTTTCTATATGTGGCCTGCCTTCCAGATGAGAGAGTGACATCTATTGTCGTAATATAGGAAGGAAATTATGATTACTTAATGATAGCGTGTCGCAGCTTGTCGCTTCTTTGTTTTCCTCTTAAATACTTGCTGTCACAGCAACACACAATTGGCCTTCAATCCTGAGGCTGGTGGGACCTCGTGTGGTACAGGGTGGTAGAAGCATGACTTACTGGTGGAGCCAGGGGAATACGAGTGAACACACAGATGTTTCTGCTGCCCGACTTACCTGCCTGCGCATCCCGCCTTGACCTGGGGTGGAGGCCTGCTCCTTGGACGCTGGCCTTGAATGCACCAGGGCCAGCTTAAACATGTCAAGTGCACCCTTTGTCCCCCAGATCCTAATGATCTTTTCCTTGTCTGGTTTGCTCTCAGAATCTGGAGGGCTTTGTGCATGGAGACGGTCAGCAAAGGGGGATGGGCCAGGTCTCAGCTGGTTGAGGTCACCCCCAATTTAGCTGTCTGGTGACAACAAAAATCATTTCAATCCCGTTTAATAATCTGATGTGATTCCCTTTGGTTCAAACAATGAAATACAAAACATTGGGACTTCCCTGGTGGTCCAGTGGTTAAGACTTAGCCTTCCAGTGCAGGGGGTGTGGGTTCAATCCCTGCTCGGGGAGCTACGATCCCACATGCCTTGCGGCCAAAAAACCAAAACAGAACAGAAGCAATATGGTGAAAACTTCAATAAAGACTTTAAAAATGGTCCACGTCAAAAAAAAAACACCAAAAACTTTAAGAAACAAAACATTCCAACACGCTACATCTTCCCCAATCAGGCCCAGATCTACCAAAGCCCACCTCTCAACCACCTCATATTCTTTGCCCCAGCTGTGTACCTTTCTTTGTTTCCTGAAAAATCAATTTTAATCATAGAACATTCCAAACCTAGGAAAAAGCCAGAAAACATGCTCCTTTTGTATCCATCATATAAATACATGGGCAGATGTAAAAAAAAAAAAAAAAACCATAATGTTGAGTGTCAAAAGAAAGTTGAGAAAATATTCTAGTGAAATATTCTTTATGAAAACTTAAAGCCTCCAAAGCCTGTTCTGTCTCCACCTGGCGAGCTGCTTCTATTCCTTATGACCCAGTTCAGATACCACCTCCTCGCAATTCCTTGCTCAGAAGAGTTGTTGCCCCCCTCCCATGACTTACAGCCATTCATTTATAGGGTTTCCATCACAGCTTCGTACTCCTTGAATTATAGTTTCTGTTTTCATGTTGGGATCCCTCACTAAACTGGGAGCTCTTTAAGGACTGGACTGCATTCTTCTTTGTACACTCGGGACGTAAACTCCTGGTTAAGAGTCTTATCAGAAGTTTAGTGAAGCTAAAACCTCATTATGTGACACAAGAACAGTAACTCTAGGTAGAGAACAATTTCAGGTAGAGTTCCGAGTCTTAGTAGCGGCTCTTTTACTGTTTACAAAATGCTTTCAAACTCATCAATTCAGCTTCATTATAACTTGTTAAAGTATGTAGTGCAGGCATTATTTCCATTAAATGAATGAAGAAACTATGATTCAGAGGTTAAAGGACCTGTTTGTGGTCACACAGCTTGTGGGTGATGGGGCTGGCTCACCAGCTTTGGAGGTCATGCTCTTTTATTATGACTTTCCCATTGGAGTAATTCCCATCAGGCAGTCCTTCCATCCTTCCGTCTTTTCCCTCTCCCTCCCTCTTTCTATTTTTTCAGTCATTTGTTTGTGTAAGGAATATTAATTGTGCACCATCTGTATGCACTGTGTTACTCTGGGGATAAAATAACAAGCCAAACTGGTCCTAGTTGTGGCACCTACGGAGGTACCAGTCATTTGGAGAACTTGAAATCCTTCTAAACAATACACAGTATGCAGGCTGGTAAATGTTTCGTAACTCCTTGCAAGACTGTTATGCTAGAACGGTGATAGTAGGATGAAATGCTTCCCGGTGCTTTGACAGAGTTCTGAGTACTCTGAGATTTTTTTGAAGCTAATTGCGGGGAGGGGGGAGTATTTAATTCACTTTGTTTAGCTCTTAAGCGCTCTTTCCTCTGGTAGTGAATTGCTTAACGGTGGATGCTTTGATGCTGGCAGGTACTTTAAGTGGAATATGACTGCCGTTGCCCTCTCTTACAACCTGCACTGTTGTGTGGGCTGAAACCAATTAGACCTAAATTAATTAGCAAGAAAATGATGGGGCCACTTGCTGAGCCATTCACAATTCCAGTGAAGAAAGAGGAACAGTGTTTGAAGGATGCTGTGTGTTTCTGCTCAACCCTAATGATTGAAGTAGTTCCAAATATGGAAGTAAATTTAAACCATTTCTGGATTAAGTGGTCCACTTCTTTTAACCCATGGAAGTCCTTTATTTAAAGGCAAGTTAGGAAACTATAAAGAACTCCTTATGAGTCCTGGGGCTTTTGATATGCTTTGGGATGAATTTAGAAGATATGTGGGATCATTATATAATTAGACTTTCTAAGACCCAAAGCAGATGAGGAAATTGATGGCAGAAAAATGTATAAGGACCAATATTCTAAAGCACTATGTGAGCTACAGATAAAGTTTTCTTCTGAAGGACAAACTCAGTTCTCCCTGTTCTCGGTTTCTTTATAGTCTTCTTTGCCGGTACCTCTTCCACTGCCTGCTCTTTAAATTTAGAGCATTCCTGGGGCTCCAGTCTCAGCTAATGGTTCCTCCAGGACCATCTCCTCTTCTCCCTGATGGTAAATACCACCTCTGCATGGACTACTTCCAAGGCTAGGCTGCTATCCAGATGCTCCCCTGAATTCCAGCTGCCCACAGCTCTTGTACTGGCTATCCCACTAGCACCTCAAACAATTATTTCTAGAACCTAACCTCTTCTTCCTTCTCCTTACCAGCCAACTGTTCACTCAAGCTAGAAACCTGGGATTCGTTCTCTACCCCTTCCTCTCCCTCATTCCCCTCATCCAGGATATTGAGGAGCTCTGTTCATTTTACATCTTAAATATAATTCTCAAGCCATCTTTGTATACTTCTTTCTGACCCTTGTTTAGACCACTTTCTTGCTTCTCTGCCTCTGGGCTTATTCTTCTGGTCTCCCTTGATGGCTCCCAGTCCTCAGTCATCCCTTAAATGGCAGTTTTTTCTAGGCTTTTGCTGCCGGGATCCTTCTCTTTGGACACTGAATTGTACCAGAGTGACTTCGCCCACTTTGAGGTTTCAGCTACCATTTTTACGCTGATAGCTCCCAAAAGTATGTTTCCAACTGTAAACTCTCTCCTGAGCCCCAAATCTACATATCCAGTGACAAGCCAGGCATCTCCACGTGGATATTCCACAGGCATCTCAAACTCGGTGTGTCCATAAGCAAGTTCATTATCTTCCTCCCCAAAACTTCTCTCCTACTGTGAATAGCATCCCTATCCATTCAGTCATGCAAGTTCCCGTTGCCATGCGAATTCCTGGCGGTCCAGTGGTTAGGACTCTGTGCTTCCATGGCTGGGGGCCTGGGTTTGATCCCTGGTCAGGGAACTAAGATCCTGCAAGCCACGTAGCACAGCCAAAACAAAAACAAAAACAAAAACAAAAAACCTAATTGCTGTTATTGACTCCTTATTCTCCTTTACTTCCTTTATACACTTATCCTTGTTTCCAAGTACAGTTGAGTCCAGATTTTAAAACTCTCAAATCTGTCCCCTTCTCTTCCCATTGCTACCGTTTTAGTAGAGGGCACCACCATCTCTACCCTGAATTACTACAAAAGTCTCTTCCATGATGATCGTGTGTATTTTTTTGTAATTTTGCAATCCATATGCCACATGGCCAGATTGGTTTTTTTTTTTTTTTTTTTTTTTTGAGTACTGATTGGATAATACCACTCTCAGACTTTAAAATGTTTATGGTTCTGCAAGACTCTGAGGATAAAGCCTAACGCCTTACTTTGGCTTTGCAAAGCCCTTCAAGATCTGGCCTGCTAATAATCTGGTCTCATCTTTTTCTGCTTCGCTGTTGGAACTGCATGCTCTGGCTATGTTGAACTTACTGCTTTTCCAAGTGTGCAGTGTTTCCACTTGTCTCTGGTTGTAGACACTGTTACCGCCTATTTATCTTTCTTATTTAGATGGCATTTCCTGGTACATCAGGAAGCCTTCCTATAGTTACATGTAATATAAAATGCCTGTTTACTCGTCTGTCTTCCTCATTAGACTGGAAGCTCCTTGAGTGCAGGGACTATGTCTTGTTCATTGCTGTGCCTTCAGATGGAGGTTTCTTCTCTCTCTATGGACAGAGAAGAAATGATCCATTGACAGTTGATGATTTTGAATTTGAATGATGTCCTCTTATATGTTCTTCTCTTAGCCTCAACCTTTTGTAGCGTGCCCTCCACACTGCTCCAGGATGATCATTCTGAAATGCAGATATGACCGTGCCTCTTTCCTTAAATCTTTCAGCAGCTCCCCGCTGCTACTGGAGAAAAGATGGGCCCCTGCTGTTTTTGCTACACAGTCTGTGTTAACTCGACTCTTAGTAGAATTGATTTCTCCTCAATCTCAGACTAGAACATGTGATCCAGGCCTAAGAAAGTCATAATCATCCTCTTGTACCCTGTGACTGGTTTGGGAATGGGCATGTTAGTCAATTAGGGACAATGAGAGTTTTGCTGGAATTTTTGGGAAAGTGACTCTTCTTAGATCTTGCTACCACATGAAGCCCAGGACTGAGGCCACAAAAATGGAAGGTAAAGTCCACACGTGGAGGAAACTCGAGTGCTGATTATTTAATCCTTGAGCCCAGTAATACCTGAAGACAGCCTTACGCTGCAACTTTAGCTTGTGTAAGCCAATACATTTCCTTGCTTGTTTAAGCCAGATGGATCACATTTGTTATTTTATTTATCTGTTCATTAAACAAATATTCGTTGAGTTCTTGCATTGTTCTAAACACTGTTGTAGATGCTAGGGATACAGCAGTGAACAGTAGACAGGTAGACAAAGTCTGTTTTCAAGGGGATATCGCAAGAGACCTCACTGATAACTTACAAACGAATGCCATAACTTTCTAATTTATCTTATGCCCATCTCTCCAGCTGAAGATGAATTCAGTCCTGACCATGCTGCATCTGAAGTTCCATGTTCCATATCACAGTATCCCTCTACCTCTGAAATCATAAACTTTAACATCCTACTGTCCAACCACACTCTTTTATCCTTTCACCTCTTGACACCTCCATTCCCTCCCCCCCCCCCCCCCCGCCCCAATCAAGACCTCCAATCTTTTATCTCCATTTTAGCCACTTCACCACACACCCATTACCATCCTGGCTCTACTTTTCCCCTGGAGACCAGCCTAGATGTTTAGGACATCACTTCAGTCCCTCTTCCAGTTACCTTGGGAGTTCCTTTGCCGTGTTAGTTTTTCTCTACCCTGCCCTCAGAAAGCCCCAGTGCTGCACCAACATGCCCAACCGCCATCTACAGACCCACGCTCTGCTTTTCAGAGCATGACTGGGGGAAAACACAGAACCATGAAGATCAGTGCTACTGTATATTCTGTATATTAATGACCTCCAAACTCTACTGGCTCTTCATGGTTGCCTGGAGTCTTTCTGTGTCTCTAGTCAACAATTTTCTGCATTCCTTTCAGCTGCAGTTGCAATTCTTCACTTTTGTACGTGAGCCCTCCACATGATCATCTAACTCTAATCTTACCTTATTAATTAATAAATACATGTTGAGCACTTGCTATGTAATAGGCTCTATGCTGGGTATTAGAGTCACACTGAATAAGGTAGACAGTGATTTCAGTTATGGTGAGTGTTATAAAAGGGAAGGAGGTGACAGGGTACTGTAGTGATACGTAACCTGAAGACATAAACTATTGGGAAGGAGGTTAGAGAAGACTTTGCTAAGGAAGTGACACTTAATGGCAAAGGAAACATTCATTCAGTGGGAGCAGCTCATGGGAAGTCCCTGAGGTGAGGAATTGGTTGCAGTATTCATTCAGATATCTATTGAGAGCTCACAATGTGCCTGGCACCCTTTTCTGTGCCAGGATTTGGGAGTTAGAGCGGGTGCTGTCAAGGGCCTGCTCCTGTTCCCTTGGACCTACTATCTCTAGACCCTCTGTCCTAACTTCCGCTTCCCTTTGCCTGCACAGGCTGTTTTTGCGCTAGGGCTTTCTCAGGCTGCTGGGGCAGTTCTGCCTACACGTAAGTAGCCCAGAAGTGCTGGGAAACTAAAGCCCACCTTCCCCAGCCCCCAGCATTCCTCCCGAAGTGACCTATAGGAGTAGGCAGATAATAGAAATACCAAATACCAACCCCTTTGCCCCATGAGTGGGAAATCCATGACTGTGTCTTCCACACTGACTGACACACGTTCCAGGTGGGATTACACACTAGCTACCCACAGTGGTAACTGGTTTGAACACTCACTCTTTATTGTCTTCCTGCCCAGTGTTTCCTTGAATCACCTCCCAAATAAACTCCTTGCATTCAAATCCTAGTCTCAGGGTCTGCCCTTGTGAAATCCAAATGAAGACAGTGGTGAACAAGATGTATGAGATTCCTGCCTTCCTGGCACTTATACCCTATAGACGGATACAGACGATGGAGACAAAAACAAACAAGATATTTTTAGCCAGAACTCGTGTGATGAATAAAGTACAACAAGGTAATAGAAGAGAAAGTGACTAGCATGGCAGGAAGACAGGAGGGATGGGTGGGCCACATAGGTTGGGTGTTCGGGGCAGACAAGGCAGGTGAGGCTCTGCATTCTTCTTGTTACCTCTTTCCTGCGTGGCAGTGCTGTGCCAGGTCTTCCTTCTTGAAGCTGCCCTCTTCCCGTGGCTCTGATGATACTCATCTCCCTTGTTTTTTTCCCAACCTTTCTAGTGATGACAACCAAATCCTCTCCATGAACTTTCTCTTCATCCTCCTAAAATCTTAGGTGTCAGATTTCCCCAGGGGCTTTCCTATTCTTCCTTTATTCTCTCTGAAGGTTTCAGCCAGCACCTCGTGGTGATGACTCTCAAATTTATGTCTATTGTAGACCTCTTTCCTGAATTTCAAGTTCAGGTGTCCAACTGTTTGCTGCATAACTCTTCCTGGATGTTTCACAGACACCCTAAACTGAAAATATCCAAATCCAGCTTACTCTTTTCTCTCCCCAAACTGGTTTTCATTTTAAATTCCTTATGTCAGGGAATGACATCACCCACATCCAATTAGTGGGTACTCTTTTTTTTTAGATTCCCTTGTAATTTTGTCCCCTCATTTCCGTTTTCGTCTCTGAATGTCCAGGACATCATTAAAAGCCCTTTCCTGGATTACTACAACGTCTTGGAAACAAACCTCCACCTCCCCCTCCAATCCAGCCTCTAGATGGCAGCCCAAATAACAGTTCGAAAGTTCAAATTTGCCCATGTCACTTTATGCTTAAAAGTGTTCATGGGCTCCCATTAACTTGGGATAAAGTTCAGAGTCCTTAACATCACAATCAAGATGCTTCACGATCTTGTTCTTGACTCCCTGCCCAGTCTCCTCTTCAGCTGCTTTCCCCTCGCACTTTTCTGTGCCTCTGTGTCATTTCATGCGCTGCTCGCTCTCACACTATTTTTTTTTTTTTAAACATCTTTATTGGAGTATAATTGCTTTACAATGGTGTGTTAGTTTCTGCTTCATAACAAAGTGAATCAGTTATACATATGTTCCCATATCTCTTCCCTCTTGCATCTCTCTCCCTCCCACCCTCCCTATCCCACCCCTCTAGGTGGTCACAAAGCACCGAGCTGATCTCCCTGTGCTATGCAGCTGCTTCCCACTAACTATCTATTTTACCTTTGGTAGTGTATATATGTCCATGACACTCTCTCACTTTGTCACAGCTTACCTTTCCCCCTCCCCGTATCCTCAAGTCCATTCTCTAGTAGGTCTGTGTCTTTATTCCCGTCTTACCCCTAGGTTCTTCATGACCTTTTCTTTTTTTTTTCCCCTTAGATTCCATATATATGTGTTAGCATACAGTATTTGTTTTTCTCTTTCTGACTTACTTCACTCTGTATGACAGACTCTAGGTCCATCCACCTCACTACAAATATCTCAATTTCGTTTCCTTTTATGGCTGAGTAATATCGCTCCCGCACTTTGAGGCCTGGTTTATTCTTGATGCCTGGCTTATTCTGCAGGACTCAGCCAAAGCATCACCGCATCTAGTAAAGATGCCTTGACCATCCAAAACAGGAGATTCATCGCCTCTGAACTCCCTCAGCTCCTTCCCCATGGGATTATCTACAGGTCTATAGTGCATTGCCATAGTTTGCGCTTTGCTTATTTCTGTCACCAACCTCTGAGCTCCTTAAAAGCAGGTAATTGGTTATTTATGTCTCTCAGTGCCCAATACATGTAGATGTGCAGTCAACCTTTGTCAAATGAATTAATAGTGTAGCTTACTCCATGTTTAGGTCTGGGATAACATCTGACCTAGCCTTGACTGTTTTCCCTAAATCATACTATGAAAAATTCTATTTGACACAGAAATGCAAATTGTTTATAAAGATCACTCACCCTGTTCCTTAAACCACATAGACCTTTGTCTGCGCTCTGTGACAGAATGCTTCAAGAACAAAGATACTTTCACATTAACTAGCCCATTTCCTGCACTTGCTGTAGTTATAACAGAGGGAGCTGTGGTTTAATCTCTGAATTCCTGTTACTTTAGTTCCATTTATGTGCTTAGTCTTAGACAACAGAATGGAGAGGATGAGTTATTCAGTAATTTTTAGCTATTTTTTTTTTTTAATTTTTGTTTATTTTTTTATATTTCTGGCTGTGTTGGGTCTTCGTTTCTGTGCGAGGGCTTTCTCTAGTTGTGGCGAGCGGGGGCCACTCTTCATCGCGGTGCGTGGGCCTCTCACTATTGTGGCCTCTCTTGTTCCGGATCACAGGCTCCAGACGCGCAGGCTCAGTAGTTGTGGTGCACGGGCCTAGTTGCTCCGCGGTATGTGGGATCTTCCCAGACCAGGGCTCGAACCCGTGTCCCCTGCATTGGCAGGCGGATTCTCAACCACTGCGCCACTAGGGAAGCTCAGCTATGTCGTTTTTGAAATATGCTTTTGTTCTCCCTATCTCAAACTAATCTTTGGAGGTGACCCATGAAAACAAATTGAAACAATAAGAAAAGCAGATTTGATCATTTCCGTTACGCTTCCTGTTTACTTTAGATCCGTGCTGGCAGGGCTCTCGTGTTTAGATCCGTGCTGGCAGGGCTCTCGTGTTTAGATCCGTGCTGGCAGGGCTCGTGGTTTCTTCGCTGTCATACAGAGTGTTGCCTTTCTGTGCAGGCAGTCCTTGTTTAAGCACTTACTATGTTCACGGTACAGTTATAAGCACTTTGTATCTATTATTTAATCTGTCCAGCAACCCTATGAAGGATTCGCATGTGGAAACGTGGTAATCATACTCAAGAGAGGGTATGATAAGTTTGGGAAACTGATAGTAGTACTATGTTGCTTTCAACACAGATTGCGGGGGGAGGGGGACTGGAGAGCGGTATGGGGGGAGGGGGACTGGAGAGCGGTATGGGGGGAGGGGGACTGGAGAGCGGTATGGGGGGAGGGGGACTGGAGAGCGGTATGGGGGGAGGGGGACTGGAGAGAGGTATGGGGGGAGGGGGACTGGAGAGAGGTATAGGGGAGGGGGACTGGAAAGAGGTATGGGAGGAGGGGGACTGGAGAGAGGTATGGGAGGAGGGGGACTGGAGAGAGGTATGGGGGGAGGGGGACTGGAGAGAGATGGGTGAAGCTACAGTTAAGCAGAGGCTGCGTCTTATGGTCCTCGTACACCATGTCCAAGAGTCTGGGCTTTATCCCGAAAGCAATGGAGTGTCATTGGTGGCGACCTTATTAGATTTATGCTTTAGAAAGAGCTCTGGCTGCAGAGTGGAGAATGGGTGGAAGGATCATAAAAATGGAGGAAGAGAGACCAGTTAGGATAATCCAGTAATCTGCGTAAATCATAGTGGCGGCCTGAACAAGGATGGTGGACCATATAGTCTAGAGACATTTAGGAAGCAGGAATGCAGGACAGTATAGCAAGCCAAACAGAGCTCAGGACAGATCTCTCTGCCGTGTATTAAAGTGACCTGAGGCAATTTAGGCAACTTTGTTCAGTGTGTGAAATGGAGATGATAACAGTAGTAGCCATCTCACAGAGTTCTTGGGAAGATTGAGATAATGCATGCTGTGGTAGCCAGGATACTGGCCCCCAAGAGAGATCCACGTCATAGTCCCCAGAACTTGTGAATACGTCACCCTCTATGGCAAAAGGGACTTTGCAGGTGTGACGGAAATTAAGGACTCTGAGGTGGGGAGATTTTCCTGGGTTAGGGTCCCAGTGACCTCAGTCTAATCACATAAGTCCTTAAAAGTGGAGACCATTTCCTGGCTGTGGTCAGAAAGCAATGTAACAGTGGATATGGGTCAGAGAGATGTTATGTTGGTAGTTTTGTTTTGTTTTGTTTTTTTGAGAGATATAAAGAAGAATTTTATTTATTTTATGTAAATCAAGCATTCATTTGTGGAAATGAAAGATGGGAAATATCAGGCTAGGGAAGTAGGTTGGAGCCAGATAATAGAGGGCCTTAAGGTCTGTACTAAGCAGTTTGGACTTCGTTGTACAGCGAAAGGGAATCATCCAAAGCTTTAGAGCAAGGAGTGACAGGTTCATGTGTGAGTCATATACGTTGGTAGTTTTGAAGAAGGAGGAAGGGGCTGTGAGCCAAGGAATGTGAGTGGCTTCTGGAAGCTGGAAAAGGCAAAGAAATAGATTCTCCCCTACAGCTTCCAGAAAGGAACACAGCCCTGCCAGCTCATTGATTTTACTCTAGTGAGACTTATGTTGGACTTCTAACTTAGAGAGCTATGAGATAATAAATTTGTGTTATTTTAAACCTTCAATTTGGTAGTAATTTGTTACAGCAGCAGTAGAAAACTCATGCATATATAGAGGGCTCAACCACGTGCTGCATACAGCAGGCATTGAGTATTCAGACTCATTCGGACACAGTAACTGACTAGATATGGGGGAGGAGAAGAATAAAGGATCAAGAGTGCTGGGGGTCTTGTAACAACCTATGATGGAAAATAATCTGAAAAAAATACATACATAACTGAATCTCTTCGCTTTGCTGTACACACGAAACGAACACAATATTGTAAATCAAATATACTTCAAAAGAAAAGTGCTTGGGAATTCATGCTGTTGCCATGGTTTAATTTGGGAAAAGCTGAATTTTGGGAATCTGAGAGAGAGTCAAGTGGACATGTTTATAGGTTGGATATAGGCTCTGGACCTTAGAGAGGTCTGGGCTGCAGACTCGTATTTTAGCGTTATCATCACAAAGAGAATGCGCTTGCTTCACTCCATCACACTCGATAGGTAGCTGGGGAAAAGGGGTCCCTTCTCTGGTGCCCGGCTCCTCAAACTGGCTTCCAGGACCTTACACTCTGGATCGCCTGGGTCCACAGAGGGCATACCGGTGTCTTGATCAACCATTTTCAGTTGAAATCAGTGTCTTATAGGTGGCCATTGACCCAGGGGGATTCTGAAATTGAATGTGACTCCCCTTTCTAGAAGCAACAAAATCCAACTATAAAGGATTATTTCACATGTGAAAAGCAGTACCAAGCCATGGATTTTAGTGCTCTTAAGTGAAGGTGACTGATGCTAGGTGGTCGCTTTGCCTGATTTTTAAGGAATTGAATGTGCCTCTGAACTACCAGCAGCTTCAGCTACAAGGTATGGTCATTTTTTCCCCTGCTTCTCTCTGTTATCACCTGTAAGCCTGCAAGCTGGATCTGTTGTACTGTTGCTGTGTCTTGGATGTCAAAATACTCGTGCGACTCCCATAAATGACTCTGTCCTGAGGATTTCAGAGCTTACCATGTCCAGCTCCAGCAACGACAGAATGATACAGGAACACAGTCAGACCTCCACACTGACCTTATTTCAAGCTCAGAAAAGCCCCTGTTACTGCCAGGCCAGTGTACAAGCACAGATCTGTGTGTTCCAACCACAGAATCATGGACACAGCGCTCGAGTTGGGCCCAGGCCTTCTCCAGGTCCTGAGTCCTACAACAGAACTACTTGGTGGATAAGAATATCCACTAAGACTTCAGGGGTTTTCGGCGGTTCAGAGTCCATCACAAGAAGACACACCGTGTTATAGTCACCACCTCTGCCATTTACTGGAGGCCTGCTATTTATTTGCCTTATCCTGTGCTATGGTGTTTTACAGGTATGATTTCTTACTCTCACCATACTTTAGAGAGAAGGGTATTATTATTTTTATCTTCATATATTAGGTGAAGAAATGGAATCTTAGACAATTTGAGTAATTTTCCCAAGCGAGTAAAATGGTACAGCTCGAATTTGACATCACTTTCATCTGTTTTCAAAATTAACAGTCTTTCTAAAGTATACTTTAGCAATGTTTGTAAGAGGATGAAGGACGGAGCTGAGAAGATATAGTACTTTCTGGTGCTTCACCCTAAGCCATAGTGTCTGTGGGAACTTCACAATCAATTTCCCCCATCCCAGGGTTGCTTATTTATTCTTTACTTCAAACCAGTATTTATTATTGAGTGCTGACCATGCCAGGCACTGTGCAACTTGAGGAGGATGAGTGTCTCACCTTCAGGGAGCTCATTTTCTCATGGGACAGATGGATAAGTAAACAGGCAGGTGTGTTATGTTGTCTAATGACAGAGGGGGGCAGCTTGCTGTGGGGACTCGGATGGAGAACCATAGCACGCTCTTCATCGTGTTGTCTGCCTTTCCCTGGAGAGGCCCTCTTCGAGATGGATTGTGGTCCTTCATCTGCATGCAAGAGATCTCTGGGACACACAGATGGAGAACTGCCAAGAAGCGGTCTCCTGGTCTACATGATTTCCCATCTCAGCCACCATTATTTCCCTGCCCTGTCTGTCAAGGGACGGCTGTCTTCCCCCATTCATGATAAAATGAACAGGCTCTCTAGAGTGTCAGAACTGGACCTTTTAGGGCAGCTTGAGCAGACCCTCTACCTTGCCATCAAGGCCCAGCCCTTTAAAAGCAACCACAGTCCAGCAAGATGCTGTTCACTAGAATGAAGCTGGACTTCCCTGTGTTTCCACCTGCACTTCCCATTCCCTGAGACCTTGACTTTTGCTCCTACTCACGACTACATTGATGGCCCTTGTGCTGTAAAGTCTTCTCCTTCAGTGTCCTGTGCCCCCTGTCTGTTTACCCACAGACTTCGCCTTTGCCTCTCACACTGGATTTGACACCCACAGTGTCCGAGTGTCAGACACAAACCTGATTTTGATCTCCTTTTGCTTGTCCTGTATGCTGTGGCTAGCTCTTGTGTCAGTTCATTCTTCCTAAATGTTGCTTTCATTCTTCTCATTGCCACAGCAAGTATTTTAAACACTTGGGCCTGACTTCTGATCCCAGCCTGCGTCTTAGCCCTATACCCCTCTATTGTACAACACAGAACTCACGCTCCAGCGGATTTGGACTGTTGCCTGCCCGCAACACATTTCTATTTCCGTGTAAGTTACTTTCATGCCCCAAATACGCTGCATTCATTTTTCTCTTTTAAATTCTTTCACCTGCCTGGCTAACTCCTACTCATGCTTCAAAACCCAGTCAAAGCCTCTCACTCTTGGGCTGGGTCTCTGCCCTTTGCCCAGGCTGAAGTAATAACCCTTGTTCTTACACCAAGTGCGGAACTTGCACATAGCACCTTACTAGCACTGCACGGCAGTTATTTCTCGACATGTTTACCACTGGTTTACAAACCAGTTCTGAGGTCAGAAACCTTGCCTCTTTCATCTGTTTATTCCAAACACCCAAGCACAGTGACTGACCTTATAACAGCTGTCCTGTTATTGTTTCTTGAATAGATAAATACATTAGTATTAGCTCTACTTGCTGTATGTTTTGAAAACATCCCACAGTGGCTAGGAGACAATACTGAAGGTGTCACCAAGACAGCAATTTCTGATATGAAGCCCTTAAAGGATCTTACCAGGCAGAGAAGTGAAGGAGGTCATTTAAAGTAGGGGAAACAGCACAGGCCATTCAGGGATTAGGGAGAAGTTTGGTGTGTATTAAAGGATGGGGAGGTGGTAAGACATGACAGGTAGTCACGTCCGGATCCTAAAGAGCCCTGTCTGCTGTGCTGAGGAGTTCAGACCTTACCCTGAAGTCAGTGGAGGGACCAATGGCCATTTAAAATGTGTAAGTGATGGAGTGACATGGTTAGATTTAATTGGTCCATAACTCGGGTTGTTTCTTTGGTACTTTTAAAAAGATGCTGTGCATAGGTTTTTGGAAAAGTGGTCCTAAGAAGTTCTCATCCTGCACGCTAGCCTCCTGGCGGGGACAGGGTTGCCCTGAGAGCCGGGTGCAGGCATTTTGTCCTCCTTGTTCAGCCAGAGGCAAGCCTGCCACTAGAGGTCACTGTTGCACCACAGATGTGTGTGCACAACGCCGAGCTGCCCTTTGCAAGTTGGCTTCTGCAAAGGGTGAATCCGACAACTCCTGGGCAGGTTGGAAATTCCCTAGGGCAGACATCTTTCTGTCCCCATTGAGGACTGGCCTGGTGACCTGAAAAACGTGGCTGAGGAAGAGCTGTGTCTGAGGCAAGCGGGAGAGGGGCTGGATGACCTTGTGTGGGGAGGGCTTATGCAGTCATCAAAGGCGAGGAATTTGGTCGGTCTGGACTTCATTATTCTGCGTCTGCTGTGGGCGAGGCTGGATGCCCCTTTGGGTCAAGGCGACTTTCCTCCTGCTGCTTTCTGCTTTGAATCTGGCTGAGGTTAAGGAAGGTTATTATTGTCCTATGGATCCGTAGAGGTCAGGGGACACAAAATGAGTTGGCGTCTCAGACTCCATCCTGGGGGAGGTCTAGGGGTTGGAGGGGGCCTTCCTTGTCCTGCTGGGCTGTGACAACAGAGCTGCCTGGTACAGGGGGAAATGGACACCGAGACCCACTCTTTAAACACACCCACCGACCGATGGACTGTACCCGGGGCCGGGCGTCAACCGAGGCATCCAGCAGAACCACGGAGAAAGGAAGGAACTGATATTTCTCTTGAGAAACTGTGCCAGGTCTTTGTATATATTTCCTCAGTTCTCAGAATAAATGTGTGCAGTGGGTATTATTTTGCCCATTTATTATTTGAAGAGAGAGAGGTTTAGAGCCAACATTCAAACCTATGTCTCTTGAAATAAAAAGAGCACAGTTGGTAAAACGACTACTTATGGGCACCTTCTGAGAACTTATCCAAGCTTGAAAACTTAAGAGTCCTATAGGGGAACAGAGTCTTTGGCTGTGTGGTTTCATGATAACTCATTTCCACATTGGTTGAGAGTAACTTCTGGGAGAAGTTGAGTAACTTTCTAATAAGTCATCCTTTGTTTACAACTTGACAAAGAAGCACTTCTCTGCACGTTAACTAATCCGATTCTTAGAATAAATACATTATCTCCAGTTTTGTAGTTGAAGAATCTGAGCCTCTAAGGATTTGCCAAAGAAACTATAGATTGTTAGTGAGATGGGATTCAAACTCTGGTCTTTCTCTTCCATTGCAGTTCTCTTTATATGACACTGGAATAACACACCTAGGTAAATCTTGGATGATGGAAAGATGTTGTACCATAGCCTGGTTAGCAATAGAAGTCATTTAGAGGTCATGCAGCACAATATTTTATTTTTAGAGATGAGGAAATTTCAACCCAGAAAGGTTAAGCTCTGGGGTGAAAAATGTTGTCTTCCTAAGTTGGGGTTCCCAGAGTTAGCCAATGAAAATAGAGGACTCCTAGTATTGATGGGATATACTTGTTCTAAAAAAGTTATTCACTGTTTATCGGAAATTCAAATTTTAACTGGACATCCTGTGTTTTATCTGGCAACCCCATCCTAAGTCCAAAGAGGGAAAGCTAGGCTTGCTGTTCCTTTGGACATCTTTTAATTTTGGAAATAAAAACATTTTGAAAAGAGCACCCTGAGTACCCTAAAAAAGTAAGACTTTCTATGGCTTTATCCTGGCTTTGCCAACCCCAGCTTCCCCGAGCTGAGCTTGCCTCACGACTTCACCTAATGGGTTCATTTCAAAGGACGCCCTACGAAAAAACAATTGCAAAGCAGTTTGAAAATACAAAGGGCTTCAGGACAATTATGAAAGAAACCAGCCCAGTTAATCATACCAACTACTCAAGGGAAACCAAAATCATGGGAAGAAATCCCTAAGGAGCATTTAGTAGAATACCCGTCCTATGTACACCTTTAATCAAGATTCAAAAGGAAGACAACTAGTTCCCTTTGGAAACTATTATGTAATGAAATCAACCCTGCTTTGTACTCCCAGATTAATTACTGGATTTATTCTTCTCACTCAATTTATTTCTAGGTATTTGGACATTTTTCATTGATATTCTTTATTTTACTAAAAGAACTACAGTAAATAGTAACACTGATTTCACCTGACCAGGTGTGAGGATGATTCTAGAACTAATGTTAAAGATTAAAATATTAAGGGAGTTTAGTGCTTCTTAAATATGTTTATATTTAACTATAGAGAGACTTTCCTGATCTATCGTGTGTATCAATGTAGGTCCAGACTTGTAATAATAAAGCTGTGTCTCTATATGGTGACTGTCATTCTGGAAAGAAAAAATTGTTCTTAAAGCTGCATGGTGATAGGGTGGACAGTAATGCATGTATGTTTCACCTAACACCGCATAAACGTTGGCAAATTGAATTTGTTTCCACGTGGGAGTGCTGTCTTCTGCCTTTTACCACCTTTTCCTTCACTCACCCTTTGTGCTTTCCTCTCATCACTCATTATTTCCACAAATATTTACCGAGTACCAACTATGAAGCACACACTGTGCTAGGAACTGGGGAAACAGATGAAAGCCACCGCCCTGTCCTCAACATGCTCCCAGGCTAGAGGAGGGGGAAGGACCTGTAAACAATGAAGTTGAGCAGGTGAAATGGGAAAGCACAGAGGAGCAGGCACCTAACTCTGCCTGGGGGAGAACGGGAAAGGAGTGGAAACCTCAGTGCAAGCCGGAGAACAGTATTTACAAGGCAGAGGCTTGTGGGAGGACCTAACATATTTTGTGAATGACAAGAAGTTTATGATGGAGGGAAGAAAAAACGAGACTGGGGAGATGGTTGGGATCCATGTCATAAAGGTCTGTGTACATGAAACGAAGGGATTTGGATTTAATGGGAAGTCTTTGGAAATCTTTAGCAGGAGAGTGACATAAGCAGATTGGTTTTAGAGGAAGAGAACTGAGAGAGAGGAGTCTATAGGATAAGTAGCGGGGGTTGGGAGTAGATCAGCAGAGGGGCCATCCTAACTGCCCCTCTGCTGATCTGGGACTGGTGATGTGGGACTGGTGAAAAGCTTGTGCTGGGGGGGGGAGGTGGAGGGAAAGGAGACCAGACTCCCTGTGGTTTTATTCCATTTTTATTCTTTTGATCTTTCATCTTCAAGTCCTGCAAAACTCAGAGTAGTAATTGAGTAGGATGATACAAGTGTGCTCCAATTAGAGGAGGTTCCAATTAGAGGCCAGAGTTAGGAAAGGTCTGTAGAGAGCTCACAAGGAATGCAGTTACGAGAATATTTCTGGAAACGTTAGTCCAAGCCCCACTTTTCAATTATTTTTATTAATGCTTCAGAGATAGAAACCTTGATTAAATTTGCAGATGCCAGGGAATTGAAGGAAATAGTTAATGCACTGGTTGGAAAAATCAAATTCCAAATGGATATTTAAAATATTCAGAGATCAGCTAAGTCTACTAAGATGAAATTTAACAGGGATGCATGTAAAGTTATGCAGTTGGATCCAGAAAAGCAATGTAGAATTACAGAATGGGGAAAATCTTAGTTTGCCAATATGAGGAGTTTTCAGTGATCACACATTGGTACAATGTCCCTTCTTTCAAAATAAATGGTTTCTTATGCTATTTCAATAAATGTGTGGTAGTAGGGTAGTAGCTGCTGTAAAAAAGACTCCTAAATCTCAGTGGCTTAACATAATTGAAATTGAATTCTTGCTCACTTAACTATCCAAGTCAGATATTGCACGTCTTGTGTGTTTTCTTCCACGTGGGAACCCAGGTCCTGGGTTCCGTCCATGTGGGGGCCAGGCAGTTCTCTAAGCTTTGGCCTCACTGTCATTTGCATCCAGGTGAAGAAGAGGGAAGAAAGAGTGGAGAGAGGACCTCTGTTTCATAAAAACCTTGGTCCAGAGATATCACATGTCATTTCCTCTCACATTTCATTATTGAGGGAGACTAGGAAGTACAGTTCTTGGATGGGAAACTGCCTTCTTTTTTTTTTGAATTTTTGAATTTTATTTTATTTACTTTTTTATACAGCAGGTTCTTATTAGTTATCCATTTTATACACATTAGTGTATGTCAATCCCACTCTCCCAATTCATCCCACCACCACCGCCCCACCCCGCCACAGGAAACTGCCTTCTAGTGACAGAACTATATTATGAAAGTAGGAAGACCCATATTGCTGACTTGTTCACCATTCATCCCCCTTAGGCCATCCAGAATGCAGATGATAGTCCCAGCTTGGGCCAGTCCCCAGTTTATGGATTAGTATCATTTGAGAGCATTCCATTTAGGAGGAAAAATTGGCAAAGTAAAATATACTTGGAAGCAATGGAACAGAAGAGACAATGGAAAGATCTGTGAATGTTTATTCTAGAAAAGAGAAGGCCCTCAATGGCTATCTCCAGCTATTGGAAATCATCTTAAATGTTACAGTTCCTCAGTGTTCTATTTTATGCTTCTCGTTTCTCAGACTGTGTTCTGTACCTGGATGATCTTACATACTCTTAAGCTCATTATTCACTTACATGCTGGGTTTATTTCTCCAAGCTCGTTTTTTTCCTCTGAGCTGCTTACTTGTCCAATTACTAGCCATTCAACTTAACTGGTATTTTACAGTTACATCAAACAAATCCAGCATCAACTCATTGGTTCTTGGTATACCAACAATTGGCAGTACCAACAGTCACCTCATTACTCAAGTTAGAAGCCAGAATCATCTATGAACTGCCACCTCTCCTTTATCATCTGCATCAAATGAGTTATCCAGGCCTGTCAATTTTATTTCATAAATATTCCTTAAATATATACATATTAGTACATACTGAACTCAGGTTTTCATCATTTTTTCACCAAAAAGTTTCAACAAAACTTAAACGGTCTCCCCTCTTCTACCCTTGTTTCTCTACACTGCCACTAGAGTAACCTAACAAAAAGGTACATTTGATTTTATTATTCTCTTTTTCAAGTCACTTCAAAGCCTTTAGGTCTGATATACAAGTCTCTTTATCAGATTCTTGCTTATGTCTCTAATCTCATTGCCTACCACTCCCCCCTCATATCATTCTACTTGTAGTTCCTTGAATATACCATAGTATTTCTCATTTCTTTGTGTCGTTAAATTTTTTTCCTATAGGGAGTTACTTCTTTGGCTAATTCCTATTTGTCTTTAAAAGTCCACTTGACTTCCTCTAACCCTTCAAATCTGAATTAAGTACCCTGTTCTATACCTCAGAACACTCTGAGTATACTAGTACACATCTGTCTCCCCACTACAATGTAAATATCCCTAAAGCAAGGTCCATGCCTCATTCATTCAGTTATTTATTGTCTAGTACCCAGCACAGTGCCTGGTGCACATTCAGGTAGTGTCTGACTTGAACTGTCCCATGGAAGAGGGAGTAGATTTGGTCTCTGTATTTCAAAAGGCAAGACTACAGGATAGCAGCTTTGGGCTTTCATTGGGTGGTAATGCATGAGATTGATAGGTGACTTTGGAGAGTAGTAGGTTTCCTCTCATTCACTGTATTCAAGTGGAGGCTGGAAGAGCCACTTGATAAGGTATAATGGGATTTAAGCAGCCAATGGAGGGCTTGGGCTTGACATCCTGTAACATCCCAATAAACCATAAGATGCCATAATTTTGATTCACATTTGTTGGTTTTATTAAAAAAGTGTATTTTAATCATCTGAAGTGTGTTATGGGGCATAATCAACGGTTTTGGAAAATGTTTTAAAGAGGAAACAAAGATCTGTAGGTAGAAAACCTAGTCTAAATAAAATATATTGGAAAAATAGAAATCTTTTTGAATCATTCCTGATGACTCTTTTCTGATGTTCATGCATATTATAATAGCTGGGCCAAAAAAGGGGGGTTAAGACCATGGTTGAGATGCTTTAATGAGTAATTACCTTTCTGTTATGTTACCAAACACTGTGTGTTTACTTTCTCATAAAGGATTTAACAGAGAAAATGACTAATTGTTCGAGATCTCGTGAACATTCCTTTGAGGGCTCTGACCTATTGCATTGATTCTTGCACCTATTTAAAATACTTGGACCCTTAATATTGTGACTCCAAATTGCAAATCCTTTGGTTTAGCTTTTCTGGGGGCACTGTTCAGACAGGAGACAGCATTAGGCAAATGAAGTAAACGCTTTCTTTTTGAAGAAAGAGATCTCTCCTCCTTTAATCTCCTGGGGCAGACTTTGCCTGAAGAAGCTGAAACTCAAGGAGAAATACGGCTTTGGACTATCTGGCCTTGAAGCCCACCAGAAAATTTTATTCTCGTAATGTACAGACTTGTTCTTCTATCAGTTTTTAAGAAAGATTATCCCATTTGTCTCACAATAGGATGAGTATGCACTTTTATACTTCCTTGCATGAAAGACAATGTTTGGGATTTCTTTAATGTGTGTAAGTTCTTTGAGGGGAGGCATATTTAAGAAAGAGTTGGGTGTAGTGGAAAGAGCATTGGATTTGGAATTAGGTACCTGCATTTTTTTTTCTTTTTTACATCTTTAATGGAGTGTAATTGCTTTACAATGCTGAGTTAGTTTCTGCTGTATAACTGACTGGTGTGAGGTGATACCTCATTGTAGTTTTGATTTGCATTTCACTAATGATTAGTGATGTTGAGCATCCTTTCATGTGTTTGTTGGCAATCTGTATATCTTCTTTGGAGAAGATATTTAGGTCTTCCGCCCATTTTTGGATTGGGTTGTTTGTTTTCTGGATATTGAGCTGCATGAGCTGCTTGTATATTTTGGAGATTAATCCTTTGTCAGTTGCTTTGTTTGCAAATATTTTCTCCCATTCTGAGAGTTGTCTTTTCATCTTTTTTATGGTTTTCTTTGCTGTGCAAAAGCTTTTAAGTTTCATTAGGTCACATTTGTTTATGTTTGATTTTTTTTTCTTTTACATCTTTATTGGAGTATAATTGCTTTACAGTGGTGTGTTAGTTTCTGCTTTATAATAAAGTAAATCAGCTATACATATACATATATCCCCATATCTCCTCATTCTTGCGTCTCCCTTCCACCCTCCCTATCCCACCCCTCTAGGCGATCACAAAGCACCGAGCTGATCTCCCTGTGCTATGTGGCTGCTTCCCACTAGCTATCTCTTTTACATTTGGTAGTGTATATATGTCCCTGCCACTCTCTCACTTTGTCCCAGCTTACCCTTCCCCCTCCCCGTGTCCTCAAGTCCATTCTCTATGTCTGAGTCTTTATTCCTGTCCTGCCCCTAGGTTCTTCAGAACCATTTTTTTTTTTTTTTTTTTTTTTTTTAGATTCCATATATATGGGTGAGCATACAGTATTTGTTTTTCTCTTTCTGACTTACTTCACTCTGTATGACAGACTCTAGGTCCATCCACCTCACTACAAATAACTCAACTTCATTTCTTTTTATGGCTGAATAATATTCCATTGTATATATGTGCCACATCTTCTTTATCCATTCATCTGTTGATGGACACTTAGGTTGCTTCCATGTCCTGGCTATTGTAAATAGAGCTGCAATGAACATTGTGGTACATGACTCTTTTTGAATTATGGTTTTCTCAGGGTATATGCCCAGTAGTGGGATTGCTGGGTCGTACGGTAGTTCTCTTTTTAGTTTTTTGGGGAACCTCCATACTGTTCTCCATAGTGGCTGTATCAGTTTGCATTCCCACCAACAGTGCAAGAGTGTTCCCTTTTCTTCACACCCTCTCCATCATTTATTGTTTGTAGATTTTTTGATGATGGCCATTCTGACTGGTGTGAGGTGATCCCTCATTGTAGTTTTGATTTGCATTTCTCTAATCAGTAATGTTGAGCATCTTTTCATGTGTTTGTTGGCAATCTGTATATCTTCTTTGGAGAAATGTCTATTTAGGTCTTCTGCCCATTTTTGGATTGGGTTGTTTGTTTTTTTGATATTGAGCTGCATGAGCTGCTTGTAAATTTTGGAGATTAATCCTTTGTCAGTTGCTTCATTTGCAAATATTTTCTCCCATTCTGAGGGTTGTCTTTTCATCTTGTTTATGTTTTCCTTTGCTGTGCAAAAGCTTTTAAGTTTTATTAGGTCCCATTTGTTTATGTTTGATTTTATTTCCATTACTCTAGGAGGCGGGTCAAAAAGGCTCTTGCTGTGATTTAAGTCATAGAGTGTTCTACCTATGTTTTCCTCTAAGAGTTTTATAACACGAAAGACCCCAAATAGCCAAAGCAATCTTGAGAAAGAAAAACAGAGCTGGAGGAATCAAGCTCCCTGACTTCAAACTATACTACAAAGCTACAGTAATCAAGACAGTATGGTACTGGCACAAAAACAGAAATATAGATCAATGGAACAAGGTAGAAATCCCAGAGATAAACCCACACACATATGGTCACATTATCTTTGATAAAGGAGGCAAGAATATACAATGGAGAAAAGACAGCCTCTTCAATAAGTGGTGCTGGGAAAACTGGACAGCTACATGTAAAAGAATGAAATTAGAACACTTCCTAACACTGTACACAAAAATAAGCCTAAAATGGATTAAAGACCTAAATGTAAGGCCAGGCACTATAAAACTCTTAGAGGTTCCTGCATTTTAAGTACTGTTAATTTTGTCTGTTGTTGTTTGGGGGCTCTGTCCATATCCACAAAATGAAGTCATTGGACAAAATAGCCTCTAAGCTTCCTACTGTTAAACTGTGTTCTGAGATTCCAGATGGTACCTTTGTAATGCCCACAAGAGTGCTTGCTACTTGGATTTGACCAACTTAAATGAAGAAAATGACCTAAAGCTGGTGTCTTAAGTTCAAATCCAGGATCCTCAGCTACATTATGTACAAGGAACACTCCTCAGAAATAATGATGCCGTTTACCTTGGATTCCCTCTTATGAACACCCCCTCCCCATACAAGGACTGCTTATTAATGATTGTTAAATGTAAACATGGGGCTCTGTTTATAGCAATTACTTCTAAAATTTCCTCTCTTTCATCAGTACCTCCTTATTCCAGTTTATCCTACAAACTACCAGAAATTAAATTTTCCTATGGATTTCCTTTCAGCTGCTCAAAAATGCATCTGAGCTCTTTGTTGGTTATGGAATAAAATCCACATTCCTATATATGCAATTCAGGGCTCCTGCTCTTTCTTTCCAAATTTGTCACTGAACATATTCTATGCATAAAACCTCTGTTCCAAGCAGGGTGAAAGCTTTGTTGTTGCTCCAGGATGGCGGAAGATGAGGTGCTTTCCTACCTGCATGCCTTTTCTCACACTAGTTTCCCTGCTCAGTCATCCCCATTCTTATTTTTTGCGATGGAAATTCTTCCCATTTTTTTTACAGTCAGCTTTAATCCACTCCTCCATCCTGCCTGATTCTCCATAGTCCACCATGATAGCTCTCAATTACTAGGTAGATATTGTAACGAGTTCACCCAACAACATTTAGCCCTAGATGTGTTTCAGATAATTATGCATTGGGCACTTAGCAGGAACTGTCTACCAGTGCTAGGGTGTGTTTTTCTTATTTTCTTATGAATTGAACTGCTTTATGATCAGTCTAAAACATAGAAGGCGATTCCTTCTGAAAAATGGGACGCATCTTTTCTTTGTTTCTTGGCATTTTTCCTATTAGGAATGGAACTTGAGCAGATTAAATAGGACTCAATCTTTAATCTACAAATGACACCAAACCTGAAATGATGCTGAGGTTGGAAGCGATTTAGTTCACTTGAATTTTATTTGGGAGATAATGTTTTCCTTCTGGGAAGAGAAATGCTAATGAAAAAAATCACCTCCCGACTACAACTCAGAAGTAATAGGAATCTGGCCAGAAATATGATCTTATGAAAACTCTCCAAGCAAAGCATCTTATACTCATGTCTGTGCCTTTGGATTGACATTCTGATGTTTGCCTTTCTCTGGTTTCCAGAGATCAGGGTGGAGAGAGGCGCCAGGGTAACAAGCCAAATAGGTCTATTATGGGATGTCATGCTCACTGGGCATGAGTGCTGTCTCCTAGGACATTTATAGCGTTTATTACTCAGCCCAACTTTAATAACACATGGACAAGCCTGGGGCAATTTGTAAAGGATCTGAGAGTTTTTTGTTATGAATGTCTGTATTATAGAATTAGTGAGTCTCAGGATTGGACTGGATTGGAAAGATGATCTCATCAAAGGGGCCCCAGCTCTCTACTAGAGAAGAACTGCTTTCAATATCCCTGACATTCTAAATGGTCATGGGTATGGGGGGACCATTTATAAGGATAAGTTGGCAGATGGTGACTGTTAAGTTGTAAGTTAGGATATGGGCAAAAATGGCAAATACTAACTCTGCCTTTTCCCTTGGAGCCATGGAGAGATGAGACAGGACAGGAGTGACCAGCCATCCTAAACTTTCTGCTACAAACCATAGAGAGGAGAATGGGGTTCAGTGATGTTAGTCAATGAAGAAAGATTCCAATATCTTCTAGATCAGTGGTTCTTTTTTTAAAAATTGGAGTACAGTTAATTAAATTAATTGGAGTATAGTTGATTTACAATGTTGTGTTAGTTTCTGCTGTACAGCAGAGTGAATCAGTTATACATATACACATATCCACTCTTTCTTAGATTCTTTTCCCATATACGTCATTATATTGAGTAGAGCTTCCTGTGCTATATAGTAGCTCCTTGTTAGTTATCTATTTCATATATAGTAGTGTGTATATGTCAATCCCAATCTCCCAATTTATTCCTCCCTCGCCCTTTCCCCCTTGGTAACCAGAAGTTTGTTTTCTACATCTGTGACTCTATTTCTGTTTCGTAAATAAGTGCATTTGTACCATTTTTTTTGGATTCCACATACAAGCGATATCACATGATATTTGTCTTTCTTTTTCGGACTTACTTCGCTCACTATGACAATCTCTAGTTCCAGCCATGTTGCTGCAAATGGCGTTATTTCATGCTAGATCAGTGGTTCTTAAACTTTAATGTTCATCAAGTCACCTGGAGATCTCAGTAAAATTCAAAATCTGCTTCAGGAGTTCTGGAATCTGAGATTTGTTAGAAGCTTCCAGGTAATGCCAGTGCTGCTGACATATGAACCACATTTTAGGTAATAAGACTCTAGAATCTACCATACTGATCAATCAGTTGGGAATGGTGCCCCATGATAACCATCTCGAATAGAGAAGAAACGGACTCTTACCTCATAATGATGAAAAGATTACTGAGTTATAGATGGTCAGAATTAAAAAAGAACTTTTAGATATAATCCAGTTAATTGGTTTCCAAATTTATTTTTTAAAAATTCTTTTTCTTTTAAAAGCACAGTTACACATAGTACTTCAGTATATTTAAAACAGCTCGAAGCTTTGAGCCTGGAGCCAACTCGCCCTCCCTCGAATCCCCTCAAAGACTCGTAGGTTATTTCCTTAGGACCCCAGGACTCTGAGTAGCACTTTAAAAACTGCTAACCTTATTCAATGCATTAGGAAATGATAAGATGGAACCTAAATCCAAATCACAATTGCTAGTCCTATATTCTTTCTGGGATGCAAGGCATCATAACTTATTTATGTCCTTGGTTTGGAGGCTAATTATCATTGATATGCTCTATCTCTGGTTATCTGGGCTTTGGTCAGCCTCTGACATAATACCTGATATTTGTTACATCCCTTGCACCCACAGCTAACATTGGGCTGGAGAAAGTCACTTAACCTTTCTGTGTCCCAGGTTTCTCTTCTATAAAATGAAGAAAATTATAACCTTCTCTAAATGTATTACCAGCACAGAGTGTCCAGAACCTTATGGGAGCTAAATAAACATTCAGTGAATGTAAATTAAATGAGGGCAGAGACTATATTTCGCCTGTCTACCATTGTAACCCCTATGAATGTCTTGCATGGCACCCGTTATGAGCAGATATTGATGAATATTTGTTAAATGAAGAATGATGATATGATATCATAGGCAGGAAACTATTTTTTAAACTTGTGTTACAAAAATTTAAGGGATCACTAGGATGACATGATAAATAAGCTCTAAAGCATCTTTTTGCTCTGCTGGCTGTTGACAAAAGGGAACCATGTTATCTGTGTCTCTGGCATCTGGTTGCTCACAACCTCTGACAAACGGCAATGATTGGAATATACAGGGCTTAGTAAAAGTTAGGTGTAAATCTGATCCTTTAAAAAGGAATTAGAAAGGAAAATTTTTACATAATGTATAGATATGGGAAATGCATTTTAATATTTATTTATTTATTTTTGGCTGTGTTGGGTCTTCGTTTCTGTGCGAGGGCTTTCTCTAGTTGTGGCAAGCGGGGGCCACTCTTCATCACAGTGCGCGGGCCTCTCACTATCGCGGCCTCTCGTTGCAGAGCACAGGCTCCAGTTGCGCAGGCTCAGTAGTTGTGGCTCACGGGCCTAGTTGTTCCGCGGCATGTGGGATCCTCCCAGACCAGGGCTCGAACCCGTGTCCCCTGCATTGGCAGGCAGATTCTCAACCACTGTGCCACCAGGGAAGCCCGGGAAATGCATTTTAGATTGAGGAACAAGGGCAAATATATTTTGGGTGGAAAGTAAAGTAGTCACAGGTAATTTTACTTTCAAACTAGGCATGCAAGGGATTTTGTTAGCCTTCCTCTGAGAAACTAGAGAAGGCATCATGAAAGAAATGGAATTGTCAGAATTGTGCAGTTCCCAACTCTTTGGCAACAGGTTAAAGCATTTGTCAGAGTGGAAGTCGAACTATCATCTGGCTTGTTTCTGGGCAAAGGCCAGTGTAGAAAACAACTGCACCTTCTGTAGAGAAATGCACAGGAGACAAGTATTGATACAAACTCTACTCCTAGTCCTGGTCTTGTTCATCTCGTTGGGGACTAAAACATTTGGGACTCAGTGCGTGGATGAATTGGCTGGGGCTGGACTGGGGGAAGAGGACTCTGCAGCCAGCGTGTGTACTTTAAACAACTGCACCAGGATTAATTTATCTCCTTTTCTTATTTGCAAAGCCTTGATGGAGAATATCCGCTGGTTCTGTTGGAGAAAAGAGACTTCCTGAGACATGATGTAATTTTTGCAAAGGGGAAACACATGTTGAGTTCTGCAGTGCAAAACAATACTGAGGTGCTGATAGCCGAGCTGTCAGGTCACATGACAGGATGCAGTGGGGGTCAGGCAGCACTACCCAGGAGCCTTTGGAGCATGGGGTGTGGGGGAGGAGAAGGGAAGAAAAGGTCTCTGAAGCTATTTAAATATAGAGGCTCCATTAAGTTTATGAGAGTCTGGAAGGAATGCTTTTCTGTTTTTAGTTAGAATGATCTTCCTCCTTGGAACACGACATAGCACACATGTGCTTCTTTTTTACCCCAGAGACAGTAGGTACTTAGAGTGTTTGTGGAAAGAAAGTTTCGGTAAATCTGCATTTTAAAATCCAGTAAAAATAAATGACGATTTTTATCGGCAGTGTCCTTCTGAATGAATTTCTCATAATCATACATGACTAATGCAGCTATCGTGGAGTAGTGGGCTAAACCTTGGTACTAGGGCTTTAAGGTTACTCCAGATCTTCTTTTGCCTGAACAGTTAAAAATTAGATACATATCCATAGGTGTCAGCAAGTGAGAAGTCAGGGTTTCGCTAGGCAGCAGAAGACTAAGGTGATACCTCTTTATGTCTCTGAATCTCTCATCTCTTTAGCTAGCTAGTATTGACAAGCTGCATAGCCCTGTATTTGGTGCTATGGTATTATACAATACAATACAATAATTACAAAGGTGAGAATAACTCACTTTCTTCTTTAAATAGTTATTTTTTTAGTTGATGAGATGATAAAAATATAAGACCTTGCTACTCAGCAGTGGAGTCCTCTCAGACTAGAAGCATGGACAGCACTTGGGAGCTTGTAAAACTACAGAGCTCAGATTCCACTCCAGGTGATCCATAGGCACGTTAAAGTTTGAGAAACCCCGGAGTGATGTATTATGGGAACATAAAAGAAGAAGAAATGACTTGTGGAAGGATGCTAATGGAAGACTTCAAGAGAAGCTGGCACTGAGATGGGCTTTGAAAAATGGATAACTAGAAATATGCACAAAGACTCGGATGTGAAAAAACAGTGGATTAGAGAAAGGGAAATAATCCAATAGGCAAATGTATTGTGGGGAAAGTGGAGATGAAATTGAAAGATCCTTTAGGGCAGACTATCATACTAGAAGTTTGGGCTTTTGTATCAATAGTATAGATTTTAAAACATGATTTTTTTCATTGGTTTTTTTTGTTTTTGTTTTTTGTCTACACTGAGTCTTCGTTGCTGCACGCGAACTTTCCCTAGTTGCAGTGAGCGGGGGCTACTCTTCGTTGCGGTGCGCGGGCTTCTCGTAGCAGTGGCTTCTCGTTGCAGAGCATAGGCTCTAGGTGTGTGGGCTTCAGTAGTTGCAGCACGCGGGCTCAGTAGTTGTGGCACGTGGGCCCTAGAGCTCACAGGCTTCAGTAGTTGTGGCACGCAGGCTCAGTAGTTGTGGCTCGCAGGCTCTAGAGCACAGGCTCAGTAGTTGTGGCACACGGGCTTAGTTGCTCCGTGGCATGTGGGATCTTCCCGGACCAGGGGTCAAACCTGTGTCCCCTGCATTGACAGGCGGATTCTTAACCACTGTGCTGCCAGGGAAGCCCTCTCTGTATACTTCTAAACTTTTCTCTTTATTGATGGTTTTTGGCAGTTTGATTATGATGTGAATTCACGTTTCTTAAAAATCATATTTGGAACAACTTAAGTCACTACTACTTTAAGTACATTTTCTGTCCTCCTCTCCTTTTGGGTTCTTAACTATACATGTAGTAGTCGTTTGACATTGTTTCATAGGTCATCAAGCTTCTGTTCATTTAATTTCTTTTTCTCTTAAACTTAAGTCTGGAGAGTTTTTAGTGCTATGTTTACAAGTTTACTGATATTTCTTCTAATATGCTGTAATCCAGTAAATTTTTTCTATCAGATATTGTAGTCTTCTTTTCTAGAAGACCCATATGTATGTTTTGTTTTGTTTCATTTTTTTACGTCTTTCATCTTTTCCCATATTTTATGTTTCTTTTAATTCAAGGTTTAGTAAACTATGGCCTGTGGGCCAAATCGAACTGATGATCTGTTTTTGTATGGCCTGTGAGCTGGGAATGGGTTTTACGTTGTAAAAGATTATTTTAAAAAATTGAAAATATGCAACAGAACATATATGGTCCATAAAACTTAAAATATTTGATTTCTGGTCCTTTACAGAAAGATTTTGCTGATCTCTGCTTTAAATCCCTGATTTAAATCATATAATAGCTGTTTTAAGGTCCTTGCTTTCTAATTCTGTGACTTCTGTAATTTCTAGGTCTGTTTCTATTGACTAATATTTTCCTTCTTTGCTGCTTCTTTGAAGGCTAGTAATTTTTTATTGGATGTTAGGCATTATGAATGTTATGGTGTTGAATATTTGCATCTTGTTGTCTGTCTTTAAAAATTTTGAGGCTTGCTTTGGCAGCCTGTTAAATGACTTACGGATCAGCTTAATACCTTTCGAGGCTTTGTTTTGGGGCGAGTTTAGCCATACCAGCAGGGTGTGACTTTTCTGGTGTCTTTCCTCAGTGCCCTCCATGTTCAACAAGGTCTCTCCATTCTGGTTGATCGTCACTGGAATATCTTCTAGGTGTGTGTGGGCTCAGGGAATTGCTCAGCGTATAGCTCCCTGGAAGTGAGTCAATTTTATCCTGCCATGTAGAGTTTTATTCTAAACTTGCACAGATTAGTATAGAGCCAGAGACTGCCCAAAGGGGCAGGAATGTAGATTTTTGGATCTCTCTCTTTGCCTGCTTCCTTCCTTTTCCGTGCTCTTTCCCACAGGTCCCATATTCTTTGTCGCAGAGTACTTCTGACTCTTCAGCTCAGTAGAACCCTGGGGCTATGCTTGGGTTGCCCCACCTCACCTCTGCAGCAGCCTGAACATTGTCTCCAGAGAGAGAGAGACGGCGCATCGTAGGGCTTTACCTTGCTCTTTCCCTTCTCTCATGAATCGCAGTTCTGTGCTGCCTGGGCATTCCAATCTCAAAATATTTGTTTCATGTATTTTGTTTACTTTCTAGCTGTTTACAGTGGGAGGGCGAGTCTTGTGCCAGTTACTCTTTCATGGGCCAAGAGCATGGGCATTTGAGTCAGACTTGTTTTCTGGTTCTGACTCTGTACTTACTAGATGTGTACCTTAGGCTAGTCATTAACTTCCGTAAGCATCAGTTTATCATCTGTAGAACAGAGATAGTAAGGGGACTTTTTGTTGAGGATTAGGATGAGACAGTGCATGTCAAATATTAGCTAAGTGCCTAGAAAATAGCAATAGAAAATAATAGAAAATGAACACGTGATGGTTTTTAGTCACATCTCATTTTTGGGGCGCCCAGAGAGAGGAAGTCACTTGTTCAGTGTCATACAGTAAGCAGTAGAGTTGGTCTCCCTCCCAGGAACTCCATCTCCAAAGCGCCTGTTTTGTGTCAGCACTGACCTTGGTTAGCTCGCGTAGAAATGGTTGAGCCACGGAGACCAGAAAGTCAAAGGGCCCCAGAAAGGGCCACATTTGTGCAGAATGTGTTACAGGAAATGAAAGGTTCTAAAGTCATGATTAGATCTGAATGGATGCTCAGACCGGAACAGAAGTTTGTTGCTTGTGGGGGGGCAGACACTGTGTGTAATGGTGAGGCATGTGCCAATGGTGAGAACAACTGGGTTTCTTCCTTACCAAGCACTCGGTTACGCTGTAGTTGATTCAACTAATACGGTTCTGATTGTTCGCATTTTCCACTCTCTCCCCTCACCCACACCACTGGGGTGCTTCAGTCAGACCCACTCTACCCTTTCTAGCTGTCTACCATTCCCAGCTCTCTGCATGAAATATCACTTTAGTGCATGGGGCTCCTGCATGTTCCAAGTGGGTATTTAGTCCTTGAAAAGAGCATTTGAGTAAACATACAGTCAGCACTTTGAAGGGGCAGCAGTCCAAGACACGTCTGTCAAAGGGGGCATCAGGGTGGACTTCAGTTGTCCTGTGACTGAAGCCACGGCAATGGGTCTGACAGGTGCCAGGTGTATGAGTTTTGATAGAAGATCAATTTGGATTCTGATCCCATCTCTGCCGCTTCCTAGCTGGATTACACTGGGCAAATTACCTAACTTCTTTCGGTCTCCATCTCTTAATCTGTGAAATGATGAAAATAGGTGCTTTGTAAGATTAAATAAGATAGTGTATGCAACACACTTTGAACATAGTGGAACTGAGAAAAATAACATCCCTCTCCCCAAATAGTAACAAGAGAGAGTCTACCCACAAAAATCTAACTCTCAAATGTCCATTCCACTCCATTTCCTTCCAGATTCTTGGACAACCAGGAGCCCAGAGCCTGTGCTCATGTTGCTCTTATAACCAGCTTCATTCACAGACCTGATCCTAAATGGGCTTCGATCTGGCAAACAGAAACCAAATGCATTATTGATTGATTGATTGCCATGCCACCTGGCATGTGGGATCTTAGTTCCCTGACCAGGGATCGAACCCGTGCCCCCTGCCTTGGGAGCGCAGGGTCTTAACCACTGGACCGCCAGGGAAGTCCCCCAAATGCATTTTTAAACAGAAAATTTAATGTTAGGAGTTTGTTAAATAGATATTGGAAGAATGAAAAGGCAAAAAAAGGACACAGAGGCAACATGGAGATGGTACCTGCAGGAAGCAGCTGCCATTCCTAGGCTGTTCCCTGGGGGAGGACAAGAGACAAGTTAGGAGGGTTAGAACCCAAAGCTTAGAGAAACAACCCCAGGAAGCTGGGACAGAGAGGAGGGGGTCTGACCTTGCTGATGCCACAGTAGCTTGTTTTGGGGACCCTTTGGAAATGGGACTCAGGCATCTGAAGAAGGGGTACTGCTCAGCTGGTGATGGTGCCTCTGAGGGACCCTGTAATAAGTGAGAAAGACCTGGATACTGGGCCAATTGTTCCTGCGTCTCACTGCCACCGCTGAGATGGAGAACTCGGTGGGCGACACTTACAGAAACAGCAAGTAAGCAGGAAGAAAAAGCCCCTTCTCTAGGCTAACAGTCTATTGACAGAGCCCAACAGGTATCTGGCTGGCAGAGGAGAAGTGAGGTGTTCTGTGTCCCTGCCCGAATGTCATGAAGCAGAGTCCAGGAGGGTGGGTTTGGAGCTGAGAGGCAAGAGCTGAAAAAACCAGCCCTATGTGCTTTGTACTCTGATCCGTGACCTTTTCCTGATCTCCTTGGCTCCCAACTCCCAGATTTGTTTCCTGTTTACAAGCTTGCCTCCATGCTAGAACTTGATATTTCATCCCATTTACACAGCTCTGATCTTTGGGATTCTCTCCTTGATTAGGATTTGCATTAGTTGAGACTCTTTTGGGTGCAAGTCACAGAAGGCCAACTTGACCTAGCTTAAACTTTTGTTTGGAGCCTATATTGGATGATAAAACCAGGAAGGACAAGGTACACCTGGGGGCAGTTAAAACAAGGATGCCACACTTCTGGTATTCCTCCTCCATCCCTGGTCTGGTCTGATTTTTCTCTACAAGTTGGCTGATTCTTTCCCCTTGTAGGCAGACTTCCTCGCAGGAATGGTGTGCGTGGCAGCCTGTAGCTCTGGGCTCACAGCCTCACCACTGTGTAGAAAGAAAAGAGTTTTCTCTCTCCTAGCTCCAGAGTGAACAATTCCAGGGAATTCTGATGGGCTGGCTTTGGTCCTGGGCCCTCTCCTTGGACAAGGAAAGGAGGTATTATCTTTTTGGCTTAGCTGAAGTCTTGTGTCCACCCCTGTGAATCTCAGAAGAAATGAGTGAGATCTTGGGAAAATAAGACCAGTAGTTGTCCACTATAATTTTTAATTGTTTTTTAAACTACAGACAGGAATTCCCTCATTATTCCTGTAAAACAATGACAGATGGAAATTGTACGCTGATAGGTCTGTTCTAGGCAATACCTTGATTGTATTGTCATTTCTGCAGACACCAGGTAGTCAAGAGTCTAGATGGCATTTTTACAGGGTCCCTGTGAATCTTATTGTTGGACAGTTGGGGAAAGCAATAAATAATAGCCTCTCGCCATTTTTTTTTTAGCCAGAGTTCTGAAACAGTTGGAGAAAATCATAGGCTCGCCCTGATCTGTGACAATAAAGACAGGTAACCAGTTACCTGTCTCATTAAATCATTCATCTACTACCTTACTTAAAAGATAAGTCAGAAGAGCAGAAGTAAGAAAATACAGCCATAGGTTTATAAAGGGAGAATCAGTAAAGCAACGAATATATACCAATCCAGGGCTTAACCCCTAATGACATACTCATGTATTTGGGCAGACAAGATTAACACACAGCTTATTTGTTTATTTATTGAGGCCTCTCCCAGTGACTGTTCCAAATTACTCTATTCTTCTTAGGTCCTCAGTCCCTCCTTCTCTTACTTTCTCCTTCTGCCTCTCCTTTATCCCTTTCCTTTCTTGCCTCTTATTTTTCTGTATAAATGGAGGCCACCATGTCAGTCAGGGTTCAACCAGGAAAACAGACCCTGTACGAGGTATATAGTAAGAGATGGATTGCAAAGAATTGGTTTACATAATTGGGGGGGCTAGCTAGGCAAGTCTGGAGTCCATAGGGCTTAAAGGATCATATAAATCTCAATCATTCTTTCCTCATTTAGTTTGCTGTCATAATCACTTTTCCTCTGAATTATTCTTTAAGGTTTACCAGCTTAAACCCTAGAGGTACTCTTGATTCTTCCCACTTCCTGTCTTCTATACCAGTCAGTTAATAAAGTCAGTGGTTTTTTTCTTCCTGATAATTGTTACATTGGTCCATCCCTTTCCATTCCTACTGCCACCTCTCTAGTTGGAAACCCTGGTGCTCATTCCTGGACTATTTTGTTAGACTTTTATTAACAGATACCTGACTTTTTTTGCTCTCCAGTTCTTCCTATATAATACCACCAGATTATTTGTCTCAAAATGCTATTTTTAGTATGCTACTCCTCTAACAAGATTTTTCTTTGAGTTAGAACTATATGTACTGACCTGGAGGGATGTCCTTGGTAAATTGTCAGATTAAAACAGCATGTTGCGGAGTACTGTGCATGGTAATATGCTATTTTTAATTAAAACGCGATCTGTTGGAATATATTTGTGTATGATTGTATGAGCATAGAAAAAAGGGTGGAAGAGGTCATGCACTGAACTATTAACACTAATTCGTTGATTATCTAGGGCAGTAGTTCTGATGGTGACTTCACAATGGAATCATCTGGATAACTTTAAAAAGTACAGAGATTTCATTAGATGGGGGTGTGGCATGGGCATCAGAATTTTAAAAAGTTCCATATGTGAGTCTAATGTGTTGAGAACCATTGGTCTTAGAGGATTAATCTGGATGAAGTGACTTAAGTGTTTCTATGAATTCAAATACGTATACTCACAACTCAGTGAAGACTTCTGTAGCCCAAAATATGTGTGACTTTGCTTAGTCACATGAGCAGAGAAAAAGCAGCTTGGCTTAAAGATATACTATAGGTCTATAAAAGTGGATGAACAAAAGTTATATGTATATACCAAGCATCTATGTATATTACATAGCTGTACCCACATACATATATATGTATATATATTTGATATTTGATTATGGATTTCTATGAGGAGATTACGTGATTATTTTGGAAACCAGTAAGTTTAAATTACAAGTGTTTTTGTTTGTATTTTTGTTTTCTTTTCTTCGATATGACATCAGTGGCAGAGGTCTTTCCTGGTGCAGTCCCTGTACTTGACACTAGAGGGAGGAGGCCTGAGTATTGATATCTGATTAAAAGGCAGCTTTGCTGAAGAGGATGTGTGTGAATGTTTATCTAATCATCACTAAATAGGAGTCCAGGTTTGCTGTGATTTCCTTTTCTCAAAGCCAAATAACCCAAAATAGACATGGGAGTCTACAGAGACAAACTTGAATCATGTTTCACAAGGGGCAGGTCAACTGATGAATTCGTGTAAGTGAGCCAAGAAGCCATTGGTCTTGTCTTAGGTCCTGACCCATGGTTTCCAGGGTTTCTAAGTTTGCTCAAACCTAGAGAACAGCTTAGGCTGTGAAACCAATGGCAAATTCCTTCCCCCATTCCAAGTTTGGAAACTTCGCCCCTTATTTCTGTTCTGATTTGGACTCTGTTCAGTTTCTGATTGAGTCATTTTAACTATGTATAAGACCCTGAGACTGGAAGCTCATATCTACGTAAGATTCACTCCACAAAAATTTGAGTGATACGTGGTATGTGGAGAAGGCACGTGGTCTCTGTGAAAGGGGCAGGCTGGCCCCTGGAGTTTCTGGGACATCTCGTTATCTCATGTTCAGAGTCCTTAATGATCTACAGTGTAATTAAGAAGTGGGTGAGCACTGTGGCCACCAGGCTGAGATGTATTCAGTGATGTGCTTGGCTGGCTCACACTGGCTCATAAGAGATGACTTACATTTTCAGGAATTTTGCTAGTTAGTTGTTAAACATGGATATTCTTTTTTTATTTTTATTTTTTGTAGTATGTTATACTTTTAAACCTAAATTTTCTTTTTTAAAAAATTTTTATTGGAGTATAGTTGATTTACAATGTTGTGTTAGTTTCAGGTGTACAGCAAAGTGAATCAATTATACCTATATCCATTCTTTTTTCAGATTCCTTTTCCATATAGGCCATTACAGAGTATTGAGTAGAGTTCCCTGTGCTATACAGTAGGTCCTTATTAGTTATCTATTTTATATATAGTAGGGTGTATTTGTCAATCTCAGTCTCCCAATTTATCTCTCCCCCAAACAGGGATATTCTTAAAATATATAAACTTACAATAAATCACATAAAATTATATTGAATTACATAAAGAACAAAAAATACCATCACTTACCGCTTCCTAATTATTTTACTACATTTTGCTATTACCTATGCCCATGAGGTTATTTATATCTGTTATATCTGCATGATGGAAATACTATATGCTGGTATGATGTTCATCTCTTCCTAACTCTGCGTTCAGTGACATCACATTGGTAGCTTGAAATTGGCCACCCTGGGCCATAAGACAGCATGACAGGCCACCGTGGAGGTTACACAACCCAGTTCTCCCATAGTCACACTATGGTGATTTTCACCTACTTAATTGCCTACATGACTAGCTACAAAAATGGCTCAGGGTCAGAAGATGGTTAGGTCATGCAGTTTGGCACACTCAGCAAGGACATGCCAGGATGTCTGAGCCCAGGATGGGACTGCCTCCCTGAACAGCTATGGATACAGGAGTTCAGAAGAGTCAGTGAATGAAAGCATACTGAGAAGCAGTTGGTTACACAGGATTTATGATATAGAGTATTATATATTTATTATTTGTCAATTATATACTATACATCCTTTGTATCAATAAAATTTTAATAAACACACATGCATACATCTATACTTCATTTTTTTTTTTAAAGGGCTGTTAAACAGTTACCAGCATACCACTAGATGCCTTCCATTATAGAGTCTTGTTAACACGATAACCTGGATCCAAAGGAAAGGGTGCAGGAAAAGAAGGGGAAAGGGTAATTTGTCAGTGGCTTCCGGGTTACAAACCTTGAGAAAAATCCTAGGAAAAGGATCTTCATATGTAGGTAGGGACCCAGTGCTAGACGGCATAAGACCCCGTAAGCATGTAGAGAGGCAGTCTGAGATGTGCAAATTTCCCACCTTTGATAGGGGATCTAAACAGCAGATCTCTCTAAAGACATCAACATAGATATCACTCTGAAAGCGTACAGGGGAGAAGCAGGGGGCTGGAAGAAAATGGAGTCTCCCTTAATTTTTTCCCTCTTTCCTTCCCTGCAAAATATCTAATTTACTTGTTAAAGCCAACCTCACATTGTTTATCCAAAGTGTCTATTTTCTGGTCCTAATTGATACTAATTAAAATCAAAATAAAATTGCAACTGTAAAACTTGGCTGGGGTTTTGAGCCACTGCCAGCATGCCCACAACCAGTGAGAGTTACTCTACCAACACTCCTGTTTGGAAACTCCAGGTATTTTAATAGTGTGGGTATTTTTCCCACATCTGTGGGGAAAAAAAGAGAAAAAACAGTACTTTCATTCTAAAATTTCTTTCCAGCTGCTATTATGGAACATAAGAAAAATAGAACCTGACTCATTCTTTATTGAGACTGAGGATCTTTGTTCAAAAATCGAAAAGTAAACGTGGTATGTGTGAATAAATACTGATATGAATCTGGAATCGTTAAAGCAGTTGTTTAGCATTCGGTGCTAATGAGGCTAGACTCCTGGGTTCTGTCCCTGGGTTATCTTTACCTGGAGGAAAAGCTCTGATCCTCAATTAGGAAGACATTCCTATTGGCAGAGTCATCTTGCAGGTGCAATAATGGGTCATTTGGGTACTGGGCAAGAGTCTATGAATGGTTCAAGGCAAATCAACTACCACCAGTCCTGGAAAATAACTCAAAAGTCCACCTTTTATTGAGGGTAGGTCATTAATGATTTGCTAATATACCCTACTATAGCACTGAGTTGAGTATAAAGCTGTGTCTTAAATCATACCCAGAGGAGATTGTTGGAAGTGTCAAGAGTTCAAGAGGTGTAGTAGAAAGAACATACAGCTTTGATTTAGATGTCGGGGTTCTGCCACTGCTAAGTTAATTTTTATTACTGTATGCTAGACGTAATATTAAGTTACTTACATTTTCTCTTTACTCGTCTCAAAAATCTTGTGGGGTAGGTACTTCTGCAGCTTCCTTTCCTAGATAAGAAGAGGTTAAGTAACTCACTTGATGTTACATAGATAAGCAAGTGAGCTGGCATTTGAGCTTAGGTCTGTAGAACTTCGAAATCCAGCGCCTTAACCTCTCTACTCTCTTGTCTCTACCCCAGATACCTTGTATTTAAGGTAGAGTTGCTTAATTGCTCTGAGCCTTGGTTTCCTCTCTTATATAATGGTGATAATAATGCCTGCTTTTCTCACTTGAACAGTATAAGAGTCATGCAATAGTGTAGGTGGATCATAAAAGGTTGTACAAATATAAAGCATTATAATTCTAATATTGGCATGAATCCTAAAAAGAACATTATATAGCAAGATTAGTATTTAAATGCAATACAAATAGGTCAACATTTATCCTTGGCCAATGTTTCTGATCTATTCATTTATCAGTTGATTTTTTTTTAACAGATCTTAGTTGAGCCACTTGAGTGGTAGAAAAAATACTTGACTTTGGAGTTAATCAATTAGGAAATTCTGAGGATAAACTCCTTTTAAAAAAATTTTATTTATTTATTTATTTTTGGCTGTGTCGGGTCTTTGTTGCTGCGCATGGGCTTTCTCCAGTTGCGGCGAGCGGAGGCTACTCTTTGTTGTGGTACGCGGGCTTCTCATTGCGGTGGCTTCTCTTGTTGTGGAGCACGGGCTCTAGGCTCGCAGGCTTCAGTGGTTGTGGCACTCAGGCTCAGTAGTTGTGGCTCGTGGGCTCTAGAGCACAGGCTCAGTAGTTGTGGCGCACGGGCTTAGTTGCTCCGCTGCATGTGGGATCTTCCGGGACCAGGGGTCAATCCATGTCCCCTGCATTGGCAGGCAGATTCTTAACCACTGCGCCACCAGGGAAGTCCCCACACAATAATTTTAGAAACGTAATTTGGAGATGCATTTGTGAATCAAGCTTTTCTGAGTCTGCCCTGATGACTACACAACCATTTTCCATTTCACAGTTGAAGTGCCACGTGGGAACTATTTCCCTTGCAAAATGTCATCATATTTATTTCATAAGTACTCAAATTCTCAACGTGGCTCTTGTCCTCACAGAGCTTCCTCTAGATTTGTGGACCAAAAAAATGTGTACACTTAAAAAGTTGAAGAGCATAGCCTAGAATTACTGCCAGGTGAATGATACATAGAACCACAAATGCATTTCAAAGAGAAAATTCTTTTTCCCAAAAATACCTCAGGGAGATGGTGAATGTCCATCTTTGTCTTTAAGGATGTGTAATATTTGGATATGATAAAAAGGAGGGACGTTCTAGGCAGGGATCAAAATGTGAATAAAGGTCTAAGAGGAATTTGCAGAGTACATTTAATTAGTAATGAGTATTAGCAGAGTGTTAGGGGTATGTTGGGGACCACAGGGAGATGAGTCTGGAAAGGGATATTGGGACAGCACAGAAGGCCTTTAATGTTGTACAAAGGAATTTGAATTTTGTCCTACAGAGGATGGTGACCAACTGAAACGTTGGCAGCTGGGGAGTGCCATGAACACAGAGGGAAGATTTATCTGGTGGTGCTGAGATAGTAAGGAGAGAGACTGGAGCCAGAACACTAGTTAGAAGTTTATTCCAATAAATTGTTAGGATCATGGCCAAAAGGACACATGTGTCAAGAAATGTTAAAGAGGGAGGATAAGAAACCTTTGTGAGTTAGAGACAGGGAAAACGCAAAGATGCTTTTCCAAGTGGGTAACGGTAAGATTAGTGGTCATTTGACAAAAATAGAACAATAAGGAGATGGAATTTGGGGAGGAAAGGAGGAGGGTACTTTGATGTAAGAAATTTGCTTTTAGTCTTAAGACTTTTGATGTGATGTTGAAGTATACAAGTAGAGATGGCCGGGAGTGAAATAAATATAAAGGTGCCAAGTACAGAAATCTGAATTCTGATGGTGCTGAAACCCTTGTCTGACAGCTTGAAACTGTGAAACTAAGAGTTTCTGAATAATTTAGACGACAAACACTTTAAAATATAAAATCCAACTTGTCACTAGTTATTCAGATTTTATTTTAGTCTCATAATGAACTGGAGAAAGAATCTACTGTCCCATGTATTTTTTTTTTTTAGTTTTATTTATTTTTGGCTGCGTTGGATCTTCGTTGCTGCGCGCAAGCTTTCTCTAGTTGTGGCGAGCGGGGGCTACTCTTATTACGGTGCACTGGCTTCTCATCACAGTGGCTTCTCTTGTTGCAGAGAACGGGCTCTAGATGCGCACGCGGGCTCAGTAGTTGCTGCATGTGGGCCCTAGGCTGCGTGGGCTTCAGTAGTTGTGGTGCGTGGACTTGGTAGTTGTGGCTCACGAGCTCTAGAGCACAGGCTCAGTAGTTATGGCACACAGGCTTAGTTGCTCCGTGGCATGTGGGATCGTCCCAGACCAGGGATAGAACCCGTGTCCCCTGCATTGGCAGGCAGATTCTTAACCACTGTGCCACCAGGGAAGTCCCCATGTATTTTTACATGTAAGGAAAAATGATGGTTTTTAAAAGTCATTAATTCCCTCTGAACCTACCCGGTAGGATTTTTTAAAGTGAGGGATAATTCATATACTGTAAAGTGTAAAAATCTAACAATGAATTTTACACACACACATTAACTACCACCAAGATCAAGATAGAACGTTTCCAGCACCCCAAAAAGCACCCTGGAAAGTCCTCTCCCAGACCACACCCCCAAGGATAACCACTATTCTGACCATCCACATAGATTATTTTTGCCTGGTTTAAAAAAAATATGTATTTTTTTCCTTTGGGCTTAAATCCATTTTTCCATTTTATTATGGAAAAATTTAAACATACATCAAAGTGGAAATAATTTTATAGTGTACGTCCGTATATTTACACCCCAATTCTACCGTTAACATTTTATTGCAGTTACTCTTTGAGATTTAAATTTATCATCTTGATTTTGTTCTCTGTTCATCTCATCTGTTCTTTGATACTTTTATCCTTTTATACTGTCTTCTTTTCTGATTAATTATTTTTTACAATCTCACTTTACATTTTATCTATATTATTGGCTTATTACCTATACTCCCTATTCTAGTAGTTTCTCTAGGGCTTATTTTAATTTAATATTTAAGTCCACTTTTAAATAACATTAAGCTACTTCATGTATAATAAAAGACCCTTAGGACAGTTTACTTCCATTTCTCCTGTCCCTTGTGCTCTTGGTGTTGTACATTTTGCTTCTGCAAATGTTATAAACCTCATAATACATTATTATTTTTACTTGAAAGAGTCATCTTTTAAAGAAATTTAGAAAATCATTTAAAAAAGTGTCTTTTATATTTACACACATATTTAACCATTTTCAGTGTTCTCCATTCCTTTGTGTGCAGCCCAATTCCCAATTTCTATCTGGTATTGTTTTCCTTCTGCCCAGAGAATTTCCTTCAGTATTTCATGTAATGCAGATCTGCTGGTGATGAATTAACTGAGTTTTGTTTGTTCAAAAAAGTTTTTATTTTGTCTTCATTTATGAAAGATATTTTTGCTGGGTATAGAATTTTAGATTGACAATTCTTTGCAGTATTTTAAAGATGTTTCTCTCTTGTCTTCTCACCTGCATGTCAATTTTATCTTTGCTCCTCTGTAATGTATCTTTTTACTTTGGCTGCCCTTAAGATTTTCTCTTTATGACATTGGTTTTCAACAATTTGATTATGATACGTCTTGGTGTGGTTTTCTTCATTTTCTTCTACTTAAAAAAAATTAAGCTTCTTTATGAGTTTTTAGTTTTCATCAAATCTGGAAAAATATCCACTATTAGTTCTTCATATAATTTTTATGTCCATTATCTTCCCCCATTCCCCTTTTTCCATGGGACTCCAATTACACATATGTTAGACTGCCTAATATTTTTCCATAGTGCACTGATGAACTGTTCATTTCCCTCAGTATTTTCTTCTGTTTTTCATAACAGTTAATAATGCTGTATCTTTATATTTAGTCATCTTTTTTCCCTGCAAATTGTCTAATCTGCTGCTAATCTCGTTCAGTGTATTTTTCAGTTCAGATGTTTTTTTCAACCCTAAAAGTCCCATTTAGGTTTTTTTGAAAAGTATTTTCTGTTTCTCTGCTCATCAGGATCATGTTTTCCTCCACCCTCTTAAACATATGAAGTACATTTTTTTTTTTGAAGTACATTTTTAATACTTATACTAGCTGTTTTAATGTAACTGTTTGCTAATTCCACCGTAACAGTTTGCTAATTCTATCATCTGTATCATTTGGGTTTGTTTTTACTGATTTTTCCTCCAGGTTATAGATATTTCTTGATTCTTTACATGCTGGTCATTTTTATAAAAAAAATTATTTTTATTTGTGGTAGGATATGTAAAGTACATAAAACTTACCATTTTAACTATTTTAAGTGTACCTTTCTGTAGTGTTAAGTATATTCACATTCTTGTAAAAAAAAACAATCTCCAGCACTCTTCATCTTTTAAAACTGAAACTCTACACCCATTAAAAAACAATTCCCCACTTGCCCCTGCTAGCCCCTGGCAATCTGCATTCTACTTTCTGTTCTTATGAATTTGACTACTCTAAGTACCTCACATAGTGGAATTTGACTTTTATGATGGACTTACTTCCCTTAGTAGAATGTCCTCAAAGTTTATTCATGTTGTAGAATTTTCTTCCTTTTTTAAAAAATTATTATTTATTTATTTATTTATTTATTGGGCTGTGTTGGGTCTTCGTTTCTGTGCGAGGGCTTCCTCTAGCTGCGGCAAGCGGGGGCCACTCTTCATCGCGGTGCGTGGGCCTCTCACTATCGTGGCCTCTCTTGTTGCGGAGCACAGGCTCCAGACGCGCAGGCTCAGTAGCTGTGGCCCATGGGCCCAGTTGCTCCGTGGCACGTGGGATCCTCCCAGACCAGGGCTCAAACCCGTGTCCCCTGCATTAGCAGGCAGACTCTCAACCACTGTGCCACCAGGGAAGCCCGTCTTTTTTTCTTTTTTAAAAGTTTTATTGGAGTGTAGTTGATTTACAATGTTGTGTTGGTTTTAGGTGTACAGCAAAGTGAATCAGTTATACATATACATATATCCACTCTTTTTTAGATTCTTTTCCCACATAGGCCATTACAGAGTATTGAGTAGAGTTTCCTTTGCTATACAGTAGGTCCTTATTAGTTATCTATTTTATTGATGTGATTTTAAATGTGATTTTTTACTTTCTCTTTCTGATATTTCATTGTTAGTATGAAGAAATGCAACAAATTTCTGTATATTAATCCTGTATCTTGCTACCTTGCTGAATTCATTTATTGGTTCTAATAGATTTTGTGTAGAGTCTTTAGGGTTCTGTATAGAGAGTATCATGTTATCTGCAAATAGTGACAATTATTACCACTTCCGTTCCAATTCGGATACCATTTATTTCTTTTTCTTGTCGATTTCTGTGGCTAGGACTTCCAAGACTATGTTGTATAGAAGCAGTGAGAGTGGGCATCCTTGTCTTGTACCTGAATTTAGCAGGAATGCTTTCAGCTTTTCACCATTGAGTATTATGTTGGCTGTGGGTTTGTTGTAAGTGGCTTTTATAATGTTGAGATATGTCCCCTCTGTACCCACTTTGCTGAGAGTTTTTATTGTGAAGGGATATTGAATTTTATCAGATTCTTTTTCTGCATCTATTGAGATGATCATGTGGTTTTTGTCTTTTGTTAATGTGACATATCACATTGATTTTGTGTATGTTGAACCATCCTTGCAACCTTGGAATGAATCCAACTTGATCATGGCATATGATCCTTTTTATCTATTACTGGATTTGGTTTGCTAATATTTTGTTGAGGATTTTTGCATATTTTATTGGCCTGTAATTTTCTTTTTTTGCAGTGTCTTTGGTTTTGGTATAAGGGTAATGGTGGCTTCATAGAATGAATTTGGGAGTGTTTCCTCCTCTTCAGTCTTTTGGAATAGTTTGAGAAGGATCAGTATAAGTTCTTCTTTGTATGTTTGATAGAATTCCCCAGTGAAGCTTCTGTTCCTGGACTTTTGTTTGCAGGGAGTTGGTGTGAGTGTGTGTGTGTGTGTGTGTGTGTGTGTGTGTGTGTGTGTGTGTGTTTAATTACAGCTTGTATTTCACTTCTAGTGATCAGTCTGTTCAAATTATCTTTCTTCTTGACTCAATTTTGGTGGGCTGTATGTTTCTAGAAACTTGTCCATTTCTTCTAGGTTGTCCAATATGTTGGTGTATAACTGTTTATAGTATTCTCTTATGATATTTTTGTATTTCTGTGGTATCAGTTGTTAATTATCTTCTTTTATTTCTTATTTTGCTTGTTTACATCCTCTCTCTTGGTGAGCCTGGCTAGAGGTTTGTCAACTTTGTTTATCTTTTTAAAAAACCAGCTCTTTTATTGATCCTTTCTATTGTTTTTTAATCGCTATTTTACTTATTTTCTCTCTGAGCTTTATTATTTCCTTCTTTCTGATGATTTTGGGTTTTGTTTGTTCTTTTTCTAATTCTTTTAGGTGTAGGTGTTAGGTTGTTTGGGATTTTCCTCCCATCCTTCCTTCCTCCCTTCCTTCCTGAGGAAGGCCTGTATCGCTGTGAACTTCCCTCTAAGAACTGCTTTTGTTGCATTCCATAGATTTTGTAAGGTTGTATTTTCACTGTCTTTTGTCTTCACGTATTGTCTGATTTCTTCTTTGATTTCATCATTGACCCATTTGGTTTTTTTTAGGAGTGTGTTTCCATGTGTTTTTCTTTTCCTGTTTTTCCTTCTGTGGTTGATTTCTAGTTTCATACTGTTGTGGTCAGAAAAGATGCTTGAAATAATTTCTGTCCTCTTAAATATGTTGAGGATTTTTTTATGTGACCTAGTATTTGATCTGTCCTAGAGAATGTGCCATGCATGCTTGAAAAGAATGTGTTATTGTTATTATTTTGCATGTAGTGTCCTGTAGATACCAATTAAGTTCAACTCATCTATTGTGTCATTTAGGACCTCTGTTGCCTTACGGATTTTCTGTTTGGAAGATCTGTCCATTGATGTCAGTGGGGTGTTAGTCTCCTACTACAATTGTATTGCTGTGAATTCCTCCTTTTTATGTCTATTAGTGTTTGTTTTATATATTTAGGTGTTCCTGTATTGGGTACATATAGGTTAATGAATATAATATCCTCCTCTTGTATTGATCCTTTAATTATTATATAGTGTCCTTCTTTGTCTTTCTTCATGGCCTTTGTTTTAAAGTCAGTTTTGTCTGATGTGAGTATTGCTACCCCCTCTTTCTTGTTTCCATTTGCATGAAATACTTTTTTCCATCCCCTCACTTTGAATCTCACTTTCATCCTGAAGTGAGTCTCTTGTAGGCAGCATATTGTAGGTTCTTTTTTAAAAATCCAATCTGCCACTCTGTCTTTTGATCAGAGCATTTATCCATTAACTTTTAAAGTAATTATTGGTATGTGTTGCCATTTTAAACCTTGTTTTCCAGTTGATTTTGTAGTTCTTCTTTATTCATTTCTTCTTTTTGTTTTTCCTTCTGTGGTGTGATGTTTTTCTTTTGTATTGTATTTGAGTTCCTTTCGTTTTGGTTTTTGTGAATCTATTGTATGTTTTTGATTTGTGGTTACCCTGTTTTTCAAGTATGTTGACCCATAACTGTATCTACTCACTTTAAACTGATAGTCATATAAGTTCAAACACATTCTAAAAGGTGTACATTTTTTTTTTTTACTCCCCTCCGTCATATTTTGTGATTCTGATGTCCTATTTTACATCTTCACGTTTATCCTTTTGCTGTTACTTGTAGTTATAATTGCACTTACAAAAATTTTTTGATTGTTTTTTAATCTATGTACTGGCTTATTTATGTGATCTTGAAACCTTTTATATATTTGCTCTTTCTATTGTGATTTTCCCTTTCCTATGGATTCTTGCTTCTTTTATATTTAGAGAAGATCTTTCAATATTTCTTTTAGGGTAGGTTTAGTATTGCTACATCCTTTTAGTTTTTGCTTGTCTGAGAAATTTTTTATCCCTCCTTCTAAATTATAATCCTGCTGGGTAGAGTATCCTCGGTTGCAGGTTTTTTCCTTTTAGGACTTTGCAGGCCAGAAGGGAGTGTCATGATATATTCAAAATCTCTGCAGGGAAATCAGCTGATAGACTTATGGGGGTTCTCTTGTAACCAACTCTTTGTTTTTCTCTTGTTGTCTTTATTTATTTAAAATATTTATTTATTTATTTTCCTTATGTTTTTTGGCTGTGTCAGGTCTTAGTTATGGCACACGGGATCTTTGTTGAGGCATGCGGGATCTTTTAGTTACGGCGGGCACACGGTCTGCTCAGGCTTCTCTCTAGTTGCAGCATGTGGGCTTCTCTCTAGTTGTGGCATGCGGGTTTTCTCTCTCTAGTTGTGGTGCGTGGGCTCCAGGGTGCGTGGGCTCTGTAGTTGTGGCATGTGGGCTCTCTCTTTGAGGCACGTGAGCTCGATAGTTGTGGCATGTGGGCTTAGTTGCCCTGCGGCATGTGGGATCTTAGTTCCCTGACCAGGGATCGAACCCACGTCCCCTGCATTGGAAGGTGGATTCTTTACCACTGGACCACCAGGGAAGTCCCTCTCTTGTTGTCTTTAGAATCCTCTCTTTATCTTTAAACTTGTCATTTTAATTATGATTTGTCTCTGTATGGCTCTGTTTGGGTTCATCTTGTTTGGGACCCTCTGTGCTTCCTGTACTTGGATATCTGTTTCCTTCTTTAGATTTGGGAAGTTTTCAGCCATAATTTCTTCAAATACATTTTTGATTCCCTTCTCCCTCTCTTCTCCTCTGGAACCCCTATTATGCTTAAGCTGTCATGCTTTATGTTGTCTCATTGATCTCCTGTCTTGCTTTCATTTTTTTTTTCATTTGTCTTTCTGTCTGCTGTTCAGTTTGGGTGATTTCCATTATTCTACTTTCCAGATCACTTATTCATTCTTTTGCATTGTTTAGTCTGGTATTCATTGCTTCTAGATTGTTTATTTTGGCAATTGAGTTGTCTAGTTTTGATTGGTTCATCTTTTTAGTCTTTGCTTACATTATCTGCATATCTATCAATCTTAATTCCTTAGTATTTTTATTATCCCCTTTTTGAGCTTGGGCTCTAGTAGACTGGTGAGGTCTGTTTCATTATTTGTTCTTTCAGGGGATTTCAGTTGCGGGTAGTTCCTCTGCTTTTTCATTTTACTTAACTTTCTCTGTCCCTGTGAATTTAGGAGAACTAGTTATCTACTCTGGTCTTGAAGGGGTGTTTTTATGTGGGAGCGTCCCCGTGTAAACCGTATGAGTCCAGTATTTTTGGTGGAAGGGCTGTTTTTGGTATGGATGCCAGCCACGTCTTTCCTCATGGTGTGCTGGCTGTTATCCCCTTGGTAGGGGGGTGGTTAGTGTTTCGGTGTCCAGGGCCTGTGCTGGATGTTGGGCGGGGCCTCTTCTTTGCTCTGTGGCTATCATTATAGCCCTGTTGGGGGTGGGGTCTTCTCTCCATTTATTGGAGTGGAATCCTGGAGGGTCTGTGGTCTTTGAATGCATGCTTTGTCCCAAAGGAGGTGACTGCTGAAGCAAGTGAGGCCTGTGTGGTCACAGCGAACCTATGTGCTGCCTGGTGCCTGTGTCCATGGCTCTGCCCAGAATCAGCCCAAGGTTTTATCCCTTTTTCTGTTGTGTTTGTCCCAGACCTGGTGCTAGACTCTGGTGTGGAGTGGGCTGGTTCTGGGGGCCAGGGTGCTGTGGCTGCAGGAATTGAAGTGGTTGTGCTGCCATCTGGGAGCTGGGCTGCCTCTGTACCCGGGCTCTCCCAGGACCTGTTTGCCCCAGATCTGGCTCCAAGCTGTGGTGTGGGGTGGGTGGAGCTGGAATGCTCCCACTGGGAAATGAACCACTGTGTGTTCCTCCCCAGAGGTTGCATACTTCTCCCCAGGAGACACGCATTTCTGTGGTGCCACCCAGTGTGTGCAGCAACAAAGTCCACTGTGGCTGGACCCGTCCCTGCCATGGGAGTGCTGACAGTGGGCTCTGAGGTTCGGCCTGGACCACACCCCAGGCCCTCTAGGCTGTCTTCCTGCAGTTGGACTGAGTCCTCTTCCAGGGTGCATCCTCCCGAGAGTCAATGCCTAGCCACAGTGTGTACCTGCAGCCCCACCTGGTACGTGTTTCAGACTAGGAAGTGAGATGAGGCAGCAGCTGTCAGGCCTGGTCTCTCTCAGCCCTGATTGCTAGCAAGCCAGCGTGCGCTCAGTCCTCGCAAGCAGAGTCCAGGCGCCTCCAGCCCGCTCTCTGTCTTGGTGGACCTCCCAGCGGGCAAGGTGACTCCCCAAGGTGAGTGCCTGCCCATGTGGACCTTCCCTCCTTTGCAGATCCCTCCCAGGGGTGCTGGTCTCATCCTGATGCCTTTTTTCCCCCCTATCCTATCCAGTTATGTGGAGATCTTTCTCGCAGCTTTGGTTGTATAAGAGATCTTCTGCCAGTTTTCAGTTGGTTTTCTGTGAGAATTGTTCTGCCTGTAGATGTATTTTTGATGTGTTTGTGGGGGGAGGTGAGCTTCATGTCCTCCTGCTCTGCCATCTTGATCCTATCTGCCTGGTCATTTTTGATTGAATGCCAGACATTACAAATTGTACCTTGCTGCTTGCTGGATTTTGTTGTATTCCTTTACAGATGGAGGCTTTGCTTTATGATGCATACAAATTACTTGGAATCAGTTTGATCATATTTTAAAACTGATTTTACTTTTTTTAGGGCAGCTTCTAAGCAGTCTTATGCTGAGGGCTAATTTGACCCCAGTACTGAGGCAACATCCTTTTGAGGACACTGTCTAATGCTCCATGTATTAGGCAGTCTTTCACTCAGGCTAAATGGAAAATAAACTGTTCCAGTCCCGTGTGAGCTTCAAGACTTGTTCTGACTAGTGATTTCAGGTGGTTCTTTAATTGGCCTCTCACAATTTCCTTCCTCACATTTGCAGACCAGTACTGAAAGACGTGCGTGTACTCCCCGCCACCCCCCCCCCCCACCGCCGCCAAAGATCTCTGAAGCACTCGCTCTCAGATGCTTCCTCTTCTCTACTATTTTGTCTCTCAAATTCTAGCTGCCTTGTTGAATTCTGAACTCTGTCTCTTCCATTCAGTGAGCTACAACCTGGAAATTATCTCCCCAGGTCACTAGCAGGGGAAATGATAGGACTCATCCCTTCTCTCAGCCATCACTCATCCTCTCTCTAATTATTTAAGGTGAGAGGGTAGATTTAGTCTCTGTCACTCCACCATAGCCTTTACCTGTGGTATATCCTCTTCAGTCTGATTGCTTTCACTCAGTATTATGTCTGAGATTCATTTTTATTATTGTACATATCAGTAGGTTTTTTTTTTATTACTGTGTGGTATTCCATTCTATAAATATCCCATAATTTTAATTTTTTATTTCTTCCATTGTTGATGGATATTTGGGTTGTTTCCAGTTTTTGACTATTACAAACAAATTTGTTATGAACATTCTTATACATGTCTTTGGTGGACATAAACACAGGATCTGTTTTTGAAAAGTAACTTCTGAAATCGTTTGGAAGACCACATTGTATCAGGGCTTAATCCACATATGTTTTTACCAATGATGAATCTTCAGAAAAAACTCATGACTGTAAATTATTGGTAGGAGTGAAAGGAAGCTGTTCATCAAATATATTCCTGTACAGTGTACCAAGAGAATTGTGTACTTCTATAATGCCATCCTTAAAGCTCAAAGGTAATGTAAAGGTCAGTTTACTGCCCACCTTATTTGAAAAATTACGCAATCACCCACATATCACCACAAAGTAATGCACATATGCTGAGATCCCATGCAGAGACACAGAGTACTATATAGAATAGTGTAACTTTAATTAAGATTTGCTATTGAATCCTTATTCTGTATCTCTCTGCTTATCCTTAAGCAAGCGATTCAACTACTTGCCTTAGTTTCTTAACTAGTGAATAGTGATATTCTTACACATCTTAGAGGTGTGAAGATTGGATAAGATAGCAGATGTCAAGCACCCAAAGTAGTGACTTTTCTGGGGGACACGCTAAGTTCTCAAGGAAAGATCAGGACAGAAAAACTATAGTTGAGAAAGGAAGCATTCTCCCTGAGGAGTGCGTATGTAAGCAAAAGCATGGAAATGGCAATTTATTTGGCATCGACCTAAAATGATGGGCTGTGAAGTTTGGCTAGAAGAGTGGGTTAAAAGTAGTAGTTATTGAAAGATTTCGGTGGAGAGACAGGTTGGGAGCAGATTTAAATATTATTACATGTCAAGATGAGTGGTTCAACTCTGTCTTGTGGGGGAGTGATTTTTTTTGTAGGGAAGGAAAATGCACAAGTGTCTGGGGAGAAAAGCAGCTTGGCCAAGTTGAAAAGTTTGAAAAGAGAGGAGGCAGGAGGCGCAGGAAATCTGTGCTTTCCATGGATGAGCGGACTCTGTGGGACACTTGCATTTCCTAAGAGAAGATCCTGTTGAACTAGTCAGGCAGACCTGTTCTCTGTTCTCTTCTTGGTCCCTTGCTTTGGGTGATTTCTTTCCCTTTTCTCTCTGCCAACTCATGTTCCAGTCTTCCTTCTGAACCTGGCTCAGAATTCATCTCCACCAAAAGATCTGTTTGGTGTCTGGTCTATAACTGATTTTTAATTGGGGTCAGTGATCCATTAAAGAAAAATGGTGTCCTGTTCTGAACTACAGGACTGACTGCCAAGAGATAAGCCAGAGTTTTGTAGACGGTGTTGAGAAACTGCATCAGTAAGTGTCAGATCAGCCACTCTCCAGAGGAAATCGGAGAGTGGATCTGATGGAAATGAAATCAACCCTTCTTCATTACATTTTCCTCTTTGTGTACTATTCTTGGGCTGGTGCCCAGGTCTGGGAAGAGGAGAATGAATATAGCTCTGAATGGGTGAGCTGTGAGTAAGCATCTGTGTTCTTGGATACCATAGCCTAGGGAGCAGGAGGAGGTCAGAGCCCTTAGGAGAGGAAATGGAAGGATTTTAATTAATGCAAGATATGCCCAGCATGCAGGTCTAGGACAAATGGAAAAATCTGCAACAAATCTATTTATGAAAAACGTGTGAGGCTGCTCTTATACTTGCTCCTATTTTGTAACAGTAGAGTAAAAATAGGTCTTTAACAGTATTTAAGTTTGTGTTTGGCTCAAATACATATTCAGTTCATTGCTTGGTCACTTCAGTCAGTTTTCTTCATTTTCAAGTCAGTTTTATTGAAGTATAATTTACATAAATAAAATTCAGTCTTTACACCGTTCAATGAGTTTTGATAAATGTTTACAGTCGTGTAACCACTGTCACAGCCAAGATCTAGAACATTCCCACAACTCCTAAAAATTCCCAGTTCTTCTTTGCAGTAAATCTCATGCTTCTGTTTCTATCCTCAGTTAATGATCTGATTTCTATCGCTTTAGTTTTGTCTTTTCCAGAATGTTACATAAATCAAGTCTGGCTTCTTTCACTTAACCTAATCCTTTTGAGATTTATCCATATTGGTTTATATATCAGTATTATTTTCCTTTTTATTGCAGAGTGGTATTCCATTGTTTGAAAGTACGAAAATTTGTTCATCAGTTCACTAGTTGGTGGACCAGTGGGTTGTTTCCAGTTTTTACTGATTAAGAATAAACTTGCTGTAAACATTTGCATGCAGGTCTTTGCATGGATACAGGCATACCTCTTTTTATTGAGCTTCACTTTATTGCCCTTCCCAGATATTGTGGGTTTTTTTTTGTTTTTTTACAAATTGAAGGTTTGTGGCAACGCTGCATCAAGCAAGTCTATCAGTGCTCTTTTTCCAACAGTATTTGCTCACTTGATGTTTCTTTGTCACATCTTGGTAATTCTATCAATATTTTAAACTTTTTCATTACTATATTTGTTATGGTGATCTGTGATCAGTGATCTTTGTTCCTACTGTAATTATTTTGGGGCACCGTGGACCACACCTATATGACAGTGAACTTAATAAATGTTGTGTGTGTTCTGACTGCTCCACTGCCTGGCTGTTCCCCCATCTCTCTCCCTCTCTTTGGGCCTCCCTGTTCCCTGAGACACAATAATATTGAAATTACGCAAATTTAATAACCCCACAATGGCCTCTGAGAGTTCAAGTAAAAGGAAGAGTTGCATGGCTCTTACTTTAAATCAAAAGCTGGAAATGATTAAGCTTAGTGAGGAAGGCATGTTGAAAGTTGAGCTAAGCTGAAAGCTAGGCCTCTTGCACAGACAGCCAAGTTGTGAATGCAAAGGAAATGTTCTTGAAGGAAATTAAAAGTGCTACTGCAGCATACACACAAATGATAAGAAAGTGAAACAGCCTTATTGCTGATAAGGAGAAAGTTTTAGTGATCTGGATAGAAGATCAAACCAGCCACCTTATTCCCTAAGCCAAAGCCTAATGCAGAGCAAAGCCCTAACTCACTTCAATTCTGTGAAGGCTGAGAGAGGTGAGGAAGCTGCAGAATAAGAGTTTGAACCTAGCAGAGGTTCGTTCATGAGGTTTAAGGAAAGGAGCTGTCTTCATAACATAAAGGTGCAAGATGAAGCAGAAACAAATGATGATGTAGAATCTGGAGCAAGTTCTCCAGAAGATCTAGCTAAAATAATTAATGAAGGAAGTTACACTAAAGAACAGATTTTTCATCTGTAAAAAATACAAACACATGGAGGCTGAACAACACACTACTTAATAACCAAGAGATCACTGAAGAAATCAAAGAGGAAATCAAAAAATACCTAGAAACCAATGACAATGAAAACACGATGACCCAAAATCTAAGGGATGCAGCAAAAGCAGTTCTAAGAGTGAAGTTTATAGCAATACAATCCTACCTTAAGAAACAAACATCTCAAATAACAACCTAACCTTACACCTAAAGCAATTAGAGAAAGAAGAACAAAAAAACCCCAAAGTTAGCAGAAGGAAAGAAATCATAAAGATCAGATCAGAAATAAATGAAAAATAAGTGAAGCAAACAATAGCAAAGATCAATAAAACTAAAAGCTGGTTTTTTGAGAAGATAAACAAAATTGATAAACCATTAGCCAGACTTATTAAGAAAAAAAGGGAGAAGACTCAAATCAATAGAATTAGAAATGAAAAAGGAGAAGTAACAACTGACACTGCAGAAATACAAAGGATCATGAGCGATTACTACAAGCAACTCTATGCCAATAAAATGGACAACCTGGAAGAAATGGACAACCTGGAAGAAATGGACAAATTCTTAGAAATGCACAACCTGCCGAGACTGAACCAGGAAGAAAGAGAAAATATGAACAGACCAATCACAAGCATGGAAATTGAAACTGTGATTAAAAATCTTCCAGCAAACAAAAGCCCAGGACCAGATGGCTTCATAGGCAAATTCTATCAAACATTTAGAGAAGAGCTAAGACCTATCCTTCTCAAACTCTTCCAAAATATAGCAGAGGGGGGAACACTCCCAAACTCATTCTACGAGGCCACCATCACCCTGATACCAAAACCAGACAAAGATGTCCCAAAGAAAGAAAACTACAGGCCAATATCACTGATGAACATAGATACAAAAATCCTCAACAAAATACTAGCAAACAGAATCCAGCAGCACATTAAAAGGATCATACACCATGATCAAGTGGGGTTTATCCCAGGAATGCAAGGATTCTTCAGTATATGCAAATCATCAATGTGATACACCATATTAACAAATTGAAGGAGAAAAACCATATGATCATCTCAATAGATGCAGAGAAAGCTTTCGACAAAATTCAACACCCATTTATGATAAAAACCCTCCAGAAAGTAGGCACAGAAGGAACTTTACTCAACATAATAAAGGCCATATATGACAAACCCACAGCCAACATCGTCCTCAGTGGTGAAAAACTGAAACCATTTCCACTAAGATCAGGAACAAGACAAGGTTGCCCACTCTCACCACTATTATTCAACATAGTTTTGGAAGTTTTAGCCACAGCAGTCAGAGAAGAAAAAGAAATAAAAGGAATCCAAATTGGAAAAGAAGTAAAGCTGTCACTGTTTGCAGATGATATGATACTACACATAGAGAATCCTAAAGATGCTACCAGAAAACTACTAGAGCTAATCAATGAATTTGGTAAAGTAGCAGGATACAAAATTAATGCACAGAAATCTCTGGCATTCCTATACACTAATGATGAAAAATCTGAAAGTGAAATTAAGAAAACACTCCCATATACCACTGCAACAAAAAGAATAAAATATCTAGGAATAAACCTACCTAAGGAGACAAAAGACCTGTATGCAGAAAATTATAAGACACTGATGAAAGAAATTAAAGATGATACAAATAGGGACTTCTCTGGTGGTTCAGTGGTTAAGAATCCGCCTGCCAATGCAGGGGACAGGGGTTCAAGCCCTGGTCCAGAAGATCCCACATGCCATGGAGCAGCTAAGCCCATGAGCCACACGGCCCACGTGCCCGTGCTTGGCAACAAAGACAAGCCACCACGATGAGAAGCCCGCGCACTGCAACGAAGAGTAACCCCTGCTCGTCACAACCAGAGAAAACCTATGTGCAGCAATGCAGACCCAATGTACCCAAAAATAAATAAAAATAAAAATAAAAGATGATACAAATAGATGGAAAGATATACCATGTTCTTGGATTGGAAGAATCAACATTGTGAAAATGACTCTACTACCCAAAGCAATCTACAGATTCAGTGCAATCCCTATCAAACTACCACTGGCATTTTTCACAGAACTAGAACAAAAAATTTCACAATTTGTATGGAAATACAAAAGACCCCGAATAGCCAAAGCAATCTTGAGAAAGAAAAACGGAGCTGGAGGAATTAGGCTCCTTGACTTCAGACTATACTACAAAGCTACAGTAATCAAGACAGTATGGTACTGGCACAAAAACAGAAATATAGATCAATGGAACAGGCTAGAAATCCCAGAGATAAACCCACGCACATATGGCCACCTTATCTTTGATAAAGGAGGCAAGAGTATACAATGGAAAAAAGACAGCCTCTTCAATAAGTGGTGCTGGGAAAACTGGACAGCTACATGGAAAAGAATGAAATTTGAACACTCCCTAACACCATACACAAAAATAAACTCAAAATGGATTAAAGGCCTAAATGTAAGGCCAGACACTATAAAACTCTTAGAGGAAAAAACATAGGCAGAACACTCTATGACATAAATCACAGCAAGATCCTTTTTGACCCACCTCCTAGAGAAATGGAAATAAAAACAAAAATAAACAAATGGGACCTAATGAAACTTAAAAGCTTTTGCACAGCAAAGGAAACCATAAACAAGACAAAAAGACAGCCCTCAGAATGGGAGAAAATATTTGCAAATGAAGCAACTGACAAAGGATTAATCTCCAAAATTTACAAGCAGCTCATGCAGCTCAATATCAAAAAAACAAACAACCCAATCCAAAAATGGGCAGAAGACCTAAACAGACATTTCTCCAAAGAAGAGGTACAGATTGCCAACAAACACATGAAAGAATGCTCAACATCATTAATCATTAGAGAAATGCAAATCAAAAAACTACAATGAGATATCATCTCACACCAGTCAGAATGGCCATCATCAAAAAATCTAGAAACAATAAATGCTGGAGAGGGTGTGGAGAAAAGGGAACCCTCTTGCACTATTGGTGGGAATGTAAATTGATACAGCCACTATGGAGAACAGTATGGAGGTTCCTTATAAAACTAAAAATAGAACTACCATACGACCCAGCAATCCCAGTACTGGGCATATACCCTGAGAAAACCATAATTGAAAAAGAGTCATGTACCACAATGTTCATTGCAGCTCTATTTACAATAGCCAGGACATGTAAGCAACCTAAGTGTCCATCAACAGATGAATGGATAAAGAAGATGTGGCACATATATACAATGGAATATTAGCCATAAAAGGAAACGAAATTGAGTTATTTGCAGTGAGGTGGATGGACCTAGAGTCTGTCATACAGAGTGAAGTAAGTCAGAAAGAGAAAAACAAATACTGTATGCTAACACATATATATGGAATCTAAAAAAAAAAAAATGGTCATGAAGAACCTAGGGGCAAGACGGGAATAAAGACGCAGACCTACTAGAGAATGGACTTGAGGATACTGGGAGGGGGAAAGGTAAGCTGGGACAAAGTGAGAGAGTGGCATGGACATATATACACTACCAAAGGTAAAATAGATAGCTAGTGGGAAGCAGCCGCATAGCACAGGGAGATCAGCTTGGTGCCTTGTGACCACCTAGAGGGGTGGGATAGGGAGGGTGGGAGGGAGACACAAGAGGGAAGAGATACGGGGACATATGTGTACGTATAACTGATTCAGTTTGTTATAAAGCAGAAACTAAGACACCATTGTCAAGGAATTATACTCCAGTAAAGATTTTAAAAATTAAAAAAAACAAGAACAACAACAACAAAAAAGATTTTTCAGTGTAGACAGAAGAGCCTTCTATTGGAAGAAGATGCCGTCTAGGACTTTCATAGCTAGAGAGGAGAAGTCAATGCCAGGCTTCAAAGGACTGGCTGACTCTTGTTAGGGGCTAAAAGCAGCTGGTGACTTTAAGTTGAAGCCAGTTCTCCTTTATCATTCTGAAAATCCTAGGGCTCTTAAGAATTATGCCAATTTTACTCTTTACCCTTTGTGCTCTGCAAAAGTGAACAACAAAGCCTGGATGACAGCACATCTGTTTACAACATGGTTTACTGAATATTTTAAGCCCATTATCAACACCTACTGCTCAGTAATAAAATATTTCTTTTAAAATATTTTTGCTTATTGACAATGCATATGGTCACCCAAGAACTCTGATGGAAATATACAGCAAGATTCATGTCATTTTCATGCCTGGTAACACAACACCCATTCTGCAATTCATGGATAAGGGGTCATTTTGGCTTTTAAGTCTTACTGTTTAATAAATACATCTTATAAGGCTATAGCTGCCAAAGGTAGTGATTTCTCTGATGGATCTGGGCAAAGTAAATTGGAAACCTTCTGGAAAAGATTCACCATTCTAGATGCCATGAAGAACATTTATGATTCATGGGAAGAGGTCAAAATATCAACATTAACAGGAGTTAAGAAGTGGGTTCCCACCCTCATGAATGAGTTTGAGGGGTTCAAGACTTCAGTGGAGGAAGTAGTTACAGATGTGGTGGAAATAGCAGGAGAACTACAATTAGAAGTGGAGCCAGAAGAAGTGACGGAATTGCTGCAATCTTATGGTAAACTTCTAGGATGAGGAGTTGCTTCTTATAGATGATCAGGGTAGTTTCTTGAGGTGGAATCTACCCCTGGCAAAGATGCTGTGAAGACTGGTGAAATGACAACAAAGGATTTAGAATATGACATAAACTTAGTTGATAAAGCAGTTGGCAGGGTTTGAGAGGATTGACTCCAATTTTGAAAGAAATTCTACTGTGGGTAAAGAGCTACAGAGAAATCCTTCATGAAAGGAAGAATGGATTGATGCTGCAGACTTCATTGTTGTCTTATTTTAAGAGATTGCCACGGCCATCTCAACCTTCAGCACCACCATCCTGATCCGTCAGCAGCCATCAACATGGAGGCAAGACTCTCCACCAGCTAAAAGATTACAACTTGCTGAAGGCTCACGTGATGGTTAACACTTTTTAGCAGTAAAATAGTTTTAAATTAAGGTATATACAGTGTTTTTTAGACATAATGTTATCTCAGTTAATAGACTATACTGTACTGTAAACATAACTTATATGCATTGGGAAACCAAAAAATTCACGTGATTTGCTTTATTGCAATATTTGCTTTGTTGGGGTGGATTATAACTGAATCTACAATATCTCCTAGGTGTACGTGTATGTATTTTCATTCTTTAGGGTAAATACCCAGGAGTAGGATTGTTTGATCATATGGTGGGTATATGTTTAACTTATAAGAAATTGTCAAACTGTTTTCCAAAGTGGCTGTACCATTTTGCATTCCTATCAGCAAAGTATAAGAATTCCAATTGCTCTCCATCCTTGCCGTTGTCAATCCTTTAAATGTTAGCCTTTCAGTGGGTATATAATGATATCTCATTATGGCTTTAATTTGCATTTCGCTAGTGATAAAAAATATTGAGCCTCTTTTCACGTGTTTATTTGATATGTATGTTTTGTTTGAAATGTACATTCAAATATTTTTTGTCCTTTTTATTAATGGATTGGTTGTCTTATGATTGAATTTTGAGACTTCTTTATATGTTCTGAGTATAAGTTCTTTATTAGATATGTTTTGTAAATATTTTCTCCCAGTATGTGGAAAATCTTTTGATTTTCTTAGTTTCTTTTGAAAAGCAGAAGTTTAAATTTTGATGTATTTCAAAATGCATCAAATACAAATATTTCAAATTTTTGATGCATCCGTTTTTCTCTTCCATGGTTCATGCTTTTTTTGTCCTATATACAAATCTTTGCCTAACTTGAGATCACAGAGATTTTATCCCTTGCTTTATGTTGGACATTATGTAGTTTTAACACTTACATTTGTGTTTCCTAATACATTTCAAGATAATTTTTGTGTATAGTGTAGGTAGTTTTCCTTTTTTTTCCCCATATAGATGTCCAGTTGTTCTAGCACTCTTCGACTTCAGAAGACTATCTCCACTTAAAAGACTTATCCCCATTGAAATATCTTGATTCCTTCAGTGAAAGTCAATTGATCATATATGTGTAGGTCTATTTTTGTTCTCTTGATCTATATGGCTATCCTTATGCCAACACCATTACTGAATACTGTAACTTTGTAGTAAATTTTGAAATCAGGTAGTATAATTTCTCCAAATTATTTTTTTTCCCAAAATTAGTCTATCCTAGGTCCTTTCCATATAAATTTTAGAGTCAGCTTGTAAACTTCTAAATGCTTGCTGGGATTTTGCATGGGGTAGCATTAAATCTGTACATCAATTTGGAGAAAGTTGCTGTCTTAACAGTACTGGGCCTTTTAATCCATGCATACAGCATGTCTCTTCATTGACTTCAATCCTCTTTAAGACTGTTTAGAGATGTTTTGTAGTTTTCTGTATATAAATTTTGCATATACTTTGTTAGATGTATCCCTAAATATTTCATGTTTGGAGGCTATTTTAAATAGTATTGAAAAAGATTTCAATTTCCAGTTGATCATTGCTACTAGTATTTAGACACATAATTTTTGTATATTGACTCTTGTGTACTACTTTCCTGGGGTTGTTGTAACAAATCACCACAAACTGGGTGGCTTAAAATAACAGAAATTTATTTTCTCACATTTCTGAAGGCTAGAAGTTCCAAATCAGAGGGCCGTTAAAGTTGGTTCCTTCTAGCGGCTCTGGGGAAGCTTGCGTTCCATACTTCTCTCCTCGCTTTATTCCAGTTTTTGCCCATGTGGTCATATTGATTTTTCCCTCCATAAGAGTCTGTGTCCAAATTTTCCTCTTCTTGTAAGGACACCAGTTATTGGATTTACAGCTCACCCTAACCTCATATGGCTTTGTCTGAACTTGACTACATCTGCAAATACCCTATTTTCCAAATAAGGTCATATTCATAGGTACAGAACATCTATTTTGGGAGGACACAACCCAACCCACACCACCTTGTGTCCTGCAACCTTGCTAAATTACTAGTTCTACTAGTATCTTACTTTACTAGTATCTTTTTGTAGATTCTTTAGATTTTTTATATAAATACCAAGTCAGTTTACTTCTGACAAAACATTAGAGCTACATCCAAACAAAAATCCTTTATGTTAACCACAGCTCTGGGGCAACCACAATAGGATTAAAGGTTCTTTTTTTTTTCCCTTTAAATTGTTTGTGATAGTTACAATCTTGACTAATGACCCTTACGCTGGTCTCTCTCAATTCTTTTAAGATCCTATTCATACAAGGTGTTACATCATCCCATACTTTTCCAACTGTTTAGCAGAATGGGGGACTAGGATGAGGTCAGTGTGGCGCTTGCCTCAGGTGCAGAATTTAAGGAGGCACCCTCAGTAGTCAACATAAATATGTAATATTTTAAAAATAAAACCAAACACAAAAATGAACGATGAACAAAATATCAACATCTTAAATAAAGATAGGATCCCACCTGTACTTGAGTGACCTTGCCACACTAACTGCACCCCAGTCCTGGCCCTGCTGTTGAGATGGCAGTAAACTCGTCTTCCCGAATGTGAACAATCGTGGGAGACCTGTTACAGGCACCTATGATGGCATCAGGGGCCAGCTTTGCAGAGCTTAATGCATGTTTGTTTTCTCTTCCTACTTTCACCTGATTTAATCCTGTAGTTCACTTGTTTCTTAGTCTTCTTTAAGGAAATGATGTGACAGGTTCCATGCACAAACCTGGTTTCATGTCAGAGTTCCAACGTCAGGGTCTTCTGGACGTCTTGAGGGTATATGTCCAATAACAAGCCACTCCCTTGTCTCCTTTCTGTCTTCCATGTGCCCTGTCTCCCAGCTGTGTGATGGTGCCATAGGTGGACAGCTGACTCACAGTGAGCCTGCTGCATTTTTTTGCCTTCTCATGTGGCCTTGGGTTTCAAAAACAGTGTGTTAAATGCTGTGTGGGGCAGGATCCGTAGCGTGTAAACTGTTCTGCGCCCATATTCTAGCATGTGGCCTGAGAAGCAGTTGGTTAACAAAGGAAGAAGTTTGAAGAAAACCAGGCAGAGACGAGAGAGAGAGAGGCAGAATCAGACCCACGTTCTTACAGCTTTCTAGTTCATGCTTCCAATTTCTTCCTTAGACCCAGCTCTATCCCTTTTTTTGAATTCTATTAATACCATACCATTCATATAACAAATACTTCTGATCCTTCTTTTTTCTTAAGGTTCCTCCAATTTGTTTCCATTAGTTGTGATTGGAGAACCTTGGCTAACATGCTCTCTCTAGTTTCCCAAATTAGATGCTTTATCTCGCCCACCTCCCCATGAAGGAAACTTCTCCAGACTGCTCTTTCCACGTCTGTCATTGGTTAATGAAATCATTTCCTCTAATAATGCAGAGCTTCTTTTCTCCTTTTTAGCTTTCTTCCTCTTTCTTTTTCTTTCACACATTTCCTTGATGTGTAATCACCTTGATGTTCTTCACACTACTGCATTTACACTGTTCCCAAGTTTATTCTTCCATTATATTCTGTGTCTTCTCAGCACACTTTTGGTCTATCCCAATATTAGCATTTATTAAGTATCTGTATTGCATAAAAGGTACAGAAGTCACATTTTTTATATTTTCCACCCTATTCATTATGCAAGGTCCGGTTTAAATCTCATTTCCACTATGAACCCCTGTCTCATCAATTTCTTTCCTTCTCTTCCAGAGTGTTGGTAATTCTTTGTGTATAATTATAATATTCATCTGTTATATCTTCCTAAGGCAAGAGATCATATCTTATTTGTATTATAAGTACTTTGTATAATGAGCACTTAACCCATAGTAGGTAATCAGTAAGTGCCTGCTGAATGAATGAGGTGAATGAACGTAAGTGTGCTTATTTTGCTGCATATGAAATTGGGAAAAGTCCCTGGCGATCACACACATCCCTTCAATATCTTTTTTTCAGGGCTCTGTTCATCTAAGTTCCTTTCTCTTTCCACTTTACCCTGTTTCTCTAGATGATCTCAGTTACCACTAGGATGTCAGTTACTATCTGCAATATGTCAGGCCCTCCCAAGTCTATATTTTTATAGACTGGCTCTGTTTTCTGAGAGCCAAACCCCTAAATCCAAATGTTTACTAGGCTTCTTCAGTGGGTGTTTCTGCAGGTACTTCAGACTTAGTCTGCCAAATCTTAATTCATTTACTTCTCTACCCACTCTATGCTGACCTCCTGCTCTCTCTCTCTTTCTCTTCCTCCTCCTCTGATGATCTATAAACAGTAAATGGCAGCATTATCTAGTCAGTTGAACAAGTTTGATGTATCCCCAACATATAGCACGTCGCCTGGTACCTAGTAGGCACTCAGTATTTGTTGAATAAACAAATCCCGTTCACTCAGATGGCCAAATCAGTTGAAAATGGAAATTTGATGGTTACATTTAGAAATGGTCTTAAATTCAGCAGTAAAAAGCTAGAATGAGAGTAGGCTCTGGGAATTTCCCATCTTTCACTTTTGGTATCTTTGGAATATCAAACAAACCAATGTCACTCATGAGGTCTTAGTTTAAAATCAGACCTAGAGGCTAATTTATGTGTCATCCTCCCTGCAACTGTCTAAAATGTTTTCCTTTAGTCCTGTGGGCCTTTGTAGTGATGCCCTCTCATGGATAAGTGCCAGGGGAAGTTTTTGCGCCTTCTAGAGATTGGAGGTATTTTGTGCAATATCATATTAGGAACGAGACTGAGAACGGATTTTTCGTTCTTCCTTTTCAGGCTAATATTGGAAGCATCAGTTGTAATGAAAGAGCAGGGGCTTTGGGAGTCAGACTGATGTGAGTGTGAATTCTGGCTCCTTATTTACTTCTAGCTTTGTGACTCTGGACAAGCTACTTAAGTTCCTCGAATCTCGATTTCTTCATCTATAAAATGGAGACAATATTAGGCATAACATAGGGTTATCAACAAGTTATGTGTAAGAAGCTAAGCATGGTCTCTGAAACAGGAGTCTCAGTCCGCTTCCTTCCCTTCTTTTGTTAAGTAAGTGGTGTTCTCTGCTACTTACCTTGATTGCCAGTTTCTTCATTAGTGAATGAGATAATACTTATCCACAGGGTTGTTGTGAGGACTAAGTTAGTTTCAGTCACGTGAAGTACATGATTAATTAAGAGATGTTAAGAGTTCTTCCTTTCTTCGTTCCCAGTAAGGCACTGAGACGTATTTTGAGTCTGTTAGAACTTCTAGTCAACCTTAAGGCTCTTGTTAGGAGACCTAGGAAGCTACGAACATGGACGAGTATTATTGCTTTGCTTATTTCTATGATTCATTGCTGCTCAGCAGTAGTGGTTATGAGAGGAAAATTGCCATCTTCTCTCTGTGACAGCTGCATGCCCCAGTCTACCTTTATCAGATTTGCCTCCAGAGTCTTTCACTGTGGTGCATTTAACCAATGGGAAATAAGTAATGCCCTGAGAGCTCTCATTGGTTACTTGTGGGTGTCCATATTTTCTGATTGGTGTAAGCATCAGCCAGTCCTCATCTACTTATTAGCAGTTCAGTTATTTATTAGGCCCGTTACTGACTTCCGCTAAATCAAGGTATTTTTCCCAACCATAACGGACTACTCTGTATTCTTTCCTCCTTCCACTGTGTCCAGTACCCACCCCAAATAAACTGATTGCAGTCCAAGCAAACAATTTATTACCCAAACCTCCCACTCCCTTGATAGATTGCTGTTGGCATTTGTGTTACTGCAGGAAAAAAAAGTCGTTGTTTCTTTAAAAAAAAAAAAAAAGAAAATACAGGACCTTAAAATGTGGCAGTGGGAAGGAGAAGAAGGGAAAAAATGCCCTTGGCAAGAATTCAGAGACAGCCAATTGTCTTTATTGAAATGGCTTTGAATTAAAAACTCAAAGGAGGTAGTGGCCTCTTCTTTAGTAGAGAGATTTAAAAAAAAAAACCAAAAAAAAACCCAGCCAGGCCATCACTACCCAGTAAACATGGCAGGAAAAAAAAAAAAACAAAAAAACCGTATGCAAGGTTTCTTGACTTTATTTTTTCTTTTCTTCAAACAAAGAGATCTGTGCTTGCTCCTGAAAGAAAGCAAATAAATATACTGCCCACATACCCTGGTGGTTCTAAACCTCTCTCAGGAAGTCATAGCCCCCGCCTCCACCCCCAACCGCCCCATCTATTCACGCACTAAGTCCTGCCCCTATGCCTGGCTGAACACGTCCTCCAAGTCCAGGTTTACAAGGCGCTTGTTTCCAGACCATGGACTTCCGCAACGGGCAGCATTTCTGTCTCTGATGAATGGTCAAAAATGAGGTTCCGGGTGAGAACGATTAGAAACTTTAATTACTCTCCAGGCATCTCACAATATAAGCCATATTCCTATTTTTATAAGGAATTAGCTACAGATTGGGTAGCGCTTGTCGTGCTTTGAAACATTTCCTGTGTCTTTCTGGCACAACTGTGTTCTCTTTGGAACGGTGGGGCTTCTCAAAGTCCCTCTCCCCATCTCTCTCTCTCTCTCTTTTTTTTGGCTTGCCAATTCCAGCACCTTCACATGCGTTACTCCATCCTTTCCAAGATGACCTGAAATGACCTTTTGCTTGGCAAGAGACGTGATTCAACTGATAATAAAAGAGCTGGGGGCGGGGTGGGGACGGCACTGGCTGCTCAGAGCTGGGGAGGAGAGCAGGGGAGGGGGGACCGCATCCATTTAAAGACAAACGCTGCCGCTTTTTTTTTTTTTTTTGGCCATGCATTTCCTGTAATTAATTTTCCACATACCGCCTATTACACGAAGGGAACAGATTTTTTTAAGGCATACCGCTCCCTTTGTCTAACCCGAGCTCCTGGGTTGTTTAGATGAGGCTGGGGAGGAAGCGGAGGAGGGAGGTGGGAGAGGCAGGGAGAGGCTGGCACCCCGGCAGGGAGGCCCGAGCCCTCCGCTGGAATGTGGGGTCGGCTGCCCCTCAGCTTTCTTTCTTTCTTTCTTTCTGCTGCCTGGGTGTTTGGGGCTGGGAGCGTTTCTCCGAAGCAACGGCGCCGGCTAAGGTTCCTGTGCGCAGCTCCTTCTATTTCACATCCGCTGCCTCTCAGGGGCGTGGGCTTGATCCGGAGGCTGTGTTTTCTTTGTTGTTTTGGGAATAATTTTTCACTAACTCCAGAACTCCAAAAAATGCCCATGGCAAGGCTCATCAATCCTCTCTCTCTCTCTCTCTCTCTCACTTAGGGAAGAAAAAAGAACAAACTATTTATTTGGATAGCACTCAGCTGAGGTTGCAGGAGTTGCCACAGCAACGGCTCTGAACCTTGCACAGCAAAAGGTCCTTATTGTAGAGTGGCCTGCCTTCCCAAAGACCTCCTCTTTAAGGAGACCCCGCTAGCGATACTCTACCCGTTTGGGGTTTGTGTGCATTGACATATCATCGACACCATTTGAAAAGACAAAAGACAAGGTTTCCTTGGGTGGTTGGTGGGATATTTTTAGCCGATCTTAACTGTGAGAAGAGAAACATGGACTTAAGGAGTCACGTGGGGAGCTAAGGTTAGAGAACTTCTTGTCCAAAGGCTTGTGAAATGCTAGAACATAATTGAAAGGTGTCCTGTCTCCCTGCAGGTTGCAGACAGCTTGCACGTAAGCTGACGGGGATGGTGATGCAGCCATCCTGTCGCCCCCTCTTCTCTTAACAAAGGAAGCTTGCACGTGAGATGTTCAGAGAGGTGAGGAACTCATCTTCCTTGGTCTGGGAAGAATTTCTCTTCCCAAGGTGCCTTATAGGCTGAAAGTTCCGTGAAAGGCAAGGGGTTTGCTGCACAGTCCTCTTCTAGTTTCACACCTTCTGGCTTTTGTTGGAAACCGTTAATTCATCACAGACATCATGAATATTGGCTCCGTGCTAGGCACTGTAGCTATAAGATTACCAAAAAACCCAACTAGTCTTAGCCCTTGCCCTCCACAAGCTTTCAATCAAGAAGTGGAAAGAAACCCAAGTAAACATGATTAAATTCAGGGGAGGAGAAGTAACTGTAGATGCTGCTGTTTCAGGGGAGGAGTAACTCTGTGGTCCTGCCAGTTCCATTAGAGCCACCAGTGTGATCCCTGCTAGTTCCTTCACGAAAGGAGATGACCCCTGTGAAATGCGTGACGGCGGAATCCGTCCCCCTCTCATCTCAGCCAATCAGGATCCTTCTCTTATCCTTCTTCAAAAGTGCCTTCTTACAGGAAAAGAACTGCCCTTCTGGAACAGATGAGTGCCAGGAAGCTGACCTTGAGAATCCCAGTGTAGAAGGGCACTGGTGTTCCCAGTGAATTTGAGGTTCTTTCTTCATCACGAAAGAATTTGGAGACGAAGTGATAGGTAAAAAGTGGATTTATTTAGAGAGTAGCACACTCCACAGACAGAGGCGTGGGCCGTCTCGGGAGGCGAGAGGCCTTGGGAGAAATACACTCCACAGACAGAGCGTGGGCCATCACGGGAGGTGAGAGAGAGCCTCGAAATATGGCGTGGTTAGTTTTCATGGGCTGGTAATTTCATAGGCTAATGAGTGGGAGGATTATTCCAATTATTTTGGGGAAGGGGCGGGGATATCCAGGAATTGGGCTCCTGCCCACTTTTTGGCCCTTTATGGTTAGCCTAAGAACTGTCATGGCGCTGGTGGGTGTGTCATTTAGCATATGCTAATGTTTACAATGAGCATATAATGAGGCTCAGGGTCCACTGGAAGTTGAATCTTCTGCCGTCTTGGACCTAGTTGGTTCTCACTAGTTTTCGTCATGTACTATGACTGTCATTCTTTTAAAGGTTGTGCCCTGCCCTCTTCCCTCCTGTTTCACTGGTGTCATCTTGGATGAGAATCTCAGCCCAGTTTCTTTCTAACCTACTGTGGAGAAGGAAAGGGGCTAATAGTCCTGAGCACCTTCCATGTGCCATACATTATGCTGATTATTTATTACATCTGTAGTCTATTGGGTCCTCATGCAGTCTTCCTCACGTGGTATCTGGCTTCATCTGAACCATAGAGTATAGAAATTGATTTGAGTTGATAATTTTCTCCATTATCCTAAGGGTGGTAAATAACTAGTACCATTCTAGGTGCACGGACAGAAATTGATTCATTATGTTACAGGCGGGGGCTTGCTGTCTGATGAACATAAAAGCCAATACTATGGCACCAGCTTTTGAGAAAAGAAAGAGCTTTATTGTGAGGTTGACCAGCCAGGAGGCAGGGCTCAAATCTGTCTCCCCAATCCAGGGTTCGGGGCCAAATTTAAGGGATGGGGGGAATTTCAAACTTGGAAGCTGATTGGCTCGTCTTGAATCAGTCCATATAAGCTAGTCCTGCTGCTGGAAGCCAGATTTTCCTTATTGAAGGGCTTCTTGTAAGGGCTCCAGTGGCGATGTTTCTATTCTTTAAGTTCGTTGACTGAAGGGTTCCTATGGGTTCCTATCTTGCACGTGCGCAGTGCTGTCGCTATACAATAACTCTAGGTTTGATTAATCAAAAACGTATTTTAAGGAAGCAAAACCAGTTTAAGCTGGTCAGTGTTTTACATGCTGTTTCATTTACATACAATGGATGCTTTAATTAGGCTTAATTCTTTCCCAGAGTCCCTTTTGAGAAAGTTGCAAGGTATCCATATTAACAGATGAGAAAACTGAGATTCAGGGAAATTGTTCAAGATCACAGAGCCAACAGCGATGGAACTAGTGGTAAGAGCCTTTCCTCTCTGACTCTAGAATTCAGTCTTTCAAGATAGCTTGAGTCGCTCGTAGTGTTAAAGAGAATTGGCTACAATTCTACACTGGGCTATTAAGAATAAAAAAGAATGTAATGTTAGGGTTAAAATTTTCAGTGACTTAAAGTCATGACTAATAGTTTGGAAACTCTACAAAGACAAGAATTGAGTCTTTTTTTTTTTTTTCTCTCAAATGGTTCTCTCTCTCAGCATTATCTTTGGAATTAGGCAAAGAGTCTCTCCAAGAAAGTCATTGCTCAAAGTGACAGGAACACCTTGTTTTTAACTCAAGTCATTACCATCCAGCCTCATCACTCACCAGCCTTGACCTCACATGACCTGTAAAATCAAATCTCCCCTCAAAGGCTGGAAATTTTTGCCATCAAAATCAAATACTGAGTCTCAAGCTCTAGGACCATTCTGAAAGAAGAGTAGGTAGCTCTTGCTATCAGCACTAGTGTGTTTGGCAAAAATGAGTGCTTTTAAAGGGATAATAGTAATTTGTAAGTTTTTCTTTGAATTTCCTCCTTTGTGCCATAGGTTGTCAGTTCAGGTCTTGCAACCTTGGGCAAGTTACTCAACCTTTCTGTTCCTTAATTTCACCTGAAAAGTGGAGTAACAGTAGTATTATCACATAGGATCATGGTAAGGGTTACTCTGTGATGAAGCATGCACAACCCTTTGCACAGTGCCGAGCCCGTATCAAGTGCTATTTATTACACCAGCTCTTATTGTGTTCATTATTATCATTGCTTTTTTAAAAACTTATTTATTTATTTATTTTTGGCTGTGTTGGGTCTTCGTTTCTGTGCGAGGGCTTTCTCTAGTTGTGGCAAGCGGGGGCCACTCTTCATCGCGGTGTGCGGGCCTCTCACTGTCGCGGCCTCTCTTGTTGCGGAGCACAGGCTCCAGACGCGCAGGCTCAGTAACTGTGGCTCACGGGCCCATTTGCTCCGCGGCATGTGGGATCCTCCCAGACCAGGGCTCGAACCCGTGTCCCCTGCATTAGCAGGCAGACTCTCAACCACTGCGCCACCAGGGAAGCCCCATTGCTTTTATTTGTATTAGAACTGATTGATTAAAGTGGAGAGTTGACATTTTATTTCCCAGGCCTACAGTGGACTTCAGCCACATTACGAGGCTGATAAATCTTTTTCTTGCTGAACTTTGTTTTCCCCTCACCATGACACCACTTCTCTTGCTTTTAAATATCCACTAATCCTTGTACTCTTCCCTTCCTCCTTCCTTAGTCCTCTCAAACAAAACGAAAACTCTTGCTCCTAAAATGGCTCTATGACAAATCATTTACACGAGGAATCAGCCAACTTTTTTTTTTTTCCTGTAAAGAGCCAGATAGTGTTTTAGACTCTGCAGGCTGTAGGACCTCTGATGCACCTGCTCAACTCTGCGGCTTGTAGTGCAAAAGCATATGCTCTAGACAACACCGCAATGAATGAGTGCAGATGTTCTGATAAAAACTTATTTATGAACCTTGAAATTTGGATTTCACATAATGTTCAACTGTCACAAAATACTACTACTTAAAATTTTTTTCCAGCCATATAGAAATGTAAAAACCACCCTTAGCTCCTGGGCCATGTAAAAACAGGCAGTGGGCCCCTAGTTTGCTGACTCCTGATTTACACTTTAACATGTTTCACTGTGGCACTGTCAGGAATATTTGCATTTTTTCAAGTTCTAGAAGAACTTACAGAAAACATATCTTTGAGGGGCAGTGCCACGTGTGGGACACACACATAGTGGCAGCTTAACCCCTTGGTTCTCTGCAGGGAGGATGGCTGGCACAGCGGGATGCAGGTTGGCAAGCTCAAGGTTTTTATTTTCAGGAAAACATCAAAGCATCTGGGAAGAGGCATCTGCTGTCATGACAGACATGGCTTCAACCAGATTTGGACTCTACACGCTTAGTGGCGTTCTGATTTAGTGTCTGAGCTTCATTTTTCCTAACTATAAAAATGGAAATAACAATGCTTACTCTGAAGTTATTATGCAACTAAATTATGTAGATGCTCTATGTGACAATATATATTAAGAGGATAATGATGAGTACGTGGTAGTTATTTTGTAAATGTTTGACGAGTATTAGCAGGCACTCAGCTCATGTTTCCTTCAATTGTTCATCAGTGGGGCAGCTAGGGGCCAATCTTGGCTGTTGTGAAATGTAAAGAGTAGGAAGGTTAGATTTCTGGTATCTAAAAAAGAAGTCTTCTGATCTTTTCAGGGGTAGATGTGAGGGCTGGTGAGAAGACAAGAGTTAGGACATTTTTGGCAAAGGAAAAAATAGATCGTTTGACATAAGTGAAACTGAAGCTTGTAGAAGCAGTGGCTCTGTCATCAGGTTAGGACTCAGCTCAAGATGACATTGGTTTCTGAGGGAACAGTCAAGGTGTCAGGGCCATTTCTGGAATGGCATCTTCAGGCAGAGTGAGCCATCATTGCCTGATTCCTACATAATGTGGGGCTCCTTGAAAGAAGAATCAGGGCTGTTTGAGAGGGTCTGTTTGCACAGTCAGAATCTAAATCACTGCTGAGGGACGTAGGTACATGTGCATGCATGTGTGCGTTGGAGAGATTGAGAGAGAGGTGTACTTTTAAGCTTATTTATGGTAAGTCTTGCTGGTGGAGAAGAACAGGAGAGAAACACTGTGCAGACAATTCTGTGAATTGCACACACACTCAATACAGGGTTATGAGCTGAGGGAAACAGACCTTTTCTCTCCTGAGGCACCTTACAGTTATATATTTTTTTAATTTTAAATTTATTTATTTTTGGCTGCGCTGGGTCTTCGTTGCAGTGCGTGGGCTTCTCATTGCAGTGGCTTCTCTTGTTGCGGAGTGTGGGCTCTAGGCGCGCGGGCTTCATTAGTTGTGGTACATGGGCTTAGTTGCTCTGCGGCATGTGGGATCTTCCCTGACCAGGGCTCGAACCTGTGTCCCCTTCATTGGCAGGAGGATTCTTAACCACTGCGCCACCAGGGAAGTCCCACAGTTTCATTTTTTTGATACATGAATACAGAGATCACTTGATATTAAAAATAACTTATGTGATATTCCTGATAAACGGATGCCTCGTAGTCAAACTAGAGAGATTTAACTTTAGCTTAAAAACAACTCTATTTCTTCTCCCTGATTTTAGCAACATGTAAATGTAATGCTAGCACAATATTTTAAGACAAGATTTGGATTTAGTTTATCATAATTTAGGATTTTCTAAGACTTTAAAAGTTCCTACATAAATTCTGTGAACTCAGAAAGTTATCATTGTTGCTACAAATTATTTAAAATTGCAAAAATATAGAATCATGTTTAATTGTATGAACTTGTAATAATATATGTCTTTTTAAAAATGTTGATCCTGTGAACTCTTGTAATGCTGCAAATCATATGTATGGTCGTAATGTATTAGCTTAAATTGTAATTTCCATATCTTTAGTCAACTTTAGGCTAGCATTAAGTTAATTAATATTAAGTTAATTAATCCATAAGCTTTGGATTTGTGGGCAATTCTTAAGAAAGAAAAAGATGTAAATATTAGTTATTAAATATAGTTTTAATTGACCTTTATTTTATATGTAAGTGACTGTACCTTAACAAGATATGAAAATATCTTTAAGTGGTATAATGTATATGCTTATTTTTCTACCTTAAAAATTGTCAAAGTGATCTAAAATGTGTGTGGAAAAAATTAGCTGGACTGTTTTTGGTTCCTGTATTCTAGTTTTCTCTTACATCTGGAAAAACAAAAGCTGCTTACTTTAGTAAGGGAATGATTAATATAAATTGTTGAGATAATATTAGGTATCATAATTTTTGAGAAATATAAGTATGTAAAATTAGGATGTATTTGGGCTTTCTTTTTAAAAAATGACCGAGTATTGTGTCCAGATAACAGAGGTTCCTTTTCATTTCCCCAATACTCTGCTAAACGTCTAAATTTCTGGCATATTTTGAATCATTTTGATCCAGATTTCCCCTTGGTGTTGACAGAGTTAAATTTCTAATAATCATTGTTAGTTTTTCTTATGAGTTGAAAAATAAACTCACAAGACAGCCTATAACTGTTTTTTGCCTTTGGATATGATGATTTATATTCCTATTATGTTTCCTTTGACATCCCTTCTTGATTTTAGCTTTCCAAGGTGAAATCTCCAAATCAGAAGAATTAAACTGTTAAGATACCTGTTAAACAAAATCTATCTTTGGGCTTCCTGGTATGGCTATTGGGTAGCACAAAGATTGCCTCTTTCACTTTGTAAAAGGAAGAGTAATAGAAAAAATTAGGATCTTTCGTACTGGCCCCCTAGAGGCAAAATGTGTCTTATAAGAAGATTTTTTACTTGTATCTCTATAGAACTCTCTAGTATCTGTCAATAGCTTGTACGAGTTTGCTTTTGTAATCAAATGTTTTTGAAAAAATAGAGCTTAGGAATGCTTTAGGGAACAATGCTTTTATTTTTGGACACTTCCATTGTTTTTCAGACTTTACAAGAAAAGCTCATTACTTAAGATAAACCCCAGGTTATTTTAATTTAGCCATACCTGATGACCGCTACATCGCAAATTACGTCTCCTGGTGCAGTATCGCTCTTGCTGAGTGGTCCAACACTTGCTCGTATTATTTGATAACCCCACTGGAGTATTTTCTTTCCCTGAAAACAGATCATTGGGTGGCCCCTAATATCTGCTATTGAATTTTCAGTGTAAAAGTCTGTTGACGACTACCCACAAATTGGGCACAGATCTGTTACCTTGCTAACCTGATGCTTGCATTTAGGATAGTCTGAGATATCATCCAGCATTTATCTTGGGCCATGAATTTTTCTTCTCAGAAAAAGAGATCTTTAGATAATTTAATTCAAGAAGGAGAAAAAATAGGTCTCATTTAGAGTTCAAAGACTTTAACAACCGAAGGGGGGACTCTGGACTGCCTTTTTTTTTGTCTTTAAGCCCTTTCATTTCATGTTTTTACAAGAATTCCGCAAAGTGGGAGGATCTTACATGTTGTGGTTTGGCAAAGAACACGAGAGTCAGACAAAATTACTGTGACCACAGAGCTTGTATAACACTAGCCCCTTAGAGGTAAAATGTGTCCTATAAGATGTTTTACTTATGTCTCTATAGACCTCTCTAACAAGATCTAGGGATCAAAGATATCATGTCATTAGGTAAATTAGTTCATACTCCTATATCTGGTTCTTTAGTCTCTTTGGATTGGGGGTGGAAACTTTTTTCTTGATTTAATTTGAGCAATCTTGGAAAATGGACTATAAACTCTCATCATATTCGTTCTCTTAGTATTTGTCTTGGTTTCAGTGGTCAAATGTTATCATCTCCAGAGTCTTAAATGGTACTGTGCACCAGTCAAAGGATCCAAGAATGATATTCTAGAACAAAAAGAAAAAGAAAACCTGATGGGTTGGGATAACTACCGTCAGAAACTCCATCAGACACTCATGCAGATCTGGATTGATCATGTCCATAACCATGAACAATGACCAAAATGGGGTATTTAGATGTAAAACCAACATACTTTCCTGTCTCTGTGCTAAATAATTCTGTGGTCAAGCATACTTTCACATCTATGTGCCAAGCAGTAGTGGACCAGGAAAAAAATTACTCCAAGTAATACTTGCCCTTAGAGGATAGCTGTAGACCAACTGAAATAGTTTATCAAAACTCACAGATTGTACCAGTCACCAGAGGTCATCTATTGTTTGAATCCATTTAGATGAAATACCCAGAAGAGGTAAATCCATAAAGTCTGAAACCCCTGTTAGGGGGAGGGGGAAGGGAATGGGACACAAGTGCTGTGGGTTTGGGTTTTTCTGTTTTGGTTTGGAATTAGAGGTGGTGATTGCACAACAGTATGACTGTGCTAGTTGCCACTGAATTGTTCACTTTAAAATGGTTAATTTTATGTTATGTGAATTTCACCTTAAAAAAAAAAACAACCCCAATCAAAACAAATGAGGTTGCTTATCAAGGCTCACTTTAAGACCCTTGACTTGCTGTGCCCACCACTCTAAGGCTCCAGTGTCCTAAACTTTGCTCAAGTTTCATGCATTCTAAGACCTGCCCTAAAAATCATGCAACCCAGGCCCTTAAACTTTATAAATACATCCCCCTGATTACTCCAGTTGAGATGCTTTTGGTCTGTCTTACTGCAGTAGTTCCGATAAACTTAGCTTTGTTTGGTGGTCTTTTGGAAGGTCAGCATGATCGTAGAATCCCCTCCGTGGATTAAAAGGAAAACACATTTTTTTGGATTCTCTTTTTCTATCCTCTATATTAGATAGGTGGCAACTTTCTGATTACAGGTAGATACAGGATTGGAGCAAGTCTTCACATAGTGGCCAGATGTAGAGAGGCCAGTTCCAGCTCCCTGACAGAAAGGACAGGTAAAGATTAATTAATAGTCATGTGGTCAGTGTTTAATAGAAGTCTTCAGCTATTTTGGTGGCCAAATAAGGAGTAAAGAATTCTTGTCTTAGGAGTTACACAAAATAGGTCCGGGGGTAAGGGAAGAGCCCAGAAAAGCTAAAGTCTGAGGCTCACTCTGGATATGGGAGGCCAGGCTTATAGAGAAATCAGTTTTAGACAAATCTATTGGGAAAGAAAGATATAAAACTATCAACATACTTACTGCCTTGGTCTGGTTTGGCATAAGAAATAGTCAGTGTCCAGCCTGTATATGAAGAGTCTCGGTACTTGTAGATGACTAGGATTGATTTTTTTTTTTTTTTTTTTGAGGTGTGTGTGTGTGTGTGTGTGTCTGGAATAATGTATTAGATATCTATTGCTTTATAAAAAAATCCCCAAACTAGTGGCTTAAAACAACACACATTGAGAATCTTACAGTGTTTCTGGGTTAAGAATCCAGACACTTCTCAGTTGGTCCTCTACTCCAGGATCTCTCACAGGCTGCAATCAAAGCATTGGCTGGGCTGCAGTCATCTCAAGTCTCAATTGGAAGTTCCGAGCTTATGTGGCTCTTAACAGAGTTCCTCCTGGGCTGCTGCACTGAGGGCCTCAGTTCCTCACTGGATCTTGTCTAGAGGCAACTCTCTCTCTTGCCACGTGGGTCTCTCCAACCTGGCGGCTTGCTTCCTCAAAGGATGAGGACTGAGAAGTTGATAGAATCTAACAAGTCGGAAACCAGTCTTTGTAACCTGATCATGAAAGCGACATTCTATCACTTTTGCTGTATTAATTATAACCAAGTCACTAGGTCTAGCCCACATTTCAAAGGGATGGGACTATACAAGGATATGAATACCAGTGGGGATCTTTTGAATGCTACCTTTGAAAACTGGCTACTGCAGATGATACTCATACCTAAATTAAACAATGCATCTCATTAGCCACAGGAGCTTGAAAATTATCGTGAAGTTGTTTTTCTTTGGTTTAAAGTTAAATCCAAAAAATCACAAGTGAAAGAGAACTCTTAAAATTTTATCGTGAGTTTCTATGAGAGGCTAAATATTTAATGCATACATTGGTTTTTAAGATTCCAGACCTGTCTGAAAGTGTTATTGCCTTCTTCTCAGATGAAATGCCAGGTAGTCTCGAAACAGGAGTGTCTGAAAAGTTAGGGTGTTTTGTATTTCCTGTTTCCCTTGAAAACTGCAAGGCTTGTACTGTCGTCAGCCTCATTCCAATTAATTAACTGGATTTGCAGACCTCTCCATGGAACAGCTTTACTAAATGAACCAAGTGTTTTACAATTAGGGAAACATCTCACAACATGGGAAATAGTAGTGTTTGTTTCAGAAACAGGAGGGATTATTATATTTTCTTACCATCTGAACTTGTCTAACTGTAGAAACAGAAACTTGGTTTGACTGTATCCAGTAGATTATCAATAGGTGTTAATTCATTCTCTCTTGGAGATGGAGATCTTTGGTATGCTCTAATGGATCAAGAATTAGATAAGCAATTAAGAGACCAAGGCATTGAAAGAACAATTATATAATGTATCTGGGATGACTCTTAAAAAAACCCTCTCATTTTACCTTTGAAGAAATCAAGGCACAAAGAGCTGAAGCTGTTTATCCAAGAAGATAAAGCTAGTTCAAGGAATTTTTAGATTGTCTGGTCTATCATTGATCTAATTTAACTCCATACTGTAAGCATTATAGTGGAAAGTGCACTAGACTAAGACCAAGATTCAAATACCACAAACTTTGTCCATTTTTTTCCCCACTGTATCCTGTACCTGAAACTGGAAACCTATATCTGACATTATATCTGAAAGTTTATATCAATAATATTTGTTGAACATATAATGAATGAAGAAGTTCTAGTTCTGTGATGAACTGGTTGAGTGTCTATGGGCAATTTGTTTCCTTTCTCTGAACTTTAGTTTCCTCATATTTAAAATGAGAGTTTTGGTCTGGTTCATCTTTAAAATTCCGTTCAGTTCTAAATTTCTATGATTTAATAATAATAATATTTGTTGAATACTCTTTGTGTCATGTATTATGATTAACACAATACTGCCATTTAATTCTTATGACCACCCTATGATACAACAAACCTAGAAGGAAAATAGCTAATAGCTAACAGTTATTTTGACCTCACTCTGAGCCAGACACTTATTAACTCATTTTAATCCTCATCTCCACCCTGTGAGGTACAGAGAAGTTTAATTTGTCCAGGGCCACATAAGTAGTCAGGGGTGGAGCCAGAACTTGAACTCAAATGGTCCAATATCAAAGCCTACCTGCTTAATCACGTTGTTTTACTGAATAGTGACATTGTAAGGTCAAGACCGTGGCTCATTCTGTTCAGTTAAACCTGAGTTCCAGCTTCTTTGTGGCCACCAACTTTTAAGAATTTCCTATTTATAAAAATTATTTGCACCCAAATATATTAGCCTTTACACTTCTTTCCATGGTATGGTCCCCAAGCAAACCTTAAATTGCTAAATATGTTGCTTATTTGATATATCTTCTATAATACCACCCAGTCATTTAAATGGTGGGTGGAAGTTAGTATAATTGGCATTAGTACTGTTTCACAAATTGGAAATGGAGAAATATTTTCTGAAGTCATGTCTGGGGTATTGTGGGTGGATGTTTGGCTTGCATGGAGAAATTTAGCTGAAAACTCCAGAATTACTCAAATGTTTGTACTGGTGAGGCTTAATGGTCTGGCCAACTGGCAGCAGAAAGACATGAACCAAACCCATGGAGAATGAGGAAGATGAGGTTCAGATGCTGTGGATCCATCTGTTTTATTTTTGTTTTAATCTCTTTAGACTCTAACTCAAGAACTCTCTGAGTCTTCACTTCTGAATACTTACTATGACTAAGACTATATTAGTCGTAAATCTGTATGGAAAATTTGAAGTGAAATTAGAGGCAGTTTTCTAAATAATTTAACTTTTAATATGGAACTATAAAAGACCCTGAAGAGTCACAGCAGTCTTGAGAAAAAAGAACAAAGCTGGAGGTATCACCCTCCCTGACTTCAGACTATACTACAAAGCTACAGTAATCAAGACAGTATGATACTGGTACAAAAACAGACACATAGATCAATGGAACAGAATAGAGAGCCCAGAAATAAACCCAGTATAGTCAGTTAATCTATGACAGAGGAGGCAAGAATATACACTGAGGGAAAAACAGTCTCTTAAGTAAATGGTGCTGGTAAAACTGGACAGCCACATGTAAAATAATGAAATTAAAATATTTTCTCACACCATATACAAAAATAAACTAAAAAAATTAAAGACCTAAATGTAAGACCAGAAACCATAAAAATCCTAGGAGAAAAGATAGGCAGAACACTCTCTGGCATAAATTGTAGTTCTCCCTCTCCCTCTCCCTCTCCCTCTCCCTCCCCCTCCCCCTCCCCCTCCCCCTCTCCCTCTCCCTCTCCCTCTCCCTCTCCCTCCCCCTCCCCCTCTCCCTCTCCCTCTCCCTCCCCCTCTCCCTCTCCCTCCCCCTCTCCCTCCCCCTCTCCCTCTCCCTCCTCCTCTCCCCCTCCCTCCCCCTCCCCTCCCCCTCTCTCCCTCTCCCTCTCCTCCTCCCTCTCTTTCTCTCTCTCCCTCTCCCTCTCCTCCTCCCTCTCTCTCTCTCTATATATATATGTATGTATAGATATATATATATATATTCTACAGCTATAGCTATCTATCTACATAAATTTTATCTGTCTCCTCAGGCAAAGGAAAAATAAACAAATGGGACCTAATTAAATTTAAAAGCTTTTGCACCACAAAGGAAACCATTGATAAAATGAAAACACAATCTACTGAATGGGAGAAAATATTTGCAATTGATATGAACAATAAGGGGTTAATATCCAAAATATATAAACATCTCATACAACTCAATATCAAAAACCCCCAAACAACCTGATTAAAAAATGGGCAGAAGACCTGAATAGACATTTTTCCAAAGAAGACATTCAGATGACCAAACAGGTACATGAAACAATGCTCAACATTGCTAATCATCAGAGAAATTCAGATCAAAACCACAATGGAATGTCACCTTACACCTGTCAGAATGGCTGTTGTCAAAAAGACCCCAAATAACAAATGTCGGCAAGGATGTGGACAAAAGGGAACACCGGTACACTGTTGGTGGGAATGTAAATTAGTGCAGCCACTATGGAAAACAGTATGGAGGTTCCTCAGAAAAGCTAAAAAATAGGACTACCATATGATCAGCAATTCCATTCCTGGGTATATATCTAAAGAAAATGAAAACACTAATTCAAAGAGATACATGTACCCCAGTGTTCATAGCAGCATTATTTACAATAGACAAGATACGAAAGCAACCTAAGTGTCCATCAACAAATGAATGGATAAAGAAGATGTGATACACACACTGTATGGAATATTACTCAGCCATAAAAAGAAATTTTGCCATTTGCAACAACATGGATGGACCTGAGGGTATTATGCTTAGTGAAATAAGTCAGACAGAGAAAGAAAAATAGTGTATCTTATCACTTATATGTGGGATCTAAAAAATGAAACAAACAGTATAACAGACTCGCAGGTATAGAGAACAGACTAGTGGTTACTAGTGGGGAGAGGGAAGGAGGGGAGGGGCAAGATAGGGGTAGGGGATTAAGAGGTACAAATTACTATGTATAAAATAAGGTACATTGATATATTGTATAGCACATGGAATATAGCCAATATTTTATACCTTTAAATGGAGTATAATCTATACAAATATTGAATCACTTTGTTGTACATCTGAAACTAATGTAATACTGTAAATCAGCTATACCTCGATGAAGAAAATTTGAGATGGTGGTGAGGATATGTAAAGGTGTGTATTTTGAGCATAGTCATCTATTCTGATGGAATCCACTGAGTATCTTTTTAGTGCTTGCTTCAGTTCAACCAGCCTGTAGTTTCATATCCATATGAATGTGGGTGGTATTATACAGGGTAGTATTAAAGAGAAGTGAAATAGTAAAAGGCCAAAGATGGAATATTTAGTAGGAAAAGTGGTATTATCAAGCAAGGGACCCTGTCTAATACAGAGTCTAGATTTTGGAAAAAAGATTGAAGTGGGTCTTTTAAAGCTAAAAGGTGTCAGTTTCTGCCTTATATTAGGAGAGCACTGTTTTTGAGTGATGCTGATTGGTTGGGGATGCCTGGGCTACTGCACACGTGGGTTCCTGCTTCAAGACCACGGCGGCCAGTGCCTTGGCTCTGTAGGTGATATACTGCCATCACATGATTCACTTGTTCAGGGTCAGTCAGCAGGTTAAGTGGCCAGTTTAAAACTTACCAGAGGGAGTCTGTGGCACCTAACGTAGGATTGAGAAGTCCTGAGTTCTAGTTTTGGTAATGCCATGCCCTTAGCTCTGTGAACCTTGCGCTCACATGATACTTCTCTAGGACTTAGTTCCCTAATTTGTAAAAAGACAGGGTGGGCTGCATGTCTCCTATTTTACATAGGGGGGGCGGTTCTTCCCCAGAGTTTCTTTAAAGAAAGGTTCTCATTCTTAAAAAAGTGACCTTTAAGATTCCTTCCAGCTCAAACATTCTAGAAAAGCTAGTTTGAAACTACTTAACCTAATTATTATTTTAAAAATCAATTATAGTCTGACTGAAAACATCATATTCTGAATGGAAGGAGAGAAGAGTGTGAGTTTCATTTTTTTTCTGCTAACTTTTTAAGACTGGTTTGTTGACTTGCCAGTGTGAATTCTGGGAGCCTGAGGTTGCCTGTGAATTCATGTTTTCGAATCCTGAGCTCAGCCTGAGAAACAAAAATGGATGGAAAACATCCTTTTCACCAGAGAAAATAGCCTCTCACTATGATTTCCTTTGGTAAATATCATTTTGAAGAAAGATGGCATCATTTCTTTTGAAAGTTCTCCCTTCATCGTTCCTCAGAGTGTACTTCCATTGAGCTCCTCGGAAAAAATAAAAGAAAGTGAAAGAAAATCACAAAGAGTATATCCATGTAGAGTACCTAGTGTCCCATCTGAGCTTCTGGGAGGGGTAAATACTCCTAGCCAGGCCACATGACTGTGCTGTACTCCTCTGCCTACAGCTCCAAGATCAATGATGCTGTCAGTGTATCTGTGTTTTATTAAGTCAGCTAAATGGAATTTGTGTGCATCAGGCTACTAGTGATTTGGCAACAAATAATATGTATGTTGCAGAAGTCATTGACTCTCTTTCATGGAAATTTGAGGTCCGCTTTACTGCCCAAATGCTTCATCCCATCTTCAGGCAAATCCCATGAAGGTGAGTGTTCTCCTTAGGCATTTCCTAATATCTTAACAACCTTGCCAGATTCTCCTTGAGGTTTTCTCTAGTGGGTTTGTGTATATCTCCACAACTCTAGAGGGGACTTTCACAGTTCTATCTAAAGACCCTAAGGGTACTATTCCAAATGGGATACAGATGAGAACATCAGGAAGGCTTCATTCATATGGCTTAGTGCTGTCTTGGGTAAGTGCTGGCTTCTCTTTTTTTATGTTTTAAAAAATTATTTTTTAATTTAAAAAATTTCAATTTTTTATTTTAATTTTTAAATTTAATTAATTTCCTTTTTTATTTTTTTACTTATGTGTGTGCTCTTGTGTTCCCTCGCTGTGTAACAAACCACCCCAAAACTTGGTGACTGAAAACAGTGACGATCATTATTTTGCTTATGGCTCTGCAACTTGGGCAGCTGGGTGAGGTTACCTGGGCCTCTTCTCTGCTCCACACAGACGTCTGGAGGCCTCCGCTGGGCTGACATGAATAGCAAGGCGCTGAAGCAGCTCAGGCTGAGCAGGAGGCCCTTTCTCTCGACGTTCTGTAAGGGTCGTTGCACAGGGCCTCTCGTGCATGGTGGTCTCAAGGTAGTTCAGCCTCTTAAATGGTAGCTCAGGGCTCCCAAAGCTACTGTTCCATGAGGCCTGGGTTGAAGCTAAGAAACTTCTTATGACCTGGCTGCAGAGATCTGTTTTTCAGGCAAGTCTCTATGACTAGACCATGTTCAAGGGGAGGGAAATTAGTCTCCAGCTCTCAGCGGTAGTAACAAAGAATTGGCACAGCACCTAGCGTGTTATGTAAGTCTCCCTCAGCGTTCACAACCACCTTGGATAAAAATGTTACAGATGAGTTAACTGACCTCCGATGGCTCAGGTAACTTGCCCAGGCCACTCAGGTGGCAAATGGCAGAGTCAGGATTCAAACCTTGGATTCTGGTCTTGTTAGAAGAGACCTCCTAGGTCTTTTGTTCAATGTCTGTAATTTACAAATAGGAAAATCAAACAAACAAACTGAGACCCAAAGAAAGGAAAGGAAAGCCTGCTTGGTATCACACATTTTATCAGCAATTAAGATAACCTATGCCCAGTCAGTTAAGCAAACCCAATGACTGTAGGTCACCTTGGCAGCGCTCCAAGGGAGGGGCTTTGAAAGGGTTAATTGAGGCAGATCTTTCAAGGCTGGATGTTTTTAGATGAGGTAATGCTATCGATGGTCAACAGACACCAGTGTTGCTACACTGTCCAACATGTCAATTCCAGGAAACTATAGGAAGGCTTCAGACAGATGCCCAGATGACCTTGACCTCAAGCTGACGTGCTTGGGGTGAAATTGTTTCACGTTGAGGTCTAAAATTCTGTCATGCTCTGTTTAAATGTATTTTAAGTGGTTGCATGAACTAGGATTTGAAACTCCAAATGGATAATATATCTTTAAAAGAAAGAAGATTTTTTTTTTTTCTGTCTTGCATTAAAGAGGCTTGCCATTGCCTTTAGATCCGTCATCAGTTACCTGTTAGGTGGGAGGAGAGGAGTCCCTATTTGTTGTAAAGGGGAATTAAGCTTTTTTGATTACAGAAGATGGACTTGTGTCATCCTGTTGATACAGATGCACACGATGGGTCTGTGGTCTCTCTCTTTATGCAATAAATGATGATGAAAAGCAATTTCTTCTTTCAAAGAAACAAGGTAGAAGCCTACATAGTATGTATGGACACGGCAGGCAGAGAGAGAGAGAGAAGAGAGCCGGAGAGCCGGACAGCCTCTAGCTATCCGATGACTTCTTTTAGGAAAAAAAATCTATAAGAGAAGAAGTATTGCCATGGTTTCTATACCTGCTGAAATTGTCAAAAACTCCAGAAACAGACCATTGAGGAGGTCCAAATTCAAATTAAGAAATCCATTTGTAATTACTTTAATTTTAAATTTTTAAATTTTTAAATTATTTTTTGGCTGCGTTGGGTCTTCGTTGCTGCTCACGGGCTTTCTCTAGTTGCGGCGAGGGGGGGCTACTCTTCGTTGCGGTGTGTGGACCTCTTATTGCGGTGGCTTCTCTTGTTGCAGAGCACGGGCTCTAGGCATGCGGACTTCAGTAGTTGTGGCACGCAGGCTCAGTAGTTGTGGCTTGTGGGCTCTAGAGCGCAGGCTAAGTAGTTGTGGCTCATGGGCTTAGTTGCAACGCGGCATGTGGGATCTTCCTGGAGCAGGGCTCAAACCTGTGTCCCCTGCATTGGCAGGCGGATTCTTTTTTTTTTTTTTAATTTTATAAATTTATTTATTTATTTATTTATTTTTAGCTGTGTTGGGTCTTCGTTTCTGTGCGAGGGCTTTCTCTAGTTGCGGCGAGCGGGGGCCACTCTTCATTGCGGTGCACGGGCCTCTCACTATTGCGGCCTCTCTTCTTGCAGAGCACAGGCTCCAGATGCGCAGGCTCAGTAGTTGTGGCTCACGGGCCCAGTTGCTCCGCGGCATGTGGGATCTTCCCAGACCAGGGCTCGAACCCGTGTCCCCTGCATTGGCAGGCAGATTCGCAACCACTGCGCCACCAGAGAAGCCCCCGGCAGGCGGATTCTTAACACTGCGCCACCCGGGAAGTCCCCCATTTGTAATTCCTGTGTAAGCTTGGGAAGAAGTTGAAATAAATTAATCAATGTTTGGAGTAGTTAAGAACTAGTGTGTAAGGTATCTAAATGTATGAAGAGGTTTGTGGTGAGTGTATGTGTATTTCAGTGTGTAAATTTCTTCCTGTCTACCTAAAAGTGTTGTTAATCTAGTTTTTTGTAAATAATTAATGGTGCAAATTAGTTTTTGCTCCATTTTTTCAACAAACTACTCATTTTTTCAAAAAAGGATGGATGAGGAGGAAAATAACCTGCTTGCCTTTAATCACAATGGGAAACCATGAAATTTGAACAACAAAAACCAAAGCTTGCACATTGCAGGAGACTTGTAATTGTTTACTTTAACTGCAGGCCAAATACACAAGGAAAAAAAGGCCACCCCACAAAGCAAGTCCATAAAGAGATGGTCGTCATCATGCTTTTTGTAAGTCAATCCTCATCTTTTTGCAAGCCCCAGAGCATCGTCTAAGGAGATCAGTTACCTTCTTTAGGTGGGACCTATGCGGAGGGCGGGGATGGAGAGAGTAAAGGAGGAGGGAGTAAAATTACTGTACAGAGAGAATTCACCTTGGCACCTAGAGCTTCTGGTAGCCAAAATGAATTTCCTTACCCTTTAAAAAAAATCTATAAAACTATTAAAACTAGTAAGACTTCAGACTCTCTAGAGAATTAGTTTTTGGAAGTTTTTCCTTTTGAGAACTGAGTTAATGCTTTCTTTAGCTCCAGTCTAATGCACTCTCCAGCTACAAAGTTAGGACACAAAGTCTTTGGGGGATTGTGGACTTTGTGGGAGTCTGCTGTTGTAGCCATGGGGCCATCTCGTGTAGCAGGTCACTGCGTGGCTCAAGGCGCAAAGCACCGTTCTCAGCCAACACTGACCCCACAGATTGGATGTCAGAGGTTCTTCAGCTCTTTTTCTGAGGGTGAGGTGACATTTTTCCCCAATAGCCTACCTACCCGCTCCATACACACAGGCATACACTCTGCCAACACTCCCACTGGGAAAACTGTCAAACAAGCATACTGTGCAATCACATAACTCTTCTCACTGAAAATTAGAATTATATGAAGAATACATTTTTATCATTTTTACCCTTACATTTCTAAGAAGGATATATTCTGATGAGCCTGGAGGTGAGAAAATGGGCACAATTTGGGTACATACAGTATCACTCACAGCTTTCACACACGTCCTATGTCCAGCACTTCTGGGTTTGGCTGGGCGGCGGGTGTTGGCCTTCATTTCTTTGTGGAAATCATTGGCTATTCTTCCTGTTCCTCCTTTAACTTTCAAATCCTCCTGACAAGGCTGACACTTTAATTCCCAAGCCCTTAGTGTGAATGAGTTAGGGAGGAAGGGTCAGAGCAGGAAGTGGCCTCTGGACTGTTGAGTTCTGCTGATGGTTTCACCTGCCTTCACCGACTGAAGCCGTATTACTTTCACCTACCTTTATCTTTGCAAAGGCTGGAGAGCTTTTACTGTGCACTTTGAGACTTGTCATTGCTGCTTTTCAAAAAAAAAAAAAAACAACCCAGAATATCCAACAAGATGCTCCCATCCAGATGATTATGGGTGTATTTATTTATTCTGGCTCTGAGGACCACACATCTTTGCCCTATGTCATATTTGTTTGTAACTTGAATGTTCTAGAATTTGGTTCTCCCCTCCTCTGACACCCAGAGCAGTGCCTTGAACAGAAATATTGTTCCTAGAGGGAAGAGGTAGTAGGATTTTTGTACATTTTCAAATAGTTGCTGAGCTGTTGACCCTAATTGTCCCCAGAAGGCCATTGAGGGCAGAGTTTATGCTCTGGGAGCTATAGGAAGGAGGCCCTATCATGCCCTCCCATTAGCACACCTGCCAGGTGGTTTGTGGTCAGTTGTGTTCATATTGCGTTCTAAGAAGCCAGGTGCCCCTGTATGGTGTCCCAAAAAGCTGCTCGGAGGAGGGGCGCAAGGAAAGTGCGGCTCGTGGGAACTTTGTGCCTCTCTCCTGCTTCAACCAAGAGGAGACCTCCTTTATCTTTTTATGTATGTATCTGGAGAAAGGGTTTAGCTGTGTTTTTTTTTTAAGTTTAGAAACTATCATAATATGAAATAAGTTTGGAATTCACAGCCCTTAGCCCCAAGGTAATGAGACACAGAACAGGAATGTTTCGTGAGTGGAGATGAAGCCTTTACCAAAGGATGTCATGAGAGTCCTCAGCAGATGGGTCGGTCCTGGCAGTGAGGCAGCTGAGCTACTGCTCACCTGGGTCTGTGTGTTGGGGGCTTGGGGGGTGGTGGAATTTTGTGAATTCTGATAGAAACAGGTTTGAGGAAAGAGACCTCCCTATCACATTACTTTTTCCCCTTCCATCCTCTTTGGACCACACACCTGCCTCTGTTGCTTCCACACTCCCTCCATTCGTGATGGGCAAGTATGTTGACCGGGTTCTGAGACTTTCCGGAACAGCTAAAAGTGATTATAAAGGACTTGACCACAGTAAAATAATTGTATATAAAGAATTCTCCTTCCAACCAGGGTTAAGTGATGTGCCTCTGTCCTAGGGCTTATGAAATCATTCAGTCAGTGTTGCTTTAGGAAAATAGTAAGAGGAACCAGTTAATTGAATTCCATTCTTTGTAAGACTTTTAATCCCATAACATTATTGAAAGGCAGTTAGGATGGAAGATCACTTTGATCTAATTTTCCTCTTTGAGACATTTTGGGTCAGTTTGTTCCTAATGGGCTTGACTAGGACACAAGGGGTATTGCCACATTCAAAAAAAAAAAACAAAAAAAAAAACGGGGCAACTCTCTCCTCTGCTGGATAACAAAAAATTACATCTCTGGGATTTCTTTTTCCCTCTAAATGTATAATGTGGAGAGGCAATTTAATGGAAAGGGCTTCTCTAAATTTCATGTGTAGCTCTTGCCAAGGATTTTAGCGTCAAGCTGGGTGGATCTTCCCAAGACAATGTGAATTAAGAATGTCCTTTCTTGCAGTACATTCCCTTTACCTCCCCAGAAACCTGTGTCATCTTTGGCTTCAGTCTACTTTATTGCTCTTCTAATCCCGGTAGGTTTCCTTCCTTTCCCCCTACACCTCCATCGGGGGTCTGGCTGATGAACCAGTGGCAGATTTCTGTGCTTGTGCCAACATTGAACTCCTGGAGGGTGGCGGGCAAGAGGAGAACTCTGGTTGCCACCAGGATGACCCATGTCCTAGTGATGGGCTCTCCTTGCTGGTTCTGGACCAAGAATCTGACTGTGTAAGGAAGAATAATGCCTCTGAAGATAAATGCTGACTTAGGTTCCACGAGAGAACTAGTTTAACCTGAAGCCTTTTCCATCTCTTGATTAAATTCATGTTCAGTGTGAAGGAGGCCAAGAGTCTCACTGTAAGCCAAACCGGCAGAAATTGCCTTTTCTCCCCATTGTTAATAGTATCTTTAATTTTATACCTGATACGTTTGGTAGTTTTCTCTCTCTCTCTCTGCTTCTCCCTCTCCACCCCCCATATACATGTACATATATATGTATATACATATAAATATAAATATATATAAATATTCTCTTATCCAACCTCCAATTAACTTACTAAACAGACTAAGGCTCCCCTTCTCTGTAATACACACTGCATTAAATCGATGCAAATCTAACGTAGTGCAGCCAGCTCACTTTTCCATCAGCTGAGTACCCAAGAACCAGTGGTGCTTGTTACCAGATCTGTTTCTGCCAATTTTACTTGTTATTCTATAGATATAATGTAATTATATGTTATTTGAAATGTTTCTATTAAAACTAAGTTGAATGCTTTGGAAAGACTTGGGAAAATAGTCACTAGAAATTTGTTCTTGAATTAAGTATGGTAAAGACAACTGTAAAAAATAGAAATATCCTAAATATCTAGAAGGATCCTAGATAATTTTTTAAAAAAAGAAATTTATTTATTTATTTTTGGCTGCATTGGGTCTTCGTTGCTGTGCGCGGGCTTTCTCTAGTTGCGGCAAGCGGGGGCTACTCTTCGATGTGGTGCGCGGGCTTCTCATTGCGGTGGCTTCTCTTGTTGCGGAGCACGGTGTCTAGGCGCGTGGGCTTCAGTAGTTGTGGTGCACAGGCTTAGTTGTTCCGCGGCATGTGGGATCTTCCCGGACCAGGGCTCGAACCCGTGTCCCTTGCATTGGCAGGCAGATTCTTAACCACTGCGCCACCAGGGAAGCCCCTGATATTTTTTAATAATTACTCCAGGGCAAAAATTTCATCCAGGACTGCACTGTGCAAATTGGTGCATATAGTCACTCTGTGTAAAAGAGATATGCTTTACCAGACCAGCCATGTGGAGGATGAAGGCTATTTCAATAAGAGGAAACTGCACGAGTAAAGATGCTAAGGAGGGCCTGTGCCGTGTGTGGGTAAGAAAGTGAGCCTTGGTTTGGTAGGTCACAGAAAGTCAATGCAAATTATTGAATGATAGGAGAAAACCATGTACTTCGTTTTGTTTAAACTTTTTCCTAAAGTATGATCTATATATAAAAAGACAAAAATTCAAAGTATAGAGTCTAATGACTTTGCATCATGCAACTAGTGCCCAGAATAAGAAACAGAACATCACCAGGACCCCCTCCTGGCCCTGACCAGTCAATAGCCCCATAAGGGAAACCATGCATTATAGTTTAGTTCTGTTTTTGTACTCCATGTAAATTGAATTTTGCAGAATGCATCTTTTTTGTGCCTGGCTTCTTTCATTCAACGTCATTTTTCAGAGACTCATCCATGTTGTCTCATGTGGTTATATTTCATTCATACTTGCTGCTGAGTATTTCATAGTATGATTGATTACACAACAGTGTATTTATCCATTGTATTCTGGGTGGATATTTGGGTTATTTTTAGGCTTTGGCTATTACAAAAGATGCCAAATGAATGAATGTTCTTGAGTATGTCTTTTATTGAATATATGCCCATTTCTGTTAGTGTATGCCTAGGGGTAGAATTTCCGTGTCATAGGGTATGTGTATATGCAGCTCGAACTGATATGGCAAACAGTTTTCCCAGATAGTTGCACTAACTTACATCCCCATCAGTAAGTAGGTTTTCGAGTTCCAGTCGCTTCACTTCTGCACCATCACTTGGCGTTTTCTGTCTTCTTTATTTAACCTTTCTTGGGGGGTGTGCAATAGCAATTCATTGTGGTTTTAATGTTTATTTTCCTGGTGACGAATGAAGTTAAGTATGTTTTCATGGATCTACTGGCCATTTGGATGTCCTCTTTTAAGAAATGCCTGTTTAAATTTTTGTCCATTTCCTATTGAACATCTAAATTATTTCTTTGAGGAATTCTTTTAACATTTTTATTTTGGAATAATTTTGAACTTACAGAAAGGTTGCAAAAATAGTATCGAATTCCCATATAATGTTCACCTAGCTTCCTGTAATATTAATATCACATAACCATAATACAGTAAATGAAACAAAAAAATTAACATGGGCACAATACTATGAAGTAACCTACAGACTTCATTAGAATTTCAGCAGGTAAGAGTAGTGATTTTCAAGCTTCCCATTGTGACCCATTAATGCAGTGATTCTCAACTTTGGCTCCACATTGTTATCACTTGGGGATATTTGTTTATTAAAATTATATATATTGAAGGTATACAACATGCTTTGATACACATACACATAATGAAATGATTGCTAAAGTCACTCTAATTAACATACCTTCTGGGCTTCCTGGGTGGCGCAGTGGTTAAGAATCCGCCTGCCAATGCAGGGGACACGGGTTCGAGCCCTGGTCTGGGAAGATCCCACGTGCCGCAGAGCAACTAAGCCCATGCGCCACAGCTACTGAGCCTGCATTCTAGAACCTGTGAGCCACAACTGCTCCTGTGCACCTAGAGTCTGTGATCTGCAACAAGAGAACCCACTGCAAAGAGAAGCCCACGTACTGCAACGAAGAGTAGCCCCCGCTCACTGCAACTAGAGAAAACCTGCGCAGCAACAGAGACCCAACGCAGCCAAAAACAAAATAAATAAAATAAATAAATTAAAAAAAATTCCTTCTCATATAATTACTAGTTTGTGTGTGAGTGTGTGTTGAGGGCCCCTGAAATCTACTCTCTTAGCAAATTTCCGGTGTTCAATACAATATTAGTAACTACAGTCATCATGCTGTATATTAGATTTATTCATCCTGTGTAACTGAAACTTTGTACCCCCTGACCAGAATCTCCCCATTTCCCCGCCTCCTTGTCCCAGTAACCACTATGCTACTCTTTGCTTCCATGTATTTGACTTTTTTAGATTCCACATATAAGTGAGATCATGCAGTTTTTCCTTCCCGTGTCTGGCTTATTTCATTGAGCATAATGCTGAGGAATTCTTTATATATTCTGATCATGAGTCTTCTGCCAGATATGCGTGTTGTGTACATAAGCCACTCTGTGACTTGCCTTTTCAACTCTCTCAGTGCTGCTTTTCTTTTCTTTTTTTTTTTTTTAATATTTATTTATTTGGCTGCTCCAGGTCTTAGTTGCAGTATACAGCATTTTCGTTGCCCGTGTGCGGGCTCCTTTAGTTGCAGAATGTGGGATCTAGCTTTTTGACCAGGGATGGAACCCGGGCCTCCTGCATTGGGAGTGTGGAGTCTTAACCTCTGGACCACCAGTCCTTCTTAATGCTGCTTTTGATGCAACATACATTCTCAGTTTTAAGGTATTTCCATTTATAATTTTTTCCTTTTTGGTTCCTGTTTTTAAAATCTTTGCTTATCCCAAGTTCGTGAAGAAATCCTCTTACGTCTTCGTATGTTTCTTATCTTCCTTTCTAAAAGCATTGAGGGAAAACCAGGATTTTGAGAAGATCAAGGTGGCATATACATGCAGGAGGGCTTGTGGGGAGACAGACTAGACAGGAGCCTGTAGTATCCACCCAGGTATCAGCCCAGACTAGGAGGACAAGGATGTGAAGAGAAGAACAGGAACAGGAGCTCTGATAAAGATGTGGGGCCTGTCTTCCTGCCTGAGTGCAGGAGAGACGAATGGATATGGAAGTCTACTGTAACTCTGAGACTTGCTTAGATACGGAGAGTACGGAAACCCTTTTCATACTGCAGGATCCGGCCTTCTCAGTAATGTACTCTTTGAGATTCTGCGGCCTCTATTACCATGAAGAGAGACTGAGTACGTATTTGCTATGTGCAGAGAACAGAATCAGCAGGAAGTTTTAGCAAGTATAATTCTGGAACAGGAAAGGACTGGAGAAGTCGGCTGGGGGAGGTCGTAGGTCTTGATCTGAGACACAAGCAAAGGGGAATGGGCCAGCCGTGTATCGTGGTGAGTTGGTAGAGCACTGGCTGGGATGGAGGGAATACTCTCATAGCCTTAGTGCATCCTCATCTGCCTTGCAGCTCGAGGCTGAGTCATGGGGGCCATTTACTATGGGGAAGCCGACATCTGTTTAATACCAAGAAGGGCTGGGTTTGCCAGGTTTACTTTTCCGAAGCTGTAATTGGTAAATTTTCCTGAAAGTCCTTCTCCCCTAAAATACAGACGTCACATCTGAATGGCTTGTGCCCTGGGACTCTCTAATGACGCAGACTTCTACACAATTACATCATGAGGGAAAGATCTGTGTAAACTTTTCAGAGAATGGAGCCTGCAGTTTAGATTTTTTTTGTTACTATTTCATTCTCACTGAGTTCTAGCAGAGGATGTGTGTCTATGATTTAAGTAAACAGTTTCTCCATCAGATTGGAGATTGAGGTAGAAGTACCCCCGTCCTTTGCTAGGTCAAGATGTTGTGGCAGATTAAAAATTCCACAGATTTTGACTAGCAGTTGTGTTTTATTCAGAGGCAGTGAAAGGATGAAGAGAGCATGAGATATGCAGGCTCTGATTTTTTTAAAAAAATGTTTATTGAAATATAGTTGATTTACAATGTTGTATTAGTTTCAGGTGTACAGCAAAGGGATTCAGTTATATTTATATACATATATATATTCTTTTTTTTACGTTCTCTTCTTTTATAGGTTATTACAAGATATTGAGTGTAGTTCCCTGTGCTCTACAGTAGGTTCTCGTTGGTTATCTATTTTGTATATAGTAGTGTGTATATTTTAATCCCAAACTCCTAATTTATTCCTCTCCTCCCTCTCCTTTGGTAACCATAAGGTTGTTTTCTGTAGTTCTCCGACCAGAAATCGAACCCACGCCCCCTGCAGTGGAAGCATGGAGTCTTAACTGCTGGTCGGCCAGGGAAGTTCCCAGGCTCTGATTTTTTAATATCCTAATATTGCTTCCACTTCTCTCACTCTTGGAAGTGTTTACCTGCCTTTGTTCCTGGTTTGTCCTCATGGGACTAATGAGGAATTGGATTCCTTTTGCAGAAGACTCTAGTCCCACAGTAGAGCTTTATCTACGGGTTTATTTATTTGCTCTATGTCATATCCTACACCGTTGCATCTGGGTACTGGAGAGCCAGATCCTTGCCTTATTCTTTGCATTCTCTAAATATCCTAGCATATTGCTTTACATGTAGAAAAATACTTAATAAACAGCATTAAAAAAAAAACAACAACCGTGGACTCGAACAGGGAGATGGGAGTGAGATCTAGGCAGAGAGTCTTCTGTAATACGGCCCAAACTTCTCCATCCACCCTTATCTCTAACCACAGACTGTCACATAGCCTGTCCTTTAGCTGGAGTGGCCAATTTTCCACTTCTTGAACTTTTCTCCTTTATATATGTACATGTAACTGTACCTGACTGTAGAGAGAATTTGGGGCAGAAAAAAATATTTGAAGTAATAATTGCCCCCAAAAGTCCAAATTTGATTTAAAAAATGTCAAGTGTCAAGAAGGTCGGTGAACCCCAAGTAAAATAAATAAAGAGAAGACCGTATATCTCACCTCGGTGGTTTGACACATCCCTGTTCCTTCAGTACGGATGACCTTTCCCTTCCAGGCAAAAGCCTTCAGCAGGCCCTTCACCAGAAAAGATATTCAAATGGATTATAAGCATATGAAAAGGTACTCTGCATTTTTACCGAGAAACACAAATTAAGATCACAAGGAGGTACTGCTGCACCTCCAAAAAATGGCTGAAATTAATAAAACTAATGATACTAGGTGTTGGTGAAAAAGTGAAGTAAATGGAACTCTAATGCATTGCTGGTGAGTAAATTGCTACAAGCGCATTGGGAAAACTGTTTGGCAGAATCTCATAAAGCCAAACACACACATTCTGTGATTCACTAGTGAATATATACCCCAAGGAAATGAGTGCTTTGCCTATCCATAGACATTTCCAAGAATGTTCACAATAGTCAGAAACTTCTAATAACTTGAATATCTATCAATGGCTGAATGGATAAATAAATTGTAGCATACTCATGCAATAGAATATTGCATGGCAGTTAAAGTGGCTAAGACTGCGATATGAATGAATCTTTTAGACGTTAAGTGAAAGAATCCAGGGAAAAAAGAATATATATTATGTGGTTACATTTACGTAAATTTCAAAAATAGACCAACTAATCTCTCATGACAAAAGGTCAGAATAGTAGTTGCCATGCAGGGCTGGGGGTACAACCTGGGAGGAAGCATGGGGGAGGGGAGCCCAGTGGGTTGCTGAAAATATTCTGAATCTTGATCTAGGTGATGGTAACACATATGTTTACACAAGTACCATTCTAAGGGGCTGGACACAGTATTTGTGTACTTTATGTAAGTTATATCTCAATAAAAAAATTAAAGAATTAAAATCTGTGCAGTCAGCACCCAAACCAATAAATGCAGATTTACTAAATAATTGTTATAAGTGCCATTATAGAACAAAATCAAATATAAAAATAAGAAATGAAATATACTGTAAGAACAATTTTATTGCAAGAATATGGCTTTTTAGCCTAGATTATAATGACATTATTTGGAAGTAGGTGAGAGGTAGGTAACTAAAAGCAAAATAAATCAGTCGTCTTACATAAAAAGAGTAAAACTATTTTTTAAACTGATTTTACATGTAGGAAATATGGGAAGTAGAAAAAAAGCAAACTTTTGGTTGTCTGATTTGGATTTTCTGTTAAAACACATAAAACTTAACAGCTTTTTTGTTCCTAAATTTTATGTTAGCTAGTAACAAACACTAAATTTTTTTTTTCAAATCGTGATCTTCGAATTTGGACCCCTCCTCTGTGGTTTCTCTTCCTTAGTGATAGACCTCTGCAGCATGAAGTAATAAACGGGCCTGGTGGACAGAGCAAATCTGACCTCTGCTCTCTCACTGATCCCCAGTTGGTTGCATTTTACAAAGGGGGTGGGTTGGGGATTATTGCCTTATTTACAGAGCCTGAGGCAGGAAGTTTTTGAAAGATGTCTGAGAAATCAAGTTTCCCCCATTTCTTTGCCTTCAGCCTACCTCTCAGGGGGCTTCATATATTGTTCTCTTCTTTGCACTAAAGTGTGGAGCAGGCAACTTTTGCAGTTCTTCAGGGTGCATGATGCTCTGGCATGCTGTGATCTTGGGTCAGTGGCCACAGGCAGAAAGAGGGTCTCTTAATAAAGCTGTATCTCTGCTTTGCTGTTCCTTTCTGATTTCACATCCAGCTACCTTGAACTAATGCTCATCTCTCTAGCTGCACAGTCATCAGTGACAAAGCTCCTAAAACAGCAGCTTTGGTGGGAGCCTTGTTTAATTCTCAAGACACCAAAGGGACACATGAAATCTGCAACTTTGCTGCATAATAAAGACTGCTATTATAAAAGTAAATGCAAATATAAAAGAAAATTAGCAGTGGAACAAATAATAACAATTTTATAGCAAGATATGACTTTCAACCAAGATTATCTTGATATTATTTGGAAGTAGAGTTGAGAAGTGCGAAAATAGGATAAAATAAGTCAGTCATCTTATATTAAAAGATGCGCATCACCTGATTTTGGCGTAGGCAATTCCAATTTTAGGGTCTGCCATTTGTAATACCCTAAATCTGGTAGCAAATCTCTATGAGGAAGTTTACCATTGAAAGAGTTCAATTTAACTTAGGAAAAAACGAACAGAAGGAAAAATTAAAGAGGTTTGTTGAGAAAAATATTGTTAAAACTCTAGAATAGAAGGAAGAGATTTCAGGGCAGGCACATCTTAGTAAAGTAGGAATTGGAACCAGAGATCCAGCCATTGTCAAGATGCTGTCTTTTTCTTTTTTCTCATCTGTGTTTCTCTCTACTTGGTTTTATTGTATCTCTCTGTGTCTGTAACATATACATAACACACACATATGTAACATATATACATAGCTATCTGTATCTAGAGAGAATGCTTCTTTCCATTTGGTGGGAGCATTGGTACCTGCAACTCCAAGTATGTATCATTTTAGTTTCATGACTGAAGAGGCAAGAGTTTCTTTTTCTTTCTTTCAACTTTGGTCAATAAAATTCCAAGGGCAGATTTTGATTGACAGAGTTTAGATCATGTATCTCCAGATATATGTCCAGTTACTATAAGGTGGAGTACTATGTTTTGCTTAGGACTTGGCCTTTACGCAGGGTGAGAGGACATGAATTTGACTAAGATCTGAGCTGCTGCCTTCCATGCTCTACACATGAAAGTTGTTTTGGATGGAAAAACATTGTTATGTCAAATATTTTCCTCTTCAATTCTTATAAGATGTTGTACTGGTGTTTAGAATTGCTGAGATGTCAGAGACTTCACTGATTTCTTTAATCTTTTTTATTTTTCCCACATGGAGACTATAGGAATGTATTTCTTTGTAATTTAAAGAATTGCTAGGACATGGTTATGTAAGTTAAAAAATGTTTTTAAAGTAACTTATTCACCTGGCATGTAGTCAGTCCTTTTAATTAATACACAATACACTTTTTAAAAAAATTTCTTGTTTTTCTTGGATTATTTCTTTGATTTTTTATTTATTTCCACTGTTTCTTGTTTGTTCTCTTGAAAAATAGTAAGAGAGTATACTTTCACAATTGAATAAAGAACGCTTATTCTACATTTATTAGTAATTTTGTCCTTGTGACACAACAGCAGCATTCTCATTGAAGTCAGGAATAAAATAAAGATGCCTGTTAATGCTATTGAAAATTCACATATGAGAAAAAAGATTAGGTATATTAATTGTTAGGATAACTCCAAGTGGTTTTCTCCATTTTAAGAATTTTCCTAATCTTCCTAAAACTTTCCTCTAATCATATATCACTTTCTTGCTCAAAAAAAACTTCAATTGTTTCTCACTGTCTAGGGCATCAGTTTCCACACTTTTGTGACTGTGGATGCCAGTAGTAAACTAAAATTTAGATCTCTCCCTACATTCATACACTTTATAACATGCACTCTAGGGAAATAGCATTTTTACCTATTACTATAGAAGATTTAAATGAGGTTTCTTTATTTATACATCTTGAAGAGGACTCTCTAACTGATCTATTCTAGCTAAAGATGATGACAGACTTTCTCAGCATTGCTAATGCTCCTAAAGTCTCTTTACTTTTTTTATGGAAGATGGAATGTTGCATTTTTGACACAATGTTCTTCTTCAGAAGATCTCAATTTGGTGTCATTGGGAAGACCTTCATATTCTTTGTATTCTTCTGATGATGGAGAACGTTTTCCTTTTCCTTTTTCCTATGCCAACCTCTTGATCTTTGTGACTGCTTTCTGCCTCCTTAAACTCTTTTTACCTGACTTTCATATTTCAGCCTGTCTAGAAACTCTTTTTAACTGTTGGATAAGCTAAAGAAAGGTGTTCCACTTTAGCAGGAGGAATATACTTTATTATTTATAGTATAAATAATTGGTGACCCACCCTAGGCAGAAGCGTAGTGACAGCACAAACTGCAAGTCACTGGCAGAGGACCTGTGGCTAATCTCTTAGCCTGGGTCTTCACAGAAAACAGAGGCTGAGACAAGAGCTTATGAGCTACCACTTTATTAAGGTATATAATACGAGGAAGGAGGAGTGAAGAAAAAGAGGAGTGAGGCAGAGGATGTGCCAATATGAGGATATGTTACCGTGGTGTCTACTGCTTGGAATTAAGTAAACTGATGTCCACAGAGAGTTTGTTGTTGCAGTGGCAACTGGGGTGGAACAAGTGGTCAGGGGTCCCCAAAACTGATGAAGCTGAGAGGATGGTGCAAAGTAAGTGACTGACAGTGTAACACTTGCACCATTAAGTCTCTCTGGGTCCTTCTGTTGCATCTGGTTCTCAGTTATAATATGGTGCCTCCATTTTTGTGAGAACAAAGTGCTGTCACTTATTTTCTTACAGGACTGGTAAAAGTCTCCCTAATCACGAAGAGCCCTTCAGGGTTGTGCCAGCAGCCACAATCTGGCATAAGACTAACATCAAGAAGATCATGGAAATAAGCAGCAGCTGGTCCCAAGGCCATTTTTGATAATCATCTCTCCTCTCCTCCACTTCTTCTAGACTTTCCATCAGCTAACCCTTTAGCAGCCTGGTGGAGTAACCTAGATCTCCACCCGTGAGGGGTTTGCACACTAAGTTACCTTGACCATTTCAGTTATGGTTGCTGCAGTTGCTGATTTGCTGGCCCTGGACATGAAAACACAGAGAGAAGCCTCAGTGGATCCCTGGCTTCCAGGGGATCCCTCAGACTCCCTGCTCTCACTGTAGAGCAGCAATCCTAATTTTTCATAGTAATCAGGTTTAATTAGCACCAGGAGTCCAGTAATTCTTTTCTTTGACCTCTGGTCCATTGAGGTGAGAAGTGAAAAGTGGCTATCTGGCTGCCCTTTCAGTTCAGTAAAACTGGTGGAAGCCTTCTCTCCAAAGAGCCGAGGACCTTTAACCTGGCAGAGTCTGATGAGGCAGAAAGGGGGAAGCATACATTTTGCAAGTTAAGTCACTGGGAGTGATTCTGAGAGGGTTCAATCATGCTACTCTCCTTTGGTTCCTAGATTCATGTAGTCCAACCTTTGGAGACAGGGGCTATTCCATCATGCTAATTGGCTGGCTGGCTGTGTGTCATGGGGTACATGGTAACACAGTGAATCCCACGGTCGTATGTCCAATGTTGCACCTCCTTGGCTGTAAAATATTTCTGTTGGTCTGAGGCAATGTTGAGTGTCATACCACATCAATTGATTAGATGTTTGGATTGTGGTACTGGTGAAAGCAACATGCACAGAATGAAAACCCATTTTCTGAACAGGTATAACCTTGTATAGAGAAGAACTACCGCTCCTTTCAGGATGGAAAGGAGCTGATGGAATTGATCCAGCAATAGGTGCTGGCATATTTATAGGGCAGTGCTACTCAAAATGAGGTCCATGGGACGTGATGGGCCTTCTACCAATCTGTGATAAGTATAGAAATTGAAAGGAAGGGTCTAGAAAATTAAAATAATTTGACATTGTTGCCACATTCAAGCATCTAGTAATTTTCTAGTAATTTATTTCACTGTATTATATAAAAGTAATTTCCATAATATTTAAGAGTTTAAAAACAAACAAACCTGGTTGCTCACCACAGATTGATTGAGAAGCACTGTCCTAGAGGAATGGCACCCTGTCAAGCGGTTAAAATCGGTCTCTGTAGCTGGCAGGTTGTGTAATATCAAGAACCCTGGTGGGATGGAGCCCATGCTGTTGTGACCATTGTACTACTCCACCTTTACCGCCGTAGCCGCTCAGGGATGGCTTAGGGGCCCTGAGTCGGTACTAATCCAAGCTGAGAGGCTGGCTGACATCCACAGGAGGGCATGCTGTTTCCCTGGGGACTGAGAACATTTTCTGGGGTGAATGCATTTGGCGGATAGTAACACAAGACAGAAAAATGCTCACCGTTTTCGTGCCCCCTCCCATAGGCCCACTCACAATTGTCTTTCCAAGACCTGCTATTCCCAAGTTGTGGTAGATTGGTGGTAGCCTCCGAAGGTATCTGGTCTTAATTTCTGGAATCTGTAAATATTATCTTATTTGGAAAAATGGTCTTTGCAGACGTGATTAGATTAAGGATCCTGAGATGGTTAGATTATCTAGGATTCTCTGGGTGGGTCTTAAAATCACATGTGTCTTTATAAGAAAGAGGCAGAGGAAGTTGATAGAAACTGAGGAGAAGGCAATGTGAAGACGGAGACCAGACGAGCAATGTGGCCACAAGCTCAGGAGTGCCAGTAGCCATCAGAAGCTGGAAGAGGCGAGGAATGGATTTTCCTTTCAAGACTCCAGCACCTTTCTTTCAATCCGGTGATAGTATTTTCGGACTTCAGGCCTCCAGAACTGTGAGGGAGTAAATGTCTGTGGCTTTATGCCACGAAGTTTGTGGTACTTTGTAACAGCAGCCATAGGAAATAAATACACAAAAATTCTAGTGGTGTCCCTTTCAGCCAAGTAACTGGACACTTCTCAGGAGTTCATGTACATATTGGGACCTCAGGCCTTCCTCTATATGAAGTGAATGGCCTAGATTACTGTTTTGAAGTTCTGACCTCTGGGAGAATTTTTCTTCACCTGTGTCCTTAGTGTCACTCCTGGATGAGGCTGAAAAGTGTCAGCAGTCCATTTTTGCTAGCACCAAGTATGGTATAGCCCCATTTTTAAACTAGGTTTGAACTATGTGTCTTCGCCTTCATAGGTGTGAGTTGAAGGAGAAATGGGAGAAGGGGCATGGAATTCTGGCCACTCACTCATGTCATTTACTGATGCCTTCTGAATCTTCATAGGCCTGATGCACAATTTCTATCGCCATAGGAATTTCTCCTTACCCACCTGATCTCATGATCAGTTGATTAGATAACACCCACCTTCTGATGGGCAGTCCTCATCACACAACCACTTGGTATCCCATTGTCATTCATTTACCCATAAGCTTCTTTTCAAACGGCAGTCATTTTCTGATGCAGAAGACATGGTTTCCCGCCACCTTCACAGGTCTGTGCTCTAAGTGTCCTAGTGGAGCTTGAAATTCTGTCCATCTTTATCTGTGTCTGGTACCTCTGGTACCTCTAGTACCATTGAATTTAGTCCTGAGTGGCAATTGTATCTGGTCCTGAGTTTGAACTAGAGGCTGGGCCTGTAGCAAAGCCTTATCTTACTCTGAACCTCATTTGAAACTCCACTTAATATCAAGAAGTTCCATCTCATGGCTACATCTCCTATCAGTTCTGTGCTACAGAGAACAGCCACTCTGAGCTTCTCAAAGATGGCAGTGATCCCATCCCAGTGCATTTCTTACTGTCTTAGTGAGGAGAGTGTGCTCCGGGTTCTCCCAGAATGATGGCTTCTAAAATCTTATATTCTAGTGTGTTCAGTTAGAATATAAGAAACCCAGAGCCCACTGGGTTTTGCTGAGCCAGGAAAGAGAGCTGGAAAGCCTTTGACCCTCTCTGCCTGTGATTATTTGAATGAGATAAAGAATAGTAAGTCACACTGGAAGGAAAGTGATAAGGGTCACAGCTGGAGCAGGGATCCAAACAGATGTTTAAAGCAGTGTTATCTGAGTTCACTTGGGTGTAGTTTTGGTAATCGATTATCTCGTGTAGTTGGCTGCTATGGCAGGAAACCCAGAAGAGAACCAGTGGCATGAATCTCTGAAAACCATTCATCCTCCTCATTCCTATGAGACAGCAGCCTCTTTGGCTCACCCATCATCTTTGATGACTGAAAAGCACTTTGGGATGGTCGTGAGCTCCCCAAGTGGAGGAAGTGGCACAGTCCTGTGCCTTCTCGCTGCACAGAGTGGAGACTCTCCCTTGCCCCCAGCTCTGTCCTGTCTCTTCTGCCTGGGCTCTCCTTACAGCCTGGTCCTGGCAAGACTGCTTTTCCACAGTCTGCAACATTCCCTGAGGTGAGGCCTGAATTCTACTCTAGGGTTCCTGGAACAGTGAGAAAGAAGCTAGGAAGGTTACCTTATACATCCTGAGGATTTACTAAGTCATTCTACCCTCTGCCTGTCTGGGTCAGTTCTGAGAAAGAATGATATTCTACTGCCTAGCAAGCCATTGGAAACGGTTGCTCCTAACACCGGTTGTCAGCATTCAGCTTGCGGCTTAACCTTCGGTGGAACAATTTTCCTGACTTGGAATAATTAGCTTCTGTGACAAGGAAAGATAGCCAAATGCAAAATAATTAAGAAGACAAGGTTTGTGCATTTCAATCACTCACTCTCCTTGTCCCTCTGCCCCTCTCTGACGTAGAGGCAAGGGCCAGGGCTGGAATCCTTTCCAACTGGAACAAGGACCTGTCTCCATTCTGAGCCAAGGCAGAGTTAAATAAGCCATTGTGCCATGTGTTCATGGGTAATTAGGCATGAAAAGAATCTGCCGTCGGCTCCCTCCATTGTTCCTTGCAAGCTGTCCTTTTGCCATGTGCCCGAGCCCCTGGGTCTCGGTGCTGGCATTGCTACAGACATAGGGGTGTTGTCGTCATGGCAACTCCTCTCTGCTAAGCAACTTTATGGTCTAATATTATTAAGGGGGCAGGGGTCAAAAGCCAGCGAAGGACTTTGTCTCTGAAGCCCAGGATAACTGTGGCGGGGATGGGGCAGGATTGCAAACTCATGGGAGAAGAGGGGATCTCAGTAAGCACCAGTTGCCTCCGCAAAGAACCTTTTGAGGCAGAGAGATGGCCACACCGTGAAGTCAATAAAATATGACTGTGAAACTCCCGGTTTCTCGTCTCCGTGTCCCGTTCTCCCCCTCCAGGTGCCCGGTTCCCTGCTGCTCCCTCCTGGGAAAGGATCTGCTTTCAGTAGTTTCCATCTGAATGTGAATTCTAGTCACTGTTCGTCCCTATTTGTGTTTGTATTTCCAATCTTATCTCCAACTGTGAAATGAAAAGCATTGACTAGGAGGTGGTGGAAAATGTTTGGGGGAGAAAGATCCCTTTTCCCCAAACCCTAAAGTTAAATAGTATATAAAACTGCCTTTTCTTTCTGGTTTAACTCTTTATTCTGGAAGATTTCAAACATTGACAGAAGTGGGGAGAATAGTATCAGGGGATTCCGTGTACCCATCATCCCAGGTACATTTTTTTTTTTTTTTTAATAACTTTATTTATTTATTTATTTTTGGCTGTGTTGGGTCTTCGTTTCTGTGCGAGGGCTTTCTCCAGTTGCGGCGAGCGGGGGCCACTCTTCATCGCGGTGCGCGAGCCTCTCAACTGTCGTGGCCTCTCCCGTTGTGGAGCACAGGCTCCAGATGCGCAGGCTCAGTAGTTGTGGCTCACGGGCCTAGTTGCTCTGCGGCATGTGGGATCTGCCCAGACCAGGGCTCGAACCCGTGTCCTCTGCATCGGCAGGCAGATTCTCAACCACTGCGCCACCAGGGAAGCCCCGCCAGGTGCATTCTTTACAAACGTTCTCCTCAATTGACAGGTAGGTACAGAGCAGAAAGGAGCCCTTATATTTCTTTTACCTCATCCTTAGCCGGGCTCAACAAGCCAGGGTAAAAAATTTCTTCAAGTCTGACACAGAAGAGGAAGTGCTGGGCGCTGCCCAGGTGCCTTTAGAGCACTGGATTAGGTGTTGACTGTTAGTGCTTTCCTTTCCCCACCATCAGCCAGTCAGAAGACCTGGGCATGCCCAGAGCACCCACATATCCAGCCAGTCCGGGGCCAAAGATGGCTGTTACGCATGTTACTTTTCCCTAGTTTGCACCGGCCCTGTTTACAGACTGTGTCATCAAGTAATCTGAACTAGCAGATTGACTCTCAGTGTTGACCAAGAGAAGGGTTCAAAAAACTGTTCTCACATTAGGTGACAAAATGGATCCGCTGTTCTACTAGAATCCCAAAGTGCTGCTACTGCTGCAGAGGTTTTTAAAGTACCCAGATCTTCCTTCTGAACCAGCTTTTGGCCTTCATGGGCAGAGAGTAGAGGGCTGTGCAGTACATGAGACTGTGCTGTAACAAGGTTATTCTCCGCTGTCTGCTAATGAATTAGGTTTATGATACTCCCCAATTATATTAAAATTGGTATCATGGCATGAAAAAACTGGCTTAAAAAAATAAAAGGGTCAACATAGAGTTCTGTGTGAGGTATAAAGATGTAAGAGTTAAGTTCAATTTCAGATTACCAGATGTAATTTCCTATAGTGTAGCTATGACAACAACAGCTACCATCACCAGTGCTTACTACTATCACTGTCATGGCCATTACCACCTAATGTTTACCATTTCTAAAGGGCTGTCTTGCCCATCATAGCTGGAATAACTATTTTCAGGTGAACAAACATGTTAGAATGTTTCCAGGTGAGATGTGTTGATTATCCAGTTATTGGATATTAGTAAAACTCAGCCAGAAGTAAAAGACAGCAATGGCAGGGTAAGTGTAGAACTTCAAGCGCTGTGAGAGAGAGAAAGAAGTGGCAGGTAGGTGGGATGGGGTGGGGGTAGCGTTGTTCAGTAAACCTTCGGCCGATTTTACTAAAGAGAGAATGTAAACAATTGCTCCTATAATTGATATGACTGATGATTATTATTAACACCTCACATTTTCACTTTTTAATATGATACCCAGTGTTTCAATGTATTGAGTAATAATTATCCACCCTATGAGAAAAGTAGGTAGATGTTTACATCACTACTTCATAGGTAAGGAAACAGAGATGAGTCTGAATGAGTTGGGCAAGCATTAGCCCCCTTCCCAATCCAGAGTACTTTAGGAACAAATCAGTAGGACCAACAGCTGATCCAGTTACTCAAAGTAGCTTACGAACACCTTTTCATTCCATTTTCTAGAACGCAAATGGCCTTTCTTTTATATAACCCTTGTTCTCCTATTGCCGTACATTTTTCCTTCACTTCACAGACAAGGCTCCTTTAAAAATAACTTCAATCTGGCTCTACTGGTTGCAAAGAAGAGAGAGACTCAACTCAAACTAACTTGAGGAATAAAGGAACTTAATGTACACGTGTCTGCACAGGAAACAAAAAGCTCTCTGGAGCTGAGAGGGTTGTAGAGACCAGTGATATCTTCGTCCTCTTGCAGTGGCCCCACTTCTCTCCACTACCGGATTCTGTTTTTTCTCTCTACCATAGAATTTCTTAGTTTACTTAGAACTCAGTCTTCCTGTAGCTTTGGTCTGTGTGTGACCCATTGTGGCTCTTCTGGCCTTTAAATGATAAGCTTTCTTCAACTTTTCTTCTATTGCCAACTAATAAATTCTCATGATATTTTCTTGATCAGAGTCTTAGGAGAGGAAATACGCTTTGCCCAGTATGCTGAGAATTTAGGATTAGCTGCCCTTGGATCAGGTGTTCATGCCTGGACCAGTCAAATGTGGCCTGTGTTGGGGTTCATGTAAGACAAAACATGGTAGCTTAAGCCTACCATGATTTGTAAAAGAAAGAGATGGAGAACTTGAGTCAGGGTAGTAAAATTAAGCCTACCATGATTTGTAAAAGAAAGAGATGGAGAACTTGAGTCAGGGTAGTAAAATTAAGCCTACTATGACTTGTAAAAGAAAGAGATGGAGAACTTGAGTCGGGGTGGTAAAATTAAGTCTACCATGATTTGTAAAAGAAAGAGATGGACAACTTGAGTCAGGGTAGTAAAATTAAGCCTACCATGATTTGTAAAAGAAAGAGATGGAGAACTTGAGTCAGGGTAGTAAAATTAAGCCTACCATGATTTGTAAAAGAAAGAGATGGAGAACTTGAGTCAGGGTAGTAAAATTAAGCCTAACATGATTTGTAAAAGAAAGAGATGGACAACTTGAGTCAGGGTAGTAAAATTAAGCCTACTATGATTTGTAAAAGAAAGAGATGGAGAACTTGAGTCAGGGTAGTAAAATTAAGCCTACCATGATTTGTAAAAGAAAGAGATGGAGAACTTGAGTCAGGGTGGTAAAATTAAGCCTACCATGATTTGTAAAAGAAAGAGGTGGAGAACTTGAGTCAGGGTGGTAAAATTAAGCTTGCTGACTCTACTTGCTTCCCTCTCATTTACTCTTCAGAATGGGCAGGACTGGGGTGAGGAAAATGAGGCACCTGAGGTGAGAGATTTAAGGCAGAACTCACTCTCAGGTGCTGATCCTGCTTGTGTACGACTTTGAGAGCGAGCACCACCTTAAATTTTGTTCCCTGGGTGCCTCACTTGTCTCACCTGGTCCGCATCCCTTCTCCAAATGTGTGCCCACCAAGGTCACCAATGGCCTCTGTATTGTTAAATTCAATGAACATTTTCAGACCTTTAAGATCTCTTTTTTGGCCTTGGTATGTGTTTAACACTCTTTCATTGAGACTCTTCTCTGTATTTTCCTCTTCTATCTCCAGATAACCTATTTCTGAAAGTTTATTTTTTTGAAGTATAGTTGATTTACAATGTTGTGTTAATCGCTCTGCTGTACAGCAGATATTCAGTTATACATACATATCTATCCTTTTTCATACTCTTTTCTATTATGGTTTATCACAAGATATTGAATAGTTCCCTGCACTATACAGTGGGACCTTGTTGTTTATCCATTTTCTATATAATAGTTTGCATATCTCCAGATAATCTTAATCTCTTGTATGGCTCCCCTTTTCAGCCTGTCTTCATACTTGGGCATACTGTGGTTGTCTCTTAACATACTTCCTTAGGACAGTTGAGCTATACCTGTGGGTTTCCACCAGAACCATGTATTGATGTGATTTTGAAGTTTACATCTTCAAGTTAGATCTATCTCCTGATTGACTGTCCACATCCCATTTGTCTCCCAGACCTCCGCCTTGATGTCTCCCAGGAACATCAAACTCAATATGCCCCAGCACATGTATGTAACTGTCCCACAAAAAAGCTTCCTATGCATTTAGTATCACCCGCATCAGCAAATCCACTAAATCAGTCAAAACAAATCGACCATATTATTCGTGACTCCTCCCCATCACAGCCAGTCAGTCATAAGGCTTTTTGACTGTCTCCTCATATATCTTGTATCTGCCCATTCTTGTCCGTCTCTACTATTGTTGCCTAACTCAGACTCTCATCCATCTCCACTCCAGTTTTCCACAAATTGGTCTTTTTAAGTCCAGTCTTCTTTACTTTCCAATCCATACCGCATGCTATACAGCTAGAGTGGTCTTCCAGAAATGAAATTCTGAACACGTTGGTCCCTTGCTTTAGATTCTTAAACAGCTTAGCATCATCTAAAAGGTTAAAGTCTAAGCTTTTTACTATGGCCTTCAAGATCCTCATAACCTGATCCCTTACTATCTCTGAATCTCATTTACCACCACATTCTCAAAGCCTCTGATCCAGTCATATCATATGACTAGTATTTTCCCCCAAGACAGGTGATTTCATGATGCTGTGCCTTTTATATGCGTTCCTTCTACCATTTTCCCTGTTTGCCCAGAAAACTCCTCCTCATCCTTGAAGACCTACCTCGAGTGTTACATACTATGTGACAGTTTCTCATATAACCAGAGCTGAATGCTGCCTGTATACTATAGTGTGTTGACACATCTATTCTCCAGTACTCATCCTACTAGATTGCAGTGATTTTTCACTTATTAGACTTTTTCTTTCAAGCCAGGGATTTTCTTTACTCATCTTTGCGGCCCTGGTGCCCAGTTGTTTCACAGAGCTAGCACTCAGTACTCAATATATATTTGGAGATGCTTCTACCTTTCTGGGCTCAGCGAATGTTTGTTGCTGAATTAATAGTGCTTTCTGGTTTCCAAAGCATTTTCTTAGGATTCATATTTTGTGGCCTCTTCTTTTGATGGGACCATTTCTGCATTGGATTATTTGGACCATGGCTTCCCCATGGAATTGGTCCCATTGAAGGCAAAGTGGCGTGGCTGGGAGGGGACCAGAACTCTCCTGGGTCTGTCTTTGGTGGTAGCATCACCCAGCTCTCCCATGTCATTGCTTTGGTGGAGCTGCCCTCTCTCCCGCAGGATGTCCAGTGTGTCCCAGCTCTTCTCCTCTGTCCTCAAGAAATAATCTCTCTGTTCCTAGGGAATAATCTGATAAGTTAACTCACCCAAAGGTGAATGACTAATAGCGCTCCAAGTACACCTGCCCTCAAAACCTTCCAAATCACAGCAGTCAGGCCGGCACCAAGCAGCACCTTCAAAAGGAGTGTGTGTGTCTCCCACCCCCCAGTTTCCTTCCTCAGCACTTGTTGCTTCATTTCCTGAATTAAAAAAAAATGTGTGGTAACTTTAAAATATAATATTCAGTAGTCAATCCATTAAATCTTACTAGGATCTTGGCACTTATGAGTTTGTCATAGTATCTTACTTAGCAGAGCTAAGTAAGAGAGAATAAGCGTCTGACCAGGGGTAGGAGGGCAGAGGGGAGAACCTGGGAACAGGGAACAGACCTTGTCTGTAAGATCTGGTTGGAGTGGGGGTCATGGGTACCTTGGGAGCAGAGGAGCTGGCTGGCATTTGGATGGTGGTGAGGGGTGGTGAAAAGGGGAGCGAGGGACTGAAAAGCAGAGAGACTATGTTTGGTGATTCATTCAACACTTTTACTGCATTTTACTATGGGCCAGGCACCAGAGTTAATGGAAAAAAATAAAAAGGTGATGCTTCTGCATTGAAGAAACTCATTATCTCGTGGGAGAGTTAGATACTGAAAGTCGCAAAGCAGTGTTTTGAGTATCATGGCAGAGGTTAAATATAACGTGCTCGTGGAGCACACAGGAGGGAACAGTGAACTCTGACGGGGGAAGAGAGGTCAGCAAAGCTGGGGAAGCTGCAGAGAGAAGGTAATCGTTGATTTCTGTCTGGATGGGTAAATATGTCTGAATGGAGAAGAGGAGGAAGAACATTCTAGGGAGGGCAGATGTGGCAAAGGTACTCATGTAACAAATATTTATTTGATGCCTGCTACGTGGCAAGTGCTTTTCCAGTTGCTTGGGGTATATCAGTGAACAAACGGACAAGACTCCATGCTTACAGAGTTTACAGTCTAGTTGAGGAGACAGAAAATAAGATGAATAAAGTATATAGTAAGTTACATACGATAAGTGGTGAAGAGCAAGAACGAAGCAGGCATGAGACATATGAAGTGTTTGCAGGGGGACTGACATTTTAGATGGGGGACCAGGAAGGTCTCCCTGAGAAGGTGGCCTCTAGATAAAGGTCTGAAGGAAGTAAGGGAACAAATCCTATGAATATCAGAGGTGAGAATGCTTTGAGTAGAGGAAACAGAAAGGGCCAAGTCCTGAGCTAGGGGCAGACGTGGAGTCTTCGAGGGACACAAAGGAGGTCAGGATGACAAGAATGGAAGGATGGAGTGGAGGCTAGGAGGCAATGAGATGAGAGAAGTAAGGAGGAGGCGGATGATTTGGACTTTGTGGGTCACAGTAAGGACTGTGGCTTTTACTAGGAGCAGATGGAGAAGCATTGGAGGAATCTGAGCGGAGCGGAAAGACGTTCTGACTTAGGCTTTAACAGCACCGCTCCAGCTGTTATGTTGAGAAATGACTGCAGGCAGTCAAGGGCGGAAACGGGGGGACTATTTAGGAGGCCATCTTGACAGTCCAGGTGTGAGGTGGAATTGACTTGAACCGCAGTAGGGTAGTGGGGGTGGTGAGAAATGGTCACTTTTTAGATTTGTTATGATGGGAAGCCACAGAAATTCACACTTTGGACATGAGGTGCGAGAGAAGGAAGAATCAAGAACGGCTCCAAGTTTTTAAGCCTAAGTTGCCATAAATTGAGAAAGGAGAGGAACTGGTTTTGGGAAAAACGACAGGAGCTCAGTTTGGGGGCATGTTAAATTGTGATATCCAAGTGGTGATGTTAAATAGGCAGTTTTGGCTATATGGGGAGAGATCCAGGATCCAGGTTGAAGAAATGACATTGAGAGTCGTCATTACTAGGTAGAGAGTCATCCTAACTATATAGATGGCATTTAAAGTCATGAATCTAGAAGAGGTCATGTAGATCATAGATGACATTATATAGGCAATAAGTATAAATAGTAAGAAAGAAGACATTCTAGAACTGAGCTTTGGGGGAATCTAACATTAAGAAGTCAGATGAGGACAAACCGGGGAAAGCAAATAAGGAGGGGTAGCCAGAAATGGAGAAGGAAAACAAAGATAATGTGTTGTCCTGGAAGCCAAGAATATGAAGTGTTTCAAGGAGAGTTTTCACTTACGTCAAAAGCGGCTGATGGGTAAACAAAGATGAGGACTGAGAAATGACCTTTGGATATAACAGTGTGGAGGTCATTGGTAGCCTTGTGAAGAGTCATTTCAGTGCAGTGATGGGGACAAAAACTTGAGTGTGTTTAAGAAAGAATGGGAACACATAAAAAGATAGATGCTCAACATCATTAGCCATCAGGGAAATGCATCAAAACCACAAGGAGCTACCACTTTGCACCCACTAGGATGGCTATAATAAAAATGACAGATAATAACATGAATTGGCAAGGAAAGGATTTGGAGACATTGGAACCTTCATATACTGCTGGTGAGAATGTAAAATGGTGCTGCTACTTTGGAAAACAGTCTGGCAGTTCCTCAAAAAGTTAAACATAGAGTTACCATGTGACCCAATAAATAATTCCATTCCTAGTATATACTCCAGAGAAGTAAAAACATACATCTACACAAAAACATGTACATGAATGTTCATAGCAGCTTTATTCATAATAGCCAAAAAGTAGAAATGACCCAAATGCCCATTAACTGATGAATAAAATATGGTATATCCTCACAGTGGAATACTATTTGGCAGTTAAAAGGAATGACTCACTGATACATGATGCAACAGGGATGAACCTTGAAAACATTAGGCTAAGTGAAAGAATCTAGTCACAAAAGACCACGTATTAATTTCCATGTAAATGAAAAGTCCAGCATGGTCAAATCTGTAGAGACAACAAGTAGACTAGTGGTTGCCTGGGTCTGGGGGTAGGAGACAGGGATGGGTAGGGAATGACCTGCTAATTGGTAGGAGGTTTCTTTGGGGGTGATAAAAATGTTCTAAAGTTAGACTGCACTAAAGACTGTGCAACTCTGAATACTAAAACCGTTGAATTGTATACTTTAAATGAGTGAATTTTATGGTATGTGAATTATATCTCAATAAAATTCTCTCAAAATGTCATACTATGAGGGAAGGAGAAAAATAAGTAGAAGGAGAAAGCTGGATTAAGGAAGGAATTTTTTTACGATCAGAGAAATACCAGCATATTTTATGATGTTGCTGTTGACCTAATGGAAGGGAAAAGTTTGATGATACAGAAAAGAGAGAAGAGTTGGTGGAGCAAGAGAAAATAAAGATTTAGTGTATAGTGGAGGGCGTATGGTGAACTCGTTCAAAATAATAACAGAGAAAGTGGAGTATATTCACTCTGATTCTGGTAGGTAGGTAGATATGGAGTTGTAGGTATTTAAAATTCTGTTCTAATTGCTTCATTTAAAAAAATTATAGTAGAAAGCAAGATTGACTAGCTGAGAGTGAAGCGGGGGAGGGAGGTGTTGGAAATCAGAGAAGAAAATCTGAAATAGTTGTCCTGGAGAGAGTTAAGAAAGAATGGATTAGGGAAGAAAAGAATGATTTCTGGGAAGTGTTAAGGACCCATATAAGGTTGAGTGAGCACGAATGTAAGATGAGACTAGTTGGCATGCTTGTGTATTTTTCTCCAGCTATTTTCAGTTGCATGGGTTCAGGCATACAGTAAGTGAAGAGTTGGATTTAGCCAGGGTTTTGATTTTGCCAGATTAGATTGGGTTTCCAGAAGACAGACTCTGAGATGGAGATTTGTGTGCAGGAAGTTTATGGAGGAGTGCTCTCAGAAACAACATCTGTGAAGAAGGGAGGGAAGGAGGGCCGGGCAGAGGAGAGGTTGAACGGTGATGCAGGTGTAACAGAGTCTCAGGCAACTCAGTGGGGAGCTGTGGGGCTGGGATGCCTTCAGAGTTGTCCCAGATTGAGGCAAGTGGGGGGGTGGTTTGTGCCCCTTTGTAAATATTTAGATATGGGATTCCCCTGGAGAAGAGGCACTGCCTTGGGCAAGGAGCCTTCCTTTGGGTGAAGGGAATTCTTCAAGAAGCACTTAGCTGTGAGATGAAAGCCATCAATACTGCTAGGAGCTGAGGTCGTAAGTGCCTCAGTCCTAAGGGGAGGTAACATGTGCAAGACCACACAATCCACTGCAGTTCACCCTGTCACTGATTGCTTTTGTACTAAGTTTATCCCTTCTAGGAAGAACTCCTCTAATCTTCTTTCTGACTGATCTCTTTTCCCAGGCAAACTTGCAAGAAGGTTAGTGGGACTAATCGTACCTTTGTCACTGGTTTGGATGCTGTCACTGATAATTCATTAGCTCTGTATTCCTTACCCATTCTAGATTCTCTCCTCCCTTGGCCGGCACATCTGCTTATCTAGATGGCTTATCTGGTTTTCATATATGAGGTGTCTGAGCCCCTGGGGACCAAGCCATTCCCAGGTTTTGGCTGTTGCATTTGTCCATTTACCATCAAAATTGGGCAGGGATGTACCAAGAGATGCCACATTGGATTACCTGGTTGCCAGACACAGTTTTCACTTCCCCCTTATGGAAGAATCATCCTATCTTCTTCTGATGGTCAGGGTCCATTTCTTCTACCAGTATGGTGACACCTTTCTTCAACTGCTGGTATTTTGGTACAAGGAGCTCAAAGTGACCAGGTGACAGGCATAAAGTTTAATGGGAACATAATGTGTTTCTTGTTTGATTTCCATTTTGGGAATGAGGAGCTATAAATCTGTGGGTACAGGAAGCACATATTCCCAAGTGGGTCACTGGGAGTGCTAGTAAGAAGGGCCACCTGGTTCCCAGACCCATGCATTATACATACTGGGGACATGGGATCATAAAGCAGTCATGGGATTAAGGTGTACACTGTCTCCTGGAGGATAGCACCTCATCCTTTCAGAGTCTCGTCTCCAAGCTGGTGCCTCAGCTACGCCTTTGAAAGGTCATTCTACTGCTTAATCAGTTTCATAGATTGGGATGGTGCAGTATATGATGGGACTAGTGGATCTTATGTTCAGGTGCCCTCTGCCACACCTACTTTTACGTAAAGTTTTGTGATGCAGTCAACGTTATATGGTATTTCGTGTCGGCGGATCAAACATTCTGAATGCTCTTGGATAGTAGTGCTGGTCAAGACCTTTTGGGCAGGAAAGGCAAACCCACACTGGGTTTGGGTTTCCTGTGAAAATGAATTGCTGTTCCTTCCAGCATGAAAGAGATTCAGTGTAATAAACTTAACTGCCAATGTCTTGTTAGTCTGCTCTAGTGACAGGGCCACATCAGGGGCTGGCTGTTTGTTGCTAGCAGGTTGAGCATTTGGCAGCCTCAGGAGGCAGCATCAGTACCTAGATGCTGAGTGGTACCAGCATCATTGGATACCACCCACTGCTGAGTGGTATTCCATGCTTTTGGGTCCATGAATAGCCTCTAACCCTATTACCATGGCTACTCTGTTCAGAAGCTTGTTATGCTGGCCCTGGGGTGACAAGTAACAGTGGCTGGATAAATTATTCTGTCCATTTGGTTGTTTAGTGCTTATTCCATGGCATAGCCAGCAATAAAGATTTTCCTATTTTGTGATTCCTCCCATACTTCCATTCACATATCATTTCCCCTGACCCCTTGTCCACAATCTTCCAAACTTCCTAGGTTCTGACCAACAGGCCACGTCCATTATCACTGCCCATGAGTCCATGTATATTTAAATCTCAGGCCATTGCTTTCTCCACACAAGTAGATGAACAGGTTTTTCACCTGAAGTCTGCCCTTTGGGAGAACGTCCTCTCACCACTGTCTTTTGGTGTCACCTTTGAGCGAGGCTGTAATCCAGCAGCAACCCTCATTTGTCTTGTAACTACATACTGAACCAACACAGCCATGACCTGGACTTAAACTTTTTCATCCCCTGCCAGAGTGCTCCTCCACCCCATGCAGTCATAGGTATGAGCTTAGAGACAGACATTGGTGCAACTGTGGTGGATAACACAGGGGGCGGGGCTATCTGCTCCTGCAGCTCGTACGTGCCTTCAGTCCTGCTTATGCCTGATGCTGGCGTACCACATCCATCTTACAGTAAGTTGCCGCTGGGCCCTCCTGACCTTACAAAACATAGATCTCTCCATTCCTTACAGATGGCTAATAGAATCTTGCCCATAATGGGTGGTTCTTGCCATATGGCCACTTAATGTTCAGTGGTCAAATTCTTTATCTCTACCAGGGTCCAGTAGCAATGCAAGGAACATTATGTCAAATAAATTATAGTTATCTGTTAGCAAAAGCATAGCCTTGCTTCAGATGCCTAAGAGTTTGTGTTGTGATTCTTCTATCAAAGCTTGGTATAAAGTCCATATGATGGAAAGTCCATGATTCTGCTGGGTCATGTGGCCCAAGTGGTTGATTTTTCCTGCATTGTGGTCTTGATTCCTGTTCAAGACCTTACTTGAAGCTGGAAGACTTCTATGTTTCTCAGTAAGTGGGCAAGGGCAGCATGCCAGGAGTGGAATAAGCTGCCTCTAGAATGTGAAGAGGTTTACCTTCCTTCTTAGTGGTAGAAGGTACAATATACAATAACGTGTGCTTTAATTTAGACGGGTGTCTTCGCATGACCCAAAACCGAACCCCTAAAAACTTCACTGATATGGTGGTCCCCTAATTCTTTGTAAGATTTATTTCCAACTGTCCTGCACTTGTGCCTTATTAATGTACTCACCACTTCTTATTCATCCAGTCAGACTAATGAGATATCATCCATATAGTGGAATGATGTGATGTTCTGTGAAGTGTCCAAACCGTTCAGGTCTTTTTAGACAGTACTATTAAAGAGGAAGGGTCACCTTGGGGCAAATGTGTATACGTGTACTTTTGTCCATTGCACATGGATGCAAACTGCTTCCGATCCTGCTTTTTGATAGGGATGGAAAAGAGCACATTTGCCAGATAAGTGGGTGCCTGAATACCATGTGCTTAAGGCTGTGTAACCAGCAAAGATCCCACATCTGGGAAAGTGGCTGCAACTGGGGTCACTACTTGTTCAAATTTGCTGCATATCACTGTCATCCATCACAATCCATCTGGTCTTTGTAGGGGTCAGAATGGTGCATTAAATGGGATGTGATGGGGACCATCACCCCTGCATTCTTTTGGTCTTGAGGGTGAGCTATCTCTGCCATTGCCTCCTGGGATAAAGTATTGTTTTGATTTACTATCTTAGCCAGAGGATAAGATTTAGAGGATTCCTCTTGGATTTATTTCTCAGTTGATAAATCTTATTCCACAGTCCAAGGAACCATGTGTGGCTCCTGCCAATTTTTAAGCATGTTCTTTTCATGCTTTTTGGGTATCAGAGAAATGACCACTGAGTGGGTCTGTGAATAAGTGGAGCCACTGTAATTTGGACCTGGGACCAGACTCCATGTATTACCTGGTTCCCAAAGCCCCCACTCTAACAGGGTGACCATGAAGATCTCAGATTTCAGTGTGTCTTCACAATACCTAGTCATTCCCCTTTTCTTAATAAATGACTGTCTTTCACTTTGCCTTTTCTGGAAGGATTGGGAAAATTATTTTCACATATGCTTTCTGTGTTCCATAAATTTTCTTCATGGGAACTCAGCCTCTCTTTCAAGTAATGGGCTCTGGATTTGTTCCAGAAACTGCTCAGAGGATTTTGACTCTTGATTGGAGTGACTACCTTCAGTTTCCTATCATCCACGCTTGATTTCTCTTGGTTCTATGAATTAAGCAACTTCCTTTTTAGCGGCCCATCATCTTTCCCTAAGGATTAATAAGAACCATCTTTTATTAATCATCTCCATGGCAGTCCTGCAGGAAGTGGCACATATTCTTTTGCAAAGCCAAGACCTACAAAAAGGAATAAATGTCCTTAAAAAAAGGCATAAATGCCAGCTTAACAAGGAGGAGTGGGCCTGGACCTGCTGCAGGTCCCGGAGGTCGAGGGGCATCTGGAGATTATAGATTTTCAAGTTCATCAACACAGATGTCCCAGTTCCAGTTCTCAGGGTTTCATTTCTTCCTAATCAGGGTCCTAATCTTGGCGTAGCAGCTACCCAGGGTCTGAGAATTCAGCCTCCACTGGGATTCCGCTACACCTATCATTAAGTTGCCCTGGTCCTCGGCTTTCTGATTCTTTAGCTGCAGAAGAGGAGGTCTCTTTAAATACTGGCTTTCATACTTAACCTTTAATTGATGATTAATCACCCACAGCCTTTCATTGTCATTCCTCAATGCATCAGTAGCCCCCAACAACAGTTATTCAACTTCATAGTCTGTGTCTTTCAGGTTCCTGAGATATCCTTCCTAGTGCATTTCATTACACGCGTATCCTATCCAGTTTACCACTGGTGGAAGTTATAACAGTTGTACCATGACAGCATGCCAGGAGCTACTCATTACCTCTTACCCCCCAGGGATGCAGTCCTGATTGCCAGCTAGCTGGTGTGTGATGTGTCTCCAGAACTTATTTTAGAGTCTGCTTCCAAGAACGCATGGTACCAATTGTCTCAGGTCAGAATTACTTTTTTAAAAAATTTTTATTTTATCTTGGAGTACAGTTGATTAACAATATAGTGTTAGTTTCAGGTGTACAGCAAAATGATAGTTATACATGTATCTATTCTTTTTCAAATTCTTTTCCCATTTAGGTTATTACAGAATATTGAGCAGAATTCCCTGTGCTGTACAAATAGGTCCTTGTTGGTTATCTGTTTTAAATACAGCAGTGTGTACATGTCAATCTCAAACTCCCAATCTATCCCTCCACTCAACCCTTCCCCCTGGTAACCATAAGTTTAGTCTGTGAGTCTGTTTCTGTTTTGTAAATAAGATCGTTTGTATAATTTTTTCTAGATTCTTCATATAAGCAATATCATATGATATTTGTCTTTCTCTGTCTGACTTACTTCGCTTAGTATGATAATCTCCAAGTCCATCCATGTTGCCATTGCTGCAAATGGCATTATTTCATTCTTTTTTTATGGCTGAGTAATATTCCATCATACATATGTACCACGTCTTTATCCATTCATCTGTCGATGGACTTTTAAGTTGCTTCCATGTCTTGGCTATTGTAAACAGCGCTGCAATGAACATTGGGGTACATGTATCCTTTCGAACCATGTTTTTCTCCGATATATGCCCAGGAATGGGATTGCAGGATCATATGGTAGCTCTGTTTTTAGTTTCTTGAAACACACTCTGAGGTAGAGATTTGCATGTAGGAAGCTTTGGGGGTTGCGCTTTTGAGAAATACCTGTAAAGGAGTGAGGGTAGCAGATTGGGCAGAGGGGAGGTGGGAGTGTGGTGCTATTGCAATAGAACTGGCAGCACTGTTCCAAATGAAGCCAAGGGGGCTTAGCTCTTATACCCCCTCAGGGACCAATCAGTGGATGTGGGGTGTCTCCAGGCATGGGGCATAACCTTGGTGAAGTGGCTCCCATTGGCTAAGGACAGGTCTCAGGGAGAGACTCAGCCGTGAGCCCTCAGCAGCAAATCCCCCTGGCTTGGGTATTGTACTGGGGGCCTTCGGGACTGAAGGACTCTTCCCAGCCACCACAGCATCCCCTCTGCTTGATGAGTATGATAACGTGAAAGAGGATCAGGAGAACTGAGGGTGTGCACAGAAGATAACTGATGGTTGCCCATGCTTCTAAGTTTCGTCAGGAGAAAAGTTGGGGCGAGGATAGTGAAAGAGTGGCAGGATCAACAAATTGTAGGTTCCTGAGGGGTTGAAGGATTATTGGAGTTAGAGCAAGTGGTAGAAATTAGTCTGAAAAGATAATTAAGGGCTAGCATGGGAAAGGCCCTAAGCATCCAGCTGAGGAATTTGGCTTGTGTCCCATAGAAAATAGGTAAGTGATAGAGATTTAAAAACACCAATTTGTCTTAATCATATGTGATTTAGAAAGATTAAACTTCCAGTGGCTTAGACACACATATAGTCTAGAACAAGGGTAGCCAATTAAGATGCTTTTGCAATAATCCAGGGTTAGTCCTGGCTTCACATGCTAGTAGATATTTGTGTCAGAGACTGCCAATTGCCTATCCAATTCTATTCTCCCTTATTCCATAGGAAGGGCCTCTATATTGTCAAATGTGGTGTTGTGTGTAGCCTTCCTTACAGATAGAAGGGGCCATTGAATGTAAGAGAAAGGCACTGGATACAGCTTTTGAGAAGTCTATGTTGAGATAGTTAAATCAGCTGCAGGCAAGTGTGGAAAGCTGACTAACGCTCCCCAAAGATGTCTGTGTCCTAATCCCTGGTACCTGTGAATATGTTACCTTACGTGGAAAAGAAGGATTAAAGTTGCAGATAGAATTAAGGTTGTTAATCAGCTGGATCCTAGATTATCCAGGTTGGCCCAATGTCATTATATGGATAAGTATAAGTGAGAGGGGGAAGAGTTCAAAGTAACGCAACATAAGAAGGACTCAACCCGCTAGAGGAAGGGGCCCAAAGCCAAGGAATGCAGTGGCCTCCAGAAGATGGAAAAGACAAGGAAATAGATTCTCTCCTGTAGGCTCCAGAAGGAAATGCTGCCCTACTGACACCTTGATCGTACCCCAGTGAGACCCAGGTCAGATTCTTAACCTGTAAAACTGTAAGGTAATATATATATGTATACATATATTTTAAGCCAATAAGTTTGAGGTAATTTGTTACAGCAGCAATAGAAGACTAATACAGCAGTCATTTTTACTTTTTACTTCACCCTTGCTTCTTTCTAACTTCTGGAAAGCAGATGTGATGGTTGGAGTTCAGCCGCCATATTGGACTATAAAGCAAACCTGAGGATGGACAGTGTGCATTAAAGATGGTAGACCAAAAAGATAAGAAGGACTTGGGTGGCCAAGTTTTGGACTGTCAACCTCTGAATTTCTTTTAAATGAGAGAAAAATAAACCTGTAGGTACTTAAGAGACTGTAATCAGGTTCCTATTAAGAGTTACCTATAATTCCTGACTAAAATAATGGTGTAGGCTGGATATCCTTATCACCCTTACACTCAACATACTCAGTCCAGTAAATGTTTGAGCTTACCATATGTTAGACATGATTTTCTTTCTCCAGATTTCCTGACTTCTGCTAAAGGTACCACCATTCTCTTTAAACACATATTGGATTGGCTAATAAACAGTTTCCCAAATATGCGTCCCATTTTCCTGACTCTGTGGCTCCGAGCCCCCTGACACACCCACCCACACACACCATGGTTTCCGTAACTTATTCTCTCTCATCATTTCCCTTCTGTTTCCTTCCTTTCACTTACATTCACTGTTTATTCGTTTACATAGTTATTTATTTATTTACATTGTCACCAGAAGGTAAGCTCCCTGAGGATGGGAACCATGTCCGTCTCAGTCAGTACCCAATTTCTAGGGCCCAGATGAGTGTCAGAGTAGAGGCTCAGTAAAGATTTGTTAATCGAATGGATGACCGTACTGTCCCTGTAAAGACCATCATAGCTTCGCATAGAGGCGAATTAACATTCAGGCTGGAGAAGACATGACTGTTTCCGTCAACACACCCTTAGATTCAGGATGAGTGCTCATCCTCATGGGAGAAGACAAACAAACAAATCCACTGTTTCGTGATGGCCGGGAGGCCAGGCTGTCTACAGGTCAGAGCACCAGCCTTGATAGAGGGTCCCTCCCCTCTGTGTCCTGGGGCTTCTCTGATCTCTAGGCCATCTCTTCAGATCGAATGAATAAATGTCCTTCCTATTTTACTTTATGGCCGGCTGTGAGATTATTTCGCTGTTTGAAATTCCATTTGTCTTGAGCTTCATCTAACTGCTGGAAACTTAGTTTGCTCTGTAACAGGACAAATAAACACTTGGAATAGGGGACTAAATCTTATTCTTCCCTTAGGCAAAGCCTGAAGCAAACAAAACACCCCCCCACCATGTCTAAACTTACCCCAGACCTCATAATTACAGGAAGGAAAATATGTCTGAGGAAATTTTATTTATTCAACAGCAGGCAAGGAAATATTTTATGCTGCAGGGATCTTCGGTAAAGGAAATGTGTCCTAGCAGCTCAGCAGTGGCTGCTGAAAATGTTACAGGTATGGAGAAGCAATGGATTTACTCATAAGGTACACAGAAACCCCTTTTATTAATCCAAGGAATCAATGCCGGCTAGGCAGGCTTTGTATTAGAGGCTGGACACACCATATTCCTCTGTACACTTAGAGAATTTCTATTTTTTTCATCCTCTGTGACGTCATTTCTTTTCAAACACAAATTGGTGCGTGTGTGTCTAGGCAAATAAGTACTTTAACTCCAAATGAGTATTTAATAATATTTATAATTTGTAATTTGATAAAGAACAGAAACTTATAAATGGTATCCTGAAAATACCAGAAGGAAAACAAAAGACGTTTTGTTATTATTTTAATTATAAAATGCCCTTTCATTACTATGCTGTCTATATTAGGCCCTCTCTCTCTACCTTTCCTCCATCTCTTTTTACCCCAACCCTTTTCATTTGCAGGATAAGAATCCTGCCTTCTCAGACTGTCAGAGAAATAGTCTATTTTTAAATTTCCAGAATGTCAGGCCTCCTGTCATGAAACATGACAGAGGGATTTAAAGAAAGGGAAAGCATTGTTTGAAAAATCATTTTTTTTGGTGTGACCTCGACAGCACAGCAGATTAAATCTGAATTTTGAACATATTTTCAGACTGTCTACTGGCATGTAGCATTTCAGAGAGAGATAACATGTAAGTTGTCAGAAAGGATACATTTGGGGTAGAAATTTAAAAAATTTTTTTTACCCAGAAACTAAGGATCCTCATGGTGTGTTCTAATATGCAGATGACCCTTATTCTGATCTGGGTTTGGAAGCCTGCTCCGGAAAGGCCTTTAAACTGGCATTTAGGACATGGTGTTCTTTAGGAAAAAAGCGATTTTTCTTTTCTCCAGGGGAACTGCGGTTTAGGACAGGCACAAAGCTGGGAACACAACTAAGGGCAGAAAAAAATTCACCCCCGTGTTCTATTTGTCGAACTGACCTGCAGGTCACAACCTGAAAGTTTATGGATCCGTGAGGCCTTGTCTCTGCATAAGCATGTTTTCTGGACTTTGGCTGGAGCTAAATTCCTGACTTCTGAAAGCGGAGTGGGTGTGGACTTCCAGCAGGAATAGCCAGTGGGAAGGAAGTAATATTCATTAAGAGTGTCTCATGCAAGCCGTGCAGGGCTAAGCATGCTCAGTGTAAATTCTCTTGTAGCCTGTCAAGCTATGTTTGAACCCGTTCCAGAATACTGGATTTACTTTTTTTTTTTTTCCACGAGGAAGAATGCTCGATTAGACTGCATTTTGCCCTGCTTTTCTCCCTCTCTTTCTTCCCTTTCTGTCTTTCTTTCTCTTTATTTTCTCTCTCATTTCTTCCTGCCAGAAGATTGGAAACAATATCCTTTTCCGATCAGTTCAGTAATACAATGTCCTTCAGTGTTCACACGAGCATTTCAGTGGAGAAGAAAAGAAACTTTGCTACCTGGGAACAGAAGACTACTTAGGTCTGTGAATGCTAATAAAGTCCTTAAGGACTTCTGGAGCCAGGAGTTAACTTTTCTCAACTGTTAAGGTAATCTACAGCAAATTTAATTGCCTTTTCAACTAAGTGGGTGTACATCAAAAAAATTTTTTTCCACACAAAAAGTATGTTTTTCATATATTGGAGTGATTTTCCAAACACAGGGAAAATATGTCTTTTGGTTAATTTGCATTTGAAAGAACCTCTTTTTGTATTAGAGGTTCTCTCTCTCTACCACAAATTATGTGTTTTTCAAACAAATATTGTGGTGAGCTGATGTAGCCATAATGGTCTGAATGTGGATGTGTTCTGTGTTATATTAATTCTTGGCGTGGGTCGGTTTGGTGAAAGTTATTGCTTTTGTTGCTGCCAAAGATGAAAGGGAGTTTGTTTTTTCATTGCTGTTGTTTTTGGAACTTTTGGTGGGCTTTGAGGCTGCACTGGGAGCCCCTTATAGAGAGGAGAGCCATCTCTTTCTATGTTTTAATGTGCATTTTTCTCAGTGTTCAACTCTGACTCTGAGAAAAGGGGAAAGGGATACAGATTTTATTTTAGAATCTGTGTAGGAGTGGAGTGTTTTGTTTTTTTTTAATGTAGTTTTGGAGGGAAACAGTATTTCGAAAGGCAGAAACAAGGTTTGTAATGAAGGAATTAAATCAAGACCTTCTGGGTGAAAATAAGCAGTGAATGCAAAAATATTGCCTTCTGTATACTCACTGATTTAGTTTAGGTTAATAAGTTTAGCTTTTAATTAAAAAAGTAGATCAGACTTTAAAGTGCTGTCTTTATACTGTCAATGGATAACACAGAAAACTCAGGTTAGAGAGATGTTAGGATCTCAGAAATAGCAAGTTAGCAAAGGCGGCCCCTTTAAAACATCTGAGGACTGAGGTTATGAAACCACATGGCTTCATGTAGGAACAGTGCATCCTGGGCTAAAGCAGTTTAATTTTATTCAAGAATTTTAAGAGTAAAAAGGGGATTTATTTCTTTTCAAAAAAGAACAGCCAGGCGAGGATTATTGATCAGTCAGGGATTAAATATTTGCTGGAATACAAAGCATCACATATTATCAATGTGTAAATCAGACTGGCCAGCTATTCAGGGGATGTAAATGAAAATACCATAGCTTCATACGAAATCAAATGTATTAGCACCTCTGCCCTTCATTCTCCATCTTTATGTCCCAGCAAGGAATGATAGAGGTGGGGCAGCATGTGAAATAAGACTTAGCTGATGGGCTGACCTTGCTCTTTTAACTTCTGTCCATCTGTTCTTACTGGGCAGCTGAAGCAGTGAGCAAAGTGGGAGGGAAGGAACCTCAGGGGAGACGAGGACGAAGAGGCCAGACCCCGCCAGGGCTGTGATCTGCTCCCCATACTGTGACTTAGACATAAGTAGAGGAGCTAAGTGGATGCATCTAAATCCACTTCTTTCTGCTCCCCGGGCTTTGATTTAGTACCATTGCTGCAATTCTGCACCTGCCTCTGTTTTTCATAAGTAAAAGCTTCTCCGACGCATAGATGGTGGATTATTTGATATAGGTCGATCCCCAAGGAAATAGCCAAAGTAATTCAGTTTTGTTTCGGTTATTCCTTTCTTCCCTAACATGTGGTGTAGATCTTGATGGGTTTAATTGAAACAACAAATCCTTTCTGGGATGGGAGAGCACGGTTCTCCATGGAAGTGTGTGTGTGTGTGTGTGCGCGCACGCGTGCACTCTGGGCTCTGGGACCGTGCTGCCTTGGAAGGCTTTGTATGGCAGAGGGCATTTTTCTGGAGTCGGGGGCCCTTTCACTGTCTTGACTCTGTCTGTGTTTAGAGAGAGGAGACACGCATTCTGGAGCATCCTGTAACTCTTTTCTCTGACTCCCCTTTTCTATCGCTGCACCCCTCCCCAACCCTGTTCCCCCCTTCATGACCTGTGTCTTAAAGAATAGCACTGAAACCTTTTGAGGCACAAAGGAAAACCAAAGGGTATGCATAAAGGCAGAGAACAAAGACAGGCCTCTTCATGTTCACATCTGGATAAAATTTAGATTGTGACAAGGGAAAGTGAGTGGGAGAAAAAAAAAAAGGCTGACATCACATTTAAAAAAATGCATATAATTGACTACCTAGAGGTTTTCTTGTCTCCAGTGTTCGAAGTGTTTTTGTATCCTGCCTACACCCTAACAGCTGGGCTTGGGGAAGGCAAGCATCATATCCTTATTTCACAGTGGGGTCCAGTGGCTTGTCCAGAGCAGTGGCCGAGTTAGAACCAGCACACAGAGCCCTCAGGCTCCAGTCCAAGACTCTGCCTACATAAAAATAGGAGTAACCTGGGGTCAGTTTCTGTATCTGGAACTCAGTTTCCCCATTCACTTTGAGGTTTTGGACGATAGTAGTTATTTTGTGCAACAATTTCTCAGACTGAATCCATTACTACGATGGTTTCTTAACTTGGAGAAGTGCTTGAAACCTTTCAGGGAGCTTTTACATCTTTCCTTTTATCTTACCTTGAACGCTACCCACTAAAATAGATTGGGCCAGTGTTGACATTTTCCTTTGACAAATGATGAAATCGAAAGATTGAATGACTTGCGGCCCGAGGTCAGATAGAGGATGGGAATTCAGGTTGCCCAACTCAGGATTTGAAGTTCTAGACCATCCTGAATCTAGGTGGGAACCTCTGGGCTCCTGAGGTAGGGAGGATATAATAAGAGGAGTTCCATGATTCATGAAGGTGAGAAGAGTGGCAGTGCCAGGGACTTTAAATACTGTTAGTCCCACGATGAAGGAGAAAACTCAGGCTGGAAAAGTTATGTACGTAAGCCCCAGTCACACTTGAGGTGTTGGGTAGCTGGCTTTGAATCCTATCTGTGGGACCCCAAGGTGTGTGCCATCTGGTGTAGTGACAAAGCGCACGAACTTTTCTGGGTTTCTTTGTGTCTCTGTCTCCTTGTAGGTAGAATGGGGATACCTAGCACAGGGTTGCCGTGGGGATTATATGACATGATGCTCCGTGTAGAGTAAACCCTCCGATGTTTTGAACGGTGCGTACTCTTATTGTCGTTTGTGTTCTGTGTCTCCCAAGCTAAAGTGCCAGCTCTTCTTACTGGGATTCCCAATCAGCTCTTAGCTCACCTCTCAGACCCTCAGGACAGTTGTGATGGTGAGTTAACCTCATCACATGAGCAGCATCTCGGGCATATTGATTGAAGACTTGGAAGCTGTGCCGAAGGGTCTAAGGAGATAAGTGAGACAAGAGCAGGGGTCACCTTGGTCTCTGTCCAGGGAGAGGCTGGAGGGAGGCGATAGTCTGAGAGAAGTGGTACTGTTGGGTCAGCTCTAGTTACCTCTGGGGGCCTTCAGGTGCTGCAAGCAGGCTCCTTGCATGGAAGGAATCTCCATGAAGGGAAGAATGGCTAGTCCGAGTTACTCCCCGACCATGGGTCTCATGGGTCTCTTAGAAAAAAGAGTGAAGGCACATATACAGGCAAGCCATGGAATTGTCAAGAGTTTGTATTTCTTGGCCCTTCTGAACAGCACCAGCTGGGCCGTTGACACTGATGGAGTATGTGGGCTCTGAAGCTCCTGGGCGTGATGTCGCGTTGTGTTACCAAGATCCCCTTAGAGAACTCAAGGGCCCGATTCTGACCGAGTCAGTGCTTACCCACTGAGTATTCTCTGGATAGAGAGGTGTAAGCCCACCGTCACAGGGCTGCAAAACGAGACGGAGGGCAGGGCCATTTCCCCCAGAGCACGTTCAGTCTCGCTGAATAAATGGTGCATATAAAGGCACAGAGCGCTGAAGTGCAGACCAACAAAACAGGTGTGGAGAGGCAGAAGCACGAAGCACACTTCAGGAACAGTGGAGGGTGAGTGAAGATTTTAAATGTTGATTTAATGCTCTTAAATTCTTTGGAGTTCAGTGTTCTCCTTCATTTGCCTCACAGTGATCTTCAGCCACTTGTCCTTTCTGGGAAGGGAAGGTCACTCTGAGGCGATGGGGTTAGTTGGGTGTTGGTTTCTTGAGTATCTATTATGCACCCAACCCTAGATTTTATGCTTTACCAACATTCGTTAAAGTTCACCATATCCCTGGGAGGTTTCAAGAGGAGGAAAGCTGGTCTGACGGGAGAAGTATACAGTCGGCACTCTGTGTCCACGGGCTTGGCATCTGCTGATTCAGCCAACCATGGATGGCCTATGGAGACCAACTGTACCAACCCACTGTACATAAAACTTGAGCATGCGTGGATTTTGGTATCTGTGGGAAGGTGGGGGTTCCTGGAACCAATACCTTGTGGATACTGAGTGCCAGTTGCATATGGCAAAGAGGGTTCATGTGCTCCACCAACTGGGCATACCATGCCACGTGTAATAGGGAAGTCTCCACAAGGCATTTGAGGTGGAAAAAGATGGCTGTGATCCAGTAGACTTGACTGTTGAGTAGTATTTCTGCAAGTTTCTTAGATGGGGGATACCTATGTCTTGTGTAATTCTGGATCCATCTACATGTATGGTCCAGAGTTGGGCAAGTCTGACCCCAGGAGGAGGTAGTGCTTAACGCTCTATGCACTGCCTGCCTTTGGAGAGGTGTTGCATTTGAACAACAGATCCAAATTATCTTCCTCCCCAACAATTAGATCCTTAAAAGTTTTGCAGCTTCAGAAGTGAAGACCTCAGTAATCATTAGCATCATGTAGTATCATGATAGGTAGTATCACGTAGTTTAAAAACAATTTGGAGTGAAATGACTGGGATCTGGGTCCTGACCCTGAAATTTTCTAGCTGTGTGACTTTGAGTCAATTATTTCACTTCAGCGTGCCTGAAATTTTCATCTGAAAATTGGAATGTAAGCAAGAATTTCCTCAAGTGGGAAGAGCAAATGTTAAAGTGATTTTTAAAAATGTAGCCTGCTATGCAAATACCTGTTATTACTCTTGTCCCCTGGCTGTTATCTCAGAGTTCTAGTGTTTTCACCTTTTCTGTTCTGAAAAGGCTTTCTCTCTCACTTACTTAGATGGAAGTTGGCATGATTAATGGAGCTGGGCAAACTGCTTTGGATCAGAGTACTAAAAACTTTTTTTTTTTTGAATGAGGTATAGTTGGCATACAATGTTACTTTAATTTCAGGTGTATAACATAGTGATTTGACATTTATATACATTACGATATGATCACCATGCTAAGTCTAGTTACCATCTGTCACCATTTAAAGTTATTATAATATTATTGACTATATTCGCTATTCTGTATATCACATCCCCATGAATTATTTGTTTTATAACTGGAACTTTGTGCCTCTTATTCCCTTTCACCTATTTCACCCATACCCCAACCCCTCTCTCCTCTGGAAACCACCAGTTTGTTCTCTGTATCTATGAGTCTGTTTCTGTTTTGTTTGTTCATTTTTTTGTTTTTTAGATTCTACATATAAGTGAAATAATCTGGTATTTGTCTTTGTCTGACTTATTTCACTTAGTATAATACCCTCTAGATCCATCCATGTTGTCACAGATGGTGAGATTTCATTCTTTTTTATGGCTGAATAGTATTCCGTGTTTTTTGTTTTTTGTGTGTGTGTGTGTATCTCACATTTTCTTTATCCATTCATCTATTGATGGACATTTCAGTTCTTTCTACTGAAATCTCTTTAATTGCCCAAAGTAACTTTACACTTCCTAAATTAGTGAAACATGGAAGACTTTGAAAGGACAGGAAAACTAGATGGAAAATGTAGCCAGAGCAGAATTTGGTTGAGCATGCGAAGTTCCAAGAAGTTACAGTGAGAAATGAACAACAAATTAGGGCACCAAACAAATTGTTGACACACATATATTTCCCCCATACTCTCTGAGAAGATGGGAGAAATGCCACACCCATTAGGATGGCTACTTAAAAAACATTACAGATGTTAGCAAGGGTGTGGAGAAATTGGAACCCTGTGCACTGTTGGTAGAAATGTAAAATGGTGCAGTTGCTATGGAAAACAGTATGGCAGTTTCTCAAAAAGTTAAACATTAGAATTACCATAGGATATAGCAATTCTGCTTCTGAGTATGTAATCAAAATAAGTGAAAGTGGGGTCTCAAAGAGATATTCGTATACCCATGTTCATAGCAGTATTATTCACAGTAGCCAAACGGTGGAAGCAACCCAAGTAACTATCGACAGATGAATGGATAAGCAAAATATAGTATATACATATAATGGAATATTATTCAGTCTAAAAAAAGATGGAAATTCTGTCACATGCTACAACGTGGATGAAGCTTGAGGACAATATGCTAAGTGAAACAAACCAGACACAGAAAAACAAATATAGGTATACCTTGGCGATATTGTGGATTCGCTTCCAGACCACTGCAATAAAGTGATTATAGCAATAAAGCAAGTCACAAATTTTTGGTTTCCTAGTGCATATGAAAGTTATATTTACACTATACTATAGTATATTAACTGTGAGATAGCATTATGTCTAAAATAACAATGTGCATACCTTAATTAAAAAATACTTTATATTGGGCTTCCCTGGTGGCGCAGTGGTTGAGAATCCGCCTGCCAATGCAGGGGACACGGGTTCGAGCCCTGGTCTGGGAAGATCCCACATGCCGCGGAGCAACTGGGCCCGTGAGCCATGATTGCTGAGCCTGCGCATCTGGAGCCTGTGCTCCACAACAAGAGAGGCCGTGACGGTGAGAGGCCTGCGCACCGCGATGAAGAGTGGCCCCCGCTTGCCACAACTAGAGAAAGCCCTCGCACAGAAACGAAGACCCAACACAGCCAAAAATAAATAAATAAATTAATTTAAAAAAAAATTAAAAAAAAAAATACTTTATTGCTAAAAAATGCTAACCATCATCTGAGTCTCCAGTGAGTTGTAATCTTTTTTGCTGGTGGAGGGTCTTGCCTCGCTGTTGATGGCTGCTGACTGATCAGGGTGGTGGTTCTGAAGATTGGGGTGGCTGTGGTAATTTCTTTTTTTAAAAATTTTTTAAATTAGTTTTTATGGAGTATAGTTGCTTTACAATGTTGTGTTAGTTTCTGCTGTACAGCAAAGTGAAGCAGTTATGCATATACATATACATATCCCATTTTTTGTATTTCCTTCCCATTTAGGTCACCACAGAGCATTGATAGAGTTCCCTGTGCTATACAGTAGATTCTCATTAGTTATCTGTTTTATACATAGTAGTGTATATATGTCAATCCCAATCTCCCAATTCATCCCACCCCCTTTCCCCCCTTGGTATCCATAAGTTTGTTCTCTACATCTGTGTCTCTGTTTCTGCTTTGCAAATAAGTTCATCTGTAGCATTTTTCTAGATTCCACATATGAGCGATATTATATGATATTTGTTTTTCTCTTTCTGACTTACTTCACTCTGTATGACAGTCTCTAGATCCATCCATGTCTCTGCAAGTGGCAAAATTTCGTTCCTTTTTATGGCTGAGTAATGTTCCATTGTATATATGTACCACATCTTCTTTATCCATTCCTCTGTTGATGGACATTTAGGTTGCTTCCATGTCCTGGCTATTGTAAACAGTGTTGCAATGAACACTGGGGTGCATGTATCTTTTTGAATTATGGTTTTCTCTGGGTATATGCCCAGGAGTGGGATTGCTGGGTCATATGGTAGTTCTATTTTTAGTTTTTAAAGGAATCTCCATACTGTTCTCCATATTGGCTGTACCAATTTATATTCCCACCAACAGTGTAGGAGAGTTCCCTTTTCTCCACACCATCTGCAGCATTTATTGTTTGTAGATTTTTCGATGGTGACCATTCTGACCGGTGTGAGGTGTGAGGGTGGTACCTCACTGTGGTTTTGATTTGCATTTCTCTAATAATTAGTGATGTTGAGCATCTTTTCATGTGTTTGTTTGCCATCTGTATGTCTTTGGAGAAATGTCTATTTAGGTCTTCCGCCCATTTTTTGATTGGGTTGTTTGTTCCTTTTTGATATTGAGCTGCAGGAGCTGTTTGTATATTTTGGAGTTTAATCCCTTGTCAGTTGCTTCATTTGCAAATATTTTCTCCTATTCTAAGGGTTGTCTTTTCATCTTGTTTATGGTTTGGCTGTGGCAATTTCTTAAAATTAAGACAAAATGAAGTTTGCCACACTGACTGACTCTTCCTTTCATGAACACTGCATGTAGCGTGCAATGCTGTTTGATAGCATTTTACCCACAGTAGAACTACTTTCAGACTTGGAGTCAGTCCTCTCAAACCCTGCTGCTGCTTTATCAACTAAGTTTATGTCATATTCTAAATCCTTTGTTGTCATTTCAACAGTCTTCACAGCATCTTTACCAGGAGTAGATTCCATCTTAAGAAACCACTTCTTTTTTTTCTTGCTCAGCCACAGGAAGCAGCTCCTTGTCCCTGAAAATCTTATTACGATATTGTAGCGATTGTCACATCTTCAGGCACCACTTCTAATTCTAGTTCTCCTGCTGTTTCTAACACATCTGCAATTACTTCCTTCACTGAAGTTTTGAGCCCCTCAAAGTCATCCAGGAGGGTTGGAATCAACTTCTTCTAAACTCCTGTTAGTGTTGATATTTTGACCTCTTCCCATGAATCACAGATGATCTTCATGGCATTTTTTCATTTCCAGAAGGTTTTCAATTTACTTTGCCTAGATCCATCAAAGGAATCACTGTCTATGGCAGCTATAGCCTTATGAAATGTATTTCTTAATATAATAAGACTCAAAAGTCAAAGTGACTTCTTGATCCATGGTCTGCAGAATGGATATCATATGAACAGGCATGAAAACAATATCCATCTCACTGTACGTCTCCATCAGAGCTCTTGGGTGAACAGGTGCATTGTCAACGAGCAGTAATATTTTGTAAGGAATCTTTCTGAGCAGGAGGTCTCAACACTGGGCTTAAAATGTTCAGTAAATGACAATGTACACAGATGTGGTGTCATACAGGCTTTGTTGTTCTATTTAGAGAGCACAGGCAGAGTAGAATTGGCATAATTCTTAAGGGCCCTAGGATTTTCAGAATAGTAAATGAGCATTGGCTTCAATTTAAAGTCGCCAACTGCATTAGCCCCTAACGAGAGAGTCAGACTGTCCTTTGAAGCTTTGAAGCCAGGCATTGACTTCTCTGGAGCTATGAAAGTCCTAAATGGCATCTTCTTCTAATAAAAAGCTCTTTTGTCTACATTGAAACTCTCTTGTTTAGTGTCGCCACCTTCATTAATTATCTGAGCTGGATCTTCTGGCTAATTTGCTCCACCTTCTACATTAGCACTTGCTGCTTCATCTTGTGCTTTTATATTATGAAGATGGCTTTTTTCCTTAAACCTCATGAACCAACCTTTGCTAGCTTCAAACTTTGCTTCTGCAGCCTCCTCACCTCTCTTAGCCTTCATAGAGTTGAAGAGAGTTAGGACCTTGCTCTGGATGAGGCTTTTTCTTAAAGGAGTGTTGTGGCTGGTTTTGTCTTCTATCCAAACCACTAAAATTTTCCCCAAATCAGCCACAAGGCTGTTTCACTTTCTTATCATTTGTGTGTACGCTGAAGTAACACTATTAATTTCCTTCAAGAATGTTTACTTTGCATTTGCAACATGGCTAACTGTTTGGGTGTAAGCGACTTAGCTTTTGACATGCCTTCATCACTAAACTTAATCAGTTCTAGCTTTTGATTTAAAGTGAGAGACAGAGGAATGGATAAAGAAGATGTGGTACATATATACAGTGGAATATTAGCCATAAAAAGGAATGAAATTGGGTCATTTGTAGAGACATGGATGGACCTAGAGAGTGTCATACAGAATGAAGTAAGTCAGAAAGAGTAAAGCAAATATCGTATATTAACACATATATGTGGAATCTAGAAAAATGGTATATATGATCTTATTTGCAAAGCAGAAATAGAGACACAGACGTAGAGAACAAATGTATGGATACCAAGGGGGAAAGGAGGGGTGGTGAGATGAATTGGAGATTGGGATTGACATATATACACTATTGATACTATGTATAAAATAGACAACCGATGGGAACATACTGTATAGCACAGGGAACTCTACCTAATGCACTGTGGTACCTAAATGGGAGGGAAGTCCAAAAGGGAGGGGCTATCTGTATGTGTATGGCTGATTCATTTTGTTGTACAGTGGAGGCTAAAGCAACAACATTGGAAAGCGACTATACTCCAATAAAAATTAATTAAAAAAAATAAATAGAGTGAGAGACATGCAACTCTTCCTTTTACTTGAACACTTAGAGGCCATTGTAGGGTTATTAATTGGCCTAATTTCAATACTGTTGTGTGTCAGGGAATAGGGAGGCTCAAGGAGAGGCAGTGAGATTGGGGAACGGCTGGTCGGTGAAGCAAAATGCGTAGGAGGTTTATCGATTAAGTTTGCCATCTTATTTGGGTGCAGTTTGTGGCACCCCAAAACAGTTATAATAGTAACCTCAAAGATCCCTGATCACAGATCACTGTAACAAATGTAATAATAATGAAAAAGTGAAATACTGTCAGAGTTATCAAAATGTGACACAGAGGCACTAAGTGAACAAATGCTGTTGGAAGAATGGTGCCAACAGACTTGCTTGAAGCAGGGTTGGTGTAAACCCTCAGTGTGTAAATAACACCATATATCTGTGAGGCGCAGTAAGTTGAAGCACAATAAAACTAAGAAAATGCAGTATGACTCCACTTTCCACTTACATGAGGTACCTACAGAAGTCAAATTCATAGACAAAGTAAAATGGGGGTTGCTGGGGGAGGGAGAACGGGCAGGTACTCTTTAATGGGACAGAGTTTCAGTTGGGGAAGATGGAATATTCTGGAGATGGATGGTGGTGATGGTTGCGCAGTAATGTGAATGTGCTTAATGCTACTAAACTGTATATTAAAAAACAGTAAAGATGGTAAAATTTTTATTATGTATATTTTAGCACAGTTACAAATGAAAAAGAAATGAGAATATAAAAAAGTCAGTATATTTGATAGTTATGAGGGCTTAGACGCTGGAAGTATTTGTTTCGTTACTGAAATTGAGCTGTGTATGAGGAAGAAGATTAGGCTCAATCTGAGCAGGAAAAGAGAATAATGTCATTCAATAAATGCAGTTTGTGGAAGTGAACAAATAAGGGAGAGAATACAGGAGAAAAATAGGCTCTTGGGACAGAGCAGTGGAAATTCCAGAATTTCTCTCCATGATGTGCTTAGGGGTAGGGTTTTGTTTTGACACTCTGTTCACATAACAAGCATGTCACTTTAATTTAAGCTGTTTATTTGGGGTGGCATTTAGTAGCTGATATGGGGAGGTACCAAAAGCCTTCTTGAGCCTCCTATTTTTGGTAGACCCCGAATTTGCTCTCGGATTAAATTTTCGTCAGGCCTCACCTTTGTGAGCCATCCGTGGTGAGAAAGGTTGCAGAACTCAAGAGAAATGAAAAAGCTACTCAATAATCAGGCTGAGGGAGGGAGGAAAAGTAACTAGCATCTGTTAACATGCCTATTTTGTACCAGCTCTTTATGTGTATTACCCATTTAATCCTGTCAGTTGCCTCTAAGGTAAATTTCATGTTGGCATTTGGTAAAGGTGACTTTCCTAAGATGCTTTTGCTACAGAGTGGTGAAGCCAGGACGGGAACCCAGGTCTGTGGGAGCCTAAAGCTTATTGTGTTTCATCACACTTATGGCTTTAGGAATTACATTTCCTTAGTTAATGATCTAGGTGATCCCTCCCTGGCTTTGCCGTTAGCAGCCAGAGAGGAGAAGTTTTCCTGGGACAGATATATGTCTCACACACTCAGCTTAGAGCCATCCGGTGGTGGGGGGGGAGGCCCAGCATTAGCATTCACAATCTGAACATCATTTTTAATTTTCACAAATACCCGCGGAGCAACGTTTAGCCTTCCTGAGGCAGAAAGCTCCAGACGCACAGGTGTCTGGGAAGTGTCTTTTCTGCAGTGCCATCTCGGGTTCAGGTGTTGGGGTGAATGAACCTGAGGGCACTGGCCCCTCCCTGGAAGGCTGTTCTCAGGCTCCTTTGTTTGGTTTATGTATAGCCGTCAATGCACCATTCCTTCTGCTTCAGCTGTTTGAGAATCCCATCTTCTCTATCGATTTCCCACAGAACGTTTACTGCTCTCCAAGGTGTGACCTGTACCTCTAGCTAATTTATTTCTGTCATGGCTGTAGGATTTAGGAATGAAGGGGGAGGGGAGGGAGGGAGGGTGGTGAGAGAGCGATGTGTCCGAGATGTGGGAAATAAATTCAGCCCTGGAACCCCCGACAGGCAGGCCCGCAGCTTGGGAGGGCTGTTCTGTGCCCGCAGCAGCAAGGAGACTTTGCTTGAAAATCTGCTCAGTAAGATGGAGGCTGCAGCCACCGGGTTTCAGGAGGCCAGGAATGATAGCAGGGCCCCATGGGGATGGAAAAGCAAGGGAAGAATGTGTTTGGAAATAACGCCTTGACTGTTCAGGAGCCAGTCACCATATTGAGCAGGATGTGGTAGGATTTTTTTTCCTCTTTTAATGAAATGATGGAAAACCCTTTCAGGGGCAGGGGGGCACCTCGTGAAGTCCTAGTCTCTTCTTCATTATGGGATTTTCAACCTCAGGACATTCCTGTATCAGTCCTGGAACTGTGATTACAAGGACTGACGTGTGAGATATCAAATCGAACCACGTTAACATAAACCTTCCTTTCCCTCTGTGCCTAGAACATACTGAGTTACCCTTTCCATGGTATGATTTTACTAGATAACTAATTGAATGCCCACTTCATTTTTTTTTTCCTGTGAAAACAGCTTATATCTTCTTAGAAAATCTGGTTACCAACTTACACAAGGAAGGATGTCGGTTGTTTATTATTTTCTCCTGGATGGTGACTCACATTTGTTAAGCAAGTAGGTACGTTATATGTGAAGGGCATTGTTAAAGTTTTCAAATTTGTTTCATATACTTTATTTCATTTCCATAACAATGCTAAAAAGTAGGGGTTATTATTTTCAGTGCATAGTTAAAGAAATGCTGGCTTCTTAGCTGAGGTCATATGGCTAATAAATAGCAAATACAGGATTCAAGTCTAGGGTTTCTGGTTCCAGATTCAGATTGCAGTATACGACACCCCAGGAGTGCAGGGTTTACTATATTCTACCAACATCACCCCCTAAGTAGCAGAAGCTGGAGAGTAAGAGGCACAAGAGTCAAAATTTACCCACCTGTTAGACACTGATGGAATGAATTTGAATTGAACCAAACATGCAGCCTTCTAAGCTTCTACTTGTATGATTTATGCCTCGGGTCAGTCCGTCTGAGGTGTGAAAAAGCCTTAGGAAGAAGGGTAAAACATTTACTAGTGACTGTTTTCTCCCTCCTTCCCGTATACCAGCCTCCAACCCCACCGCAACTCACATAGAGATTCTTTGTCACTCTTTATAGGGAATAAAATAAGTCATCACCCCTCCATGTATTACCATCCATTATAATGTACCGTGGGCTGGGCGTTAGAATGGCAGTTATTTGTGAGGCTGGCTCATGGAGTTCATACCTTTAAATCCCAGGCACTCTGAGACCCTCTCCCTTTTTCCCAGTGTGATGTACAAAGGGGCTTCTGGGAGTTAGTAGGAGAGCAAGATGGTGGGGATGGTGGGATGGCGGGTCTTTCACAGTTTGGACCTAGTCTACCTGGAACCATCTAAGTCTGGGGAAGAGGAACCCACTTCCTCTTGGAGATGGTGGCCAAATAAACCAACTCCGTGCCACCTCAGAGGCTGACAGAGCCTCAAGAGTCTCCATAAGGAAGCCCCCGACTTGAGCTATTCCATTTTTATAAACATACCGTGATAGTATTATGGAAAGGATTTCTATCCTCAGTAAGTGCTTGTCATAAAAGAAGAAGGGATCTTCTTGTAGATAAATAAAAATGTTCAGTGTGTAGAAATGAAACATAACTGTGAATATCCCTGGAGTAACTGAAATTATTTTGGTTTGAAAAGATCTGGACTTTGAAAAGAAACTTGTATGCTTTCTTTGTAGTCAGCAAACTACATTCTCATCATCTCTGAGGTAACCTTCACCTCAGGACTTAGGATTTGGGGAAGGGATGAGTAAGGTACAAAATAAGAAATGCTCAGAAAAAAGTCATATTTGCTTCCACGTCAACAGTGTGTGATGTGTTTTGCTGCTTCTCCTGCCTGGAGCAATTTTTATTTCTCCACTCCTTTGCTTTTTTGCAGACTGATCTAGGATACTGGTACCTTCCTTGAGGTCAACCTGAAGTGGCATGGTGTTGCAGAGAGAACTCAGGACTTGTAGATTTAAAAAGCCTGATTTTTTTTGAGTCCTGTTTCCACAAATGAAATTGTGTGCTGTGTGGCTACAGGGTTTAACTGTCATGATCAATTTCTGCATCAGTAAAATGGGTATATTAACATCTATCCTAACTCACAGGGTCATTATAAGGACCTCAAGCAACAATGGGTGGTAGAGTGTTTTATAAACTCGAAAGCATGACACAGGAAAGAATTTATCCTCTATTATTTTGAGTTCTTAAAATGTATGTGCAATCAGTATTATCTCCATTATCCATGTGATCATAATGGCATCATGGCATCCAGAATGTCATTATTTAACATTAGAACTTATTTGGGGCTATGATTTGGAATCAGCCTACAGCTCACCACTAAATATCAAATGCACACCTTCTCCATTCTCTGCTCCACCTCTCCCCACACTTTCTAACTATCCTGCCACTTTGCTTTGGGATTTTATTCAACCCTCGTATCTGCCCCTGTTCCTCTTTGGAGGTTCACCTGGGAACCTCTTTAAGCCTCCCATCACTAGGAGTCCATCTCACTGCTCCTGGAATTTGCACACTTACTAGAGCACGGTGGGCTGGGCTGGGCTGGGCTGGTCAGGGTGCAGAGAGAAGAACCAGTGCGGGGAGGGTGTGCTGAGTTTCAGACATCTCCATTCTCAACTTGGAATGGGTTTTCTAATAAAAATAATAGGACATATGAATTTTTAAGTCTGATAATGCAATAATGAGTTCTACTACGTGATGGATTAGCTTGTTGGTGGGCTAGTATGAGAATCTAAAAACCATTTATACAATTTTTTATTTGGGAAAATGTGAATTACAAGGACTGACTTACAAACATATATTTAGAGCTAAACCTCGTTGTGACTTGAGGCCTTTCTTGTCCTGAAGTTGAGATCCTTTCTTCCAAATTTAATTTGTATAAATACTTTATACTCAATGTCGTGAGTAGTGACTGGGTTAGTGGGTACAGCTGGATGAACACTGATGCTGGGGGAAATGGAAAGGGAAGGGGTCCTACCCTGGCTTTGCCATTTGCCATCTGTGACACTGGACAGCTACTTAAGCTCTTCTCAGTTTCCTCACCTACAAAATAAAGAAAAATGGTACAGATGAACCTGTTTGCAAGGCAGAAATAGAGACACAGACGTAGAGAACAAATGTATGGACACCAAAGGGGGAAGGGAGGGTGGTGGGATGAAATGGGAGATTGGGATTGACATATATACACTAATATGTATAAAATAGGTAACTAATGAGAGCCTGCCGTATAGCACAGGGAACTCTACTCAATGCTCTGTGGTGACCTAAATGGGAAGGAAATCCAAAAAAGGGGATATATGTATACATATAGCTGATTCACTTTGCTGTACAGCAGAAACTAACACAACATGGTAAAGCAACTATACCCCAATTAAAAAAAAAAACAAACCAAAGATGCTGATAATAGTACTCAATTCTCAGGGTTGTTTTTGTTAGAAATGCATCATAGGCAATAACAGCTTATATGAAGAGAGTTGTTACACTGACTTAGCGCAATATTCAGTTTTCCATTTTGTTGAACAGGTGGTGACTGGCCTCTGAGTGAGGACTTTTTTTTTTTTTTAATATAAATTTACTTATTTATTTACGGCTGTGCTGGGTCTTCGTTGCTGTGCCTGGGCTTTCTCTAGTTGTGATGAGCGAGAGCTACTCTTCGTTGAGGTGTGCAGGCTTCTCATTGCGGTAGCTTCTCTTGTTGCGGAGCATGGACTCTAGGCACGAGGGCTCAGTAGTTGTGGCTCTTGGGCTGTAGAGCACAGGCTCAGTAGTTGTGGTGCACGGGCCTAATTGCTCCGTGGCATGTGGGATCTTCCTGGACCAGGGCTCGAACCCGTGTCCCCTGCATTGGCAGGCGGATTCTTAACCACTGCGCCACCAGGGAAGTCCTTGAGCGAGGACTCTTAAGATTGTGTTCACTGATGTTAGGGAGATCAGAAATTACCATGAATGCTTTAGGTACACATAAGGAATTGACTTAATTGTGGTATGCACATACAATGGAATATTATTCAACCATAAAAAGAAACGTGATAGTGATACATGCTACAGTGTGGATAAACCTTGAAAATATTATGCTAAGTGGAAGAAGTCAGTCTCAGAAGCTTACTTACTGTATGGTCCCATATATATGAAATCTCCAAAATAGGTAAATCTGCAGAAACAGAAACAGAACAGATTTGTGGTTGCCATGAGCTTAGGGGAGGGAGAAAATGGTGGTGGGGGGGTAACGTAATGGGTATGGGGTTTTCTTTTGGGATAACAATGTTTTAGAACTAGATAGAGGTGATAGTTGCACATCATTGTGAATGTACTAAATATCACTGAATCGTTCACTTTAAAATGGTTAATTTTATGTTACGTGCAGTTTTAAAAAAATGCTATGGAAGAAGAAAACCACCTAAATAAGTTGACTGTGTAGAAAGCCTTCCTGACTCTTTATATAGTCTTGGTCTATATAAAGAGTTTGTGAGTTTGTGAAGACAGTCTCTCTTACTTCTTCCCTACATTTTTTTTCCCCTGCCTTTTGTAGTCCTATCTGAACTCCTTGGTTTTCTGTCCCTCCACGAGGACTCAAGTGCTGTTTGAGTCACTTCTTTCATTGATTCCCTGACTCATTCCTTCACCTGGTGTCAAGGAGAGCGATAATTAATATGTGATCTGGGACAGAGGCTGGGCAGCCCTGCTGTGTAACTGCAGGTATCTTAACCTCTCTGGTCTTAGGGAGACATCAACAAAATCATTTCCCGGGATTCTTTCAGCTTTAAATTTCTAGATTTAAGAAATAAGAAATGCATTATTAGGTTTCCTTTAAATATTCTGCCAGCTAATTTCTCCAGTTCTTTTACTTTGAATTCATTTATCAAACCTAGCTAGACAGATAGAAAAAAATAAATTACACTTTGAATTAGCCTCTCCTTTTTCATTAGACCTCAATAATGAGGAGAAAATTCATCTCCACATCTGTGGTAAAACTTCTTTGACCACGGGAAACCTTTCTTCATGTTTTTTTTTAAGATAAAAATGCCCAAAGCATGAAACTGATATACTTTTAAGGTTTGAAAAGCATCAAAATTGATTTTTCTCTTTAATTTTAATATGTAACAGAAAACAAGACACTGCCATAACTTAATAGCCCATCAAAACACTATCTTCAAGGGTCATTTAGCATTTCCATGATAAATTGCTATTTTTAGAAGCTTATGTAACCAAACAAAGAATGTGTTCTTGGCTATGGCCATGAAGACAAGTTATTATTGTGGGAGGGACAAAGGAATCTGAGAGGCTCATGAGAGACGGAGCCAATTGCAGAGAACATTTTATAGAGCGCCCTTTCTCTTGAGTCTCCATTTTCTGCAATCAGGATAATGCAGTGCCTTTCAGAGCCATTTTCATTTTTGAAGTGCTCTTTCATCATTAGCTAATAAATACTCATCAATGAATTTTCCTCAGCGTCTTGGAAGTTGGAGGAAAAAGAAAATCGCTTTCTATTTCGTAAGTATTATTCCCCTTGGGGCCTCCCTTCTCGTGCTTCTAATGGAAACAAGAAATAAATTATACCTACTTATTTGAAAGGACCAAAGACCACCATTCCTTCCATAGAGAGCACCTGGAAATTTGCATCAGATATTAATGACCTTCTATAACTACCTCACTGTAGTAGCAGAAGGAATATCTGTCTCCCATTACCAAGCTCTGTTCTGTTTAGTGTCTCATGAGGACAGTTAACTGGAAGGGTGCCTTGGGGGGTCTTCTTGGGGGGGGTCTTCTCAGGGAGCTGAGTGTGGAGAGTCGAGCTGAGAGAAGGTGGTGTCTGTGTGAGCATGGGTTTCCAATGGACTTCATATCTCTGATTTCTAGGGTCAAAAAGTTATGGTTTTGGAATTTTCTGTTCTTTTGTATTATCCATGTTTCTTCTCCCCTATATCATCTTCTTTCCATTTGGACTTGGCTCTGAGTTTCACAGTTGCTGCTGTGGTGAATTGCACTGCACATACTTAAAGCCACTCCAAGACTTTTCTAGTTGCACGTGGGTTTTGAGGAAGACAGTTTGATTCAGAGCATGAGCTATGTCTTACTGGGTTTCTGCTGCCTTGTTGTCTAAAGTAATGTTATCCAACAGACACAGAACACAAACCACACCATGAGCCATTTATAATTTAAAATTTTATGGTAACCACTTAAAAAAGTGAAAATAAAGAGGTGAAATTAATTTTAATAATATAGTTTATTTAACCCAATATATCCAAAATTTTATTACCGTAATATGTAATCAATATAAAATTGTTAATGAGATATTTGACATTCTTTTAAGCCAAACTGGTGAATGCTAATGTGTACTTATACTTACAACACATCTCAGTTTGGATTAGCCACATTTCGTATGCCTCGTGGCTACTGTATTGGACAGCACGGCTCTGTAGGCATAAGTAGACAATATTTGAACAAACATTTTAAAATTAAAAAGCATTTCTGAATTATTTATTACACAGTCAAGTTCTGATATAAATTGCTGTAAGTTTTCTCTTCAAGGCTCTCATAAAGAATGAGGGGATGTTAGAGGGTTCTAGGGTTTATCAGCAGAGAAAGATTTAATGTGTGTTTTCTCAAACCTACCATTCACTCTGGAATTAACACAGCATCAAAGAATTATGATCCCTCCCTCCCCTTTTGCTTTATGTTTTGCTGTACCTTGAGCTCAGATCTACCTAAGAACCAAGAAATGACAAGACTGTTGATTTTAGATAGTGATTAGGATTTAACCATGTTTTTTTTTTTTTAATAAATTTTTTATTTATCTGAATTTTAATTTTGGCTGCGTTGGGTCTTCGTTGCTGTGCGCAGGCTTTCTCTAGTTGCATCGAGCAGGGGCTACTCTTCGTTGTGGTGCACGGGCTTCTCATTGCGGTGGCTTCTCTTGTTGCGGAGCACGGGCTCTAGGTGCATGGGCTTCAGTAGTTGTGGCACTTGGGCTCAGTAGTTGTGGCTCACAGGCTCTAGAGCGCAGGCTCAGTAGTTGTGGCACGCGGGCTTAGTTGCTCTGCGGCATGTGGGATCTTCCCGGACCAGGGCTCGAACCTGTGTCCCCTGCATTGGCAGGCGGATTCTTAACCACTGTGCCACCAGGGAAGCCCAGGATTTGGCCATGTTTGATGGAAACCCAGTCTTACAGTAGCTGCACTTTAAGTGGTTCCCACACAATCTTAGTTTTTGATGCTATCATCCTCCAAAGTAATGTTCTGTGCTTATTTTCATGTGGTTGTGTTCTCATGAAGAAAAAGGATACTTTTTATACTTGTAGCTTCTTACCTGAACTCAACTGAAGGAATTCTAAGGGGCGATAGCCATGACCAAAGGAACCAGAGGCACCAAAAACCACCTCTCAAAGGCTTGGCACCCCCATTCTTGGGCTAAATATCTCATTCTGGGGGAGAGCAGTATCACAGATATTTGGTGTGTCTGTCATTCCGTTGACTGGAACTTTAGTCAATGGCACTTCCACACGTTTATGAAAGAATGATGGTTAATGTTGATAATTATTTATCATTGAACATCAACTATGAACGAAACACTCTGGTAGGTGTGGTGAGATATAAAAAGGAAATGCCATCCTCCCTGCCCCCAAAGAGCTTAGCCTGATGGTGAAGATGGTACACATCCTAGTTGAGGTTCTAAAGTGTTAGAGCAGAGCTATCAGCAGGGTACCAGATGACCCTGAGGTCCTGTAAGATCCAGTGAACGAACCTTTGCCAAGGACTCTTTCATGCCAGGAGATGGACTAGGTGTCAGTGACAACTAAGGTGAAGACAGTTTCTCTTCCTACTGATACCCTCATCTACTGTGAGACATGGGTAAAAAATCACCTGCAGTGCCACGTGAGATGTGATATTATGGAGAAACAGAACTCCAGAAAGGCAGAGGAAGGAGAGACGAAGATTTCCAGTCCAAGTTGGGGTCATATCTTCAGAGGCAATGATGATGCGGCCGGCTTTCAAAATGGGAGTTCACGGGCAGGAAGGGGAGATGGAAGCAGCCTGGAAAGAAAGGGGCAGGAGTGAAGGCGAAGGTGGTCCTGGGGCTGGTGAGCGCTGGAGAAAGGTCACACCTGGGCAAGTTCTCCCCAGATCATCTGATCCTGTCTTAGGGCACTTGATTCAAATACTGCTTGTGTTATGTTCTCTACAGTTCATGGATGTTTAAAAAATTATTAAAACTTACTAAGAATGGATCATTTATTTTTTTCACTATTATTTAAAAAGTACCACATCAATGACTATTTTTTTTTTGGTTTAGTTGCGTGATAGTGAAGGATCCACGTCATGGTGGTTAAGAGCTGACTCTGGAAGCCAGAGTGCCTAGATTCAAATCCCAGCACTGCCACTTAAAACTGTGCTGTTTAGCCCTTCTGTACTTCAGCTTCTCCATCTGTAATATGGAAAATAATAATAGCACCTCCCTCAAAGGTTGTTCTTAGTAATAAAGTGAGTTAAGACTTGGGAAGGGCACAGAATAATGTCTGCTTACCATGCTTCATGGTAAGTATCCTAAATGTTTGTTAAATTAAATGAGGGCAGTGCACAAAATTCTAGTGCCTAGTGATGGCAGACAGCTTTCTGTGTGACTGGCATGTGATCAGGTCATTGATGATTTTTTTTTTGAAAGGGTTAATTTGCTTGTTGTCCAGCTGGTCTGAAGTTGTCAGTGACGCGCACTGACACGAATGAAGATTGCAGTACGCATCCCTGCAGTGGGATTGTACAAGTTTTATATTTTATTTTAGTACCTGCTAAAAACACTTTTAGTTGTTCAGAATATCTAAATGATCCACATCAAAGAACTTGCGTATGAAATATCCAGAAACGCAGGTCTCTTCTAAGAGAATATGTGAGAATATGTGTACATCAATGTTGGATCATATATGAAAATAGTACTTTTGTAAGTAAAAGCAGAACCTTGTCATATTGCAATGATTGATCGATTTGCATTCATGTAAAATTGTTAAGAAAAATTACAAATAGGCATAAAAGTAAAGAGAATAGTATAGTGACCCCTCATATACCCATCATTTAGATTTTAACAATTTTTTTGGTTGAGGTATTTTAAAGCAAATCCCATAAATCGTGGCATTTGAACCCCTAAATATTTGATTAGAAATTTAGGAAGTTTGTTTTCTTGTATAACTACATTATCCCACCAGCAATAATCTTTTTTTGATACATCCCATCTATATTCAAAATGCCCCAGTTGACCCCAAATGGCTTTTACAGAGTTTGCTTGAATCAAGACACAAACAAGGCCTACCCAGTGTATTTGGTTATCAAGACCCTTATGTTTCTCTTAATCTAGGATGGTCTGAATTTCAGTGTTGGTTTGAGAGGGTTTTGTTGTGTGATGGGCTCCAGGTCTGAGACCTAGTTGAAACCAGGTGTTGGGTGTGGCCTCATTCACCTTAGGTAGAAATACTTTTATCAACAGAGTTAAATTATAATTATCTCCCAACCAGTTTTAATGTCAATTTTAAGTATTCTAGGCACGGAGAGAGGCACCGAAGGCCCAGAAATGAATGCGATATGATCCCTGGACTCAGAAATCAGGCAGAGAGTTTCTGCACTTTGACCATGGAAGTTTCTGCTGTACGACCCACCAGAGGATGAGATCTTGAGGGTGAGGGAGGAGGGTGGCAGCCTCTGGGGAGCAAAGCGCAGTGGTGCAGATTCTGGCTCATGGCTTTTCTTTACATCAGACAACTGAGAATGCTGGTAGTTTTACAGCCCAGTTGGAAAGGGGCCTAGTGGTTAGAGATGGGAGACTCTGGGGTCTGCCCTCCATCCTAACAGCCTCTCTCTTAGGGCCATACTGTCTGACGTTTCCTTCCTCCGTGGGTATAAATCGTGTCGAGTCTCCACAAATAGCCAAGCCCTGGAGAGCGTTTGAGAAACGGTTAATATCTCCTAGGAAGCTTCATTCTAACGAAAGCACACACACAATATTTCCCGCCTTAGGTCTTTGCTTTATATATGTGTTCTTCCTTCTAATTTGGAAGGAGATCCTGAAGGTGGTAAGTTTACTGAGAAGAAAGGAGAAAGTTTTTTTTTTTTCTCCTTCAGGAACATGTATGTTAGGGAGAAAGCATGTTCCGAACACCTGAGGTGGACCAGGAGGACGTGGAGAGAAGATGGTGGGAGTGCGGAAGGCCTGGGCTGAGAAACGGAAAGACCTGGGGTGGAATTCCTCTCTCTTCACTCAGCAGCTGTTTTAACTTGAACAGGTCTCAGAACTTGCTTGAAATCCAATTTTTTAAATCTACAACATGGGTGTAAGCCGGTTAGAATGGGCATCGTCAGAAAATCTCCAAACAACAAAGGCTGGAGAGGGTGTGGAGAAAAGGGAACCCTCTTGCCCTGTTGGTGGGAATGTAAATTGATACAGCCACTATGGAGAACAATATGGAGGTTCCTTAAAAAACTAAAAATAGAGTTACCATATGACCCAGCAATCCCACTACCGGGCATATACCCTGAGAAAACCATAATTCAAAAAGACACATGCACCCCAATGTTCACTGCAGCACTATTTACAATAGCCAGGTCATGGAAGCAACCTAAATGCCCATTGACAGACGAATGGATAAAGAAGATGTGGTACATATAAACAGTGGAATATTACTCATCCATAAAAAGGAACGAAATTGGGTCATTTGTTGAGACGTGGATGGATCTAGAGACTGTCATACAGAGTGAAGTAAGTCAGAAAGAGAAAAACAAATATCATATATTAATGCATATATGTGGAACCTAGAAAAATGGTACAGATGAACCTGTTTGCAGGGCAGAAATTGAGACACAGATGTAGAGAACAAACGTATGGACACACCAAGCGGGGAAAGCGGTGGGGGGGTGGAGGTGGTGGTGTGTTGAATTGGGAGATTGGGATTGACATGTATACACTGATGTGTATAAAATTGATGACTAATAAGAACCTGCTGTATAAAAAAAAAAATTGGGTGTAAGAATGCCTTTTTCATATAGTCTGTAATGAAGATGAAATAAAAGATTATAGTTTTGAAATTTTCTAGTTTTTGCAGACCCTCTTTACAGGTAGGAAAGGACTACTGTTACTGCCATTAGGAGGAGGAAACCTGTCTCAGTTCTTTGGAAGAACAAATAGTTGTGAGAGTGCTGTGTAGACTAGAGGATGGTCAGCCAAGGTCTTCAAAACTCAGAATGAAGAAAGGTTCAAGATCATGTATTTATTTATTTATTTCCAGAATAAACAATGATGGGAGGACTGAAGAATTTTTAAGAAACGACGTAACTTTGTCTCTATTAGTTTAGGAGCAAGAATAAATTTAAATTGACCTTGCAAACATTGAGGTAGGCTGGATGCCTTCACTGGCAGTGTTAATTAGGAGAGCCTCTGCTTCGCTATGAAACAGGGTTATAATAATGAAAAATTGGCCTTTTGAACATAGGTCTGAATTGGACAGATGACTGGCTCTTCTATAACGTAGAGAGGGCAGTGAATTCCTGGTTCGATAGTCAGTTGATGATTTGCACAGAAATTGTGACTTCAATGCTAGTGAGAAAAAGAAAGGGGAGATTAGACTCTCTGACCCTCATGCAACTGGGAGTCAGAAAATTTCAGGAGGGTGTGACAGAAAGGCAGATTCTAGAACCAGAGGAAGGTTGGAAAACTATAAATCCTACACTCAGATATCCTGTGGTGGTTTAAATCATTTTGTTTTGTTAGCATTTTGGGTGCTCGATCTATGCCATATTATAATACGTGGTGATGTCAACCTTATATTGATAGCAGCCCCCTTCTGTGTTCTAGGCATTCTTGGATGGTCATTAAATGAACCGAGCATATGCTGACATGCTCAAATGAGCACTTGTGGAATCTCCAGTAGAAAGCCATGGAATTGGAGGATGAAGGGGGAAGGTCAAGAAACATCAAATAAGTGGAGTGGTGAAATTCAGAGTAACAAAGGATTGCTTGTATAATAGCACATCACACACATCTGTTTTAATAGTGTTAGTGTACTGTCCAAAATAAAGGACAATTAAAAACACTGAGCACATCACAACTACGTCACATCGCCACCATAAGAAATGACCATTTCTATTTCTTTAGTATCATCTATTTCTGTATCACACATTATATTTGTTGAACATCTGCTGTGTGGGAACTCACCACAGTGCTGGGTGTATGTGAAGAAATAGTCTTCATTAGCCAGTGAGAGAGTAAGATCAAGCAAGATGAAAACGGAACAGTAACCAGGGCTCAGTAAATACTAAGGCCTTAGTGGCAAGATCCATTTCTGATGAACGGGAAGAGGATTGATGCAAATAGTTTTTGTTGTGTTTCTTTTCTGGCGGTTTGGGTGTCACAGATATACTCAGACCTTGCACGGGTTCCAAGCTGCAAGCATTGAGGTTGTCTAGAGAGCTAGAGATGTTGAATGGGTTAGCTACCCCATCCTCTGTCTCTAGAACTTGCATACTTTCTATCTCACTGACAGATTTGTAACAAACTGCCCTTAAGACACAATCTTAAGACTTTCTCAATAGAGTATTATCCCCATGAGTGCCGGACTGGCTCTGTCTTGGTCAACTGTAACTCTAGGCCCTCCCATTGTGTTTGAAACAGAGTGGGAATTCAGTAAATAAAAAGCTTCATCATTTTTGGAGAAAGGTCTTCCCTAAAGCTAAAATGTATATCATAAAACTCTGAGGCCATTAGTTTTTAGTCCGAAAAAGCCTTGGAAATAAACACTTTTAGAACCGTTTACATTTCTCCCAATGGACAGGACCCTCCCCATCACAGGAGCACCCATACGCTTTCTGTCTACACACATGCATACCCACATAGACTCACTTCTGTCCACTTCTTGGTCCTCTGATCTTTGTTATCTAGTTTAGAAGAAGAAGTTAGGGGAAGTGACATGAGTATAAAGTTGTACATTATAGGTTTTAAGCCTTAAAAGACAGTATATCATCAAAGAAATACATCCTTTCTTCTGAGATGCCTGTACGACTATTATTTTGAGGGGGGCACGTCCTCCCTCTCCTTTTGCAGCTCTGCCTCTTCCTTTCAGTTTCATCCATCATCTCATTTCTTGCAATGAACTTCATTTGGGAACGAAAGTTTTGGCATAGCTGGGAGCTTTTAACGGAAATAAGAGAGAAGACGTCTCTGACATATATAATATGTTCAATATGTTTCCATATATTGCACAATCTCTGATGTGTTACCCAAGATTCATAATGACAGATGGGCCGAGGAGAAGAAGGAGCCTCCCCAAGTGGGGATGTCTTTAGAAACCAGCACTCCTTCCGAGGTGCTTTGAGCTATTCTGAGCAATTGGGGTTCAACACATTCACCCCCAGCAGAAGCAGGTTTCTGCCAACACACTGCCTGTGCGAGCTTTGTTGCCTAGCATTTTGCTTCAAACAAGAGTCAAGCCAGGCAGCACAGTCCTAGACTTAGAGAAATCTAGAGCCGGAGGATTGAGTTCCCGTGTTCAGCTGTGTGACGAGTTCCTTGACTTCTTTCAACCTGTGATTCTTCAGCCATGTAATAGGGGTGAGAAGCAGTTTCTGTTCACTTCCCAACTCTGAAATAAGCGATGAGAACTTTTTGAGATCATAGTGCAGATTATGAAAGTCTCGATGTTCTTTGCAGCTATCCTTTTTACACGTCTAGAGTGGAAATAGCTAGGAGGGACGTGTCTTTTCCTTTAGTTTACTCAAATCTAATCTAATCATTTGATGACTCAAGATTTCCTGAAATGCAAACCATACATTCCAGAATAATGCAGAATTTTATTTTAGGGTAAGAGGGATGAGAAGTAATGTGATTTGACCATGTATTACGGGATTAAGAAAAATTTAAAAACATCTTAGTGAAAATATAGGGTCAGAACAATAGCTGTACAGTCATTAGCAATGTTTTCCAGTAGAGTCACTCTAAGAGCATCTTTTACCTTCTCATTTTATTTTTCTACCCAGTCTGACTCATGCTATAACAGATCTGAATTTATGGAATATTTTATATGCTGTCTTTCTTAACCATGTTCTGTGAGCTTGAGTTGTTTATCAGAATCTGCTTTTTTTTTTTCTGATCGCTTTTTTTATTTGACTCGAACACAATCTAATTGGCTTTTTTCACCACACCCATACATTGTGCTGACAGAGCCTTGTTTTTTATTTTTTTTTTCCAGCATAGTTTTCCCATCTAGGACGTGTGCTTGTTATTGTAGTAAGATAGATAAAATACCTACGTAAAGACAGACTTGGGCTGAACCCGAGTATATTCCCAGATTTATAGTTTGCTAGAGTAGAAGAGAACTGAGCTGTCTTTGGAATCAGTGCCTTAGCTTTGCAGATGAGGCAAGGACTTAAAGAAAGTACCTGGGTATTAACAGAATTCGTGATTCATCAGGGGAACAACTGCCTTTGGAAGGGAATAACTACCAGTGACAGAAACCCTAGGATGTCTTCCTGGGTTAATTTAGGATTTTTTTTACTGGAAGTAACTGGGGCCATTGGAAGTACAGAAAATTAAGCATATTATCTTGTTTCTTTGAACTAAAAAGAATATTCTTCAAATTGGGAAAACATTATCCTATTGCAGATTGCAAATCAGAAGGTAACTATAACAGGCAGCTCTACTGGCTGTTCACATTTCTCTGGAAAGTGTGTAGTAAAATGACGATAAATAGTTTTTTTCTTTTTTGCATTCTTCACATGCCTACCATGCTGATCACTCCCTGCTTCCCACTGCATACCTTCCCTGCCTCTGCCCCTCCCTCCAGCCTAAACACCCATTGCAAATGTGTCCTCATGAGTTGTTCTCAGCTGGCTTTTTTTCTGGTCTGATCTCAGCCCATCTCCAAAGGCTTGGCTTGGCAGTCTTACACTCCATTCTGCCTCTGGTTTTTAGCCTTGGTGTTTGGCCTTGGCCTCCGTGGAGTCTGGATGTTGATCTGTGCAGTAGATGAGGAAACAGGGCTAAGTGAGAACAGCAAGCCTGAGCTCCCAGCTGGAGGCAAGAGCTCTTCCAGTTGGGGCTTGTTGATGCAGGGACCGTGCCATTCATCACAGAATCGCAGTGACAAGATGTGACCACAAAGGGGGGCTCCTCTATGTCAGGGCCAGTGAGTATGTTCTCACCAGCTTGCCTGCATTAGGGAATCCTGCAGTAGCAGTGAGATGCATGAGACTTCCCTCAAAGGAACACCCCACCATGTGTCCAGAACTTGGCTATTGTAGGTCCTCAGCCACTCACCATGCCCCAGCCATTGTCTAAATCCTCTTCTCCGCTGACCTTACTGTTCACACCTGTGGTGGACATGCCTCACTCTTTTGAATGAGCACACTATTCACCGTCTGTATGACTTGGGTTTTCCTCTGGCTTTACCTTTGTTTCTCCTGTTCAATGTGAGCACCAAGCTTTCAGGTAATAATCCATTCTTTTGCTTCTAGAAACTTCTACAACACCTCCCAATCAGGTGACATTTCACTCCACTCCTTTTGGGTGGATTCATGAAAGTGTATAAGTTGTTCCTTAATCAAAATGTAGATACTCTTTAGAGGGGTGTGTGACTGTGTGTGTGTGTGTGTGTGTGTGTGTGTGTGTATGTATGTGTAAATACATCTTCAGAATAGTCCTTTAGCTCCTGATTCACACAAAATAGGCATAGAAGTCTCAGCATGAGGTAGTGGACAGAGTCCTTGACAGGAATCAGCAGACCTGAATTCTGTACCTAGGTCTCTACTAGCCATTGCTGTGTGACAACCTTTATGAAATCTTAGCTGAAAACTACAGAGCTGAGTCATTTGACACTGGCTTCTTTTACAGATTATGGCCATGTGAGACAGACCAATTTAGCATAGATTTGGGGTAACACATGTATGGGAATTTATTATAGAAGTAGATTAGATCTCTTAACCATCAACTGCAGTGGTTTTTGGGATACCTGCAAGATTAATTCAGTGGAAGGGGCTGTACATGTTCATAGCTAGTAAGTAGAGGGTGATAGAGAGAATACCCAGAGGAGATACATCATTAGCTATTATTCCAGATACTCTGCTTCCATCTGTCTGATACTCTTCACATGACTTTCTGAGAAAATACTCTTCCTGCAGCACTTAACTGGCATGGGCTGTATTTTTGTTTAAGATATTTTGCTCTTCTCACATAAACCAATTAACTGTCATATTTTATCCTTCCAGGAGTATCCAGATATAAGGTTGGCTGACAGCCAGTTTGCTAAGTCCTAGAGGATAATAGCTTATTGTCTATAAACTGCCTTCTTTTAAAGTCTCTCTATTCAATTCTGGCAGTAGTTGTGATACAGAAAATATTTATAAGGCTGTGAAGAAAGGTCATATGTTGGGTGTGAGCTACCCTGAGTAGCCCAAGTGATTTTATTTTTCCGTTCAACAGCTCTTGTTGCGGTAGATGACCAAAACATCGACTCGCTTTTCACTGCTGAAAATTTCACCACTGTCTGAAAGCTTTGATATCGACTTGCTGAGTGGTTTGGAATGGCTCACTGCAATCTTAGGTATATCCTGGAAATACAGATAAATAATAGGAAAATGTATTTAGTCCAATTTGATAGTTCAAATTCATAGGCAACAATATCTTGGTATATTTAGGTTTCTCTTCTGTAAAAAATGACCTTCATATTTAAGAGGAAAATCTGCTTTCAACAACTTCAATGAGAGGGTGATTTTTCTCATCTTAAAAAGCTCATTCAAACCAGCATATTAATGATTTATGAACAAATAAAGGGAGAATATAAGGGATTACATTTCTTTTGAACTGTACAAAGTTGTAAAAAGCTTAGAGAAAAAGGACCCGGTTCAAGATAAATGTTTGTTGAACTGATTTATTGAACCTTCTAAATGCTCTTGGATGAAAAATTCAAATCTGAACTCATTTTTTTTTTTATGTTGCTAAGCTTTCTAGAAGAAGGCTTTGAAACTTGAATGAGCATAGGTTTAATCATAATAGTCCTTGATAATTCCAGTCGAGGATGTGGATACTGTAACTTTAGTGCAAGAAAGAATGGCAGTCAGTTAAGCATCACAGCACCCTAAGAAAAAAGGAAGACCCATGGGACCAGTCTTCTGTTTTGAATCCACTTTCATTATCTCACAATTCCGTGAATATTTGCTGAGTACCTTCTACGTGCTAGCACATGGCTGCATGTTGTAGCCACAGTAATAAAGGAGAAATGAATTCCCTGCCTTCAAGGAGTTTACAGTCCAGTGGAAGGGTCTGGACAAGAAAACTGAAAATGATAAGGCAGTGTCGTCACCAGAGACAAATAGGGTGGTTTTGGAATTCGTGGAGCCCAGAAAGGAAAGCCAGGGTGACTTCCTGGGAGAAGGGTGGTGTGGGCTGAGCCCTGAATGATAAGTTCTTGCAGGTGAAGGGTGGCAGTGGAAGAAGAGAGTTGAAAGCAGAGGGAGCAGTATGTATGAAGGGCTTCGATGACAGAGGACAAATGGGACTAGAGCAGAGAGGGCAGGGGGTGAGTGAGCTTTCCTCGCTCCTCTTCATCATCCTGGAAAGAGCACATTCACTGTGGGTCAGTTGTGTGGCTCTGTGAGCTGTCATAGAGTGAGTGCTTATCAGTGGTTCCCTGCTTGCGAAAAGTACCTTCATTTAAAAAAAACTTGCACACGTATTATCTCATTTAATTCTCCCAGTAAACCTGTGAAATAGATCACATTATCCTGATTTTGTAGATGAGGCTCAGGGATGTGGTAACTTCACCAGGATTACTTGAGTAGTGAACTAGAATTGAGTCTCAAAGTAGTTTTCTCCATTCTCCCTGCCGCCCCCCCATCATCATCTTCTCCATCTTCATTTTCGTAGTAATGGCCGCCATTTGTTGAGCCTCTACCATTGGTCATATACTACCAAGCACTCTACAGATATGGGGTCACTTAATCCTCATAACAACCAGGATCATCTGGAGAGGAGGAACCCATGTTCTTTTCACTCATCCTATCTCCTATTTTGTGAAGAATGGGGCTTACCCCTCTTCTGCCTTCTGTCACAGTTGGAAAACATTGATTTGTGGGGTGAGGGGAGATTTTTTTAATAACAATTCCTTTTATATGAAGACTACTGAGGTATTTTATCTTCTGGATACTGTGAAGTGTGTAAGTGATCAGGTTTTCCTCTTTGATTGACTGCCAGCCAGTTGTTTTGTTTTTTTTTTAATAAATTTATTTATTTTTGGCTGCAATGGGTCTTTGCCATGCACGGGCTTTCTCTAGTTGCGGCGAGTGGGGCCTACTCTTTGTTGCAGTACATGGGCTTCTCTTGTTGCGGAGTGTGGGCTCTAGGTGTGTGGGCTTCAGTAGTTGTGGCATGCGGGCTCGGTAGTTGTGGCTCTCGGTCTGTAGAGCACAGGCTCAGTAGTTGTGGTGCATGGGCTTAGTTGCTCCGCAGCGTATGGGATCTTCCTGGACCAGGGCTCAAACCCGTGTCCCCTGCATTGGCAGGTGGATTCTTAAGCACTGCCCCACCAGGGAAGTCACTGCCAGCCAGTTTTGAGCTAAATTTTTACCCGCCTCTTCCCCATGTCCCCTGCAAATCCATAGGTCTTTTTGGTATGTATTTTTATATTAGCTCCACTCCTGTTTCCATTTTATGGTATTATCCTTATTTTTCTCTCCCACATCTAGTTTATCTTACTGTTTCTGGAATAAAGCAGGACATAAATAATTAAAATTTCTTTAAGTTACCTGAGCAGAGCATGAAATTCAAGTGTTTTGCTTTGTTGTTTTCTGCTGCTGGAGGGTAAATTTGTCCACATAATTTCACTCATTCTTACCTAGGACCACAGCTTTTGCTTGTGAGTTGGTAGACCGGGATTTAGGGTGCCCAGGGAGCAGAGGACAGAGACTTGGCTTATCGTCCTCCCAAAATCTTTGCCAATCACCTTAGCCTAATCAGCCTTGTGTTTCTTTCCTCTGAAGCTCACTATTCACTTACTCTTCAGGTTTGCCTTGTCTTCATAAATTACAGCAGCTTTTTTTTTTCTTTTTAAAGAGACGCTTAAGGAAGAAGTCAAAGCTGTGGCATCCTGTGTGCTTTCACCCGAGAAAGATGTACATGTAATTTACTGTAATTTAGAGTGAAGTGATGAGATTCAGTTTAGTAGATTTCTCCAAAAGTGGAGCATCAAGAATATACTGGATCGGATGGAAAATAAGAAACTTATATTTCTTGGAGATGTTTATCTAAATCAGTCAAATAATAACTGTGCTTGGGGCAAAGGGCAATTTCGTATCAAGAGCCTGGGTCTTGGAGCCACGTCTAACTCTGCCACCAACTTTGTGACTTCGGGCTGATGACTTCCTTGTGCATTTTTTAAAAAAATCCTTATTGGTTAAAAGAGAACAGGAACTCCTTAGTCTTGTGGAGATTAATGTGACGCCATGGAATTGCATGGTAGAATGCCTGATGCTCAGTAAGTGTTCGTTATTATCATCATTCAGACTTCCACTTATCCTTTGCATCTAAGCTTAGTTGTTCCATCTCCTGGAAAGATTTTTTTTTTATAGAAATGATAGTTACTATTATAATAACCACCATGGGGTTATTTTATTATATATGTATACAGTTAGAGTATCCTATATATATTCATATATATACATGTATATATCATATAAATTATATAAATAGAATACTCTATACACATTGTATATAATATGTCTTGTATGTATATATATATATGTATAGAGGTCCAGAGCTCACTTGCCCTCTGCTCTCCTGGTCCCTCTTCTGTTCTTTTTGTTTCTCTAAGCATTTCTCACTATCAAATTTACTACATACTTAACTTCTTTGTTTACTGTTTGTCCATGCCCTGCTAGAAGGTACACTGCAAAAGCGCATGGTGTGTGTGTGTGTGTGTGTGTGTGTGTGTGTGTATGTGGGTTTGTTCATACTACAGTAATCCTCAACTTCTAGAACATTGCCTGGCATGCAGTAGTCACTCGAAGTTTGAATCAGTGAATGATCTTCAAACATCATCAAATTTTCATTAATATGAGTTTTGATGATACTTGAAAAAGAAAAGGTACTTGTTTGGCTGAGGGCAGAAGCTCTTCCCCATGGAAGTGGGTGCTTGAAAGGCCAAGGGAAGATATGGCTTGCCTGACTCTTTAAAGTGGTTGGTAGCTCAGAATTCTGTAACAAATTAGTTTCAGTCTTTTTGTCATCAGCGAACTGAGTGCTGACTGCGAGCTAGGGACAGACCAAATAGGAAACCTCCAACATGCCTTCAAAACACTAGCCTTTTTTCTATTTATACACAAGTGTATTTTGACAGGACCAAGACATATAAATATCTTAGTTGGAATTCACAGATGTCACATATTTTTCTTGTGCAGTGTCTGGTCTACTGACCCATCTGGGGTCGTGGAAGTTGACTATTTTGTATCCAAATACCCTATTATTAAAAACAATCTAAGTCTTGATGAACACAAGAATTCTAAGATAAATTCAGCTCAACAAATATTCACATACCACGTATTATAGGCAAGGATTCTTCAAGGCACAGTAGGGGACTTGGAGATATGGTGCTGTGTCCACCCTTTAGGAACTGACAATCAAGTAGAGGGAATGAAAAGAAATGCCAACACCCTGGGCCAAAAAACAGTCAGAAAAGTTGTTTTCTTGTCTCTGTGCTTTGTGGAGATTTTAAATTCTTCTGATTATATTAATGAAAAACTTTCTGAAAATGCCTCTCTCTTTATGAAAAGGCTTGAGTATCATTTGCTGCCTATCACAGGTAAAGATGAATATTTTTACATTCTTTGGGCTTCTGGGTTTCTGTATGAAAGGAGGGTATTATTTACCAATACTTCCTCTGTGGCCGATAATGTGCTAGGCGCTGTCCTAGTTATTATCTCATTTATTCCCTAAATTTCATTGTGAGTCAGGTCTAATTATGCCCACGTCACCAGTAAGGAAGCTGAAGCACAGAGAGATTAAGTGATTATCCCCAAACCGTGGAGTTAATAAATTCAGTTAGTAAATGGCAAGTAGGCTCCAAAAACATTTCTGTGACTCAAATCCCATCTTTCCCCCTGCCCCATTTTCTTTTGTTTTGTTTATACTATAAATCATGGGATATAGAGGCTCTCCTCTTCGAGAAATAAGTAATATTATATCATTAATTTTCCTGGTTAGGAAAGTGAGAATATTACCATATACTATTATATACACAGAAAACCTGCGTTTTAGCCTATAGTAAGTCTTACTCTGGTATATGAGATTTTTTAGGGTAAAGTTTCACTTGAATTATTCATATAAGAGCTGAGTTACTTAGAAGTTTTTCAAATATGAACTATAAATTGGTTACAAAATAGCAAAGAGGCAAGTAGTAGCCAGCAAGGAATGTCGTTCCATGACTGTTAGGACCCCCTAGATGCCAGCTGCAGAGATTTTGCCACAGAAATGAACAAGATGAGGAGAAGGGGTGTCACCGTCATCAAACGGTGTTTGGTTTGCTGGTCTGTTTGTGCTCAGAGCAGCACTGAAGATAAATCTATTCTTTTGGTCAGCCTATGTTTCACATTGCATCCTGAAAGATGTGTATGTAGTATAACAAAATCTTGTTAATTTGAATTAATTGGTGGGAAGAACAATCTAAATTAATAAGAAATTTGGGGCTTCCCTGGTGGTGCAGTGGTTGAGAATCTACCTGCCAATGCAGGGGACACGGGTTCGAGCCCTGGTCTGGGAAGATCCCACATGCCACGGAGCAACTGGGCCCGTGAGCCATAATTACTGAGCCTGCGCGTCTGGAGCCTGTGCTCCGCAACAAGAGAGGCCGCAATAGTGAGAGGCCCGCGCACCGCGATGAAGAGTGGCCCCCGCTTGCCGCAACTAGAGGAAGCCCTCTCACAGAAACGAAGACCCAACACAGCCAAAAATAAATAAATAAATTGAAAAAAAAACCAAACAAAACATTAAAAAAAAAAAAAAAAAAAAGAAATTTGAACCCAATCAGAGATCTAAAAGAAATACATTTTTGTTATTTACAAGAAACTTGCACCAGAGAAAACTGGAGGGCTCAAGAAAGGTCTCTGGTCCTTGGGTAGCATAAGACTAAAGTGTCCTTTTACAGAGCAACCACGGAGACCAGAGAGATCAAGTGATTTTCCCCAAGCTCCCACAGCTGGCAGATGGTCAGAGAAATGCCAGAATCCAATCTTTCCAAAACAGGGCTGTCTGCTCCCATCCGTGCTGTATGTAGACTTAACAAAGTGTTGCCCTTTTCATATAACTTTTCATGAATGGATTAAAAAATTATAATATGATATTTATTTATATGTAAGTGGCTGCTGTTACGGTGCTTTAAACCAATTCTGGTTTTATTTTCTTCTTGTTGGTACTAATTGACTTTGTTTTAAAAATTGAGGTATAATTGACAGAATTGTAATATATTTAAAATATACAACCTGATGATTTGATATCCATAGACATTTGAAAAGATTCCTATTGTCAAGGTAATTAACACATCATATATTTACCTATTTTTCCTGTGTGTGAGTACACAAGTTTTAATTTCTTAGCAAATTCCGATTATGACATACAGTATTATCAACTATAGTCATGTTATACCTTAGATCCTCAGACCTTATTCCTCTTACAGCTGAAAGTTTGTACCTGTTTACCAGCCTCTCCCTTTTGCCCTCGCTTTCCTAGCAGCCACCATTCTATTCTCTGTTTCTGTGACTTCGACTTCTTTTTTCCATATATAAGTGATACCATGCAGTATTGTCTTTCTCTGTCTGGCTTACTTCTCTCAGCATAATGCCCTCCATGTTCGTTCATGTGGTTGCAAATGACAGAGTTTTCTTTTTTAAGGCTGAATAATATTTCATTGTGTATGTGTATATCACATTTTCTTTAACTGTTCATCCATCAACAGACACTTGCATTGTTTCCATACCTTGACTATTGTGAATAACACTGTAATGAGCACGGGAGTACAGATATCTCTTTGAGATAATGATTTTGTTTCCTATGAATCTGTATTCAGAACTGAGATGGCTGGATCATGTGGTAGTTCTATTTTTAATTTTTTGAGTAATCTCCTTACTGTTTTACATAATGGCTCATTCCAGTGAACCGTGTCTAAGGGTTCCCTTTTCTCTACACTTGCACTAGCATTTGCTGTCTTTTGTCTTTTTGATGAGAGCCATTCTAATGGATATGAGGTGATATTTCACTGTGGTTTTGATTTGCATTTCCCTCATGATTAATGATGTCAAGCACCTTTTCATGTACCTGTTGGCCATTTGTGTATCTTCTTTGGAAAAACATCTATTCGGGTCGTTTGCCCATTCTAAAATTGGGTTATTTGTTTTTTTGCTATTGAGTTGTATGAGTTCCTTGTATATTTTGGATATTAATTCCTTATTGGGTATATGGTTTGCAAGTATTTTTCCCATTTCATAACTTGCTTTTTTTCTTTTGTTGATGGCTTCATTTGCTGTGCAGAAGCTTCATTTTGGTTTTTTTTGTTTAAGAGAATTGGCAGTATAGAAGTAACTTTAGCTGTCTGGTTTGAATTATCCTTAATTTGAATTGGTGTGACACAAATTAATGGAATTTTATTTTGACTCTTTTTAAAGAGGTGAGTATCACCATGAAGAAGATGTTCTGTTTGATATTATGCTGAATTCAAGGGAGGTTTCAAATAATGCTTTGACAATCAATTTTCCATGTCCCTTATAAAATTGTTCTCTTCTTTTTTATTACTTACATATCCTGTGACCTTCTAAAGAACATTCATTTAGTATTTTCTTATGGAATTGAGGATTCATTTACAGTGAACGTCTTTTTATTTATTTATTTTTAAAGCTTTTCTATTGTGTCTTATTCTGTTTGCAATGTTCTGTATAAAATCAAGAAGAAGTAATTGATAGCTATAAATGTAACTTTGTAACAGGACCTGTTCAATTGGGTTGAACAATCCCAAATGTGTGAACTTTTTTGGTTTACAGTATTATGTAAGTTTCAAGTGTATAACATAGTGATTCACAATTTTTAAACATTATACTCCATTTATACTTATTATAAAATACTGACTATATCCCCCATGCTACACAATATATCCTTATAGCTTATTTATTTTATATGTAGTAGTTTGTACCTCTTAATCCTCTATCCCTATCTTGTCCCTCCCCACTGGTAACCACTGGTTTGTTTGCTGTATCTGTGAGTCTGTTTCTTTTTTGTTATATTTGCTAGTTTTATTTTTTTGATTCCACGTATAGGTGATAACACACAGTATTTGTTTTTGTCTGTCTGATTCATTTCACTAAGCATAATACCTTCTAAGTCCACCCATGCTGTTGCAAATGGAAAAATTTCATTCTTTTTTATGGCCCAGCAGTATTGTGTGTGTGTGTGTGTGTGTGTGTGTGTGTGTGTTTAATTTAGTTATTTATTTTTGGCTGTGTTGGGTCTTTGTTGCTGCGCACGGGCTCTCTCCAGTTGCGGTGAGCGGGGACCACTCCTCGCCGCAGTGCGTGGACCTCTCACTGTGGTGGCCTCTCCCGTTGTGGAGCACAGGCTCCAGGCGCGCGGGCTTCAGTAGCTGCGGCACGTCAGTAGCTGCGGCACGTGGGCTCAGTAGTTGTGGCTCACAGGCTCCAGAGCACAGGCTCAGCAGTTGTGGCACGCGGGCTTAGTTGCTCCGCGGCATGTGGGATCTTCCCAGACCAGGGCTTGAACCCGTGTCCCCTGCATTGGCAGGTGGACTCTCAACCACTGCGCCACCAGGGAAGCCCCGAAAGTGACTTTCTTTTAGTTTCACTTTGTAAAGGGCTATTAAAATGAGATTAATACTCAGCTCTTGGGCATTGCTTAAATATTATAGCAAGTGCTGGGTGCTGACCTGGATTATTATTATTTTTTTCCAGTTTTATTGAGAAATAATTGACATACGTCACTGTGTAAGTTCAAGGCATACAGCATGATGGTTTGATTTACCAATACTGTGAAATGATTACTACAGTATGTTCATCTAACATCTATCTTCTCATAAAGATACAATAAAAAGAAAAGAAAGAAGAATAAAGAAAATAATTCTCCCTTTGTGATGAAAACTTAGTATTTACTCTCTTAACACATTTTTGACCAGAGACGTATTGCGGCCACAGGCGTTAGTTTCTGCAAAAATGCCCCGGTCAGTAATGTGTTACTAACTTTCCTGTACATCTTACAGCAGTGTTAGCTATAGTCATCATGTTGCACATTACACTCCTGGTAATTATTTACCTTACAGCTGGAAGTGTGCACCTTTCAACCATTTTCTTTTCAGTTCCCCCTCCCACCACCCCCACCTCTGGTAACCACAAGTCTTATCTCTTTTTCTATGAGTTTGGGTTTGGTTTCACTTAGCATAATGCCTTCAAGGCCCATTGATGTCACAGATGGTAGGATTTCCTCATTTTTTCATGACTGAATACTACTTCATTGTATGTATATGTATCTCACAACTTCCTGATCCTTTTATCCGCTGCTGGACACAGGTTGTTTCCATGTCTTGGCTATTATAAATAATGCTGTTATGAACATGGGGGTGCAGATATCTTTTCGAGTTAGTGTTTTCATTACCTTTGGATATGTTCCCAGAAGTGGACTTGCTGGATCATATGGTAGTTCTATTTTTAATTTTTTGAGGAGCCTCCACACTGTTTTCCATAGAGGCTCTCTCAATTCACAGTCTCACCAAGAGTGTACAAGAGTTCCCTTTTCTCCATATCCTCACCAGCATTTGTTATCTCTTGTCTTTTTGCTGATAGCCATTCTAACAGGCGTGGGGTGATGGCTCATTGTGGTTTTACTTTGCATTTCCCTGATGGTTAGTGATGCTGAGCATCTTTTCATGTACCTATTGGCCTTTTGTATATCTTCTTTGGAGAAATGTCTAGGCAGGTCCTTGCCCCCTTTTCACTGGGCTATTCGTTGTTGTTTTTGCTATTGAGATGTATGAGTTCTTTATATGTTTTGGATATTAACCCATTATCAGATATATGGTTTACAAATATTTTTCGCATTCCTTAAGTTTTTTCACTTTGTTCATGGTTTCTTTTGCTGTGCAGAAGTTTTTTAGTTTGATATAGTCGCATTTGTTTATTTTTGATTTTCCTTGTGCTTTAAGTGTCACTGGATCATTTCCTAAAGCCTTTTCCAGCTCTAGAATTCCGTTTCTATGATCTACTGTTCCTCAGTTTCAAGGATTCTAGTATTTCAGCTGACAGCGTTGTTTGCACTTGAAATAGTCTGTCATTTGAGGGCTTAGGCCGATGGGGACCCTGTGCCAATGAGAGTACACAAAACCACAATCCTTGTGAATGTAGGGAGTGCCTAAAACCTTCATGTATTCCTACCTGGGTTTGAAGCCAATTGTGGCTCAACAAAACCTGATTAACTCTCCTTGGACTCTTCCAGGGAAGATGTCAGTGTACAGTCGGGTCCCTGGGATTTTGTGCATGCACGTTTCCCCTGATATGAGGTTGCAGATGATGGAAAGCAGCCCCTTTGAGGTGATCATTTTTCCCAGTCTGTGTTTTTCTTGGCTTGGGTATGGAACACGGAGGTCTCCAAGCCTTTGGAAGATGGGCCCCATGCACGTACTGCTCAGCTCCCAGGCCCCCGTTTATGGAAAAAGTTCTTAAAGAAACAAATTGGAGTTGAGTAAGCTCAAGTATTCACTTGTGGGTTTCCATGAAAGTTGTTTAAAAATTTTTTTCCCCTTCACTAACTTGTGGAAATGTCTCAGGGCTGCCTCATCTGGAGAGATTTGCACATTAAGCAAAAAAATTTTATAATTTATATCCCTTCCTGTTCTCCCAGGGCTTCAACACACAGTCAGTCTTATTTGCATTCTCCAGCATTCATCTCCCTGCTTCCTGTTTGTTACAGGACTGTCTTAGGGAGTTATAACATCCCTTCTCTCCAGCCCTGCAGCCTAGGTCTATTGTAAGTCAGATATTTGATTGTGCTCAGAGTGGAAGGAAACTGCACTTACTCACATGGAAAGTGCCTTTCTGTACGTCCACTAGCCTCTTTCTGAGCATTTCCAATTCTTGAATTGAGAGCCAGAAGAAATGATAGGAGGCTGAAGGATTCAGTAGCAAAGCCTTAGAACCAAGTACCATTCTCTCTTCTCTCTGCTCCAGAAGTTATTCTTAGCATGATGATTCTTCATAAACATTGGCCTGAATGTACAGACAGATTCCCCCACTGTAAAAGATGTTCTTCTAAAGGAAGTTAATTTCCTTTAGAAGCAGTGCTAATTCTTTCAGATCAAAGAATGTTCTTAAACATTCTCAAACATCCTAACTAGTAAGTGGAAACCTGTTACTCTGAACATTTTTGAAGCATTGAGAGGTATTTGAGGGAATAATTTATGTCCTGGGTAAGTCTAGATAATCAAATGCTCCACTAAGAATGATTCCTCTTTGTCTCCACATCAGTGAGGAGCCATACATCAAGCCCTCCTCTGGTATTGTCCCAGTGAGTCCTTTCCTAAGTCTGATGGTGAACATCAGTCCACATCTCATTTAGTCTAGACATCAGGGCCAGAAGGAAAGACGATACTGCAGTCAGCTCACTAACCATCCTTCTGTTTCTGGGTTGCTGCTATATCTTGGAAGAAGTATGGTATAGTACAGTAGTGCATTAATTAATTAGTCTACCCATTCATTCAGTACACACTGTATAGGTGCTTATAGTATGTCGGATGCTGGGCTAAATCAATACTTAAGAGCTAAGAGTTCGCTGTTCAAGATAGACAAGTACACAAGTAAATGGACTGAAGCATTATACATGCTATAATAGAATATATGTAAGAACAATGGGTAGAAATAGAGGACCTCTGGCTTGATGAGCGATGCTTGAGATAAGAGCACACTTAGTGTTTCCCTTGGCTGGCTTCACCAAGGAATTAACATAAAAATGGAAAGTCTGGTGTTCTCTGAGAAGCAACTTGCACTTTTTCAAACATTCTCGTAATGCTTCCTAGAAACTGTTACAAAAAGCCTACATCCAAGCCAGCAGACCTCCCAGTGCTGGTGGTTTAGGAGCACCTGATGCTGGTGAGGACTACTGGTATAGAAATATGACCTAGACAAGGTCTGGCTGCGTGTAAGAGTTCATAATGAATTTTACAGCACAGCTCTCAGTATGAATAAATTAATCAGCGACATGGATCCTTTTCTAGCTTTGTTGCTAACTCATTATGTGACCTCCTTGGGTTTTCTGTTTAACAGTTGTAAAAATGGTTGCTTTGCTTTATTTCATGGGGGCTGATGTAAAAGATCAAGTGAGAAAATCAAGGAAATATTTTGAAATGTGTAAAGTACTTGAAAAAACTATGTACATGTAAGGAAATGCTATTTATCATTGTCTTTTGGGAAAAAAAACCATGACATAGTGAAGGTGGGGAGGAGAGAAGGGAGGAAGGAAGGAACAGAGGGAGGGAGGGAAGGAAAGAAGGATGGAAGGAAGCAAAGAAGGGAGAGAATAGAGGGGAAGGAAAGGAAAGGGAACAGAAGAGAAGAATAAAATGAAACACATTCTTAGACACCTGAATCCAGGCTGTGGTCTCTGCATAATGCCAAGGTGTATGTAGGAGGTATTGAGAGAAATGGAGAATCTGGTCAGGAAGGATCTCATTAGCCTCAGAGACTGTAACCTGCTAGGTTTGTTTGGACTCACTATTCAATGACTGGAGTTGATCTTTGCTGCTTCTACTTCTACTGTAACAGCTGAGGAAAACTTTTTGGGTAAATAAATGACATGAAACCAACCCTCACAAGACAAAAAGAAGTAAGATGTGACATCAAAAACATAAAACATGGAGGGGAAGATTAAAAATGTTGAGCTTGAGAATGGGATCAAACTTAAGTTGTTATTAAAATAGACTGTTATAGATTTAAGTTGTTACATGTAAGCCTCATGATAACCACAGAGCAAAAACCTATAGTAAATACATCAAAGATAAAGAGAAAGGAATATAAGCATACCACTACAGAAAGTCATCAAACCACAAAGGAAGAGAGCAAGATAAGAAGAAAGGAATAGAGAGGAACTACAAAACCAGTTAGGAAACAATTAACAAAAGAGCAATAAGCACGTATCTGTCAATAATTACTTTAAATGGACTAAATTCTTCAATCAAAAGACAGAGTTGCTGAATGTATTAAAAAACAAGACCTATCTATATGCTGCCTAAAAGAGACACACTTTAGATCTAAGGAGACCCACAGACTGAATGTGAAGGGATGGAAAAAGTTCCATGCAAATGGAAACCAAAGAAAGCTGGAGTAGCTATACTTATATCAGACAAAGTAGACTTTAAAACAAAGACTGTAATAAGAGACAAAGAAAGATGTTATATAAAGATAAAGGGGTTAATCCAACAAGAAGTTATTACATTTGTACATATTAATACACTCAACATAGGAGTACCTACATATATAAAGCAAATATTAACTGAATTAAAGGGAGAAATAGACAGGAATACAATAACAGTAGAGGACTTTAGTACCCCACTTACATCAACAGGTCAGTCATCCAAACAGAAAATCAAAACAGTAAGGAAACATTGGCCTTAAACAACACGTTAGACCAAAAGGGCTTAACATATTTATAGAATATTCCATCCAAAAGAAGCAGAATATACATTCTTTTCAAGTGCACGTGGAATGTTTTTTATGATAGATCATATGTTAGGCCACAAAACAAGTCCTAATAAATTTAAGAGGATTGAAATCACATCAAGCATCTTTTCCAACCACAATGGAATAAAACTAGAAATTAATTACATGAAGAAAACTGGAATATTCACAAGTATGTGGAGATTTAAAAACATGCTATTGAATGACCAGTGGGTCAAAGAAGAAATCAAAAGAAAAATCAAAATACCTTGAGAAAAATGAAAATGGAAATGTAGTATACCAAAATTTATGGGATGCAGCAAAAGCAGCTCCAAGAGGGAAGTTCATAGTGATAAATGCCTACCTCAAGAAACAGGAAAAGTTTCAAAAAAACAACCTAACTTTACACCCTGAGGAACTAGAAGAAGAATAACAAACAAAGCCCAAAGTTAATAGAAAGAAGGAAATAACAAAGATTAGAGTAGAAATAAATGAAATAGAGACCAAAAAGACAATAGGAAATATCAATAAAACTAAGAGCTGGTTCTTTGAAAAAATAAACAAAACTGACAAACTTTTAGCTAGTCTCACCAAGAAAAAAAGAGAACTCAAAATCAGAAATGACAGGAGATGTTGCAGCTGATACTGGAGAAATACAAAGGATTATAAGAGACTGCTATGAACAAGTATATGCCAACAAATTGGACAACCTAGGAGAAATTGATAAATTCCTAGACGCATATAACCTACCAAGATTGAATCATAATGAAATAGAAAATATGAACAGATCAATTACTAGCAAGGAGATTGAATCAGTAATCAAAAACTTCCCAACAAACAAAAGTGTAGGACCAGACAGCTTCACTGGTGAATTCTACCAAATGTTCAAAGAAGAATTAATACCAGTCCTTCTGAAGCTCTTCCAAAAAATAGAAGAGTGGGAGAACTCTTCCAAACACATTTTATGAGTCCAGCATCACCCTGATACCAGACAAAGAGGCCACCAAAAAATTCATAGGCCAACATCCCTGATGTAGATGCAAGAAATCCTCAACAAAATATTGGCAAACTGAATTTTACCATACATTAAAGGGATCATACATCATGATCAAGTGGGATTCATTCCAGGGATGCAAGAATGGTCCACAAATAAGTCAATCGTGATATACCACCTTAACAAAATGAAGGGTAAAAATCATATGACCATCTCAATAGATGCTGAAAAAGCATTTGACAAAATTCAGCATTCATTTATGGTAAAAACTCTCAACAAAGTGGGTATAGAGGGAACCTATCTCAATGAAAGCCATTATAATAAGCCCACATCACACTCAATGGTAAAAAGCTGAAAGCTTTTCCTCTAAGAGCAAGACAAGGGTGTCCACTTTTGCTGCTTTTATTCAACATAGTATTGGTAGTCCTAGCCAGAGCAATTAAGCAAGAAAAAAAATAAAATGCACCCAAATTGGAAGGAAAGAAGTAAAACTGTCACTATTTGAAGATGACATGATAATATATATAGAAAACCCTAAAGATTCCATCAAAAAACTGTTAGAACTAATCAACAAATTCAGTAAAATTTCAAGATAAAAAACACAATCAATAAACAAAATTTGCTGTACTTCTTTATGCTAATAATGAACTATCAGAACAAGAACTCAAGAAAACAGTTTCATTTACAATTGCATCAATAAGAATAAAATACCTAGGAGTAATTTAACCAAGGAAGTGAAAGCTCTAAGACACTGATGAAAGAAATTGAAGAAGACACAAATAAATGGAAGGATATTCCATGCTCATGGATTAGAAGAATTAATATTGTTAAAATGTTCATACAAAAAGCAATCTATCAATAGATTCAATGCAATCCCTATCAAAATTCCAATGGTATTTTTTACAGAAATATAACAATCCTAAAATTTGTATGGAACCACAAAGGACCCCAAATACCTAAAGCAGTCTTGAGAATGAAGAACAAAGCTGGAGGCATTTCATTCCCTGATTTCAAACTGTTTTACAAAACTGTAGTACTTAAAGCAGTATGGTATTGGCATAAAAACAGACACGTAAGTCTGTGGAACAGAGTAGAGAGCCCAGAATTGAATGCACACTTATATAGCCAATTAATTTATGACAAAGATGAGAACATACAATGGAGAAAGGACAGTCTCTTCAATAAATGGTGTTGGGAAAATTGGACAGCCACATGCAAAAGAATGAAACTAGACTACTGTCTTACACCATCCTGAACATAAGACCTGAAATCATAAAACTACTAAAGGAAAACATAAATGGTAAGCTTCTTGATATAGGTCTTGGTGATGATTTTTTGAATTTGAAACCAAAAGCAAAAGAAACAAAAGTGAAAATTAGCAAGTGAGACTACATCAAACTAAAAGGCTTCTGCACAGCAGAGGGAACTATCAGCAAAATGAAAAGGTAATCTACTCAATGGAAGAAAATAATTGTAACTCATATATCTGATAAGGGGCTAGTATCCAGAATATACAAAGGACACACAACAGCAAAAAGCAATCTGACTAAAAAATGGGCAGAAGGTCTGAATGGACATTTCTTCCAAAGAATACATACATATGATCAACAGGTACATGAAAAGATGCTCAACATTATTAATCATCTGGGAAATGCAAATCAAAACCATAATGAGATTTCACTTCACGACTGTTAGAGTGGCTGTTATCAAGAAGATAAGAAATAACAGTTGTTGAGAGGATGTAGAGAAAAGGGAATGTTTGTGCTCTGTTGGTGGCAATATAAATTGGTGTAACCACTATGGAAACAGTATAGAGGTTCCTCAAAAAATTAAAAATAGAACTACATTATGACCTAGCAATTCCACTTCTGGGCATTTATCTGAAGAAAATGAAAACTCTAATTCAAAAAGATATCTGTACCCTCAAGTTCATTGCAGCATTTTTTACAATAGCCAGGATATGAAAACAACCTGAGTGTCCATTGATGGATGAATAGATTAAAAAATCACGGTATATATATCTACACAATGGAATATTATTTAGCCATAAAAAAGAATGAAATCTTGCTGTTTGCAACACCGTGGATGGACCTTGAGGGTATTATGCTAAATGAAATAAGTCAGACAGAGAAAAACAGATAGCGTATGATCACTCTTGTTTTGTGGAACCTAAAACCAAAAGAACAACAGCAACAAAAAAACCCCACAAAACAAAACAAAAACCTAACAAGCCAAGCTCATAGATAAAAAGAATAGATTGGTGGATGCAAGAGGTGGGGTGAGGAGCAGGATAGATGGGTAAACTGATTTTTTTGTTTGTTTAAATAAATTGAATAAAAATTTTAAAAATGTTTGACAAGTGGTTGTGTTACTTGAGCACATGCTGTGCCCTGAGAACCGTATTAGGTTATTGGGGGCTGGTGAGAGGGTTTGGGATATGGACCAGGGACAGGAGAAACACTTTAAAGGTACAGAGAAATCGTTCTCATTCTTGGTGCAGTGTACTGTTTAGAAGGGATTATACAGTATGCAGAGGAGGAAAAAAACAAACAGTAAATGCCATGTGATATAGTGGAAAGAAGATCTGGGAGTCGGTAGGACTCCCACTCACTGTGTGGATGTGTGTTTTTTAAAAGAAGAAACTGCGATTCAGAAATTTACAACACTTAACCACTGCACTATAACAATAAAAATACCCGCTGACATCTGTATAGAGCTTGTGATGTGCCCAGCACTAGGCCAAGTATTTTGTATATATTAACTCATTCAGTTTTCACAAGCCAGTGAGGTAGCTACTGTACTATTACGATCTCTGTTAAACAGCTGAGGACACTGAGTCACAGCAGTTATAAGTCATTGGCCCAATAAATGACAGATCTGGGGTTATATCCAGGCAGACTGGCTCCAGATATCAAGTTTTTAACCATTAAGCTATCCCATCCTTTATTCTATACATAACTGCAGAACAAGTGTGGCATTAATGTAATGACATTACATTCCACACTCAAAAGTGGTGTGTGTGTGTGTGTGTGTGTGTGTGTATAGTGGGATATCATAGCAGAGTCTTCCCCAGAAAAATAAGTCTTGAGTATGGCTTGGAAATTGAGGGAGAATGTGATTTTACAGACAGGAAGCAGGAGGGACAGTTCTGGACAGGGGTTGGCCATCACCACAGCAGGACATGATAATGTGTGGGGAACACGAGGTAAGAGGCTGCTGGCCATGTGCACAGACAGCAAGGTGGCAGAGGGCTTCGATAATCAGGCTCCTTGTCAATATTGAGTAGGACAGATAGTGAAAGAGCGTAAATCTTGGTCACGGTTATTCTGATAGATTTAGGAAGAAAGGAAAGATTCAGGGTGTATGGGTAGGAGGCATCAGACTGGTTAGTAGGAGATGCCATTATCCAGGGCAGATGTCCAGAGGAAGAATAAGACCCTAAAGGAAAGGCTGAATGACTGAGAATTATTCATCTTGGGAAAGAAGGCTGAGGAAGAAAATAAGAGATTGATTTCTTTTTACTAATCAAACTTGTGAGATCCTAGAATGGCTTTTTATGAGACATGTTTTTCTTGTCTGGGGGTCCTTAAAGGAAGCTCAGCTTGTGTTATCTATCTTAGTTTAGTTTAACCTTGTTCCAAGGGAGGGTGGGCTAGCAGTCAGAAATGACAAATACACAGCCTGCCTGTCACCAGCCCTCCACGTCACACCCACAGCAGACGGTACAAAGCTGATCACCATGGCACTTTTTCCCCTGAAGCCAGGTCTGGCCCCAGATATTCAGGAGAGAATTTTAGGAAAGTGTGGGAATTTTCAGATGGTTGAAGGTGACATACAAGTTAGAAGGTGTTAGTCCTCCATGGTTCGTGGATTTTGCGACTTCCCTTAAGAATAGATGATTCTTCCTCCTAAATATCACCCAACCTCTGCTTCTTCTACTGCCGTGCCTTCTCATTCACTTTTGCCTAGATGACTGATAAATGTCTCCTAACCAACTCCCTATCTCCAGCCTTGAGTTCCTTCTCATCCATTCTCTACACTCTTAGCAGATTTGCCTTTTTAAGACAGAGTTCTGATCGTGCCATTGCCTTGCTTAGGTGCTGTGATGGTCCCACTTCCTCTTCAGAAGCAACCCCCAACGCTTTCATGTGGGCAGGAAGGCCCCTTCTCATTGTCCTCTTCCTACTTCTCATTTACCCAAATTTACTGTAACACTGGATGATCTCACTTATATGTGGAAACTAAACAAAGCCAAACTAATACAGAGTAGAAATCCTGGTGGTTGCCAGGGACTGCATGGGGTTGTGGCAGGGGAAACATGGGGATGCTGGTAAAAGGGTACAAACTTCCAGTTATAAGATGAGTAAGTTCTGGGGACCTAATGTACAGCTTGGTGACTCTACTTAACAATACTGTATTGTATACTTGAAAGTTGCCATGAGAATAGAGCTTAAATGTTCTCACCATTAAAAAAAAAAAAAGTAACTGTGAGGCAGTGGATGTGCTAACTAACCTTATGGTGATAATCATTTCATAATATGTACGTATATCAAATCATCACAATGTACACCTTAAATTTACACCAGATTATATGTCAATTATATCTCAGTAAAGCCGGAAAAAAGCCCACAAATTCACCATTTTTCTAGGCTTACCAAATTACTTGGAATTCTTAAAATTCACTGTGCCGTTTCTGCTTTAATATCCATATACTCTCTCTCTCTTTCCTTCTTAACAAAATACACTCACTCCTTTTTTCCTGCCTAACACACTTTCTGCTCACGCTTCAAGACTCAGCCCAAGTTCTCAGTCCTTCTGTAAGACGTTCCCTGACTTTTCCCCAGGACAGCTGGTAGCTCTTTCTTCAGCTCCTCGTGGCCTTTTCAGAGGCAAGAACTTGTCTTTTTCACCTCAGTATCTTGATGCTTAATCTAGTGTCTGGCACACGGTTCATTCTAAAATTTGATTAATAAAAATATACATCGAATGACATGTCAGTATTAGTTTTCCCCAGCCCATTTGGGAATGAATACAGTAAAAGAGAATTGAAACCAGGTTTTCGGACATGCACTCCCTTTGATTTTTCTCCATTTCCATCATTAGGTCAGGCTCTTATTACTTAGACCCCTGAAATGGCCTTGGAACAGGTTTCCTAGGTCCAGAGTTTCCACCAAACGATTCTGCATCCAATCTGCAAGCAGATTAATCTTTCTAAAATTACTATTTATGCCACTTTTCTGTCTAAAATTTTAACCTCTCTTTTTCTACCCAATAAAGTTCAAACTCCTTAGCCATGTATTTAAGGTTTCAGAATCTGTCCCTGAACTTCTTTAACTGCTTTATCTAACACGACTTCCCAAGCAGAAGCTTCTTGTTGTAGCCACCTGCACCACTTCCTGTGGCCGATACGTACCTGGCCAGTCTCTTGTTTGAAATACCTGCCTCTTCATTTCAGTCGTCACCACTACAACTCTCTCCCCATCCTTGTGCCCGTCCTTCCTCTTCTTTTTTCACATCTACTTTGTGATTCCTTTTTGTACCACACCATTCAGAAGTAATCCCACAATTTCTAATCTTCCCCTGCAACACGTAGGTCATTTATACCACCCACTTAGAACTTGTCATATACTGCATTATCTTGAAGACCTAGAACATTTGGGTTCTAATTCTAGCTTCACCATTGGTTAACAAAAATGACTTATTCATCTTTGAAATGGGAATGGTGGTGGGTACCTATCTCACCTTTGTTAGAGTATGGCAGAGATCAAGTATGAAAATGGTATTTGTGTGAAAGTACTATAAACTGTAGGTGGCTCTTGTTATATTTTATCTTTGATGTTAGGTTGCAATTCTTTTTTTTTCTTTTTTGGCTGTGCCACATGGCATGTGGGATCTTAGTTCCCCGACCAGGAATCGAACCCATGCTCCGTGCAGTGGAAGTGTGGAGTGTTAACCACTGGACCACCAGGAAATTCCCTAGGTTGCAATTCTTATGAAAGCCAGACCTGCATCTTTTTTTTTTTTAACATCTTTATTGGAGTATAATTGCTTTACAATGGTGTGTTAGTTTCTGCTTTATAACAAAGTGAACCAGTTATACATATACATATGTTCCCATATCTCTTCCCTCTTGCATCTCCCTCCCTCCCACCCTCCCCCTCTAGGTGGTCACAAAGCACTGAGCTGATCTCCCTGTGCTATGCGGTTGCTTCCCACTAGCTATCTATTTTACGTTTGGTAGTGTATATATGTCCATGCCACTCTCTCACTTTGTCACATCTTACCCTTCCCCCTCCCCATATCCTCAAGTCCATTCTCTAGTAGGTCTGTGTCTTTATTCCCATCTTGCCACTAGGTTCTTCATGACCTTTTTTTTTTTTTCACTTAGATTCCATATGTATATGTTAGCATACGGTATTTGTTTTTCTCTTTCTGACTTATTTCACTCTGTATGACATTACTCAGCCATAAAAAGAAACGAAATGGAGTTATTTGTAGTGAGGTGGATGGAGTTAGAGTCTGTCAGACCTGCATCTTATACACAGGCACTTTCCCTTTGCATCCTGAGCACTTTGAAGCCTGTGTCTTGCACGTAGCAGGTGCTCAGGAAATAGCCCTCGAATGAATGATGAATCATCTCCACAGGAAAGAGAAGGAGCCAGCTCATTGTCCTCATAGGGTTTGTTTGTTGACAAATGAGACTAGGGATCATCTAGAAATGTGAGATCATGGAGATTCTCCTTTCAAGCTCCTCCTCCCTCAAACCCCACCCCCACGTATACTCACACTCACAACTACTTATTCTCCTTTTCTCCCTGCTGTCAGTGTGCTTTAGGAAGTAAATAGCAGAACCACGAACAGCTAGCATCTGCCATTCACTTTACTTTGGTGCTTGTGCTTAGGTGAGCCCCTGGACCCTTTGCCCAAGCAGAAGACCTAGGATGTGTTATCGGGCTGAGTGTCTTTTCTTGGTTATGATAAAAATGACAAAGGCCAATGAACTATTCCACCACGTTCTGGAGAGGGAATAAGACAGCCAGAGTTGGAAACTGGATACAGAGAGCTTTGTGCTGCTTGATTTTTCGTGTTTTATTAAAGTCGTGATCTAAAACATGTCCTCGAATGGACACCGCTGCAAAGATTAAAGAACCGTTCTGAACATTATTTTGAAAATGACTGGTCCTCAGAATGAAGGGCCAGTGGTGCATCTGGTACCACTGGTGCAGCTGAGACCCCTGAATAAGAGCTTAAATTTTACCTTTGTGGAATACCTGAGGCAGGTGTCTGGGTGTCACTTGAGTGCCATGCCAAGCCACATTGGAACCTAAGTCAAAAAGAAAAGTCAGTAACACTGATCCTGTCTTTAAAAAAATGTACTGTGTTCATCATGGATTTTTTGGCATTGATTTTATTTGTATAATGCTGCATTAAATATTATTTATCTTGATTACTGAGATTTTTGGCTCTACCTTAAGTCTGTGCCCAAGGCAAGTGCCTCACCCATCTGACCCTAGTTCCAGCTCTGATTCATTTGATTTTAATGTGTGTGTTTGTGTGTGCACTGGTAGCGAATGTAATAGTTTAAAAATTGTCTCAGTTACAAAAAAAAGTGCGTGCTTCCTTAAGGAAGCATAGATTAAGAAGGTAATGAACATAGTTCATATATATAGCCTGCAAAATCATGGAATAATTACCCTTATAATAACAATGATTGTTTTTAGATTTCTGCTAGGTGTTTTCCAGAAGGCTTTGGTCACATGTGATGCCTCTCTTCTTGGAATTTATAATCTAGCAACATAGATATACATGCAGGGAACATTTAGATGTGGTTGACATTTAGTGAGCACCCACAATGTTCTAGATGCTCTCTGAAGCAGGTTTACATGCTTTATCTTCGTTTATCTTTTTCATAGCAGTCCTGTGTGATAACATTATACCCATTAAGAAAGAGACTATTTTTTAGAGTACCTTTTGGTTCATGACAAAATTGAGCAGAAAATAACAGAAAGTTCCCATATACCCCCCCACCCCCACCAACATCTCCCACTGTCATCATCCGCCACCAGAGTGGGGCATTTGTTACAGCTGATGAACCTACACTGACATATCAGAGTCCACAGTTTACATTAAGGTTTACTCTTGGTGTCGTCTGTTCTGTGGGTTTGGACAAATGTTTAATGACACATATCCACCACTGTAGTATCATACAGGATATTTTCACTGCCCTAAAGGTCCTCTGTGCTCTACCTCTTCATCCCTCCCCAACCCCTCACCACAACCCCTGGCAACCACTCATCTTTTTACTTTCTCCATAGTTTCGCCTTTTCCAGGATGTCATGTAAGTGGAATCATACAGTATATAGCCTTTTTCAGATTGGCTTCTTTCACCTAGAAATATTCATTTAAGGTTCTTCCATGTCTTCTCATGGCTTAATAGCTCCTTTCTTTTTTGGCATTGAATAATATTCCATTGTCTGGATGATGATATATCCATTTTCATATGAGGAAAGCGAGGCTCTACACCAAAGTCAGAGTGAGCGGAGGGCTGAGAGTTGAGCTCCAGATCTCCTGATGCCAACTTGAGTGCTGTATTCACAAATCTACAGTTGCTTCAGATATGAACGCAGAGGACATTGTCTAAATATGCATGGATGCAAAAGGAGAGTGCATTGATGGCACCTCGGATAAATGGTGAAGTCTTTGGAGCTTCCTTTTTCGATAAGGCATGTTTGGGACAAGCTGCCATTCTTCCTTTGGTGGTTCCAGGAATGTTTCATGGAGTGAAGAGTCCTTAGGAGGCTTTTAAAAGGCTTCTTAATGAAAGAAAGAGACTGAGATTTGGAAATTTCCCAGGCATATGATATAAATTGAGAAATGTAGAAGGACATGTGAGTAAGTCAACTTCTGGAGAAACTCCCATGCAAAGCACATATAGTCTTATATACTAGCTATCAAAGTAGTACAACTAAAGGATGACAAAAACAGAACTCTTTCAACAGAATCAAGTTTACATTTCTCTTATTTTTATATTTTTCTTCTCTACTGAACAATGGATCTAAAGTGGGTATTAAGTTTGCATTTATTAAGTACTTACTGTGTGTCAGGCCTAGTGCTAATTGCTTTATATGTATTGATTTATTTAATTCTCATATGTTTGTAAAGCAGGTTTCATTGTTCTGCCCATTCTACAGATAAGGAAATTCTGTGTCTAAAGAGAGGAGACTTGCCCTGAGATCAGACAGAAAATATTTAACGGAGTGAAGTTTGAACCCATGTTGATCTGATTTCAGAGCCAGACTCTTATTTACTACGTTTTGTAGAATCTGGCATCCAAAGTGTATTAAACTGATGTTAATTATTCTTCATCACATTTGATCATCCTCTCTAGACTTCTGAAAAGAGTCATGCAGGAGAACTTAGCATCAGTAAACAAGCACTAAATCTGTCATTCAATAAGGATGTGCTAGGTACTTCAAGTTGCCCAAATGTAGCCTCGATACTTGTGATAAGAGAAGGGAGAAACATGTTTTATGTCTTTGATATATCTGCAGTTATGTGTAGTTACACCAAACATTTCCACTTCTTAAAAGTAGAGAAGTAAAGTTATATTGTGAGTTGGCAAATTGGCCAGGTCTCGTATATTACATCAACAGCCCTTAATGAATAGAAGAGAAGCCAACATTTATTGAGCACCATGGCAACAATTTTACTCCCTCAGTGATGAGGCGTCATTTTGTTCATTTTAGAAGTAAGAAAACCAAAGCTCAGAAAAGTGATTCGTTCAATTACCAAGGAGTCAGTAAGTGGTAGAGTTAGGATTTCCACTCACATCTGTTTGGCTCAAAAGCCTTTGCTCTCTCTAGTACATCCTAATGCTTCTTATTAAGCTCAGTTTTCCGGATAAATGTTGCTTCTGTTTTTTTACACGTTGGCCCTGTTGAATGTGGTACTGTTGGGTGCCTTGTAAAGACAGACACGGTTATTAAAAATGCCTATGAGGAGAAAAGATGTCAGGACCATGATGTGAGTTTAATGGTGCCTCTGAAATACTCAGGTGCTCTGTTAAGGGAACACTCAGATTTATCGGTCCTCTTTCTACAAGGTGAGTGGAAAAATAGTGTAATAATGACTCAGAGGTCTTGCCTTATCTATAAATGAGCTGTATGGCTTTTTGCAACTTTGGACATTGGTTTTCCTCAGTTGCAAAATGAGAAGGGATTGGACACATCACGTTCCTCAGCCTGTGATTTTATAACACACCTCTGATTTGAAAGTGTGCTTCAGCTGAATCTTCTTAATTCAGGTGTGTAAGCTGGATCTTCATCTTGTAAGATCTTTGTTTCTTATTTTTCACTCTAATCACAAAGCATCAATTACAGTTAGACAGCCTTCAATGCTTTCCGTACTTGTGGTGACTTACGTTTGTGTAGCTCTCAGTGGTTTCTAAGGCTCCGTTACGCACTGTGTCTCGTTTTCTCTCTCAATAACCTAGATGAACAGAGGCGGCATCAAACATAGGTTTAAGTTACTTCACTTCTTCATCTGCAAAATGTGCATGGTATCAGCGTCTGTCTCCTCAACTGGCTGTGAGGAAAAAAATAAGATCACGCACATAACATGCTTAGCAGGGGGTCTGCCAGCGTAATCGGTGTTGAGCATGTGTTGGCTATTTTCTGGTGTTTTCCTCCAGATCCGCATGTTCCTGATGACAGGGTTGGTCTAGAACCTCAGTGCTCAACTCGAAGAGAAGCGCTCTTACTCATACACTCTCCTGTATTTCAAGGTCTGGGAGAGAAACTAGAAGGAAAATGTCTTCTGGGCAAAGAGTGGGTCATTGGCTTTAATCTTGGGGCTGTAAGTGCTGATATATATAGTCAATATATAGACACCCCCTCTGGGTTAGGCACTGTGCTAGGTGCTGAGGATGCTAAAATATAAGGTTGGCCCAATCGTTGTATGCAGAGAGCTCACACATAGTGTGAGAGACAGATATGTAAAAAACAAACAGTGTGCCAGGCTTTCAACAAATGTCATTTTAAATGAATAATGAAAGCAAGTGCAGGGTCCCTTGGCGTGGATAAAGAAGGAAGCACCTAGGTGCCAGGGGAATTTGGCAAAGCTCTGCTTGAGCTGAGAGTCCTGACTGATGAGTTGGTGTTAGCAAGACAAAAGGCTGGAGGAAGGAAGGACATTACAGATAGTGGGAATGGCGTGTACAGAGGAAAGAATGTGAGAGAACAGGACACACTCAGGGAATGCAAGTACCTCCCTATGCCTGGAGCCCAGCAGGAGTCTGAGGGGTTGACAGAAACTGAATCTGAGGAAGAGGGTAGGAGTCATACTGCAAAGCGACTGTATACCATGTAAGGGGCTGGACATTTATCTTGAAAGCAATGGAGTAACATTTCATGATTTCAAACAAGCAAAACATAGCATGTTTGTTTAAGAGAGTATTCTGGTGTTTATGTGGAGAAGGATTGGAGATTACAATTACTGGAAGCAGGGTTTAGATTACTGCTACCGTCTAGGCAAGAGAGACTTTGGATATAGATTAAGACTTCAGCAGAGGCCTTGGAAAATTGCCTAGGTCGATGAGCTATTTTGGAGATATTTGGGAGGATTGGTTATTGGGAGTGGAGAGTAATTTAGAGGGAGGAAGTGGAGTTGACTCCCGGGTTTCTAGCTTGGGTGACAGAGTGAATGGTTGGCCATTATTGGCAAAAGCCAAAGAATGTCATGCATTAGGGGGAGAAAAGGGTGCTGATGATAGCTCTTTTTTAGCCATGTTGAGTTTTAGTTTCCTGGGGGTCATTAAAACAAGTCTTGGGGGACTTTGAAAATATCTCTCTGGTGTTCTGGAGAGAAACCTAGGATCACAAAAGGAATATGAGTGAGCAGTGTCAGGAAAGTGGGTAGGGGGTAAGCTTCAGCTATGGAATGGCCCAGGGAGAATGGGAGTGAGAAGTCGTTTTGCTTTGCCTGTGTTTGCAGAGACCAGGGAGTTTCGCTACATGAATGAGATTGTTGGATAAAGCTCCTCTAAGAACCGCAGGTCCAGGCATATCACTGTGTCTGCAGAGTAATCAGGAGTAATTTCTCAGAGTAATCAGGAAGGGATGAGGCAGCCAGGAGGTGATTTAGGCTTTCTCCTCCCACCCGTGCTCACCTCTGCCATGTCACTGCTCTTCTGAGGCTGAATCAAATAAAGGTAAGGAGAAGGGAAACGAGAGAGTGCACTGGGCTACATGTGAAAGACCCATAGTTTATCAGGACTGGAGATGAACCCATTAAACTGTTGGTTGTCATAATGCTGTTGTGTTATTTTTGAGTGTGTGTTTCCATTCCCAGATGCTGTTAGGGATGGTGGCAAATTGACCATCTTAATTATGGTCAGTATTCTTTTATGTGTGAGGCATGTTTTATAAAATTTAGTTGTTTTATTAAAAAAAATTAAACGCTCTTCCCCCCCCTCCCCCCACCAAGTTCCTTTCTCCAGAAAGCTGCTCCAGAGTCAGTAGTTCTCTGGATATTTTTCTCGGAAGAACTTCTCTTTTCAGTCCAGAATTTTATCAGCAATTCTTATGCTAAGAGGGGTCAGAAGATGAGGCATTTCTCACGTTACCCTTGAAGCTACTCATGAATAATGGCCTATATCACCTCCATTGTCTGCCCCCCAAACATAAGCAAACAGACAGAAAGGCAGAAGAGAAATTAAAGATCACTGAATGAGCCAGAGGGGCAGTCTAAGGCTGAGATAGTAGGAATAGGTGAAAAATGCAAGATGGGGCAGAGGGTGTCGCAGGGGTAAATGTTTGAGTAGATTAATCAGCAGATAGAGAATAAGCCAGATTCCCTGGTTTAAAAGCAAGCAAGAAGGACAACAGAAAAGTATTGTGAAATACTTCACAGTGAGATTAAGGGCATCCCTACCAAAGAGTGACGTAGCTAAAATAAATGAGGGATCATTATTCCGGGCTGAATGCATAATAGATTAAGGAGTTCACAGGGCTTTTCACCGCCCCTTCCTACCGTTACTGGTGATTTATGCTGCAGTTTCTGCTGGGGGGCGGGTGGTAGAATCTGCCTCTCGAAATACTTTCCTCCTTCATCAGTGAGTTGATTTCCTTGGGCTCCACTGGGGTTTTAGGTGTGTAGGGGTTGAAGAGGCAGGAGAAGGTACTAAGAGGGACGACAGAAGTCCAAATAGTTCCACACCGGGCTGGGGGGCCAGTAGGACCCATCCTGGGACATGCAGTTCCGTTTCTTTGCGGGAAAGCTGCGTGTATTTTTTTTGCTGCCTACAGGTGATGCTATGTATGAAAACGGTGCCTTTTCCTAACTTGAAAGCATCGCACCTGCCTACCAGAAAACTCATCCAGGACTCTCGAGAGAGAGGCAACATCTAAAATGAAAACTTGGCGGGGCTTCAGTGCTGTGCCGGCTGAGTCATTTTGTGGCGAGGGGAGGCAACAAAGAACACACCAGCCGAGGAGGTCACGGAGTGTGGCGAGGATCTGTGAGAAGGCCCGCCGTGCTGCCGCGCGAGAGAAAACCAAGCCCTTTGTGCCGGGGGCTCAAGTCCAGGGGGTGGTGGATGCTTTAAGTGCAGAGGAGGCTCAGACCATCCTGTCCTGTGGCCTGGCTGCTGCTGGGCCCTGTGAGATGACTGGCCGGGGGGTGGGGCTCTGGCCTTTTGTTTCAGTGTCTTCCAAGCAGTGACATCAGGTTTGATGGGGTCTTGGCATCTTCCGAGAGGCAAATCTTATGCTCCTGTGTTTCTTATTAAAGCTTGTTAGAAGTAAGTAGAAAGGAGCCCTTTAATCCTAAAGGGGAGTGAGAGCTGAGACTTTTGCATGAGAATAAGGATAAAACCACAGTAAAATCACTGCAACCCTCCAAGCCTTTCTTAAAAGGTTACCTCATGCAATAGCACCATGAAAACAGGAAGAGAGTAAAATAGCATTGCACTCTGGCCTGAATCTTCCTCGTTTTGTTTTCAAACAAGTATTTTAAGGCAACAGTTTCTTCTCCCTACCCGCCCCTTGTCAGCCCAGCACTAGCGAATGTAAACCAGTGGCTGCACTCTGGGGTCCTCTGAGAATATGCTTTGATTTAGTGGCAGTGGTGGCAGTTATGATGGTGGTGGAGAGGATGGTCTTCCATTCCAGAGCTGAGAGGGATCTGATGTGTGCAGAGTATCTCTCGAGTGAGATGGTTCAGGACTGTTCTAAGGACTGGCTCATACTCACATCATGGACTCTTTGGATTAAAATGGTAACAAATCAGAATCTACCAAATCAGAATTAGACACGGAAAGGGCTTTGCAAGGTCTTTCTTGTCCATCGCACGTTGCTGGGCTGAGAAGCCCTTCAGTTACCCTAGACAGATGAAAATCTCCACCGCTGGACCCTGTGTCCTTCCTTTAAATAAGAATCAGTATACAGTATTAAACACTCCCCTGAAATGACTACCTAGCCCTACCTAGCCAAGAATGGCTCAGTTTTGTTATACTCAGAACACTTTCTCTCTTTTTCTTAACCTACTGAAATCTGACAGATACATGGATGAATTGAATCATTCATTTATCCAACAGGTATTGATATGTTAAGTGCCTAGAGTGGGCACAGTGCTAAACGGAGCACTGTGGTGAATACAAAAGAAATAAAGGAATAGTCCTAGTCCTTGAGGAGTGTATCATATTGAACAGGCAAGAGAGTAATTCATTAAGTGCCTAGAGAACAATGCAGCCCGGTGCAGTGGAACTCTGACACTGGGGGAGGGGGAGGCGGTGAGCAGGGGGACGACACGAGCTCTGGGAAGGAAGGAGGTCTCGTGGAACAAGGCCCGTCTTGGATTGGCTTTTGAGGAATGGATTTAAATTGGTAGAAGGATGAGTGTTTGGGAGAAACATCTTAACTTTTGTGTAGACCGTATAGGAATATAAGATTCCTTTTTTCCTTAGCGGCTGCTCCTATCCAAGCTGTAGGGACCATCTCATCTACTTTATAACCCGCACTCTCCATCCTTCCCCAACCAAGGCCTCTATTATTCACGTTGGCAGAGCTTTGTGCTGTTTGCTCTCCAAACAGGACCCTGTCTGTGAGATGCAGATTAGGTGCTGTAGAGGAATTGGTTCCATGGAAAAGACTCTATGCATGCCCACCTTGCCATTCTTTCCTAGTGGTGGGCGGTACTAGACTGGTGTTTCTTTCCACCTTTATCCCTTTCAACGAAGGGCTGGTAAACTGAAGTAGTCAGGGTTCTCCCATTATAGAGCATGGGGCCCACTAATTACAGCCTAATTTCTGCTGGTCAGTATCAGTAATTTCTTCAACCTCATGGATTGCTTCCTTCAGGCCAACGTTCATGAAAATTTTATACTCGCAGCTGGCGTTGCATCTTTTATATCATGATCATGTCAGCTTAAATACCACTTCCTCAGGGAGATCTTCCCTGCAAATCCACATAATCTTTTTCTCTTCTCAACCATGGTACTTCAATCACAATTGGTGATGATGTATTTACCTGTGTGGGTTACCAGAGTAGCGTTTGAGTCTCCCACTAGAAGGTAAGATCCATGAGTCAGGAACATAATATGCCTTGTTCGCTACTATACACTTAGCCCCTACCCTAGGTACAGAAATAAATGTTTGATGGCTGGAGGAATGAATTTAAAAATAAAAGCGTGAGTGGGTAGAGATGCGTGGTCTTGGGAATTAGGATACCTTGGGATGATTATCAGAGGCAGGGAGGTTTCTGGCTGCTGGCTCTGAAATCACCCATGGGAGCTCGAAGAAAGCAGTTGAGAAAGAAGCCTGCTGTGACAGTCTAGAGAAATGTCATCCCTGTGCCCTCTGCATGAAGTCAGCAGATCCTTGGAACTGGCATCCCAGCTGTTTTAGAGGTGTTACCTTTTCTGTGATTACAGGCTGGATGCCTCTGGCATTGCCACAGGAGTCTATTTTATTGCGGTGTGGATTTTCCATTAGGGATGCGGAAATCAGATCGGAAAACCAGGTTTAGTTATAGCATATTTCCAGAGGAAAAGAAATTTCCTCTTATCTTATGTTTTCAGTTTCTTACGGACTTTTGACCTGGGGAGCTCAGCCGTGCATTCTGAGTATGAAAACAATAACAATAACAGCTAATTTTTATAGACAGGCACTGTTCAAGTGCCTATGTATATAATTTCATTGAATCTTCAAAACAGCCCTATGGAGTAGATATTGCTGTAATTAAATGCCCATTTGGTAGAGGAGGTATAGAGGGAGGCATCAGAACAAACAAGTAATAGGGCTGGCGTTTGAGCCCAGATTTAATTCTCCACCTCACGTTCCCTATCTGCCTCCTAACACAGGCTGATATTCAAATGCTACCCATGTATCAGACCCAAATATATTGACCAAATATGTTTTCTTATTTAGTTTTATAACAGCCCTACGAGGTGAATACAACTACTGTGCCCATGTTACAGGTGAAGGTACTGAGGCTCAGAGAGGCTAGGGAACTTACTCAGGATCACACAGCTAGTTTTTGGCACAGTTAGACTCAAGCTTCGATTGGCTTCCCTCTAAAGGCCGTATTTCCAGCCACTGTACCTTGCTCCCTACACTGTCCCAGAAACGCCCCGTGTGGACCATTCAGTGTCGTGGCATTGAGGGACTAGTTAATTGTGTGCCAGGCAAAAGCAGTAGAAAACTGACAAGTTTTTCTACCATTATGCCACAACCTTCCTTTCCCTGTACCTTAAAAAGGGAGAAGCGTTCTTTCTTTTGACTACCCTGCATCATCAATTGACCTGTTTTCCCTAATTGGAAGCCCTCACATTTCCGGTACTAGCACACTTCGGGTAAATGCGCTGTTTCAGTTTTCATCCTTTCCACTTGAACTGATGCTGGCGTTGCAAAGGGAGAAGGTGACCTGAGGCAGGTGTGCCTCTCCTTTTATTTCAGACCAAACTCTACCTTTGTACCTATGAAAAATAAGGAAATTTAAATGATCCAAGACAGTTCTCTATAATAAATCCATCACGTATTTCTTTGGGGAAATCTAAAGCGTAGTTAAGTTTCTGCAAACTAGATGCCCAAATGAATTTGTGCTCCTTGACCTTGACTCAGTCTGTCATCCATGCATCGTCCATGTGCTAGCTCAGGAGGCCAGCCCGATTCCCCCACCCTCTGCACCCTCATGTTCTGTCTTGTCTTCAAGATGCTTTGGCTCCTGTCTTCATCTGGTTCTGTAAGGATGAGCTCAAGCTTGGTCTGATCTCTTCAAACTTTAATTTGTAAATGCTCTTGTCAGTACCTGGGTCTTGGCTTTCTCCTGCAGAGTTTTACTTGATTAACCCCTATGACTCCTGCCTTCCCCTGTTGCCTTAAGGTGGAATCTTCTGCCTTAATCTCAACCCCTCTGAATTCAATTTCAGCCCTTTGGCCATCAAGGCCCATCCAGAGACCCAGCTAGTTTTAGCAGCTGCCTTTATCACCCCCAACATCAGCAGTACAACTTGGCCCAGTCCTTAATAATAGGATATTTTTGTCTCACTGTGATAGCAGAAGTCTTTCAGTCCCAGGGATGATGAAATAGAAAAATGCTTTGACGGTTTCATTTATTAGAAAGAATTTAAATACAAACATCTGAATGGAATAGGTGGCCCTGAAACAAGTTTGAATATGTATACTTTATTATACTTAAAATATCAGTGGAGATCAGGATGAAAGGTAGGGAAATTGCCAGTTGACGGGAAAAACCCCCTCAGGTTATATCCTTATCTCACAAAATGCACCAAAATAAAGGTTAGTTATATTACATGCAAAAATTCTTCACATAAAATAACTTGAAGACAATACAGGTGAATATTTAATTGTGAGTGAAAAGTACTTCAAAGTATAAAACCATCTGACGATATCACAAAAGAAAATACCAATAAATTTGCATATATAGAATATAAAGGTTCTGCAAACTAAAAAAAAAATCATAAACAACTTAGAAAACATATTTCCAGTAGTTGATAAAGGGTATATATGTAGATATGTGTGTGTATAAGATATACATATGCATGTATGAACCTTATGACTCAAGAAAAAGAGTAGCAATACAGGAAGGAAATGAAAAAAGGCGAACAGGTAACTAATAAAATAAAAAAGAATAAGTGGTCAATGAATCCTTAAAAGATCAGTCCAATCTCACTAGAATTCAAAGAAATACAATTAAACAGCACTACTAAATATGTAGTAGGTATTAAAATAAGTAAAACAACTAGTGAGACTGCAGAGAAATAAAAATTTCCTCCAATAGTTAAGTACGTAAATTGGCAGAAACTTTCTAAAAAGCAATTTAGCAAGATGTAAAAAAAAAAAAAGAAAACACTTTGAGCCAAGAATCCCACTTTCTATACTAAGAAAAGGAGTCAAATAGTTATATAAAAAGATGTCTTTTACAACCTTATGTATAATACAAATCCTAAGTACATCCCAAATGCCCAATATTGGGAAAATAGTTAAATAATGTATCTATCGAATAGAGTATTACATAATGTTTTAATATGTTTTGAAGGTTATTTAAACACCACAAGTGCTTTGGATATGGTGTTAAACTTAGAGTAGGAAGCAAAATTATTTACATTTTGATCCAAATGCTGTAAAGAAAATACCCACATATTAATACATAAACACCCACATATGTAAAAGATTAGAGGGAACTCTATTAAAATACCAAAAGTGGTTATCTTTAATTGCTATTATCATGGGTAATTTTAATTGTCATCTTTAAATTTTTGTTTTCTAAAATTTTGGTAGCGACTGTGTTACTATTATAATCAGGAAAAGTAATAAACATTATTAAAATGTGTGTACCTTCTTTACTTGAAATTTTTTTTTGAGTGTCTGTTCAATATGAGGAGAGAGAGGCAGACAGGAGGGTGTCTTCCTTCCTTCCCTTGTAGGATCTGGGCCAGAGAAGGTTGTTTGTGAAGCAGGGAATGTGCGTCTCCAGGGCAGTAGACAGGAGTCCTGGTGAGTTGCATATGTCAGCATATGTCACACAGGGCCAGAGAAAATAAAGACCGATATCAAAAAGAGTGATTGTTGCTAGCATTAAACCAGATGAAAAGACTACTGAAATCTGTTCCTCTCTGAGAAATTTCTGGATCCAGACATATCTAATCTCACGAACCTGCTGTCCTGAAAGCTATCCTAGATGCAAAATGAATATCTGGTTTTTCAATTCTAGATTTTCTAGCAAAGCACTCATCTCCCTGAATTGTAATTGTTGTGCCGGCAGACTCTTACACTAGTCTGTAAGCTTTGATGGGGTAGGGACCCGCTGTCTGGTAGAGTCATGCTCAGTAATATTTGCTTAACTGAGTATGTGAATGAATGGACTTGGAACTAAACTAGAGAATAAATAGAAGGGCAGCTTTGTAGCAGCTTCACACTGTTAATATTTTCTTTCTGGCTACAAGTTTTACTTGACTATGTAGATTATGTCTCTTTTTCTCTCAGAGTTTACCCATTGCTGATTTAACCTGTTGGCCATTTGGTCTCACTTTGAACTGAAAATCAGAGTTGATGAAGATCTAAGGGGAAAAAAAAAGGATGAGAGGCAATTGGATGTAGTGGTCAAGAGTGTGGGCTCAGGCATTACATTGCCTGGGTGTGGAACTTGACTGTGCCATGTGCTAGCTCAGTGATCTTGGGCAGGTCACTTGACCTCTCTGTGCTCTAGTTTATTCATCTGTAAGGAGTGATGATGACACTGGAATGTACCTCATAGGGTTGCTGTGAGGCTTAAGTGGGTTATTATGCATAAAGCACTTAGCACATTGCTTGGCCCAGTATAAGTGCTATGTAAGTGGTAGCTGTTATTTTTTTTTTTCTGAAAAGCAGCAGACATTCTCTTCAGTTAACTACAACTATCGAATTAGTATATTTTGGTGTCTGTAAGCCTCCCAATGTTTCCTATCCAAACCATGCAAAGATAATGAACTTGATGTCTTCATAAAGCTTGCTATTTTGTAGCAATTATTTTAATCTCTCTCATATATCGTCTCCTTTCATTAGGTAATAATTATCATGACAAAGTAATAAAAAGGGTCCTTTAAAAATAGTTCTAATATTGGGTTTCCCTGGTGGCGCAGTGGTTGAGAATCTGCCTGCCGATGCAGGGGACACGGGTTCGAGCCCTGGTCTGGGAAGATCCCACATGCCACGGAGCGACTAGGCCCGTGAGCCACAACTACTGAGCCTGCGCGTCTGGAGCCTGTGCTCCGCAACGAGAGAGGCCGCGACAGTGAGAGGCCCGCGCACAGCGATGAAGAGTGGCCCCCGCTCGCCGCAACTGGAGAAAGCCCTCGCACAGAAACGAAGACCCAACGCAGCCATAAATAAATAAATAAATAAATTAAAAAAAAAAAAATAGTTCTAATATTTCAGATGTCAAACAGCAATTAACCACAAAAATTTACTCCAAGACCTGCAGTATTTTTCTCACTTAAATGCTTTGTAATTATTTTCATTTTATTGATATGATTTAAACATTTTCTTTCCTAGACTCTAAGCTCTTTGAGGACAAACATTGTCCTACTACCCCTCCTACCTGTATTGCTCTTCATGAATATTTTACTGACCTACAAATATTTCTTAAATGAATAATTAGGTCTTTTCTCCTTTTATTACAAGCACGGGGGACCCTCAGTAGTGATATTCTTACCTCTTAGCAAAGGTGTCTCTGACACTTTAGTAGATGATTCCTTGTAATTTCATCTGGGAATTTAAAAATCCTGTTTTCTATCCTCAAACAATGATATCTGCAACGAAGAGAGGATCCACCGGAAGACTGGTTGGCGGTGACCATTCACTTGACACACCTCCTCCGGTAGAAATGACTGCTGAGATCTCCCCTGTAGGTCTGAAATATGTAACTGTGCACACAAGGAGGTGCTGGAGCATATTACTCATCCGCTATTTCTTTCTGTCTTTTTTTTAAAAAATAAATTTACTTATTTATTTCTGGCTACATTGGGTCTTCCGTTGCTGCACGCGGGCTTTCTCTAGTTGTAGTGAGTGGGGGCTACTCTTCTTTACGGTGCGTGGGCTTCTCATTGCAGTGGCTTCTCTTGTTGTGGAGCACGGGCTCTAGGCATGCAGGCTTCAGTAGTTGTGGCACGTGGGCTTCAGTAGTTGTGGCTCGCGGGCTCTAGAGCACAGGCCCAGTAGTTGTGGCACACAGGCTTAGTTGCTCCACGGCATGTGGGAGCTTCCCGGACCAGGGCTCAAACCCATGTCCCCTGCATTGACAGGTGGATTCTTAACCACTGTGCCACCAGGGAAGCCCTCATCCTCTATGTCTTACACTAAATAACATATTCATTTTTAAAAGCATTATTGTTATGACAACAATAATACCCTTCTATTATATAGTGCTGAAAAGTTTATAGAATGTCCTGTATACATTATCTCATTTAATCTGTACAGTAAGCTTGTATTTTTATTGCTAGTTTATATGTGGCAATCTGAGCATTCAGAGGAAGAGGGGTTAACTGGTATGCGCCATGTGCTTTACATACATTATCTCATTTAACCTCGTAGCAGCACTTGAGGTAAGCAGTAAGATCTCTGTTTTATCAATAGAAATCTAAGGTTCAGAGTTGCTTAGTAGTATATAATACAACTGAGATTCAAACTCTTGTTTGTCTGGCAACAAAACCTATGCTCTTCCCGCTATACCAGTGGTTGATATTGTAACCTTCATTCCATAGAATCTACTTCTTAGGACTGAAGTCACTGATTCCCCCCCCCCCCGGCCCCCCCCCCCAGGTTTATTGAGGTGTAACTGATAAATAAAAATTGTATGTATTTAAGGTGTTCAATGTGATGATTTGATATATGCATACACTCTAAAATGGGTACCCCAGTCAAGCTAACTAACACATCCATCGCCTCACATAGTTACCACTTTTTGTGTGTAAGAGCACTTAGATCTACTCTCTTAGCAAATTTCCAGTATGCAGTACGGTATTGTTAACTATAGTCACCATGCTGTACGTTAGATCCGTAGAACTTATAACTGAATACCCTTTGACCAATGTCTTCCCATTTCCCTAACCCCCCAGGCCCCGGCAACCACCATTCTACTTTCTGTTCCTGAGTTCAAGTCACTGTTCACCTGTAATAACACTAAGATCTGGACATGCACAGGATTCCAGAGAGCATCCTAGGGCAGCCTTTCTTTGCTTCCTTCTTTCCGCAGAGAACTTGTACTTGGCTTTCCCAGTCTTCCGTCTCTGGTGATAAACATGGAGGATTCAGACACCATGTTGCACTGTTGTCTGTCGCTGTTTGCATTGTCTTGAACCAAGGCAGTGATTTGGGAATGGGCCAACCTTCTTAGCATTCTCATCATTCTTTCCCTGTCCCCCTCTTTCTAAACCTAATTCCTTTCTACAGAATGCCCTAGAAAATGAGGATCACAAATTTGGCATTTTGGCTGGACTAGGAAGCAGAGAGCAATGGCTGCCCAGGCTGATCCTCTGACTTTCATTTCAAGGATGTTTGTTCCAAAATTCCCCAAAATAACCGATTTAACTAGATCTGTGGCAATGTGAGAATACTATAGAGAATCTTGCAAAAAAAGATGAAGCTGCTCCTCACAAAGCAGTCTGATCTTTGGATCCTAGTAACTCTGGTTGGAAGGTAGAAACACCAGTGTTCACTTTTGGGTCAGGGAGTCCTTGCTCAATATGCTAAGAGAATTCATTTTCCTTGAGTGTTTTTCCTTTCAAGTCACGTTTTACTGCTGGAGTTACTCAGCGAATTAATAGGTATAGAAATGCAAAGCTCTTTTCTTATTACATTCTATCGATCTGATTGCAATGTCATTAATTGAAAGACTAGGTACATGTGATGGATAGTTCGGCTCAGGATTCTACATTCGTTTTGGCCCAGATCTGTTGGAAGAAAGCTGCAGGAAACTGACTGAAAGAAGCCGTTTGGTCTGATGTGAATTCTTCTTCCTTTGTCAGTCCTTGTGAGAGCATTCAGTCCTAGTGAGATTTACCATGTGTAATTATAAACTGTTTTTACTCTTAAAGGAGAATCAAAACTTAGGATGCTTATCTGTAGAGTTGGAAAGAATCCCTTTTGTACCTGTCTTTTATAGATGACATATATATGACATTAAAAAAAAAAACAGTTCTGACAGAACAAATTCTGACTCAAAAATAAGGAAGTGGGCATTTTGCTCTTTAAGTAATTTCATTTGGAATATTGTGGTTGTGAAACATTATTTTCATTCATCACCATTTCAACCATCTCATTTTAGTGGTGTGTGAAACTTCAGAGATTGGTATGTGGTTAAGGATTGGTTTTTAGAGTTATTTTCTTTTTGGATTGTTTGACCTACAATCCCTTGAATTTCCCCCATAAATTTAAATTAACTTGAGAATTTTGTATATGTATGGATATGCCCATATATATATTTAATAAGTGTACTCTAATATGAAAAATGTAAAGGAATCTTTTAAAATATTTTAATCCTCTATGTGAATGAAAAATTCCCAGGCTCGAACAAAACCATGTCAGATTATGTCTAATTTGTTTGCAAAGGCCGAGCTGGACTCCTTACTTTCTGCTTATGCTTTAATGAGCTGGGCTGTTTTTCTCTTGTGTTTATTATTTTAAATGTGTGAACCTTGACGTGAATGGGAGGAATACTAAGATTCAAAGCACATCCATATGACAGAAGACATCATTTGTCTCTTGCTTTTAATAAACGTTGTTTGGAGACGTTTCGAAGTTTAAGACACGTTACTAATAATACATGTCCTGCCAAATATTTTTTTTATCTTTAGTCTATGGTATTGGAATGGTCTTTCTCAAGGTGTGATTACTTCTCCCGGTTGTGCTTTTGGATGGTAGAATAAGGCATCTGTGGAAAAATAGGAAGTGAGCAAATTGCCACGCGGCGTGACCTCATTTTGGAACACATCTTGAAAACGTATTTCATGCTTTCTGAGCGCAGAGACAATGGATTGTGGTTTGGGGTCCTCTTAACCGACCTTTGGCTTGGAGAGAAACGTGGGTTGTTTCCTCTGATCATCAGCTCCGCTGAGAGTGAGAAAGAGACTGCTCCCACGTTAGGATGTGAACGCTGCAGCTGAGCGGACAGGCTGCCTTACCCCTGATATTATGTCTAAAAATACATCCTCGGAGAGGCAGGCATATGCTTGCGCCTCGGTATGGAGGAGCTCTCGCCTGTGTTCCTTGCTATCCCCATCTAGATGCTGGAGTGAGAGATTAAATTATCCCAGAAGCCCTGCCAGTTTTCGATTTGCCATTGTCTCTGCTTCTTCGCCGCCTGTGAATGGGGACCCTCGATGCAGGGCTTTCGAGACCAGCCGGTGCTGATGGGGTCTGTGACTCGCCGCCAGCTCCTTCTCCTTCCGTTCTGCTCTGTCCCAGTCATGCTTTTCTTGCCTTTTTTGGGAGGCAGAGAGCACGGGGCAGAGGTTGCACTTGCACATTTCAACTCCGTTGTCACTGCTGTGGCTGTTACTCCCCTCAGCAAGAGCCAAGGAGCACACAGCACGGTGGGTCACCTCGCCAGCTATTTAACACCGTTTCCCTTCCCCTCTCGACACGGTTGGGATTTTTTTCTGTCTTAAGTGACAGGGTTTGAAGGGTGGCGGTGGCGGCGGGGTGGTTCCTGAGCCTCGCTCTCTACCCGGCTGTATCTTGCTAGGGACCTGTTTTCTCCTGATTTCTACCACCTCTCCTCATTTTGAAAGCTTGCTGGATTCTCCATCCCTGTCTCTGCAACTCAGTTTTTAGGGTCTGTTGTTGGAGTTTTCTCTTTGAGTGTTATTTCCAAATTTCTCAGCTTCTGTAGTTGCCTCAGAGGTTAAAAGGGGTAAAATGATTGTTGGAATCATTTTGTCCAGGAAGAAGGAAAACAGAATTGCTCTTTAGAGCGACAGTCCTTAAGAAGAGGGATCCATAGCAGAGGGAAATAAGGTGGATCTTTTGCAGCCGTTGCCACAGCTTGGCTGTAAATGCATGTCTTCAGGGAGACTTTCTGTCTTATTTACAGAGTTGGGAAAATATATTAACCTTCCAGATATCTCCCATACCTTATTAGAAAATAATTTCAATTCTAACAACAAGTGCTGAGGAAAGAAATGCAGCTTTTTATGCAACAGAAAAGCAGGGCAAAATCACAGATCACATCAGAAACTAAGTACACCATTCCCTTTGCAATGATCCGTATTCAAAAGTGAGTAAGATCAGCTGTTACTTATTCCTCCCTCTTTCTTTTGTATATTCAAGTTAACAGTATTTTGATGGCCTTGAAAACTGAAGGGCAAAGCCTAGTTTTTCAAAAGGGTTGATTTTTTTGAGGTTTCTGCAAAATGAGATAAAAGAATTCTTTGTATTGTTTCAGATGGTTATCAGGATATATCTAATGCAAGTTACAGCAGATACATCCCATGTAAGCTGGTATTCACAACATGTGCAATTAACAAATACACACACACACACACACACACACACACGCACGCTTATACACACTCCAGAAGAAACCCACCTAATGTTAAACAAAATCCAGACTTGAATTTAAACCAAAATAGTTTCATCGATTGTGGAGAAGAATTAGCCTTCTTATATGCTTTTCTATGGCTGAATACTTCCTTCTCCTTTCATCATTATTTTATTAGTTTCTTTCATAAAAGCCACTGAAATGGACAAAGAACTCTGTAGTTAATTTAAGTTCTGGTGGCAGTTCATTAAAATGGAGTATGGATCAAATATGTCATAAACTCTTATCTGTCACCTGGTATTTCCTTTCAGTTCAGCTTAATACATTTTATTTCCACTGATGCCAAAGAAACATATATGCCTTTAGACACTCCGTACCTAATTATGCAGCTGGATACATTAATAGCCTGTAATATTACGTAGGTTTGAGCGTAAAACAGGAAAAGGCACTGTTACTCATAGCCAGCAAGTTCCCAGGATCCAGCAAGATCCCAGTGCTGGAGTATTTGCTTGTCTTTCTACCTTTGTTCCTTCAGAGGCAGTGAAGGTCTCAGCTATTGCTGACTAATTGATAGTTGTAGTAACCGCTATAGGCTCCTTAGATCAGAATTGCATGCAGAGATGGGTCTTGATTCAAACACTAAGGAATGCACACTCTCACTTACTTACATGGGCAGAAAGTCTTCGTACTAACAGAGGTGTGATGGAGACTGCAGGACATAGAAGAGAGAAAGAGGGGGTGGGGGGAGATGGCTGGCAGCAAGTAGACCCCTGCAAATAGTTCTAAAATGCATGTGCAAATGCAGAAGCCTTCAGAACCATCCAACAATTCAGACACCCTTTTTTTATTTCTTCTCTGCAGGACACCTCCATCTAGACTATTCACACACACACACACACACACACACAAAACCAAAAAAAAAAAAAAAAACAGGAAAAGGTGAGAGCCCTGCCATCTTAGCTCAGAATTCATCTGATTTCCTTTTTTCCCCCCTGCCTTGTATTCCTCCATCCATTGTCCACGCATCCGATGGCAGCCGCCCTTGCTCTTGAATGCAAGTGTCACAGCAGGAGCAGAAAGAAGGTTGAGGGAAGGCTTTGTCAAAGCCACCGTTGTCTACTGTTTCTTTGCTCTTACCGCTCTGCTTTTTTTTTTTTTCCTGAGGCTCTGCCTTACTAGTGGCCTCTGTCCAGGAGGAGGGAGAAATTGCAAGAGTTGGAAGAGTAGTAGAGGGTAGCCGTTTTTCTTGCACACTGTTTCGATAAACAGCTCAGGGATACGTTCCTCGAAATTAGGAAATACAGCAAGAGTGGGAGGTTCTGGTGGGAGAGTGAGGGGGCGGGGGTCTTCGGAGATTGCTCCAGCCTAGATGCCAAGGGCAGTTTCTTTGCAAGGACTTTTGTGGTTGTATTTGTTTCCTGCTGCATTTTCAGTTTTAAAAAATCATGAGAAAAGTCTCATTCCTCTCTCAGGTTTTCCATTTGTTTATTTTTTGTTCGGCTCAACAACTGGATGGAAATTTTAAGCCAGGCCAGATCTGCTGTTTGTGATTTGCTCAAATGTTGAAATCAGTTCAGCCTGAATTGGTAATTGTCTTTTTCAGATCATTTAAGCTGGCATGTGAAATGTGTGTGGTAACTTTCCAATGTACATTACAAAAAATGGTTTTGACTATCATTTGTATGGCTGTAAATCTTAGGGTTATGCTGTTTTTCACCTAAACTAACCATAGCTGTTCTTTGGGGTGACATTTATGCACAAGTGATTCTCTTCTATGATCAGGCCAACTCCTCTGATAAATCCCAAAGCTGTCAAAGGTTACAGAGGCACACTCTCAAAATAGATTTTTAGGAGAGTATTTCAAATGGGCATTTGACATAAGCGTGAAAATACTGGGACTTTTTCTCAGTGACTTTAACGTCATATAATTTGTATTTCTTCAAATAAATAAAAGTGATTAAAACTGATTCTATATAGAAGGAATCAGAAGGCAGTTTAAATTTGAATTCCATTTTCCAAAAATTTTGCTAAAAAACAAACACATTTGCAAATTTTATAAGTTTACTTTTAGCTTAGAAAAATCACATACCTATATTAGTTCTCCATAGTTTTGGGGTTTTTTTCCCTGCTAAATACTGTACTATCTAGAAAAAAGTTATTCTAAGTTGATAATTTTTTTCTCAAGCCATCTAACTTCTGGCATGAGCCCAGGACTCCTGATTATTGTCAGAATTCGCTAAGATTCAGCATTTCAATTCCAATATGTATTTTAAGTCAAAAGGGGGATACATCTGCATGCAAAGGAGGAAGTTTGTTCTTTTGATGAGCCATTCCATTTTATGACACATGCTGTTGGGTTGATGTTCAGTATGAGCTCATGATTTCTTTCTTTTCCAAATAATGATGGTAGTCTGCATGTGAATATAGGGGTAGAATACCTTCTCGGGTCCATAAGAAAACACCCTAAATTGGAAGTATAAGATCTTCACTATTATGAGCAGCCACTTTGGCACCCTGCAAATACATTCTCTTCCTTTCCATTTTCATTGCCTTGATGTAGGGGACTTGGGCCCAGCCACCCTGCCTCCTTCTTTTGTGAAGAGACATTCTGAAATGTCTATAGAAAGCAAACTTCTCCAAGAAATGCAGAGCGGGCCATGGTTTGAATGCAAGTCTGAATTTAATTGTGGCCACCCTGGTAGCACACTGTTTAATTTCCAGCACACATCTACATGAACCTACAGCAACTCTAGGCCAGGAATTGTGAACAAGGAAAATTTATCTGTGATAAAGCATATCTTTTCCAGGGAGTAGTCACTTGGGGTTGATTCAAAAGTCAAATTTAAACAGATGTTTCCATGCCTTTGTGTACTGGGAAATTGGCATTGCTACTTTGTTCAGAGCATTTTGGACAGAAAGAAATGGAGAGCTCCAACTTTTGACCAATTCTTCTTTGGTAAAGGGTGAAATGAGGGGAAAATGAGAGATATCGCAAGGCTGGCTAGTATTTCCACTTGAAAATACTAAAGACAAAGAGGTTAATGAAAGGCTCAGTGTCTCTATGACTGAAGTAGCGTCTAACCCAGTCCCTTCTGCATGGCAGAACAGTGTAATTCTCCACGGAGCTGGGAAGGATGCTCGTCCCCATGGGAGAACAGACTTGGAGGGAACCCCATCTCTCAGCCTGTGCCCCCTGCAGATAGCTAATTTCTGCTGGATCAACTTAAAAGGAACAGCGAAGCTTGTGGCCAAGGTCAATCCCCAGACATTTTAAAGGAACAGGTTCAAGTTCAACCATTAATCCAAATATTTCACAGTATGGTTGTTCCAGTTGATATAAAACTTCCAAATCATGCAGAAGCCCCAACCTGGGCTTTTCTTGAAAATGGAAACCCTACCTCTAATATTATACATATTGAGCACAGTGTGATCAAAATATTATCTGTGCCTTAAATCTCCTGGACCCTAAAAATACAAACATCTTTAAAAACTAAAGGGAAAAATAGCATCTTTGGCATGTTAGAAGAACAACTTAACCAAGTATCAAGCGAAAGGTCACAGGTGTGTGTATATGGAAGATAGGATATAGCTCTTCTACTTCTCTTCACCCATATGCCCTCAGGCTGATTTAAAATAACCTCTAAAATGGCAGGGTATGGTCCAAAATACAAAAGTCATTTTCAATCCTCTCATTCACTGAAAACAGTTTCTTTTTCAAAAGCATATACTCCATTGAGATGCTACAGTTTAGTAGCAGACATACCTTTCAAGGGTTTATTGCTTTGTAAACTCTTAGATTTGTATTTTCCCCTCCAAATTGGGAGAACAAAGTGGGGCTGCCCCTTTTTAAGTAAATAGCACACCTTCCCCTACCTAACTGTATGAGGCCTTCAGAGGGAAAATGCTTATTTAACTTCCTTTGCAGCATAGGGTTCCTAGTCCTCAAAAGAAATATGACACACATTAGCACTGGAGAAAGTCTTCATTTTGCTAATCAACCAGCACAGCAAACTGTTCTTGTGATATCTGGGGAAGCAAACAGAAAGCTCCTAATAGTTCGGTAAATTAGCAAAGAGGTGGCGTTTGGATATGGTGTTACATGTTCAAGGAGTTGTGTTTTAAAATAAGCAGATCTGAAAAATGAGGATTCCATCGATAGAGGGATGCTTTGATGAAGCTCTATTTTCTCCCCAGATTTATTTTTCTAAGGCAGGGGGCATGTAGGCACTAGTCCATTTATATAAACTTGCTAGGCTAACTGTACATGTTTAGGATTTCCTTGAAAAATAATTATCTTATTTTGACAGTTGGTGTTTTAAGGATAGCATAAAACTCCCAAGAATATTCTCAGAGAAGTGATGTGATAATCCAGGGCTGGATTTTTTTCCATATTCATTTAATGTAAAATTCTATGGAAGAGAAACAGTGATGATTTGGCAACAATTCCTCCTCTACTCATTTCTCTGAGTGTAGGTCTGGAAGGGTGGAAGAGGAAGTGTAAAATGCCTACCCCAGAACTGCTAACAAGAAAGTTTGTGGGAGGGTATTAAAAGGGAATCTAACAAGGAACTATATTCAATATCCTGTAATAAACCATAATGGAAAAGAATATGAGAAAGGCTATATGTATTACTGAATCACTTTGCTGTACAGCAGAAATTAACACAACATTTTAAATCAACTATATACTTCAGTAAAGTAAATTAAAAAAATAAACAAGAATCTAAGATTAGGCTTCCTTCAAGAAGTGAGCGATTTTGTAATGCCTCTCTAACCTTCAGTCCCTTTACCTAGTCCCCATCCCTTTGGGTGTTCTTATCCCCACACTTGCCCCAGCCACTGGCAAGGTAGAACTAAAATCAAGCCCAACAGGAATCACAAATGCCTTGACCCCAGTGAAAGCAGCTCACCCAAGCATAAATCAAGAACTCATAGAATAATTGTTCAACCTCTTGGAGGAAACAGGTTACTGTTACTGCTGCAAAATCTTTTCCCAAAAAGCTAAAGTCGTCTGACTGTCACAATCTAATTCATCTTCATACCTTTGAAAGAGTTTTGTTATTTTTTTCCCCCCTGACATAAGGGGAAAAAAATAAGGGGAGACTGAGGACCAAAGGGAGTTTTGGCTTATCCAGCGTTAAAAAACACATGGTGCTGAATCCCGAGACAAAGACCTGATCTTCCTAGCTCATCTCCTTGTGCCAGCATGCATCACTTTTCAAGGGTACACTTGAGATCTTAGAGGAATTCAGTGGCTGCTCTGGGTTGGTTGGTGGGACTCTACTGCCCTTAAGAAGTTAACAGTCAAAAGGAAAAGTTGTTTCAATATGATGCACTTGGCTGGAACCAATTTCCTGGTAGAGAGAATCAACCCTTTTGCCCACTTGAGACATTTTGAATAATTTAGAGCTTTCTTTACACATAAAGCATTAACCAGGTAGGACCTATGGACATTAAGATGGTTAATGCTAGAAGTGTTGAAACTTCTCAAAATGTTTGTTTCTTTTCACTCCTGGCAAATCTGAGAAATGATCTGAAATGGCACCTCAAGTCTGTAGCATGGTGATCTTAACTAAGACCTGTCCTTTCTATATTAGGACTAGTTATTTTGGATATTCCAGACCACTCCATTTTATACAAATGAACTTCAGTTGTAGTGATAATCAGTCGGAATCATTCAAGCCCAGACCAATCTTTTTTTCTAGTGTCAGATTTCACAAAACTAGTCTGTACTGTTGCCTCAGTTCTTGATTTCATTTTGTTCTTCTTGATGGAACCTTAAAATACTGCATTGCAGCTAATCATACAAATGACCTCACTGCAGAAAGAAAATGATCTATCCTAGATCATAGAATTTTAGAGTAATCATGATTCTGGGGACGTTTAAATACAGTGATAATATGTGAATTAAAGTTCACTTGCATCCTGTGTCAGGGTCATTATTTTCTGCCTCCAAGTAATTTCATACCTAAACCTACCTGGAAGAAACTCTAAAATTTTTTGACATCTCTGCTATTGTGATATATGATGATGGTGGCCATGCTTTGCATCCCTCCTCCCAGTTGATGTGCTATGATCAATGTTGAGCTTGTTCTTTTTATTTAACTCAAGTTAGTGTAATTTCCCAGCTTCTAGGAAAACTATTTCCTCATTGGTTGCTCATTACCTAACTTAATGCTTTGGATGATGGTGTCACCTAAGTTGTGCCCAGGCATTCAAGAATCGTTGGGTAATTTATAAACTTGTAGAAGCATATTTGTGTTATTTTACTTAAACAGTGGAGAAAAAGAGAGCTTTTGTCATGTTTGTGCTTTCTAAAAGCATGGTAATTATAATTACTGCCTAAAATAAAACCTACCACACAGTGTCTTCCTAACTTTTATTTTAATAATAATGTGAGATTGGATTTATTTTCATAAATATCATGATATTTTAGTTTAGTTTTTAAAAACAAAATTCCAAAACCCTTCCGTTGTGTATAAAGCAATGTTTTTCATTATCCGGTAGGCCTATGTATTATGAATGCATTGAACAGTGATCCAACCCTCAGCTTTGTTGGACTAGAACTTATCACATAAGTAGACATTATTTTTACTCCTGGTTGAGGTTAGTATGGCACATGCCATTCTGGTGAACACATTGGGACAACTGGAGAGGAGGGAGATGGCTGGTCCAGAGAAATAAGCTGGGAATTGGAAAGTGACAGATGCAGACTTTCTAGTGACGTGACGAACCATGCTGAAAAGCAGGATATATGCAGGATGACAGTTGGAGTTGGGGGATGGCCACTGAAAGACTAAGTCCCTCCTTTCCTGGAAACACAGCCGAGAGGGACACTGCATCCTCTCAAGGCAGACCTAAACTTATTCAGGAATATTCAATAAGAATGTGTTGATGGACAAATATTTTGTTGAATGTTTGCTGTCAGTCCAGGACTGGAGGAGATGTTGCTGAAGTTGTGAGAGGGGTAAAAGATGCAGTGAGGGTCCTTGAAGAGCTTATCACCTGGAAAGAAATCACCAGTAAGTTCAGTTCAGTTATTCCAGAACCTTGGTGGGTGGAACTGTTTGTCAGGCACTGTGCAGCATGCTACAGGGCAGAAAAAGGTAAAGACATAGTTCCCGGCCCTAGTGTACTCACACTCTTAGGTAAGGATATGAACTCAGAAACAGGCTTTTGCAGTAGAAGGTGATACTGGCAGTGTGCTGTGGTGGCAGAAGGAAGTCACTGCTGCTTCTTAGAGCTGGTAAATGCTTACCGAGGGGACGGTATCTAGTCTGGGTCTTTTTTTTTTTTTAAATTTTTGTTGGAGGATAGTTGATTTACAATGTTGTGTTAATTTCAGGTGTATAGCACAGTGAATCAGTTATACATACATCCACTTTTTTTTTAGATTCTTTCCCCATACAGGTCATTACAGAGTATTGAATAGAGTTCCCTGTCCTATACAGCAGGTTCTTATTAGTTATCTGATATTTGGTAGTGTGTTTCTGTCAATCCCAGTCTCCCAATTTATCCCTCCCCCCCTTATCCCCTGGTAACCATAAGTTTGTTTTTTACATCCGTGATAATCTGGATCTTGACTGAAGTGTTATTAAGTGCCCAGTAAGATTCCAGACCCTTGCTTGAGGCTGCGGATTCAAAGAAGGATAAGATGGTGTCTGTCTTTGAGGAGTTCACGGTCTAAATTAGAAGACAAACGGGTTATGAACCTCCCCCCTCCCCCCGCCCCCCGACACACACACAGAGTAGAAAAGGATGTAACTATAACAGAGGTATGAACAGTTGCTTAGGGGACCACAGGAGGGACCCATATCCTATTGGAGGGAGTCAAGAAAGATGGCCTACCCGAGCCGTTACTCAATATATGAGCACTGTGAATACAATGAGATGAGGGTGTAGAGAAGGGAATAACTAACTCTGCCTGGGAGAGGGTGAAAATTGGTGAAGACTTTGTGGGGGAGATGGACATTGAAAGTCAAGTGGGATTTTCCCAGGTAGGGATAGACAAGAACAGAAGGGAATCCCAAGAAGGTGAGGTGGCGTGAATCAAGACCCGGGGTTGTGGAAGGATGTGGTATGTCTAGAGGAACAAGGTCAAGTTTGGTTTGGCTGGAACCCATGGGACATGGAAGGAATGGGGGGAAACCCAGTCAGGAAAGTGGCCTGTAGCCAGAACGTGAAAGCCAGACTAAAGAATCTCTTGTTTGTTTGCTTGTTTCTGAGAGGTAGTGAGGAACCATTATAATTGGAGGTTTTGAAAAGTAATTTGGGCAGTAGAGGGGGATTGGAGAGGAGAAAGGTTCAAACAGTGGTTCTCAGCAGTGATGGGCAATGTATCAGAATAATCTGGGAAGCTCTTGCAGGATACACAGGCCCAGTTTTTTCCTTAGTCTTCTGTCTTTTCCCTCAGCCGAGTTTCTGATGGCATATGAGGTGATGGGAAGGTAAATAGGGGTATTTTGAAAAAGCTTGGGGGGTGATACTGATACATTCTGCCCTCTGCTATTGCATTACTCTTACTCTTAAGTCAAGAGATGCTCCAGGAAGGCTGAGACAATGGAGATGAGAAAGGCTGATTTGAGGGATGCGTGAGAGTTGGAATTAATAGGATGGATTGGAGGAGGCTATGGTGGAGAAGAAACAAGAAAAATACTTAGGTATCTAGTGCAAGCAACTGAGAAACTATAGACTGAAATGAGCCCACAAAGAGAAGGTTTGACAAGATTGTGGATTCTACTTGAAGTATGTAGAATTTGAGGTCTCTGGAGGCATTTGGTAACATATAAGCTGGAGTTCAGGAGAGCTTAAACCACACACACCCAAGTCAATTATGCAGCAATAGAAAACACCACATCAGTGTTTTTTAAAAGGCAACAGAAAACCAGAGACAAGGGAGATTGTGTTGGCTGGAGCAGACAGGTACGTCTTTGTGGAAAAGTGGAATATGAGTTGCATCTCAAGGCATTAATAGAAAATTCAACTTCAAAGAAGAAGAGATTAAAAATGGAGATTATGTGCCAAAAAGTATGGGGTAAGAAAGAAAAATGCTGTTTCAAAAGGGCAGGACAGTAATATAAATGACTTAATAATAAAACCTAATATACCCTCATTTATTTTTCACTCCTAGAAGGAGCCATTATTATTCACAATTTATAGATGAAGAAATGGGTTCAGAGAGGTTAAACAAATGACCCACATGAGGCCAAGTGGAACAGTGGATCCTTTAACCTAGACTCTTGTTCTGATCCGTGGGGTTACGTGTCCTTAAAGGCAGGGTTCATTTCTTATATGTTGTTAAATACCTCCTGGCTAATGTGTAGCCTGAAAATAGAGTAGACCTGCAAAAGATATCTGTTGAATTACGGAAATGAATCAGTTCTTTTGTGTATCAGTTTAGTCATTTGCCATCTACACTTAAGACTGAATGTGGAATGTAACATTATAGGACTGAACAGTACCTTAGTAATTTTCCAATCCAACCAGGTCACTTTAGAGAGGAGGAAATTCATTCTCAAGAAAGGAAGTGACGTACCTAAAATCTCACACCCGGTTATTAGCAGAGCTGAGCCAGTACCTTGACTTCGACTTCTGTACCCAAGGCTTTTCTCTTGTAACATTCCATCCCAGGGAACCATAACACTTCTCCCTCTTCTGAGCTCTCCAGAGCTTGATGGAAATGAAAAATGTGGATAGGACATAAGAGGTGATTTGATAGGTGAGAACTTTGACTGTCTTTGTAGCCATCCCATCCAATCTTGTATTTAATGGCATGAATAAGAGGAGGCTGACACAGAAATCAGACACAGGAAGTAATGAGCAATTCAGATGAGAAAAGAACAAGCGTTAACAGTGACAAACAAAGGTTAAGTGAGGTAGAGACTTTTTCCACGTGTTGTCATGGAATGCTGTGGGGTCACCTGTGTTTTGTTATCTTTTAAGTGCAAAACATGGTCTCACCTACCCAGGACAGATGAGAAGAAATACCATCCCAGGCTAGAGAACTGATGAGGGAGCGGTGCAAGGCACGGTGGGAAGGGTCCAGGGCTGGGATTGGGGACCCCTGGGGATGCTCATGAGCTGTGTGATTTGGGGGACTTCGCTCTTTCAGGTTTCTTGTCTGTGAACGGGAGGGTTAGATTAGGTCTGTCTAGCTTTTGTCTGTCACTGGAGCTCTCAGCTAAACCTCTGCCCACAGCTGACGAGCCCCTCCTTACCAGCGAGTGGGTTGGGGCCGTGACTTGGGGCGGCTCTGCATCGTCATGGATGTGGGCTCCTAAGGGTGAACAGAGCCCCTGGGGCTGCAGGAGCATTGAGCGGCAGCCTCTGCGCTCAGTCAACGCCGTGTGGGTCCACTTGGCTCCTCCGTTACCTTCAACTTGAGCTGCTGGTATTCGGCGGAAAGCCCACCTCAACCAATCAGCAGCGGGGAGCCCCGTCTTCTCACCTGATCCCCGGCAGGCTGTCCTCGGGGGCTCAACTCTGCTTCTGGGCCTCTGCCCTTTACCTCCATTCTGGATAAGGACCATTGCTAGATCTCACTCTTTATCTACGTATCCCATCCTGCCTCTCGAGTTCTACCCCTTTGATTTTTTTTTATGGCTCATTTTTTTTTCTTTTTAAAAATTTATTTTTTTAATTAACCTACAGTGAAACTGACTTGCTTGCACAGTTCTGTGAATTTTAACACATGTATACGTTCATGTAATCATCACCAAAAGCAGGGCACAGAGCAGTTACATCAACTGCAGAAAATTCTTTCATGCTCTTCCTTTGTAAGTCATCGCCTCCCCTCACCCCCAGACCCTGGCAGTGCTGAGATGTTGAACGCGTTGTACAAATGGAACTTTGTCTTGAGAATGGCTTCTTTCACTCAACCTTCGAGGTTCATTAGTGTCGTTGTATGTATCCATAATTTGTCCTCTTTAAATTGCTGAGTGATTTTCCAGTGTATGGATGTAACATATTTGGTTTATCCATTCACTGGCAGAAGGACGTTTGGATGGTTCCCAGTTTGGGGTGGTTATAAATAGAGCTGCTATAAATATCCATGTACAGGTGTTTGTGTAAACATAAGTTTTCCCTTCTCCGGGGTAAATGCTGAGAAGTCACAGTGCTGGGTTGACCCCCTTAATTTTGATCACTTCCCACTTTTGAACTAGGTTTGCCCCTCCCGTTGGATTTCTGATACTGGACTCACTCTGCTGCCTTCCCTCTTCCTCAGATGAGCGGGCCCATCTACCAGTGCATTTCTGGTTCCATCTCTTCCCTCCCCTGATCCTCCTCTTTCTGGCTAGGAGCTCCCAGCACATAATAAAACTGGAGCCCATTTTGATTAGTCTAAATCTTTTTCAGCTCTGAATTTGTGGTGATTTGGATTATTGCACCAGTTTTGTAGTGCCCTCTGCTGGCTGATTCACAAAGCTGGCTTTAGGCCTATGCTAGGGGAGAACTTGTAGGTGCCATGGGAAAAAGAAAAATAATTGGGAAGGGACGTGGTTGTGGCGAACTAACATTGTCGTGACAGCCTGACGGGGACTCTTCCTGTATTTGATGCTACACATATAGAGAAATGCTGTAATATTTTTGTGGAACCCTACAATATTGTGCCTGTCTTCTCAATTGTGGGCAAAGATGGGCTGTCTGGAAAGCTGGACTCAGCCTGGAGCCTGTTACCCAGATTGCTATTTTGTGAAGATATCCGCATACAAATGACTCAGATCTAAACATTCAAAAATGCTCTTGGAGGGCCATCTGGTTCTTGTTGGTTCTAAAAGCCTCATTCAGCCTGGTAGATGGATCCAGTACAAAAGATAGTGAGGGCTCTTCATTCAGGTTTAAATAGGTTCCACTGACCAAGAAGAGAAGCAGCCTTTTAAAAATAGCCGATACTGATGCTCCCAGAGCCGGAGGATGAAGATTCTGCCTCGTAGGTCAGCGGGGGTCTGATAAATATTTAATTGATGACCATGAACTTGCATGGAGGCTTTGGAACACACACACACACACACACACACACTCACACACACAGAAACACAATTTGGTATCATCATGGAACGCGTGATAATTTGTTTGGGTATCTGAAACAGGCTGGGAATTAGGCTGACCCAGCATGTCAGGCAGTGAGGTCTGTCCGAACCTCGGGATCCTCGTGATGTGTCATATTTAATTCGTGAAGACAGCGCTGCCAGCCTTGCAATTTGAATGGTGGTGCTGATGGATTTGCCATTTGCACTCGCTAGCTGCTGGCCTTTCTGATCAAAGGTATGGCGATACATTCTGTGACCAAGGGACAGGGAGTGTCTCCTCTCTGGGAGGCTGACAGGCTTGGAAAGGGAGAGAATCCTGTGCTCTCAGCCTCAGCTTTGCGCTCCGACCGACTCCAGACAGAGACTGGGCATCTAGGGAGAAGGATGCTGGGTCCCGGGGGACACGAATTTGAGGCAGCCGCATCAGCAAGCAAAACGCATGACATGGCGCTCGCTCCTTGATTAACCTTTTGTTTCCCTGAGCTTTACCTTTCTCATCTGAAAGTGGCACAAGGGGAGGTGTGCTGGTGCTTGTGCTTTCTTTAGTTTATGCAGACAAAACCACAGTATATCTATCCTGTATTATGATGGTGTTATTCATACTTTAATGCTTTCTCACTCCTGAGGATGTCAAGTTATCGGAAGCAGGGATTGCATCTTACTTCTCTATACCCCCAGCTCAGCACAGCACTTGGCCCAAAGAAGAGACAAAAAAGGGAGCTTGGTAAATGCTGTGGGTAGAGGTGTGGCTTTTTAAGGGCATCCGTGAGTTTCATGAAGTTTTTAAATGTTGGGACTTTGGGAAAATCATTTCACCTTTGCCTCGGGTAATTTGTCTTTCTCGTGTGCCCTCTCAGTAGAGATGCTGGTTTTCCACATCCTGTCGGACTCATCTATCCAGGACGGTAGCGCTCCAGGAAAAATTCCCTACTGAAGGGGAACCGAGAGCCTGGAGGATCTCTTAGAAAGAAACTGGTAAGTCCTTACCAGCCATTTTCTGAACAAATAACTACAAAGTTCGCCTCAGTATCCGCTGTCCCCATGTGAGAACACCAAGCAAAACCTCTTAACAGTCGAGAGTAAAAGTTAATGATTTGGAACTTTTTAGTTTGTCCCACTATGTCTCTCCTATGACAATGGCGCTTAAAATGATTTCTGACTGTTAATGGAGAAATTTCGCGTGATCGGTTTTATAAACCATCTGGTGAGGCTTATGGCCTGCAAGGAAGACTTGGCAGGACTCTGCAGGTGACCAGCTTTCTTCGACGCGGGCTCCCCTCTTCTCTCAGTGGTCCACACTTTCACAGAGTCTTAACATTTTTGTGAGTGGTTTCTGTCGGACCCTAAACCTAGCCTGGTCTCTTGCAGTGTAGCTGGGGCACCAGAGACTTAAGTTACCTCCTGATGAGTTTACTGATGATGGTGACTGCGGTGCCTGTATTTTTTAAAATTTTGGTAAAATACATATAGTATAAAAATTACCATCTCAACCATTTTTAGGTGTTCAGCTCAGGGGTATTAATTGCAGTCACATTGTCACGTTACCATCACCACGGTCCATTCACAGAACTCTTTTCATCTCACAGAAGTGAAACTCTGCACTCGTGGGTCAATAACTGCCCATTCTTCCCTCTCCTGCCCTGGCAACTATCATTCTACTTTCTGCCTCTGTAAATGACAGGTGCTTTAAGTACTTCATAGAACTGGAATCATATAATATTTGGTTTTTTGGTGACTGGATTATTTCCCTTAGCACACTGTCCTCAAGGTTCATCCATATTGCAGCGTGTATCAGAACTTCCTTCTTTCTTGAGGTTCAGTAATATTCCATTGTATGTATATATCACATTTTTTTTCATCCATTCATCTGTTGATGGACACTTGGATCACTTCCACCTTTCGGTTATAGTGAAAAATTCTGCCATAAGCACAGATGTACAAGTATCTCTTCAAGACCCTATTTTCAATTCTTTTGGGCATGTACCCAGAAGTGAGATTGTGAAATCAAATGGTAGTTCTATTTTTAAGTTTCGGAGGCACCACCACACTGTTTCCCACACTGGCTGCATCGTTTTACATTCCGCCAACAGTGTGCAAGAGTTTTGATTTCTCCGCATCTTTTCTAACACTTAAACTTCCTGGTTTTTTGATAGTGTCCATTCTAATGGGTGTGAGGTGATATTTCATTGTAGTTTTGATTTGCATTTCCCTGATGATTAGTGATTTTGAGCATCCTTTCATGTGCTTATCCGCCATTTGTATGTCGTCTTTAGAGAAATGCCTATTCAAGTCCTTTGCCCATTTTTGAACCGAGTTCTTTGTTTTGTGGTTGAATTGGAGGAGTTCTTTATATATTCTGGATCCCTTATCAGATACACAATTTGTAAATATTTTTCTCCATTCAGTGGGTTGCCTTTTCACTCTGTTAATCGTGTCATTTAATGCGTAGAAGTTTTAAATTTTGATGTAGTCCAATTTATCTATTTTTTTTCTTTTTCTGTTTGGCTTTTGATGTTACATCCAAGAAGTCATTGCCAAATCCTGTTTCGAAACTTTTCCCCTACATTTTCTTCTAAGAGTTTTACAGTTTTCGGTCTTATATTTAGGTCTTTGATGTATTTTCTGCAGTGCTTGTTTTTACCCCTTCCTAGACACTGAATTTCTTGAGCACAGAGACTGTGGCTGTTCATCTTTTTATTCTTAGCACTTAGAATCTACCTGGCACATAGTAGGTGCTCCGTAAATTATAGTTGAATGAAACAACTTTATCAGACATGATGAGACTAAATCAAAGACTATGTTTATAGTGATTTGCCATTTCCATAATAATTATAGCAGACTGTCTTGGGGACCCAAAAAGAAATCTCTGAAATAAAAAAATGTCATACTGGTTTCAAGGGCTTTTTGGCATTTTATTTATTTACTTTTTCCTGAGGATGTTTAGTGGCATATTTGAATATTTGTCACACTAATTGTGTTCTCATCACGCTTGACCCCTAGTGCCGTTCTCATGAGCTCTGCACAGTGAGCCCCCATCATGATGAGAATGACTGGTCAAGGTTGTCCTACCGTGCATGTGGGTCCCTGAAACCCTGCGTCAACCAGTGGAGGGGGTGGGCACCGGATTGCTAGCTGGCCTTGGGAAACTTATTCCACACCTCTGTGTCTCCCTTAGTTTCCTCATTTATAAAATGAGAGTGTGTACAAGTTTCCTTCTAGTTCTAAAATGATGAAAGTTTAGGTATTGGTGATTGATAGGACATTTCAAACAGGAGTAGAAGTTCAGCCACTTCTGGGAAGAAATAAAGACAAGATTCACCCCCATCCGGCCTCTCCCCGAGAACCTTCCTGCCTCAGAAACGACCTGAGAGTTGGGTAGAGAGACCGCTGTGCCACCTGTGCTGTTATGTTCCTGCACATGCCACACGTGAAGGCAGGGAGGGCAGGGGCTGAGTTGAAAACAAAATTCCTATTATAGTTGTTGCTGTTATTGAATCAAGGACGTCTTCTCCGCATCTCAGCCATTCCAGAGCCAGTTGTCCTGTGCCTGTATATGTGTGAGGCACAACCAGCTTAAAAGATAAGAGAGCTCTTGTTTACACTATTAGCTGAAACCACGAGTACCACACTATGCCCCAACCCCCGTACACCCCATACGTTTCCTGGGTGGGTTTCTGCCATGGGAGAGGCAGTTACAAGTGCAGCCTCCCTGGTGGGAACCCCTGCAGGAGGTGGCCTGAGGTGTACGAGTGTCTGGCTCTGAGGCCTGTCTCTGCTGTGGCCATCATTTGACCTTTCTGAGTTTGGGTAATGGGTCATCTTTACGGTGCCAATCAAACAGCAAGGCCTGGCGAGGGCATCAGGGAAATCTGAGTTCGCACCTCTACTATTTCCATCTGAATGAGGTTTGGGGATGTGACTTACCCTCACTGGGAATGGGTTTCCACAAGTGTAGGGATTTTATCTGCTGTTTTGCATAGAGAATTGGGTTGTCGAAAGAAGGGGTAAAACTAACGTTTACTGAGCACCTTCTGTGTGCTGGGTCCTGTGTTATATGTTTATATAAATTATCTTGTTTAATGCTCAGTTGGCTCCATGAAGGAGCCATTGTTCGACTGCTCTTAGGATGGGAAAATTGGTGCTTGGAGCGTTGAAGTGCCTTGTTCAGAGCCATACAGCATATACACAGCAGGAACAGGACTCCAACGCACATCTCAATGATGTGGGTCTAAAGCCAGTGCCTTCCCCACATCATCAGACCTGGACATAGAGTATAAAGTCAGTGTGTTCTGCACGAATGGGGGCCCCGTCTCCCCCTCCTTCCTCTGCCCACAGTGCTAATTTGCCTCCCTTCGGGCTCCTGAGAAGGGGAGCTCTCTCAGCCTTTGAGTCTTCTGGCCTTTACCTTTGCTGAAGAGCGGATACCACCTGTTTTCCCCAGAAGCCATATTTTCAAGCAAATGAAGTAACTTTTGGTTAAATTTGGGGGCTGGGGCAAAAATGATCCCCAATACAGAGATGCAAGCACAAGTAAGGTGCGTCTACCCGTGCTCCTGCCTTGCCGTCATTGCTTTTCCTCCCTCTTCCTTTTTCTAAACATATTCTTCAAATCCTCATTTTCCTTGGGGGCCCTGGTAAGTGTGATCGTGTCCAGATTTCCACGCTGGGGCCCTGGGTTCACAAAAGGCCAAGTTGACGTCCATTCTGCGTCTGGCTTATTTGACGCCAGAGGAGTGCTGGGGTCTCCTGAGAAGCCAGGGGAGATTTGCTTCCTGCGGAGGTTTGGATAAGCCCCAGCTAATCTCCCTGGCTTCTTAAGGGCACACCTGCCTGTCTGCCAGCCAGCAGCCTCCTCGCTCGTTTCCCGCGGGACAGCTGGGGTCAGAGGGCCTCCAGAGAGCCTTTTATCCCCCGCCGACCCACCAGGCCCCCCTCAGCAGCACCTGGGTCCACACAGAAGACTTCCTTTGAGGGGAGGTTGAGACGTCCCTCCCCGAATGGGGTCTGGTGCCCTTTTCCTTCTTTCTGAGGCAGCTTGCTTGTTCCTTCCTTCTAAAAAGGCATTTAATTCAAGCTTTATCATGCATGGCTCAAACTTTATCCCACTGGGGCGAAGCTGATGTGAATTAGTTTCTGGGCTGCTGAGCTGTGAACACGTAATAGGTGCTCAGTAAATAAAGATGTCTGATTATGAGCTGCTTGGGCATCCAGGAAAGATACACTGTCAGCTTTCCCTGTGTTTCATCCCCGGAACGTAATAGTAACGCTGATCATATTAAAACGGCAGAGAATTCAAAAGTCATTTCTGTTTAGCTGTGGGAGTTAGAGGGTCTCTCCTCCCTCTTTTCCCAATGAAAATTGCGGAAAGTGAGAATCAAAACAATGGCTACTTCCTTTCCTCCCAAGATGGACTCTCCCCTGGACCAGCAGTGGGCACTGTGCATGCCCTCACCCCACCTTATTCAAGCACAGTAGACAGCTGTATCAATAAACAGCTATCTCAGAAGGGATTGAGAAAGAAACTGAGCTTTTAGTTTCTAAAAGTTTAAAATTTTAGCTTCTAGTTTGAGTGGGTATGTGTACGTGCCAGGCTTTTTGTGTAGGTCATCTCAGTTGGTCCTCACAGCACCACTTTGAGGTTGGTAGCATCATTCTGATTTTAAAGATGAAGAGACTGAGGTACAGAGGAGGGAAAAGACTTGCTCAACTTCACCCAGTGGTGAAGTCATGGTTCTCGTTCAGATCTGGATGGCTCCCGGGTCCCTGCTCTTTCCCTTTCACTCTGTGTTTCCCAGGGGTGGAACAATCGTGAATGCATTACATCTGCTCATCTGAGATGAGCAAATAGCCATTATCCACGAAAAGTTCTTTGGACATGAAAAGCTTCTCGCTAAGTCTCTGGAAATGTGGAGTCAGCTAACCCAAACCTTCAAGTAATTGGAATGATTCTTGTATATTTCAATTTTAGATGAAAGAGAGAAAGGAGTGGCAGCCCACTTAGTTTAGGAGTTTAGGCAAGGTGTTTGCTTCTTGGATGCACATTTACTTCAGTATGATTTTTTTCAGCTCAATAATAATATACCTTGTGCTCTATTGACCTATGACTTTTAAAGTTTAGAAGGATGACCCAGAGGCGTGGCAAGGGCATACATCATTAAAGGGGACCGAGCAAGAGCATAGAAGGAAAGAGTACTGATTTTGAAAGTCTTAAGAACATTGGCTTGAACCCCCATGCAACCCGTAGGCCCTGGCTCTAGGCAAGTCCATCGCTGTAGCCTTCAGTTCCATCAGCTGCTAGGTAGGCACGTAGTGCCTCAAAAGGTCGTTGTGAAAAGTCAGTGAGATAGCGTGTGTATCAGTCACCTAGTGCAGGGAATGTGCACTGTACCTGCTCAGTAAATGCTAGTTTTCTTCATAAAGCAGAAAGTTAATATTTAACCACAAGTAAGACAAAATGGGTAGTTTTCACTTAGAAGTTTTCCATTTTACTATTTGGGTAGCATCTGTGAAATGGGTCAAGAGGGCTGGGGAGACTCAAGACCATTTCCCTTGGCAGAAGGGCCCTGGGAAATGTGTTCCTGATGTGGAATTTATATCCTGGCAGTCAGCTCTCTGGCTCCTACGTTATTCCTGCTTCCGTCCATGTAGGTCCTCACAATGATTGGCCATATATTGAACAACAGCAAATGACAACAAAGATGTCGAGGTCTGAGTAACCCACAGTACAGTAGAATTTACCAGTTTATTGCTTTAACTCAACAACCCAATTTTCTCTAAGCAGACTCAGTCAAGGGAAGCAAATGGTGTAGTACTAGGCTGAAATCTCCTTGCTTTCTACATTTCTGTATAATCCATTATTTTATGCCTCCACTCTCTGCCTAAGTATCTCACTCGCCTTCAGAGGTATTTGTTCTTGTTCCTGTGAATCCAGACAGGCCAAGTGTGCGCCAGTAACCCTGACACGATGAAGAACATGAGGAAGAGAATGGCCTCGAAACATGTTGTATTTGCAGATGAGTCCTTAACACTGGGGTTGAGATTACTGTCTGACTTTATAGCGAGGCAGACCTTGGTATGAGTCCTTGACTCACTGCTTACAATCTTTGAGCTTTAGTTTCCTTATTAGTCAGATGTATCTGGCTCATGTAATAAGTTCTCAATACATTTAAGTCATTAAATGAAATTTGCTTTCTGTTTATCCTACTGTTAGTAACCTCATTTAGCTACATCCCAGTCTCTTCTGAGACTGACGTGTAGTTTATCCCCGTCATTCTAAAAATAGTTCACATTATCAGTGTTTTCTCCTTGGATTGGACAGATGGGCACTGCACTCTTTGGGGCTTCTCGGTTGAAGACAACACAATACGGTAACCATCCCCGGCTCCTGCTTTTTCTTTCCTTGCCTCTCCCTCATTCTCTCCCCGCAAGGAGTGGGGGGGGAGTCCCAGTGACAAGGTCGACATGGCAGATGTAGGGCTTCCATCAGGAGTCCTGCCCGTGGAGGACATTTTATTTAAATTTGCAATGATTTGCTTCTTACTGCAGATGCTTCTCTTTAGCATTATTGATCTCCTCTTTCTACTGAGCCACGTCAGATGTCTTTGACCCTGGTTTGCACCAGGAGCAGTGGAGGGGCCGCCCGAGACCGTCTGGCATTGTGATTGAATTCAGTTCCTCTTTATGTTTGCATGGGCCTTTTTCGTTCTGCATTGAAATGGGTTGTGCCATTGCAGGTGGGGTCCAGAGTCTGCATCCTTTGTGTCACGCCTCTCAATATAGTAGCGACTTCTCTCGGGGTCAGAATCTCTTTCCTGGATGCATCAGCCTGTCCCAGGGTGGGAAGGACTCTCAAAGCTTGGGTTTCTTCTCTAGGAAATTGGCCAATATAGTTTCTGAATAAAACTAGGAGGGTCCTGGAGAAGACATTATTTAATGAGCACATATAAATGGAAATGATAGCATGAGATGAGAAGGAAAGGGGAATAAAGACTAAAAGTAAGGACGCCATCTTCTTTCTTTTTTCTTAGAGTTGAAAGTTTTCCTGAATTATCTCTAGGGGTTTAGTGAGAAAAGAAGTCAGGGGAATTGTTTCTTTACTGTTTTATATGACCCATCCAAAGAACAGCTAAAAATATTAGTCTCCCCAAATCTCTCTGGCCCATCACACTGCCCTGCTCCAGCATGCCACAGCCCGTGAACTCAAGCCCATTTCTTTTCTCTTTTATTCTGGATCCTGCATGATAACCCAGGACACCTGCCGTTTGTGCTGTCTCACGATTACTGCTTCTGGACAGTTTGAAGCCTTGAGGTCCCTCAGAGAGAAGAGTAATAACCCTGGGGGAGATAGAATAGCCCTGCTTGAAGCGTTTAATTTTCATAAGAGAATGATGATAACTTAAATCAGTAGCAAATATATTGCAGAGAAATAGGCCCCTGGTCCACAGAGAAGGGATCAATAAAGGCTCTGCCAGCATGGTGAAGTAAATCAGGGAGTTGGGGTAATTACTTAAATTTTCTCAAGAACCTCTGCTCAGAAGGGGTTTAATTTGATTGCTTGCTTTAAATTTATGGTCCCCTCAATTCATCAACTTTATCAGATTTTAACTTGTGTAGGCCCAATCTCCTCTCTCTGTCCATTTCTTTCTCTCTCTTTCTCCCCGGCCCCTTTCTGTCTCTCTCCCTCTCTCCCTCTCTCTTTTCCTGTGTGTGTGTGTATATGTGTGTGTGCATGTGTATTTTTCTAGGCAGCTGGAAATTGAGTGATGATCCTCTACCAATAATCTCATCCTTAGTCTAAACTTCATTTCCTTCCAGGACTGGCAATATTATCAAAATTGTTAACAAATCAGTGTGTTAAATTACGGTTCCTAGGAGGTGAAAGACACATAGTTGACTATCACACCATTACCTTTAGTACAGTTCTTTCTGTATAATATAATTATTTTATGTTTTTGCTGGCATGGCTAGCACCAAGCATCCCAGTACATCACATACACTCTGTTGCTTTAACCTGTTGCCATGACAACCTCAACATTCTCCCACAGCAACAAAATTTAAATATGTAGCTATGAATCTGAAGAAACAACTATAAGATTAAATAAAGTTCTACTAACATCAGTCTGTTTCATATAGCATTCTGAGATGATTTCCATAACAACAATTATTGGATATAATTGCATGAGATGCAATCCATAATTAATCTTTCCTGGAAAAGTACAAAGTAATCAGGTTCTTTCATAGGCAAATGGGTGAATGCCCTATTCAGTTATTCACCATCTTTTGAATGTCTATGTATACCACTGTGTTAGGCTCATGTATTAGTTAGGGTACACTCCAGTGACAACCCAAAAATATATAAAGATTTTTTTAAAAAATGGAAGTATAGGGCTTCCCTGGTGGCGCAGTGGTTGAGAATCTGCCTGCTAATGCAGGGGACACGGGTTCGAGCCCTGGTCTGGGAAGATCCCACATGCCGTGGAGCAACTGGGCCCGTGAGCCACAACTACTGAGCCTGCGCATCTGGAGCCTGTGCTCCGCAACAAGAGAGGCCGCGACAGTGAGAGGCCCGCGCACCGCGATGACGAGGGGCCCCCACTTGCTGCAACTAAAGAAAGCCCTCGCACAGAAACGAAGACCCAACACAGCCATAAATGATAAATAAATAAATTAATTAATTAAAAAAAAAATGGAAGTATAGTTCTTTCTCTTGTAATAATCCAGTACATTGTTTCTAGTCAGTAGTAGCTTTCTTCAGTGCAGTGATCCAGAGACCCAGTTCTTTCCATCACTTAGCTCCGCCAGCTGCTGAGCCCTGTTAACCTCTGCATCTAGCTAGCAGCAGGCGGAAGAGAACATGGAGATGTGGTGTGTTGTAAACACCTTGAAGGGACATACTTCACTTCTGCTCATTTTCCATTGGCTAAAACTAGTCACATGGCCACCCCTAGGTGTAAATGGACCTGAAAAACCTAGTCCATGGCGTGGTAGAAGCTTCTCAGCAGCAACTCTGTAAGAGCAGGAGAATCATGAACTTTAGTAGGTAGCTGGCTTGCTCTGTCACTATGCAGGTAGATAGAAAGAAGAGGAAGGTGTGCTTCAAACACACGAAGGGCTCACAACTTGTGGGGAGAAAGTCATACGGTAGTAAAGGAGTGAACTGAGTGCCACGGGGAGAGCGTGCTTCTGCTTGGCAGGACTGGGGAGGTTGGTGGCGGTGCCTTCACCACAGTGGTACCTTGGATTGCCAAGGAGACGTACCCTATAGTAATTGTAAAATACTGGACTTGCTTAATAGCATGTGTATAGGAGTGGGAGGCTAGAGGAGATGGGAGTGAAGAGGAATAATTAGATAATGTAGTTGTCTCTGTTGATTCTCAAGTGATAAGCCTGTATTTCTCCCTCACTCTCCACTTGCCTTACCACGAGTGGGTGACCTTGATGAGACATTTTCAATGTGGTATCTTTGGTTTCTTTTGATCTCCTGTCAGTTGCTATCAGTGTCAGCATGACCTAGCTCCAGTGAAACATTCAGCTTTCGTTTCTGCCTTAGCAGGAATGTTAAATTATGAGGAAATGTCAGGATGGGAGGAAGCCAAACACACGGTGGACACATTACTTGAGGGGGTCATTGAAGGACACTGACCTCTTCTCTCAACGTTACAAGGATTAAGGAGGCCTGTATTTTGACCTTCTGGATTCTTCTACAGTTGGAGTTGATATAACTTGTCACTTGAGCACTGTCTGTCTTGAGTGCTGACTGCCACTGTGTTCTAGCCAGGTGAATTGTAATGGACACCTACTTGCCTGGAGTGAGAATGACCAGTTATCAGTTTACCAAAAGGCTCCAAGACTCTGGACATAACTTTCATTGGTGGGTGAGGTGATTGTCATCAGATTTGTGGTTGTAATGTTCTTTGAGGTATGCTCAGGAAACAAATGCAATGGTCACTAAAAATGCTTTGAAAAGTTATAATGACTTCAATACAAATGAAAGAAGGTACAGAGTAATGATTTCAAATGGAGAATTTCCCTAATGACACTTACATGAAGCACTGTTCAACTAATCTGTCGTACCTAAGGAAAAGCAGAAGTTGGGTTTGTGTGAAGCATTTTGGTGACTCTTTGGGATGCTCGCCAACCATAGTAGGCATGGCAAGGGATTAAGATGGATAAAAGAAAAGCCTTCAAGTGTTTGGAGATTGGTTTGGGAGACACAACCAACAAGCATGAAATAATTGACAAAACATGAATTTAAATGCATAAACAGGCAGGAGAAACAGAGGCAGTTATTTGGATAATTGGATCAAAACCCCTTATCTATGAATACTGTGCATTTTTATACATTTTGCCATATAAGAGATTAGTTTTCTCTCTTTGAGAGCTTTTTAAGGAAAAAAAGAGGAGAATTTCATAGTTTAACTTGGTTTTCAGAAATTGGCGCTTAAGTTTTGGTTGTGGCTTTGCTTCTCCTTCACTCTAAAATAGTCAGTATTTTAATAAAATAAAAAAATGAAAGTCGTAGACAAAAAATAATAAACACAGGCTTCCCTAAAATGATCACTTTATTTTCTGCTTCTCTAAAAAATAAAATAAAAGTCAGTCACTTAGCAGCCTGAGCCTGTGTATCTATAAATCTATAAATGTATAAACGTATCATATTTTTCTAGAGGTCTTGGATTCTAAGGGTACACACCGAGTGTTTCTACTTTTCATTATGGTTGCTTTTCATATACCCCACATTTGATTAGTTGCATTATGGAAGTTTTAATCATGATGTAGCCTGTCTGCTCCCCTCCACTTTTTCTCTAAGCACTGGTCTTCCTTTCACCCTATTCTTTATTTTCTCTGGACTTGAATCTCTTCAGGTTCAGTGCTCGGACTTCAGTGAAGTTCTAGACCTCAAAAAAGCCAGGTGCCTCCCAACTCTTCTAATTTATATCTGTAACACTGATGATGTATTGGTTAAACAGTTTACTCTTTTTCATGGAGCTTTATGTTCTCTGTTTGGTTGTTGATGGGAGAGGTGACCCCAAATGTCTAAGATGTGCCGAGCTCTAAAATGTCTACATTGACTTTGGCCAGAAAAGGACACAAGCTAAGACCCACTACAGACAGGTGTGTCTGAGTGATGAGCTGGGGCCAGGGTCGTTTATCCTCAAGGCACATAGCTAGGCCCTTGGGGCCCAGGCAGCATAAAGGAACACTGCAAAGTGTTTGAGTGAGAGTAGAATTGACCATTTTCAGCAGTTTCTCCCATGTAATGAACAAGAGGGCTTTCCAGCAGGGATGGGAGGTCCCAGTGATGTCCATATCATAGAATAACCATGGTGATCTTCTTTTGAGGTCATTGAATCATACAACTTTCCAGTTAGAGGTCGTATTTGAAGTCTTTGGCTCTAACTTTCCAACAACTGAAAGGCTTCCACATACAGTACCCTTGACTAAAGGCCATTCAGCCTCTGTGTGGACCCCAAAGTTATATCAGTAATAAGAAAATGCCATCATTTTGACTGTCTCCCAACTAATTATAAGTTTCAAAAGAGCTCTGAGTGGCTAACATGAAGATCAACTAGCTAATGTAGATCCCAACCAGAGTTTTAATCATGGTAGTAGCAAATATTCTGCATTTAATGTTGGCGAGTAACTGCTGACTGTTAACTGCTTTGTTAATAAGAAAGCAGCCTGCAGTTTTAGAAAATCAAAGCATCTTCAGTATCAGGTATATAGTCATTTAAATCCCTCCTCACACCTGAAATGCCCCTACTCTGGCAGTGTTTGAATAAGGATTGATGATCACTGTGGGAAGGAATTGGGACCACTGACTGAAACCCACTACTACTAAACTCCTAATACTTTCTGCTTCTTATCCGTCTTTCTGCTTTATGTTCTTTTCCTCCCTTCTAATCCCATTTTTTTCCTCCTCCTATTCTTTACAACTCTGATCTGTTCTCCAGTGTATAGATACCTTGTGATTAACTGTGACAATTAAAATCCCAGACCATCTTTACCCGTTTTTATCACAGGTACTGCTAACCTAGAGTGTGCATACTGGGAGGCAAACTAATTATGAATGTATCTTAAGCAAAATCAACTTTAGAGGTAGGTTTGCGTGTGTGCGTATTTATTTATTTATGTGTGTAGAGGGGAATTATAATAATATATAAAACAGATGTTTAGAATTACCTAAACTACCTCTAAACTTTTCCATAGCAATGCTCCTCTGCATTAGGACCACCCATCTAAAGTACATTATGTCTTAGATTTCTACAGCCTTAGAAATAACTAAAAAATACGTCAGTCATAAATTTTTTTAAATCCTCAGAACACACCCATATATTAACACATCTTATTGTTCAGTGTCAATATTGTTTTTGCTCATTTGGACTAGATTGTATCACATCTTGTGCACATGGGCTGGTGACTGCTTCCGGGGCTTAGCACATATCTGTTTATCTAGCTAACACTTGGTAAATGGCAGTGATAAATGATCATGTACTTCCCGGGAGCACAAGTGTATTTCCAAAGGTCAAGGCATTTGAGTGATCTGGTGATGCTCTAAGGTGGAAATCAGGAGCCACAGGACAGAACAATAGGAAAAGCTGCAAGTGAAGTTAATCAGGGAGCAGAGTGGCCCCGAGCTGGGAAGCGCTGCATGGCTGGACTCTCGTGCTTTCTCACAAATAACTCTTTTCACAACAGTTCCTGAACTCGGTGAACACATAACCTCGGGACCTAGTGGTGCTAGGGCCTCTGAGAGGGCCCCGCATTCTCTGTAACTGCTTGTGTTAGAGTGAAATGTGGTGGAAATCCTGGAAGGAAACTGCTTCATTGTCTTGGAGACACATTTTTGTCATCCTTCTCCCTCAGAGGCATTTTCTGTAATCATCTGCTTTGCCACTTAAAAAGCCCTTTACTGGCATTCACTAATGAAGCTCACGGTTCCATGGGCTGTGGTTCCCGTTTTTCAGAGCCTGGGTTATTAGATACAGAGCAGTTAGGGTGATTGCCCGACAGCAGGCTGTTTCGATCTGAAATGAACCTAGACATTTAGGATGCCGGTTCTAAAGTGCTATTCCCCAGCCTTTCTGGATCTGAATTGCAATTCTTTTATGTATGACTTACTGAGTAATTTGTTTATTCGTTCAACACACATTTACTGAATGTCATTTTGTACTAGGTTAGATGTTTGAGAAACTAAGTGTGGTGTCTACCATGGAGGACTTCAGTCTAGAGGGGGGAGAGAGACATAAACAAAAATAATTACAGTATCATGTGGCTGATGCATCAGAGAGGAGTAACTGAACAAGTGCAGATGACAGAGCCCCCAACTCTGCCTGGGCACATCGGAGGCTAGCGGGGGCAGTTTGAGTCCTGACGAATTAGTAGGAGTTTGCCAAGCAGCCCGAAGGGGGCAATGGTATTTTCCATTCTGACTTACCTAGGTAAGCAGCCTCCTCGCTTCCTTTCCTACCTCCTTGCTAAGAAGGTTGGAACCATCTGATTGATGTGAGTCTCCTCAACTTCTTTCCATATCCGAATTTCTCCTAATCTTCACCTTCCTTCCCTTCCCTCTCCTTGAATCAGAGGAGGAAGCGTCTTCCTCTTAGCTGACCCTAGAGCTCCCAGCAGAGCCGCACGAGCTCTCCAGATTCTGTCCGCGTTCACAGATTGGCTACAGCTCTCTCCTGCATCTTTATTCTTCCTCTACTTATAAGTGCCACTCTGATCATGAACAAGAGACAACCTTGTCTGGAAGGGGGAACAACGCCTTTGAACTCACATCCATCTCTCGCCTGCCTTTGGTTGCCAGCATTTCTGAAAGGTAAGCCTGCACTCAGTAGCGTCACTCTCTGACCATCCCTTGTGACTTGCCTTCACCCTCCACCCTTCATGGGATCTGCGTGCTCACTTCCTGGCACTCCCCACTGTGCCACCACCTAGTGGTTCTCTAGCTCACCCTCCTTTACGTCCCCGTGGCGCGTGACACAGCTAGCAGTGACTCACCTGCTTGCTTTAAGACTTCCTTTCCTCGTGCTTCCGTGATGCAGCATTCTGCTGCTTCTCTTTGCTGTTACTTCTCTTTCTCACCCTTGCTAGCTCTTCCTTGATTTTCCCATTTGGATTTGGTAGCGCTCAGCAGCTCTTTCTTCGATAGTTTTATGATTTTTGTTTCTCCTGGGTCTTATCATAGGCCGGCTTGCTTTATAATGTTCTTTTCAAGGACTGTATCTTATTCATGATGACAAGAAGCAGCATTGCAGAGTGGTTGGGAGTGCAGTCGGAGTCAAGCGGCCTGGGTTTGAGTCCTAGCCTTGCTGCGTGACCTTGGGGAAAGTACTTAACCTCTCTGTGCTTGTCTCCTTACCTGTAAAACGAGGGTAATAAGACCTTTCTGACAATAATGTTGTGAGGATCAAATGAGTTAACACATACGAAGTGCCCAGAACAGTGACAGGCACATGGTAAGAATCTAAAAGTGTTAATTATCTGCATTTACATCCACCATAGCACCCAGCTCATGAACGATATTAATATTTCTTGTACACATTTATTTAAAAATAAACAATTAATTATAAGTAATCAACATTCCATAAGTTCATTATTACCACCGAGAGCTTACTCTTGGCAGACTTTGACCCAATCCTTTTCTTGCTTTACCTCATTTCATCCTCACTTCGACCCTAGAAATAGATGCCATTTTATCTCCATTTTGCAGGTGAGGTAGCACTTTCTCTGAGAGGTTAGGGGGCCTGCCCAAGTTCACACGGCTTGTGGTGGAGCTGGTCTGTGGTGGAGAGTGATGGCTCTTAACTACTGTGCTCTTAGTAGGTGTTCCCTAAGTGCCAGCTGATTGACACATTCAGGAATGTTCCTCATCCTCCTCCTAACGGTCCAGAGCCGTCAAACATTGCTCCGTGGTGAATACCCACTCTGGGTTGCTATGTGGAGTTCGAGAATTACGGCATTTTACAAAGTTACAAAGCCAAAGTTGGAATTGCATTGCCTTGCATTCACCTGGGTTTTCTAATTATTTTACCGATGCTTCTTTGGATTCACTGTCACATTTTACGTTCTGAGGGCAAGGGATACTGCCTTCTACTTCTTTCATGTGTCCTCTGTAGCGTCTGAGGCAGCCCTGTGTTCAAATGTTTCTTACTCTTACACGTAACAGGCCAAAAGTTTTCTTTTTTTTTTTTAACACTTTAATTTTATTTTTTAATACTTTAAATTTTTTTTTTTTTATTTTGGCTGCACTGAACAGCTTGCAGGATCTTAGTTCCCTGACCAGGGATCAAACCTGCGCCATTGGTAGTGAAAGCGCGGAGTCCTAACCACTGGACCGCCAGGGAATTCCCCAGGCCAGAAGGTTTGACAGAAGCGAATTCAGCTTGAAGGACCTTAGTGACAGGATCCCTCCTCCTCCCCCCTAACCAGCAGCTCCTCTGAAAAGACTTCCTGGGTCCCACCCCCTTCCACCACCCTACCTCCTCCTACCTTCAGGTCAGAACTGGTCACCCCTGGTCTGCCCAGCCCACTCCCAGCACTCATGACACCTCCCCGTTAAACGACAGAGCACCCTGGCCTCTGCAGTCTAGATGACTTACTCCTGTTACAGGTCAGGGACCTATCAACCTGGTTCATTTCCTTTGTGCCTAGCTGTGCTCAGAACGTAGAAAGTTCTCAGTAAATACTAATCCGATAAAGAAATGAAGGAGGGTTTTTAATGAAGCATTCTGAGTCTCCCTAAGAATTTGCAGATGGCAGTAGCACTTGATTCCTTGGGGGCTTCAGGTAGGAGTAGGGGAAGATTTAGTCCCTAGGAGTGTGTATTTTCTGAGCATGAAGGGCAGTGGGCACATGGTCAGGCGTTCTGCAGTTGGCTCTCTGGGCTGTCCTGTCAGCGCTCCTTCCCCCTGTCTCTGGCTACCCCTGAAACATCACCCACATCTCCACTCCCACCCAGCTACGGCAGTCAGGATACCAGTGTCTCTGGACCTTTCCGCCACACCCCTTGGCTGAGCTACCGCTAGACACGAGCCCCCGTTCCCATACCCCTTCCTTCTGTTTATTCCCCCAGAGAGTCCTGTTAAGCACAATTTTCTCCAGGGAACTTTCGGATCAAGAAATATCGTTAATTTTCCTGTGCGCCAGGTCAAGTTATCATAATGATTTTTTACTTGTTTGCTTTCATAAAGCCCTTTCCCTTCTTGAAGCATCGTTGCATACTCGTTTTCATTTGGACAGAGCAACAGAGGGAGTTTAATAATAATGTCGGCAAAGTAAAATGAACGATCAGTAATATTGCTCAGTGTCTGGTACCAGAATCAATACTTTATATGTTATTCCATTTAATTCCTAAGTGGTGGCTAACGGCGCTCTAGAGCTTGGACGGATTGGATTTGAACCTTGGCTTCCTCACCAGCTGCATGACTCTGGATAACTTACTTCAACTCTCTGTGCCTGTTTCCTTATAAGAAAAAGGGGCATTTAATAGTAAATGTTCCATGGAGTTGTTGTGAATAGGAAATAAGGTAATGCATGTCAAGTGTTATGTACAGTGTTTTGCACCTAGTGAGTATGTATAAGTATTATTTCTCACAGTAAACCTCTTATAAACGATTTTAACAGATGGGTAAAGAGAGGCTTCAAGTCTAGAGTCAAGCTCCATGGATTAACCACCAAGCATCCCACCTTTTAGGTATTGACAGTCATGCATTCTTGTTAGACTGACTTGAAGACTTGGGCCAACTGGTCTTGAAAAGGAATGAAAGCTTCCGACGTGCCACTGTCAGATAATTTTGAATTCTCTTTTTCCCAGGTGGTAGGTGCCAGGCCCTGTAATCTTTTTCCCTCATCCATCCCTACCCCCACCAGACTATAGGAATAAACTTTTCTGTTTGCAAGGGCAGCGCAGTTCCCCGCTATGGTCCAGTGGTCACATCCCAGTCACCGACCTTCCCACCAGCTGTCACGCCCTCTACCTGCTGCCAAGTGGCCCTGGAGGAATCATCCGAGTGATTTCCTGCCCCTGGAGACATCAAAGCCGGCCCCCTCCCTGTCCGCATTCTTCTTAGTGAATGCACCGCTGCTCGATATAAATAGGGGCAAGTGCTCTGCAGCCTCGATGACTTGGGGAGAACTCGGGGCCGCAGGAGTGGGGCTCGAGGGCCAGGGTGGGGAGGGCAAGTCCGGAACCGCGGCCAGGGATACAGCCGGCCACTCAGGTCCTGAAAGCACCCATGAATATACCGGCAGGTGAGCTGCATCATCATATACCCGGCACCCCGTGTGGGTTTCCAAAGAGAAGGCTGCTGCCTTGAGTTATTATTTCTATATTGTATAATAATCGGGCCACTGTTTGGAGATCATGTCAAAGATAACAAAGCCTCAGAAGCCTCTTCTGCCACTGAAGAACCAATCAACCTAAACTAATACTTTAATGACCACTTTTCCCAACGAGAAAACAAATTCAGGCAAAAAAAAAAAAAAAAAAATTGAAGGAGGTTTGCTGAGAAGAACCTTGTCTGGTCAATGAAAAGAAGAAAGAGACGTCTGGAGCCATGGCAATGGAGCAGGGATTACTTTGATCTGGAAAATAGGTTTCTTTCTTTCTTTTTTTTTCCCTCCAGTGGTTTTTCTCAGGCAGCCAAGAGATGCTATTGAGTTTGATGAGGGAGGCCCTTTCAGAATGAAGGGGCACCTCGGACGAGAATTGAATGACCGCTTTCATGGGCAGCTACTTTAATAGTCTCATGTTTGAAAAATATGCAATTAAAGGAATACTATTACAAATAGCCCCTATTTGTTGCTTTAAAAATACTATCGATTAACTGAAAAATGAGAGCGAGGTGTGCAAGATTATTACATTAAGTGTAAACTGCAGATTGTAGGAGGGAAACACAAACACACAGGCACACACGACCCATGTCTAACACCCAAGGAGCCGGAGAGAGGGCACCTGTAATGAATCAGAAGCTCTTTATTTCTTTACATATTGAAAATGACTTTCAGAGAAAGCCTTGCCCACCGGAGTTTTTAATCACGTTCTTCGTGTCAGTACTGTTCATAAAAATGTGTTATTGGTTAAGAATTCAATTTCTTGTAAGCGTAATCTGCAGCAATTGGGGGTCTTCATGCGTGAGAATGACGCTTTTTAATGAATGCTCCTTGAGCATTTTAAATGAAACAATGGGGATCCCTGGGCAGTTTGATCTTGCATTTTCCACTGATACTGCCTTTACCTTACAGCTCCCTGCCAAGTCCCTCTCCATCCCGCCACCTGCCTGCGCACCACATCCTGACTCCTCTCAGATCTTGCCTTGCGTTAATTGGGAGATATTCAACAAACAAGTGGATGTTTGTCTTTAGCGGAGGATAAAGGAAGACTTTGTCCTTCCCAAAATAGACAGAAACATCTCTGGTTATTCTTTTAAGAGATTTCCAAAATTTTTGTCCAGGTAACCTGCCTCGTTGTCATGGCAACTGCTGGATGGTTCCTGTCTCTGCCGTCTTGTCTTTTTGCCTTCCTGGATTTACTTAACAGTTTTATAACTGATATATAGCTGCCATTTAGAAGTGGATTTCTACTCTCCTGCATACCGGTGGAAAATAAGAAGACTAAAAGTGTAGTTACTATTTTTAGGCATTTGATTTTTTTTTTTGTTCACCCTGGAAAAGTTGACCAGAGATTCGTGTGTCCCTATATTGTGTACAAATTAACCCAACATCCAGGTGAAATTAGTTTTTCATTTTCTTTTTTAAGCTAAATTTTGATAAGCATTTATGATGAGCTAGGCACTGTGTTAAGCCTTTTAACTCTATTTAATCCTCAAAACAAATTTATGTGTTGGCCCTGTTATTGTGCCCATTTTACAGGTGGGAAGCTGAATCTCTGCAAGGTTGAGGAATTGACCTAATGTCACGTAGCTCCCAAGTGCTAGAGCTGGGAGGTAAATCCTGACTCCACAGTCCAAGTGTGGCTATGTCACAAGTGTTTTAAGTAGTCTCCTCAGAGATGACCTATTGTTCTACCACGCAAGAATGCAGAGCTGGGGATTCAGGCCTTGTTAGCATGAAGGGTTTATATCAGACCTAAGTAAGCGTGTCTTCACGGACAGGGCCATTTGACATGGAAATGGGAGACCGTGAGTCAGGGAATCTTCTTAAGAGTCTGACAGTATAGAAGAATCCTGTCTGGAAGCAGAGGGATAAATTAAAATAGCCCTTGGGATCTTTCAGGGTCCTCTGATTTCATGGGGTGGGGGCAGGCTGGTGTTTCAGGGACAGTCTGCTTGCGGGGAGGACCCCCCCCCCCGGCCCCTGGGGCAGGTGGGCAGGGGAGACAGTAGAGCACAGTCCCTGGGGACCCAGCACACCAAAGGCTTCTGTGTAGCAGAACTACAAGCTCCCTTCACGGATAGGCTGGCTGCCCCAGGGCTCAGTCACTATCCTGCACCCCAGCTGGGAAAAGTCCATCTCAGAGTAACAAGAGCCTCGCCTGGCACTTTAGAGCCCAGATTAAACTCCTTCAATTTATCTACATAGCCTGCTTGAACTCCGCACAAGTCCTTAATATCCACGGGGCCTTCGACTGGACCATTCTTTCACTCCCTTTTCAACGACTCATCTACTTGAGAGGAAGGACAGGATACTGGTGAAAGGTGTGGTCTCTGAGAGCCAGGCAGCCTGGGTCTGGTCTTCCTCTTACCATTTACGAGTAACTTGGGGCAAATTCTCCTCCGTCGGCCCCCGTTCTCTTATCCGTAGAATGGAATAATGAGAGCCTCTGCTCCACAGAGGGAGTGAGAGCATTAAGTGGGGTGTTCCATTCAATACTTGTTGATAGTCACTATTATACAGTTCTTAAAACTTCACGCTAGGCACCAAACTCCCCAAATAACTGCCTCATCGCCCCGTAGGTCAGGGTAGCTGCTGCTGCTTTGTGCTTCTGTGGTACCTGTGCTCCTCTTAACCTAACACAGTTGCTTCTTTGTCTGCCTTCCTTGATAAACTGAGCAGATTTGGGAAGGGAGGGACCCCGTCTTGCTCACCAGCCCACGGCGTAGCGTCTGTGCGTGCTGTTTGCCGTGGAAGAGTACCAGGAATGGGATAGCTAGGCTAGACTCAAGTAGGGCAGGTTTTGTTAATGTCTCCCAGTAATTATTTGAGAAGTTTTCTGTTGACCTCCTACTGTCTTGGGCACTGGTGGGGAGAGAGAAGAGATGCATTTATGTATTCTGTGCCTTCACAAGAAAGCCAAGCAGTATATTATGGTTCTAAGACATGACTGACCAATGGATGCGACAGTAGAGAGCGATCAGTATGAAATAGAATCTCGTTAGAGAGACATACGTCAAAGGCAGGGCTTCCGGTGAGCCAGACAGGAGGCAGACGATTCGGTGAAGCAGAGGGGACTGATTCAGGAAGGGAGAAGAACAGGAGTAAAAGTGCAGAGCTGGAGACAACCGCTGAGCAGATGCGGGAGGGTGGGGTGGGTGGAGGGTAGACTGAGGGGCTGCATTCATGAATCTGCAGCTCTGTAGGCGATCGGCTCCAGAGTGGTCGAGAGCATGGATCTTACAGTCACAGTAGGCAGGGTTTGAATGCCGGCTCAGCTGCCTACTGGGGAGGTGACCATGGGCAGAGAGACTGGACTCATTAAGTTTCGGTCATCTTTCCTGTAAAATGGGAATAAGAGCATCTCTCATCAGGTTCCTGGGAGGAGTCCGTGAGATGATGCACAAAGGGGTCGAAGCCTGACGTATAGTGAGTGCTCAGCTATTATTTGCTTTGTTACCAAACATACCTCTCTGAATTTAAAAAAGAATTTTTTTTTCTCCTGACTCTGGAGGTTGATGAGACATGTTTCATTTCGAGGTCCACTAGGGAGATTTTACCTATTGTCCCAATTTTATAATCAATGGAACATGCATTCAGCTACCTGAATTGAAGTTACAATTTGCAAAAGGATGATCGTATTTCAGTAATCTGACAGCCTTGTGAGGTAGACTGGGGGACTGTGCTTATTCTCATTTTCCAGTTCGGGCACCCGAGGCATGGAAAGTTTGGAGAATTGTCCCAGGGTTGTGCAGCTAATGAGCAGGGGCACCATGGATCCACTCAGGACTTCTGACACCAGTGTAATCCTCCTCCCTCCCCCCAGACCAAATGGGCGTGTATTTCCGGTGACTGGCTTTGATGAAACCCAAGACCCACTGATGTCTGCCAAATCCTTTTAGAATTTGTATCACATAATTTATAAAACTTGCTAAAGTAAGAATGTATGAAGGCATTTCAAGGGCAGTGATTTTGCATTCATTATCTCTAAAGGACTACTGAAAGAAGAATATAAAGAAGAAATCAATTTACTGGATATCAGCTTCAAAAGTGTCAGAAATCTATTGCACCAAGTGGATAGAGCTGGCAGGGACCTTGTGCTCACTGCCTCTAGACAGACCATAGGCAATATATATGCCACGTATGCTATGGCTCATTGTAGAGACTGTTGTTTGTTTTGAGCTCATAGAGTTGATGTTATGACATATTTTATTTTTGGTTTGGAGTACTTGGCTCCATTAAGTGATGCTGGCAGAAAGCCTGGTCACCATCTTCCAGCAATCAGAAGGGAACCTTTTTAGGAGAGATTTGGGCAGGTCCTGATAGTGTAAATTCCTTCTCAGGTACTACAAGGGCAATTGAATGCTTCTTCCATCCTGGAAACCTAGTACATCCTGTGTTTGAAATGACTTCTTTGGAGACTGCTGGAGATTTTTTTAGCCTCATTTCTGGAATTCATGTGGTGATACACTACTTTCATTTTGTCTTGAAGCAAATACAATAAAAGATCTGAATCACAAGCATGTTTAGCTTCTGATGGTCTCTGGGATACAAGCGCATGTAACAATGGTTATCTTTCATTGATCTTGCTTTTATCTGGGACCAAGACGTTTGATAATTTGATACACTAGTGGGATTATTGAGCACTTTTAAAAAAAAATCCAAGAGCCATCAGTCATTGTTCAGAGACAAATTTCACAAATGAAATCAACAGTCTAGTTAGGACGTTGGTGCTCATACTGCATAACCGAGCCATCTGTCTCAAATTGCAAATTTGGGAATTTCTTTTCCATTCTATTGTGAGGGAAAGGGTGGTATTTTTTGGATGAACCTTCAAAACACATGGTGCAAGGTGATAGAATGATAGAATGTTGGAACTGAAGGCCACAGAATAACAGATATCCCTGAGGTCCTGATTGTTTCCTACCAGAGAATAGTTTATCTACATACAGAATCATAATTCAAATTGATGAAGAACCCTTGCTTTGATTATAGGATTTAAGAAATTACACATATACTGTTACTGCAATGTCTATACAGTTTATACTAATTTACAGTCCTCTTTGGGGATTTCCTTCAATAATAAGTTTTAGTATTTTAAGTACATAATCAAACTTTGCATTTGAAGACTTTGTTTAGTATGTGTCTACAGACTTGGTTCCAGGTCTAGAAATTTATCTGATATTGATGCCCTGAGTCATCAGTACCACTCCCAGGTTTTGTTGTGTTATCTATATCTAATATACATTCTCCATACTTTGGGTATGTTGCAACGTTTGGTACCCTTAGGCTCACCTCTTCAAGTGGATAACCTTGTGTCACATATTTAAAAGGATCTAAGATTGATTTAAAATTTCAACCAAAAAAGGGGATAGGCAAATGAAATTCTGTGAAGAACGGAAGTTACTCACAAACTGTAAGAATGATTTTTATGCACCTAAAGGATGGTGGAGAAACTGCATTACTACACTATATTAGAGGGTTGTCCATCCCTACATTGGCTGAGCTATATAGAGGCGGCTGAATGAATCCTAATGAGAGCATTAATAGATACCATGTCTGTTAATGTATAACTGATTATGCCATTGAAAATATTGTCAATGAATGTAACATATTTCAGGCTATGTAGCTTATTTTACCAAAGATTGTTTTTCTGTGGGACTGAATGGAGAAACATTTGTCAATAAGCCATATTATTTTGTAGAATTTTTGGAATATGCTTATAGTAGGCACTCGAGATATATTTTTGGAACAATTCTGATAGACTCTCTCAAAATGGATTAAGATGCTGTTAGTTCTATTGCAAAGTCCTGCTGAAAAGTCACAAAAAGGAGCTAGGGTATTAGTTTTCTGTTGTCACACTTATAATTCAAACTGAGAAACTTTTTTTTAAGAGAAGGAATACTTTCTGGAGCAAAGCATCACTACATCCCAGGAAGAAATTATTGTTAAAATTAACATCTTTTAGGTTACTTTAGACAATTAGACACTTGTTTTATCCCAAAGTAGTCCCCCTGGAAAATTCCAACATCTACATATAAATATGTCAGGGCTAATTAGTCCTAAATAAACATGAAATTCTTACTAATATCTTACTGAAACCCTCTTTGTGTGCTTTGTTTTAAATCGATGTTCCCCTAGAACTATACTCAATATCTTCTAATAATCTATAAAGGAAAAGAATCTGAAAAAGAATATATATGTGTGTGTGTGTGTGTGTGTGTGAACTGAATCACTTTGCTGTATACCTGAAACTAACACAACGTTGTAAATCAACTATACTTCAATAAAAAAATTTTTTTAAAAAATTAATCAATGTTGCCCTAATATGGACAAGGGTAGCAGCCATCATTTTTTTTTTCTGTATAATCAACTCTACCTTCAAAATATATCCCTAATCCTTTTATTTCTCTCTATCTCTATTGCTACCACCCTCGTTCACGTCATCTCTGTTTCTCACCTGGACCACTGTGTGAGTACTCGGTGACTATGGGACTACTAGATGGCCTCCGAATTGGTCACCTTGCATCTTCTCTTACCACTTCATGATCCAGTCTTCACATTGTAGCCAGAGTTGCATTTTTAAAGGCATGGCAAATCATGTCACTCTTTTCCTTGACATTCTCCAATCATACTTAGAATAAAATCCAGATTCCTTACTTGGTCTACACAGCTCCATGGCATTCATGTGTGTGCATTCATTTGATTGTGTGCTAGCATCTCAGATCTGCAATGACCTGCTTGAGATTGGGAAACTTGATAGGATCTCAGTGATCAACTGACTGGGAGAGGGTAGATCAGAGCTAGAATAAACACAGCTGTAGGAATGTAGTCAAGTCACAATATCAATAGGGCATGGCAAATTTGGGTCCAGTGTAGGCTGGACTCAATATTTTTAGCAGGTCAGTCTGGGAAGGGGATATTACAACGAGGTTCTCAAAGCAGTCAACAATACTCCCTAGGCTGGTGGTAACAGGTAAGGTCAGAGCGCTGCCTGGCAGGGTCCAGTCCCCCATAACAGTTCGCAAATCACCTGGGTTCGGAATAGGAATCCAGTCCAGGAGGGAATGGGTTTATGTTCTGGAAACCCGTGGTTGGGGAACAGGAAAGAGAAAGGAAGTCTTCAGCTTGGTGGACTGAAGTACACCCAGGGCGGAATGACCCCTTGTGGGCTCCACCTGCTGTGGGCCTCCTCAGAACTCACATTCATTCAGGACCAGGCAGTTTCAATTTTTGGCTAAGGCTGCAGTGCTTCCCCAGTGTTCTTGTCTATGATAAGCCTTTGAAGGTGACAAGAGAGTCTACATGTTCCTTTGAGCTTAGTAGGGTCATTCCCATAGTTTCTTTAAACATCTTCTGATTGGCTCACAGAATCACCTCTTCACATTTCTTTCTTTTTTTATTTCTTTCATAAAATACATTAATCCTTTTAAGATCCTCACATTTTCCTTAGGGTTAACCTCCAGCACCCTTATTACATCATACCCACCCTAGTTTGTCTATTAATTTTTTCTTGCTGGGCTATGGTAATGCTTTTTCTGCATTCTGATTTTCTGTTTTCTTCTTTTTTTTTTTTTTTAAGATTGACGTTTCTTTTATTTATTTATTTATTTATTTATTTATTTATTTATTTATTTATTTATTTATTATTTATGGCTGTGTTGGGTCTTCGTTTCTGTGCGAGGGCTTTCTCCAGTTGCAGCAAGCGGGGGCCACTCTTCATTGCGGTGCGCGGGCCTCTCATTATCGCGGCCTCTCTTGTTGCGGAGCACAGGCTCCAGACGCACAGGCTCAGTAGCTGTGGCTCACGGGCCCAGTTGCTCCGCGGCATGTGGGATCTTCCCGGACCAGGGCTCGAACCCATGTCCCCTGCATTGGCAGGCAGATTCTCAACCACTGCGCCACCAGGGAAGCCCCTGTTTTCTTCTTAAAAAGAAATTAAACTTTAAAAAAAAAAAAAAAAAAAAGAAATTAAACTTTCACAAAACTCTGAGGTACCAAAGACTGTTCCTTTTTAATATCTAATTTCCGGGTGGAGAGAAAGACATGAGTGTTCCCTGGGAAGGTGCATCAGATAGCCTTCAAGAGACAGGTCTTATTCTGGAGGCAGGCAACAATAATGGGCATAGCAGGGGGTGAAAGGTGATTCAGCGCATCTTTGAGAAATGAGAGTTATATTGTCTTCAGGCTGTCTCTCATCTGAAAACTGGATGTCAAGGCAGAGAAGGGAAAGGCAATTAGATTGTTTCAATGGGAACATTTTCGATTGTCAACAATAAAGACAATTTTTAAACCATCAGCAGAACATTAGCGTCGGTTACCAGTTGTAAATGTGGCGTTCCTAGAAATCATTGAGGAAAAGGAGAGCCGGCCGGTCACCTGCCTAACTGGTTTTGGCAGTGTGCTACCTGCAGGTAGGTGGATGGGATGTGCTGAAGATACAGAACAACAACGACTAACGAGAGAAGGGATTAGGTGTGGAGCAGAGGCCATGCTGAGCAGCTTCTGGACCAGGACAATCAGATACGCTCGTCCTCCTCGTCTCCCTTGCACCCATATCCAGCATGTAAAGATTTTGAAGTGTAGTTTTATTTAGATTTAGTTAATGTCAATGACTCTGTGTGGCTAGGGGCTGCCATATTGGATAGAACAGGATAATAGGTGAGCATAGTGCCTGGAACTGAAAGCTATTCCACAAATGCTCATTGACTGACAGGATACATGAAAATACAAATGAACAAAATAATGAAAATAATGAACCAACAATGGCAAAATAAATGAACACCTATCTACTTGCCTCACAGGTTTGCTGTGAGGATTGAAGGGTTTAATAAACATCCAAGAACTTTAACAGACTTTACAAGCTGCCATTCTTGAGTAAGGTACTCTTTGGAAGTGCATTACTTGAAAATGCGCACATGAGTGAATTTTATTTAAAATTCTTTGCGGATGGAAATCTGAAAAATGTAGCATGTATTCTGTTATCGTCTTAAAACTTAACTCCTCTTAGATTTCACTTATTTCATCCGAGTGAGGGGGTATAAGCAGGTTGGATTTCAAGTTGTATTAAGATGGTTAACTACCGAGAGTAGCTGTGTGCCTAATGCTAGTCCTTTTTGCCATATTATCAACTTGTACTTCTGTTGTCATCACGTTTGACTTAAAGGCCTCTTTCACCCTCTGTCTCCTTGGTTGTTTACAAACTCTAAATATATATACTCTAGATAAATAGAGACACTCTAAACAATCAAGTAAATAAGCTGTTGAGAATTATACGCCAGTGAGTGCTGGGAAAGCTCTGACTGACCAGCTGTATGTGATCCATACATACAGTGTGTACGTCCACCGTGTCTTTGCATCCAGTGGACAAAGTGGTCAGGAGGGCATTTTCATAACAGTTAACTCAGAATTCAGATACCCTTCGCCCTTATTTATTGCTGGACTAAGGCTTTATCCAGAAGGCAAAGTATTGCCTTTTATAGGATTGTGATATTATTGTTTATTGTTTTATTTCTAGGCACAATCTAAGTTAAATTCTTTCTAACTTATAGGAATCCGATGCTTTATACAGGCTCGCTCTTGCAAAAGGATGGAGGGAGGACTAGATTAGATATTAGGCAATGTTAGCTCCATCCATGGCTTAGACAGAAACCTCTATTTGACTTAGAATGAAGGATGTACATGCTTCATTTTGCTACTTTATTGTGCCGTTAAAAAATGAAATAATTTGGACGGTCTTGTTTTATTAGCAAGAATTGCAGCCTGTAGCTTGTTCGGGAAAGGTTCTGACGGATGCATGAGAAAGTACAGGCATGGTCAGAATTGGCCACTAGCCTTCAGGCTTTGTGGTGGCCAGGACAGTGTGCGCCCAGCACCAGCGACAGACATGGGCACAGATTAGAACTCCATAAATAACTGTTGAGTGACTGGTGAATGAATGATGGGTGAAAGAATCAACGTGTGTATGAAAGAATCAACAGCGCATATAACTTGCCATTAGCTTTTTGTGGAATGAGATATGTCCCAGCTCTTCATTAGGCTGGGGAATTTGTGCTACCTTACTCGATTGCCTGGGAAGGCTTTCCCTGGCACACTCAGACACAGCTGTCTGTTCAAATATGATCCAACAGCAGTCTGGTTTGTCAAACACCAGAAGCTGGTCGGCTTGGTCTTTTTCACATCTTTAAGCAACATGAAATGAATATTATGGAGCTGTTCTGAGTCACCTGCTGGCAGTCACTCTTTCCCCAGGGCCAGCTGAGTCAGAGACAGCCACTAGCTCCAGTTCAGTTTCTCTGATGTAATTGGCAATTTTACTGGGTAGCTGGAGGGGGCTCGCCTTCACCTCCGGCAGATGTGACTAAGTCGGACACAGCAGAGGGTCTGGACAGGACTGCTCGGGGACACTTGGGCCCAGCTGGGCAGGCTGCAGGACTCTCCTTCTCGGCATCTCATAGAGGAGTAGACAGGCAGGAGTTGTAGTGCCAACGGCGACCCTGCGACCAGGACAGCTGGCAGGGGCAGCCCCTGCACTCTTCTTGCCCAGGGCCCCTGGTTGATGGGGAGCAGAGAACCTTGGTCTTGGGGGTGACCACAGCCTCTGACCCTGAGTCAGAGGCAACCAGTGGCCAGTGTTTATTTTTATTTTTGTTCTTTGAGGGATGTAGTTTTATGAAAGTAACTAAAAAATAAAATCAACTGAAATAATTTTCATATCAATAAGAGACCTCGAAAGAATGGCATTTTGTTTGGACTTAATGAAACTATTCTCATGCTGGGGGAGGTAGAACCTTCTTCTTCCTCTTCTCTTTCATCTCCACCCCAGTCTTGTACCTTGTACATGTTGTAGTGGTCCAGAGCATATAAGGGCCAAGGTGACTGCAGAATCAGGGGCCTTATAAAAGAGAGCAGCTTAACAACAGTGGTTGTCAATAAATGAAATCAACAAGTCCCAGCACAGCCAGAATGCAGGTCATGAGGCAGAGAGACTGATAAGTGCCGTCGGAGGGGGCCCTTGGACACGTGAGCTGTCAGAGGCCCAGAGGTAGTCCTGGAGGAGCTGGGGTTCCAGCCAATTTGCCAGGGGCACTCAGTGTATACCCGTCTCCCCTCTTTGATTTTAACTCTCTGAACCTTTGAGGTCTGAGAAACTGAGTTATATTTAACTACTAATTCATGTGACTGCATTGTCATCTGCACAGAATTAACCATCTCAACTTGCATTTTTCCTGATGCTTTTGGGAGACACAGAGTACAAGATGAAAGGAAAAAAAGATATACCATCCCTTACTACCTTTGAGGAATTTCAGTCATGTCACAGAGGCTGTAAGTACAGTGTTGACAGAAGTGCCAGACATGTCAATTCTAACAAAGATGATTGAATGAAAAACTTCACCAAAAGCTTCTGTGAGACCCTGATTCATATCAGCTGTTACTGGAGGAGGGCTTCTTCGTAAAGTTATGCCATGGCACCCCTGAGGAGCAGGTCTTTCAGGAACATAGACCCAAATATTCATTCGTGTGTACTTTCACATGTTTTACTCATGGCTGAATATGAAAACCCACAAGTGCCCCACAAAGAACCTTTTCCATAAGATACGGACAGAGTAGATAGAGGTCTTACACAAATGCTCTAAGAAAAGGACAGGAGCATTAGACACCAAGAGCTGACTGAAGGAGTAATCATGACCCATGCTATTAAGTCACACTTGACTAGTTGCAAGCTGATGAATAAATTGAGTAAACAAAAGAAAAAGCATTTAAATGCACACACACACAAACACACACGTGCCACTTGACTAAAAGATCCGTTAGCTTCCCCTTATTGGGAAGCCTTAACTAATCAATCCATGCCAATCAGATGGCGAAATAGATGTAAGAGAAATTGATTTCATGCATCTGACATCAGAGATAGATTGAGCAGCAAACAGTCACCTAGGTGTTGGCACTACCGACAGGTCTTGGGATATCAAATATATGATCCTCAAACCAAGAATGAACACCATGCCTTTGGAACAATAGTTCCTCACGTATTGGAACCGTTGTTTGTTTCATGTTGACTGAAGCGTTCCAACAAAGCCAAAAACAATGCTTTTGAGACAAAAAAGCAAAGCAGAGGTTCTCTAACCAAGATGTGGCGAAAAACCACCTGGGAGTTTATTAAAATTGCAGATTCCTGGGGCTCACCAAGAGAGACTGGAATTCAGTAAGCCTCAAGTAGGGCTTGGGAATCTCATCTTTTAACAAGTCCTCAGATGATTTGGGACCATATTCTGAGAAACACCAAACTATGGCCACCATCAAACTAATGGAAAACATTATACTAGCCAATTTACAAAAATATTTTAATTCAAACTGATTAATCAGAACCTCACACATGCCAAGTACAGTGCCCGGGATCCAGAGACAAGTATTCACAGTTCCTGCCCTTAAGAAGCTCAGAGGTGAGTGGAGCTTAAAAGTCCTACAGGGCAGCTGAGTGCTTGTTACCTCTCATCCTATGTCAAACGATATTAATACTAAAGCAAACCAGTTCATTCTCTAATCAAGTTTCTTATATGAGAAAAACAGACTAGGAAAAGGTTATAAGCAATATTATTGGGAATAAAGCAATCAGATGTTAACATTATATGACATAATCTGTAATCTACACCCACCGTCTAGTATAGCAATTTTTCTAAAATAATGTAGTAGCTCAGACGTTGATCTGCCTGGTTATTTATGCCAGAATCCCACTTCCAAGGAATTCCAAATCCCAATCCTAGCCTAGGATCTATCACATCTCCTTGAATTCTTTTTCAAGTGGAAAACTGCAGTTGTTGCCTGGAATGGGAAATGGAGACCTCTGACCCACCACCTACTGGAGGAGACAGTGCCTGGATCCTAGAACAGAGGTTTTGCTTAAGCTTGATGGAATCTGATAATCCAGGTAGCTACGAAAGTTACTAAGCTGTTGTGTGGACAGGCTTAAAGCCTCATCTTGGTGTCAGAGAGAGAGTTATTCTCCATTTTGGGGGTTATGGAATCCATGGCACAGATAATTTAAAGTGATCTTTTAAGGTTGCACTGAAAATTAGTTGCAAAGCTAGGAAGTGAATTTCCACTCCTGTGTCCTCTTCATTAAGAATTTGAGATATAAAGTCCTTTATGTTTCCTCTTGATCATGTTTCCTAGGGGAGGTGGGGATGACTGAGATAGATGTCTATGAAAGAATGAATATTGATGATATATTATGTTAAGGCTCAATGCAAGTTGTGAATCCACCAGATGCTTGGAAAGTCAGCAGCTTCTCGATTATGCATTTCCTTGGCCTAAGCTTGGATGTTTTCCAAAAAGCAGTTACAGAAGCAAGTGGAAGGACCTGGTGGGTGTGAGTGTGTGTGTGCATGTGTATTTTGTGTGTGTTGTTAAAATGAGTAATGTGTGAGCAACTTTCCAGTCTTCCTTTAACTGAATGATGAGCTTAGATTTTATAGGAAATCAAATTAGAGGCTGAAAAAACCCTGATCCTTACTTGTAAGCAAGCTGGCCTCTAGGCAATCATTTTTACAGGAACCAGGTCCTTACCGCTAAGTTTGCTTAGCAACACGTTTTCTTGATGACGGTTCTCAAAGCAGAGGAAAGTGAATGGAGGTCTGATTAACCACAGGCCATAATGGCTATATCAGTTTCTTTTGTAAGTGAAAGATTGTCTTTGCATATTCATAAGGGGGGTGTCTCAGCGGCACTGCTGGAGCTGTCAGGGCTGCTAAACTGTGCTGGATTAGTAAGTGTATGGGAGGCCTCCCAATGGGTGGCCCTGGGGACATTTTTTTCATGATCGAGGAATTCAGATTGTACAGAATTTACTCACTGTAAAAGTTGTCAGGCATAGAAGGAGGTTATAGAATTTATTTTTCCCATAGATCTTCAAGGACAGAACAGAAACTCACTGAATAGGTTGGGTTCAATACAATCCTGAAGCCTTTGAAATTAACTATTACTAGAATGGAAGAGCCAGAGGAAACACAGGAACTGAGAAGCATGAAAGTCAATCCAATTATCTCAGCAGCTGGGGGCGGAGGCTAGTATATAAATTGGACATTGTGTGGGATGAAGGATACATTTTGTACTTTAGGATAACTCAGGTTTTCCTAATAATGTACCACTGTAATGAGCTTGGCCAAATGGCTCTAACCTATTAAAATGTATGTATATACCAGAGTCATCTGAATTAGGAAAATAGAAGGCTTATATCATTTATACTAGAGTCAACCAATTGCTAAAGATAAGGCATTATTTCATTTATATACATATATATAATATGTGTACATATATTATATATATATATATATTTGCCTTTTGAAGTTACTTTTAAATGCATTATCTCATTTAATCCTCCAGACAGGCTTAACTAAATGATGAGGATCTGGGCTCAGTTACTTACATCCTGGCTTGGAATTACTGACAGGGCTAAGATTAGAATCCAGTGCTCTTTCCACTAAAGCACACTGCTTCCTTCTGAACACTTATAATCTTGGCCTTGTCCAGTTCTGCAGTTTTATAAAAGTGTCATTATGTCAAAGAGCATTCCCGTCTAGAGACTTGAATCTAGAGGGGTGATCACAGCTACCTAAGAGTAAATCAGAAATCGATTTCCACACCATGGTTCCACTCTAGCCTACATTTCACGAAGTCTAGGAGTGAGGAACGTGTCCACGGACATTTTGCGAAAGACAAAGGCAAAGTTAAGAGTTAGACTCTCACAGCAGCTTTAAAACAATTCCTACTCAAGAGGCCGACTTAGCCTAGTGAATACACACACTGAACAGTAAAGACGTTTCAGGGAATTGGTTTTGCCTGTGAGCTCCTAGAGACCATTTTTGGGTCCCTAAATTCAGCTTACAGGAACCTTTAAACAAATGTATGCTGCATTATTCTCGTTATCCAATTATGACAGTCTTTCCCCCAGCATTTTAATTAGCACTCATTTACTGAGAATTAAACTGTCATTTTAGTTGAACTCAAAGGAGTACCCCAGGGATAAGCATTCCACAAGATAATAAAAGCACCATATAATTCTGATACTTCAACAATTTAGACTAGAGTCACGACAGGGTTTTTCTGCCAGCCAGTTCTGATGAGACTTCGTCATGACTGTTTACAGGGGTCGGGGGATACCATCGTTCTCACCTGAAAATTTGAGGCCTAATCATCTTGGATCAAGAAAAGCTGATGTTTGATTCCTGTGTGATGATATTAAACAGAAAAGTCAAAAGAAAAGCTCAGCATGTTAGTGTTAGACGTTTGGGTTCCAACCCTGGTTTTGCCCCATGACTGCTGTGTTTTCTAGGTATGAATTGGCCCTGTTTTCCCACAGGTGCCATGGGTACAGGAATAGCTGGTTAGCACATGGGGCTGTGACTGTGGCTTCAGCTGCTTCCTAGATCTGTCCTCATCTCTTCAGAGCCATCGCTTTTTCTTGGCATTTACACTGTGAGATATTTCATGTCTGAGTGTAGCAGGAAACTCTGTCAAGACCATGAGATGGAGAAGCCCTGTAGAATGTCCCATTGTTATGTCTGAAAAATGCCATTTCCTTTCACTTCTGAAGGTTCAAGGGAGAACCAGTGGGTTTTTTTTTTTTTAAGTTCACTTGAGACATGGGTCATCTTACAGATTTTCATGCCTTCTGTGCCATCAGCCAGGTGATTCACCAGCTTTGAAAAGCTGAATGACCTTAGTTCATTAAAACAAGCATAAATCACAGGGGCACAATCAAAATGTACAGACTTCCAGTCATAAGATAAATAAGTCCTGGGGATGTAACATACAGCATGAGAGCTATAGTTAACAGTACTGTATTGTATATTTGAAAGTTGTTAAGAGAATAGATCTTAAAAAATTCTCATCACAAAAAAATTTGTAACTGTGTGAGGTGATAGATGCCAACTAAACTTTCTGTGGTGATCATTTCACAATATAGACAAATACTGAATTATTATGCTGTACATCTTAAACTAATACAATGTTATATGTCAATGATCTCAATAAAACTGGAAAAAAAAAGTCACAGAACCACAGGATTGTAGAAGAGACACGACCTTAGCAATCCAATAGCATCTAGTGTCCCCATTTTACAATTGGGAAGACTGAGGGTCAGAGAAATTAGGTGACTTTTCCAGGATCAAGTAACTTAATTTGTGGGAGATGAACACTGGAATTCAAGTATCCCGGTTTCCATGTATTTGTTTTCTCTACATCCACGAGGCAGTGTATCGTAGCAGGGAGGACCAGGAACTCTGGAGTCCAAATGCCTGGGTATGAATTCCAGGTCCATTCTTTCCTACTGGGTCACTTTAGGAAAATGTCTCAATTTTCATGCAAGTACTTCTCTCAGTGTCTAACATACAGTAAAAGCTCAAAAATAGTATCTGCTGTCATTATTATATCTCCCTGTTTTCCACAAGTCCTTACAGCCACCTGAGAGGAGGAAGCAGGCATCCATGTTTTGTCTGACTGTCTCCTGCCCCTTACCTTCTGCCATGCCTTGTACCAGCTCTTTGTGCTTTGTATCCAAACCTCACAACATCCATGCAAGGTAAGTGTTATCCATCCATCTTTAAGAGATAAAAAATGGACGCACAGAAATAATTTGTCCAAGGCCTGTAGCCAACAGATCAGGACTCTCGTTAATTACAAAATCTAGACAACTTCCATTATGTCAGGTTGATATCCATTGTAGTTCGAAGTCTAGACCTTTCAGATGTTGGCTGCTGTCTTTGAGTTTTTGTTGCTCTTGTTGAGGGGCGGGGTGCAAGTACTATGCATCTTCCCAAAACATGTTTTGGAAGTACATTCTGTTGTTTGCCGACGAGATGGCTTCACCTCTAAACCTCTTCCGCCTTAGCAGTAAAGATTAATCTTTTCTTACCTTGGCTTCCCTGAAAGTCAGTTAGGTGGAGAAGGAAGTTTAGAAGTCCTATGAGAAGGGAGGGTGAATTTCTAATCTAAGTGAGACTGTCTTTTTTTGTTTCTTGAGCCTGTTTGCTTTTAACAAGACAGAGCGCAGAAAACGCCTTCTTTTAAAAACCAGGCAAGAATAACATGAGAGAGGAAAAAGTAAGAAAATTCATTTTTTTTCCTTCTCACAAAAATCTCTAGTAACATTCGCTCTGCTTTCATTGATGTTCTACCACATTGATGTTCCCCACACAGAAGGATGCTGAAGTCCAGAGCTCTTACAAGAGTTTCCATTAAATCCTCATTTCCTTTCCGTTCGAGTTCTCTTCTTCTTGTGTGTGATTTTGAATCTTCTTGGCAAAGCTGAAGGGGAAGAAAAATCCATCCTGGACAGATGAGCATCTCTCCTGCTCACGTCGATTTGAGAAAAGGAGCTTCTGCTGCATGCTTTCATCAGGATTGAAGGGTTCTGACGTCTTGCCTACAGGTGCGAAATTGCAGGCAATAGGAAGGACTGAACGATGGTTTCCCAGAGGCCAACCTGAAGCAGGCATTGGCCAGTTATTCTCTTGAACGTAGAATAACAGTCAATCGGTCAGTCAACACTGATCTGTTCTAGGTGCTGGAGAAGCACCAGTGGACATAATGGTATTATCGTCCTTAGGAGTTTTTAACCTCTTAATGAGAAGAAAAGCAGGAAACACATAAATAAATTCAAGATCAGACAATAAGTTAACAATTCTGCATATTAAATAGTAAGTGTAATTCACTAAATGTTTGTCTATGCGTTATTGCACTGAGTCCTCATGAGGATGGGTGGTGGTTTTCTAGGTAGGCCCTAGAGTGGGAGACACGTTCTCTCTGACTGTCTCTTCCTGTTCAGTTCCTTTCACTTTGGGATGGGGCCGTGCCGTGAATCACCCTTTCTTCCTTTCATGAAGGTAAGAGTCTCCTCCTCTATTCGAGCTCTCTGTCATCCTCTTGTCTTTGTCACTAATCTCTGCCTAGGTGAGCTCATCCAACCCAGTGACTTCATATATCATCACTGATGGTGCTCCCAGATTTGTATCTTCATCCCTATCCTCTCACTTGACTTCCAGATTCTTATATTTAACCAGATAACTAACTGTAGATGATGCCTTTCATGAGATCCCTCATAGGAATCTCAGTGTAAAGATATCCAAGGTGGAGCTCTTGATTTTCTCCTGCTCCCAAACTCTTTCTCATTGCACCCAACCTCCATCCCCCCAAGTCTTGCCTGTAAAGAAAAAAGGAATCACCAGCCACTCATGGGATCAGGCCAGAAACTTAGGAGTTACCCTTCATTTCTGTCCTTCCATCATTCCTAACATCCAGTCTGTGCACAAGTCCTGTTGATTGTACGTCTACAATGTACTTCAAACTGTTTTCCACTTCTTCTCCTTTTAATACCACACCAACCCAAATCATCATTCTATGCTGCCCAGGTTACTGTAGTGGCTGTCTAACCTAGCTAGCTCCCTGCTGCCATTCTGCCCTTCCATCCCACCCCTGAGAAGCCATTCCCCTGCTAGGATCTAGAAAGATCTTTAAAAAACCAAACCAAACCAGCTCATGTCTTTCCCCTGCTGAAATCTTTAAATGACTTCCAATTCTACTCAGAAAACATCTCAGCTCCTTGCCCTGCCTTAAACACCATGTGGCTCTGACTCCTCCCAACCTCATTCCAGGCTCCTGTCCCCTCTGTCAGCATTTCTCAGCCCTCCCTGGCTTTCTGGCACTTTCCAGAGCACTCCACGCTCTTCCCTGCCCTAGGACCTTTGCACCTATTGCTTTCTTTCCCTCTCTGGCTCTTAGCTGGACTGCCCTTCATTTTCCGTGCTTCGTTTTAAATTGAACCTTTCCTGGACACTCCCTCCCTTTACTTTGTTGTCCATCACCACACCTGGTTGATTTTCTTCTCAGAACTTATTTTTGTCTGAAACTATTTACATCTGGAGGTGGAGTAGTCCCTGTGTTTCAGGCCAGTTTCCCATTTTTCTCTGCCTTGGGCTTAGATGCTAAGCCATCTACAGCCTTTTTATATCAATAGCTCCCACAGTGGTATCTTCTAGAATCTAGTCTTACCCTGATTTCCAACAAGGTTAATGGATTTATCCAAGCCGCATAAGAGGCAAGTTTTCTGTTTGCCAATCAAAGCTCTTTGCACTTTACTTAAGCTTCAGGGACAGGGGAGGTTAATGGGTGGGTGGGTTTCAGAATAAGTGAGAAAGAATATGACTGGCGACTGCCAGTTATTGAGACATTTGCCCGAGTGAATTTCCAAACTGTCTATCAGTGAATTTTGCTTAGCTACTATTTGTGTCTCTTCTCTCTCTAGTAAAATGGAAAGAAAACTCTGCTCACCCTCACGTAGACACAATATAAAGACTAATGAATTCATTGAGCTCAGAAAGCACACTTGCTGCCTCTCTGAGCAGTTCATTCGGGTTTTATTCCACGATGATTTTAAACCCACCAGAGGCAGCTTCTCAGAACAAACATTTTGGGTTTCCACTTGCTTTATTTCTTGCCCATAACATTGTCATCCTTGTTAGGTGCCTGCTGCAGAGCAACCTTTGCTGGAGAGAAAATAAATAAGACAAAGGAAGAAAAACATGACACTGAAAGAAAGTGGTTGGGTCAGAGTGCAGGAGAGGCCAGTATGAACAATCTCCACTCCTGCCTGTTTTAATTATCTCCCAGTTTAGTTCAAGGCTAGCTTCCCGGTGGCTGTCATGAGCTGTGACTTCAGCTCATGGTATTTGAATACATTGAAATTTAACACCACCGACATCGTAATGATGCTCAGTACCACACGCTAATTAAAGCCAGCCAGCGGCAGTCATATGACTCTACGTGCAGGAGATAATGCTGTGAATCTGATGCGTAAGAGAGACAGGAGCAGAGCAAAGAGGGAATCAGGAAGAGCGACACATCTGAACTCTACACAAGGAAGGTAATTTCCAAGTATTGGCCATTGTCTGCTCCTCCATCCTTGTAGCTCTTAGGAGATACCTCTGCTCTGGTTTTGATTCTTCAGAGTGAGGAGAGATGATGTGGTTCAGTTGGGAGATACTTAAAAGTGAACACACACAAATGCTTCATTCCACAGGGAAGAAAACCAAAGCCTAGAACAGGAGTCCAGTGAAAAACCCAAGCTTCAGCCAGATCATTTTTCATACAAGCACTTAAAGTGTGAGGCTTAGCAAATGATCAATGAATTGATAATTAATCTGATTAATCTGAAATATTGAAGGCCAGGCACCAGTGGTTCTTCTCTACAGGCGGGCTTCTGCTGGCTATGCCATGAAGTTTGCATGAACTCTACCGATACAGAGAGACACAGTTAGGGGTAATGTCATCTCTGCTGATTCTCCACTCCTCTCCTTAGCCCCAACTGGTCACAATAAATGGCACCATCCCACTTGGTTCCTTAAGTTGAAACCCTTGGTTTCATCCTTGGGTTCGTCGTTGATCCTCTCATTCTTTTTGTGCTGACATTCAGTCCATCAGAGGTCCTGTCACCTGCCTTCATGACAGTCCCATTCAGCCATTGTCCGTCTCAACCACCATCTTAGTCCAAGCCTGTGCTCTCTCCCCTGGACACTGGGCAGGACTCCTGACCAGCCACCTGCTTCCACTCATGCCTTCCTGCCACCAGCCCCCTCAGAGCAGCAGAATATTGTTGTGAATGTAAATCAAACCATGTCACATCCCTGCTTCAAACCCTGCGGTGGTTTCCCATTGCATTTAGAGAAAACCCAAGTCCCTCACCCTGGCCTGTAAGTCCTTACGTGAGTCCTTAGCTCCAGCTAATGTCTTTGACTTCATCTTGTCCCTCTTTCCAGTTTGCTTACCGTACTCTGTTTTATTTTCTTTGTGGCACTTACCACTCTCTGAAATTATTTTATCGTTCCTTGTTATTTGGATCCCTCTCTCTAGAATATAAGGTGTACGTGAGGTGAGACACTGTCTTATTACGCATTTTATTCTCAATGCTGGGAACGATACTGAGTGCACAGAAGGGTCTTGCTCAGTAAATAGTTGTTAAATAAATGAATGAAAAGATGAAGCTCACCATTAACATCACCACCATAGCAGCTGTCACTTTACATGGGCTTGTCACGTGCCAGGCACATTGCCTCAGTTAATCTTCACAACAACCAAATGATAAAAGACTACTCTCGTCAGTTTACAGATGAGGACCTGAAGCCCAGAAAGGTTGTGAAACTTCCCCGTGATCACAGGATATAAAGAATGAAATGAATCTATCTGGCTCCAAAGCCTCTGCTTTTCCAATCTCACACTGAGGTTCACTGTACGGACAGTGGAGCTTTGTGGGGCGTCGGTCTGAATCCATTCACTTGTTCTTCTATCTTGTCAGCTATTTATTAAGTATCAGGTGTGTGCTGGGTGCCATAGGAGGTGCTGTGAGCATTGCAGTGCCTGAGATAGAATCTTTGCTTTCCTCTGTCTTGGACTCCAATGGTTATTTGGTTAATGCTCATAAGAGCATTATTCTGACTGTATTAATCTGCTGGAGCTGCCATAACAAAAGGCAGACTGGGTGGCTTAAACAACAGAAAGTGATCTTCTCAGACTTCTGGGGGCTGGAAGTCCAAGATCAAGGTGCTGGCAGGGTTGGATTCCTCTGAGGCCTCTCTCACTGGCTTGCAGATGTTCACTCTCTTGCTATGTCTTCACATGGCCTTTTCTCTGTGCACATATATCCCTGGTGTCTTGTCCTCTTCTTATGAGGACACCCGTCATAGTGGATGAGGTCTCGACTGCTGTGACTTCATTTAATCCTAATGAACTTTTTAAAGGACCTATATCCAAATAATATTAGGATTAGGGCTTCATCCTGTGAATTTTGGGAGGATCCGATTCAGTCCATAAGACTGATCACCTGAAAATGTAAACTCTTTCTTTAGAGGCATGAATAAAATCTGAATTTCTAACTGAATGAGTATCAGCGTTGTCTAAGTCCTGGATTGAACTCATTGGTATTAGTATGTGTTGCCTGTGTTATTTCAAAGCCCAGGACTACGTTTTATTAAGAGGTACACAATCAGTTATTCCTAAGAGAGAAAGACCTGGAGAAATCTTACGGTAAATAAGAAGGGTACTAGCACACGTGACGTTCACAGTAGCATGGGATGGCCAGAGAGGAACAGGTTTATCTTGAATATAGTAGCAAAGGCTGTTTCTGGCACCCATGTCTTCATAAGTGTGTGAGAGACTTATGTACATATTGGATTTCCATACCATGTCTTCTCCTGGCAAAAATGTACAAAGATGGTTCTGAAGGGATTGTGACTGCAGACATGAGGTGTATTCTAGCTGGATTTGAATAATCTCTCCTAACTGATTTTGCAGAACAGTGAGCTAATGGTTGGCTGAGACTTGGCTATTTTTATGATGCCTTGCCTGGAATACCAGCATGGATCATTCACACTGATGAAGGGGTACAGTGGTTTAAAAATACTTAAAAAATAGAATATAAACAAGAGTATCCTTATATTTGAGTTCAAAAATATTTTTTGACCATTTGCCTGTAATAAAAACATTTTTAATTTTAATTTTCCTTAGCACTTCACCAATTAAACCTATAAAAGCTCTAAAGATCAGGGCAGAGTGTGTTTACTTCTTTTTGTCTATCCACAGAATGTAGTAGAGAGGCCTGAACAGGGTCTGCCCAAGAAATTTCAGATTTGTGGACAGATTTTTGGAAAGCCTAGTTAATCAACACAAACTACAACAATAAAAACAGTATTGCATTGTTATTAGAGAAACAGCATGGGTAATGGAAAGAAAGTGGGTATAAACCTGTTTGAGTTCTGTCTTTAAGTTGCTGTGAGGCTTAAGAACACACCTCCCACCTTACCCCTCCCCCCCATCCCCAAAAAGCTCTGGATCTTAATTTTCTCATGTGTAAAATGAGGCAGTAGGTCTGGTTCCAAGTTCTTTCTAAAAATGTCCTGTTTTATGGTGATGGGTGATGATGACCAGTTGGACTCATTACAGGGTTGCCAGACTTAGCAAATGCAAATACAGGTGTCCTGTATTTCATGTCAACCTTAATATTAGAAGTTGTACTGAGAGGCCCCTGGAGAATCCAGAGTCATCAGGAGTAAGTGTAGTGTGCGTGGTCTGCACGCCACATAATAGAGACCTGGCTGCTTATGGTAATTTTTGGAACTTGTAGCATTTCAGAGTGGTTTTGGATTGGTGGAAAATGTTCCTCTCCCTATTAATATAGCCCAGGACCCAGAACTTAGAGGAAGCGAGGTGGCTAAGCGGAACAGACACCCCAGCTCTGTGGTGGTTCCCTAGTGGAGCAGAAGCCTGCCAGTAGCACTTGCTTTGCTAGGGGCTGCCAAGTTCATGCGGTGCCTCTGCCCTTTCAGACTCAGGCTTCCATTGGCGTTCCGGAAGAATTTACATCCATAACTAGGTGCTTTCATGAAAGAAAATACAAATACGTCAGGTTCTCTTCAATCTAGAACCAAACTCACCCGCAACCTGGCCGCATTCTTAACAGGATGGGGAAGAAAAGTGTTCTGGGTCAGAGAAAACCACCTCCTTGAAGAATGTTAGAAATGTTCTGTGCGCAAGAAATCAGCAATTTATTTGTTCTTTATACCAGGATAGGGTTGCCCTTCCAGCATTTTCAGAACTGACTTCTCATGGTGCGGGTCAGACACGATAAGTAAATTAGCCAAGTTATCCAACACCATGGCAAAGAAATTCTAAGTGTAGCAAAACAAGGCATGTGGGTTCTGGGTTTTGGGGTCGTAAATACAGGTTAGAAGCTTTATACCAATTATGTCTATCCCTTGACACATTTCCTTTTTAAGGTTAAGTAGGTTTAATTACACAGCTCCTTTTCCCATCTTTGCTTCTTTTTGACATTACATAAGATATTTTAGGAACAGGGAAAGGTTAATGGGCCTATGATGGGGCCTAGAATTAACTTCCTTAATTAAGCCTCCAGAAGACATCTTTTCATTTCTTTTAATGACCTGTCTTGGTTAAAAAAGACCCAAAGCTCCTGCAGTTTTGTGCGGGTCCTGTTTGTGTAAGACCTGCACGATCCATCATAGGGTCGGAGCTTTGTCTTCGGTGGTGTTCCTGATTCAGGCAACTGCTGTCACCAGCAGGGGGGCCAAAGAGAAGAAGCATCTGGTCAGTGTTGTGACTTTGGAAAATTCGTTTTTGTGGATTTGGGCATTTACAGTCCATTATCAGTTTATTTTCATAGAATAGATGGATAAATAAGTCCTTCCTCAAATTATGCTCAGCAAGTAATGTAAATTAAATTATACTTTAAAGGTACCAGATCAGTAACAAACATCTCTATAGTTAAACACCTTGCCATGAATCTTCTCTCAAACTCATATTCATACTCTTAATTTCTCTTGTTATTTAAGAATTTTTAGTATGTTTGTCTTAGGTGAGGGTCAGCTGTACATTCATTTCTTCCCTCTTTTTTCAAATTAGATCTCTTTGAGGAGCAGTCATCATTGGTGAGATTTTTACAGAGCCCATTTCAACATATCAGAGTGCTCCAAATTTAAGGACACTTTCTGTATTCCTAAGTCTTCTGGATTAGTTCATCAGTATCTCACTTATATTTCTTGATATTACTGGAGCAAAATATATATGCCATTAGTGTTCTTGCTTTTCCCAGGTGATAATTCTAGTGGTGTTTCCTAATCAGTAATATGTATTAGGATCTCCTTTTAAAATTATGTATCTAAATCTCTATCTACATCTCCAGGCCATAGTGGGCAGGTTCTGATTTAGAGAGATGTAGTAGCACAATGAAATCTAATCTGTGTTTTTCAGAGTGCCACAGGGGATATTGATATGCACCCCTCTATGTACACGTGTTTGGAAATGCAGGCTGCTTTCCAGGTCCAAGCCCAGGGCAGTGGACAGCTTCTGTTCCCTCTTCTGTGAATCTGCTCTCCTACCTGATCACCTAACTGTCTGAAATGGCAATCGTTGCCGAATAGCTTCTTGTGACATCAGCGGTGAGCATGAAACAGAGAGCTGTTATTATCTGAACTATACAAACGTGAGATTAAATGAGTGTGCAGTTCATTGAAAAGGCTTGATAGGGACAAAAATCCCGAATCTGTTCCAGGTGTTTCCACTGATGCCCCCTCCCTGGTAATGGAGCAGTAATGATTTGTGTCTTGTTATGCAGAGCTACTTCAGTTTGTCAATGGACATCCTGTGTTTTGTCACAGAGAGCACTTATGGAGCCTAGATAGATGTCTAGGGAAACGTCTGCAAAATGATGCACTCTTTTTTTTTTAACTTTTTTTTTATATTGGAGTATAGTTGATTAACAATGTTGTGTTAGTTTCAGTTGAACAACAAAGTGATTCAGTTATACATATACATGTATCTATTCTTTCTCAATTTTTTTTTTTTTTTTAAATTTTATTTTTGGCTGTGTTGGGTCTTCGTTGCTGCGCGCGGGCTTTCTCCAGTTGCGGTGAGCGGGGACTACTCTTCGTTGCCGTGCGCGGGCCTCTCATTGCAGTGGCTTCTCTTGTTGTGGAGCACGGGCTCTAGGCGCCCGGGCCTCAGTAGTTGTGGCTCGCGGGCTCTAGAGCGCAGGCTCAGTAGTTGTGGCGCACGGGCTTAGTTGCTCCACGGCATGTGGGATCTTCCCGGACCAGGGATCGAACCCGGGTTCCCTGCATTGGCAGGCGGATTCTTAACCACTGCACCACCAGGGAAGCCCTCAAATTTTTTTGCCAATTAGGTTGTTACATAATATTGAGCAGAGTTCCCTGTGCTGTACAGTAGGTCCTTGTTGGTTATCCATTTTATTTATTTATCTATTTATTTTTGGTTATCCATTTTAAATATAGCAGTGTGTACGTGTCAATCCCAAACTCCCTAACTATCCCCCCCTTGCTTCCCCCCAGGCAACCGTAAGTTCCTTCTCTGTCTATGAGTCTGTTTCTGTTTTGTGAATAAGTTCATTTGTATCATTTTTTTTTTAGATAGCACATATGAGCTATTCTCTTTCTCTGTCTGACTTACTTCACTCAGTATGACAAACTCTAGGTCCGTCCATGTTGCTGCAAATGGCATTATTTCATTCTTTTTAATGGCTGAGTAATATTCCATTGTGTATATGTACCACATCTTCTTTTTACATTCCTCAGTTGTTGAACATTTAGGTTGCTTCCATGTCTTGGCTATTGTAAACAGCACTGCAATGAACATTGGGGTGCATGTATCCTTTCTGACCATGTTTTTCTCTGGGTATATGCCCAGGAGTGGGATTGCAGGATCATATGGTAGCTCTATTTTTAGTTTCTTAAGGAACCTCCATATTGTTTTCCACAGTGGCTGCACCAGTTTACATTCCCACCAACAGTGTAGGAGGGTCCCTTCTCTCCACACCCTCTTTAGTATTTATTGTCTGTGGATTTTTTGATGATAGCCATTCTGACTGGTGTGAGGTGATATCTCATTGTAGTTTTGATTTGCATTTCTCTAATAATTAGCGATGTTGAACATTTTTCCATGTGCCTCTTGAAAACAGCACCGTGTCTTTCCTCTTTCCCTAATTCAGAGATTATATAGTGCGGGTACCTGTCATCACTCAGCATTTTATTCATATGACACACCCTGAGTTTAACTGTATCAGCATTAAGTATCCATATTAAATAGAGTGGAAAATAAATGATCCTATGACTGTCTTTTGCTCTCTTCTTCAGGACAGGACTAGAATTAGCAGATTAATCTGTAAAATAGGATGGCCAGACTGGGAGGTGTCAGGGGGCATGTGGCCTGGGGACAGAGGATGTGCCGGTCCATCTCCAAGTTCAGAGCATATTATCTGAGGTGTAAGGAAACCCAAAGAAGTTAAATCATGGAATCTACAGTAAATAGTCCATGATCAAGAGAAACCAAGAAGCCAGCAATAGGTGGAAACTTTTCTGGGTCTCTACTTCCGTCACCTGTAAAATAATTCAGTACCTTGTAAATTGGTTTGTCCTGAAGATTAAACTTGTTAATACACAGGAAGTACCCAGACTGGTGCCTGGCACATAGTTAGGTTGTATTAATGTGTGAAATAGAATTATTATTATTGTTTTCATCAGCAGAAACTGGAGGATAAGGTGGGTTCTGGGCCTCAGCAGCTGGAGGGATAGGTGGAAGACAGGGTAGGGGTGTAGCTTGAGCTCTGAGCAGTAATGCTTAGCTGGAGGTCCTGAAATCTTTCCCGCTCAAGGGCCTCATTAATCTTGAGACCAGTTGAGCTGAGCTTGAAGCAGAACATCCTGTGAACCCCAGTGTGGGCATATGGGGGAGCCCAGTCTGAGACCCAGTTTCTAGAACTGTCTTCTCCAGTTGAGCTCACATCTTGTCTCTCTCCCCTTTTGAGAACACCATCGGGCCTCAAAGGAAAGAGCTCTATGACCACCAGAGAGAGTGGCTGGTGTCCACGTTTACTGTCGGCTCTGCTTTAGGCTGTAATTCTGCTGATCTGGTGTTTAATAAATGATTTGAGGTAGATCATTTCCCTTTAGGGTGGTGGCAGAGCTAACACAGCTATTTTCACTAATAACATCAATTCAATTCCTTAGCATCCATCATTGGAGAATCTCAAAGATTAATCCACTGAAAATATTTCCACAGCTCTGTGGTTGCTGTGTATTTTTCACAGTTCCCAGAGATAGGTGGTAACTATTTTCCACAGCGACTCTATTCATTTAATCATGTAACTCATCAGACAGTCATTGAGTGCCTACTGTATGTTGACAATGGCACTTGATCCTCAAGATACAAAAGAAGAATGTGACGTGGTTCCTGGCTTCAAGGTCTCGTGGAGCAGTGCAAGGACAGAGACAAGCTGACAAACACCGCAGTTCAGTGAAAGTGCTGATAATAGAGCAAATATGAAGTGCTGTTGGGCTCCAAGGATGATCAGCTCTCCCTTGGTGGTAGAGTCATGGTAAGGAAGAGCCTCACAGAGGGGATAAAAAGAATTATTTGGTCTTAAAAGATAAGAAGTGGTTTATCTGGCAGAGAGAGAAAAATGAGTATTCCCAGTAGAGAGGCAGCTTGGGCAAAGGGAGAGGCATGGAACACGTGTATTAGGAGGTTGGCATAAAAGTGGGAGAAATAGGATGGGGCAGGTACAGAAAAACAATATCACCAAAGACCTTGCTTCAAAAACTTGGAAGTATTGACTTTATCAGAAATCGTTAGAGGACTTTAAACCAGAAGATAACACGATGAGGTTTGCCTTTGAGAATGTTCTTTCTGATGACAGTTTGGAGGATGCAATGGACAAGAGCAAAAATACTAGATAGGGAGATAAGGAATGCAATTGAGAGACTAGTTTAATGCCCATGTTATAGATGATAAGGACCTGAGCTAAAGCAGAGCAGTGGGGATGGAAGGGAGGACTCAGATGAAAAAATCTTTTAGAGGTAAAATCAAAAGGACTTGGAGGCAATTGGATGTCTAGAAGTGAAGGAGAGGTGCTTTAATACCAAATATATTTACTCTTGGATATCACAGTTCACAATGCATATTCCTCCTCCAAATGGTCCAAAGCGTATCCATTGTTTGCTCTTAGAGGAAAAAAATGGAGGTGATCTTGCTGCTGGAGCAAAAAAAAGAATACATTTTAAGGAAGTGTTGGATTTTATTGGGGTCCTTTCTTTCTCCATTTAAATGCCCAGAGAACCTGAAGTGGTCCCCTTACTGAAACCTTATAGACAGAGCTAATGGAGAAGGCAGAAAGGCAAGGTCTTCATCTCTAGATCAGTGCTTCCTGCATTTAATGTATACACAATCACCTGGAGATCTTGCTAAAATGCAGATTCTGATGCAGTGGGTCTGGGGTGGGGATTGGGATTCCACCCATTTAACAAAGCTCCCAGGTGATGCCAGTGTACTTGACCTCAATTCGAGCAGCAAGTCTCCAGATTATTTATTATTCCCAGAAATACAACTTGGTAGTGCAGTGAGACAGCCACAACCAGATTGCAACAATAGAGGAAAACAGCACACGCCCCAGATTATGCTGCTCTGGTCTTTCAGGTCTTTCAGGTCTCGTCTTGGTGGGGCCTCTTGGGAATGGGCTCTGTCCCAAGAAGAGAGCTGACAAAGTCATATACAGTCATAGATAGTCTGAGCCAATAGGTGTCCTGGTTTTTACAAAGAGCCACTAAGAATCTTACCACCATGCTGCCCCTGGCAAGTCGCACTGAGTAATGAAATCCTGACTCAAACCTGAAAATAACTCGAACCCACTGGCCTGCAAACAGTCCCACCTAACCAACATGGGATAACATAAGTTTTGTTAAACTTGCCGTGGGTTGAGGAATATTTTGGGTGAAGTTATAAAAGACTCCTTTAAGCCATTGCAATATTTATGTCCCTGTCACCAGAGACAAACAAGACTGGAAATCTGCAAACTGGCTCCTTCTTATGAGTCAGCACTTGTCCACGTTAGGCCTCTACTTGCCAGCCATGTCGTGCTTAAGTTACAGTTTGTTTGTATATGTCATATGTCAACTCTTTAATCACAAGAGCATAAGTGCTAGGGACCAGGGCCAGATGCCAGGGTTGACATGGCCTGGTGGGAGACTGGCACTGACAAATAGCCTTGGGTGGCTCAGACCCAAGCTGGCCTGCTCTGGTTGCCTGAAATAGAGAGGAAATTTTGCTGTAGAGAGACTGCAGTAGACTCTGAAATGGAGAGGTGTCTGGTATGAGGAAAAGGGCTGTCTTGGGAGTCAGCAATAACCGGTTATGTGATTTTGGATGAGGCACTTTGTCTTTCTTGGTCTTGATTTCTCTCTCTGAGAAATGAGAAGGTAGGCTAAGTCAGTAGTCCTCAGACTTTCCTCTGCAAAGCCCTGCAGTCCTCATGGAGGATCCAGGAGCATCAGGCAGAACCTACCCAAATCCTTTCCAGCTCTGAGTCATGTGAGTTGGTAGGTCCCCAACATGTCTCTGCCTTTGGTTCTCAGTGTCATGGTAATCTCTTTGCAGTCCGCAGAAGTGTTCTCATTTGTGAGGCCTTTGATTTAGATTTTGGACTTCCTACAAGAGTCCTATCTATACTCAGCACTGATAAAATTCTAGAGGATAAGAAGGCTTCGGAAAAACTTAGCTCTAATGCTGCCCTTAGGAATTCCATGAGCATGGATCACACATGTGGAAAATACTTACAAGAAGGGATATTAACAATACAAATGTGATAGCATCTATTGTATCTCCAGAGTACACCTCATCTTAAGAAAATGGATTGATTTTTGAACAACCAGCTGCAGAATTAATTTTAGTAAGCCAAACCAGAATTAACCTACTTTTTGAGAAATGCAGTTATTTGGGTTCCTGGGCCATGAGCGGGAGTTACATAGCTTGTGCAACCACTAGACTTATCTTTGTCTCAGAATATTTCTTCTAAGCAGCCTAGAATCTTAGCACTTCATTTAAAAGAGATTGGCTTGTTTTCATTGTCTCCGTTGTGTTTATATACGTTTAAATTCTTTCTGTGGACCGCACTCGCAAGGATAGTTACTATCCTGATTTTCCCAGGGCGGTGGTCCTCCAGCAGGATGTACAGGTATACAGGTGCTGAAGTGCCTAGAGGCAAAGTTCAAAGTGGCTCTGTAACATACAACTTGTAAATACAATGGACCATTTCACAAAGGATTTCCCTTTGTAACACTGACAACAGCACCTTAAAGGCAGCGGGCATACTTGTTGAATGACTGAATGGCCATTCTTTTGTTTATTTGTTCCATGGAGTTGACCCCTTCACAGAGCTTTGTATGAATTACTGTTTTCTCCTTTGGAGAACTGAAATAAAGCTATGCTTTTCCTAATAACTAAACTCTCATTGTGATTCACTTAGCCAGCTGGGGCTTCATGGTTACCTGGCTTTGCAGATCAATCTTTTGGTAGAAGCTATGCACTGTCATTTTACTCTTCTGTTTCCTTGAAAGGGTCCCCCTCTTTGGCTCTTCCCCTTGAGCACAGAAGAATCATTCAACACAGAGGCTACTGACAAAAAGGGGCATTTTGGGTGTAAATAGGGGTAAGTCATGATCAGTTAATAGAAGCTTGATTCTCAAAAATCTAGGGGATTTTTATCACACTCAATATGGTTTTCTATTGGATTGTGTCAGAATATGCAAGTTCATGTGCCCAAATTTTGAATTCGTTTAGATTTTTTTCTTATTACAAACAAAAACCTGATTGAAACATGACATTAGAAGGTTGATAAATTGGACTCTGCTTCTGATGGGCCTGAGAGCATCTCTAGAAAATAGTATTATGTTCCTAGGGAATTGGCATTTTAAAGCATGGTGTATGAGAAAGGTGGTTAATAAACTATAAAAATTATGGGATTATAGGCTCTAGGGAATCTGTTCTGGAACTCAATGGGTAAATGGGTCCAAATCACTTAGCTAAGAAAAATATAGGTAAGATAGCATAAGACATGAGTGCAGACATACTGGGAGAAGGGAACAGAAGACTGGACTTTTTATCTCCTTGCTTGACCTTGAGCTTCTTTGGAATTATCATGTCCACTCATAAAGCAAGGACAGGAATATCTGTCTCTCACTTTTCAGTGATCTTTGGAGGTTTGTTGAAATGATGATGGGAACGTGATAATGTTAAGTGTCGTAGGTATACAGTGACTCATCGTGATACGGCTATGGCAAAAGCATAGACATTGAAGCCACCCAGACCATTGTTCAAATCTCAAACCCTCCCACTTATTATGATACCTTGAGAAAGGTATTCAACTTTTCTGAGCCACAGAACTATGACATTACCTTTAAAATGGAGACAGTAAAGTTGTTGGGGTAAAAATGTAATGTAAATGTATAAGATACCGTACTTTACACAGTAGATATTCAAATCACGGTTCTCGTTATCATCGTCATCATATCACAGGCAAGAAATAAGAAGTCCATTTCCTAAGCATTCGTTTATTCAACAGGTGTTTTGAGTGTTCAGTGTGTACATTGGAAATTAGATATGATTTAATGCCAGCTTATGATGTCAGTGGAGACAAAATGAAATCATGTGAATGCACATACAGGGAATATGCTGCCCTTAAATAAAAAGTTAATGTTCATAACTGACCAACAGGATTTAAGTTGCACACAAATTCTTTTTGTTTGTTGTTGTGTTTGTTTTTAGATTTGTATAATAAATCATTCATATCCTTGCCCGTTCTTCCTTGTGATTAACAACATATTTGCAATATGGTCACATAGTAGATTAAAACTGGAACCTAGTTAATAAACTACGGGCTCCTTTTAGTGCCTAGGTATAGCGCATATAGACTTTAGATTTTGTTCTGGAGGAGATAGAAGCCATTTGAAAATTTTGAGCAGAGGAGTACCATGAGCTGACTGTATTTGCAGAGACTTATTCTGCCTCTCCGTGGAGAAGAGATGGTTAAGGGGCAAGGGTGAAGGCAGGGACACCTTCGGATGGTCATTGCAGTGATAAAGGGTAAACATGGTAGTGATTTGGTCTTGAGTGGCAGTGGTAGGAGGCGGTGATACACGGTCAGATTCTGAATCTGATTTGGAGGTAGAACTATAGAATTTGCTGGTGGATTGTAGTGTGATGTGAGAAAAAGAACTCAAAGACTCAAGCCTGAGTCCAGAGATTTTGGACTGAGTGATGGGAAGAATGACGTTTCCACTTAATGGAGATGAAGGAGACTAGGAGCAAGTGGGACCATTTTCAGTGAAGATGCAGGGTTGACAATTGGATGTTTGAATCTAGACTTTAGGGGAAATGTTGAAGCAGGACATAGAAATTTGACAATCATTGGAGTTTAGATGGTATTCAGTGTCAAAGGACTAGATCACCGGAGACTGAATGTAGAGAGAAAAGAAGGTGAAGCCCCAAGACTGAACCCTAGAGCCCGTCATTGCTTAGAGGTCAAGAAGGTGAGAAGGAACCAGCAAAGGAGAACAAAAGGCAGACTGATGGGGACGTAGAAAACAAACTTATGGTTACAAAAGGACATAGAAAACAAACTTATGGTTACAAAAGGGGAAGTGGGGGGAGGGATAAATTAGGAGGTTGGGATTAACAGATACACAGTACTGTATAAAAAATAGATAACCAACAAGGACCTGCTGTATAGCACAGGGAACTATACTCAATATTTTGTAATCTATAAAGGAAAAGAATCTGAAAAAGAATATGTATATATAAAACTGAATCATTTTGCTGTACACCTGAAACTAACACAACATTGTAAACCAACTCTACTTTAATTAAAAAATGCAAAACAGAATTAAAAAGGCAGACTGACGGGAAGGAGGAGAACTTGAAGAGAGATTGGTGCATCAGAAACGCGAAAGGCAGTAAAAAAGTAAGATGCGTTTAAGGAGACAAAGTGGCCACCTGTGTGTCAAACGCTGCTAATAAGCTAAATAAGATGAAGACTGAGAACTGATTTTTGGATTTGGCAAAGTGAAGGTTCAGTGCTAACCTTGGCAAAAGCTGTGATGCCGGAAAGATTGGAAAGGTGACCTGATTGGAACGTGTTCAGAATAAACGAGGAAGAGAAATAGAGACAGTGAGAATAGACATCTTTGCTATGAAGGGCAAGAAAGTAATGGGGGAGGAGGGGAGAATGATTCAAAGAAAAGGTAGGGTCTAAGCAGGCGTGATATTAATAAATATGACGCAGGCTCTGATGGATCAGACAGGATGCTGGCTGTGGGTCTGGAGCAGACTTGGTAGGCCTGCTGATCCAGACTTTAACCCTTCGGTTGCTGGACTATGGAATGTCCAGGAGGTCCCAGCGGAGAGGTTGGGTTGGAAAAGTAGGCGAGGGGGTACTTGGGAAGCTCAGGGTAGTGGGTGTTTATCAGCAGGTCCAGAAGTGTTTCGGTATGTTCATAATCAGGATGGTAGTACCAGTGTGTTCCAGCTGAACATCTGCCTTGGATCCATAAAGAATTTTTTTTTCTTTCTTATCTTCACTTTTCAAGTTGAGGATATTGCAGCATATTTCCATGATGCTGAGAATGACCAAAAAAGAGGGAAAATTGGAAAATGTGATGATGTCAGAGAGCAAGGTGAGAATTACAGGACCTCCTTGAGTTGGGGAGTGAGGATGGGGCTAGTGCATAAACGAAAGGGTTGGTTTTGACTGAAACACAATCTCTTTGTTCCTTAGGACAGGAAGGCACACAGAGGAGAGGGCCACAGACATACGTTAGCTGCCAAGTGGTGGTGGAGGGCGTGTGGGATTTCTTTCACGGTTGCTTCTATTTTTCTGTGAGAGAGGAAATTTATTGACACCTCACATTTTTCACTTCCTCAGAATGACTGTGTACCTACACTTTATCTGAGATTTATGTAGAATTCTGGGGAATCCTGGTTACTAGACCAACTTTTGACTCAGAATCTGCCTCTCCCACTAAGACACATCAAACCGCGGAACTTTGGTCCTCTTATTCCAATGGATGATGATTAGAGCCCAGTTTCCTTTAGAGCCAGTTTGTTTGGAATATGATGAACCCTGGCTGTCTAGTGCCCTGCTTTGCTATGGAGTGGCCCAGAAAGGAAGCATTTCGTGCCTGCCACGGTGATGTATCCAGGGCCACCCCTGAACCTGACTCAGAGTAGGTAGGTGTTCAATAAATATTTGTTGAATGACTACAGGAAGGAAGGAAGGAAGCAAGCAAGCAAGCAAGAAGATAATATTCAGTTTGCATCAAGAAAAGGCACTGCTAATCCAGCCTAGTAACATATGTTTCTGCTCAGGAGATTTACATCTTGTCTATAACTAATTCCTCCGTCGCATGTTTGGCGTTCCAAGATTTTTGCCTAGACTCAGGAATACATCCACAGTGGCTGAAGGATGGCAATGCTTGATTGCTTGCCTCTCCCTCTACCTCTGAAGTTAATCTGATGCTATCTGAGCGCAAAGACACAGACAGGGTGGAGGTTAATGCAAATTTAGCCAGGAGTCTAGTGCCACTTCACAAAATATTGATTAGGTGTCTGATTTGCTCTCCCCTGACAATGGGCCAAAGGAATGAACCAATGAGGTGGGCTCAACTCCAGCTCGTCATGGTCATTCGATAAAGCCAGACAGCCAATGAGCAGCTGCTACCTTTTGATTGGGTGAGAGGCCAGAGAGGGGGGAAACCATCTTAGCAACAGCAGGAAGGATTGCACACGCCCTTGCACACACGCGCAAACACAGACCTGATGCCTTACCACCCTGCTGCAGGGAACGGTTGCTGATTGTGTCTCTTAAGGCTTTTGTTCAGCCACAGTCCTGGCTTCCAAAGGACCAGTTTCTTTTCACAGACCACACTGCTCACCTGGTCTGTCGGCTCATAATCCCTTTTTAATGGAATGAAGGGACGACCTTCCTCTCTCTGCCCCCTCCAACGCACATCTTATTAAGAGCCAACTTTGATCTGCAGGTAAACGGCACAGGCTTTGTTCTCAAAATGGGCTGTTCTGACCCCTGTCGGGGAGCCGACCCCACCACTGCCCTTCCCGACACCACATGCAGATGGGGAGGGAGGTGGCGTGGAGGCCAGGCCCACTGCCCACCTGTTGTTTCCTGTGCTTTCTGGAAGAACCGTAGAAGGGGTTTCCCCAAGCCAGCGCAGGCTTCTGTGTCGCTGTTATTTTCCGTACAGGCTTCCCCTTCATTGTTCCCTGGCCTTCACAGCCAGGGCCCAGGAAAGCTTTCCTGTTTTCAGCGTGACACTTGGCAATGCCTTTCGTAGCCACTGGGTTCCCAACATTTAACATTGTCATTTCAAAGGCTCCCGTCTTCTGGTCTCCACTGGCTTTTTATGTTTTCTGAGCAGCTGCCCTTATTCCCCAGGTGCCGGGGCCTTGGGGGCTGCCTGCCAACCCTTGGTTTCCCCAGATTAGTAGCTGCCGTGGCCTCCTCGTCTCCCTTCTGTCCCCCCCCACCTCATATCCTGGCTCTGAGTTTATTTTGAGGCCAGGGGTGACGGGGGGGTGGTAACTGGGGGGCTGCACACGGGTTCCCAACATCTTTCTTTCCTCCGAGGACTTTGCCGCCTTGCTCCGACAGCTGCTTTCAGCATGAATCTTCGATCCAGGAGCATCTGTCCATGGATTATCCAGTCCCGCTGGTGGCTCCTCGTGTTCCCTGCTGACAGCCATAGTTCTGTCTGCGTAGGAAAGCCTATCAGGTGGGACAGACTTCACTGGAAGCGGTGTGTGGCTGTAGTTTGTACCAGAGAAAAAGGAAGTTGAGATCATGTCATAGGAATTTTCCAGTCCAAGAAGGATTATTGTCTAGGAAATGGTAGCCAGCTGTTTTCCATCTTCTTGCCTAGCAAACAAAGGGGAATGGCCTGAAATGGAAGCAAGGCAGAATTAAGACAGACATGAAGAACTCGTTTCTGAATGTTAGGCTTAACAGAACCTGGAAGATGTTACCACATGCACATTTGGAATTACTTTCCGAGTGAGGTATGATCCCCGCCCACTGGAGTTGTGTTCAGGTGTCTCCTCTCACAGGTGCCGTGGGATGGACGTGATGAGCTCCAGAGCAGCACAGCTGGGCTTTGGAGTGAGACTGGCCTAGACTTAAGTTGCAGCTTTGCAGCAGCCCCATAATGTGGTGTTAGCAAACTTCTTAACTTCTCTGAGCCTTTTACAGAAATCTGTACAATGGAAGTCACAATATCAACCATACCGTTTTAAATAAAACCGTATACGTAAGGCGCCTCGCTTAGGGCTTACCATGTAATAAGCATTCCAAACTGTTGACTCTTCCTCCCAATTCTAGAATTCCCAGAGCTTCATTCCATCAGTGGACCTACGGATACAGTAGGTCAATAATTTATTTATTATTTATTAGTAGGTCAATTATTTATTAATCAATTTTAAAAATTGAGCATCTCCCTGGAGCCTAGCTTCATGAGATCTGCCCATGGTTTCTGCCCATGACAATTTATGTTTTAGGCCAGAAAAGAAGCCAAACAAGTGATATAACAGGGCATCCGTGTGGCAAGGCAAAGCTAATCCCACTTGTACAGAGTCAGTGAGTGTAATAGGAATGGGCTGTCTACCCCGGGTTAGAATCATCCAAGAAGACATTGCAGGAAGGTTGGGTTTTAGTTCAGAAACTATCATTTATGTCCTTTGACTCTGTTTTCTTAGCTGTAAAATGGACACAATAATAAGATTAAATGGTATTGGAAGCAGATGAAATGCTGCAGGCACGTTTGACTGCGAAACTCATGCTTTAACCAACACACACACACACACACACGGCCCTCGTCACAAGACATCCAATCAAATATTTTTAATGTGTCAAATGAATTGATAAAAGTGATAGCTATGAATGACAGCTGGACGGAATTAATCCTGTGCTGCCGAGGAGCTCCACGACAGTGACCTTCGGTGTCCTCCCTCCCAAGCAGCCGCATAGAGACACGTCTCCCTCTGTGGATTGTGATTCACACATACGCATTTTCCCTTTTATCTCCCCATTTGCATGCTCATATTAGACATGGATTTGGTTGGACCTGCGTCTGTTGAGACGGCCAGCCAATAACAGAAGCCCCATGGGGACGAATGCCGTCTGGTTTCGGGAGTGGGTCTAGCGAGTGAGGTCTAGGTCAGGAAGCTATTAGCCACAGAGATGGGGAATATATTCAGCTGTCATCACTTTTTAATTAAAATAGCCTGGTGGCACTTGCATCCCCCCACTCTGTCGCTCTCCACCCTCTCCCTGGCACTGGGTCCTCCTGCAAAACAGGACAAGTATCTTCTCCCTGGTCCAGGGTCTCTGGGGCTTGTTCAGAGACCATGAGAACCCTGACCTTTAGGAGGAAACAGGCACAATCTGTGTTCTCTCCCCAGCTCCACCTTTTGTAATGGCAGGGTGGTGAGAACATGTATAGCATGGAAATCTGAAAATGCTACAGACCAGGGCTTTTCCCTCCCTGGAGAGTGACACATTAAACATGGACCGTCACACCCCTAGAAGAGACTTGGGGTAAATTCCCAGCTGGTAATTCCTGAGATTACTATCATAACGTGGGATTTTCCATACTCTAGATTTTCTTTTTCATTTTCTATCTCGTTAAATCCACTTGTTTCATTGCTTAGATGGAATGGAAACTTGAGAAACAAGATGGGCTCATTATTAGAGCCTGCTCAGCTGACCTAAAATCCCTGCTCCTTGATTGCTTGTCACATGCTTTGAACTTTTTACTTAACTATTTTAAGCCTTGGTTTTCTCATCTGTAAAATGGGGCTAATAATAGTATCCACTACTTAAGGTCATTGTGAACATTCAATGTAATCTTTCACTAAAGCACTGAGTGTGGTACCTGGCATGAAACAATCGTGCCATAAGTGGAGGCTGTCTTATGAATCAGTATTTATCATTCTGGTTGGGGGACACAATAAAAAATTGATCAGGGGTAGACTAGCCATGTTTGATTAGGCTTGTCATGAATGTAGAAGTTTAATAAGGACATTATTTGACACAGTTATCTGAACCATGTAACAGAGAAGTGTATGAATAGGGTGCCACAGCACTTAATTAAAATGTTTCATTTATTACCCTGGTGTTTTCTGCATTTAAAGATACTGTGCACAGCAAAACGTAGCACAGTCCCCACTCTCTCAAATTGGCATAATACGCAAATTATATCTTTAGCACTTATAGCAATATGCAAATAAAGCATCAACATAGTTGCAGCTTCATCAACACAAAGCATTTATTTTGTGCCTATTTTCCATAGGTGCACCAAAACAAAATGATTTTGGACGAATCCAGCTCCTACTCTTTTGGAGTTCATGGTATATAAGAGATAATACAGGCAAACTGTGTTTTAGAGTGCTTCACTTTATTGCGCTTCGCAGATAGATTTTTTTTTTTTTACAAATGGAAGGTTTTACAACCCTGCATTGTCAGATGAGGGTTAGCATTTTTTAGCAAGAAAGTATTGTTTAATTAAGGGATGTACATTGTTTTTTTTTTAGACATAATGTTATTGCACACAACAGATTATAAGATAGTATAAACATAACTTTTATAGGTACTGGGAAACAAAAGAATTTTTGTGAATTACTTTATTGTGATATTCGCTCTATTGCATTGCTCTGGAATTGAACCCACAGTATCTCAGAGGTATGCCTGATACTGAGATCTAGCATAGGTGGAAAGACAGAGCGCAGATTCTGAAGGCAGAATAAAAATTTTTGCACCAGGAGCTAACTCATAGGAAGGTGAAGTTTCTTATCTGTGTGGTGAGATAGAAATTCGTTTTAGGTGAGCGTGAGTAAGCCTCTTTGGAATCTTATACACAGGCCAATAGGCTTTGATTAAAGTCTGTTGCCTAGGTTGACAAATTGTAAATTGTTTTTCTTTGAAGTGCAGTTTTCTTCTTCACGGTGAGCCATGAGGGGCCAGTTGAGCAGCGACCAGTGGCAAAACTCACCCAGCATTTACCAGTCTGTTCTCAGAAGCCACCCCACCCCCGTTTCACTGGTCCCAGTGGTAGCTTTAGATTTAGTGGTTCTCCACAAGGCTCTTCTGTGTGAGGAGTCTCCACACTCTCGAGATAACTACCCTCAAGTCACCCTGCATTGGAATCACCTGGGGTGCTTATGAAAATGAAGATTCCTAGGCCAGAGTCCAGTATGGTAAGTCAGGGGGGTGGGACCTAGGAAGTCTGCGTTTGATCGTGGGCCTCGGATCACTGCTCTCCACACCAAACCACTGCTCTAGATCGTACCCTTTCAACATTCATCCTATCCCAGGCCTCCTTATTACTTGTGCTGCTGCTGCCTTAGTTCATGCGTCTAGCCTGGCTACTACCGTCCTCTCTTCACTGGCCTCCTAGTTCTCCTCTTGACTAGTAATAGTAAGCTAAATAAAATTCAAATCTTACAGTGTCAGATCCTATATAAGATCCTACAATCAGCCACTATTTTCTATAGGATGACTTCGTCTCTTTTCTAGGACAAGTAAGGCTCTCGCCAGCCTTGCCTCCTGCCTCATCCCCTGGGTACCCCTTATATGCTGCAGCCACGCTAAAGGCGGGTCTCTGAATACACTCTGCGTCAGGGGTCCGGGCCCTTGCTCGTCTTCTGGCATCTGGCTAGAATGACCCCCCATCACCCCCGCCGCCACCGCCCCTTATTCCGCTCCTGGTTCTCTGACAAATACCTACTTTGACACAACTGCTCAAGAATTACCTCTTCTGAGATGACTTTTCTGTCCTTTTCCCTTTTCGTGCCTGCATTCTCCCTCCCGTCTGTATTTGCTTTGACGATAGCACTTACAGCACTCCACTGCAGGATTAGTTGACAAGTCTGTCACTCCCTTGAAAGCACAGCCCATGTCTTTCTCCTCTTAGTATCTCAAGGAACATATTAATGTTTTCCAGAATAAATGAATGAACCCATGAATTGTACAACATGGAACCTAAATTTATTCCCAGACTAAATTTGCAGCCCAAGAGTTGGCCACATTATCCTTCTTTTCATGATGTGTATCTTATCAAGAGTTTTGAAGATCACAAGCAAAATGAAACAACTTGGAGTTTCCCACATGTGAGTGGGCTCAATCCAGTCTGACTAACACATTCTAAAGCCCACAGAGTGTTCCTTCCCTTCATGATGTGGAGATAAAAATAGGGAGAATGAAATAAATGAAACCAGTGTCTTTGTTATGTAAACCACAGGGTAAATTGGGGTAAATGAGCAATCTTTATGGCAAATGTAACTGATCTTTCTGGAGAGTTATTTTATTTAATTGATTAATTTAATTGCCTAGCAAATGAAATCTGAAAATACCATCCCTGAGAAGACTTACTTGCTGAAAATCCCTTCTCTTCTCTAAACCTCATTGATTCCAGTTAATTTCCCATCATTCCTCCTCTCTGTCTACAGTGTGATTTGAGCATTTCACGTTTTCTTTCAAGGCTGAAGTTCAAAGATCGGACACAAAGAGTTGAAGATTTTCAATTCTACTGTCTAAGGCATTTCAAGAATCAGTGGTTGCTCTCATGTGTTGCTGGTGGGGATGTGAAATGGAATAGCCACTTTGGAAAACAGTTTGGCAGTTGCTTAAAATGTGAAATGGAGATTGAGTAAGAGACTTCTCCTCTTCACCCCTAAGAATTTACCCAAGACAAATGAAAGGATGTGTACCTGTAAAGACTTTGTACGTGAATATTCACAGCAGCAAAACCATAATACCCCCAAAGTGGAAACAACCCAAATGTTCATGAATTGGTGAATGGAGAAACAAAATGTGGTATATCATACAGTGGAATACTAGTCAACAGTAAAAAGAAATGGAATACCAATGCGTTCTACAACATAGATGAGCCTCAAAAATATGCTAAGAGAAAGAAGACAGTCACAGAGGTATTTATACTGTGTAATGCCATTTATATGAAATGTCCAGAGAAAGCAAATTTATAGAGACAAGAAGCAGAGTGGTGGTTGCATAGGATTGGCGGGGTAGGAGCAGAAACTGCAGCTGGAGGAAACTTGGGGGGTGATTGAAATGTCTGAAAACTGGATTGCGGTTACAGTTGTCCAACTCCCTACATTTACATATAATCATTAAACTGTACAGTTACAATGGGTGGATTCTGTGGTGTGCAAATGACACCTGAATAGAGCTGTAAAAATAGTTGACACTGACGCTTTGCTACCTTCGTATTTTTATTATAGTGGTGGTACACTTTCAGAAACCTTTCCCAGGTAATATATTTTAAAAGTCTTTAATCACAGCATCTAGATTTTAAGTTGGTTTCTTTCCTTTTCTATGAACTCCTGAGACCCTTCACCTTTATACCAGTGGAGACATATTCAGACTGTAAAAACTTTTTTCTCTATCAAACTAATTAAGCTCTGATGACATCAGCTGTATTTGCAGTGCACCTGATTAAGGCCATGATACTAATTAAATTCTTGAATGATTAAAAATGCAAATTACCAGACTGGGTTGAGCAACAGGCCTTGCTTCTGGGCTCCAAAACAGTAGGGAACAACAAGCCTCATCTCAGGTGATGGAGCTCTCACGTCTAACCTGAGTCAAATGAGGCAATATTAACTGTGAATGACTAAGATTTACCTACTTTTTATGGGGCGATATTTCATTTATAGAGGCCATGCATTTCTAGGTGACTCATACCTTTGTGAGTACACTGAGAAGTGTTGTATTGGGATGGAAGGACCCCCAAGCTTTGGAGTTAGAACTGAGTTCAGATGCTGCCTCTGTCACTTACCAGTGGTGTGATCTTTGGCTAATTATTTAATTTCTCTGAGCATGTATATCTTTATAACAGGGAATTTGATTATCTAGCTTGAAGAGCTTGGGGGCTAATTAAATGAGATCACTTATGTCACTGGGCCTAGCATATAGGGAGCATTTAATAAGTGGGACCATGGGGTAGCTTAGCTAATAAGCTCTTGGTTCATTCAACAAATACTAACTGAGTGCCTACCATTCATTTACTCCTTCAATTTATTATTTTATTATTATTTTTTTATTTGGCTGCATCGGGTCTTAGTTGCGGCATGTGGGATCTTCAGAGATCTTCAGAGAAGCACACGGGCTTCTCTAGTTGTGGCACGCGGGCTTCTCTAGTTGTGGTGCACGGGCTCCAGAGCACGTGGGCTCAGTAGTTGCAGTGCACAGGCTCAGTAGTTGTGGCGCGCAGACTTAGTTGCCCTGCTTCATGTGGGATCTTAGTTCCCCGACCAGGGATCGAACCTGCTTCCCCTGCATTGGAAGGTGGATTCTTAACCACTGGACCACCAGGGAAGTCCCTATTCCTTCAATTTAGAAAATATTTATTGAACGCTTGCTATCTTTCTGGTAGTATTCTTAGTGTTCAGGATCCATAAATGAATTTAAAAAGACAAATTCACACCATAGCAAAGCCTACTTAGAAAATATCTATAAACATAATAAATAATTAAATGCTATGATATGTGGCAAAGTTCTATGTCCTATGGCAAAAAACAGAGTAGGATGGAGGGGGACCTAGAGTGATGGGGGTGAGGGAAAGGATGGATTGCAATTTAGGGCGATGAGGGGAGGGCTCAGTGAGCAGGTAAAAAATGAGCAAAGCCTTGGAGGAGGTGCGGGAGCTGGGCATCACCCAGCAGCTCTAGGGGGGAGCCTTGTAGGCTGAGTAAACAGCCAGCATATAGCGCCCCAAGTATCATGTTCCAGACACCTTCAAGGAGTACTGGGAGGCCAGTTACCATGCCAGACACTAGATGCACATGGTAACCCAGTGGTCAGAAGTGAGTTCAAATTCTGTCTCTGTCACTTGCCGGTTTGGTCATCTTTGGCTAATCTTTTAATTTCCTTGAGCTTGTATCGGTTCATCTATAAAATGAGATTTGAATATCTGTTTCAAAGGATTATCTGTCCCAAAGTTTTGAAACAGTCGTTTACCCCAGTCACCTCTGAAGCTGCAGTTTGTAAACGGTGCTTGAGCAGAACGGGAACCATGGTTTTATTCGTGTCTGGCTCTGATCCACGTAGTCACGTAAATAAAGCATCCTGACACGGAGCCTATTCCAGTCCTTCGGCCTGCTTGGTGGGGCAGTTAGGAGATGAGACCGGCTGAAATAGAAGGACCATTCTGAGATGTAAAAAGGAATGAGAGAGAGAGAGCATTAATTTATTCATTCAACCAATAGATAATGGAGCTTCCGCTATGTTCCGGGCACTTATTGCTTGGAGAAGAACAATGTGGAGTGTGGTAAAGCGTTTTATATACTGGGAGGATAATACATTTTATACATATGTAAATGTGTGCCTGTGTGTGCATGTGCCTGTGCAGTTTCTCTCAGAATCAACCATGTGCCAAAGGTGACTCAGACATTGATGGAACCTTTATCAGGGACTTCCAGTGAACTGTGGGTTGGGGGTTGAGAGAACAAGGAAAGGACATGGGAGCTCCTTCAACTTCGATACTGGCCTTCTCAGGTGTTTCTCTCCTTCTCTCTCGCTGGCTGTGAACTGTATCCTGGAAAGAACACCGGATTGAGTCAGAAGACCTTGGTTCCACAATCAGCCCTTCAGGTTTTAGCTGTGTGACTTGGGCTTGTCATGTGACTCCTCTGAGCTTTATTTTTCTCATTTATGCAATGGAAATAAAACTTCTACGTCACCTGCCACCCAAATGTCAAAGGTCAAATGAGGAAATGCATTTGAAATCATTTGATAAACTATAAAACTAAACATGAGTTGAAGGAGGTGCAGGTCATTGTTGGAGAAGGAGGCTGATAGGACATGGGGATGGGCAGTTATCTGTTGTAGGAAAGAATGGTTTTGGCATTTCTCCAAAGAGTAGACATTTGGTGCTAATTTATGCACATTAGTTAATTCTACTTTGCTGGGGGGCTCAGATGGGACTCCCTGATGGATGTGCCATCCATGAAAGAATCATGAAAGCCACATGGCTCAAAACTGTGATCCTTTCAGGGATGGAACTAGAGAGACAGGCTCTTGAGAGGCACAGGCTTGGCTGACAATTTCAAAACCGTTTGCTCAGTGATACCCTGCTGAACCCTGGGCAGTGGGATGAGTAGAGAAAACACTTTTGTCCTAAAAACTGTTAGGTTCATTTTCCACCCCGCTCCCCAGTTATCTAGGTTTTACATTCCAGGCATGTAGGGATACAGTCACCCAGTGGTAACTGGTGATGCTGGGCCCTTCTTTCCAAGCTCTGAAACCATCTGGGCTGGCAGAGAGCGAGAAGGGAAAAGGCAGCATACTTTTCAGGAGGCGAAAAACACTCTCAAGAGTCAAACTTGAGGCAAGTTCTTGGAGCAAAGAGAATTATTCAGGGGAAAGGCAGCCAGATGCTCTGTAAAAGCATGTGTCTGGTTATAGCATGAATTGAGGATGGGCAAGAAAGAATCACTGAATCTTAAGAATTGTTGAATCTCATCATGGGCGAGACTCAGGTGACCCACAGATGCCCTTGTATCTCTGTTTATGTGTTGGTCTCACTCTCCACACAGTAAGCTCCCAACTAGGACCAAGTTTTTTGCATTTTTTTCTATCTGTAGTGGTTGTGCCAGTGCTTGTCATTTCACAGTTGCTCCCAATATATGATGGAGTGGGGTGGTTCACTGGCCCTTTCCACACACCAAGGCTGGCTAAGGAAGGAGGGCGACCCCTGAGTCTTCTGTGGGGAACTTACCTCGGTGTTTCATAATCCTTAATATTTGGGGAAGATTCTGATTTGGTTAAAAGATAAAAATACTTCTCTTCTTCAGTACCTGTTCATTTTCACTATGCTTGTAGCACGAACAGTGGGCTGGAAATGGACCAGAATGATCTCATTTCTAAGGCAGAGCTTCCCAGGGGCGCTGTGACAGGCTTGGGGTGGCTGGGATAGTTTACAAGGCATTTATTCGAGATATGGATGGTTGGAAGTTTCTTATAGTGGGAAAGTATATAAAAGCAGTTTTGATAACTATTTAGAAATTTTTAACTCTATTTGAACATTCATTGTATGGATTCATCTGTAAACTTGCTGACTTCCGTAACGACTATTTGGGTGTCTAAAACTCTGTGAATAACCCCCTCACCCGCCCCCCCACACACACACACCAGAGTGTCCTGGGAAGCTACATGCAATTCACTTTCCTTGGATCATCCTGTTAAAATGTCCTGGTATTAGTTTGATTATTTTTTAGTCATGATTTTTTTTTTTTTTTTACCATCAGTGATGTTCTTTGCTTTGCCTGCCCTATAAAGTGTTAGATTTTTTTCCTGATTTCATTTGCTCTAATATTTTATATTTTGTCTAATAATATAGAAGGCATATGTGATTTTAATCATTACTTTCTTTTTTTTTTTTTTTCGGCTGTGCCATGTGGCTTGTGGGATCTCAGTTCCCCGACCAAGGATCGAACCCAGGCCACGGCAGTGAAAGTGCGGAGTCCTAACCACTTGACTGCCAGGGAATTCCCTAGTCATTACATTTTAAAAGCAGATATTAGATGTTTCTAAATAGAAAATGATTTATTTTACTGGGAGAGTTTATACAAAGTCCATATTTAGTATCTTCTGTAACATTTGCTAATTTAAAAAGTAAGTAATGAAATTTAATTAATTTTATTACTAAGTCTCAAATAGAATATCCCAGATTTTTTCCAAGGTATCCCAAATATGCAATTGTTATAGCTTCCTGTGTGTGATGATATAAAAAAGTTAGGGCAACATTGCCATAAATTATTCTTGTTGCAATTTTTCACCCTGGGAGATGGGGTGTAAGTGGAAAGAATGTTAATCTTGGTGGAAAGGATTTGTTAGAGAAATCCAAGATGTTGCTATTTTTGCTTTTAAAGTTCCATTTGCTAAAATAGTGAAATAAGGAGGGCATGTTGAGCTTGAAGATATTTCACAATGCTGGACACTGTCTGATGGGGTTGGCTGTGTTTCTGCAGGTTCATACCTTGCCAGCTGCATCTCCCTTGCTTCTTCCAGGACAGAATGGGTTGAAAGAACCAGCAGGAACTGACAAGGTAAATGTCACTACATCCAGCTGGCCATACTTTGAAATTAAACATGGACTTAACAGATTTCAAAGTGTCGTAGAATTCATACAATTCATGAAACCACATTTAAATGAAAAGCAAGCGGTAACCCTCCTATTTCAAAACATCTGAGCAAGTGTTTTTATATTGAACAAAACACTTAAACTTCATTTCTATTGAATAAATACACCCAGTACAGGAGAAAAAACACCAAATGGGTCTGAAATTGACCTTAGATTACTCGTCCAGTATTCTGGAGGGGTGTGCAAGGGGTACCCCCTTTCTTCTGGAGGGCTGGCTGGGGAGGGAGGTCAATGCTGAGAAAGTGCATCTGCAGCTTTGAGTGCATCTCCCCACCCCTTGCCGCAGGGGGACGGGGAGGCGGGAACAGGCATGAACTCAGGGGTCTCAGGATGAGGCTACCATATTTAGCAAATAAAAATACAGCAACACATGGAATATCGGGGATATATTTATGCGAAAAATTATTTGTTGTTTACCTGAAATTCAGTTTAAATTGGGCATTCTGTTTTTATCTGGCAACCCTACTCAGAAAGAGTTGGGGGGAGAGGGACGTGGGAAAACATGACGCAGCAGAAGAACAGGAGTGTACAATAGCGAATTTTATAGCAGGAAGATGGTGACGGCAGCATCATTCCTGCGTCATGTACTTGGATTGAGATTTGCACAGGATTTCTAAGGACACACAGGGCAAGGTGCTGGTCAGGAAGGGCTTCAGATGGGATCAGTACTGATTCTTGAAGAAGATGGAAAATTACCCACAAAAAGAAGATGGTGGGAGATGAGGAAGGACATTCCAGGCAGAACAATGCAAGTCCAAGGCACGGAGGATGAAACAACTCCAGTATCTGGGTCCACGAAGCCGTTCTGGTCCCACCCAGAGGAACTCCTCCTCCCTTCCTCTGTGCTCTCCTGGCCCTCTGATGGAGCCTCATCGCTGAGCTCTTACGCTTTCTGCTATTGAGACGTCTGTGATGTGGGCCCATCAAGTTACAGGCGGTAGGTTGTAGAACAGCCTCATTTACTGTCCTAGTTGAGCAGTAAACCCAGCCGCGAACTGACTTGAACAGACCCTGCTTTTTGCAGAAGATTGAGAACAAACACATCAAATGTTTTTTCTCAAGCAGTGCAACATGCTGCATATATGTACATGTATGTACTTAAGTAAACACAGAGACTTGATTTATAAAACATCAGACCTTAGGTATCTAGGATTGCTTCCCCACAAGAGAAATAGCAACATGAAAGTAAACGAAATGGAAAAATAAGTAAAATTCCTTGCATTCCCTAAAATTTATCCCCAAGCCAACCTACGCTGCTTCAGTATATGAGGTAAATCCTCTGTTGCGCGTCTCATCAGTCTACTGCTTTTGAATGTTCTCTCTCAGAAGAGACAGATTGTCCTATATCCTGTGTGTGGCACTTTTACCCCCCTGCTTAGAATTCCCCAATTAAAGTTCTTCAAGTTACGGTGCTGTGTAAATAAATAAGTAGGACCATGCTTTCTGCCCTTTGGGGCACAGAAACTGAGAAGCCTTGGGTGTCCGCGGGAGGGGAACTTTCTGGCCGTCCTATTCCCATAATAGTATGATTTGGAGGCAGCTTACCCAGAGATAAGAACATTGAGAAGGTGGCTTTGTCTAGTAGCTTTAAGATGGAGCTATAATCCCTTTCTGTGTGCATGTTTGAAAATGTTGCTTTCCAGAACTTTACCAACCAGATTAAGTGCTTTTGTTGTCGTCGTTTGTTTTCATTTTGTTGTTGTTAGGGGGAAGGTTATTTGGAGAATTATACTTTACCCATCGGCCGTCTAAGGGTTCAGACTGGTTTGAGCCTTTCAACTCTAGGAGTGTTCATCTTGCCCCTGAAGTTAATATTGTATGTTGTTTTTCCTTTTCTTTGCACATTTCCTAAAGATGCTGACCATGCAAGGAATTTACTCAGACCTCTTCCGACCTATCTTGGTTTACCTTTACCTGAGAAATGCCCGTATCTGACTGTATGTTCCGTGGGGACAGTTTGCTTTCTTTGGCACCATGCGGAGGGCCTGGTCCCCTTTGCCTTTCTCAGCCCCAGCGCCTCTCTTGGGGGCAGAATTAATCCCATGCTTTCTTTGGGCCCCACCAAGGGTTGGTTTCTGCTCTCCTGCGCCACCTGCTGTCACCTGCTCCAACCGCAGCCTTCCCAGGCTCCAGCCCCAGGCTCCCCGCAGGAGCCCATGCCAAAACCTCAGCCCAAGCAGATGTTACTCAGGCTGCCAGGTTTCTGTCCTGGTCTTATCTGTGCTGCCTCCACTGGCTCGCCCGATCAGAATCCCAAATGTCCCCAGATGACTTGCCTCAAGTCACGCAGACCCTGAGCTCCTTGGCCCGAAGAAGGGAGGCTGCCAGTGTAGGGGTTGATCAGGGGCTCGTGCCAGCTTCCTGAACATGTGGTCAGTGGAGGCCAGCCTCCGCCCAGCAGTGAAAATGCAAATAGATTTCTGTCACAGTGTCAACACACCCAGGCAGGGCACTGATACTTCATGGGCTGATCAACATGTCCCCAGTGTGTCCCCTGACTGGGCCACTAGTTTCCTCCCAAGTTGCTCAGAAACCGGAAACTTTGTTTTTTTAGCAGTCTGGACCTTCTTACATTCTCACAAAACTTGGTGATTCTAATCAGGGCACCACAAAGAAAGTGGAGTGCTGCTTGTTGTTAATAGGTTAAGTACCCCTGTTTATTCCCTATTGTAGGTTAGGGAATCTCTTGATGGCCGGGACTTCAGCATGTGTTTATTCTCTCACACACAGTCCGGCACATAGTAGGTGCCTCCCAGAAGCTTGTTGAAATGCACAGATTCTCTCTGGCCAAAATCCTTCTTGAAAGTCCTTTTCTATTTGTCTATTAAAAGTAAAAGCTGCCAGATCTGAGATTCTGATTGTTTGTTCCTGATTGAAGCCTGAAAGAAAGTAAGTCTGACTTAGTAGAAAGAAATGATGAGCGATAGCAGTGATTTCTTCTGCTGCTCTCATAAGAATGAGGATGGTCACCAGCTGAGGTTAGAATAAGTAGCAACATATTTGTGCAGGGGAGAGTTGGGTTAGCTACGAGATAGAACTTCCTGAGAGCAAAAGTTACACGATACGCTTATAAATTACAAGTGGGGGTTTATGCCAGCAACACATCCATTTAGTTCAGTAAACATTTATTAAGCTCATACGTCGTGCCAACACTGTGCTAGAAGCTTGATAAAATACAGTGCCCGACCACAGAGAAGACTGAGACACATAAACAGACAATTACAAGTCGTTTCCTAAGTGCCACGAGAGAAAGGTGTGCCTGGGGCGTTGTGGGAGCACGATGAAGGGGTACTGATTTGAGCTGTGTCGTCAGAGAAGGCTTCCTGGAGGAGGTGGTACGTGTACTGAGTTTTACCACTGGATAAGAGGTATCTCGGTGAATAAATGCAGTCAGTGCATTCCAGGAAAGCTGGACAACTGGATTAATTGATGTAGAAACATCTTTAGATGATAGAGAATCCCTTCAGTCCTACTGAGTTGAGTCATCTGCAAAATGACATTGTGCCATAGGAAATGTCTTACAAACCTGGTGACAAAAAGGGGCTCAGTTTTCTGTTCCACGTTTGATCTGTCAGACATTATTAAGATAGCCTTCCGTAATTTTAGGAGGGAAAAGGTAAAGGAGAGAATCTTCTTTTCTTCATGGATCATGGTCCTTTCAGCAGCCTCTCTGCTCCAAAATTGTGAGCACTGCAGAGCTGGCAAGGCCTTGATGCATCAGACTTGACATATTTGGGGGCTGCCCTCAGAGCCATGCCGATGGGAGCTCCAGACCAGGCGTTCTCCATGCGTTCCAGGAGGCCACAGAGAGGAAGGCTGGGGTTGGGCCTGTCTGCTGGCTCAGAGAGAATAAACACACTGCTGCCTAGAAGCTCTCTCAACAGCTTCTCTTTGAATTCCAACAGATTATTTTACCAGGCCCCATTGTACAGGTGGGAAAACTGAGGCTGAAGAACACAAAGCCACTTCCCAGGCCCTGGGGAGTAACGGGTGGCTGCTGTGTATTAATTTAGCTTCTTGTTTGTCACTCCAGTGCCTCAGCTGGTACCTCCCCAGGGTGGGAACCTCTGAGAGGCATTTTTCCCAGAAAGAAGTGCTTTTGAAATGGCAGGCCAGTTAGTAATGGCCCGTTTCCGCTGGATACCCGGCTTATTGGGCTGGCGTGGTGGGGTTGGGGGTTCCCCGCCTCCTCCAGAGAGGTCATTCAGCCCCAGCCATGGCAGCTGGTGTCTCCAGGCCCTGGTCCACCACCGGAGAAAGGCATCCGAGGAAGGACAAAGAGTGCAGCCCCGGCTGCGGACCTGAGCCCTCCACGCCCCCTCGCCCGAGGCGGCCCTGGCCGGGTCAGTGCCAGGCACTGTGCTGCTTCTCCACCCCCTTCCCGGCCCCTCGGCTCATCTGCTTGCTCTCAGCACTCCAGCCATCCTGAATGGGTCTTTGTGTGCGCCCCAGGAGCTGGCTCGGAAGAGCCCTGATAGAAATGCTGGACAGAGATATCTCCTCTGGATCCAGGCGCCGCTCGGCGCGGTGCCCATCTTGTGGAAGGCAGGTCTTTTTTGTGCCGCCGGCTTGTTCCGTATCTGGGAGCGAGCTGGGGCCTGGGTGAATGGAAGAATGTTCTGCACCCCTGCACAGTGGGCTCATCACCAGGGCCAGGGGCATGGCAGTGCCTTGGTCACTTCCCAGAGCTCTCTTTCCCACTCTTTCTCTTTGCTACTTTGCCCCCAGAGGTGACTCTACTCATATTAATACCAAGAGGTGCAATTAAATGGTCACTCCTTATGTGCCAGGCATTGAGTTAAGGGTTTTATCCCTTTGAACTAAATTTTCCCAACAATCCTATGAGATATGCCCCCATTATTATCCCCATTTTACAGGTGAAGAAACCAAGGTCTGGAATATTAAGGAACTTTCCCCGGTAATTCTGAACACAGGTTGGATGGGTCTCTGCTCTTGCCTCCTCCTCCTAGCTTTCAGGGGGTCTCTCACCAGACATGGAAGTCCTAAGCCCCCTTTATGCTTGGCCCCCTGAGAAATCACCACCTCTAGGGTGCTGGCCACCTCGGGAAACCCAAAAGGAGGCAAAGCCTGGTTCTGGCAAAATGCGGAGAGCCTTCTGGCCTTCTGAAGTCCCATCTTGTTTATACTGTCACCCCTTTGTGCTTTTTAAAAAAAATCAAGAGTAACATTTTATTTTATAAGATAGAAGAAGCTATGGATGTAGAAGGAAAAAGTTGGGATACAACTTCATATTGAAAATTTTGCTAAAGAGCCCTACCTTCACCCCCAGGAAATAGAAAGGTTTTGCGAGGCAAACACCACCCGAGGGCTAAAGCCCAGGATTCATCTTCGGGGTCATCCCCTGCTCTGGCCTAGCGTCCCACTGTAATGAGGGGATAGAGGTTAATTCCCAGTAGCCGACTCTTCAGCACTCTCTGGGCAGAGGTTGAAGTTCAGGCACGAATCTTGCTTTGACTTTTTTCTTAGTAGATAGAAGCAGTGGTCACGATGGCATCTACATTCACACACATATGGCAGGGCTGTCTAGCTTTAGAGGTGTGGTCAAGAGCTTTCTTATGGAGCAAAGCTCAATGGCCCTTTTCAGGGACAGACATTTTAACCATAGATTTGAGAACAGCCCCGTTAGCTGAACCAAATGGCCAGCTGGGAAGGTCTGTGAGTATTTCTCTGTTGGCAAAGAGGCTAGAGCAGTCTATGGTCAAACAAACAAAAACAGCAAGAGAGATGCAGGTTAGATCTTAAGAAGAACTTCCCCACTCTGCATCATGGTGCATTGACAGTCAGGCAAAATAAGTTGTCCTTCAGAGTCTGTTTGTATTTGCTTGTTTCTTTTCTTCATTTTCTCCTTTTTTTTTTTTCTTTTTTAAAGAAAAGTTAGCTCTTCACCTTTCTAGGCTGTTATTGTTGTAGTCTGTGTTACTTCTGGGGAAAGGGGAATGACTGTTATAGGCCTTATGTAGAGGGAGATTCCTTTATGTCCATCTTTCACACATGACAAGAAACTCTGCAGAATTGGAATCCTCAGATTTGTGTGTCATGTGGTGTGTCTTCCCCTCTCCCCCACTCCTAGCTGCTCTTGCATTCAGCCCCAGAAATGGCAATGCTGTAAAGATGGGCAAAGTGACTGAGTAATTTTTCTATGTGTTATTCTCCAAGTTGCTTTCTACAGTGTTTATGCATTACTCTGATTAATATCCAAGGATATTTACCCAAGCATGTTTCTCCATTAAACCATTCCTATCATCATGGGGTATTATGACCGTCTAATTGTGGTGATCATGTTTTGAGTAACTGAAGCATAAGCACAGAAGAGAAATCCCCATCAAAGTCAAGAGGATAGTCTGTGGACGATTAAGGTCCTGAGATGCAGGGAATCGAACAAAGAAGAGTCACAGACACCCATCGGCTCCCCTTTCTTCTCCACTCAAGCTGCGGTCATTCTTTGGTGTTTTTCTTAGGAGTCACTTGTTCCTTTTTTACTTTGTTCATCTCATTTCTGAGAGTGGAACTCACTATTAAAAGAAGTAGTAGTTAAAGATAGCAGAATTCAAGAGCTTGAGGGATAAGTCAGGTTGGACACAGGAAAAGGACTTTTTGATTGAGACAAGGAAGATGTATAGGAGAGAAACCCATTGGGACAGGACAAGTGAAATTCACCTCCAGTACATGGGCTACTGAAGTTTGAGCAACTTTCTGAGTCTCAGTCCTTTATTCATAGGATGACGTGCGAGTCCCTGGACAGTTTCCTCTTTGTGAATAAAGCTATCAATTTATTCATTGGATTTTGATCGATAAGCAAGGCAGCATCACCACGTTTGGACTGTGAACAGGCAGCAAAGTATCACCACGAGTGTTTGCACAGAAGAGTGACGTCATCAGGGAGGCACACATCCGGAAGACTCAGCCGAGAGTCATGTGTAAAACGGATTACAGTGGTTTCAGGAAGCTACATGGGAAGATAGAGCAAAAGCCCAGTGGAGAAAAAAAAAATGAGAACTTCACCAAGGACGATTGCAGCAGGAATCAAAGAAGAGGACTAATTCAAGAAGTGCAGTGGAGAAAGAATGGACAGAGCTTGGCAACTAAGTGGCCATGAAGGAGGGGCATGAGAGGGAGGAATTCACAATGACACAGTCGCTGTGAGGTTTCCCCAGAGAGCAATTGGGCATTTGTCCAGTGGCCAGTGGGAGTAACTGAACTTTCCGCACTTTTCTTGCTGAGAATCAAGGAGGGAGCAGCAGTGGCCTGTTCACTGTGTAAACTTACCCCTATAAACCATCATTTTGGGTAGACGACGGCCTTGACATAGAGTGAGTGGGATCATATGATCCCGTTGCCACCGCTGTGGCCCCGCTCGTAATGGTGATGATCTCTAACCCTCAGGTTACTGTGAGTTAGTGGGGCTCTCTGCACACAGAAGCAGGGAGAATTCCCCAAAGAATTGAGAGGGGAAAATTTAACAGAAAGTCATACAGAGTGAAGTAGGTCAGAAACAGAAAAACAAATATCATATAATAACACATGTATGTGGAACCTAGAAAAATAGTACAGATGAACCTATTTGCAGGGCAGGAATGGAGATGCAGACGTAGGGAACGGACGTGTGGTCACGGGGTGGTGGTGAATTGGGAGATTGGGATTGACGTATGTGCACTGCCATGTGTAAAACAGATAGCTAGTGGGAACTGCTGTATAGAGCAGGGAGCTCAGCTCGGTGCTCTGTGATGACCTAGATGGGTGGGATGCGGGGTGGGTGGGAGGGAGGTCTCAGAGGGAGGGGATATATGTATACATATAGCTGATTCACTTCGTCGTGCAGCAGGAACTAACACAACATTGTAAAGCAACTATACCCCAATTAAAAAATATATCTATTAAAAAAAAAAAGAAAGCTCCATGGCGATATCCTGCATGACCTATTTTAATATTATTGGGTGACAGTCAGTGTTTTAAATTACTTCGCACCCTCACTCTTCTTGTCACCATTTTCCAATTCATAATTCCAAGGCTCTGATACCAGATTTCCTTGGCGTTAAGAGTGAAATGGGAAAGGAGTGGCAATTGAGTTCTGTGTTCATTGCTGTCGTGCCGTCCGAAGACAGCAGGCCCTGGGAAGTGTAGTGAAGATGGCATCTTATTGGCCTGCAAGATGAAAGAGTTCAGTAGGGGGCCACTGGGCTTGTCTCACTGGCATCTCCCGGCGGGCCTCTCAGATAACCTGGCAGCACATTCTTTTACCCTGACTCCAGGACAAGAAAGAATATTCTTTCAATAAGCAAAGCCCAGATGACTAAAAGTTCTTTCTTTAAAAGAAAGGCCCAGGGGGTTTTCTCTTATGATCCAGGTTGGTCTCTGGCCAAGGACCTATGAAATCCCCTGAAGATGAGCATCTCTGGAGGGTCCAGCTGTATTCTTTTTTTTTTTTTTTTAATGTATTTTTTTAAACGCATTGTTTTACTTTTGGTTTTTTATTTATTTATTTATTTTTGGCTGTGTTGGGTCTTCGTCTCTGTGCGAGGGCCTTCTCTAGTTGTGGCAAGTGGGGGCCACCCTTCATCGCGGTGCGCGGGTCTCTCACCATCGCGGCCTCTCTTGTTGCGGAGCACAGGCTCCAGACGCGCAGGCTCAGTAATTGTGGCTCACGGGCCTAGCTACTCCGCGGCATGTGGGACCTTCCCAGACCAGGGCTCGAACCCGTGTGCCCTGCATTGGCAGGCAGACTCTCAACCACTGCGCCACCAGGGAAGCCCCCAGCTGTATTCTTAATAAAGTGCAAGAAATTTGACTCTACTCACAACCTCACTTGGTTTCCTACATTGAGGCTGCTTTTAGCCTAAGCTATCCTTTTTTTTCTTGGTTGGAAATGCCAATATCTACTCTTCATGAATTGATATAGGAAAACTAAGCATCCCTGTTGTTAGGTCAGGCGAACCTCAGTTTGTAAATTTTCCTCCAAAGCATGGAGATGGGGTTACTTCTTTTCTAAAGTAACTTTACTTTCTAAAAATTTTAATTTTAATTTTTTGGCTGCGTTGGGTCTTTGTTGCTGCGCGTGGGCTTTCTCTAGTTGCGGCGAGCGGGGGCTACTCTTCATTGCGGTGCACAGGCTTCTCATTGCAGTGGCTTCTCTTGTTGCAGAGCATGGGCTCTAGGCGTGCAGGCTTCAATAGTTGTGGTGCGTGGGCTCAGTAGCTGTGGCTCGCGGGCTCTAGAGCACAGGCTCAGTAGTTGTGGTGCACGAGCTTAGTTGCTCCACGGCATGTGGGATCTTCCCGGACCAAGGCTCGAACCCGTGTCTCCTGCATTGGCAGGTGGATTCTTAACCACTGCGCCACCAGGGAAGCCCAAGATGAGGTTACTTCTGATTGCCAGGTCCCCACAGCGGCTGGAAACTGCTGGAGAGCTTCTGGGTCAGCTGGTGTGGTGGGCTGTTGGATGAGCCCATTCCTAGGAGGGTTCTCAGTATCAGCCCTCTTGCTCTAATGCCAGGCTTTTTGATAAAATCACTGAAGCCAGCTTAGGTCCCTAGAATGTATTTACCCATCTGCAAATGTGACTTGCCCTGATTTCCGTCTTCTAAAAATGGCAGGTTTGACCCCAGAACCCTTTAGTTTCCATCTGAGTAGGAAAGCTCAGTACTGAATGACTGCTCTAGGTGTTTCTGGATGCATGTGGGTCATCTTGCCATGTGAGAATGTGTTCAAATTTTACTTTTCAAGAGACCCTGTTTCCCCCACCTGAAGAATACCCTCAGACTCGGAGCATGAACCTGCAACTCTGTCGCCTGAGCCATGCACTGACGCCAAGAAATGAGGAAGTACTTCTATGATCATTTTCTTGTTGTTGTTGTTTTTGCAAGGCCATTTGGCTAATCTTGCAGGCACTTCTCAGAGGCAGTCAGTTCTCAGTGATCTGCACGTGAATTACAGGCCTTGTGAATTATTCACGGATAATTGTTAATTCCAAAGTGGCTGTGCCACCGCTTGACAGGCTCCCATGAAGATAGTCCTCAAGGTTTTCCCCTCAGCTAGGGACACCTGGGAAGCATTACCAAATTCTAACGTTTGCATGATAGAAAATAAACGGCGAGGTAAACTGATTGAAAAAGCATCATATAACAATTTCCAAATCAGAAAAAAACCCACAAAACTTTGGAGTAATCCTTTATGGAATTGGATTATTTCTACCCAAACATCCCTCCGTGATTATTAAAAAAAAAAAAAAAAAAATCAAGCCATCTATAGACTGACTCCATCTTCTTCCCAAAGCCACAGCTTACAAGAATGTAATTACAATATTGAACCCTGAACTGAGTGGAAGTTCAGGAATGAGAGAGGGTATTGACACACATAAATTCTTCTGCCAACTTGGGATCCCATGGGGCTTGCACTAAAAGCTTCCCTAGCCCTTTCTCAAGACAGTCTTCAACGGAGCTGACTCCAAGCTGTCTTATCCATCATCTTAAATGGAATGAAACCCAATCGAGCAATATAAAACCAAAGCAAAAATTAGTTGTGCCTCATCCCCTCTTTGGTCAAAGCCTCCCATGCCTCCGCCACCTTAAAAGTGGAGCGTGCATTTTCTGTGTGCAGAGACTGCACGAAGTGGGCCCCCTGCTCTTTTCAGGGAGGGAATGTAAGCAGATCCCTGAAGAAACCACTTGGCTCAGCGATTTTAGGGCTTGTTGTTATTGGCCTGGCCTAAAAGAATTCAGCGAGCTGCACCTTTGCCAAGGAAAATGCAAAAGCTTCCCCAAAACAGTCGTTGAGGGTCATGGGCTCATCTGTGAACCCAAGTAGGAAAGCAAGGCAGACAGAAAATTCAGGAAATTGGAGAGGCTCCTTAGAGATGGTTTTCTCACTTAGCCATGGGCGGAGGCCAAAGGAGCTGAAGAGGTCACGCCAGGCAGGGTGAGTGGGGTCCAGAGGGGAAGGAGCTCAGGCAGAAGGCTTCCTCCTTCTGTCATGAGCTCCTGATTTCCTTGAGGAGTAGAGTCAGTTTCTTGCCCAGTCTGGCTCCGCGCCAGTCCCCAGCAGTCCTCTGCTGGGCTCGGCATCTGCCCCCTTGCTCTGGACCCTGAGAAGTTGTCAGGCAATGCTCTCTGCCATTCTCAGGCCAGCAAGAAACTTGCCATGGCCTGACTCCTCCTGCTTCTCTTGGCTTCTCACATCTCTTTTTTGTTAAAAATGTGAAAATCACGAACCCTATTTTTCTACGTCATCTTTCTCTGAAGCACCCTATAATTCTTCGTAGCAGTTTTACATTTGGCTCCACCCCCACCCCCCCCACTATCTGTGACCTCCATGTCGATAGGCCTGGTGATCCCAACTGTATAGCTCGTGCTGACCATGGTCCCCAGCTGTAGTAGTTCCTAAATCAACGATTGTTAATTGACTGATAGTAATTAAGATTACTACGGGACATTCTTTAGCATGACTTTTTACTAACACTTTGATTTCTATTTCTATCATATGTCTGAGCATATAGGAGGTGTTTAGTCAACACCTGACGGATTCAGATTTTTCTGATGGATTAACAATCTTTTGCAGCCAGGAAGAGACTAAGTCTTATGATGAGTCTAGCTTCCTCTCTGCTTCTTTCCACTCTGGAGATCTTTCAGGGCTTTGTCTCTTGCATCCCCCTAAACATTTACCCTTATCCCCACCTCTCACCATCTCTTGAGACCCCACGATGGTTTTGGAAACATCCCAAGTATCTTGGACCTCCCTTGAGGCTCTCTCCTCACTTCTCCCTACCTCTCAATTCCCTCACTGATCTCGTGTTTCTCCCTTTTCCTCCATCCCTAAACTCTATGTCTTTTCCCTCCTCCACTTAAGCCCTCCATCCTCTCTGCTCAATCAGAGGTCAGTCTTTAATGCCCCATTTCTCTTGTCTGCCATCCCCACCCGCTTTGCACTCATTTTTATAACTCTGCCCCAGTCCCCATCATACAAGCAAGTGAAATACATACCACGTACCAGCATCCCTCGAAGCCCCATACCTTGCTTTCCTCCTTATTAGCAACCTTCACCATTTTAATTTCTCCTGCCCCTATTCTTCTGTCTTCCCACCCGGCACTGGAAGGCTTGCACATATACGCAAAAGATAGCATGACGAGCAACAGTTTCACCTGTGCTTTTTACCAGTACCATGTGTCATAAGTAGTGGCCACTCACACTGGAGGTGGTATTTTATTTTATTTTATTTTACTTTATTTTTTCACTTTTTCATTGAAGTACAGTTGATTTACAATGTTGTGTTAGTTTCAGGTGTACAGCACAGTGATTCATTTATACATATGTATCTATCTTTCTATTTATTCTTGTTCAGATTCTTTTCCCTTATAGGTTATTACAAAATATTGAGTTCCCTGTGCTATATAGTAGGTCCTTGTTGGTTATCTATTTTGTATTTAGTAGTGTGTATCTGTTAATCCCAAACTCCTAATTTATCCCTCCCCCACTTCCCCTTTGGTAACCAGAAGTTTGTTTTCTGTCTGTGGGTCTATTTCTATTTTGTAAATAAGTTTATTTGTTTTGGAGGTGGTATTTTAAAAATTTACTACAATCTGACTTTTTATAATCTTTATTAATATCGGGTTCTGTCATTATACTCTGATACAGTGCATATTAAAGGTACCATTTTTCTTTGCCTTTGTTTCCATGTCTTGCTGATGCATTTTACATGTGTATATCTTTGCAAATTTCCCCATTGGAATGGCCAACAGTGAAATTAGCTTTGGAGGCAGCATTCAAACAGAGATCAGGCAACACTCAAACAGGGAAGATAAGGAAGGAATTCAGACATGAGGGGTGGGGGTCTTTGACCAGTTGGCTTCTAAACATCTCTTTTAAAACCTGAGATTCTCCTTAAACTGATGAGAGGGTGGGAGTGTGGCCTTCTCCTTTGTGTTTTCCACTATTCTAAAGGGCATTTGCCTCACCTAGGAGGTACTTAAATATTGGAATTCCTGAGACAGTATAATAAATAATTCTGTTCAAGAGAAACAGAGGGCTTCCCTGGTGGCGCAGTGGTTGAGAATCCGCCTGCCAATGCAGGGGACATGGGTTCGAGCCCTGGTCTGGGAAGATCCCACATGCCGCGGAGCAACTGGGCCCGTGAGCCACAACTACTGAGCCTGCGCATCTGGAGCCTGTGCTCCGCAACAAGAGAGGCCGTGATAGTGAGAGGCCCGCGCACCGCGATGAAGAGTGGCCCCTGCTTGCCGCAACTAGAGAAAGCCCTCGCACAGAAACGAAGACCCAACACAGTCAAAAATTTAAATAAATAAATAAATAAATAAATAAATAAATAAATAAAAGTATACGGTTTAAAAAAAAAAAGAGAGAGAAACAGAGGAAAAGGCGTAAGCACATTTTGCATTTAGGTGATCATTGAATATATTAGGACATGTGATCCCTAAATAGGAGTTACACGCTCTGTGTGAGGATTTCCTGCGTTTCTCTTGTCCGCTTTCTCCTCTTGGAACTCAGGTTGTTCAGAGACCCCAACACGCTTAGAGCTAAAGGGATCCCCAAGGGTTACTTCAGTCCAGAAGGTCTTCCTGCCTGGGCCCATCCTTTGACCAAAGAACTTCCAATGACAGAGCCCTCCTGACCTTCTCCAGACAGGAAGTGATCCTTCTAATTTTGGATTGAGCTAGCAGAGTATTTTTCTTCTGTGAGTCAAAAAGCATTCTCTTTGGAGTTTCTCCCCATTGGTTCCATCGTATTCCCTGAAAGCTAGAGCAAATCCCATCCCTTTCTACCTGAGAGCCCTTTGGATATTTGAAGATAGCAGTCATTTCCTGTACGGAGTCGTATCTTCACCTGCCTAAACATTTCCACTTTTCCAGATTCCTCCTGAGATGACTTCGGGTCCCTTCTATCCTATGGTTGCTCTGTTATCAGCATACTCTATTTTGCCTGGTTTGGAGCAGAATGGGATGCTCCGACCAGCTCAAAGGGAAACAAGACTCTCCCTCCCACCCCACTCACTTTCCTATTCTTCCACCCCTGAGCGTGTGTCCTTCGCGTGCTCCAGACCCTCTGATACCTTCTCTTTGAGAAGTATTCCTGGATTTTTATTCCATTCTTCACAGCAGTCCTGTCACTGAAGGTCCTCAGGTTGAGATCCAATTACATGAAAGGAATCTTTTTTTGTTTCTGCAGCTTTCCTTGAATTCTCCAAATCCTTGTTGCTGTTTTTTTACTTGAATTCAGTTTATAACAACATGTAAGTGTCTTCAGGGTGGGTTGCCTCTTTCACATTCAGTCCAGAGCCCAGTATAGGTATAGGTATAGGATAGAAATATTTAGTGAGTCCATATCATGACTTGACGCGTCTCCTTCATCACATTATTTCAGCTCCTTTTGCCCAAGGTATTTGTGTGTTTGTTTTATCTTTGGTCCTATAGTGTCAAGGTTGCTTATGGAGAAAGAGCCAATGAAGAAGCGATGGTTTTCAGTAAGTGGGAGTTTTATATTTTTACTCCCAGCTCAGTCTTTCCGTGTGGTTCAGTACAGAGCTGCTACCAACATCAGGGAGGTAATGGAGTTTAAATAGAGATCAGCGGGAATTGGCTTGAGATTTGGCTTGCTGAAATTAATATGCCATGGCCCGAGTCCCCTGGCCAGGACAGCTAGAAGAGTCACGGAGGCAATGTGATATGGTGAGAAGAGATCTAGGCTGAAATAGATTTAGGTTTGATCCCTATCATGGCCACTTATCTTATGGGCAATTAACCACTCTGAACTCAGTTTCTTCATCTATAAAATGGGGTTAACCCAACTCCATCTCAGAAACGGTATAAGGGTGAAGTGAGATAATGTGTCACCACACACGTGGTGGCATGTGAACTCTGGCCGGGGCACTGTTGTCTCTCTGCAGCTTCCTTACTCGGTTCTGGCAAATAAAGAACACCCCAGTAGGCCCAATGGTTGTTTCCCCAGCTTTTGACATAATGACACAGTCTCTCCGGCAGGCTCGGTCTGGGTCCAGCTGTCTGTGTCACACCCAGCACGTGGTCTTCACAGCCACCGCGTCGATCAGTACTCCTTCAGGGTGCCGCTCATCGCCCTGCACTAAGGAAGGTCCGGGAGCCCCACCTCCTCTGCTCTCCAGAAACAGAACACAGTCTAGACACAGGAGGCACGAGGAAGTCAGGAAACCTGGGCCCTTAGCTCCACCGATGGCTTTTCTAGGGCATTGGACACCTTTCTAGGTTGCATGAGCCTCCCATTCTGTTTGCAAAAAGAGTGCTATATTTGATTTCCTACTTGACTGCCAGGGTAGGTGGGAATGAATGAGGCAGAATCTCTCCGGAGAAAGATACTATGTGAACATACAGTCTGTTTCCATCAAGTGGGGAGCAGGAAGTTGCCAGGACTCCAAAAGGATGGGTGCCCACGCTGGCCAGAGTCCAAGAGCCTGGACCATCTCCCTGTCCTCAGACGGCAGAGACCACGCCTGTCTCACCAGAATAGCCCTGTGTGAATGTCCGACTTTATGATACATTTGTGCTGGTGGGGGAATTGGACGTGAAGAAGAGGCAAGTGGTTGCCAATCACCACGTCCATACAGAGTGTAAACTGTGCAAGCTCATGACTCATGCCATACTCACCTGGACCAGAGACCCCCCAGGCATGGGGAACTCTGTCTCTCCCCAAAGCTGTTCCCTGATTAATTACAGAGGGGCTCACACAGGGGCTGTTATTCATGGCTGGAGCGGGACTCCACAGCCCCGGGGGGGCGCACCCCTGGGATGTGTGAGCTCCTCTCTCTCCCCCTCCTCCTGGAGGCCCCGACCCGCCTGGGTACCGCCTTGCCATGCCCTGCATCTTCCACAAGGGGGAGCCCCTGGAGGGCAGCAGAAATTGGGAAGCGCTGAAGTTTTCTCCTCCTGTCCTCTAACTGATTTTCACGTACCCAACTGTTAGATTCCTTTGTTGCAGTGTTGGGGCCTGAGCTGACACTTCTGGAAGCTTCGGGTGAGAACCACAGCTGATATGCCATCTTTTCTGGTTTGTTGTTATTTACCTAGCATCATCAACTAAGGTGGAAAAGTAACAAAGAGCTTGAAGACTTTCATGGATCCCAGGCCCTGGACGGAGGCAGGAGGCTTCAGACAGCATCAGACAGAGAACCAAGAAAGCCGAGGGGCAGCCGGAAGGTGCCTGTGGCCACCGAGCCCAGGTAGGTACCCGGGAGAGGACAACGGAGGGGCACACGGGGCACAGAGCCCTTGATGGTGGGAAAAGTGGATGGGCAGGAGAGACGGAGGTGGAGAAGTGCAGACAGGACCTGGGAGATTGAGGGAGAGCGAGGGAGGAGCCCCAAAAGAGTGCAAAAGAAAAACTACTCGCGCTCGTAGGTCGTGATGCAAAAGACTGACCACAGAGCCGGAGAGGGAGGGCTTGGGGGCTGAATCAGAGACTTAAACTTGTTTGAAGTTGGTTCCAACTCAGCTGCCCAGAAACTTCACAGGACATTGGAGGCCAGGAGTTTGAGAGCAAATGCTCAGTTGCACAAGAAAATTCAAAGTGAGTAAGTGTGCCTGGAAGTCGCTCTAGCCGTTCTGGTTGTGTGTCACAGGGCCACACCTACTCCGGCCTTTTGACCTAAACGAGGAAGAATTCTGGTCTGACGGCGGTGTGTTCAGGTTCTTCCCACTGTGAACCAATGTCTCACGCTTTCCCTCCTTCCTTCCAGTTTCCCAAAGTTGCTCTCAGGAATGACTAGGAGTCAAGTTCTCATTCTGCCATTTAGTGAGATTAGCTTAAGCAAGGAAACCTCTCGTCTCCGTTTTCTTTGTCTGTAAAAGGGACATAATAATATATTACTGATGAGCCTTATAGGATTTTTCTGAGGGTTGAATAAGTAAGATAATGTGAATAAATGCTCTTAATAGATTATGATTGCTAGCCAAATAAAAGATGGCATTAATAATAATTAGTTAATATACCCTTACTACTCTCAGCAGGGTATTTTCTTACGGAGCTTTGGAGGAACCCGTGTGAGTGTGTGTGTGTTTGTGTGTGTGTGTCTATATATATGCGTGTCTTTGGCAGATAAGTGGGAAACTTTGTGTTCTTTCCCTTTTAGCCATCTTTGAATGTTCTTTTTCCCAGCCTCAGCTACATTTTTCTGTGTCTCAAACATGCAGATAGTGATTGATGGTGTCTGCTTTGCTCCGTGGAAGAGTGGTTTGGCTGTGTCCTGGACTCTGTGCCGCCCGAGTCAGTGTCACACCGTGTCTCAGGCACATGCTCAGACTGAATATGTTTGGAAGAAGCGAATAAGAGGCTGTGTTTTTAATCCCGTCACCATATTCCCTGCCTGGGATGTTCTTTCCAGTCCGCTTGTTACTTAACTCACTAAAATCCCTCACGTGGGAAACTGGGGTCTGCATTCCGAGTCAGGCTGGTTGAGGTGACCTATGAAGGCTGCTGAGGTTGGCTTTGATACCTGTGGACACATTCACCCTTTCTGCGGGTTCCAGATGAGTGTGGAATACAGGGAAGGCAGTGTAGACCGGGAGCAAATCCTTGGACTTCACTGAGCCATCTCTTCCCCATCTGTCAGGTGAAGTCCTTACTACCCTTCCTTGCTGCATCCAGATGTAGATGTGAGGCACTCCTGAGATTATATCTGAACACACCAAAAGTTTGTAACTCTACAGTGTTACATAATTATAAGGTATCATCATTGTTATTCTGCTGCAGGTTTTTTACTAGTGATTTATCCATATTTTACAACTTACATTATTTTAAAAGCTATCTTTCCCCAGATGTTAATGTACTCTCCTTTTCTTCTCCACCAATTGACCGATAAATCATATTTTTACAGAGATGCTAAATGATACACCTACTCACCTTCAAAAAGTTGGTATCCCATCCAAATCACGTGTATACACACACAATATGTACATAGACTGTATTTTTCTACAACCTCCAAGCACATATGTATCCCTTCTATTTTCAAGCATGTACTTACTCCCTTTTTAATATAAAATATATGCAAATATATATTTGAGTAAAAGACATATGCTGACATTCACACAGCATACTTACTTAGCAGATTTAATGGGCAAGAGGAAAGACACATCACCCTATCAGCATTCCAGCTCTTTTCGAGTCCGGAAGTGACTACAATACACAATTCGTGTGGTTAAAAAAAAATCATGGATCAATTTCTGCCCTGTTCCTAGTAATGAATATCAATATCTTACCTCTTGCAGACAGACTCTCAGCAGCTTTAGATAATTTTAAATGAGTTTTTTTTTAAAGAAATACACTTGCAAAGTCAATTATTTTGAATCTCATCTGAAGCAATTAAAAAACATCCTGACATTTAAGGTGATACTTTTTTCCCAAGTAAAATAATTATAAATAATACTAATCATGAGCAAATCATTCAGTTACTCTCAGTCTGGTTCAACCTTTAGGTTAATAAACCAATCCATTAAAATTCATCTTGCTCAAAGGAACAATTTGTTAAAAAATGTAGTGACCTTTCACTGCAAGTATGATTGATATTTTCTTTAACAATAATCAGAGCTGTCTTTCCCAGAAGAGAGTGTGGTCAAGTGGTAGGTGTAGAAAACTAGGGTTCTTTTATGCCTGTCTCAGTAATACTTCTCAGGTACAGCATGATGTTGATGAAGATGGTGATGGTAATACACAAAACTAAAACTCTGATTTCAAAAAGTACCTAAAAGAGATGTCTGTAAGCCTTAGGACAGTTGCTCACAAGAAGTGACAAAATCATTAGCACTGGGAAAGATTTTAGCAAGCCTTTCTGTCTGCCTCTGGGGTTTCATTTCCTCCAAAGATGTAGGGCAGGGATTTGCAAATATGGCCCATGGGCCAAATCCAGTCTGCCACCTGTTTCTGTAAATAAAGTTTTATTGGAACCAAGCATATCCTTTCATTTGCATATTGTCAGTGGTTGCTTTCCTGCTATGAAGGCAGAGTTGAGTAGTTGCAGTAGACCCCATACAGTCCACAAAGCCTAAAGTATTTCTTATTTGGCCCTTTACAGAAAAAAGTTTGCTGACTCCAGGTGTAGGGTAATGAAAACGAAAACAAAACCAGTTGTCTTTGAATTTACGCCAACAACTAATACTTAAGCAGCGCTTTGCAGTTTATAAAGTCTGACCACGTTCTTTTGCAATTTAGAGGACAGAGAAATTGCAGACTTTTCCGTGGTCATTGAGCCAGTAAGTGGTGTGGGTAAGACTTAGCCTCTAGAGAGGGAGGGGCCCCGCCCTGATGGCAGCCTGGACGGGAGCGGCCTGCGGAGGTGGCTCTCAGGGGGAAGTGACGGCCCTCCATCTCTTTCGTCTGCGCAGAAGTGCTCGTTGCTGAAAGACAGTTGAGGAAGCAAAGCTCTTGACATTCTGCTCCCTCTCTATCTGACCTTGACATGGGTGTTTTTAACCTTGTTCTGCTTCTACCTCCCTCTTCTCATAACCAGAATGGTACTAATAAACAAAAAGGAGAGGAAGGTGATTTGCAGTCAAACAAAGCTAGGCTTTCTTGCTTCAACTCTCGCCTATCCGCACTGAAGGAATGTGTCCACCCTGAAATTGGCACTGGGGCGCGGATATTCTGAAATAGCCAGTCACAGCAAAGTCTTTTTGGAGTATGCTATCTTTTTTAAAGTTTGCTTTTTGAAATGGCAATACCTCTCAACTATGTTTTCCTTTTACTGGGTTTATGGTCAAAATTATATTTTCTCACTTGAGCTTGTTGTATCTACTAGCAAGGTGGGCCACAGGAACTGGATATAGGAGGAAGGAAGGCTGGGATGAATACCTTGCCTTTGAGATCTGTGGATATAAACCTAGTTCTTTGCAGAGACCAGACTTTCTGAATCTTATATTTTCTTGGAAAGGAGGTAAGGGATAAAACGAGAGAGATGAGAATAACAAAATTCCAAGTCAAACCTTTCCTGAAGATTCTGAGCCAAAGATAAGGATTTAAACCATTGATCTAATTCAGGTTTTCCTCTAACAATGTTTATTTGGAGTGTCCACTCTGGCACACACCACTAGGAGTTGAAGGAGTATCACATTGACTAAGATTCAGATATTCTTCAGGAAATGATTTATCAGAGAAATGAACATGCGTGTACGTGTCTATAATGCAATTAGAAATAATTAATGGAAAGGGAGCACAGATAAAATCTGCACATGCTCAAAGAGACATTATTCTTTCTTATTGGAACATCACTGATGATACTGTGGAGGAAGTGGCATTTGGTGAGACTCAAAGAGTACGTAGATTTTAGACATTTGGAAATAGTAGGAGGTGGGCATTCTAAGAGGAAACAGGGAACAAAGTCACAGAGCAAAGTGTAGGATTTGTATGTGATCAGAAAATCGTTCATCTTATTGGGAGCATATGGTTATATAAGCATGCAGGAAGGTATGGCAGGTGAAGAAGGTCAGAGCCAGAATCTAGAGGGAGTTGTAGAGTAAAAAGTTTGGTCTGTTTTCAGTCGATGATGAGAACCATCGCATATTTTTCTGCAGGAGAATTACATGATCATACCTGTGATTTATTGGAAAAGAGTGTAACAGATGTTTGAAAAGAACTTGGATGCAAGGTCGCAGTTAGAAGCTAGAGCAGTGGTCCAGGCAAGGCGAATAACGTTAATTCCTTTGCCTTGTGCTGTGTTCACAAGAATGCTCCTCTACAACCTGACTGTCATAGGTTATGGCACTGGCTGGGGGCTTTCTGAGGGCATTTATTTAATGACATGTCAGTGGCATTTACTCATAAAACCAAAAAGCCATTGGGGCCAGAAATAGGGGTTTTGGTTACTTCCCCAGACAGGATGCAGTTGGGGTGATTATACATGTGATTCATCGAGGTCGGGAAACAAGTCCTCCACAAACAAACACCCCTCCCCTCCAAGCCCAGTGACTCACAGCTTCTTAAGTTTGGAAAGCTCTGGAGTCCAGGCAGAATGTGAGGTATGATGTTAAATCATAAATCCTCAGTGTTCATTGTTACAAGAGAAACATTTTTATTCATTCTTATGATCATTGAAGCAATAAACATCGAGTGAACTCTTACTGTTTTAGGCACAGGGACATGAAGTTATAAAAACATAGTTCCTGCCATAAAGTATTTTCCAGTTTACCTGGGAAAACAGATATAACATAAGTAGAGTATCCCATAACTGTTATAATAGAGAGATGCAAACAGTACTAAAGGGTCAGAGGAAAGACCTGTAACTGCTCTGGGAAAGGAAGAGTGGCATTGGAGTTGGGTCCTGCACGATGACTGTTCATCATGTATTCGCTCATTCAGCAAATAATTATCGAGCACTTACCGTATGCCAGGCACGGTTCTAGACAAGAGATTTCATACTTTTATGGCGCTTGCTTTCCAGCAGGACAACTCAGATATTAAATAGAGCTGGGAGCCAAACAAACAAATTGCTATCCTCAGGGAATTTACGTTCTTGTAGAGGAACATTACAGAGAGTGGCAGCTAACACTTTGTTCCAAGAGAGAGCAACAAATGCAAAAAGAAACATGAAGCCAGCCCTACTGGGAAAGAATGGAGAAAGGAACTGCAGGTTTGGGGGTATCCAATATGACAAGAGGGCTTATTTATAGACCTGAAATTGGATGCACAAGTCTCCATGCTGTTCTTTGGCTGGAGTTGACAGAAAATGGAGACTCTTCTTACATGGAGACTCACAGCATTGCATCCCCAGACATTCTGAGTTTGCAGTGCCTAACAGGCTACTGGGGTCACTGATTCAGGAATCTGAGTACTGTGGTTTGGACTCACTGATGATTTTTCTGTACCTTTGTCTGACTGTCCTGCAGTGGCCCAGTGCCATGGAGATAAAAATTTAAGACACTGGCTGCCTCCTTGCTTAAATATTCAGGTCAAATTCTGTCACAGCCAACTCTGGCTTGGAGGTCATGCTTGATTCTCATTTTATCAGGTTGTCTAAAATAAGCCGGCCAGGAGGTGGTTATTGTAATGGTACTCACTGGAATGGGATTTGACCTATATAAGGAAAAGAACTAGGGCAGAAATAGCTCTTCAGCCCATCACAGACTTGGAGAAATCCAGTTTAAGCAACTGCAGAATCACAGGGCTGGAAGGGACTCAAGGTGACTTAAGGTGATATTGACACCTGCCTCTAGGCAGATATATGCCTGTCTGGAAATTTAATATAAATTCTAGAAGTCATTATTTTAACAATACGTAAAAATTTACCCATCCTGAATAGTATAGTTCCCTTGAGGGCAGTGATGTTGCCTAGCTTCGGGCAAAACATCTTTGCGCCTCCTATTCTACAGCAGGCCTCAGAGCCCATAGCAGATTCTTGTGGATATACTTAGTAGGAGGAAATGGTTGTCTTTGGAGGCTGTTTTGCATTTTCTAAAAACCAAGTGCCGTATCCAGTTGGTCCAGCTGAATGATACCATTTTTTAAAAATTAATTAATTAATTTATTTTTGGCTGTGTTGGGTCTTCATTTCTGTGCGAGGGCTTTCTCCAGTTGCGGCGAGCGGGGGCCACTCTTCATCGCAGTGCGCGCGCCTCTCACTGTCGCGGCCTCTCTTGTTGCGGAGCACAGGCTCCAGACGCGCAGGCTCAGTAGTTGTGGCTCACGGGCCTAGTTGCTCCGCGGCATGTGGGATCTTCCCAGACCAGGGTTCGAACCCATGTCCCCTGCATTGGCAGGCGGATTCTCAACCACTGCGCCACCAGGGAAGCCCAATGATACCATTTTTTATTAAAAATGAATTTAAATGCAGTTATGAAATTATGAGGTGACATTTTTGTTTGGCTCGTAACCGGTTCAAAGGAGACTTGTCAGCACTTGCAAAAATAATAAGTACATATTCTCCCAGATGGCTAATTTGAGGGTCTGTGAGCTCTGGTAAGCTGTACAACTTCTTATTCTACTTGGTGAACTACTTGAGGTCAAGGAGTGTGCCTTGTCTCAAAACACCCACCTCCCAGGTGCATGCCAGGGGCTAGTTATAGAATTAAGTAGAAAACATAATATCATCACTTTATAGTCGTATCGTGAATTCTGTGCCCATTGTGATTTTTTCACCAAATGTGAACCCCGTTATCACTTCTTACCTTGAGGCTAATTACCCAGCAAATGGCAACAAGGGCAGCAGTCTGTGTGGATACAGCACTGTTCTGGGAAGAGAGTTCAGCTTCTGTTGTGAGTCGGATGGGTAACTTGGGGAAAAATGCTCAAGCCTGTGTCCCCATCTTTAAATAAAGAGATTGAACTCGATGATGGGAAAAGATCCATTTGAGGAATAAAATATCGAGTAGCTACTTTGCGCCTATCTCTGCATGTTGTGGGAGATATTAGTAAGGTCTTAGTGTGGATCCGGATTCTTGTGTTTGCAAGTGACAGAAAACCAGCTTGACTAAGTTGAGGTAGAAAACCAAACTTCAGCAAAGGCAGGGGTCCACCAGACTCCAGACATCACCAGTCAGGGACTCGAGCACTTCCACGACACCCTTCCTCCAACTTTGTCCTCGGCTTCTCTCTCCCAGTCAGCTCTATTCTCTCAGATTTGCTTCCTCGGTGAGCCTGAAGAAATTTTCAAAACCTCTGGGAAGTCCTCTGGGCCAGGGGAACAAGATACCGTGCATGACCTGTAGCTGCTGTTAGAACCGTGAGGTTGGCTGGAGAGAGGGGCAGCTCCCCCAGAGAAGGGGCTGCTGTACAGCCCAAAAGTAGAACCTCTCTAAAGCCTGCTGTCGCGCTTTGCTGCCCACTCCCACCCTTTTCTCTCAGCTCCACGCCCATTGGCTGGGGACCTTCTACTCTTCTTGAAGCTTCTGCCCAACTTCACTGTCTCTGAGGGGCCGAGCAGCACAATCCCTACCTGTCTACACTCCCAGAGCACCTTGAACCCATCTGCACCCCGGGATGTTGCTTGTTGTGGTCTCTTGATTGGTCTTTCTCCCTCATGAGACTGGGAACTCCTCAAAGGCGATAACTGCCTTAATTGGTTTTGTGTTACTTTGTGTATTTATTAGATTACTTATTTATTAATTATTGACAGCCTACGGTGTACTAGATTGTGGGGATTCAAAGTGAAGGAACCCAAGATCGCTGTTCTCAAGATGCCCAAGGTCAAGTGGGGACATGATAAACAGACACTCGCAGTACAGCGTGGTGGTGTGAGTGCTCCAGAGACGACCGCACTGGTGCTCTGGGAGCGCACGGCACACAGGAGAGTCTCCTCCCTAAGCGAGGACAGGGGTCGAGAAGTCCAGAGAGAGTTGCCGAGAGGTAGGAAGGGGCCACCCCTGGTCTGTGCTGGGTTCTGTTGCATAGGATTGAACCTGGTTGTATAGGGTCTAGAGGGAGGGGACATTCTTCAGGGGTCTCTGAAAGTACAGTGTAACCAAAGGCTTATGTTTGAGTGGGATAGATAAGGCAGATATTCATTAAATAATTGGTAAATAAGACAGTTTTCAATAAAGTACTAGTTTTACTAGTACTTTGCACAAGGAATACAGAAAAAATCGAGATTACCATGAACTTATAAGGGACATCCTTTGGAGCACGTGGGTAGTTCTTCGCTTCATGGGGAGCTGACAGTGCTGAAATCAGAGAGGCTGGGTTTCAGTCTCACTCTGCCAGCTATTAGTTTGGTGATAATCTCTCAATCGCTAACTTCTGCGCCATAAAATGAGGACACTAAGTTCCTCCTCTCAGAGTTATACTGAGGATAAAATAAGACACGTAAATGAAAGTACTTCATAAACTGTAAAGCACTAAGCAAACTTAAGTTATTCTTCAAATCCGTTTATTGTTACAACAGAGAGTTCTTAATTGACAACAATATTTGGAAATATGAAAAAATGTATCAATACAGTTACATGGAAAGATACAGTGTTCGCATTGAGAGTTATGTTAATTTTACTCACTGGCTAAACATTGTGGTTAATGCTGTTGCAAAATGCATCACACATTAACGAGTTGACAGAATTTTCCTGTATCTCTGACTCTGAGGATAGTGCAGTTTGACTCAGCTGGCCATGTCACAGGGTAGGAATTAAATCGTTTGGATGTAGTGATTATAAGGTGTTCTCTCCACCAAGTGAACTGTATTTCTGTAGACAGAAGGTTCGCCTAAGGATTTCCCTCTAGCTATACTACTCTAAGAGGTGAAACTTTCCCTTCAGTGCCTCTGTTTCCTCCTCTTTGAATAATCATAAATAATGATAGTATTGTAAAGAGTCACACTCACACAGAGGATCTGAAGAAGTGTGATCCCATTATATTCTGTGTGAATTTGTCTTAAATTCTGCTCAGGTGTGGGAGAGGGCAGGGAAGTACAGCCAGCGGATACAGAATGACGCGCTAAAGGAGTCTGAACTTTGAGTCCAGAGACTAGGATGAAATACTGAATTTTAGTTGTCCCAGTGGTTTAGGCACACTGTATAAATAATCTTTCACTCCATGTGCTCCTCCAGTTTTCCAGAGCTCTTGGCCATCACCTGGGTAGGAACCCCTGCCTTGTCTCCCACGGACACCACCAAGGCCAACCCGGAGCTGCCCGTTACGGGAGAGATTGACTCTACTGCTTCTCCATGTTGCTGTGAGGGTAGCCCTGAAAATCATGGAACGAGGCATTAGATATTTGTCACTCACTCTTATTCAGTGATGAACCCAGAGTCCATGGAAGTAAAGGCTTATCACTCCCAGGCATGGGGTCAAAACCATGGCCAGTTGGTAGTTTTCTTTCTCCACCCATTATTCAATTTACCTCGTCTTTCTAAAAGTTATGTAAGGAAAGAGAACATGGCTCCTTTTTGGAATACTTAGACCTATGAGATAGTAGTACAAGTTCCACAAAATAACAGGGTATTCCAAGGTCAAACAAGTTTGAGAAATTCTGAATATGTCTCCAGTAGAGACACAAAATGTACATGCACATGTCTAAGGCTGCAAAAAATTGAACTCAACTTTCCCAAAGTTATTTGACTCTAGAAGTGTTTTATTTAGTAATATTCATTAGCATCTTAAGTGCCTCTTTTTTTCTTTAGTACAGTTTGGAAAATGCTATTTTCAGAGAAGCTTCAGTAAATCTTCCTATTAAAGGCTGAAGTCTATGTCTTAGCTTGAAGAAAAGTTGAACATAGCTTAGATATGACCTTGTAAATAGGGAATACTTGTCTGCCATCCCCAAGATTCTTTTCAACAGCCCATTCTTTATTAAGTTGGAGGTTTGCAGGGCGGGGAGCTGAAATAAGCAATTGGCGTTCTAGTTTGTTCATCCAGTAAAGCTCTATTTTCAAGATTAATTCAGAAAAAAAGTTTTTCTTCTTTTTCGTTAGACTGGATAGATCTCATGGAAAATCCCTTGAAAATGTTGAAATTGATGCCCTTCCCTCCCCTCTGCCCTTTTGCCTTTCTTTGTAGAGAATAAGTCTGGGTTTGATTTATAACTATTATGGTTTGTATTTGATGGAACCCTATGGAAACCTATTCGCCAAGGGAAAGAGTAATAACTAGTAGTTTTAGCTGTAATCACAGAAAAATCCTTTCCTCTCCTTCAGTCTTTCCATTGCTCTGTGATCACAAGCCATACCTTTAATGAAACCTTTCTAGTAAGTGCTAAGGTTGTGTTCTCTTTCCATAGGTTCTCCAAAGTATGTTTTCTTCCTACTGACAAAATAGTCAGGAAGATAGTGGAAATGGGATCAACTCCATTCATCATATGCTTTATTTTATTCCTCTTCTCAACGTTCATTGATGAACTTTCTTCTCCAGTCACTGGTTTCCCCTGCATCGCTTCAGAGTTTATTCATTTCATAGGATGTCATATTACCTGTGGTGACACAATGCTTTGCAACTGACCTCAATCCATTCATATATGTATTTTCTCTGCCAGCTAGAACTTAAAGTTTATTGGAGGTAGGTACAATATATTTACATCTTTCGCATTATCTTCAGAGTCTCATTCGTATATAGTGCTCTGTACAGAGTAGACATTCATTTATTTGAATTGATTTAAGAATAATTTCTATGGAGTTGAATGTGAGTGAGGATAGCAGCTCCTCTTTGGGGCTTAATATCTCTGTGCCTAGAACATAAATGTTGGAGTCCACCTGACCTGAGTTCAAATGCCAGGCCAAAGAAACATTAATGTGTGCTCTTGCTCAGGTTACTTCCGTGAGCTTCCATTTCCTATACATAATGGAGATAGTATATCTACCTTTTTTAAAGCACTAATGAAGATAGTAGTTAATAGTTTAAGTTCTGGTGTCAGACAGATCTGAGTTTGAATCTCATCTCTGCATCTTAACTTGCTACATGATCCTGAGGAAGTTAGTGAGCCTCTCTGAGCCTCATTTCCCTCCTGCTAGAACTGGGGTCCTTCATAGTATTTATCTCATGGAGTAGTTTGAGTTAAATAAAATAATGCCTGTAAAACTTAGAATGGTACCTCATACCTAGTAAGAATTCAATTAATGTCAACCATTACTATTGAAGAGCCCCTAGCATACCTGGCACTGGTGGCCTCAAATAAACTTTAGTTCTTTCTCCTGCTAATTCCCATCTTTAAAATAGCTGCCACCAGCAGACACACTTTTTAGACCCGTTGGCTAATGGGACTTCAGCATAACTTTTGTGAGTGGTTCTCTGACTCTTTTACCTGTCTTAAATGGCACCAAAGTCTTCTGAAGAAAAGGCTTTTATGCGGGGGAGATCATGAACATCTGGATTAAAAAGAGTTTGCATTCTTAAAGTGAGGAGGTGGGTTGGAGATATTTTTTATTAAACATAGCCATTTTGTGATTTGATTTCCCCAGGATATGAATCAGAGAGAAAAAAACTGAAGTTTTGTCCCAGAAAAAAAGGGGAGGACAGGCAGAGGATTTTTCACTGGTAAGGCAATTTACACACTTGTCCTTTTCATAGTGACTCATGGTCTGTGATACATTTCATAGCGATGTCTATGAGTTTCCAAATCTGGAAGAAGACGTATCAGCCAAATAAGGGAGAGAGAAGAAAACAGACTTTTAATCCACCTAGTTACCATTCACAGAGCTTTAGAAGTAGAACTACAAAAAATGGCTATTCCAGCACCCCACGTTTAGTCACATCTTTAAACCCATTGAGAGAGAGAATTAGCTAATCACTTCCAAAATATCGTCAGCAGACCAGCAGAGGAATTCAATCTCTAGCTCCAGTGTTCTAGAAAAAGTTCTTTCTTCCCAATCTCTTCTCTTCCCCAACCCTCACCCTTTCTTTTTTTTGCTATAATTTGAGGCTAAATCTTCACTCTTTTTTAGCTTTCATATTGTCTGGCCTAAGTCCATCTTAAAATGAGTTTGTAAACTTTTAAAAAAGTTATTAAAGCTTACCCCTTAGTCTTTTTATTTTACTATTTAAGCAGTCTCAACTCATTTAAAAAACTGTCTTTAAGTCCAATTTTTTCCCTACTAAACATAATTTCAGGTTACTATTCTGAGGGTGTTCCCCAGATAGTCTAATAATAGAGTAAAAAACACCAACACTTTGTTATATCCACTTGGGTACCCCCAGGACCTAGTGCACTCAGCATACAAGTGCTTAAATAAATGTTGAGCGAATGCATAAATATGGCTTCATGTTTGTATAGCTTCTAATACTTTATGGAAAACTTTAACTTCCTTAAAAATTTGTCTGAGGTTCTCTTACTTTCACAACAAAAAAATCTTCCTTTTAGTTATAAACCCAGTTAGTGGTAAAATGGAGACCGGACCTTAAGTCTCCAATTCTCAGTCACATAAGTTTCTTGACTTAACTTGAACATTTTCTAAAGCAGAGCTGCTGGGGTTTTGAAAAATACAGACCCCCAAACTCAACCTTATACTCAGATAATGGAGAGAATGATGGAAAGAGCGCATACCAGTTCTAACATGTCTTTGTTTGGAAATATATCTGAACGTCATGTTATTTTTTCATTGTAAAATGTGATTTGTTCAATAGATAGCTTTCCGTCTCCTCTGACCCTGAGCTCCAATTCCACTGCCTTTCTGCAAGCTTATCACTTTTTTTTTTTCACATAGTATCTCCATATTTTGTTATGGGCATGAGCTATTAGTAGGACATGACAGGGCACTTTTAAACTCTTCATCAAGATGTACATGATGCCTTGATTAAATGGTGCATGATCAGTGTAACGGTCTTAGGACACCTCACGACGCAGTCCTTGCTGGTCCAAGATTTCTTTAGTGCTGAAATCAACCAGTTTACCATTTATTTCATTTACTTTGCTAGAACTGACAAAGGTGGGTATTAAATGATTAGGGAGACAGGGTATCTTGAATTGAGCTCTTTAAAGTCAGGGACTGTGTCAGAAATTTTTATACTCCCTTCCCCTAATCCATGGTCTGGCACAGAGCAGGTGCTTAATACATATTTCTTATATTGAATTGGCATCTATAAGAAAATCCCAGACATCTGAGACTCAGTCTTGACTTTGTCCATAACAATGTGCCCTTGAATAGGTCACTGAGCTTTGTTGTGTCATATGTAAAATGGGATATGTATCTACTCTTAAAGAACTAATGAGAGTGTGAGAATTACAGGAAGTTGGGCTTTACAGAATATTGGTTTTGGATTTCACAGACCAGGCGGAGTTCTGTTCTTTAAATAAATACTTTACAAACTGATGGTCTTTGTGTCATAATCCTCTATCAAGCAAATAATCAAAGCAAAGTGACTCTTGGTGACCTACTTGTGGATTAATATTTGTAATTAGAATGTCATTTTTGACAAATTCCTACAACCCTCAATATCTATTTTTTCCCTCAATTCACATTCCATTGCGAATTTATTGTTGAAATGGAATTGTCAACTTGAAGCTAATTTGAAAAATGGTTTGCTGCAGTCTGGGTTCATAAATCTTAACAGGAAGAGCCAAGAGCCAAGTAGCTCAGAGCATTGTGAAATCATTAAATTAGGCTCCTGGAATATATGAGTAGTCTTCTACTTTCTCGTTAATCTGAAGCAGAATGCCCAGAAAGAGTATTTCATAAATGTTAGTGTTGGGTGCTGGATGACCTACGAGTGTATCGCGTGTATCAGTGGAGGCAATCTGTATTCTAATGTTGCCTTGTTAAAAAAATAAGTCATTGTAAACTTGAAAATGAACAATAATGATGATTTCTCTCATTTTGTTTCCTCAGTGTTTCTTAAACCAAATGCCTAACACAAAGTAGGCATTAGAATCACCTGGAGGACTTGTTAATTCACAGATAGTTGGATACTATCATCAGAGTTTCTGATGAGATAGACTTGGAGTGGGATGGGTCCCAAGAATTTGCAATTCTAACAAGTTTCCTGGTGTTGCTATTGCTTCAGGTCCAAGGACCACACACTGAGAGCAGTTACCTGATCTCCCTTATGATTGCCAAGGCTGATAAAAACAAATATTCCACGAACTGCTCCTCTTTTTCAACCTACTTTACTAAAATGGGACTTTGAAAAGCCATCAATGGCACAAACCACAGGTGGACATCCATGGGTCAGAGTGTCTATATAGAACTGTGATGAACACTAAAAAAAGAAAGCCAGATTTTTTTTTTTTAAGTTAAACTTCTAGCTCCTTCACACTATTTTGGTCTTTTCCAAACTTCTTCTTGAGTCATCTGAAAATATATCACCTGAATCTTTAAATGCAAAAGAAGGAAGATGTGTCTCCATTTTCCCCCAGGTTGTCATTTTTGGTTCCATACTCTCTTTCCCAGAAAATAGACCATGTATGCAGGTATGTATTCAGGTATCTTCTCTTCTTGCTTTAGGTTAGACTTGGATCCTAGACAGTAATTCTCTATCAAGCTATTTTAAGTCAAGCCCTTATTTCCTATAGGCACGATGTTATCAATACAGGGGTTTTTTGGGGTGTATTTTTTTTGTTTTTACTGGAAGCCTATTTCATTCAATTCAATTCAACACCCATTGAGTGATTTCATATGCCTAGCACTATTCTAGATGTTCAGGAAAAGACATGACCAAGAGCTACTCAAATTCCTGCCCTTGCAGAGCCTACATTCTAGCAGAGACAGACAGTAAACATAATACATAAAGCAGTAGTAGATGCTATGGAAAGGAGGAAAATAAAGCAGGGTAATAAGGTTCAGGACTTCAGGGGCTGGCAGGAAAGGGTCGTGTGTACACTTGCAATTTTAAACAGGGTGCCATTTGAGCAAAAACCTAAGACAGGTAGACTGTCTAAGACTGTAAGCATGTAGTTATCTAGGGAAGAGTGTCACAGGCAGAGAGAACAGCCTGTGTGAAGGCCAAAGGGCAGGAGCATGGCTGGCATATTTAAGGAACAGCAAAGAGGACCGTGGGGCTGAAGCAAAGTGTGTGAAGGGGAAGTAGTGATAGATAGGAGAGGTAATATCAAGGCGAGGTCATGATCATGTAATGTTTGGTAGGTCACTGAAAAAGACGTTGGCTTTAATCTGAGTGAAAAAGGAGTCATTGCAAAATGCTGACTTTTTAAGAAGGACCTGTTCAAGTGTTGTGTTTAGAGAATACTGAGTAGGGCAAGGATAGGAGCTAAGAGACTAGTTACAAGGTTATGCCAGTAACCCAAGCAAGAGATGATGTGACTTGGGCCATGTGTTGCTTGATCAGTACAGGTGGTGAAAAGCAGTTAAATTCTATATATTTTGAAAGTAAAGTGCAACAGGATTTCATGAGACATTGGATGTAGAATGTTAGAGGAATCCAGATGTTGGCCTGAGAAGCTACAAAGATGAAATTGCTGTCAGTTGAGATGTAAAAGGCTGTAGGAAGAGCAAGTTTGTGGAGAATGTTGGGATTTTGATTTTGGATATACTGAGTTTGAAATGACTATTAGACACCTGATGGGAGATGTAGAGTTGGTTGCTGGTCATGCACACATGGGGCTTACGAGAGTATGCGGAGTATGCTTGGGCTAAAGGTAGAGTCATCAGCTTGTCAGTATTGAAAGTTGTGAGGCTGAATGAGACGATCAAGGGAGTGGGTGTAGATAAAGCAGAGAAGAAGAAAAGGACTCAGCCCTGGGATTCTCTAGCACTAAGAGGTCAAGAAGGAAAAGAGACACCACCAAGGAGAGATTGAGGAGTGACCATCCAAGGAGAAAAACTGGGAGGGTTTGGTGTCCTAAAAACCAAGAGAAGGAAGTGTACCAGTTAGAGGGGAGTGAAAAATAGTGTCAGATGCTGCTGTTGGGTCAAGTAAGATGACAACTGAAAATTTACTATTGAATTTCACAACTAGAGAACATCAGTAACCTTAACAAGAACATATTTGGTGGCATGGCGATGGTTAAGGTCTGCTCTAAATAGTGTAAGAGGGTGATAGGAGAAGATTTGGAAATGGTGAGGAAAGACAACTCTTGAAGTTCCTGCCGAAGAAAGCACAGAAATGGGAGGGAAACAGGTGAGGAAAGTGGGGTCCCGCCAAGGGTGTGTTGGTGGGAGTGGTGGTGTTTGTGCTTGTTTGGGGTTGGGAGAAATAACGATATGGTTGTGCGATGATGTAAGTGATCCAGTCGAGAGGGACAGATTAATGTTTTAGGAAAGATAGGAAGGATTCCTTAAGCAATTTCATTGGGTCTGCAAATAGTGGTAGAGTCTAGAATCCAGGTGGAAGATTCGGCATCCCAGAAATCAGGGATTTTTATCTATGGTAGCAGGCGTGTTTGGGGGGGATTAATGCTGGTGGGGCAGTAGGCGTACTTGTTGAGACCATGTGTAAAATCCCTTTTGATTGTTTCAGTTTTTTCCATGAGGGAAGAGCCAACATTATCTCGTAAAATATCAAAAATGATTCAAAAGAAAATACAGCCCACATATATGCCTCTTCAAATATTTATTCAGAAAATAAAACAAAGCCAAACACAATATGAAAAGTATGCAATAAATGTTTCATTTTAGGAGCTTTTCTAAATGAACTGAATTGACTGAGGTTTTTGAATAGAGATGTAATGTCTTTTCAAGTAGGGACTCTTCCTGACGAATGTCTCTGTATCAAGCATAGGCATTCTTTGTTGCTCTACTGGCCTTCACATTTATTTAAAATTAAGGGTATTTGTATAGAAATTTTTATTTGCCAATTCAGTGTGCATGAATGTCTACGTATGACATTTTTTCAGATGGTGAATGTGGGTAGAATGTCTCCATGAGAACTCTTCTACAGTGATCTCTTGCTCTCCATTTCAACAGTATGGGTGATCACTACCATCTTGTCAGTGGGGTCAATTTGACATTTTGTAGCTATTGGCTGCAGTTCTTAAGCAGATATTAATAGGAGTTTTAGCCATTCTTATTTATGATGAGGTCATAAAGTTAATCAGAGATAGGAAACACCTATATGATTAAAAAAAGAGAGATAATGGGCCCTTTAAATAGTTTCCTCTCTGGGGTAAAAAATAGGTCACTTTCTGGAGGATTGAAACTGTATCTTAGTATACAGTATCAATGCGTTGTATCTTAGTGCTTTGCTTGAACAAATTTGAAAAACATAATTCAGAAGGCATTCTGTAATGTTTTGCAGTGATGATAAAAAATGCTTAAGTAAGATGGATGGTTAGAAAATACTCATTGGGGTTCTTCATATTGGGGAACAAGTGAGTTTGAAGCAGAAGAGAATAACCATAGTATTGAACTCATAGGGTTGTAGGGAAAATGAAATGAGATTGCCCATGTAAAGTTCTTGTTACTGTAGATGGCTCATGTAAGTGTCCAGTAAATTATTATAGTAGGTATAAGGTGATGGGGTTCCATTGGAAAGATACAACAAAATTGTCAAAATTAGGGGACTGTTCTTAGTTAGCTGTGGTTTTTCTTCTTTTTAGGGGTGTCGGGGAGGGTGGCAGAAGGTTATTACAGCCCAACATTGCTTTATTGAGAACCAACCTTTAGCAGTAGAACCATATGGGGGCCAAGTGAACAAGAAACGATCATTCAGCTTTTATGTGCCAGGGCCTATAGTAAGCATCTAATGTATACATTTTATTTGGTCCTTACGAAAGACCTGCACAGTAAGTTGTATTAACCCAATTGTATGGATGAAGAATTGAACTGGGGAGAAATGTTCAAGTGCTACAACAGGAAAACTGCGAAATTTTAAGTAAATTAAAAGACTGACCCCATCAACTAAGCTGCTCACAAAAGAGCAATATCCTTACCAAGATCACAATGTGATTTGATTCCTAAGCTCCCAGTCTTACTATACAGGTTATTGAATAACTCATCTAAATCCAACTCAAATCCAAATGCCTGTTGCTGGCTTGGTCAGAATCAAGGAGTCAGCTTACTTTGCTGTCTTTCATGGTATTCAGTTCATGCTTCCAAACAAGTATATAGAAATGGTTCACGCTTTGGTATTAAAAGGTTGAAGACAAAAGGAAAATCTCATCTTCTGTCCCCTGAGGGAAAAAACTCTTCCCATTCCCAAAAGCTACAACATAGTTTCTTTGGAACCTGGTTGCATTTCATATTCAAACTAATATCACTCTGGTTGATGAGAAAGAGAACATTCGCTCTCTCTTCCTAGGGGAATGCTGAAATTGAAAGAACAAAAAACCCAAAAAGAATATCCAACCCAGTAATTGATATCTAGTCTCATAGTCTGTCATACAGAGTGAAGTAAGTCAGAGAGAGAAAAACAAATACCGTATGCTAACACATATATATGGAATCTAAAAAAAAAAATGGTTCTGAAGAACCTAGGGGCAGGACAGGAATAAAGACCCAGATGTAGAGAATGGACTTGAGGACACGGGGAGGGGGAAGGGTAAGCTGGGACGAAATGAGAGAGTGGCACGGACATATACACTCTACCAGATGTAAAGTAGATAGCTAGTGAGCAGCAGCTGCCTAGCACAAGGAGATCAGCTCAGTGCTTTGTGACCACCTAGAGGGGTGGGAGGGAGATGCAAGAGGGAGGAGATGTGGGGATGTATGTATACATATAGCTGATTCACTTTGTTATACAGCAGAAACTAACACAACATTGTAAAGCAACTATACTCAAATAAAGATGTTAAAAAAAAAAAGAGCATTAAGAAAAAAAAGAATATCCAACCCAACTTAAAAACCTTTCTATTCGAACAAAAGAAAATCCAGTAGAACAATAACTTCCTTTTTTCAAGGGGAACCAAATGGTGGTATCTTGGTTTTAACAACGTTCTGGAGAATTCTTCATTCATGGTAATCAATTGATTAACACTGAGCAGCTCCATTTGTGAAGGAAGCAGGAATAGTTTGGCTGGCAGAACAACTTACAAAATTCTGTTCGTGAATATTACGTAAATTCAATAAATTCACTCAATAACGAATATGTGCAATATAATATTTTACACCTGAGTGTAATCCAAAACAAAAAAAGAAAACACCAGCATTTTGAAAAAAAGTTAATATGGAAATGTCAAATCACCAGCTCTTAACCTTCTCAATTTTTTGTTTTTTCTTAAGATAGGAAGGTGTAAACTCTCCACTCAGTCTATAGCCACCTGAAATAGGAAAAATGATGCCAGGACATCAAAAAAAAATTTTTTTTCCTTTCTATAACCTGAGGTGGGGCGTTGGGAAGTTCTCATTTGAGAAGGGACAGGAGAATTTCCTGGGTTTCCATTATGAGTTTAGTATGATAATACATGCAAATATAGGAAGGATACATACTTTTCGATGGGCAAAGCCAAAATCATTCATCCATGTCCACAAAGACCAGTTTAGAGACATTGAAGCTAGTTTTAGCACAGAACTTAATGGCTAAAAGGGTAGATAAAGACAGAAATTAGTTACTAAGAGGAATCATGATTTTCTTTTTCCCCAAAGAACTTAAAAATCTGTGTTGGCTCCATCTTGGATAACCTAAGTGCCCTTCTACCTGGAGACAGGATTCAGCAGGAATGATTCTCATGGGCGCAGAGGATCCTGGGAAAGTCTTCCTTCTCCCTGTCTCAGGACTTGTTTATACAGTGTATATGTTTTATACTGCAAATGAAACTTCATTTCACTTGTTTGACAATTTCTCATTGCCCAGTGGCCAACTCACTTGTTCCTTTTGGCTGATTGCAGAAGGGCTGCAATCCCTGGGGAGGAGAAGAACAATGAAGAGGGCAGAGACCCAACCCAGCTTCCTCCAGCTTTAGTCCACTTCATTTGAGGAGTCTGTGACTCATCCCTGAGCTCCCCCCACCCCCAAGCAACTTCCATCAAATCAGAGTCCCCAGATGTGTTGTTGAACATTTTCTTTAGTGGTGCCATCTTGTTCTGAGATTACAGGGAATGCCGATTTTATTAGAGTTCTTTCAACAAACTCGTTCATTGTTGCTGCCCCTCGGCAAGAGCTGAGTCACTCTCAGTGCTTCATAGCATTCCAGGGACACCTCATCCTTCTAACTTTCCTTTTTTTTTTATGTCTTCCTTTTGTTTGGTTTAGAACAAGTCTCTCCTCTTTTTTCCCCAACAGACTTGTCTTTGGAAAAGACTCAGAAGAGCCAGTAAACTTGGCTTCTTCAGTTCTGCTTCTCATGTGAGTATAATTTATATTTCTAACTATTATGCAAGTGTCATTAAACAGCATATTTCCCCAGGTTTTTGTGGAAGAACTGCTTGTTTGATCTTTGCGACGCTAGCACTCTTTTAGAATTAACCACGGAAAAACTTGATGACACTTCCGTGCTTCTTGTAAAATTCATCTTCGGGGTAATTTTATGGTGTGTGTTTTCCCCCTTGAAAGTTTTAAAGAGCTGGATTTCTCTCTCTTTGCAGAGTGTTCTAGCAGCTGTGTCTCATTTGCTTTTGCAAGGGCATTGGAAGAAATTGCTATTTTGGAAACTCCTTAACATATGGGATAATTGTGTACAGCACTTTACAGTTTGCATAGTGCTTGCCCATTATTTTACCTAGTCATTTCTCATAGAAGCCCAGGACATATTATTTACATTTTCCAAAAAGAGAAATAGAGGTCCCGAATAAATAGCAGGAGCTTGGCAGGACAATCTATCTCACTCTGGAATTAATCAATAGATTAAAATCTCTTCCTTCAGATCCTTTAATACCTATGACCAGAAAGCCTCATGCTTTTAGACCAACACACCCACTATGCACCTGAGGAATATGTGGTCCACTAGTTTTAGGTCTACCTTAACAAAAAGCTGTCTGAGTGATTGGACACTGGGAACTGTGCTGTTTAACTGCTTTTATTAAAAGTGATACAGTGGATGGCTAAAAGCACTGGTTCCAGGGTCACACTGCCCGGGTTTAAATCCAAGCTCCAACCTTTATCAGCTGTGTGGCACTGGATGAATTACTTGACCTTTCTCAGCCTCATTTTTCTTATCTGTAAAGTGGGAATATTAGTTGCTCCTTCTTGGAATTATTGTGAGGCTGAATAGACCGAATTCATGTAAAGCTCTAAGCATTGCACCTAGCACAGAGTAAGCCCTCAGGAAATGTTAGCTGTTACCATGCTGTGATTCAAAAGGTGGTTCTCTGGTGATTTTTTCTGAGATTCATTTAAGTTGATTTGTTTCATGAAATTACACAAATGGCTCAGTCAAGACCGGAGATTTTTTTCTGAGATTAATTTAAGTTGATTTGTTTCATGAAATTACACAAATGGCTCAGTCAAGACTGGAGATAGTTGGCAGTCGTAAGAGGTGGTTGGTGGGGTAGACAGACCTTATACTAGTATTTCCTCTGCTCTTAAGAGCTGTGATCATCATAACTTCTCAGTCTCTCTGTCATTCTCTTTAAAGCACAAAGCTGCAATGCTGTTCCTCCCAAATAATACGGGATTTTGACAAACAGTCCTATTCACTAGTACCCACTGTATTTCATCCTAGCACTTTTGGAATGGTAGCACACAAAAAAGACAAAAGATGACATTGGTTTTCTTACAGTTCCAGGCAGAAGTAAGGTATAGAGGAAATAGCAGGGATTTGCCTAGTTGCGAATGTTCTCTTGTTGGAAGACAGAAGACTGAGTCACACGTCTGCCTCAGGTTTGCTGGGTAAACTGGGCAGAGCACTTTGCTTCTCTGTGCCTCAGTTTCCCCAACTACAAAGAGGAATTATAATACCCACAGGATGATCAACCCGTCCCCCATTTGCTGGGACTTTCCCATGGCAAGTGCCGCGTCCCCAGAGCCTCCTCCATCCTGGGGAGACCGGGATGGTGGGTCACCCTGAATATCTGCCTCTCATCTTACTGGGGTCACCATAAGGGCAGTGGATATAAATGTGCTTTGAAATTTCATGGGCTGAACAGTATAGGCAACCCAAATCTGAACACCTAAGTTCCCAGAATAGTGCTATGGGCTATTGGAAGGAAAACATGGTAATGCAGTATATCGTTTCTTAAGTAAGAATATCATACTTTAATTCTTGGTACATATTTCATAAACTGCTTAGAAGTATATGATGTGACTGGCAAATTCCACTAATGGATAGATCGTGTTTTACATCATTCTTAAATGTTTAAATGCATGTAATTGAAAGTATACAAAGGCGTATTCATACAGAACAGTTAGGACAATTACTTTCACATCACTGACAAAGATAATTTGCATTGGAAAAACCTCCTTTGAAACATCTTTACTGCCTGAAAAGTTCAGTTTTGCACCCAAGGCATATCTTTGAAAGGATTACCATTTACAATAAATGGATTAGTGATTTGTCTTCGAAAACTTCAAAGGAAAACCAGGTAGTCTGGGGAAGATAACGTAGCTGACCATCTATTTGGTATTTGAGAAAGAAGTACGCACCAAGGATAACAGCCCATGACTGGGAATTAACCTGAGGCAGCAGCATCAGTGTTTAAAAGATGTGCAAAAAAAAAAATTTTTTTTTTTTTGGCTGCATTGGGTCTTAGTTGCGGCAAGTGGGATCTTCGCTGAGGCACGCGGGATCTTTTGTTGCGTGGGCTCTTTGTTGTGGTGTGTGGGCTTCTCTGTAGTTGCGGCATCCGGGTTTTTCTCTTGTTGTGGCGCACAGGCTCCAGAGAGCGTGGGCTCTTTAGCCTGTGGCACGTGGGCTCTAGTTGAGGCGTGTGAGCTCAGTAGTTGTGGCACGCAGACTTAGTTGCCCCGCGGCATGTGGGATCTTAGTTCCCCGACCAGGGATGAAACCCGTGTCCCCTGCATTGGAAGGTGGATTCTTTACCACTGGACCACCAGGGAAGTCCCAAGATGTGCAAAAATATTAACTGAAGTGCACACTCAGGAATTAGAGTAGTTTCCCCAAGATGATTCATTTAATTTTCTTTCTTTTTTTTTTTTTTATAAACCACTTTATTGAGATAATATATCACACAAGTTTTCCTTCATATCATATAGAGAGTGCACTCGAGTGGAACTTCAAAATGTACAAGGATGCATTTGTTTGGAAATTCAGAGTTTTTTTGATGGACTTTTATTTGTGTTTTACCTAGAGGCATCCAACCAGAATTCAAGCCAGTGTAAAGTCTGTAAGTGAGGCTTTTTGTAGACATGAATAACAAGATAAATAATACAATAATATGTATTAGTAAATACAATGATATATATTAGTAGAAGCATAAAAACAAGTTCAGTCAGACTCAGTTGCTTACATTAATAGAGAAAAGTAATATTTATCTTAAAAGTTAGACTTCTAAAATATAACAGCTTGTTTTCTGCTTGGCTTTTAAAATGGAACATGTAAACCTCTAAAAAGATATTAAGATACTTGAAGACCCTGAACGTGTCACAGAGTTTTTCTTTATCTACCCCAGAGGAACTACTGCAGCCTTGGGTACATGACAGACGCTCAGTAAAATCTTGTTAACTTATATTGAGTGTTCTATGTACTAATAATAATTCAAAATAACATAATGAAACCGAGTGAAAAAGGCATGGTCTACCATTCCACATTCAAATTTTCCCCAAGGAATGAACTACTTTGCCTCTCAGATAGAAGCAAAGAACTCATTCAAAAGCAGAGCTGAAGGCTGATGGAGTTATTGTTTATATTTCTCTGGACAGAGGAGTAATTCTGTTGGCTTCAAAGGCCTTTTCTTCTACCTTCCATCACGACGTGCTCGTGCAGGAAGAAGCCTTCATCCTATTCCTACATTTTACAAATGGAAACCCAGAGGAGGGAACAATTTGCCCCAGGTCAGATTCAGACCTTCCCAGATGTTTGTTAACCTGAATTTAATTTTTCCAAATTTCACCAAACAGAGCCGTAGGGACTTTTCTTGGCCCCTTTTTAGTCCAGGAGACTCCCTCCTCCCTCTTTCTTGCCCTCCCATCCGTTATTATCCCAATGCCTCTGCTCCTTAAACAACTCCACTGCCTTCTGTCACTTTCCAATGGCATTTTATTTGCTCTCAGACAACACACTTGAACCTCCTCTCCAAGGTCTCAAGCTAAAGGAATCTTCTAGATTACCCAGAGTGGAATATAAATTGAAGGGCCATTCCTGCATTTCTTCTTAGGCCTGCAGCCTTGGAAACAGTGATGCGTAGCTCCGGGCTTGTACTGATTACTCTCAAGCTTCAGTAATGCGAGTCAAGGCTTTGCTTTATAGTTAATTTAGCTGATGATGAGAGCAAGGTGAAACTTGTGAGGACAGACATAAGTTGGAACAAACCGAGGTCATAGCTTGAGCAGAACCTCCAAGAAGACAGATTGCCTATGGCTCTTAGAGCATCCTTTCCCCAACAGTAGTGAGGCAGACCGAAAGTAGAAAAATGACAGTCTCCTTTGAGGGGCATATGAGGGCACAAAGATTTTTCAAAACTCAGCCCCACAGAGAGGAAATCTGCTTGATATTTATTCAGGCCCCTTTCTTTTAAATCTTGATTACCCTTGGCTCAGCTAGGTGCTAAAATTTATGCACCAGCGACAGGTGATTCTTACGTAAGGATGGAATCTCGGGTGTGATAAATTTGGTCTTGAGACATCTCAGCTCGCTTGCTGCAGATGGCAGTGTCATGATGGCAGAGTTAGAGAGTGGTGTCCTGCTGGGCTGTGGGCTGTCTGTGAAATGGCTACTCAGTTCAGAACTGTCTGAGCCAATTCCTTGAGCCTCAAGGTCATGACCAAGGGGCTCAGCCCAACTATAGGGTTGACATTCATTCTAGCAACATTCTTTCCTGCCCCCTTAGACACTCCTGCTGACTCACTCCTGCTCAAAAGTCCAACAAGAATCAGGTAATCTGTGTTCTTTGTGAATATCTTTGTAATTTGAGGTCTTTGTCTGTTGTGATTAACCGTTGTTAGGAGTGAACTCTATGTTTGTAAGGAATTGCTTATACTACAGAATTTGCATCAACCTGGTTGGTTTGGCTAAGGAGGTATTTTTACCCGCTACATCCCTATCGGGTCCTGCAACTTTCAGGGCACAGGTTCTTAGCCTTTGTTTTGAGGACTCTAAAAATCCCCCCAAAATGCACATACACACACAAATTGTAAACATACATGTCTCTTTCTGGGGAGATCAGCTTTCATAAAATTATCATAGAAGTCTGAGATCCAACAAGTAGTAAGAGTCACTATTGTAGCTGAAGGAAATGTTCTGGAGCATCCTTTGTTCTTTTCAAGTAGATTTCCCACTTTGAATTTTAGATGGAACTTGATCAGAGGGTAGCAACATCAGGCAAGCTTTGGAGTCACATAGCCTTGATTCTGGCTTAGACCCTGGCTCTACATTTCCTGACTGTGCGAGCTTAGACATACCACGTCTGTATGCCTCACATCCTTATTTAGACAACGGATAAAACGGGGAAAATATCACCTCCTTCGTTATGCTATTGTGGGAATTAAATGAGAATATATATAAATCTTGTGGTGTACCTGGCATTTGTTTACTGTTCAATCAGCTGTAGCTAGCAGTAGTAGGAGTCGCGTGGAACTCATGTCTCTAGAGCATGTGGGGTGATGCCCAATGTCATGTGTCTTCTACCTTGCTGCAGTTTAAACCTATATCCTGTCTTTATCTAATCACTGAGTCATTAGCTGCCATTTCATATTCTTCACAAGCATCAACACGGTTTACCCACCACTCTTAAGAAATGTCACATTCCCGTCCTCTAGCCCACCTCTTATGGGCAAAAGAGTGATACTAACTGGCATTAAACTCCTGGATTCCCATTTTACAAGTGTTACTTTCTTCAGAAAAATCACAGTTTACTAATTTTAACGATTCTTCAAAAGGGATATATAATGTATATTTTAGCTAGGGACATTTTTTTCTTACCTTTATGTGCAATAACTTACTTCATCTCCTAGCACATAGTAAGTACTGGTCAATATTTGCTGAATGAATGAAAAAGAAAATCTTAACAAACTAAAAACAAGGGATGTATGCATGAGAACATTAGTTCTTTTCCTAGTCATTCTCTCGTCCATCCTTATTCCCCCGTTCTTCTTCTCTAAAGACCCCCACAAGCATGACTCACCTTGGAAACTACGGAAAATGATGGCTCTATTTGAGGACATTTATCATCCTGGTATCATGTGCTGCTTTTCATTTTGGGATTCGAGGCCAACAGTATCCAATCTCAGTCTCTCTTTTTAAAACTGATATTTCTGTAGCAAGTGTAAAATCATCCTAAATGGGGAACCCCATTTTTTTTATACTAGAGATGACAGTTTTTTGAGATTGGCCAAAAAAATTTTTTGAAGAGAGAATGCACTCAGTAAAAAAGCTGTGTTTATGAAACTGTCATGCGAGCTAAATGTGATGCACTGGAAAAACAGGATGGTAAATTTCACTCTGTACCCATGAGATCTATATCTCAACTCTATCGATAAATACTATTCAAGGGTATGTAAAAATTCCTTCTGTATATATGCATTTTTGTTGGTCTAGCTCATTGCCTAGTCCACGGAAGTTACTTAATAAATATTTGTTGAATGGATGGATTCATATTATATTTTTATTATAATATAAATAACTTATTATTTATATTTATATCATTCCAATAAGGAAAATGTAGTAGTTCTCCATGTAATATCTTTATGGACATATATTTCTGAAGCTCAGCTGACTGATAAACCATTAAAACAAAGTATCTTCTACACCTGTTTTCTATGCCAGATAGAAATTTTAGAGAAGATCGGTGTAAGGCTGTTGAGTGAGTGTGAATTGCCATTTAGTGTGTTAGCAGTTGAGTTTCGCCATTACACCCATTCAGATAGAACAATACTTAAGGAGCCAACAGCAGTCTTGTGGGCGTGCCCCCTTCCCTCTTTCTCTCAACCTTACCTTTTTCATAAGAGAAATGACAAGCAGAATCAGAATGGCACCGGCCTGCCTGACTTAGGGCTCAGACCACGTAAGTGCAGCAGCGCATTCAGCAAGAAGTCTCTGGAGCCTCTCGTCACAGGGGGGGAGACTCACCTGAGAAGTTAGGGGAAAGGTAGCTGTGTGGCCAGAAGAGCTCCCTCTAGCAGCCAGTTTCCTCGTGAGGCGTAATTGCATCTGCGTCATTGGCATCCAGAAGCCAGTGGTTATGTGGGAGAACCATAGAAATAGGGAGGTTACGAGAGTAAAAGGTAATGAAACAGAAAGAGATTATCCCCCGAAGGAACCGTATCTTTCTTTCCTCTCTCCTTTATTGCTACCCCAAGCTCTGTATTCACCTTTGATTACTCAGTACTCTATCTCAGGTGTGTTTTCCCACATCACCACTGATGCTGCTCTTTCATCCTCCTTGTCTTACAAAAACACCTAAGCAAACACATGGCATTGGTCCTTACCTTACATTTCTTTTAGGGGTTGAGAAAAAGTAATCAACATTTATCGGGCATCTATAGGGGCCAGGTAATTTTACTCACTCTCCAACTCAACAGGTTTTAGATGAGGAAAAGTAAGTATGAGGAAGTTACGTAACTTATCCAGAGCTGCCACCTAAGTGGTGAAACTGGGTTTAAAACCCTTGGCTGTCAAGCCTCTGCATCTCTCCATGGAGCTCCTCAGGACAGATAGAAGATCCCGAGAAACTGACTACAAGGACATGCTTGGGGATAGAGAGCGTTCAGTTTGAAGATGTACGTTTTTACTTCCTTGAATTTCTTCTTTACACAGACCCACACAGAGAGGCTCTCATTTGTGTACCTGTATATGTGAGCTTAAGCCTTCTCCCATCTTCCTACTCAGACAACAGCGAAGGTTCCATTTCACAGTTGTGGAGATTAGGGGCTATGACTGCGCTTCTGGTGTCGGGCAGACCAAGATTGTCATGGGAGGTGAAAAAGTAGAAGAGGGGTGGATCGTGATTGCCAGACCAAAGAGTTGTGTGTGGTGACCAAATACTGGAGCACTTTGGTTTTCCTCTTGCCCATGTTGGTGTTCGGAGTCATTGCGCTTGAGTTTGAATTTGACTCAATAATATAACCCATTTGGGGGTTCCTTTTTCAAGTAGCTTCATTCATTGTTGAAGTGCCTGTGCTCCTGTCTTGATAATCTCTCAAATTCCTTCTCCTCATCCTCGCTCCCTGCCACTCTTCTCTACTGAGTTTGAATCCCTGGTACAGAATAGTACACTGAATGCCAGGTGTAAGTCAACAGGTATCTCTGTGAAAATCAGGAAAAACAAAAGCTTACCACTTCCCAGTACTTGTTAAAACATCCCGAAACAGCTTGTGGGCTGGTGCCAAGGTCAAGGAGGTCAGCCCACACTTGAGCTCAGGCGTTTGAGTCTGTCAAATGAGTCAGTCAAATGGGAATGTTGGGGTTTCTTGGCTGGATGCGTGTCAATATCACTGTGTACAGAAGATGTCTGTCTGCTGTACCAGCGTTTGCCATCACACTAAACCATCAACTTAAAGACTGAATAATGTCCTGAGCACATTTGTCTTTACAAGAAGTTCCTTGCTTCAGGGGCAGATGAATTTTGTCGACTATTCTTTGGTCTCCTGTTTCCTTTCCTGGTCTCTCCCTGATCACCTCCTGTCTCCTTCATGCCTCTCTGCACCTCTGCATGAGGAATTGTACTCTCTCCTTGCCCGTTGGCAACATCAGCACACATGCAACGCCTTGTACACCATCCGTCTTCGCTGCTAAAGTGGTCATTCCACGCAGACCTGTTTTCCCACTCATATATAATTCATCTGCCAAGTACATGGCTTGCATAAACTAGGCATTCAATAAATGTTTGTTGAATGAATGCAAGATAGAATGAATAGACAAGCACATTAGTTTATTTTGCTGCGTGTTTGGCTTCACTGAACCATTTGGATTTTTTTCTTTTCAGTGTCATTCATTCTTACTGCCTTTCTGCCTTCCTCAGTCAATATTTATTGAGAGTCTTTGCTGTGTCAGGCACTGGGCTGTATGTCAGCATGAGTGAGACATGGTCCCTACCTCCTTGGAAGGTCCAGAGTGGGTTGTACTGATTATGTTGGTTCTGAGTCAGGCAGCCATACTTGATGAATCACCAGCCACGGGGAGTGGAGCCTTGAAGTGGCTGTTTGTGGGAGGATGCAGAGGAGGAAGACATTATCCCAACCTTGAGACTCTCACAGCTCATGGGGTAGTGAACAAATAAAGACGTGAAATATATAGGATAATATATGCTTAGCAATAGGAAATGGTGGGGTACAATAGAAATGGCTGGGGTGTCCTGCAGAGGTAACATAATAAGTTTTTCTCCCTGGTACAAAATCTCCTTGATACCTTTAAACAGTACATAATTTATATAACAAATATTTTTTCTGTACTACTATGTGCTTGACATTATGCCAGGGCTGGGCACAGGGCAATGCAAAGGAAAAGCGTGAAACTTGCTTCTAGGAAGGTGCAAGCCAAAACACAAAATGGAAGTAAGGATGAGTGAGCAGAAGTGAGAGTGAGAGAGAAGAAAGCAGGCATGGGGATGGGAAGAAAGAGACCAAATCTAAGAGCTCCTGGTCAGTCCCCTTCTTTTAGGTCCAAAGAATTCCAAAGATGGGAGCTTTAAACTCAGGAATGTTAGCTTTCTCCCTTAGAAATTTTTTTTCAAGAAAGAGCTTGACACTTTTGAGGTGACAGAATGTGAATTTTAAAAAATAGAAATATGAGAAATGTCTAAATAACTCCAGCAGTCTAAGTTATTGGAGGCTAGCTTATTTCCAGGTGACTTAACTCTGACCTAAGATTTCCAAAGAATTTTCAGATTTAGCCATCTCTACTATCCATACACTATCAACCATTTAAACAAAGTTTTAAGTCTGTTTCTACTTTCACAATGACTATGATCATTAGACCTTGTGTTCATTTAGTGCATATTTGGAGTTTTTTTGTTGTTTGTTTTTTAACTTTTTATTTCACATTGGAGTATAGTTGATTAACAATGTTATGATAGTTTCATGTGTACAGCAAAGTGATTCAGTTATATATGTACGTGTATCTATTCTTTCTCAAATTATTTTCCCACTTAGGTTTTTACATAATATTGAGCAGAGTTCCCTGTGCTGTACAGTAGGTCCTTGTTGGTTATCCATTTTAAATATAGCAGTGTGTACATGTCAATCCCAAACTCCCTAACTATCCCTTCTCCCCATCCTTCCCTCCCTGGTAACCATAAGTTCATTCTCTGAGTGTGTGAGTCTGTTTCTGTTTTGTAAATAAGTTCATTTGTATCATTTCTTTTTAGATTCCACATATAAGCGTTATCATACGATATTTCTCTTTCTCTGTCTGACTTACATCACTCAGTATGACAATCTGTAGGTCCATCCATGTTGCAGCAAATGACATTATTTCATTCAGGTGCATATTTATTTGGTACTTACCATGTGCCAGGCAGCGTCCTAGGCCCTAGGAATCCATCAGCCCCAAATCATTGACCCTGTGCTGGCATCAATAATTTTGACTTTCCTTTTATAAGGTATATTTCAAGGAGCCTCTGGAAGGGTCTTTAGACTATTTTTTGTTAAAAGGATTCATCATGCACGTGTGTGATTTGGTTGTAATCATTAAAGGGAGTATGGAGCAGAGCTGAATAACATAGAAACTCTAAAATTAAAACAATTTGAGAATTTCTAGAAGCATGCCCCCTTGAATAATCCTAAATCAACACTCTATCAGGCTCCCATGAGGAAGGCAAGAGAGGCTCAAAGGACAATTACCCTCTGTACTATCACAGGAAGAAGAGTGGTTTCTTTTAAACGTTGACCTAATGCTTAATATGCCTTGGACACAAGGCTAGACACTTTACATGCATTATTTCATTCAGTTCTCCCAATAACCTTGTGGAATGGGTCTTCTTATTAACCCCATTTTACAGGTAAGGCAGTTGGCGCTCTGAGTGACTAAGGCAGTCACCCAAGACAATACCCCTAATAAAGAGGACAGAGAACACTTAAATCCAGATTCGTTGACTTCCAACACTTGCCTTAGGTAGAAATCTCTTTCCGAATATTCTTATTAAGACTTAGAGCCATTTCTTGGTGGGTCTAAGAAGCTCTTCTCTATCTGAAGACTGAAGGAGGGATTAATTTGGTGTTGGATTTTGTCTTCTAAAAACCGTTGGGATTTCTTAGAGGATGCTATCACCTGCCATTTCTTGGCCTGCCACACATAGGACATGCTAGAGGGTCCCTCTTCAACTCAGCCGTCTCTGCTCTTGGCTTTGAATTTCCATGAAAATGACTGGACACATTCCTCTTATTCCACTCATACCCAAGGCCAGAGAGACATTCTGCTGGCTTTTGTCAGTAATATTTCCTAACGTTGTTATCAGTATCTGTTCCAGGGTCTTCATACCACCTTCCCTTTCTTGTGTGTGTTTGTGTATGTTTGTTATATTATTTCTTATAGTAATTACATTATGTTAATATATTACAATTATAACACAAATACATTAAAATTCAAAAATTGTATATTTTAATCATTAAGAACCAATGCTCAGAGAATGTCCTTACCAGTTGGTTTTAGTAATTAAAGAATATAAGGCGCAAGAACAAATAACAAGTAGCTTCTGAATTTGAAAAGTATCCAAATGGTAGCCCAGGGACCCAAAGGCAGCTCATACCAGGTCTGAACAGTCCATCTTATATGGCTCAGGTACAGGACTGCCTAAAGGCAGGGAACTGGATTAGTCATGGTCATAGAATTTTACAAGTTAAAGGAGCATTTGCCATCCAACCTCTACATTGTACAGAAGGAACTGAATTCTGGAAAGGTTAGTGGTTTGCCCAGAGTCAAACAGGAAGGCAGAACAGCATCTAAAGCAGTGATTCTCAGACTTTTTAATCTGTAGATAAAAAGGAGATTGTTACAATACAGATTCCTGAATCACAGTCCCAGAGAATCTGATTCAGATCGGAGGTGGGGCCCAGGAATCTGTATGATTAATAAGCCTCCTGGGTGATTTGGTGGCTGGTGGTCCTGAGACCACACTTTAAGGAACACTGCTGTGGAATCTAGGACTCATGACTCTCAGTCCAGTTTCTTCCCAAAGGACTAGGCTGCCTCCCCACATGAAAAAACATTCCAAACAAGACATAAGACTCCTGGTGACTCACATTAGGGCTCTTCTGTCCTAACTCAACAATTAATTCCTGAAAGCATCACTCATTGAGTAGTTTTCTTTCACTCACTCCATCAGCCCCTCTGATGTGCCAGGTGCTAGAGATACAAAGATTAAAACACAACTCCACCTCCAAGGAACGCATCCACAGCAGGAGTTGTAGCTACCATTTCCTGAGCCCGTTATTTTATTTTATTTTATTTTTTAAAATTTTGTTTATTTATTTATTTATTTATTTTTGGCTGTGTTGGGTCTTCGTTTCTGTGCGAGGGCTTTCTCTAGTTGCGGCAAGTGGGGGCCACTCTTCATCGTGGTGCGCGGGCCTCTCACTATCGCGGCCTCTCTTGTTGCGGAGCACAGGCTCCAGACGCGCAGGCTCAGTAATTGTGGCTCACGGACTTAGTCGCTCCGTGGCATGTGGGATCTTCCCAGACCAGGGCTCGAACCTGTGTCCCCTGCATTGGCAGGCAGATTCTCAACCACTGTGCCACCAGGGAAGCCCTTATTTTATTTTTTGACCAGGCCATGCGGCATGTAGGATCTTAGTTCCCCAACCAGGGATCAAACTGATGCCCCCTGCATTGGAAGTGAGGAGTCTTAACCACTGGACCATCAGGGAAGTCTTGTGAGCTCATTAGTTATCCATCCTTCATAGAGCTTATCTCATTCCTTACGTTTAGGTAAGCCTGTACAGAATAACAACATGATTTGGGAGTTGTTTGTATATATAGAATCATGCATATTCTCTGAAATTTGTTCTTCACCCTTAATACATATTTGAAGTATTTCTCTTTGTTCTTTATATATGCTAGTCTTTGTAATGGCTACAGAGTATTTTCCAATATTGATGTATTTAACCATTCCCATATAGGCGGATATTAAATTGCTTCTATTGTCTCCTATTGCAAATAGTGCCATGATGGATTCCAAAGTAAGTCTTTTTATCCCCATTTTACAGAGGAGGAGATAGAGGAAAGTTGGTTACCTTGTCCAAGGTCTCACAATGGCAGAATTAGGATTCAAACTGAGGCTTGTCTGTCTCAAAGACCACAGAGTTACTTCCTTTTCACTATTACGCCTTTTAATAATTGCAGTAGAATGGGGTAAGTGCTGGACGAGGTGGGTACTGTTGGACTCCTAAAACCCAGCTGCTGCTGATAGGACCTCGGGGTCTTCAGGGAAATGATGTTTGAGCAGAATTTAGGAGTCTTCTGGGCAGAGGGAGAAAGCCAGCCTAGAAGGAGATATAGGTTTATTGCAAAACAATCAGTCACACATATTGATCACCTACTAAAGGAAACCTATAATACACGCTTGTGGGGAGATTCACAGAAAAAAAGATGTGATATTCGCACACTGGGATCTTACAGCATGATGGTGTGTGTGTGTGTGTGTGTGCGTGAAAATACTAGAACAACAAACTAGTGAGCATGGTATAAATAAACACCCACCTCATTTGGCAGCCTCGTCAGAGCCCTGGAAATGAGTGGGCCATGGGGTCCTGTCTGCAAGGCATGTCAAAGAAACGTGCCCTCTTAATAACTCGGTTTCTTCCTCTGAAACGAAGGAAGTACTGTCTAGTCCCTGCCTACTTGTCAGGGATGTTGCAAAGCTTGGTTAATATCTGTAAATGTTTTGAGCTCCTCCAAGGTGTGTGTTCTATAAATAGGAAGTATTAGTAGCAGCCATCAGAACCCAGATGAAACTGAACTGAACTGCAGTTCTCTGAGAAAAAACCGGAAATGCCCTCAAAGCCTAAAGCCCACCCTGGGTCCGTCACATTGACCCTCCTTTAAAAGGGAGCCTGGGTCTCATATAGGGCATCGCCGGAGCTCAAGTGGGAAAATTCAGGAGACTCACTGGATTTTCTAACATTTAATTTCCCAGCTGATTACTGTGATTTAAGAGCCCATCTGGCACAGCCCATTTGTGAGGTATGTGTGCGCAGGGAAGTGGGACTCTAGTAAAGGCAGAGATCTAACAGAGAAAAAGAACACGCAGAGTGGAGCCAGGCCATGTTGGAGCCCTTGGCTAAGATGTTTAAATAGGAATTTCATCGTATTAGTGTTAGTGAGGCCAATAGGCCATATGTTGTAAGAAAGGCAGTTAGGGTGCCAGCGTTTCTCTTTCTCAGGGCTTTTATGTTCGCTTAGTGAGGATTTGGTGGTGCCTTTGTCTGCCAGGGGTCTAGGGGGAGCTGTGAACAAGCTCAGAAGAAAATCCAGCTCTGGGTTTCAGCAGCAACATATGAACATCTCTACCCGCAAACTCATGGGAGCTAAGCAGATGCTGGGAGACGCACACTACACTCCCGCACAGGGATAGTGGGGATCGTTTAGGACAGGGGGGTGCCCTGGAGCTCATGGCCCCCTTACTCTCATTCCCCCCAAAGAGCGGGGGATGGAGGAAGCCATATGTCAGCGCTCATATCCTCATGGCCCCTTCAGCGTAACTGCAGTTCCAAATCAAGCCACAGGCAAGTGGATTTCATAAGCACTAATAGGACTTACAGATGTGCAGAAACCGACGTTGTGAGGCTCAGCTGAACTCCCGGATGGAATTTCTCGTAATTTTCCATTACCCGGGGGATCCTATGTAAACCTGGTCCAGACAGAGTTTTTATTGTATCTTATTTCTGAGCTCCAACCGGGCCTTCCCTCTGGAGGTCAAGCCTCTCGGTCTCCTTGAAAATTCCGATCTGAAAGGTAGAGGCTCCTGATTCCTGCGGTCACCACTTCTGCTGGGGCTCCAGGTCCACAAGGAAAAGTCATCAGCGACTTGATCTTAATCCTTCGCTGCCTGTGCACAGGTCACTGAAAACCATCTGGCAGTCCCGACCCTTCATGTCCGTTTGCCAAATGTATTGAAGCGGGGAAGAACTGGCGAGTCCATCTGTGGTCCTCCGTGGTGACGGAGGGATGGACTAGGTAAAGGTCTGACTTTGGGAGGACCTGTGAGCCCTGCCCGTGCCGCTCAGTCAGAAGGATCGCTGACCTCTCTGCCCTGGTTGGAAGATTTGCACCTTGACAGGCTGCGAGGCTGAGTTCTTGGGGCTGAGGCTAGGAAAACGTCCTCTCCCACACCTCAGAAATGTGAAAATAAACTTGGCGCCCCTACAGGTTGGAATCAATACCTAATTCCCCGTGGGAGATTCCTACCCTGCCTCTTGGGAAAGCGGATTGCATAGCCCACAGCGTGGAGTTCGGCAGAGAAAGATCACTAGGAGTGAGGAAGTCTTTGATGTGGTCCCCTTAGGCTTCTGCTTCTGGAAAGGGACTTTTCCTCTAATTACTTGGACCACAGACAAAAGTTTCGCCTTCTTGAAGGGACAGGCATCCATTAGCGAACCTATGAAATACAGTGAGACCTCGTTTACAGTGATGGAGCTTCCTCAGGGCCTAAGGATGTCTGGTGAACTCTGTGTCTGAGTGCCCTGAAGACAGGGCAAGTCTCCTGATTTCAGGTCCTGTTTCATCACAGATGTCTGACCTCCTAGCAGCAGGGAGCTTGGCAAAGTCAACGAGGTAGGAGGGAAGGCATCCGTAGCTCATCATTGTCTTCTCCTTGCCCCTGCTGGCCCTCACCTAGCACCAGGAACCTTCCAGTCTTCCCAGGAGAAATGGTAGTGCCAATCTGGACCAGCTGCATTGCCCAGAGAGAGGTCTTTGTTATAAAATGCATCATCGCACATAGATTCTGCGGAGAACTAAATTAGGATAAATGGATTTGGCATCCCGGGCTGCACAGAAATTGCTCTTTGTCATGATTTTCCTTGCCTTCAACAGAGACTTACCTGTCAGGAGGTTTGCATCTCTCAGTGATTGAGGGAAGAAGATGGGAGTTGTTTTGCAATTTTTTCTACCTTATTCTATTAACTTAGAGAGTACTCTAAAGATTGTGTGAATAAAATATGTAAGACCTATTACATATAAGATAAAAATTCAACCTGAATTCCTTTTTTATTAGCTAGAATGTCCAGAAATAATATAATAATAACAATTATACTTTACAGGAATTAAAAACTTTATCACATAGAGGTTGCTAAATAGCTAGCTCTTCCCATTGTCATGAAGAAGACAATGCAAGAGGATTTGGGGGTCAGTCAGGAATGGCAAATACTTAGTATATGTTTCACCATCATCCTCTTTCTCCCAGGGCAGTGACAACTTACTAACGCTCATAAAACTCTTTCCTACTGCGATCAGGCAGGATTTCAGAATCCTTCTCGGTTTGTACTCCAGACACCTTCTACTAGTCAGTCAGAGTTGGCACAAGGGGTTTCATTCTTAAAAAATAAAGATAGAAAAAAAAGTGTCATCTTGAGTTTTTCATGGCATCATTAAAATGTTTCAAGAAGGGATTTTGGACTATATCTGTGGCTTTTGCCAGCCTTTTCTGTTTACCAATCATTTAGGCGGGATTCAAGACTCGACTTTCCACTTACCCCACCCATTCTTGTCTGCCACCCCAAAAATATCACACCAAAAGAAATGGGAAATGTGATCGTGCTTTTATGAGCCATCCATGAGGTGATGTCTGGTCCATATTAAATGTCAGAAATAAATTATTTATGTGAGAAGAAAACACAGAGGTGTCATTATATTATGGATATTAATCCTACCCAAGAAGAGCAGCTTAACCACCTTGAGTCCCCCTGAGGGACACTAGGAGTTTTCCAGTTATCCTTTAATAACCACCCGCCTTGGGAATATATAGAAAATCTGTCAACATTTTTCACAGGACACTGTACATTTGATGCCCTCTCTTCAAATCTTGAACTCATCTTCTCCTCGTTCCTGCCCCATGTGTGAAAACAAATAAAACTTTAGCAAGCACTAACAATTACACAGGGAAATGGATGGACTGGGTGTAGATATGCTAAAAGCATTTTGTGGACTCAGGTGACCTGTTGTCTGTCACTCCTGGTCAGAGTTATAGGACCACACAGTTGGATTGGCTTGACTGGAACACACTGCTAGAGACCTTTCTCAAACTTAGTTGACCTCTGACATCAACCTCCAATATGAGTGTTTGGTGGTTTATTCTTTGGGGTTTACCAAGATGGCAGCTGCTAGCGTACATGTGGCCAAGGTCTCCTGTATTTGGGAATTATATGTGATACAAATGCCTGACTAACAAATAAAGCAGAGTGAGAGAAGGGGCACCATGAAATTCCTTCAGCCTGACCTAGGACCCTCTCACCAGTTTCGGGGTAGGGAGGAGAGTCTTAATTCTGGTGCTGTCATTACAATAATATATGAGCTTTGGAAAGACTCTTAACTTTCCTCTCTGTCAGCTCTCTACCACAACATGGAGTAATAATATCAGTTAGACTTACTGATGTGTAGAGCATTTTGCAATCTGAAGCATTAGCTCATATGAGATGGAGAGGCCAAACATTCTGTTCCTTACCCTGTGTGCGGAGTATAAGACTGAATTTCAGGGTGGACTAAGGGAAGGTCAGTTTACAAAATGTGAAAAAGATGTGGTCTTTGACCTCAAGGCTAGAGGTGAGAGATTTGGATGACAAGTGTGTGTGTGTGTGTGTGTATACATATATATGTATATAGGTGTGTGTGTGTTTATATACACACACACAGATATGTACCTATACCCATGTTAAATTAGAAGTTGCATTACTTTATACTTTGAGAGGTGTCTCTGGGCAGCATTTTAGTTTGCCAGCCACTGTTAATATGGCTATTTTTCTTTCTGCATCTCAAAGGACAGACTCCTTAAAGATTTTCCAATATGATGTGAAAAACCATATTTTTATCTGAATGTTATCTGAATTGACTTTGTATGCATCTGATGCAGTCTTTCTTCCAGACTAGCCTGGCTGTGTTGATCATTTGTTTACTGGTATCTTTCCGTCGTCCACAAAGGACTGGCAGGGTTGGAGGGAGGGCAGGTGGTGCTGTAATGAGAGGTATCTGACATGTTTTCTGTTCTTTGGGGCATTTGAGAAAGCAGTAAGCCAACTTATGAAGGAAAGCACTTCTTTGGCAATCTAGACGGAAAAGAATCCTTCACTGCAGGACTAGGTGTTGCACTGACCTTGTAAATTAGTTCTTCCTGTCTTTGATGCTCTAGGATCATGCAGCATCCTAGCAAATATGTCCTCACATTAGGGCAAGACAGCCCTCTTGTTTCGAGCAGGCAGGACAAATAGCCAACAGGCGACAAGGCAGGGTTTCCTGGGGTTTGGGCTACTGCAGCTTCCTGGACAAATGAAAAAATGCAGGTGTCACTGCCCTGCCCCCAGGCCAGGCGGGTCACAGGGCAATTGCCCAGTTGCCCGCTGGGTGAGGCCCACCCTGCTCTTTTCCCTGCAGGTTCATATTTCATGTTGATTGAGCCACGATGCCTCTGTGGCACAGAACATCTGAGGACATGCCTTGTAGGGAAAAGGTCAGAAAGGACGCCAGCGATCTCCACGTCCCTAAAATCCAGGGCTCACTTGCATGGAGTCGTTTGTAAAGGCTGGGCCAGCAGGGCTGGTTGCAGGGCTCTGTCTTCCTCTACAAATGGCAGGAGCAAACCCTCCATCTTGCTAGCTTCAGGGTTGCCTGGCTGCCTTATTTCAACTGAGGCAGCACAGCTTGCTTTAGCTTTGAAGTGTGAAAACCAAATACAGGTTGGCAAAGGGAAGAGATGGAAGCTGCATAGCCTTCTTGGAGCATGAAGGCACACACTCCACTCTATGCAGCAAACGCAGGAACTTTTCCCGTCTCCTTAGCAATTCCTTATCCCATGGGCACCCCTGAGAATTGTGATTGAAAACAGCAGCGGGCCTCGTTGGTTGCCCCTCACTGGGGCTCTTCGGTTGTAGCCGGTGGGCAGATGCTGTGAATTTCTCTAATTTGGGAAGGGACCCGTAGCTGTCCCCTTCCAACTCTCTGGTGTGTGTCTTCCTAATCTGCTCATGACAGCGAGGCAGGGACACACACACACACACACACACACACACACACACACACACACACACACACACACACGCACACAGACTTGACTGGTTTGTCCCAGCACCCTGAGCAATGATTTTGGCTATTTATTATCTCCCCCTTCTATGTCCTAGAGAAGATTTTAGAAATTCTAATACAGGAGGCTGAGAAAGGAAAATATTGGCTTCTACAGTACAAACATCTCTGTCCTGAAAGAAAATGTTAATTTTCCCCTAAATCAAATGTTGACATATATCGGCCGCTGCTGAAGATGTGTCACTATGGGAGAAGGTCTCTGCTCCAGAGCATGGATATCGGGCCGGGGTCTGTCCTCTGAAGCGCTAGCTGGTTTAGAATCTAAACAGGTTTGGTTCAGAGGTTTTATGAATCGTTGCAGTTAGTTTTCAGAAAGCTGATCTCTCTGGGACACCCTCCTGAGCAGGGAAGCAGGGAGCCAGGGTTCCACTCTGTGCAGCGCACTCTTTTCTGCAGAAGCCTGGGCCCCTCCTGGGCGTCTGCAGTGATGCAGGCGCTGCTTACCTCTGCCCAGGGATACAGGATTTTAACCGGCGATATGGGAGGGGAGAAAAGGCCAGCAGAGTGGCGAAAGGACGGAATCCACAGGCAAAGGGAAATTTCCAGTGCTTTACCTGCCCCTTTCCCCACTGCCCCCAAAACACACGGTCTAAATATTCTTCTTTGTTCAACACCTATGTTTTTAAAATTCCAAATTAAGTTCCCCCACCCACTCTCTCCCTCCAACTAGACGTACACACGCGCGTGCACACCCTTTTCTCTTGTTAAGTTTGAAAGATGATATATACAACCAGCATGCTTTGCCAGTGTGCACGGTGAAGGCCAAGATTGATGCAGAAGGTTGGTGCGACGCCGCCGCAGAGCAGCGTGATCAGAATGCAAGATGGAGCACCGGGGGAAAGGCCAAGAAATACGTCTGTGCTTGGAGTTTACACAAGTCTCCTTAGCAACTTGTCTGAATTTATTTTTCCCTTAATGTGTGTGGGTTTCTTCCAAACGCAGAGTGAAAGGGGAGTGGAGTGTCTAAGTCCCCTCTTTCTCTTCCCTGAGGGCGGAATCCTTGAGTTGCTGAGGGAGCCTTTCTCCCCCTTACCAGCGCCTGCCCACCCCTCCCCTCCCCCATCTAGGTAGCTCTGATCCTTTGCATCGTGACTCTGTGGACAGTTGGTGGCTTTCCAGAAATTCCCATCCCCGTGGGGGAATGATGGGACCTGTTTCTGATGGCCACAGCTGTGCAGGTTTCTGCCACAGCCTCCCGCTCCTGGTGCCTGCTCTCGTGTGTGGCATCTGTGGAAAGGTGCCTGTTTACACGCCAGCGTGTTGTAAAATAAGGGAGAAATAGCATAGCTCCTTTCCTCTCAACTGTGTCTTTTATTTTTCTGTCTTGCTCGTTTCCCTTTCTGTCTTTCATCACCTCCTGACACACACACACACACACACACACACACACACATGCGGTACTGTCATTCTAATTAGAAGATGAATATAAAGCTTTCAGAAAAAAACCTGACTCTTAGGAATCTGATACGTTGGATTTTATGTGACTGGGCTTGCTTCAGGGAAGACAGCCGTAAATACTGCAGTGGTTTTCCCTACAATTGCTGTACCTGGAAATAACTCTAGGGAAGTACAGTTGCTGCCTCGTTGGAGCCGATGTTGAATATAAATCTTAATATTTCTTCTTCTTGCCCCCTCCCCTTTTAGAGTCAGGGGAAAAAGGAAAAAAAGAAACCTAGCCAAAAAACCGTTAAGGTTTGATTCTGGCTTTTTTACAAACAGATGTTGCTTGTCATTCTGTTGGTGTTAAGTAGGCACCAGATTGGACCAAGCGGCAGTGTGTGTGTGTGTGTGCGTGTGTGTGTGTGTGTGTGTGTGTGTGCGTGTGTGTGTGTGTGTGTGCGTGTGAAAGAGAGAGAAGCAGAAGAAGGAGGGAGGGTGGGAGAGAGAGAGAGAGGCTTGGAGGAGAGAGAAAGAGTGTGTTGGGGGTGGGTAGAGGGCCGGAAGGCAAAACCAGATCGATTTTGGGAAAAGTTGAGAGCAAGAAGTAGGTAATATAGATTCATACCTCTTTTTTCTTTCCAAACTTCAATGTGACGGAGACTTTATAAAATCATATTCCATTTGGTTGATTTTTGTTGTTCCGGAGGAAGGGGGAAATGTGGAAATCAGTAGATGTGGAGAGCCCTGGGTGAGACAGGCTAAGCTCTCCTGGAGTGAAACGCAGAGAGGGTTGGCCCGCTCTCCCTGGGTGAATCTCTACCCTGGAGTAAGGCAAAAGGTCTCTGTTTCAGCTGAACTTAGTTTCTTGTGTTTGATGGGCGCTTCTTTTTGTAAGTATCATTGTGGAGGTTCCAGGCTCTTTTGTACTTTTCCCAGAACAAGAATCCCCCTGTTACACAGCCAAGGTTCTAAGGAAATACAGACTCTTTACCTATTGCATAGCTCCTTGCCTGCAGGATCCAAGTGATCTAATCCTCAATATTCCCCCCAGCCACCCTGTACCCTCACTTAATTTGTAGCTTTCTAATCCAATTGTGGTATGCTTTCTCAAGAACAAAACATAGCTTTGAACGTAAAAGTGTTAAAGTTGCCTGGCATATAGAAAGCTTTGTGCAGCATATAATTCGTTTATATTCAAGAAATGACAGACATTCGATTTTTTAAAAACATGTGTCTCGTGTTTCCATACCAGAATCAGGGTCTTCTATGTTTTTTAAAATTTTAGTTCTCGTAAAAGCCTTTTTGGCTTTATTAACAATATAGCTAGAAAGGAATTTGTAGGCTGGCACCCTTGCCTGTATTTTAAAAAGCAAGAAAAATTGTCATCCTGAGCAAACTTAACGCTTTCAAAAGTGAAAGCGACCTCCTTAGCCAGCTGCACACGAAACAACTTGTTACTGGCAGCCCCTCTCTCTTTTGTTTCCTCGGGTGTGTCAAAAGCAAATTTGCCTCCAACTTCTCACTCTTAAAGAGTCGGTCCCTGTTATACATCTGTTGTAAGTGAACGTTTAGTGGGTTTAAGATCGTTTTTAAATTACCCCCCCCCCAAAAAAAAGCCCACTACTCAAATTATCTGAGGGCATCTTTTGTTTTCATCCAATCTATTTTATTCTATCACGCCATTTTTCATGTCTTTGTTCTTTAGCCGACCTAGCCACACTTTCATTTTTCATTTGACGTAAAATATTTATTTATTTTTTTAATACAGGGAGTATGTAGTAGGAAGGTTATAAATATCAGTTCCTAATTTTCCCTCTGCCCGAAAGGAACGCGAAAACCATGGCGTTGCTTTGCCAGTCTCCTCCCTCCCCTGCTCCCTTCTGGTCAGTTTTTCCTGGGGAGAGAAGAATTCCTTCTACCTAAGCTAGCTGGCTCTGGTGCCGGAAGCCTCTGTCTGTCTGCACAGGGTGCTTGAGGGACACTCGCACCCTGGGGGCTGGTGTCCTGGTGGCCAGGTCGCAGGTGGAGAAAATGTGCTGTGATGCGTGGCACCCGTGAATTACTCTTGGAGGAGCACTTGCTGGACGTGCCTCTTTTGTTGAGGTGACTGGATCTTTCTACAAAGAGCAGGGGCTGCAGAGGGTGAGAGAAAAGACATCAGGAGAACTGGAAAGCCATAGGGAGACCAAGACTAGCTGTTTCTCCTGCTTCGTGATGTCGGGTTAATGCCAGGGATAGATTTGAGTTCTCCCTCTCTCTCTTTCCTCCTTTCTTCCTTTCTCTCTCTCTCTCTCTCCCGCTCTCCCCACCCCCCCACCCTTCTGCCTGCCCTTCCTCCTTCTCTTTCTTCCTTCCTCCTTTCCTCCCTCCTTCCCTCCCTCCCTCCTTCCTTCCCTCCCTTCCTTCCTTCCTTCCTTCCTCTCTCTCCATTTTCTCCATCTCTCGCTTTCTGTTTAATTCTCTCTCCTTTTTCTCTCTCTGTCTCTTTGTCTCTTTCTCCTCCCTCCCTCTCTTTCTCTCTTTCTCTCTTTCTTTCTCTTTCTTTCATAACAGGTTGTTCAGTTGAATTGCTCTTTCCCCCCAGGACAAAGGAGGTCTGCTGAGATTCTGTACAAGGGATACCTCTTTTAAAGAGAAGGAGGGTGGAAGGGCAGGGAATCTGTCTGTCGGTGTCGTTCTGCTGACATCACCGTGGATTTGGTGTTCAAGTCCACAGCCAGGCAAAACTCAAGTACATTTTCCCTTTTGCGAGCAGCTGCACAGTGAGTTTTCCTTCCACTAGTAAAGGAACAATGAAGGAAAAGCAAACCCTGCGTCTAAAACCTGGCCAATGAAAGACCGTTGGAATGGAAGCCAAGAAGCCCGCTGGGGTGGAGGGGGACAGACTCCTGAATCCACCACAATCAGATATTTTATTTCTTTTTTAGCGGCCCCATCAGCAGAGAGAAATAATGACTCCCGAATCATTTCTGAATCAAAAAGTTAAAACAGTGTCTCAGTGATGCTACATCATGCCAGGTAATGATTGCCCAACTTGATTATACCTTAACCCTGCTTAATTATTGATAGCCTGTCTCTTAATCATGTTTAGCAAATGAGCGGTTTGGTATAAAACATTGGAATTTGGGAGGATTCCGAGACGTCGCATTCCTATTTGATCATTTTTCTGGTAAAATCGTTCTCAAGATTCATCGGTAGCCAGGGAAATTCCAGGAAAAATGTGAAAGTGACTTATTTGCAGAACCTTTCTATCATGTGTAGTTCTGGAGATGAAGAAAACATAATGCTGCCCAGTGTTTTTCTAGAATTACTTTTATTTCAGTTTTTTGTGTTCCTTTTTACTCTCATTTTGGCATGAATTCTAGTTTAGCTTTATAAAAGAGTTGGGTGACAAAAAGAAACCAACCACAAACCAAGCAAAAAATCTTGATCCATTTAAAATAATTTTATTTTCCAGACGCAGGCAAATTGTTCGAAGATGCTGGCCTAGCAAGATGGCAACAGGTTTAAAAAAATAGGATTCATAAGAAGTTCCTTTTTTCAGGTAATTATATTTTCCTATAATTTCCCCAAACCTTCCATTTCCTCAAGTATTACAAGTTTTTAGGGCGTGCTTGAATCATTTAATTATGAAGAATAACTATTTTAAGCTTGATTTTTTGACAATAGCAACTAGTTTTATAATATTCGTAGCCAATGAGCAGATCATTCAGTTCTACGGAGCTCAGAAAAATATTTTGAAAGTTATTACTTAACAGTGCTTATTTCTTTTGACAACGATTTAGGCAAAACTCATTTGAAACCATCAGGCGCCGTTCTTAAACTCTGTGGCTATCTTTAGTCATTGTACTTAGAAATATAAGTATTAGAGGATTATCTCTAAAAAGCCTAACATGTGCTCTGAATTCCTAGAAGATATGGCTTATAGAAGTTGCATAATAACTAGTGCTTTATAACATAATAATTGCATAATAGTTGATGTTTTAACTTTAGTCCTAGATTAGTAATACTGTATGTCTACATACTTACAGTATGTAGACATATTTTATACAACTATACTTACACAGGTCCAGTGACTAAGATTTGAGCCCAGCTATCATGATATAAGTAGTTTCCTTTCAGTGTTATTGGAGGACTTCGTGCTACGTAAATATGTTTAACAACACAAATGATATATTTGCTTGATTAATTACCTTACCCTACTTTTGCCATTGTTTATAGGCATTTGCCTACATTTTCCAACTTAATTATTAGTGTTACTATCTAAGAATCTTGCTTAAGAAAGCAGGACAAACTTTCCTCTGAAAAGAACCCTTATTATTCTACTCAACACAAAGACGGTTCTTGAAGGAGGTATTCAATTGATATTTTGGGGAAAATGTCTATTCCCAAATAAACCATTCTTCTACTAGGTCGGTATTTGACTTTCTCTTTTTTCTGCCATCTAGGCATCTTCTGATTTCTCTTTTATTTTCTAAAATTAAAACTCTGGATTGTTTGGAAATTAACACTACAAACCCTTCAGAATGAATAACTTTTCTCTGTCCTGTATTTTCCACACACACACACACACACACACACACACACACACACAAAAGACACAGAGAAGCCCCCAGTTGAAACACGGCATTGAGCTCCTTTTTATGGACTTCGAGGGTGCAGATTTACAAAGGTGATGCTTCTTGAATGATTCAGTGTAACACTCTGACAGATCTTCATCCGTTGCTGACAAATATTGCATTCTATCTTTTTAATAAATGATAACAACAGTTCTCATCACTTTGGGAGCCTGAGCCTATTCCTTTATACATTAATAAGAGCTCCTGGGTCACACACATTCCAGCCATCCTGAACAGTATGCAAAGTGCCCATCCTCAAATACCTCCGGCCCTATGACCTTGTCAGGGAGATCAAAGAAAAATAAGAGGCTTGGAGTTTATTTTAAAACCTTTTGTTCTATAAAGGAAATGAACATTTTAAAATAACAGAAAGTCCAAACCATTTTGAGGTAACTGGTTTGGATCCTCCTTGCTTCCACTTGGAATTGTTGTTTCTTTGGATCTTAAAAGTCAAGCCACGGAGCTGCAACGAAATTCTCGGTCTTGGCAACCTTCACAGCACCAGCGAACTCTGAGCAGTGATGCTTGTGGCTCCATCGTGATTAAACAGGCAGACAATGGAGTGTCTACCAACCATTGCCTCCTCTTCCCTGTTTGTCCCACTGTTGGTTTCCTGTTCTCTCGCTTTCACCTTTTAAGTTGTATACATCGGGGCCTGCTCTTTTCTCTGAATAATTCCCACATTCAGCTGTGTTTTTTTGTTGTGAGGAGAGCCTCCCAGATTCTTGAGATAGGAATGAATGTTTCTCTGTCAAGGCAAAGATCTGTTTTTTTTTTTTTTTTTTTTTTTGAGAACCAGGATCTATGGTCATTGCTAACAAAAGTTGAAAAGGTCTCTTTTTAGGTCCTACAAAGAGATGGAGGCATATGTTTTTCCCCACATCTAGGGAGATGGATGATTATTTTGCTTTCCATCATTTGTCCTTGAAGTACTCACGCTTAAGACTCTGTCCTCCATAAAATTCACAGAAGGAGCCATTAATGAAAGTACATTGTCTTGGCTGCTCCTTTCTTGCTTGTAGAGCGCTGATTTTGAAGAAAGGATGTTAACGCTGACAAACAAAATCCTTTTATGAGACGTCCTTAGAAATAGAGTTATCCCCACAACCTGGGACAGTTTTGAGGGGAGCAACTATACAATTTCTTTTCTGGTTCAGATTTTATAAAGTATGCCCAGACTTGCTCATTGTTGGTATTTGGACCAATAATGGGGGCAGAGTGAGGGTGAAATACAAACTTTTCCTGAAGACGAATCTTCCAATTTAATATAACTGGAAATCTCCTCTAGAATAATTTTCAGGAAATACTAACAAGCCCATTGGTGGTGCTTGCTAGTTTATTACAGCTGTTTGCCAGAATGCAAATAAAAAAGGAAAATTTCACCACCTTTTTTCGTGTAATTACAGGTATTTAAAAGAATGAACTTGCATTTGGGTTCTCCAATGTTTCTCTCTTTCTCTCCCTACAACTGAAAGACTTTTCTTTATTCTGCTCATTTGCCATACTGATATCACTATGCTCAGTGTGCGTGTTAAGGTCTGAATTAATGAGTCTTCTGTGATATTAAACAGTAAAATGATGAGGTTTACCTGAAGCCCGTTTTGTCTGTGAATAAGTGAAAACAGGGAAGTATGTGGGGGAGAACCTAGAAGATGCTGCTTAACTTTTGCCCTTTTAAGAGCGGGATGAAGTTTTCCTGTTTCTGGCGTGAAATGATAGAATGGCAGAACCTTTGGTTGGACTAATGGTGTTAACGTTTCATTTTCAGACATGTCAGACACCCACACGAGAGAGATACTAAGGCCTGTTGCCACAAACCCGTAGATCCGAACTTGTGATGATGGTCCACACAAGCTTGTGTCTATAGGTATGTGTCTGTGGGCAATCTCGCAGACCACGGGCTTTGCCTGTCTGCCATCAGAATCCCTTCCAGTTCCTTGATTCTCCTCCTCTTCCCCTTAGTTTCCTCTAAGAGGGGTAGACACGGAAAGAGGGGCCGGTGCGGAGGAAGGAGATCTTTTGTCCTGAAATGGATGAGGCTCTTCAATGATTAATTTATAGGCTCACCCTCAATTCCCTTCTTTGTTCTAACTACTCTCAGCTGTCAAACAAAGAGCCAGGGCTCACAGGTGAGGCAGCAGGAATGGGGGTGACTCAGACAACTTACTGTTGAGTGGTGAGTAAATAGATACGTACATGAGGGTTTGTTTTGTTTTCTGTGAGCCTGACTAATTGTTTTCAAAGTTATCATGATCTTTTTTGGAAAGTGACAGAGACTTGTTTACAAGACCCGTTTCACCCTGGTTTGGATTGTATCAGTACCTTGTAGCAAGTCTTCCTTTCCCATTGTTCTCCAAGTGCCTTCAAATCAGTCCTTACCTTTAAAAATAAAATTAATGAGGGGAATGGATGTGCTTAACTATTTATACTTCTGGACATACCCAGCGCTGTAAGAAAAAGAACTTTTATAAAAAAGAAATGGCTCATTTAGGTCCAGCTTCATATTTGTCCAGAGCTGTTTTATAACTCTTCACCATGGTTAAAAGGCTGGAATGAAAATAATTTTATCCCCTTGCCTCTTAAATGTCACCATTGTGCCAGGATTGGAAAGCCAAACTGACTCCAGATCAAAGCAAAATTGGCTATATTTGTCTCATTCCAACAATGTGAGCTGAAGAGTCTGTAAACAGAACCCAGGGTGAAAAGTTGATCAGATTTGGATGACTCTGAAACTTTTGCATTCCCTTTTGGTCAAACATAGTGCCAGGAATTCCCTTAAGACTTTTCTTTTTTTTTTTTTTTTTTGGTGAAGCCTCTTCTAACAAAAAAGAGTCAATATGAAGTAGTTATTAACATCAGCAAAAGGTTTGAAATTCAAATGGATACATTTTTTTCTTTTGTTTACTAAATGCTGTCTCCTCATAAGAGCCGCACTGTTCACGGGTAGCTAGAGCTCTTCTATCAAGCATGTAAAAATGAAATTTTGTATGTCGGAATTAGGAAGGCTCAGATACAGGTGACATTGTTTAAAGATGTCTTGGAGAATACCAAGCTCTGCAAGTGCTACACCCTGAGGATGTCGTGTGTATGCGTTTCCTTTGCGTTTGCTCTGCAAAGCATTGAGGAGGGTGGTCTGTAGATCTTGACTTCCAGCTTACTGAGAAATTGTTGCTTCGCTCTGGAATGATGGAACATTACATCCAGAAGAAAAAGTCTGTCCCCATTGGTGTGTATCATGTATAATTCTTTGCCCAAGGCCTTTATCTGCCCATTAAGCAAACAATCTACTCGTTTGGTTTTATACACCTCTTTGAAGTGGTCGACTTGGAATGGATAAGCTGCTAGCAAATTAAACCTGTACCTTCCCTGGATAAACATTACGTTTGATAAAGGCAAAATCGTGTCTCTACTCATCATCCCTTTAACCTGCTATTAAATGTGCTACCAGTGGGACCAATAGAGTTCATGAATCTAGGGGATGCTGGCAGACTAAATTCCCTATACAGGGACAACATTAAGACTGCAGGGTGACCAGTGGGTGACGATCAGATCGTTTCTTTTAAGGGGGTTTTTTAAACCCAGTCATTACCCTAAGAAAAAAGATTATGCAGAACAGTCCATCTTTTCAAAGTTTCTGAAAGGCCTAGGACATGATTATTTGATTCACGTGGCTAGAAAATATTCTAGTGGAAAGCCCAAAGCCCCTGGACACTGGTCACAAGAAACAAGATATTAAATATTTTACAAGATGATGAAATTCAGTATTTTTCCCTTCTTCCATGTTCATGAATGAGTGGTTCTGTAGCTATTAATTATTCCCTTGGGACTCCCTCAGAGTGGACCAGATATTTTACAGGAAGCTGCAGAAAGTAAAATAACTTTAGGTTTTCCTCAGAAAGACTCTAAAATATATATTCAGTAGTCATTATTGCATGGGGGTGTAGAGAGAATGGGTATAAAACAAACTAGTTTTATTAAAATTCTCAAATTATCAAAAATATATTTATGAAGCTGTCACACGAGGATATAATTTAGATTTTTTTTTAACAGAAAAAAATAATTATTATTCCAAGAATTGTGTTTGATAAAGCAGTTCACCCTTTATCACCAGAGTTTGGAGAGAGTAGGGGGAACTGGTGTTTAATTTTGAAAGGGTTTCTTGTTTGTGTTTCAAAATTAATAAATGGATTTCTCTTCATGGGAAGAAACTGATACATATAGGACAAAATTAACTTTGAATTTTAAGTTAACATGATTTCTTGTTTTTCAGTGTGCTTACCAGTCATTCCCCAGCATTTGTTAGGTACTCTGGATCTTTGTTCGCTGACTGTGTTATTTAACTTCATCAGATGTCACCTAGCCTCTCTAATTGAGATTCTAAAAGTTTCTTAGGCCTGTAACAGTGCTGAAGTTTTACAGAGAAGTCAATACGAATGGCTGTCCCAAACTTGCAGAGATTTATTAACACCTAACATGTTGCTCAATAAAGTATGAGTTGGAATAAAGCCACTTTTTTAGTTCGCTGTAGCCATATGGCTAGACAAATTATAAGATGCATCCACTCGTTCATTCAGCAAACCTTTATGAATGCTTACTATGTGTTCAGTACTTTGCTAGAGGGTGAAGACGTTACTCTGTCTTCAAAAAACTGATTATCTGGTCAGGAGTCCCTTTGCAGAATTGCTTGTCGGCCATACCGACACAGACTTTAATGAATCATATGTTTTAATCATAACATTTGTCCAACTTCCAAACACCAAATCGATACAGAATATGTTTACTAGTGGGGAGTCCCTGCTTTTCCGTAATCTCAGACACTCATAGCATTGTTCAAGGTTCATCCTCCCTTCATTTGGAAAGATTGCTGCTGGTAGCACTTAAAACCTCAGTGTTCAATAGTCTGAGAGTCTGTCTGCATATATTCAGAATACCTTTAAAATATGTTTTTTAAAGTTAAAGAGTAAAATAGATTCTCTATACCTAAAGATGTGTAACTTCTGTTCTCCTATAAATGCTATTTATTTTATTTTTTTACTTTCCCTTTTCAATAAGACCTTTTATGACATCATTCCATATCATAATTGCATGTTGTTATTACATGCCTACAAATATTTACACTAATTATGTAATGAGCCATAATTGCACTAATACATGATAATGGGCTAAAATCAGTGTAAATAAACAAGGAAATTCACACAACTAAAAGAGCAGGGTGTTGAAAACCATTAGTATTCTAAGAGCAACATCTTTTTATCTTTGACCCCTAGAAGAAGAAGGTACATGGAGAAAAGGTGAATGTTTCCATTTCCAGATATTTAAAAGCTCTGTAAGCTATATGTTTATACTCATATACTAGTATTCTAGCACACTGAAACTTAACCTCTCTTTGTTGTATCTTCTTTTGCTTTCTCTTACCTGCCCCTCCACTGCCTTGTTTCCCATTTATAAGAGTTATATCCTGACTGTGTTTATAGAATCAGGCAAATGGTCAGTGCAAGGAAATGACTTATATTTTCTTTTAGTGCCCCAGTGGATATTAAATCATATGCATAAGTGAGTATCTAAAAGGCAGGGGACTTGGAGTTACTTCTTGAATTTCCATATGAGATCCAGGACTTCAGCCATACTTGTCAGGTTGAATTCAGTCATTCTACAATTATCCCCCCTCTGGAATCTTGATAGCAAAGCCACCTTCCTATGATTGAAGTTACAATGTAAATGGAAGAACAGGGGACCTGACATAAAAATAAAAATCGCCTAGCCTTTAACTTTAGGTTCATTTATACTCCCACTTTATTCTTTCGTTCATACATGTTTGTTTTCATGAACATGCTTTTAAGTCTCTACTGTGTGCCAGGTCGTAGGCATGCAGGTGGTACCAGATTTGCAAAGGTGAGTAGTGCAGCCTCATCTTCAAATAGCTCAGGGTCTAGTGAAGGAGACAGATAAGTGGTAATGCAGTGGTGTTAGGGCTAGATTAGAAATGTGTGTATGAAGTTACGAGATAATCAGAGAAAGAACTCTTTGAATTGAGGCTGGAAGGATGAAGGGGAGTTTGCTTGGTAAAAGTAACGTCCCAGTCTTTCCCCCAAACCAGGTAGCATTGATTGAAGGAGAGGCAGCCTCCTCGAAAAAGCAGCCTTACTCCTCGATGGCTGCGTGAGGGAACAGGGTTGGAAAAATTGGGAAAGTGATCCTTCGCCAAGTTCGTTGAGTAACATGAAGAAACACCAGCTCTTCAGCGTTTGGATCTGTCTTTTGAACACAATCAGCATGATAGAATTATCACTCTTTGATTCCCTGTGCGCTCAGACACCCCTCCATCTTACACGGTTAGGCCCAGCCCCTCTGAGGAACAGCCTTTACCAGGCAAAACCAGAGTCCACTTGAGCGATGAGGAGAGATGGCCACAGAGCAGTCCTCATGGGAAAATACAAACCTGACCAAACATGGGAACACACAGAGATGGGAAGTCACCAAGCTTATGAGTCTGTCTGTCACTTCAACATTGAACCGGCCCTGAAGATAAAGGAAAGACCCAGTTTAAAAATGAAAAGTACAGACAGGGAAATTTAATTCCTTATAATGAAAAAAACATAGAGTCACATCTCTATACATTGCTAATAAAAGTTAGGGATAGACTTTGTGAAAAAAGTGCTGAAGCAGTCAATTCTGGAAAATGAGCGCTTTATAAATATGTGAATTACGTGATGTACATTATCAATACTGTTGAGCGAATGTTCACCGTAACTTCTATATTATTTGTTTATCTCTAATTTGTTCAGAATCCTGTTTCCTTTACCTTTTCACCATGTTTTGGCTTAAACTATTTCCCCTTGTTTACCAACCCTTTAGAGATTCCAGTTTTCCAGGTTCACAAGGGAAACATTTGTCTTCCTAATTCTTTCTTCAGCTACTCGAGTTTAAATATTGGTCTGCTTCCGTTGTTCTGTTAACAGGTACCAGAGGACATTAGATTGATCAGAACGACAGCCATTTTATAACCTTACCATAATTTTCATGCGCAAATAATTTCTAGAAGACCGATCCCAAGTATTTCCTTCCTTCCAGTCTGCACAGTAATCTCATGCCAAGGTTCTTGTGTTATTTTCTTTACTGTCGGACCCTTTGATGTGCTGTCTCTTATGAATGGCCCAAATAAGTGACAGCACGAAGAACAATTGTAAGACTAACTTGTAATTTCATTGCTTAAGAAATGGTAGCTTTCCAGCCATTGTGACTGCATGCTCCCAGGTTGAGGTAGTAGGTTGTATAGTTTAGAATTACATCAAGGGAGATAACTGTACAGCCTCCTAGCTTTCCTTGGGTCTTGCACAAAGCAACATGCCGAGAATGATCATGGTTCCTCCGGGCCTTTTCTTTTCCTAAGAAAGCCTATTAAAGGTAAGATTGGGTACAGTTATTTTAGAATTCATGTTTTATTTAATTCTTGCACCCTGAAGGTCTACAGGAGAAATAGGAGCAAGACCCTCAGGCTCCTGTATGGTCTTCATTTCTTAGCTAATACATCCACCCTTTAGAAGAGCCTGTGGCCTTGCCCTGGAAGACACTGTCATTACTTTGTCACATTTATTATGAGTTTGACAGGAAACACAGCTATTACCTGTGTCTGTGTTGGATAAGAGTTTGTGTATTAAACATCTGTAGCCACTTGACATATAAGGACCTACTTAGTATTGTTTATACATTTATAAAGCTTTTTTTTTTTTTAATCGAATTACTTCCCTGTGCAGGACAATAATGTCCTCTCCTTTTCAGTGGCATAAACCTGAGTGATTTCACAAAGCCATGGTTTCCAAGGGCAAAGTAGTGTTTGGGGTCCTGTTTCTGAAGGCAGACTAACTGTCATATGGTTGAATTTCTACTGACTCGGTAATAAGGTTGTATCTACCAGAGTTTAAATCATGCCATCTTTGCTTTCAGAGTGGCTGTGGTGTGTAGGAGGTCATACCCTTGTGTTTTTTGGCCAGTAGCTCATGGTTGGACACAGAGTTTGGGAACTGCAAGGAAAATAAATTATGGAGGCCACTTTAGATACAACTTAGTGTCAGTTTCATCAGTAATGGATGGGTAAAGCATTCTTCAAAACAATTCATTCCTTATCTTCATCTTTGGTGAGTATGGGTTCTGTTTCCTTAGGGAAACTTCACTGAATTTTATATCTGACAATCATTCTTAGCCCCAGAAATCCGAAGTACACGATTAATACAAATTACCATAGTTTGTCTTCTGAGAATTAATCTTAGGATTTAAAAAGAAAAAAAAAAAAAGAGTTGCAGCATGCTACATTTTTAAAATATCCTCAAGGAATTATAATAGCTATAATGGGTGATGTAAGTGTTATTTTAACTTTTCAGAATCCAGTGATTTAAACCAGCTATTTTCTAGCACACACATAAGTTTCAAAACATAAATGTGTTGCTGGCAACTTGACCTTCTTCATCAATCAAAGAATGTTTTGCTGACACAGTTTACGGAGACTCTGGCCAGTTAGAATAGCAAGTTAATAAACTTTCTTGAAGACATGTCACCTGTACTTCTTTATTTGCACTCATCAGATTCTTTTTGACTTGGTTCATTAGTAGAGGCATTTAACTAGTATGTGATAACCCAGTCAACCCCCTTCTGGTACTGGGTAATTATGCATTTCCACAGTCATTCTTGTCGGGACAAACACTAGCCTTCTCAAAGCTGGCTTTGGCTTATTGTCTTCCCCGAGCCTTACTAGAAGACCCAGGGAGGAATAAGTAAGCCAAGTTTTTATTAATTCAATCAATATGTATTTTCTAAATATTTAGTACAAATTTGAACTGCAAATAGAATAATACCTCACCTCATTTCTATTCTTGTCCCACTGTACTATTTTCCCTTCATCTCTTGCCCTCCAAATTCTAACCCCACTGAAACACTTGTTCTTCTATTCTGAGACCAATCTTTGATGGTCTTTAATAGCTTGTTTCTCTAACACTTGTCCTTCCAAGTTCTATTGACTGCTTCCTTTAAATAGTGTTTATCAAACTTTAATGAACAGGAATCCCCCAGGGATCTTGTTAAAATGCAGATTCTGATTTAGTAGGTCTGAATGGGGCCTGAAGTGCGGTATTCCTACCAACTCTTAAGCGAGGCTGATGCTTTCGGTGTGTGGAGCACACTCTTGGGTAGCCAAGTTTTACATAATCAGATGTTTCTAAATTCCAAGATGTCCAGACACTTAGGCTGAGGGGAAGACATTTGGAGACAGCTCCCCGTCTTTAGATAAGTACAGCAAAATTCTCCTTTAATTGCAATCACACGGCTTACCTTTTACAAATATTTTAGTTTCTTTCACTAATACAGAACCCTAAGATGCAGCACTATGAAAGTTGCATTGTAGAAATAAGGACCTTGTGACATGGAGTATGGTCCCAAAGATCTTCTTCATGTTACACTGATCATTCAGCAGACACATCCTTAAGTAGAGCCTGTAAAGAGAATTCACCAGGGGCGTGAGTGCAGGTGCCGAACCTGGTTCTGCCCTACTCAAATCATTTCAGCCTTCTGAACATCAGTGCCCAGTTATGGTAACCCACGGACTAGACCTGGACAATTTCTGAGTGACCTTTAGTATAGAATATTCTGCAATTCTCAGACTGTCATTCAGGAATTGTAGATGGCAGTGACTAGAACCTTACTTTTTAGCCTCCATGGCCTCCTGTCTTATAACGTGAAAACAGAAATTTCCAATTCTCCGTCTATACTGTCAAAGGGACATGAGCAGAGTGGTAAGGAGCGATTTGCAGTAATGTTACCGCAACAATCCGCTAACACGGAAAGCCACATTAAGGCGACGGATAAAACAGCCTAAGAAAACAGTGAATATTAATTCCCTTGTTCCTTCCATGGTTTGTAGATCATTAGGGTAATAAAGAAAAGTAAATTAATTTCTGCCTAGTTAATGTCTGTGAACAGGGTTAAAAGCACTGAATATCATTTTACAGTAGAGATTAGCTCAGTGGTGAACAGGAGGGGGGCTATGTCGGACATGTGAAATTCACCACCTCCTTCCCTGGTTCCTGTTTGTGCTCTTTCTAAACAAAAATGATGTGCTTCGTGCTCTACCGCCAACAGCAGTATGGAGCACACGAGAGCTTCTGTGGCCCTTCTCAACCTTTTTACATCAGTCACAGAACTCCCACTGTTCTGTGCTAATGCAAAATGCAATAACGTTTAGCATCAGGACATCTCTGAGTCAAGAGGTTAACGGAAAACACATCTCCCATTGTGTTCCTGCAGCTCTGATACTGTTAATGGTGAAAACACCATGGAGACAAATAGATCTCTCTTTATTCAGGATGCTTTGAGTGAAGAGAAAATATATATGACATGGTTACAATGTGAGAGCCCTCTCTATATGGTGCATTAAGGAAGAATGGGGGAGAGGAGACGTTCATGTAACATCATGCTTGATGTGGCTTGAGTCTTGTCTAGAGGGAGTTTTCTGTTGCCTTCATTTCCTTTCTGTTGCTTTAATTCTTCCAGTTCTGGTGGTGGGGGGAGTGAGATTTAACCTTTCAAGGTACAAATGCAAAGAAAGAGGACTCTTTGGATAAGCATAGTGGAAGGCTTTATGGAGTGTGTTCTAACATGTGGCGGGAAGAGATATACGATCACGTAGCTGCCACTTTCTTATCCTACTCTTGTGCATCTTCCCTTTCTCTGGTGTGTGCTTCCAGTATAGAGACTGTGGACCAATATGTTTGTAAAAGGGAACCAAGGGGGAAACAAAACAAACCGAAAACACACACATTATAATTATGCTGAGATTTTTACTTAAAAATTACCTGAAAGTCGACTGAATGTTCTTTGTGGCCAAATAAAGATCAGTGTGGTCTTATTATCCATTCACTTGAGAGTATCCCTTAGGAAAATCTTAGACAAGGTCACTTCTTGTTCCTGTAGAACTTTAAAAAGAAATTTGTTTTACAGTTTATGAATTGTGATTAGAAACTAAAATTGGAGTGTTCCATTGTTTAGGACCTAAAAACTTTTCACTCTGTGGTCAAAAATTCTGGTTCAAGAATCCATTTGGGGAGGGGTATCTGCACAGGTTTAGATGTACCAAATAATTATCAAATTTTTAATGTTATATGTAGTTTTTGAAGCATTTGGAGGATATACATTATTGATTACCACTCAATCTGGTTAGATGACTACACTGGCTTGGGTGGGGGTGGGGGTGAAGGGGAAGAGTGGGGACTTGCATTCAGCTTTTACATTGAACTGGACACTCTGAGATGTATTTTCAAACCAGGCTGATGCCCTTCAATACTAGTATTCTAATTGTTGATTCCATTGCATCAAGGGCAGCCAGATTTCATGGATAAAATTTATCAAGTCCAGGAAAGAGGGAAAGGACTTCCAGAATGACTCATTGTTTAATGAATTAGGCCCCAAGTATTCTGTGGTTGCCATTTTAAAATTTGAGGAAAAAGCATAGACTCCAAACATAGCTTGAATTCCAGATTGGGGCAGAGCATGCTCAATGGTGAGGCTGCAGTGTTATAGCGATATGTTGTTTCTGGTCAACTGCTAATAAGCAACTTCAGAGCATAAATGGGGCACTCATGATGTGTGTTCTGAATCCTCTAAGGGTTTAAGAGCCTTTAATCTATTTGTAGCTTTTTGTTATTGAGTAATGAAGTGCTGCTAATATACTGGAACCAATGAGCAAAACACATATTAAATCAAGCATAATTCAAGGAGAATATATCCCCCAAAGACTGAACAGAAAGGTGCAAAATGAATTCATGGGAAGTAAACTTTTGGCGGGGGGGTGGAGACAGTAAACTTTTTATTACCTTTCATAACCACCAAGAAGGAGAGTTTTCTGGTTAACCAATATAGTTTTTAACAAAACTGTCGTGTATGAGATTCATGAACGACTGGATTAAAAAATTAAAGATTATATTCTGCTTAAGGCTAAGATCATTCTAAATACAATATTTCTTTAAGATTTATAAGTTATTCAGAATCCTGTATGCTTCAAGATCAGCATCATAAAGCAAAATTTATGTTGTTTAGTTAGTTGACGTGTAGAAGTGCCAATTACAGATCTCAGCTTGGTAGAATAGTGGTTAAATTAGATTTTACCATTTATGTTCTACAGTTTAAGTTGGAAACTTGTGTTAATACTGACTGTGATCTCATCTAATGGAAAAGTGCCAAAATTCTCTGTTGCAAATGAAACACTATTAACCGGTCTACCAAAATATTTAGTTATGAATAAGGCATATACGTTATCCTGTGAACTTGGGTGGTTCTAAATTTAGCCAGTTCAGTTGACTATTCTCTGCTTCGACAGATGTTCCCTCTACCTTTTTCTGTCCTGTTCTGCGCTCTTGGAGGTTGGCCTTCATTGGCTGTCTCAACAATCCCTTTTCCCTTCTGACTTCTGCATGTGTTTCACCAAAGGGAGGCACCAGCAGGAGACCCAGCGGAAAGTAGAGAGAGAGGTTAGAGCTTAATCCTCCTGCCTTTCTTCCTGCAGGCCATGGAGTTGACCTGGCTTCATTCCTTACTGAAGTTGGTGGCACCTCTTACAAATCCTAATTCTCTCTCCACCTTCTGATAACCACTCCCTCTCCTTGTTCTCTCAGGCCTAGGTGGGTAATGACTTCCTCTCTTGTCAGTCCTCAGATACCTTACCATTTCTTTTTAATCTCTCTTAACTCTGCCCAATCTTTGTAAATAATCCTTACACTAAACTTCCCTTTGCTTCCCCATCAGAGTCTGCCATTTTCCTGTCCGGACTCTGATTTTCTAGCTAAGTCAATACAAGCTAGAAAACAGAAATTAGTCACTCACTTTCCGTCCTGCGTGGGAGGTGAGGGATGGGCGAGTAGATATTTATCTTTTCCATAGTACTGTGAGCTCTGGAAGGGCAGGGACCATGTGTAATGTCCTTTATAATCCTCGACAGCACCTGCAGAGGGCTTAGTCCACGGTGCATGCAGCTCAGTGAACATGGAGAGTCTTACTGAGTTCCTCTGTAATCCTCAAATTTGTCATTGGCTTAAATGGATTGTAAGCTCTTGACTTAGGATGTAGACTTCAAAAAATCAAGGACCACACTTTTTTCAACAACATTTTTAGTATAATTTCATGTGACACAAATATCATACCCACACTGGAAATACTAACTCAATAAAAATAGAAGATTTACTTCATAGGTTAGGTTGATTTGTGTTTAGTAGATGAGAAATAATTATGTTTAAAATGTTTAGATCTAACTTTTCTTTTACATTACCAACTCATCTCCTATTTGTTAGTTTTACCTATTTGTGCTGTTTTTGTATATTTGTTTATCTGGCTTTTACCTCTTCAGTTGTAATGACAGTTTTCTGAATATAATCTGGGTAGAGGGAACATATCTGGCATGGTTAAAATAGGACTTAAGAACTGCGGAATAAAAAGAATAGTTACCAGAAGAGGTATCTTCACTGTTTCTTTGTGGTTCACATTGCTGATTCACTATTTGACTTTTACCATAGTGCCAAACCTCTCCATACGTTTAAGTTTCAAAATTATTCCCAATTCTATGAAATGTAGCAAATGGAAATGGAAAACACTTTGACTCATAAAGTAGTAAGCTGTTATCGTATTGTGTTCTACTGTATTCACTTCCTACTTTGCGCAAATCAATGTTTTAACATCTAATTGCTCCAAAATTTGGGAAACTAGATTAGGAAAATCAGTTAGGAAGAACTTGCCTTTTGACTTCCTTTACTGAAGGGAAACTGCTTGGTTAGTTCAAAGAGCAGATTCCGCACTGTTCATATTTTGAAAACAAGATCATTTCTTCAACAAATGGAGGTGGTTGAAACACTATCAACTCAGATAAATTAAACTTTGTGTCTCCCTGATAAGTGAAACTGTTTAATGATAATTTTACTAGTCCACTTGGGAAGTGACCAAAGCACTATTAGATAAGTTAAAACCAAAAAACACGGAAAATATTTTTGCCAACTGTTTCTTCTTGGCCTCTTGGCAAAGATCAACAATTACGTTCCCTATCTAGGGACTATCTCTTGTGAGCCAGACCGGATGATCTAAGAGGTCTTTATAATCTCTAAATACTGTGACTTTTATCCCCAAGTGAACTACATAGTTTATTTACATAGAAACACGCTCACAGGCTTAAGGAAATGCAGTATGACTAATGGTAAGAAGAGTGAGCCAGGATGACTCAAGTGACTTTTTTTTCTAAATAGGATAAGTAAATTAAAATCATAGACGTTCTCTCTAGTTCTCCTCTAGCATCTCAAGATGTAGATCTTAGATGTCAGAATTTCCCAGTAGTGAGTTAGTTTCCTGTCACCGCAAATTATAAATGTATTACCCTGTTAAATCAGCAAACCTTTTTTGCTGTACTTATCAAGAAAGCTCTTCAGTGGAGATTCGGTTTAATTGTTTTAATTTCACATTCTGTCCTGGGCACATGGGAAATTAAAAATGTTAGGAATGATAGAAAAATAAAAATTGCTAGAAGAATACAAGCATGATAAAGCATACTCACTGTGCATTTCAGCTTTATTAAGAATGTGTTTTTGTAGTCTTGGGCTACATTTATCTAGACAAATGATGCTTTGGAAGGAATCTCATTTTTAATTTAAAAAAATTGTTTCCTCAGGACTTTGTTGGCAAAGAGAACATTTTTGAGGTCTCTTTTCTTTCTCTATGTTATACAAACATTTCATGCTTCTCCATAAGGTAATACTTTGAATAGTCTAGCTGGGACTAAAAATCATAATTGTTGTCACTGTTGTTGTTGATGCTTTTAAATTTTTTTAAATCAAATCTCTTCCATACTCGACATAGGACTCCTTTAAAAATAAATATAAGGACAGTCAAGAGATCTTACTTCCAGAAGGCTTCGAGTTTCTCAGCTGATTACTTGCCCAACTTACTCTGAGGGGATACACAGGGTAGAAGAATGTGGTTAAGATACTACCAATTGAGAAGGCAGATAACAAAACCCTAGTATTACCCATGGATTGTGTCCCTACGACCACTGGACAAACTTCAGGCCATTCTCTTTTTTTGTTGTTAAAGATTTTTTGATGTGGACCCTTTTTTAAAGTCTTTATTGAATCTGTTACAATATTGCTTCTGTTTTATGTTTTGGTTTTTTGGCCCTGAAGCATGTGGGATCTCAGCTCCCCGACCAGGGGTCGAGCCCACACCCCCTGCACTGGAAGGTGAAGTCTTAACCACTGGCCCACCAGGGAAGTCCCCCAGGCCATTCTTTATTTTCAGAGGAGGTGTCCAGGTACTGATCCTTTCTGATGAAAATGGTGGTGGTGGGGAGGTCTGTCTGGGGGCTTGATGAGCGATCCATCTATTCTCTTGTGTTTTCTGCTTTCAGAGTCCTGATTTATCATTTGGAAATCCCTTTTATTTCAGCCCTGAGGAGCAGGGCCATATAAATATCATGCATTGTTTTCTGACACCCTATAGCTTATTGCACAACTGATTATATTGCTTATCCTTAAACTAAAGCGTTTCTTAAAAGATGATAATTTTTCTACAGATTCTTTCATAGTATATACTGAAAGCCCCAGTAAGTCACTCTCAACCTCCTCTGTGTCATGGGAAGTCAGCTGTCAGGGTCACGTCCCACAATAAATTCAATACAGAATGGAGCATATATTCCTCAGCCTGCAGTCTCACGGTTTAAGTGAGAATATCACCCTCAGGAACATAGCTCATTTTACTAATTTATCTCAGTTTAGTATCTCATCACACATTCTACCTATGATTTATCTTTGGTCTCAATTACTTTCATAGTTCATGCTTTGAAATAACCCTAAAACTTAGGTTTCTGCCAAGGGCTCTGTTCATGGTTGAGGATACCTTTGTTTTAACGGTTTGTGTCTTCCCAGGTCTAGCTGAAAGGTCATCATCTCTCTTTCTGTTTCCCTCTCACCTCCCTCAGGCAGCTCTTTCTTTTGTGTTCACTTAATACTTTGTTCAAACAGCTACCCCATCATATGATGTGAGCGTTACACAGGTCTGTTTTACTGATAGTTATTGTGAATTCTTTGATGGAATGGACACCATTTTAATCATCCTTCTCTTCCCAGGCTGACACATAATAGTTATTTAATAAGTGTTGGTTCAGTTGTATCACATTTTCTTTCAGTAAACAATTTTTGACAGGTCTGTGATTTAGGAAATATTAAACTTGGATAACCCACCTATGTGGGTTCTGTATTTAAGTTCTATATTGTAGTATTCTGTGACATCTATAGAGTTTTTTCCTTTCATTCTACTATTGTTTCAGTGCCCAAGATTGAATCTGAAATCAGGTCAGTAGCCAAGTCAAAACAGGGTGCGACTGAAGCTTGGCTTTTAAAAAGTTTCCTTAGGATGTTGGGAGTTGCCAGAAATTAAAGGCTTTATTAAGCTACAGGAACAAAGAATAAGCCCCAAAGAGAAGTATTCGCATGCTTATCAGAACAAAATTGACTAAGTTTCATTACTTAATTTTTATTTCAGAGTAATCACATGCAGTTTCCTTGCAATGGGGCAGAAGTACTGGGGACGCAATCTCCCTTGATGTTGTACCCTTTTCTGCATTGTTCATTGAGTGTAAATAGAACCATCGTGGTCATGAAGATGATGAATGGTTGTCTTTGATGTTACTAAGCTTCCACAGTTGTTGTAGCTTCCTACTGGGCTACATTCTAGTAGAGTTTTTGAAGTGTTTTTAAACTAAGGAATATATTTTATGATGCTGGTGGTAGTGATGGTAATGATGGTGATTTGTTTCATTCGTGTCCACTGTGCAAATGGAATCGACAATAAATACCAAGTTACTTTTTTAAGTTAATCAAAATTTAAAAGTCCTTCAAATTAAGTGATGTGCCATTACAGTAACATCTATCCAATTTAAGAATTCATAGAATACAATTAGTCTTATGTTATCTTTTAGTTTTTAATCCCAGGAATGAAATAAATAAACCTTGCTATCTGGAAGGATTTCAGTACAACGTAAAGAGTTAATGTTACAATAGTTAACCACTCATCAGTTTCTCCAATCAATTTCATGTCACTTTATCAAGTAACTGATAACTTATTACTGTTTTGTTCTCTTTTCCCCTATGTCTATTTCAAGTTTTACTGTATCAATAATATGGGCCATTAACAATGTTTTCAATCTTCTCTGTTATACATAGATCATATTATATAGACATATATATATTATGTCCATACCCATATTGCATATATATCTCGCATTCATTCATTCATTTATTAAATAGTACTTTACTGAGCATTTGTGCTAGATGTTGTCATGAATGCAAGATAGATATGATATTTCCTGCCCTCAAAGATCTTGAAATGTAGTGAGGAGAATAAAATAATTACTTCACAAATACAAATGCATTAAGTGCAATTCCAAAATGCTATGGTGAGTCAGAGAAAGAGAATATTTCCAAAGGTTGAATCAGAGGAGGTTTCATAGAAGAGATGTATTTTGAGCTGGGGCTTGAAGAATGGGTAAGATTTTGAGGGATAGAGATTAGGGGTAAAATATTTCTGATAAAGGGAAAATATAAATAAGGGGCTTGATTAGAGAGAAGTAGGAACTATTTGGGAATGGAAATAGTCCATTTGGGCTTAGACATAGTATAAAATGGATTTAATAGAAGAAAAGTCTTGACAAGTAATCTGAAATCAGTTCTTAAAGGGATTTTAATGCCATATAAAGGTGTTTGGAATTTTGCCAGGTAGCTGTAGGGAGCATGTAGGTTGATTAACTGTCTACTTTAAGATGATTAATTAGCTTATAAAGTGGACAAGACAGGATAGGGGGAGACTAGTTAAGAACTTATTACCACAGACAGGTGATCTATGTATCAGTTTGAACTAGAGTCTTGGCAGTTATGTGTAGAAGGGAGGGAATACTTGCCAGATCCTGTCTCTGCAATTGGGATTCAACAGTAGATGGATAAGAATGGTAAAGATTTGTTGAAGGTTGATTGGGTAAATTAATTCATTTTGGATTTTAACAGTATGGTATTGTGAATTTTTGCAGAAATACTTTGCAGGCCAGGAATGAAAGCAGAGGAAACAAATGGTGATTACTCATGATCATAATTTGGAAAATGAAAAGATGTAAAAGGTCAAAAGATAATAGATCCTGGGGTGCTGGTGAAAGCATCATTGAAATGACTTCACAAGCGTTATTGACTAAAGTAGAGCTAGATAAGAATGATTGGCTTGGGGGATTCATTGGAATTTTGGAGTTTCTATGTCACAAATTGAAATTGAATAGATTCAGTAGAAGTGAGGAGTGGATATGTGATAATTAAGAGAGGCTTTCCTGAGGTTGAAACAGTTCCAGCTTTTGATGAATTTCAGGTTGTGGCCATGTGTACTAATGACTAAAATGGAAAGGAAATAAATATCATTGGACTTGATGAGGCCAAGGTACTCAAAGACCCTCAGTGTAGCCAGGGTGGGGGAAAAGACCATAAACTGAGATAGAACGAAATTATAGAATTAAAGTACCCCCAAACTGAATGAAAGTTCAGAGACAAATGTCCATGCACTGTCCCCATCTCTAAGAAAAGTGTGATACTGAAATTGGGCAAGTCTTAGTGAAGAAGCCCCACTCTTTCTGCCGGGTTCTACTAAGTGAAGAATTCTCAGTTACTTTCTAATTTTCTGAGAATTCAATTCATCTTTTCAAATCCAAATATTATACTTATTCACTAAAGGCAAGAACATAACTTCACAGTCATTGGACATGTTTAAAGGTATGATCAGTCCTCATTATTTATGAATCTCATATTTGCAAATTCACCCACTCACTAGAAGTTATTTATTTGTAAACCCAAATTAATACTGGCGGTGCTTTTGTGGTCAGTTGGAGACATGTGCAAGGCAGTGAAAATTTGTTTTGCTGGTACACACAACCTCCTAGCTGGGGTTGAACAAGGCGACTCTGCCTTCTTGTTGAAGCTCTCTTACTGTGTCCTTTTTGGGATTTATTTAGTGCCATGTTTTTTGCATTTTTGCACATTTTGTCGAAGATTTCACTGTTTAAAATGGCCCACAGGGGCAGTGCTGCAGTGCTGTTGAGTGTTCCTAAACACAGAAAGCTGTCATGCGCCTTATGGAAAAAATATGTGTGTTAGATACGCTTCATTCACACATGTGAGTTATGGTGCTGATGGCCATGAGTTCAATGTTAATGAATCAACAATATATATTAAATAAGGTGTCTCTAAACAGAAACACACATAAAACAAAATTATGTACTGATTAGTTGATGAAAACATGACCAGAGGCTTGCAGGAAACTAAGCCGGTATTTCCCCTAGGAGGGATTCTTCAGTATTCACTAATTCAGTGTTCGCAGCAACTCTATAGGAGATAACTGCCACGAATAATGGAAATCAATTGTGGCTTGTTTTTGTTAAAGGTAGCTGTCTTTGTTGTTTGGATCCCCACTCAAGTTCTTTATCCCTCATGACCATTCCCTGTGAGAAGTGTATGAACTTTGCATAGACACTATTCTCTTGTTAATTTGTTGATGAAACCAAAATATGATTTATTTAAATGGTATTTTGAAGTAATTTTAGACCTATGGGCAAGTTGCAAAATAGTAGAGTGTTCATCTAGATTCCCTTAATGTTAACATTTTTACAACCACAGTACCATTATCATAACTAAGAAGTTAACATTGTTATAGTGCTACTAACTAATTACAGACCTTATTAGAATTTCTCCCCATTTCCCTTTAATGTCATTTTTCTGGTCCAGGGACCAATTTGGTATCCCACATTGCATTTAGTGTCTTGTTCCTCGGTCTCTTTCAGTCTGGGACAGTTCTTCAGTCTTTCTTTGTCTTCCATGGCCCCACCATTATTAAAGAGTACTACTGCTCAGGTATTTTGTAGACTGTCCCTTAGTTTGGATTTATGTGATGTTTTTTCATGATTAGATTGAGGTTATCCATTTTTGGCAAAGATGCCACCAAAGAGATGATGACATCATATCAGGGTCAATGATGTCTATATGCTATCTTACTGGTGATGTTAATTTTGATCACTTGGTTAAGGTAGTGTCTGCCATGTTTTTCCACTATAAAGTTACTATTTTTCTCTTTGTGATTAGTAAGTGGAGGAAGTTTTTTTTAACGTTAAAATTTTCTAGGAGATTACTTTTCAATCAGCAAGCACATTAGCACCAATCAATTCCATTCTGAACACAGTGATAAGTAGGTGGCATAATTTTTAAATGGTATTCTTTTCATCACTGAGGACTAACAGTCTAGTTGGGAAGATAGAAATAGCACACACTAAACAACATTATACAAGGAAAGGTAAAGAGAACTACATTGTGGCAAGTTGTGCGACACAAAATATAAAAGCTATAGGATTGATTAGGGAAGGCTTCCTGTGGAAAGCGGGAACTCCTATTGTACTCTGAAGAGTGGGTAGGGTTTTTCCAGGTAGAACTTTATAATTCAGTGAAGTATATTGAGTACTTCAACTCCTTGGGAACTGTGCTACGATCCAGGAATGTATAGATACAAAAACAGAATCCTTACCTTCAAGAAGCTCCCAGTCTAGAGCATCCTCCAGCGCAAGATGGCACCACGGGAATCCCTACTACAGGCTGTCTGAGGGAACGCCGAACTACTGCATCCACCACTGGTTTCCAGCCGTGTGGCTGACAGGGTCTTGGTGCTCCGGCCGGGTGTCAGGCCTGAGCCTCTGAGGTGGGAGAGCCGAGTTCAGGACATTGGTCCGCCAGAGACCTCCCGCCCCATGTAATATCAGATGGTGAAAGCTCTCCCAGAGATTTCCATCTCAACACTAAGACCCAGCTCCACTCAACGACCAGCAAGCTACAGTGCTGGACACCCTATGCTAAACAATTAGCAAGACAGGAAAACAACCCCACCCATTAGCAGAGAGGCTGCCTAAAATCATAATAAGTTCACAGACACCCCAAAACACACCACCAGATGCGGTCCAGCCCACCAGAAAGACAAGATCCAGCCTCATCCACCAGAACACAGGCACCAGTCCCCTCCACGAGGAAGCCTACAAAACCCACTGGACCAACCTTACCCACTGGGGGCAGACACCAAAAACAATGGGAACTAGGAACCTGCAGCCTGCGAAAAGGAGACCCCAAACACAGTAGGTTAAGCAAAATGAGAAGACAGAGAAACACACAGCATATGAAGGAGCAAGGTAAAAACTCACCAGACCAAATAAATGAAGAGGAAATAGGCAGTCTACCTGAAAAAGAATTCAGAGTAATGATAGTAAAGATGATCCAAAATCTTGGAAATAGAATGGAGAAAATACAAGAAACGTCTAACAAGGACCTAGAAGAACTAAAGAGCAAACAAACAGTGATGAACAACACAATAAATGAAATTAAAAATTCTCTAGAAGGAATCAATAGCAGAATAACTGAGGCAGGAGAACGGATAAGTGACCTGGAAGATAAAATAGTGGAAGAAACTACCATAGAGCAGAATAAAGAAAAAAGAATGAAAAGAATTGAGGACAGTGTCAGAGACCTCTGGGACAACATTAAACACACCAACATTCAAATTATAGGGGTCCCAGAAGAAGAAGAGAAAAAGAAAGGGACTGAGAAAATATTTGAAGAGATTATAGGTGAAAACTTCCCTAAGTTTTCCTTATGGGAAAGGAAATAGTTAATGAAGTCCAGGAAGCACAGAGTCCCATAAAGGATAAATCCAAGGAGAACCATGCCAAGACATATATTAATCAAACTATCAAAAATTAAATACAAAGAAAAAATATTAAAAGCAGCAAGGGAAAAGCAACAAATAACATGTAAGGGAATCCCCATAAGGTTAATAGCTGATCTTTCAACAGAAACTCTGCAAGCCAGAAGGGAGTGGCAGGACATATTTAAAGTGATGAAAGGGAAAAACCTACAACCAAGACTACTCTACCCAGCAAGGATCTCATATTCAACAGAGATTCGACAGAGAAATTAAAACCTTTACAGACAAGCAAAAGCTAAGAGAATTCAACACCACCAAACCAGTTTTACAACAAATGCTAAAGGAACTTCTCTAGGCAGGAAACGAAGGAAAAGACCTACAATGACAAAGCCAAAACAATTAAGAAAATGGTAATAGGAACATACATATTGATACCTACCTTAAATGTAAATGGATTAAATGCTCCAACCAAAAGACGTAGACTGGCTGAATGGATACAAAAACAAGACCCGTATATATGCTGTCTACAAGAGACCCACTTCAGACCTAGGGACACATACAGACTGAATGTGAGGGGATGGAAAAAGATATTCCATGCAAATGGAAATCAAAAGAAAGCTGGAGTAGCAATTCTCATATCAGACAAAATAGACTTTAAAATAAAGACTATTACAAGAGACAAAGAAGGACACTACATAATGCTGAAGGGATCAATCCAAGAAGAAGATAGAACAATTGTAAATATTTATGCACCCAACATAGGAGCACCTCAATACAGAAGGCCAATGCTAACAGCCATAAAAGGGAAAAGCGACAGTAACACAATAATAGTAGGGGACTTTAACACCCCACTATCACAGATGGACAGATCATCCAATGCCACTACTGTGCATATACCCTGAGAAAACCATAATTCAAAAAGAGTCATGTACCACAATGTTCATTACAGCTCTGTTTACAGTAGCCAGGACATGGAAGCAACCTAACTGTCCATCGACAGATGAATGGATAAAGAAGATGTGGCACATATATACAATGGAATATTACTCAGCCATAAAAAGAAATGAAATTGAGTTATTTGTAGTGAGGTGGATGGACCTAGAGTCTGTCATACAGAGTGAAGTAAGTCAGAGAAAAACAAATACTGTATGCTAACACATATATATGTAATCTAAAAAAAAGGTTCTGAAGAACCTAGAAGCAGGACAGGAATAAAGACACAGACATAGAGAATGGACTTGACATGGGAAGGGGGAAGGGTAAGCTGGGATGAAGTGAGAGAGTGGCATGGACATATATACACTACCAAACGTAAAATAGATAGCTCATGGGAAGAAGCCACATAGCACAGGGAGATCAGCTCAGTGCTTTGTGTCTACCTAGAGGGGTGGGGTAGGGAGGGTGGGAGGGAGATGCAAGAGGGAGGAGATGTGGGGATATATGTATATGTATATGTATGATATATGTATATGTATGTATGTATGTATGTATGTATATGACAAGACAAGGTTGTCCGCTCTCACCACTATTACTCAACATAGTTTTGGAATTTTTAGCCACAGCAATCAGAAAAGAAAAAGAAATAAAAGGAATCCAAATTGGAAAAGAAGAAGTAAAACTGTCACTGTTTGCAGACGGCATGATACTATACGTAGAGAATCCTAAAGAGGCTACCAGAAAACTACTAGAGCTAATCAATGAATTTGGTAAAGTAGCAGGATACAAAATTAATGCACAGAAATCTCTTGCATTCCTATACACTAATGATTAAACATCTGAAAGAGAAATTAAGGAAACACTCCCAGTTACCATTGCAACAAAAAGAATAAAATACCTAGGGATAAACCTACCTAATGAGACAAAATATCTGTATGCAGAAAACTATAAGACACTGATGAAAGAAATTAAAGATGATACCCACAGATGGAGAGATATACCATTTTCTTGAATTGGAAGCATTAACATTGTGAAAATGACTATACTACCCAAAGTAATCTACTGATTCAGTGCAATCCCTATCAAACTACCAATGGCATTTTTCACAGAACTAGAACAACAAATTTCACAATTTGTATGGAAACATAAAAGACCCTGAATAGCCAAAGCAATCTTGAGAAAGAAAAACGGAGCTGGAGGAATCAGGCTCCCTGACTTCAGACTATACTACAAAGCTTCAGTTATCAAGACAGTATGGTACTGGCACAAAAACAGAAATATAGATCAATGGAACAGAATAGAAAGCCCAGAGATAAACCCATGCACATATGGTCACCTTATCTTTGATAAAGGAGGCAAGAACATACAATGGAGAAAAGGCAGCCTCTTCAATAAGTGGTGCTGGGAAAACTGGGCAGCTACATGTAAAAGAATGAAATTAGAACACTCCCTAACACCATACACAATAAACTCAAAATGGATTAAAGACCTAAATATAAGGCCAGACACTATAAAACTCTTAGAGGAAAAGATAGGCAGAACACTCTTTGACATAAATCACAGCAAGATCCTTTCTGACCCACCTCCTAGAGAAATGGAAGTAAAAACAAAAATAAACAAATGGTACCTAATGAAACTTAAAAGCTTTAGCACAGCAAAGGAAAACATAAGACAAAAAGACAACCCTCAGAATGGGAGAAAATATTTGCAAATGAAGCAACTGACAAAGGATTAATCTCCAAAATATACAAGCAGCTCATGCAGCTCAATGTCAAAAAACAAACAACCCAATCCAAAAATGGGCAGAAGACCTAAGTAGACATTTCTCCAAAGATGTACAGATTGCCAAACAAACACATCAAAGGATGCTCAACATCACTAATCATTAGAGAAATGCAAATCAAAACCAAATGAGGTATCACCTCGCACCAGTCAGAATGGCCATCATCAAAAAATCTACAAACAATAAATGCTGGAGAGGGTGTGGAGAAAAGGGAACCCTCTTGCACTGTTGGTGGGAATGTAAATTGATACAACCACTATGGAGAACAATATGGAGGTTCCTTAAAAAATTAAAAATAGAACTACCATATGACCCAGCAGTCCCACTACTGGGCATGTAGAAAACCATAATTCAAAAAGTCATGTACCACAACGTTCATTGCAGCTCTGTTTACAATAACCAGGACATGGAAGCAACCTAAGTGTCCATCGACAGATGAATGGGTAAAGAAAATGTGGCACATATATACAATGGTATATTACTCAGCCATATAAAGAAATGAAATTGAGTTATTTGTAGTAAGGTGGATGGACCTAGAGACTGTCATACAGAGTGAAGTAAGTCAGAAAGAGAAAAACAAATACTATATGCTAACACATATATATGGAACCTTTAAAAAAAAATGGTTCTGAAGAAACTAGGGGCAGGACAGGAATAAAGACGCAGACATAGAGAATGCACTTGAGGAAACGGGGAGGGCGAAGGGTAAGCTGGGATGAAGTGAGAAAGTGGCATGGACATATATACACTATCAAATGTAAAATAGCTAGCTAGTGGGAAGCAGCCACATAGCACAGGGAGATCAGCTCGGTGCTTTGTGACCACCTAGAGGGGTAGAATAGGAGGGTGGGAGGGAGGTGCAAGAAGGAGGGGATATAGCGATATATGTATACATATAGCTGATTCACTTTGTTATACAGCAGCAACTAACACAACATTGTAAAGCAATTATACTCCAATAAAGATGTTAAAAAAAAAAAAGGTCCCATTCTAGTGAGAAGGACATAGATGTCTATAAATGGAGAGCAGATATGATCATTGTTGTGTGGAGATGGGAGAGGAGAGGGTATTACAGGTGTGGCAGAGCGATACCACATCTTGGAGATGAAAAGAACATAACCTTCATGTTATCTAGCCTAAATCTCTGCACTCTAAGAATGCCAGAAAAGTTCCTGTGATGATGTCACTCAATCTATATTTAAACTCTTCTAAGTCACAAGAAGTTTATTTCTCAAAGCATCTTATCCCACAGATTTATATCTTTTACTGATAGAAAAAGTTTTTTTGTTTTTTTTTTTCTGTTGACCTAAAATTTACCTCCTCCAAACTTTCACCAATGAGTCTAGCTCTTTCCTCCTTTGCTATGAGGGAATATTTCTACTCTCTCTTTTTGGGAGACAGTCCTTGAAAGTAGATATTAAATCCTTTCTTAATGTCCTCCTTTCAAATTAAACATGAGTAAATCTATATACAGATCTTTCACAAGTCTTCATGTATTTGTTTGTCAATTGATATGGCAACCAGAATTGAGAATATTCTGCGGCTTTCCAACCAGTGGAGAACACCATGTAACTAGTCTCTCCCTTATTCTAGACAACATAATTCTATTAATACAGCCTGTGTGTGCTTTGGTTCTTTTGGAGGCAAAACTGTTGGCTTGGTTTGTATTTTCCTTATAAATAATCCATGCCCCCTTGAATGCCCTCACACTTATTCTGATCTCCTCCCCTGGAAATATTTTAGAATAATTATTATATGAACTCTCTCCCACACAATTCAGTTGGAGTTTTGAGCCTAGCATTCAAAACTTATTTATTCCTGTCATATTTTGTGCTCTTTATTTTGACTTCCTGTTGGAGTTCTCTTTGAACTTTGATCTTGTCATCTGGCACAGCTTTTATTTTCCCCCACTTTCAATATCTACAGATTTCATAAGAATCGAATCTATTTTTATCCAAGGCTTTAATGAAATAAACAAGACAGGATCAAGAACAGAGCTCTTCGGCAAACCATATATGTCTGGTCATTTCACAATATAAAAAGCTCCCAGTTGGGCTGTCATTCAGCCTCCCTGTCTCTGTCTGCAGGGTACGGGTATGGGGGAGAGCAGGGCATGCTCTTTGACAGTGATGAGTCTGACCTAACCAGAGCCTGAGGTGGCATGTTGGCCAGCCGTTCCAAATCAGGTCATACTTCACGGAAGGTGGGTTACTTGGTGTCATGTCCTAAAAGCCAGGAAGAACCATAATTGCTAAAGACAAGAATTCTATAATGTTTTACTGCTTGTGGAGTTTTCACACATGCACGGTCTTGTAACTATGAAACGGTATCAGTTGCCAATGAAGATTTGGGGCTAGGGAATGACAAAAGAAAAACAGAATTTAAAGCAGAGTGTTCTGTTAATGGAACTCCAGATAGACCAGAGGAGGGAGAAACTGGAGGATGGGAGGCTAGCAAGGAAGCTACCAGAGGTACCCGGGAGGTGAAGAGGTGAAGAAGTTACACACACAGGAGTGAAAAGTGAAGAGGAAGGAGCAGATCAAAGACATATGTTCCACAGAAGAGCAATGGGACTTTGTAACTAAAAATGGGTTTGGGGAGGGAGGGGGAGGGCCAAATAAAAGACCATTCCCACATTTTAAATCTCGAAGAATGACGGCCCAGTTGACAGAAACAAAGGAGCTGGTAAAGGGAATCCTGTTTCGGGTGAGGTTGGTTTTTCTTGTTTTAGTGTAACACTTCGGTAAGAACCTAAGACTGAAGAGTCATCATCCGCATTAGCAGAGAGGGTTTCTGAGGAATTGTTATTCTCAAGTCAAAACTTAAATGGCCCCCTTCGTGGCATGGCAGCCTTGTAGCGTCACCGTGGCTGTCAGCCCCTTTTGGTTTCCTGGTGCATCGGTGGACTACTGTAAAAGTAGTAAATACTGTTTCCGGTTGAACCAAGGATCTCTTAAGCTTGCAGGTCCATTTAAGATGTTGCCAGTGGTAAATGTGGTTGTGAAAATCTTGGAAATGGAGGTTAGCTAGGATAAATGATGTCCAAATCATAGAATGAGTCATAGGAATAAAATCTTGGATATCTCATTCTTTAACCATCAGCAGATATTTTGACAAAGCTATCTACCTACTCCTAATGGAACATTCTACTTGTTTCTTTCAGTGAATGTTCAATTTTTAGTCTCTCTACACCCACATGCACACACACAAATGAGTGCTAAAGAGAGAGTGAAAAGATATTAACTCGAAGCCCCATTAATCAGCCTTCAGAAATGACCCTGTTATTAAGCTCTTGATCATCATCATCACCAGCTATTCATTAAGCACCTGATTGTGCTTATGCTAAGGATGCGCACACTGGGCAAAAGTCACGGGGGGGGTGCCCTCTCTGGGCATATAGACGCTGCATACAAGAGCAAGAGAGAAAATAATGTAAAATGGACAAACAAAAATGCTAAGTGAACAATGATTCAGTTTATCGTATTCTGGAGAAAGGGAAATTGGGCAAGACATTTCTGCTTCATTTGATAGGGTACCTTCTCTCTCGTTTTCACAAGCTTCCCTTTAATCAGTCTCCCTAAAGATTTTGGCTCTAAAGGGATTGTATAATACGGGGTGGTTTGAAGACCCAAGAGCTAAATATATTTGACTCTCTCTTTGTTCTTTTTTGTTGTTGATTCCTATTATTGAACATGGATATTTTTCTTTTAAGTCCAATGTGTCATTCTTTTTCTTGTAAGCAAACCTCCCCTATTCCTGATGTGGCATCAGTGCAAATATCCCCATGTCTGCATCTAACTTTGTATTATCTAGAAGAGGGGACCATCAAACTTTATCTATAAAGGTCCAGAGAGGAAATAATTACAATATCACAGTATGGACTTTGCAGGTCATATCATCTTTGTTACAACCACTCAACTCTCTCGTAGTGACAAAGAAGCTATAGACGAGAGAAAACAAATGGGTGTGACTAGATTCCAATAAAACAGGGAGTGGACGGGATTGGACTCCAGAGCTGTAGTTTGCTGACCCCTAAACTGAAAGAAAGAAGTTTGTTTACTAACAAAAATGTGTTAAAAACCAACCCACATCTCCCTATATGTGATGAAGAATTCTTCACCCGTAGACAGAGGAATATGAAGAAATGACAAAGCTCGTCTGAGGTCTTCAAGCACAGAATTTCTCAACAAATATAACTGCTCTCATCTATAATTTGCCATTTCAGTCAGACATTCCTATGAAGTAGTCTTTGGAAGTTTGATTATATTATCCATTTTATTTCTGGGAGAAGGGATGCCTGTGTTCCGTTTACTAAATGTGTCTGGTAACTTCTTAAAAACGATCTCCTAGAAATTTTCCTAAACGTACATTTCCTCTTCTTAGCAGCTGCATTAAGCAGTCTCCTCCTGCCTTGACTTTCTGTAGTCAGTGCCCTTGCTGTACCCATCATTCCCCTTTCTCCTTGAAATCTTCACACTGGGACCACATATACTGACCATTTGTTTTTTGGTTGGTTTATTCTTTGTTTAGACAGTAGTCTACTCTCCACTGACTGCACCAATAGAGACAAGTGACGTAGATAATCTAGAAACAATGGATAATCCCCAGGTCACTCCAACTTTGGAATGCTTTATATGATTTTTGTGGGGACAAATTTACCTTGGTAATTGTATTCTGCCCAACCTACTATTAAAATCAACTCTCATTTCTAGAGCACCTCATTGACCGAAGTGATTGAAAAGTGTGTCTCTGATTAAGAAAATCATTTGATACGGATAACACTTAGGCAGATAATAAGAGATTTGAGTATATGAATAGCTAGATGGCAACTGACATGTCAATCAGCAAATATGTTTAAAAGCACTACTATTTGTCATGGACATGTAGCATCTACTTAAATATTACTAGGTACTTTTATAGGCATTATTTTAACCCTTAGGACAACTGTATTATGGGGATATTATCAGCTTCATTTTTGTTTTGTTTTTTAAAGATTTATTACTTATTACTTATTTTATTTATTTTTGGCTGCATCAGGTCTTAGTTGCAGCACACGGGGTCTTCATTGAGGCACGTGGGATCTTTTGTTGCGGCGCACGGGCTCTTTGTTGTGGTGCGTGGGCTTCTCTCTAGCCGTGGTATGCGGGTTTTCTCTTCTCTAGTTGTGGCATGCAGGCTCCAGAGCACGTGGGCTCTGTAGTTTGTGGCATGAGGGCTCTAGCTGAGGCGCGTGAGCTCAGTAGTTGTGGCACACGGGCTTAGTTGCCCTGTGGCATGTGCGATCTTAGTTCCCCGACCAGGGATCGAACCTGCGTCCCCTGCATTGGAAGGCAGATTCTTTACCACTGGACCACCAGGGAAGTCCCTCAGCTTCAGTTTGAAGATTAGGCTTTGAGAGGTAAAATGACTTCCTGCAGGTCTCAGAAGGATAAGGAGAGGGTTGGGATTTGTGCTCAGTCCTCCAATAGTAGTAGATCTAGCACTCTTTAGACAGCTACCTGTGGGTATAGTGAACAGATTCCATGCAATTCAGAAACAGCATTGCCCTGCTTTTTTCGGGACACTGAGAGGACTGTATACATAATACAAGACAGGGTTGTTACTTGGAGGGAATTTGAAAGCTATTCTCAGATATTAAGATACATAGGCATTCACACTTCTGTGCCTTTGTTCCTGTGCTTCTCTTGACAGTCCCCATCTTTATGTTTAGCAAATTTACTTAGTTTATATGCAACAGAGTGCATCCATTTAAAATATATAATTGATGAGTCTCTACAGGCTTACATCCATAAAATAGCCATGACAATCAAGTTATAGAACATCTTCATTATCTCCAAAAGTTTCCTTGTGCCCCTTGGCAATCCGTCTCTCCTTCTGGCCCTGGCCCTAGGCAAGCACTGATCTGCTTTGGGTCTCTATAGATTAGTTTGTATTTTCTACAGTTTTATATAAATGGAATCATGCAGTATGTACTCTTTTGTGTTGGCTTCTTTCATTCAGTATAAAGATTTTGAGACTCATCCATGTTGCATGTGTAAGTAGTTTGTTCCTTTTTACTGCTGAGTAGTAGTTTATGGTAGTATGGATATATCACAATTTGTTTATTCATTCTCCAGTTGCTAGACATTTGGGTTGTTTCCAGTTTGGGGCCACTCTGAACATTTGTGTGTAAGTTTTGGTGTGGACGTATGTTTTTATTTCCCAGTAGAATTGCTGGGTCGTATGGTAGATATATATTTAACTGCCAGTTGTCCTCCGTGGCTTACCATTTTACATTCCCACTAAGAGCATGTGTGAGTTCCAATTTCTCAATATTCTTGTCACAACTTGTTATTGTCAGTCTTTAATTTTTAATTTTTATTTGCTTTTTATACAATTTTAAAGGTTACACTCCATTTACAGTTATTACAAAATAGTGGCTGTATTCCCTGTGTTGTACAATACATCCTTGTAGCCTACCTTAGGTAGCTGTTCTAATGAGCATGTAGTGGTTCGGTATCTCCTTGTGATTTTAACTTGCATTTCCCTGATGACTAAGGACTTTGAACATCTTTTCATGTCCTTATTTGTATATCTTCTTTTGTGAAGAGTTTGTTTAAATTTTTATCTTTTTTGTTAGGTTGTCATTATTATTCGGTTATGAGAGGTCCTTATATATACAAACTAGATACCAATCTGTCATATTATATGCATGGCAAATATTTTCTCTCAATTTATTGTGTGTATTTTCCTTTTGTTAATGGTGTCTTTTAAAGAGCAAAAGATTTACGTTTTGATCAAGTCCAATTCATTGAATTTTTTCTCTTACAGTTCTTTTATTCCTGGAATAAATTCTAATTGGTAATAATGTGTTTTTTTTTAATGTTGTTAGATTTGATTTATTAAAATTTTATTAAGGATTTTTACATCTGTGTTCAATCTATGTTCATGAAAGGTATTGGTCTGTAATTGCCTTGTCATTTATTTATCCAATTTTAGTAAAAATTCAGTTTGAAAGTGTTCTCTTTCTTATCTTTGCCTACCCCCAAAGTTTCAGAGAGTTTCTCCTATATTTTCTTCTAAAAGATTAATAGCTTTAGCTTTTATATTCAAGTCTGTTGTTTACTGTGAGATAATTTTTGTATGTGTTATGAAATAAGGGTCAATGTTCTTTCTTTTCTATACAGTTATCTTGTTCTAACGTCATTTGTTGAAATGACTCCACCCCCTCCGTTGAGTTGCCTTGGCACTTTTGTCAAAAAATCAGTTGACCATATAAAGTGTAGATCTATTCTGGATTCTGTTCTGTTCCATTGGTTTGTAGGTCTTTTCTGTCCTCCAGTACCACACTGTCTTTATTATTATACCTCTATAGTAAATCTTGAAATAAAGTAGTATAAAACCTCTGTTCTTTAAAAATTACTTTGAAAATTCTGGAAACTTTGTGTTTCGATATTAATTTTAGAATAAACTTGTCAATTTTTGCAAAAAAAAAAAGGGGGGGGCGCTGACTTGCTGAGATTACTTTGAATCTCTAGCTAGGTTTGCATAGAATTGACATGTCAATGATACTGGAGTCTTCCAGTCTATGAACCTGGTATGTCTCTGCACTTCTTTAGGTCTTTAACTTCTCCCAGCAGTATTTTGCCATTTTCACTGTAAGCTCTTACACATTGTATTAGTTTCCCAGAGCTACTGTTATAAATTATCACTAACTGCTTGGCTGAAAATAACAAATTTATTTTCACTGTTCAGGAGGCCAAAAGTCCAAAATCAAGGTATTGGCAGGTTGGTTCCTCTGGACACTCTGAGGGAGAAACCATTCCATACCTAGCTTCTGGTGTCTGCCAGACATCCTTGGCGTTCCTTGGCCAGTTTCTTACCTCTGTTTCACCTCGTGTTCTCCTTCTATGTCTCAGTGTCTTCTCCTTGTCTATCTCTTACAAGGATACTGTTGTTGGATTTAGGGACCACCCTAATCCAGGATGATCTCATCTCAATATTTTTACCTTACTTACAACTGCAAAGACACTTTTTCCCCCCAAAAGACTACATTCTGAGGTTCCAGGTGGGCATATCTTTTAGGAGCCACAATCCAACTCACTATGCACATATTTTTGAAAATTTATTCCTAAGTAGTTTATGTTTTATGATGCTCTTATAAATGGATTTTTAAAATTTCATTTCCAATGATTTGTTGCTAGTGTATAAAAATATAATTGACTTGTATGTATTAATCTTGTATCTTGTGATTTTACTAAATGCAGCTATTAGTTCTGGTCATTGCTATGTAGATGCCTTTAGGATTTTTTACATCAACAAACATGCCCCTTAAAAATAGAGGCAATTTTACTTCTTTTTCTATCTATGCCTTTTATTTTTCTTGCTTTATTATAAATTGCTAGGATGTCCAATGAAATGCTGACTAGAAGTGGTAAGCACAGGCATCTTTACCTTGTTCCCAATCTTAGGGGAAAATAATTTTATAATTAACTATCAAGGATGATGCTGACAATAGGTTTTTTATAGAATGCCCCTCGTCGGATTGAGAAAATTTATTTCTATTCCTAATATGCTGAAAGTTTTTTCTTTTCTTTTTTTTTGTCATGAATGGGTGTTGAATTTTGTCAAATGATTTTTCTGCACCTATTGAAATAATAATATGCTTTTCTCCATTTATCCTATTACTATGGTGAATTACATTGATTGAATTTTAAATATATCAATAAAACCAATATTACATTCCTGGAATAAATTCTAATGGTAATGATGTATTTTTATGCTGTTAGATTTGTTTTATTAAAATTTTATTAAGGATTTTTACATCTATGTTCAATCTATGTTCATGAAGGATATTGGTCTGTAATTGCCTTGTAATTTATTTATCCAATTTTGGTAAAAATTCAGTTTGGAAGTGTTCTCTTTTTCTCTGTTTTCTGGAAGAATTTTCTAAGATTAATGTTATTTCTTACTTGAATATTTGATAGAAATCACCAGTGATACCATTTGGATCTGGCATTTTCTCTGTGGAGAGGTTTAGATAGTGAATTTAATTGCTGTAATAGATATAAGGCTATTTAGATTTTCTGTTTCACCTGTGTCAGTTTTGGTAAGTTGTATTTTTCAGTGAATTTTTCAATTTTATTTACGTTTTAACCTACATATTTTTATTTATCTAACCTAGATATTTTCTCTTCTGTGAAACCTTCCCTGATACCTCCATTAGAAGTGATTTCTCATCCTTTGTGCCACTACTTTGTCTAGTATCATTTGTCCTCTCCACCTTCCTTTGAGGTTGTCTCTTCATATATCTCTTCCTATGCTAAATTAAGATCCCTGAAGTTCGATGATTGCATCTTATATATCTTTGAGTCTTTGCCACCTTTTATGGTGCTTGGCACATAATAGATGACCCTCCATCCCAATTTAAGTTATCAAATTATTCCATCTGTTGTTGTCTAATTTATAGTTACACAAGCATGTGTCTAATTTCCCGAGTAGACAATGAGCATCTTTTGCAAAAATGGCAAGTATTATTCAATGTTCATATTCCTTCTATGTCTTATATTTAGAATAGTTTTTTAAACTATTAAACTGAATAGACTCTGCACAGTACAGAAAAATCAGTATTCTATGAACTCAGAGAAGAGAGGTTAAATGGAAACTTGGAAAGCACGCATTAATAAAGGAAGAGAAATAAAGGAACTAACATTATTGAGCACTTACTATGTGCCAGACATTGTGATCAACAGTTTATATTCCTTATCTCATTTAACCTTAAAATAATTAGGGATAGAAGATATTATCATCCTCATTTTACAGATCAGGAATCTGAAGTTCAGAAAAGTTAAGTACTTTGCCCAAGCCCACAAAGTTATTAAGTGGCAGATCTGGGTTTCAGACCCAAGTCTGAATGATCCCATCATCCATGTTCTTGGTTTCAATCATACTTTTGCCCATTTGGTTTTCTTCAAGACACTTGATGGATTTTCCCAAGTTCCCTTTAAACTTTGCTAGAGTAGAATATTCTGTGGTCCCCCTAATTGAGCACTGGAATCATTGTAAGTTTGGAAAAACTACAAAATATTCCCTGGGTACATGTTCCACCTATGGCATGAAATAGACAGAAGAAGCATAGAAGATCCAAAAGAGACTTATCTCAAAGTATGCTGCATAACTCCCTGTGGTCTTCCCACTATTCTTCATCAGCCTTTTGTCTACAACCCTGTTGTTCTTTTGATGATATCAGTTACCACCATTCTGGCTAATTGGAGGCATCCTTGGTTCCTGAATCCCTACCCAAATAGCATAAGGGAAATTAAGAGGCCAAGACCATGATAACTCAAACAATTTCCATGACTTGATGTGAAAGAAGAGGATCTTTCCTGACAGCTGATCTTACCTTTATGGATGTTTCATATTGGTTCTGTTTAGAAAGATCTGTGGGCTATTTTGTACAATGCAGTCCTTCTCCTTATGCCTTGGTACAAGATAGGTCAAACACCAGATCCAATCATATAGCGTCTCTGCTGCTGCCAACTAAGATGTTTCTATCTTCAGTCTATTTTCTCTCTCAACACAACAGTACTCTGTAAGTCACCTAGATCTGGATTGCCTATGATAATGCAGCTCTTCCCAAGTAGAAAAATGAAAAATGAAAAAATGCACCATTTTACCAATACATCTTAGCCAAAGAACTGGGACGGGAAGAAGTTTTTCTGTGATTTCAGCCTGTCAGTTGAAACAGGATGTTTCTGAGGTCTTCCCAATGTGAAAAAAAAAATAATAATAACAATAATAGCATTTGTTTATTTATTTGCATACGATACTGTGGTCAGGAACTTGCTACTTCTCCAGGGAAACTGTTTGCAGCGCATCATTGAGGTGACAACTTAGCAATTCACACTGATCATTCCCTGTGGTCTGCCATGGTGAGGGTGATGCTTTCATGTATTATAAGCACCAGGCAAGGGAGCTGGATCAATTCTCTCGAAATTCTAGTCTTGGTTGGAATAACTCCCTTAGGCACCCACAGCTCTAGGTTTTTTCAGACTAAAAAGTGTAGCAAATACTCTCAGAGCTGTTCACATTAGGAGAAAAGAAATCTAAAAAGCATCCCTGCCTTTTAAATGTCAGAGATCAACATGGGTATCTTTCTTGCTTTAAGGAGTAGATAATGGCTTCTTTGTGGTCTGAGCTTCAAATTTGTTGAGGGGAGTATGTTGTTGAGACTTAGAATTAATTAATAATGTTTATCATGCAAACCTGGGTCAGATGATATTCCACATGGAGGTAAGAAAGAAGAAAATGGCATAAATACATGACCCCTTGGAAGCTGTTTTCAGTTGAGATTTTTGAGTAGGCAGTTGAAATCAAGGGAAATATAGGAAGAGTAGGAGCTGGGAAGAAAAGAAGGGCAGAATGTAACCACTTTTTCCTTCCCACCTAACACTATGCTTAGGCAAAGCACAGTCCACAGGAGAGTATTTTCTAAAATCTTGCTGAATAAATGAAAGAAATGGATGGATAGATGGATGGATGGATGGATGGATGGATGGATGGATGGATGGATGGATGTGAGGTTCTGAACTTTCTTACACGGTAGCTTCAGATTGTGGTGATTTTGTTGTGTTCTATCTGGGTGCTGCCGAAGCCCAAGAAAGACCTTCCTATTTATTAGATCCTAGAAACTGAACATGTACTCTTCACTGCCTGGACAAGACCAACTTCTGCAGTACTCTTTATCCAGAGGCAGAAGGGACCCTCTTGCCTGCAGCTGGAGTACTGTTGCCAGTTTCAACAAAGAACCTATAATATATTGCCTAAGGAAACAGTGTTTCCTCTTACAATGTTCAATCTTCGCTCCTTTGCCATGAGGGGGGCTGTTCTTAGAAATGTCCTCCAGAGACTTTGCTATTAAACCAGGATGCAAGTTGCATTGCTATGTAATTCCCCTGCTGAGGCCCTATGAAAGGAATGAGTCGGGACAGATACAGCAGGATATTAGGACACATTTCCCCATTCTTCATCCTGCACAACACAGAAGTGAACTTGATTTCAACAAGATAACCCAATTCTCAGCATGCTTTTCTACCCACTTTTACCCGTAACACTTCCAAATTACTGTCTTTAATTCAAACTGTGCAGCGCAACGAGAAAATGAAAAGAAGATAAACGAGTTAGTCAAAAGTAAAATGGCATTTAATTAAAACCTAAGCTTGCAAATTCATGGAAAATAAAAGTATTTTGCTCAAAAAAAAAGGTCGTGTGATTAAACCTCAGGGCAGCATCACTGTCCTTTTGTGGTTCTGAGTGTATTTCATTTGTACATTGGAAGTAGATATTTGTCGTATTGTTAATAATCGCTCTACTAAATTGTTCACTCAGCATTGCCATCATTTTAACTTTTTTTAGTCTCAGGCTTTCATCTTCTTTCTGTACTTAAGTTTCTGAGTGACGGTTTGTTCTCATAAGCTTTCAATTAAAAAAAAAATTATTGAAGTATAGTTGATTTACAATGCTGTGTTAATTTCCGCTATACAGCAAAGTGATTCAGTTATACATATATTTATATTCTTTTTTATGTTCTTTTCCATTATGGTTTATCTCAGCATATTGAATATAGTTCCCTGTGCTCTACAGTAGGACCTTGTTGTTTATCCATCCTGTGTGTAACAGTTTGCATCTGCCAACCCCAAACTCCCAGTCCTTCCCTCCCCCAACCCCCTCCCCCTTGGCAACCAAGTCTGTTCCCTGTGCCTTTGAGTCTGCCTCTGTTTCCTAGATAGGTTCATTTGTGTCACAATCCACTTATTTCACTAGGTATCTTTATTCACTTAAAGGTGAAGACTCAGATTGTGATTGTGTTGTAAATAAGTCAGCTCTTTCCTTCACTTTCATGGAAAAGCTGTGGATGCTAAAAAAGAATGGAAAGAAATAAAAATTTGGCTAGTCTGTTATGAACTCAGCAATTAGAGTAAGTAGAGCTAACTCTGAGGGGAAAAAAAGAAGAAAATGGAAAAGGTGTTTTTAGAGCTTTTAATCGAAGCCCCCCAGTGTCCCCCTGCTCTGTTTCTTTCTACTACCTTTACCCCACCCCTGCCCCACAGTCAGAATCCAGGGCACAGGCCAGCTCAGAAGCTGAAAGGAGAATAAGAGGCAGGCTCTGGATTATCCTTCCCCAGTAATCTTGAAAGATCGAGGCCAAAAGACTCTGCCTGGAGGAGCTCCTCTTTACAGTTCTAAAACTGCATCAGGGAAACTTCTAAATTGCATCAACGATCCTAAAATCTTTATAAGTAAAGAATTTTCTACATTTACAAAACTTAATCTTGTTGGGATCTTTTGCGGTAGAACACTATGAAGAGAGGTAAACATCCCCTATATTCTGATGTATTGGGCACGCTCTTTGAAACGTTGGAGGGACTGTTTGCCAAAAAGTCTTGGCAGTTTTCAAAGATGGCTGGCCAAGTCATAAGAGAATGAGGAGAAGAGGTTTATGTAGAACTGAGTCCAGCATTGTGTGTAAAACACAGGTTTCAGTGTAAAGAAATCTGTTGCCTAAAAACCTTGGGAAATATATCATCCTGTCTTGTCTTTACTACATAGATACCCCACACAAGTAGCCTGTTCTTTAAAAAAAATTTTTTTTAGAAGATAAGAATATAAGAAGATAAAGATGGTCCTAAAGAAACAAATCTCTTTATTTTAATTTTCTTTTCCTTTTCCTTTTACATTTAAGAGTTAAGACAACATTTCAGCAGAGAAATGTGGAGAAGGGTAAAGGGAAATCAATAAAGTTATTCTGTGACTTTTCCAGGAGGGAGGTGTGTTCATCAAGAATGGCTTGCTTGGCTATATATTGAGTCCAAGGAGAGCAGGAGTTTATTTTGAAACAGATTTCCCAGCTAGACTGAAAAAATATATATATATATATACACACACACACACACATAAATATGTATATATATATATGTAAGTATGTGTATATGTATATATACACATGTACATACACATATACACACATATATACATACATAGATATATAATTCTATAAGAATGGTGTATTGTGTGTGTTAATACTATCATATATATTTTAATATATATTTAAAATGTGTGTGTAAGTATATATGCACACATTTAAAATATATATGTTTGTGTGTATATGTATATATACACACACACATTTAAAAAGTAGATAAGAGTAGTTTCTTTAGATAACTAGTAATACCAGACAAAAAATTCTTCTCATAATGTTTTATATACATTGATTTGGGTCATTTTACACTTTATAAGTTTCTCTTATAAGTCTTTTGACTCCTAAAGAAGGCAATTGGTTACAAGATCCTAAAAAGAGAGAAAAAGGAATGTAAACCAGATTTCCTAACCCCAGGCCAGTAGAAGTGTCTGTGACCACAAGAAATCTTCTGAAGAGTCTCTGTGTCATTTGTGTGGTCACTTTCTCTAGAGACCACATTACAGAAATTTTTAGCAAGTGTGATTTTAGCATGAAAGTCAAGGTGGCCAGGAGACAGTTCTGCTGGGCTGGGGCGCCATGTTCTCATGTTTATCAGAAACAGTGGTGGTTTCTTCATGGACAAATTTGAACAACATAATTGGGTGGAGACAGGATACCTGGGAGTCAGGCATGACTTCACCTTCATAGTGTGATCTTGAGTGAGTTATCCATCCTTTCTGAACTTCAGTTTCTTTGACTATGAAATGGAATGGATACTGATTCTTGCCCCTTTCCAACAACATGCTTTCTTACTGCCCAAGAATCTTGTCAAAATTTCTTTGTTCCACTCAATGATCAGGAGATTTTGGAGACAAGTTAATGGGCATCCCCTTTTCTCGACCCAGTCTAGTATGGTGAATCCCCCCATACTAAGACTCTTAACATTTTTCTTCTCTTGTTTTGTATATTCAGACTTTAAATTGTTTTTAACATCAGCTAAGATATTCTCTTTCTTTTCTAAATCCAAATCCCATGTATATCATAACCATTAAGACAATATTCTTGTAAGGTAATAGAATCTAGACAGAGAGAGGGACTAGGCAATTCTAGAATTTCCCTGGAGGGAACTTCAGAATTCATCTAATCCAATCCTCTCATTTTATAGTTGTGGGAGCTAATGATCTGAGAGGCGAAATGTCTTGTCCGAGGTGACTGTGACAGAGGTAAGCAGAGAACTCATGTCTCTTTAACTTTCAATTCTATATTCTTTCCGTTGGTTCATCTGTCTCAGGACCACTATAACCAGAAATAGAACGTGAAGTTCAAGAAAGCAGACCAGACAAGGGTGTGTAAGCCTTCGATTTTCCCCAGGGCCAGATTCCAACTCTGTGTGCACATCTTGGCCAGCAGGGCTTTAATATCTTCATGGAGGATGGAGGATTCATGGTGCCGGAGCCTCTTCTTTGCCCCTTCTTGTCCCATAAGACCCAGCCCAGAAGCTGGATCCAATTGAACTCCCACCTTTCCGTGTTTATTATGGACATGGTTGCATTTGCACTTTATCCTATAGTTCTTAAATTTGATCTTCCAGTTGACTTTCCTCATTTTATATTCAGCATTTACCGAGAGCTTGCCTTGTGACAGTCATGGTACAGTGGGATAGGTACACACAGAGTGGGCGCCACAGTCACTCCCAGTGCTGGGGGCCACTGGGGAAAGAGAGACTGAAGTCATCCAAACGAGTCAAGGAAGACAGCAGATGGGGTGTTACTTCTTTCTCATCAGCACAGAAAAGTTCATTCTCTGCAGTGGTATTTTCCAGACTAATCTCTCCCTTGTTTTCAATAGAAGAGGAGGATTATGTAGGATTTTTCCCCCACCTTCAGGTCCACTCAGGTTTTACCTTGCTTGTTCTCCGTGAATTGTCTGAACAGAGCTGTTTCCTGTTTCCTGATCCTTCAATCATTTCTTACTGCACAGTCAAAAATAGTCATCAGGGCTCCGAGATTTTATTTTATATATATATAACCATATATGGTATATGGTTAGAGGGAAGATACTGTTTACCAAGTATGTCCTCCCCTACTTTAGTTTTCTGATCTGTTTTCTCTGTTTACTTTGCTTTTAAAAAGACATTGACAACTAGATACCTAGATGTTTCCAAGAAACACGCAAAGCATTATTAACATTTTAAATAGAATCTAAACACCAGCCAGATTTTTTGTTTAATTTTTGAAATTCTTTTCCTCCTTCCTTACCTTAGAACGTTTTTCTCTTTTCCATACGTTTTAAGATATGGATTTTGAGTCACTAAGCTCATGGCAGGAGAGGAAAATCATCAACTAGAGGTTACTTGTCTCTTGTCTCCTATCACAGTTGATAGGTCTGTGTTACATGACATTATGGCCCTAGACTATGTTAAATTCCCAGAAAAGTACAGAACGAACGGTAATTTGTAAAGCACCTATTACATGGCAGGCAGAGTTCTAAGCATAGTAGAAACAAAATCAGCACATGTGCAGGTAAATCCCTTGCAGAGCCGGGCATACAGACCCCAAGGCCCATAAACTGAACAGTCCAGCAGTCTTGGGGTAGATAGTCAAAATATCACAGTGAATCTTTAAAGACCTAGGAAGGCCGAAAGAATTTACTCAACCTCCCCTAGTTTGGGAATGCAGGTTGGCCTCAAATTGTAGTTGGTTTGCTCTGGGCCAGCCTGCGTTGGAGCGCACCATCCAACATTCCTGGAGGGCGAAGCATCAGACCGCAGAAGGCGAGCCGGCTCCCTCTGACTTAGTTCTCTGTGGTCCTCATGTCATTGCTCGTTGTAGCATGGAGAGACTCCTTGAGAAGTGTTGGATGTGCCAAGTTTAAAATCTCTGAGGTAGCAGTTTCCACCCTTAAGTTATTCCTCGGCTTCTTCCCAGAGCACTCCCTATTCATCGCTCTCTGTTTTCATCTCAGCAGGAATTCTGATACTGCCGCTGCCCCTCAGTCCCCAAAACGTGTTTCAAAGTGTTTCTGTATTCTTTTAGTTTTACTAATTCTGCACGCTCAGTGCTTTTGAAACTCATCTATTTTACAAATGCTCAAGTAGACATAATCGTATCTTTTGGAAACCCTTCCCGACTGCGCTGTCATTAGTTAATAATGGGGGAAACCAAGGTGCACAGGGCATGATCATTCTTAACGATACCTTGGGTTTACACAAACTCACTCTGACTGAACTTGCGGTGGTTCATTCTCAACAGCTGGGTTGAGAGACCTAGATTCTATTCTTGGTGCTCTAAACACCTTCTTGGGGAAATGTACTGAGCCACGAATGGCCCTTGGTTCCCAACTATGAAAGGGGAATAATGACATGAGGATATTTGCTTCCCCCTCTCCTTGTCCTAAATCTTTAGAACTAAAACAGCTTTAAAAGATCCGAAAAGTCTGAACGTGAAGAAGGAGTGTGTCTTAACTTTATGACTGTTAATGGAAAGGTGAGGGGCAGTATTAGGAGCTTGACTGGAAACCTTGAAATCTGAATCGTAGTTCAATCTCTTCTTGATGATGGGTCATTGTCCTGGATGGATACCTCTCTCCTTTATAGGGAGAAAGTACTGTATAGTACAAAATAGTATACTGGGAGGTACTCAGAGATCCAGAACATAATAAAAGGGGCCGAGTCTTCTAAAGAGCATGACTTTGGTCAGCAAAGATGACTCTAAGAACCATGGCATCCACAGGACTGAACGTGAGATAAGAACTCTTGGCTTCCAAAGCTTTACCCTTCCCCCACCTCTCTCCTTTCCCTCACAACCTCCAGGCTTTGTAGCCGTTTCAAAAAATATGCAAACTCAAGACCAAGTCCCTAGCCTGTATCCTTGGTTGCATATCATCTCTAGACCCTCAGCCTAGCAATCTCAATCTTCCAAAGTCTCAGCGGGTGGAAATATGCCTCTTTTCTTGCCAGCCTAAACCTAATGACTGAATAGCAGGAAGCCTAGACCAAAATAGAACTTGGCTCCTAGATGACACACATAAGCCAAGAATAATGATCTTTATAATGTTGGGTTCAATTCTCTTACTGCACAGGTAATAGGGATCTCGCCTTTTAGAAGGGTCTTCATCCTCTCCCTCTCTCTCTTTCTCAGTTTACCCACTATTAACAGGAATGAAAGATTTTCTCTTTTATTTTTCTAGACCCTAAAGACTATTGAAACGTACTTCCTACAAATTGGGAGAGTCGGGCCACAAGGCAATGGACAGTAGATTATCTTTCAGAGAACTTCACAAACCACATGAGTCCATCAGATAAACTCCCCTCTGTGGAGTTAAGCTAGAAACCTGGAAAAGTCCTCTGAAACTCACCTGATGAGGCATAAGGAGACAAGAGAATTATTTTATATATTTATATCAAACAATGTTGTTAAATATATATACTGAAGGATTATCTCACCATTGATTTTCCCTAATATCCTAAAAGGCTAAAGGAAAGCAAAAAAAAATTTTTTTTTCACTGAGCCAAAATCCAGCTATTTAGCTTGACATTACTCAGTCTGAGACCCTTGGAGCGGGTTTGAGGTATAAAATCTGCCAGATAACTCCTTTTGAGACCACGTGAACTACAGATAGCCCGTACCAGACACTGCTCCCTACCAGTTCAAAGTGTCATTGCTTTAGGAAAAGGGCATTGCTAACCAAACAGTGCATAACTAAGCTTCCTCTTCCTCACCTTCCTAGGAAGAACAGTAAGGAGTGTTTTTGTCAATTGACGAGGGACTCTTGCCAACAGAAGTTAGATAGTTCACATCTAAAGCACATTTAGAGTTTATGGGCTGGAGTAGACAAACTCCATCCAGCTCTCCCGTGAGAGGTGCCTCCAGCCCCCAAGGATGCATCTTTAGAAACTGTGTTCTGGGTTAATATAATGGAAATTACCCCAGCCTAGTGAAGATTGTAACTGAATCAGTGGTGCCTAAACCCTGAACATGCATGGATGCCTGTCGAAGGACAGACTGAATGCCATCCTATTCCCCTTGCCCTCTATTCAGAGACAGGGATTCCTCAGATGAAGACCAGCAGAGAAGCTAGCCTGCCTGGGATACCATTTATACATACTTAAATATTCTTTCCTTAGGCGAAAGAAGGAATTGTCGAATCTTTTTGTCAGAAGACACATTATGAAAAACCCTGGAGCCTTTAGGTCAGATGGTCATGAACCACTTCTAGCTTCTCAACCTCTTTTTCTGAAATGAGGGCATCTGAACTGGGTTGCCAGTCTCAGGTCTAGACTTACCCACACCCTCTAAAGTGTAAAAGATGTCTCTCTGCACATAGCTCAGAACAGTGCTTCACGACCATGTCATCCTGGACGCTTTATCAGTTGATGCTACCTCCTAATCCCCAGAGCAGTGAGATTTCAGACAAAGTACATCTGGCTTCCAACAGCACACCTTTGGAACTTTTAGAATAGATGAAACAGACCAATTTGCTCTTTTTCAGACACACAAACATGAGTATAGGTGGGACCTCTGCCAGAGTATCATCATGGGCAATAAGGCTGCAATTCACCATGTATTAAATGCTACTTTTCTGTAGCATTTTACTAAGCATTATTCCCAGGGTTATTTAGACATGAATCCCCCCTCTCCAAAAGTTACAATCAAAATCACATTTATGTGAGTGTGAAAGTTTATTCAAAAACTGCTTGGCGAGCTCCTGCTGTGTGCCAGGTGCTGTATACTGGGAATACAAACGTGACCATGTCACAGCCCCTGTCTTCATTCACCTTCGAGTTTGGAGGTGGAGATAGCATAGTATTTAGGCAGTGCCAATACCATAGCATCTTCTTCTCTCCTCTAGCTAAGGAAATCACACTGCCCAGCACAGGGCCTGACACAGAGTCAAGTCAATAAATATTTATTGAATAAAATGAACTAAATGAAAAAGAATGAATAAATGCTAAGATAAAGTGTAGGGTGCTATGCAAACTACATAGGAGGAGAAACTAGGCTAGTTTGAGAGGGTTACCTGCAGAAAGTGTCATTTACTCTGAGACAGGCAAATAATCTTTTCCTTTGTACTGATGCAAAGGAAAAGATCATGCTTATGGAGTTAGACCTGGGTTCAAATCCTAGGGGCAATTCCAAACCTTACCCTTTGCATCTGTAAAACACTGGTGATGGCTTTCAAGGCTGTTTTGAGGGTTAAATGAGATACTAGTTATCTGTGAGTGTCTGGCCCATCGAAGAACCCCAATAACAGCTTAGAGGGTCACAGAGAACGGAATTGCAACAGTAAAGCAAAAGTACCTAAGTAGTAAGGTTAAGAGCACAAATATTTTGAGGGTCAGAGAGCAATACTAAGCTTAAAATCATGGTGGAAACAAGGGAGAGGTGCTACCTCTTTTAGCCTCCCAGTCCACGCAAGGGTGGAGGGGGCAGGTGACTTGTCGAGGTTTGTCTTCCTCCTCAGAGCCATCCCAGAAGGCTTTCATGTTCCGCTTTTAGCTACAGGACCAGGTATCACCTTCCTGTCGCTGTTCACAGTATGGTAAATACCCTTGCAGGTAATCACATGGTCTTGGGATATTGGGATGTGTGGAAGCAATTTGTGTGTGTGTTTGTGTGCACACACATGCCTGCATACATAAAAATATAATTTTTACCTGTATGTTCTCGTAATAATTAGCTTCTGTTGCTTTTATCCTAAATATCACAAATATACCAGACTCCCTTCCTCTGTTCTTCCTTCCACCCATGTACATCAGACCCTTTCCCGCTACATTCATGTAGTTAGATCAGTTAACACACACACACCCACACCCTATTCTCTACTGGCTTCAGCTCTTTTTAGGTGACCTTTTGGGAAGTGCCGTGAGATGCATTGGCTTGCTGGCTATGTTAATGTGGGTGGGGAAAGACTGGGTTGGGGGAGATGCCAGCAGCCGACTTGTGGTTTGAGTTTTCAGTCCAAGACATGAGATAGGACTGTATTTTAATATGACAAAAAAAAAAAAAAAAGTCCGACAAGAGAGTGAGAGAGGCCAAAGAAAGGAGATGGTGGTGGCCAGAGATGAAAGAAGCTCTAAGACATAAAAAGATTTTAGACCTAAAAATGTGGGGAGGGGAGAAGTAGAAGTGTTTAAAATGATGATGGGGGAGGGAAGGCAGTTGATTGGGCCTTTGAAACCATGCCAGGAACCAAGAGCCAGGGGCAGTGGCAGAGGAGAAGGCCAGGTAGGACAATTAAAGTGGAAAGCTGGCTCCCTACGGGCAGCATGGAGCAGGGCTACAGAATTTGCTGCCGTGGGAGGTGGGGCCAGTCTGGCACAGTCTGTGGGTCTGAAAGGAGCTGGGCGGGTTGGAGAATGCCAGTCCGCCTTTGTAGTTCTGAGCTCAGGGAGGGGGTGACAAATACTGGGCTTCAGGTCAGAAGCCTGGCTTGGGTGGCTTCTGGAGAAATTTTCCCTCTGCTCCCAAACTCTTAAAATGAGCTCATCACACCACTGGCTTCCAATCACAGCATAAACACGTGTCCTGGAGGCCGTCCTCCAAGCAGAGATTTCAGCAGTGGTACCTGTTGGCCGACTAATGGGGCCCTTTCCCTTTCCTATTCCCTAGAGACCGTAAACTGGGCTGAATACAATATCCTTGCATATTTCCCATCACCCTCCCAACATGCTTCACATCTCCCAGACTCCTAGGGTTAATCCCCAAGACAACCTTGCTTTGAAAGAAAAAATGTGGTGAGCCTACTTGAAGATTTGGATCCCAGAGGCCTCTTGTCTGTCCTGCCTCAGCCAGACACCGGGCTCAAGGAGATGGACGTTTACAGAGAAAGAAGCAGTAAGTTCTTGTTGTTGTTTGTTTTCAAGGCTTGATTGCGCTCCAGATTTAGGGTCCCTGAAAGCAATGGGTTTTTCTTGTTTCTTTTCCTTCCTTCTTTATTTATTTTTCTTTCTTTCTCTGCAGAAATTAATAATGTCCTATCCTGCAGATGATTCATAAACGCGATTGCATTAGAAAGCGCTTCTTCGTTGCTGTTTGTAGCCCGGGTTAAACATACCTAAAGTTGATCTGTGTGTGCCTGTTCTCAACACGCTAATATTTGGAACTATATCTGCATTTGTGAAAATAATCTGTACTGCTGGTTCTTCTCCAGAATAAATGCTACATAACCGGCTGATTGATTGTAATTGTGATGAATTTGTCCCAGGACTGGCATGGACGTCTTCTTTGGGGATTTTTGTGCCTATTTGCTGCTCATCAAAAGGGATGGATAGACAGACTTTGGAACGAGGGTGTGGTCCGGCTGATTCAGCTTCCTTCCCGGCCCATCTCTGACTCCTGCCTTCAGCTCCTCCCCTCCCACCCTGGCTCCTCCGATCCAAATGAAATGGCATCTACCTTTCTTTTCTCTTACCGCCTGTGTTCCACTCGGTCAGGTCGGAGACCACTCCCCGTACTCAAACTCATCACGTTTGTGATCTCAGCATATTTTCAATCCAGTTGAAATCTACTCCCTCAGCTTCTCCCATCCTGGGATTATTCATCAACGTAGTAAGAGCAATAATAATACTGTATTTAGAAGTTCCTTAGCACATTGCATCTCTGAGAGTCTTACAGATGTTATCTAATTAATCTTCACAACACCCCATACAGGAGCAGTAAATATTATTAACCGTAACAGAATACACACACACACACACATATGTGCTAAGGACAGCAAAATAGTTCACTTATTTATCATGGTTCACTTGATATAGTAACTGGTATTTTTGAAACACCCATCATAGATACAATAATTAGAGATGTGCTTTTGTTAACAAAACCACTACCCACTTCTAGCATACCCTTGGGTACTAAATAATTACCCACTTTGTGTGGTTATCTAGCTCACTAATTACCCACAGAAATTGGGGTCAGGTGTTAACTGCTTGAAATAAGTATCCTCCAAAGACATGGCTGAGTTGTATAGAAAAAATGATGTGTTCATAGCAAAACTTTTATAAGTTACATATTTGTATATCTTGATAACCTGAGTGAATACAGACAGGGACAAATTAGCTCAGTGTGTGAAAATCATGCTGAACCATTGTTGCAAATATCTAGAGGTTTCAGAGAATCTCAGGAAATGTCATTCTCTGTCTACCTTTCCTTCTTGAAGATGAGTACAACCATGATTCCCATAATCTGGACTTCATATACAAGGACACTAAGACAATTGATGATTCTCGTTAGGAATGATTCATTTTGGCGTTACAGGGAGGCACCCAGTGAGTCAAAGATTTTTTTTTTGACAGCTCCACCCTTTATGATTATTCTAGCATGTTTCTTTTTCTCCATCAGTCTAGTGCAAACACCCTTTTAGCCAAATCTGAAAAAGATTCTAACCCAGTCTCCAACCTCTGCCGACCATCTTTTTCTCCTTCCCAATAAAGAGAAAGAGAAAAAAAAGGTATTAAAGGAAACCCAACACTATGATTGTAGGTCTTTCTCTTTTTGCCTCAATTTGTTCTCCTTTTCTCTCTCCTCCTCTCCTCCCTCTCCCTTGTTCTTCTCTCTGCGTCTCCTTCTCGTTTGTGCTTTTTCTTCTCCTTTTCCTTGGCATCCAGCCGTGCTTCTGCAGGTCTCACAGTCAGAGACAAAGCATAATATCTGAGTTGAGCACAAAGAAACTACCTTTTAAAAACATCGACTTGGAAGAAACCTGCATCCTCAGCTACCTCCCTCCCTTCCTTGCTCCTTACAGAGCCCAGCATTATATTTAACACAGCACTGCCTGTTGTCTGCATGATTCTAGCCTCGAAAATTGGGTGAAGATGGCAGTATACCCACTGTGTGTACAGATAGGTAGAGACCCTAATTTTCAAGAGCTACCTGCTTTACAAAATCCTCCTGTAGCCGAGCTTTTAAGATGTGTGCCCGCAGAAATGATAGGATATGCTCCCTTGGTCAATTCAGGATGTCTTTCGTTTTTTTTCTTGTGCCACGTTTTGTTTTTTTTTTGTCGTCTGAATGATTACTTATCATGATCAAGGGACTTTAGGCTGATCAATGAAGTGTGCATAGAACCGATGGACGTTCGAAGAGAAATGCTTCAGGAATAAGGAAAAATGTCTGCAGTAGAAGCGAAGGGTTAGGATGAGCTACAGTCACTGATAAGTTCATTTCCAAATCCAAGGGAATGTAAGTGGTAAATTAGTACACATGGCAAACAGAGTCAATGCATAAAGCCCAGCCACTGAAAAGAAAGAGATTTTTAGCATTGTAGTTATCACATGCCTTAATAGAGCGTCTGCGTACTTTAAATATAGATTTGAATCACTGCTCTTTTATCCCTCTAAATGCCGATTTCAAAGAAGTCTTTGGGCATTGTTGACTTTCTGTCCATAAAGAAAACCCACCCAGCTTCCCCAACTACATCACCTGCACTTACACATGCATGCGTGTTTTAAATGCCCATGGGATGTGGAACAATTAGGCAGAGGTCTGCACTGTGGTCTCTCGTTTTCACTCCTCCCCACCCACCCCCTTTTTTCTTCCCTTTTAGAAAATGTGATACCTGATCTCTGGGTCTAGCAGGGCTGAGGATTTTTTTTGTATTTGTATAATACAGTGTCTGGCCTTCCCCCTGACCTGCTGGTGTATTTTTGGTCTCATTAGTAGTCAGGCAGAAGCCTTAGTGCATCCGGTGCTGGGAGTCAGGGATGAGACACACGACAGCAGAGAGAAGGAGCGGGCGAGAGGATATTAGAAGAGAGGCTTGCCTCCAAGATATGGAAGGAAGTGAGAAATGACAGGACGACGGCAAGCTTTGTATGGAGGAGCCTGGCAGGGCGGGGGAGCGGTGAGGAGCGCGAAGTGGGTTCTCAGAAGCCCTAGAAGAGCTAAAGGTGATTAGAGGGGGATATTGATTCCTTACTCTGCCAGAGATTTAAGCAGGCATGCGAGGAATCCGCACCATGGTTGGCAAAAGGAGACCCATTGCCTCCTGTAACCAGACACTCTCGGGCTTTCCAGGAGCCCAGGGAGAGAGCCGAGAAGAAAGGGGGCAGTGTGGTCTAGGAAAATCCAACTTGTCGCTGATTTGTGCCCGATGCTTGCTGTCCGTCAGCAGCCTCCCTTACAATCTTTTTTTCCTCTCTCTCCCTTTTTTTTTTGCCTTCTCCTTCTTCACTGAAGCCTAGGGGAGCCAGTAAAGATTAAATGTGCTTTCTCAAAGGCAGCCACTTCACGCTGCTATGTCGAAAGGGCCATTATTATTATGTTTTTAACAGTAAAAGAAAAAGGGAGAGAGGTTGTGAGAGAGAGAGAGAGAGAGAAGCTAGGTAGGATGATGACGGACTAGCTTTTCTGAGAGGAAAAGGAAAAGGGAAGGGAGAGAAAAAGGAGAGACCCTGAACTGAACAGAGGATTGTGCCTGCGAAGAACCTACAGAGGTGAGAAAAAAAAGTTGTCTTGAAGATGGGGGGAGGGGGAGTGGGATGTTGAATAACCCTGTACAGAGGGAAAAGAGACATAATTTAGCTGTCTTGCTCCTATGATTCTGTTTTGCAAGGCGGGGGGGGGGGGTGGTGGGCAGAGGTGGGTAGATCCTGGAACTTTAACGGTTTTTAGTTGCACATGGAAATATATACAAAATATTTAGCATTTTTCCTAAGTGCCCGAGGCCCCCTCCAGTGCCTTCCTTGCAGGGGCTGCTTTGTCATTCTCTTTGACTAGCCATCCATCCACCTTGCTCAGGCTGGAATAAAAGAAGAAAAAGAAGGAGGAAAGGAAAGGAAACAGAAGGAAAGAAAAAAAGGGGAAGAAAAAAAATTTTTAAAGAGTCATCTTCCCACCCACTTCCCCTCCCTTTCGTTTCATTTTTGGAGGCGGCACTAGGAGCCATCTCCGCAGAGGAAAGCCCAGCTTCCAGGCAGACGCGAGGAAGCGACGATCTATCAGGTACAGAGCCCGTAGCTGTCTGCGAAGATGGAGGGGAATTGTGCTTCGGATTCCTCCGAAATATTGGCAAACGGCTTCAAAGGATCCGCGGCGGGAGTGGGGCGGGGGAGATGCGCCTCCCCGGCTCGCGCCCACCCCTTCCCACTCGCCTCGACCAAGTGACAGCCTGGTGCTGGCTCGGGGTGATTTGGCCTTGGCTTCAGCCAAGCAGCTGATGCACAGGAGGCCCTTCGCAGGACTGGCAAAGTGCACGCTAAAGAAAGAAGGAGGAAATTTTGAAAAGCAGCCCTGGGGAGGGTTCTCATTCTTCGAAAAACATTTTTTTTTGAATTTTTAACCGAATATTCTCAAAATTTGATCAGTCCCAGTCCCTCCCTCCATTCCCACCGAATCGCCTTTTTTGCCCCCCTCTCTCGTCAAAGCATAAACTACAGAGTTACAGACTCTAGATTTGGTGTATCGCTTCCTGCCCCCGCCTCCCCCTCCCTGCCCAGTTCTCAGTCCTCTATTGAAACACCTCGCCCAGGCAAAGCGCCCTGCAGCTCACATTTCCCCCCCTGGCCCGGACGGTGCTACTGGAGGCTGCAGCCCGACTCCACTTCCAATGGGTGAGTTTCAAACGCTCTTCGTATGTATACTTTCCAAGCCTCCAAATCCTACTGCTTGGTCTTCTCCTTCTCGAAACCTGATTTGGATGGTTTTGCATGCGGCATGCTCGCCCAGGGGGGAAGAGATGCCTCGGATTTTCTTTACCGTCATTGGTGCTAGTTGTAAATTAAAGCTTTGACGTTTAATCTTGATTGTAGACCGTGGTTTGAAAAACGTGGGCATTTCTGAGTCTATTCATAATGTTTTCCATTTTAGTAAACTCTTTTGCCCAAAGCTTCAAAGAGTTTTCTCTGATAGCCTGGCGATTGTATGTTCAGGTATGTATATGCGCCCACGGACGCTGCGTACGTTTGTATGTATCTACTATACTTACGTGGAATCCAAATTTTGTGAAGGAAGGCAGCTTAGAGAGCGAGGGAATATCCTGCCACCTGTTTGTTGTCTTTCAGTCGTGAACCTCGAGCAGAAATTGCTTGTCATTCCTGTTTTGCTTTGTTTTGTCTCAAGAAAGAACAATTTAGCGCTCCTCTCAATCCCTGAGACCCTAACTTGTGATGTTTACCGTTTAAATCCACGGGTTAGGCTCTTGGGAGCTGCGAGCCGTGCCTTTGCATCCTGGAAATTTGGTGGAACTTTTTTTTTTTCTCTGAAGCAAAAACAAAAGAAAAGAAAGTTTGTCTGAAGTGCTTGAGTGCACCTCTGAGGTTTTCATTGTTAGGTGGGATCAGGTGACCAGAAAAGTGGCAGCACCTGGATTTCTGTGAAAGTAGGTATATATTGTGTGATAATAGCGCGTCGGCTGCGATGGGTACGCATGTTTATTATTGATGCCTGAGGCTTGTGGAACTCACCTACCCTGGTCTATTCCTTGAGAGCAACACGCAGTACGATCTGAGCCTAACAAGAACACCTCAGAACCTGGTGCTTGACCTCAGAACATATCAGCCGAAGTCCCAGCATGCCCCATGCCTCCAACTTTTCAACTCAACAGTTAATCTTAAAATTGTGCCCAATTAAAATGGGCATGTGGATAGAGTATATATTCAGTGCCCACATATGTGTATCATATATGGCTGGACAGTGAACTCACAGACACAAATAGGGACGAACCAATAGTGTGAGCTAAAATACCAGTAGGCTAAAAATTCCACTCTTGCTAGACTTACAAGAAGGATGGAATTTATGGTGTTAACAAAGATTAAATTTGTATTACTTGGCAAGATTTTAAAAAATAAAATAAAAGGAGAGGTTATAGCTTCCTTGCCTGACATCTATTTTAAACTGTTATACACAATGAGTTTAAAAGTAATAAGGATTGGAAATGTGCTTTCTAAACATATAAAAGGAAAGAAATAAAAGGAAATATATATTTTTAAACATATAAAAGGAAACAGCACACGCACACAATTATTGTATCATTTAGAAGTTATCAATGCCTGTTTTTTATTTAAAAATTGGAAAAAATTGATCAGGATTTATATAATCCAACGAAGTTATTTATAACATCAAACTGTACAGTTAAAATAATCTTCTCTTAAGGTAATTGTTAGCATTACCCAGTTTGCAGTTTTCTAAAACTGTAACTTTTGATACCACAAGAATCTCGGTGATTTAGATCTATCTCATAGTTAGAGAAGAGAAACAGTAACTTACCTTTTCTTTGTTGTGAAAAATTCCAGTATACAATTTCATTTAAACCATTTTAGTATTCTTGAGCCAACATTTATCTTCTATTTTTGGAAAATACCTAAGTCAACCCTGACTTCAAATGCTTTCTTCTTTTAAAGACTTTATGTCGGTTATAACCTTGTTTTATATGTCGCCGAAGGTTAAGGAAACTGTTCTTTTCCTGCTTTTCTTTTTTTAAGTGTTTATTGCCATTTTAGTCATTGACTCCAAATCGTAGTCAAGAAACCATTTTGTATCAGAAGACTGAATTGAGAAAACGAATTGTGCAACAATTGCATTGTGCTTTTTGTTGAAACCTCCTAGTAGTTGTAATGTTTAAATATTACTTTCAAGCCTTTGATAGCCTGAATATGCGTCAGAGAAAAGAGCTATTTGATTTTCAAGTTATCTTTTGGTTTCTATACAATGGATTAATGATTTTCCCCCATCTTAGCTGATGTGCATGCATAGGCATTTGGAAATTATGGAAAGGCATCTATTTAACTTATGGATATATATTACCACTTGACTCATATCAAGTATTTGCCAAACATTTGGTGCTTTTTGAAGTCAAAATATAGCTGCATCTTATTCTATGAAACTGTATGCAGGGATCAATAAAAGCATGCTGGATGTAATTCTTCTGTGATTTTTAAATGATAACAGCATAGTAATTTAATACAAGTGATACAGTTTATATTGCAAGGCACTCTTTCGGTTTTTTTACATGTTTTCACCTGGATTGCTCATGTCCTAAGGTTGCTATCATAGGATTGATCACACAGGCATTTAGGAGTGCGTAACGACACACGAGATTTTGTATTTCAGCAGGGAACTGCTTCAGTATAAGGGCAGATTTCTCAACACCCCTTCTTCCTCACCAAGCCCATCAGTGAAGTTCAGTGAAATGAATAACATAATTGGTGGTTGGTTCAATCACTACCAGTCTAGACTAGCCCAGACGCATCAATTAGAGGGGGCTGTCTTTTAAAGGGAGAGTGCCACCGAAACAAGCAGGGCATTATTGATACTGATCTTTAAAAGTGCAAATCCAGCTTGGCAGATAAAAAAAAAAAATAAGGCGGGGAAATTGGTGGGGGGGGGTGTATTGCGGGAAGAAAAGAGAAAGAAGTGAACTGGAGCTTTTGGACACAGAAGGTCAGGAAGCTTGAGAGAAAAGGAGAGGAATCAGGAGTGAAATGCAATGCAGCACTTCCTTGCAGCACACAGTTACAATTCAGTTCACCGGGCACACTGGTTCACCGTATTTTTAACTAGATTCCCCCCGCCCCACCTTTTTTTTTCATTCCTTTTTTGCCTCTGTTTCCAAAGAAGTGCCAGCTTAAAATCAATGCAGTTGGAAATTTAACAGCTCTAGGAAGCTCTAGAGAGAATAAAGCCAGGAGTAAGATGAACCAGCCAAAACTCCTTTTGCAACATTTTTCCCCAAAAGAAAAACACAGAAGATGTTTATTTTTCAAGTCTCTAATTCAACCTTAAAAAAAAAAAAAAAAATCAACTGTACAAGTGAACAGGACTCATTTTAAACCCAGCACCTGGGAACTAATTTTATGGGCAAGACACCTTTAGGTAAACAGCTTACAGTCTTCTGTTGAATACAGTAAAATTATGAAGAATGTAACAAAAGGCTTTGGTAATTTGGTGGTTGGTTTTTTCTTTTTTCTTTTTCTTTTTTTTGGATGGATAAAGCACAGATGATTTAGAAAGCGTTAGGAGCACATCAAGCCCCAGGGAAGGAAAATGTTTGATTGGTATTAATTAAAACACTGCTAATATATTCTAATAAAATCAAATTTAACATTCTAAACTAATCCGCTTGGTATGTCAAAGGAAAAGAAAAGTATTATCTTATTTGCATCTCTGCAATCCAAATGCATTTGCTCATTCAGCAGAATTAATTTTTATCACCAGTCTGTTTAATCTCCTCACAGATTTAGCCAAACTTATTCTTTCAAACTAAAAAGGATCAGGGTAGGGAATCCATAAAGGTATTCGGAAGACTAGTGACTGTATTTAGTACTGGCTTTATTTTATGATTTTTTTTTTTTTTCTCTTCATTCGCTATAATGGGGTGTGGAGGAGAACGGTGAGTCTGCAGCGAGAATGGTGAATGGTTAATTCTCCCTCTTTCTCTCCTACCTACCGGGTTATTTAGGAATTCCAGTTGCCAAATTATGTGAGTGGCATTTATTTACAGGAGTGATGTTGGTCTGTTGATTAATACCTCACTTATTTCTAATTTCAGAATCCTATTTATTACAAATTCCTAATGAAAAAAAGGATCTTAAACCAGAGACCAATTGCCTTTTCTCAATTATTTTCAACTGTAGGCCTCCTAAGAGAAAGTGGGGAGGTGAATGTAAAATTTTTGTCACTAAGAACTGAGTTCTTTGTTTCCTTTTTAAGTCAAAATTTCTACAGAAAAATTCATACTTTTATGAAACGGCGAGTTTTACGCTCTTTACTGTTAAACTCTCACAATGGATAAAATTGTCCCAAAATGACATCATAGCCAAAATGTTTCTCCTCTCATTAGTCTCCCATGACTATGATATCATATGTAAATATGTGCCTCACACACAAAATGAATGGGCCATAAATATCAAGGATCACATTTTGTATATTTAAAAAAAAAACGAGGAATTCTGCACACTCTCTAGGAGATGTAAAACCACTGACTCAACCACTGATGATACTGCCTCTTGCTCCACTGCCTTTTTCAGTTCTTGGACGTAAAAGAGCAATCGCAGTTCGGTTTCACATGTATTGTTCTATAATCCAGGCAATAAATGCTAATTAGTAATGCTCAAGGATCCGACCATTCAGGGTAATTATCATAATTTACTTCTTCCTTGTTAAAGACATTCCTTGCTGATTAAAAAAAAAAAAAAATTAAGTCGTCCTTTTACCACTGCACTGCAGTGGAAATACACTGGAGAGATGTTCAAGGTATAGGAATATTGCTCTGGCTGCATTTGAAGTCACCGACATGTGCCTCTTAGCTTATTCCAAATGGAATTGCAACTTGATTTTGAAAAAGAAATTCATGTAAATGCACAAAGTTTTGCATGTGCACCAGGACTGTATGATTGTATTTTACAAACCCCAAGGCTCCTCCTTCCCCGCCCACCCCCTTTTCTAAAACCACTTACTGAGCAGAACAAAGGAAACTGCTAACTATAGAGGCATCATTAAATATGAGCAGCAACAGCGTGATAAAGTATGTGATATGACAACATATTTCATTGCACAAAAGTGCAGATAATTAAATAATTCAATAGTAACCCTGGTTAATTAGCAGAAAGTTCTTTAAGGAGGAGTCAAGAAAATGGATCCAATCAACTTGAATAATATGCTCCATTCTCCAAGATCACAAATATGTATTTGGTTATTTGATGATTGATTGATTGATACAGAAAGATGAGGACAAATGCCTATTCTTCAAAACGGAGCTTTGACCTTGTGTCGTCTTTAGGACAAATTAGTCATATGTTTTAACAGAGCAGAATTGAATGTAGGGCAGTCTCTGCTTTCAGTCCAAGGTGTAATCTGCCATTCTCTTGCACACTTCTCTTTTAGCAGTTGATCTAAAAAATCATCAATCCCTTAGCTTTTCATATCATTGCCTCAGAATATGTATGGAGACTTCCCCACATTTTCTAATGAGGCTCTTGTTTAAGTTTTTTTCTTATTGCTTGAAGCAAATAAGGATCCTCTGCACAGAAGGAACAGAATAAATAACCATATGCTGAACACTATCTTTGGTGGACCCCTCCCCTCTTGCTTTATCCATCAAGGTAGTATTCCCAATGTTCATTGTTCATTGGTCCTTTAAGGAAGAGCTTCAGCTTTTACATGAGGGCTGTAAGCACATTAGAGGAATAATTCCCTTTGGATACTATACAGAAGGAGCCACCTGCAAAATGTTGATGCTGTTATTGAAATCTCAAGTGGAATCAGCTTTCAAAAAATTAGATATTAGATACATCCGATATAATTTGCAATGTGTAATTATACTAATGTGCATATAGTTGTGTGTTGCTTTACATGTTGCCTACTTGAGATTTTTACCCACCCCCCTTGGGCATTTCTCCTCATTTGAAATGGCTCCTGAGTAGAATGTTTTTAAAGTCAGCTTTTATTTTTTTTAACTCCTTGTTAATTAATATAAGAAGCAAAGAACTTTGTGTTCTCATGCAAGAATGAATGTGTCTGACCTAGATGTTGGAAGCTAACGATTACTAAAAGGGTTATCATTGTGGATACTTGCATTATTCGTAAAATATTTGCTGTTCTTTACTGATTTAGTCTTCATCTTGACTTTGGGCAACTTGAAGTAATGGAGAATGTTAGAACAGTAAATCGTATTCATAAGATATCCATTTCCTTTATTAGAATAATGAGATCAAATGCCAGGGAAATGGCCTTAGGCAGAGATAATAATCTTAATTTAATCAAAGTAATCAAAATCATAACAATAACAAACAACTTCTTTTCTCTTTTTCCTCCACTTTGCGTGGCACATGATGAATAACTGAAACTCTGCCTCAGGTCATTTATGCACTCATATCACTTTCCCTTTTGGTGTCTCCATATGGTGTCTCCTGGACTGGAGACCCCACCACACCAAGGAGCTGACCCCTGAATATCCAGCCATTAAGGCACGATCCAGGCAGAGAAACAGTGAGGGGATTGGTCAGCTTGGCACTTGGCACTTCCTATGTGCTCAGTGGGTGGAGATGCTTCTGATATAAATTTGGAGAATCATCCCCATCAGATCACAGAGGGACCTCAAGCAAGGCAATGCAAGGGTCCCAATTTACGCTTATACATTCAGGAGACAAAGAGGATTCCAAGGGAGGCTCATGTTAAGATGATACAAGATATTACTCGTTCCAATTAAGTAGTCACAGGCCCCAAAGAAAGCTGATTTGTTAAACTTTTGACTCATAATAGACACCTGGAGTATGGTGCTTTGCATGTTTATACTATTTATTCCTCAAAATTCATTTTGCTGATGGGGTCCAGAGACATTATGCATGGGCTATATCTATGCAGCACCAACACAATACGTTGATTTACTTTTCATCTGCTCATGTATACAAGAGCTTTGCATTATTAGCTACCCAAAGGAGTCACACAAGAATTTTGTGACACGTCCTTCCTTGCTGCAATGGCGTTTTAGTTGATTCACAAATGAGTCTCATACACATGTATCAAAAGCTTAGCACCTCACCCTCCCATTCTATGTTCACAAAATAATAAATTCTAAAATCTGTAAGATGTATATTTAATTACTCATCCAGGATCAGTTATTGCATGCTTGATCAGAACAGAAAAATATCTATTAACAATATTTAACAGTAGGTTATTTTACCGGTTTTCGGAAATACATATATATTATACCTGCCATCTAGAAAGAGAACCAACATTTTCAATGTGTCCAAAGCGTTTAGTGCAGAAAGAGGGGTGTGTGGTAGTAAATCCCTTTTGATGTACCTAACTCATTATGCATCTTCATTGTGCTAGCATAATGAAGAAGCTGACAATAAAGGCTTTAGTTAATTTCAGGTCCACCTGCAAAGTATACTGCATTCATAACAACTTTTGTAGAATGAAAGAAACATTAATACAGCTCTTCCCAAATATCCTTGTCTGTAAAATAAGTGGGTTGGATTAGTTGGTCTCTAAACTCTTCTCCAGCAGGGAATTTTTGAAGCGATTCTTATAGAGGTATAAGAACAATTTCAGGACCCTTGAATCCGCAGTCTATTTGCACCAACAGCTGCCCTTTAAAGTTATATTTGATCCCACCTCCAGGCGCTGTACTTACTAACATATTTTGCCTTGATGCTAAAACAGTGAAGACTGAAGTTTCAGGAAGGGCAGGGACAGAAAAGAGGAACAGGCGAAGAATGAGAAAAGCTACACAGTGGGAGAAGGAATTTATTGATCTGAGATCTAAGCCCATTTCCTTCAACATTAACATAGAAGAAACCCAGAGGAGCACCTGCCTTTCTATTTTAAGACCATATTCTTTAGTCCTTTTGCCTTCATTAATTGCTTGCAGTATCCTTTGGTTTATTTCCATTGGGTTGACATCTTTGAGTTTCATTTTCCCCTTTCTACTTGATGCATTTATATCATGTTAATATCCCCTTCAAATGCCTACAGTCGTTACGTTAACATACCGCCCTTCCCAAATTAAATCTTAACGTGTACAAAACCTCCTGAAAATTGCCCTGCCCATTTCCTCAAACCATGTGTAACCTCTTCTTGAATTAAGGGAGCCCGCTCTTCCAGGCTTCCAGGTCTTTGAATACGCTCTCACCCAAGCTTTTCCTCTCTGCACGCTCTGCCTCTCCACCTCTTCTACATTTCAGAAACCTTTCTCTTCTTTCTCGCTTTCTCTTCCTCCCTCCTCCTTCATTCTTTCTCTGTCTCTCCCCTCCCTTTCTCCCTTCCTTCCTTCTCTCTCTCTCTCTTTTTCTCCTTTCCTTCCTCCCTCTCTCCCTTGTTCCCTCCCCTTCCTTCTTCCCTTTCTCCCTCCCTCCTTCCTCCCTCCCTCCCTCTCTCCCTCCCTCCCTCCCTTCCTTCCTCCCTTCCTCCCTTCCTCTTTCCCTCCCTCCCTTTTGTGGTTCCTTTCATTCTTTCTTTCAGGGGACACCATGTGTCTGAGCCAGGCACTAGAAATACAAAGACACATACAAGGAATTGACGTCGACTCCTAACCATTCTAGTGACTCTGTTCACTCCTACATTGCTAAGCACTGATGTGCCCATACTTATTTTATTTTGCATGTAGTCTTTAGCTTTAGTTGAATGTGTCCTTAATGTCCTGTGTTCTTCTGTTGTTTTCCTCCGTGTCCTATTTCAGTAAGTTGCCTGTTGGATAAACCTGAAGTTATTCTTACGGAGCGCGTTCTCCCAGAGCGAGGATCGTGGTGCTCTCACACACTCTCAAGCAATGCTGTTGCTTGACTGATTCCTGAACAAGATGAACAATGAGCAAGCTCCGTTTTTCTGGTGATGCAGCATTTCACTCATAGTTAGAAATAGCATGGCTGTCAAAGTATCATAACATTCCTCTATTTGTATTAAAGAGTCAATGTGATAACATTCTGTGATGTGTTCTGTTATTTTTTTAGTCGTGTTGATGTCCTTTCAGCTGGTCCTATAGTCCCCCCTCCTCAGGAATGTATCTGCAGTGAAAGGACACAGACCACAGAGACTGCTGTCCTGATGGACGCTCAAGCCAAGCCGACTGTGAAGTGGAAACAAAGAAAGCGATCACCTGAAGACACCTCTCCTGCCAAGCGACACACCCACATGCTGCAGCTTCAGCCAATAGAATCTCAGAACAAGAGGCAAGCTTTTCAAGAAACAGAAACACTTAAGAATGACATCTAGATTTCGAAGGAGCCCAGGACTTTCCCTTCGTCATGTGTATTCCTCTTTTTGTATTTAAATTCTGTGTGACATTCAGTTTTAAAAAACTTTTTTTCTAGTATGAATGAATATGCTTATTAATGCACCAGTTTTTCAAATAGAAAGTTGTTCATGCCAGAAGTAAATTGAATGTTAGCCACACACCGAATTTGACCTTCAGAGTGACTTAAAGAATATAAAGTTCTTTTGAAATAACGAAATAGTGGGAGGCAATCCAAAGGATAAAATAATGGTGAGAACTCAGACTGTGGCATAGAAATACAAGATCCCGCTGACGCCAACCAACCAACCAACCATTCTTTTTATCAGGCAAGCTAGGTTCTGTGAGATGTGGTCAGTGCCTCTAAAGAGTTTAAATCTAGTGAGACAGAGGCACATAAACTTTTGAAAAGATAAGTAACAAATCAGGTCAACTGATAAGAGCAAAACCAAAACAAAGCAAAAGATATAAACAAGGAGCTCAGAAGTCACCTTAAGCTGGACAAACTTGTCTGTTTAGGGAAGAAAGTTCCCAAAGGAGGAAAATACAAGATGAATCTTAAAGGCTGTTAAAGATTTAGATAAGTGGAAAGGAAGGAGAAAATAGAGGCCTTTAGATGGATGCAATATTGTGAGAAAAGTCAGAGAGGAAAGCATCTACGTGGTGGTTTTAGGGAATTATGAATATACATGTCTCGTGTACTGCATCCCAGACTTTTAGTGCCAATGTATAGATATATATGTACGGTGAAGACTTTGCACACACACACTTCCCCTCTCCCTCCCTAGGGGTAGCCTAGAATTATAATCATATTTCTTCCATTAAAGCAACTGATGTGAAGATTTGTGATTTTTCTGTTAGCCTAGTAACAGTGGATATTTATTGAGTTCTCACTACATGTTAAGCATTTTCTTTGTTAACTCTCTTAAGCCTCACAACAACCCTGCCAAATAGGTGTTTTTTATTCCCATTTTACACAAAGAAAACTGAGTTTTAATGAGGTTAAGTAACTTGCCAAACTGCCACATACAGGGTTCACAATCAGAATTGCGATTGCAGAGCTCATGATCTAACACACTAAGTCACAATATTGCTACCAATGTTGCAATATTACCACTTCTATATTCCTTGATATTTTTCTGTGGTAAATAAATAGCTATTTCCTTTAATTAGCTTCTCAAATTTTTCAGTTTCCTGGTTAAACTCGCATGATGGAATGTATTTTCATGAAAGAAATTGAAAAAAATTTGGGGATAGAGCCTATCAGCATTTTAGACCTTTTTTTGGGAGGGGGCCAGACTCTGATGAAACTGTTCACTTCGGTCAGCATGAAATCTCAACTTCTTGAGAATAAAAATAGGAGGTGGGGAGAGCTTAAAGGTCATCTACTGCAATGTCCTTTTCTACAGATGTGATAAATCCATAAAGTTAGAGTGACTTACGGAAGATCACACATTGAAGTGTAGCAGAGCTAGGTCCAGAAACCATGCCGCCCTCAGAGGCTCTTGAAATTCTCCACCCTGTCTAAATGAAGTGTGAGCTTGAATTTGATCAGTGAAAACATTCTATCTGGGTGACCAGGGAGCATTGTACCTAGTAGATTGCTTCAATTTTGCACTTCTTTGGCTTCTCACCTCAATGTGAAAATTAGCTAGCTACAAACTGACATCTTTAGTTCCAGAAATTGTCAATGGTCCATCCACAAAGAACACACAATGGCCCAAGTTGCGTGTGCAATGTCTTCAATGATATTCTTAAGTTATTTGGCATTCTTAGTTCACCTAAACAAACCAGATCTTCTAATGAGCATTTTCTTAACCAGTTTTATGGACAGTATGTATTTGTAAGAGCTTCTGCATGAATATTTAAACACGACTGTTTCAATAGTCCTTATATTTTTTGAAAATATCAATGGTTATTTGCTATTTTAATTGTTACTAACTCAAGAATACTTCAGCCATAAAAAACTAGAACTGAGGAAACATCACTCTTCTTTACCAGCCCCTTTGCCTTCAGTTGGCATTTAGTAATGATTAATAAAGTGGTCAGCTGGAGAACACAGAAGTTCAAAACGCAATTTTGTCTTGAAGGAGTCAGTTAATCTGTGTCTACTTAAGGGCAAGCATCTAGATGTTTGGAAGGACCTGAATATTTGACTGTTGTAAACTTCTGCTTAGATATCTGGCATTGTCACACTTAGACCTCCTGGTGGCTCAGGTCGTCCTGTTTTCAAAATGATGATCATTGGCCATATCTCACACAGTTCTCATTAAGTGAACTCATAAATAAACAGGTTTTGGTTTTTTTTTTTTAAAACATAGCCAAGCACAAAATGTGACTTTGTTGACATTTTATGAGACTTTGTCATATGTCCCCTGAACCCCCAATAAAAGCGGTGTTGCATCAACTGTGAACTCGTGTTGATTTCTTGGAAGAGTGTGCTCTCGTAATTTGGGTGTTTTCACTAGTGTGTATCAAAGCTAGTTTCAGGATCTATGAGGAGCAAATGATCTAATATGGTGGGAAAATGTCAATTTAGAGGCAATTTCTAAATGATCCCATGTTGCCTTTAATAAGCAGCACTATCACCTACTCAAGTCAGAAACCAAGGTGTGATCCTTGTCTTTCCTCTTCCCACCTGTCATGGCCAATCAGGTAAATCTTTTTGGTTTTTCCTTCTTTCTGTTTTTAAATGTGTCTACTTCTCCCCATCCTCCAACTATTTAAGACAACTCTCGTATCACCTGGACTCCTGCCTCATGCCTCCAGTTTCTCCCTTCCACACTGCCAAGTAGCACCCAGGGAAATCTGTCTAAAGCACAAATATGATCATATCATTCCACAGTTTCAAACTTTTCACTGGCTTCCCATTGCCCTTTAAATAGCATTACATCTAAAACCCTTCCTATCCTGTTTCCTGGCCCCAACTTTCCTCTCTGGACTCATCAAGTACCACTGCTTTTGCAGGTTCTCACCGTACATCTTTGCCATTTCTTATCTTCTGAGTTTTCTCACACACCTACTCCTGCTTGGTACTCTACCACCCCTTCCAGACTCCATCTATTGTCCTTCATGTCTCATCCTAGAAGGCATTTCCTCTTGGAAGTCTTCACCCCAACCATCCACTACCCCTAAGACTAGCTTCTTCACCTAGGTGCTTTCATAGCATTCTGTGCTTACTTCGTATTAGTGCTTATCACCCAGATTATGAGAATTTATGTGACAGTCTCCTGCATTTGAATATGAGATTCTAGAGCTGCCTTGTACTGTAGGGTAACCACTCACCATATATGACTACTACAATTTAAATTAATATTGAGTAAAATTTTAAATTCAATTTCTCAGGTGCACTGGCTACATCTCAAGTGCTCAGTAGCCACCTGTGTCTAGTGGCCACTGTGTTGAATGGCACAGATATGGAACAATTCTATCCTTGAGAAAGGTCTGTTAGATAGTACTGTTCTAAAAGACAAATACTGTGTTTTGTTTGTCATTTTATCCCCTAAAATTGCAGCCTTTCTTATCTCGAGTTTGTCATCTGAACCACAGAGCAAAACAATTATTTCAGTGACTGTTTTTTCAATTTTCCCAACGATGATATATAACTAAAATTGTATGCCTAGGAAGGAAATTAATTAATTACATGTAAAGATACCCAGGTTTAATTAAGAATTAAGGTTTAATTCTAGCATGAAGTCCTCATTGAGAAAGTCTACAATAGCTTACCACAGTGTTTGGCACAATGTAAGTACTTCCTAAACATCTGCAGAATGAATGAATGACATCTGGATACTCAGATATTTTGTTTTATTTATTCTCACCTAGATGTGTGGGGTCATGTAGGAGACATGTCTTTAGATCCCCAAGAGCCTCTTCTCTAGAGGATATGGAGATAGATGATTTCCTTACATCCATCCCAAGGACAGTTGAATTGTGTCACTGCAACCGGGTTGCCCATTATTTTACTTGCCTTCCTTGTTTTCATTGGCAAACAAAAGGAGAGAATTGAGATCTTATTCAGTAAATAAGATCAAAGTGAAAATGATCAAAGTAGATACCAGATTTGATAAACCCTATTTTTTAGGGGTTGGCCAAAGTTCACTGAAAACGTTAATGATTTCCTGAGCACCTACTATATTTTTGGTAGGCACTTTGTTAGGTCCTGAAGATATAGGAGGGAATCAAGATGCACACAATTCTTGAGTTCATAGTGAAACAACATTAATGTCATTATTTCAGTTCCTCTCCCTGCATTGTACCCAAAGCAGGAGTTCTCAACCTTGACAGCACATTTCTACCACCAGGTGGGCTTAAAAAAATAGTGATACCTGGGTCCTTCCTCAGAAGACTTTGATTTAATTGGTGGGAGGTGTAGCCTGGGAATTGGGATTTTTTGTAAAGCTCCCTGGGTGATTGTAAGATGCAGCCTAAGTTGGAAACTTAACCTATGGGAACATAATCTTAGAGTGAGCGCAAAGCTCAAGAGCTTTTGGTATTGATGATGGATAGCATATTGGAGACAAAAAGAGAACCTTTAAATCATCTGTCTAACATCCTCATTTTACTCTTTATTCCTCAGTGTATAAACTCATACTTAAGAGTCAATGAGCTGTCCAGGGCAAAGGGCCAGTTCATGACTCAGATAAGACTTGACCCCAGCTTTCTGACTCTAACGTGACCTTTTTGCTACACTAAGCTGCCTCCAGGAAATGGAAGATACAATTATCTGCAAGAGACAACCAGCATCCACCACAGTCATAATATTTTAAAGCAATAATTGAATTTGGACCAATTTTAATCCCATGTACTCAAAATTTTCTGCTAATCAAATGTGAGCACTATAGATTCATTTTGTTCAAGTGCAACTTCTTTTTTGAAAAATATACATTATATACATATATATGTGTATACTTATATATGTAATGTGTGTGTGTGTGTATATATATATGTATATATATATGTATATATATATGTATATATATAAAATGAGGTAGAGTTCAGTTTCCCAGGAGCCCTCACCACATTCTTACAAATTCAAAAATCAATATACATATGTTAAACTCCACACATAACTAGGAAGGACATTTTGCTTTTAAACTTGAACTACTCAAGAGCAGAAATGGTAGTGGGAGGAGAAATAAGAGTGCACATTCTCTGTCCCCACCCACCCTATTACATGACCTTCCATTCAGTTTAACATTTTACATACAGGTAAAAGTTGCCAGTCTGTCCCCATGAAAAATGTTGACTTTGAAAAATAACTACTATTAAAGAAAAAATTACTTCTTTTAGCTACCCCCCACCCCCATTTTTAGATTCTCCTCATAGATCAAGAGAATTCAGGAGCCATACATTATCTAGTCCATTCTTCTTTGTCCATATAAGATCACATAGTGAAAATGTGCCTTTCCATTTTTTAAGGCATCAAAATAAAACTAATGTCCATATACTTCCTTCGAGACATGTTTCAGTGTTTAGAGCCTACACAGTTGGGAAATTCTGTTTTATTTTGATCCCAAATCCCTCACGCTGTAGTTTAATCCCATTTTCTCTTGTTCCCTGTGGAGAGAAAGAACAGCTGGTCTCCATTCTCTCTAAACCCAATCCCTTCAAGTCCTTAAAGACACCTACCTCCCAGCCTTCTCTTTTCTGGAATAAATAATAACAGTCCCCATCAGGAAAATATCTCTCTTGGATCATGCGTATTCACTTCCAGCCGTATCACGTATATTCATGCTCATCACATAATGTTCATAAGTGAAACAAGCCAAGGCCAAGAGCAAAAACAAGCAAATGTATCATTGTTTTCATGAATGAAGTTTCAGATCCAATAATAGATGCTGAATACATAGTTGTGAATGGTAACCTTCCAATAATTATGTGCCAAAATTATCATAATTTCTTTTAGAAAGTATTGGCAATCTGTTGCTTTGGAGAGGGGAATTAAAAATTCAGTGATTAGGTTTCAATTTCCTTTATGCAAGTTCTCCCCATGCCCTGCAATGGAATATTCCATTCAGCATTCCACAGCAGGAGCCACCATTGCTTTGACAAAAATAGATACAGTATTGGAACATTCAGTCAATGGAGTAATCCAATTGTCTGAACATTCTTTTCTGCTTTATCATTTACATTTTAATAAATCCCAGAATATGTCAAGCTGTATCGAGTTGTACCAAGTGTAGCTAATAGCATGCAGTTACCAGATGCAGAGGAAATCATACAGGCAAATCCTGCAATGCATCACATTTTGTTTGTGTATATTTTTAGGTTTCTACATTTTAAACAGGGATACTCTTAAAAAATGGCTATTTAGCAAAATCTTTGCTATTATCTACATTCTGTTAGTATATTCAGTTTTCATAAAGGAAGCTGTGGGGAGGGGGTGCTCTATTTAATTTATCTAGGAATGCTGACATCTGCTAACCCCAAGGATGACACTATATAGCTAGTAAAATGTGGAATGTTAAATTCTCATCTTATGCCTATTTCTTTGCCAGTATATTGTCTCTCCATTCAGGAGGCTCAGATGGTCACATTTTAAAGTCATTTGACATTCCATGATGCCAAGATTCCAGGCAAATCAGTCCTGAAAAAGACTCTGTGTGTGTGTGTGTGTGTGATTATTATTAACCTATTTGCATAACTTACCTCCTCATAGATTGACCACCTACTGTTGTAACATTTGAGAGATTTGTTGTCCTGGTTTGACAGAGCCCACTGAATTTTCACAGTGTGACAGAGATGTAATGATGGAGTGAGTCTCAGCATGTTGGGGGTCCCTAAGTGGTAGGTATGTGCCTGGAGAGGAAGATTTTTCAAGGACAAGACTATTCAGATTAGTCTCTACTAGTAAAAATCAAACAGAACATGAGGCTTAAACTTAGCTCTGCTTATATCCTTTGTACCTAATTACCTAAATTATTTGTTAGGCCATCAGAAAATTCTCACTTTAGACTTCTCCCCAAAGACCAGGGTTATTTCCTGACATCAGGTATGTCTGATTAGTGTTAAACTTGTAAATAGACTGAAGGACTAAAAAGAATCATTTGGTTTTTGCTCTTGCTTAGAGCAGTGTAAATGTTTACCATGGAGTTTGTGGGCAGCATACCACTATCACTACGTGGGGTCAAGTACTGTGCTGAGGAAAGTGATGTCATAGCTTATAGTAGTGGGATGGAGAAAACCAAAATGCACTGGCATTGTAGTGCACAAGTGAGGTCATCAGCATTTCTTGATTCCTAGAGTTTTCTCTTACTCTGCCCATAGTATGATAACTGGTAGATTTAATGGAAAAGTATGACCTAGCCCATAGTAGAATGATCACAATATCTTGAAGACCTCTAGAGAAGGACCCTTTACAACTTCCCCATTCACTTAGAATATGATCAAACACTTGCTCTCATAAAGTCCTGCCATGATTATAGAATAATGGTTTATAGTTTTGATGGCACTCAATGAACTTGAATTAATCAACTAATAATCTCAATCAACATCAGGGAGAATTTTAGGAGGAATGTCAGATGGTGAAGGTCCAAAGGCACAGTTGAAAGTTTAATTTTTGTGAATCAAAGGTTCTATGTTCTAGATCTAACACTATTGATAATTATTTCCTTTAAAATTTCTGGAGTTGAGTTAGTTCTTCTGTAAAATGAGGAACATGGTAGTCAATGTGTTGTTACTTCACAAAGATATTGAAATATGATAAAATGTTTCAGGAAGTCTCTTACTGCTTTTAATATTTTCTCCGTTTCTTTAACTTTTGACATTTCAATTGTAATGTGTCTTGGTGTGGTTATCTTTAGGTTCATCTTATTTGGAACTCTCCGGGCTTCCTGAATCTGGATGTCTGTTTACTTCTCCAGTTTAGGGAAGTTTTCAGCCATTATTTCTTCAACAAGATTTCTGTCCCTTTCTCTCTCTCTTCTCCTTCTGGGATTCCAGTAATGCAAATATTAGTTCATTTTATGTTGTCCCATAAACCCCTTAAGCTATCTTCACTTTTTAACTTTTTGTTTTCTTTTTGCTGTTCTGATTGGGTGAGTTCCGCTGCCTTGTCTTCTAGTTGACTGATCCTTTACTGTGATATGTCTAGTCTGGTTTTGAACTCCTCTAGCGTATTTTTCAGTTTAGTTATTGCCTCTTTCAGCTCTGTGACCTCTATTTGGTACTCTTCTATTTTCCATGTCTCTCTTGAAGTTCTCACTATGTTCATGCATTTTTCTCCCCAGTTTGATGAGCATTTTTATGACCATTACTTACAATTCTATATCAGGTAAATTACTTATCTCCACGTTATTAATTTTTCCTGACGTTTTATCTTGTTCTTTCATTTGGAACATATTCCTCTGTTTCTTCATTTTTCTTGGCATTCTGTGTTCATTTCTATACAGATGAAACAACCACCTCTCCCAGTCTTGGAGGAGTGGCCTTGTGTAGGAGATGAACCTTGTTGTTCAACCCTGCCCCAGTTCTGTCGTCTCTCAAATCCTTGTGCTTGTCCAAGCAACCTATTATAATTTTAATAGTTCCCAGTAGTTGAGGATGTGCCAAGACCTGTCAGTGTCCCTAAGGGGAGGATCTCGGCACCCAGATCTGGCTGGAAGCCAAACCCTCATACATCAGCTTTTAAAAGTATGCAAATATATACAGTCCTGTCAGACCACAAGTGTAATTCCTACTGACCAGTGCTTTGGTGGTGTCTCCTGGGTGGCAGTCACAAAAACTGGGGCTACAGACAAGTTTACAGGCATATCTTGGTGATATTATGGGTTTGGTTCCAGACCACTCACAATAAAGTGAGTCACGTGATTTTTAAAAAATTTTTTGGTTTCTCAGAGCATATTAAAGTTGTGTTTGCACTATGCTGTAGTCTATTAAGTGTTCCATAGCATTATGTCTAAAAAAAAAAAAACAATATACCTACCTTAATTAAAAGATGATGCTCTTGGGAAAATGGCACTGATAAACTTGCTCAGCTCAGCGTTGCCACAAACCTTCAATTTGTAAAAAAACACAGTATCTGTGAAGTGCAATAAAGCAAACTGCAATAAAACAAGGTATGCCTGTGTAAGCTCTTTTCTGGGAGACACAAGTGAGCTAGACCGAGGCAGAGAGGGAGAGCACCAAGATGATGTCCTCAGCCTGTGTTCCTTGAGATTCTTGCAAACAGCTTTGTGTCCATCAGAAATGTGCCAAACGTGAAGTCTGCCCCTCAGGCAAAAGCTCAAGGATAAGCAAAGAGGCCTCCTTCACAGAAAGACTCGGGGGTGCACCTCAGTCTGCTGTCTTCACAGTGCCCTGGACATGGCAGCCTGCCAAGAACCATCTCTCCAATTGCCAAAGTCCTGTGAGACCCAGGAACGCAAGTCCCACTGGCCACCAGAGCCTGGTGATCAAGACTACATATCATTGCCTTTTAACTACCCAAGTAAATAAGAGCAGGGAAGCAATGTTATAAAAAATTAATATAGTTTTACAGAATGCACTTTTATTATTTTTTTATTTTTCCCCAAAATCTATTTTTTTGAAGTATAGTTGATTTACAGTGTTGTGTTAATTTCTACTGTATAGCAAAATGATTCAGTTACATATGTATATCCATTCTTTTTCATATTCTTTTCTATTATGGTTTATCACAGGATATTGAATATAGTTCCCTGTGCTATACAGTAGGACCTTGTTGTTTATCCACCCTATATATAATAGTTTGCATCTGCTAACCCCAAACTCCCAATCCATCCCCCCCACCCCCTTGGCAACCACAAGTCTCTTCTCTATGTCTGTGAGTCTGTTTCTGTTTCATAGAAACAGAACCACATATTAAATGATATCATATGGTATTTGTCTTTCTCTTTTTGACTTACTTCACTTAGTATGATAATCTCTAGGTCAACCCATGTTGCTGCAAATGGCATTATTTCAACAGAACGCACTTTTGATGTTGCTTCAGCCAAATTTCCTTTTGGAGTCTAAATCCATAGACTTTCAACGACAAAGAAGCCATAAAGGCCATCTAGTTTATCTTTTGTCTGAATTTTCCCTGCTAGCCTATAATGGACCACTTCACTAATCAGCAATTCCATCTTTGGACAACTCAGATAGTTTAAAAACTTTTCCCTCATATCCAATCATAAGAGGCACTTCCATCGTTCCTGCTTTTACCCTTGGATCATACAGTGTAAGTCTCATCTCTTCTACTTATCAGTCCTACAGATATTTAAAAGAAGAAACCGTGTTCCTTCCAGAGTCTGCTTTTCCCTAGGCTACAGACACCTAACACCTCCAAGCGCTCCTCCTATGGCATTATTTCAAATACCTTGATTATTCTTGTTAGTCTTCACACTTCAGTTTGTCTATCTGCCTTTTTTAATGTGCTACTCAGAATTGAATGCAATTTTCTAGATGTGGACTGACAAATGGACAGCAGAAGGTGATGATCACTTTAAAAAATGCTCCCTAAGTACTGGATTTCTATGTATAAAACCTCATATTAATCTTCTTGGCAACCAATTAGCAGTGTTGACCCGTATCGTCTTACTATCTATTAAACTACTTAAGTCTATTTTGTACGTGCTACTGTCAAACACCATTTCCTTCATCTTTAGATTCAGCCCATTATCCTGTCTCCCAATATCTTTTTTGATCCTAATTAAGATATCTGATATATTAAATATTTCTCTCAGAGTCATCTTTTTCACATATTTGACTCAAACTTTCCCAAAAGAGATCATAAAGCCTTGTCAAGTGACTTGTTGAAGTTAGAATCCGGAATGTCATTCACTAAAACTACCCATCTAATAACTGTCAAAGAAAGAGGTGAAGTTAATCTGGAATTTTTGTTGTTGTTGTTTGGTTCAGTTTAGTCTCATACTTACATTAGTTTTTTTCTTATTAATGACTCATGCTGGGGACCAGCCATCTAGATGAATGATAGATGGGAAGGGAAAGTTCATTTGGGATCAGTAGTTTGCTTTAGGTAATCAAAAGAAGGAACATTTCATTTGTGAAGAATTGAGATCACTACTGCATATGTTGATGTTTTAAATAACTGGATTTTCCTCTTTCCTGCTCTCTTTGGGTTGGTAAACAACCCTCCTTGAAAGAGGAGATCTAGGGTAAAGGGAGTTGGAAAACTTTTTCCCACAGTATATAAGAATATTAATATGTCCATACATCTTTGCACTTATCTATCCCACATAATAAAGTAAAAGTAAATATGATTTAAAAAAACAAACAAAACCTTTGGTTCTTCACTGTAGTAACAATTCTTTGTAGAGGAGAGGGAGTTATATAAGGTGAGTATGGTCTGGCATTTATTCAAGGGGTTTAGTTACCAAAGTGCCAGAAGATACTCATAATAAGGTATTTCAACTCAATTCAAATTGTTAAAATGAATTGAAATTCATGATAAAACAGCTTCACAATCTGGCCCCAGAGGACAGAATTTATAGCAAGGCTCCAGTGTACTGTGCTATCTGATGGTAATGTTATCCAGAAACGTTGAAAGTCCTCTTTTTATTCTTTCTCTTTTTCCTCCTGTGCTGAGACTTGGCAATTATTTCTCTGTGCCTCATTTTCTTTTGCTCTTTCCTTTCTTTCCTTCCTTTCTTCCTTCTTTCCTCCCTTCCTCCCTTCCATCCTTCCTTCTTACTCCCTTCTGTATTTCCTTCTTGCCTTTCTCCCTCCCTTTCTCCTCTCCCTCTTTCTTTCCTTGCTTTTTTTGTTGGCATTCCTTCTCTCTCTCTCTCTGTCCTTTTATTTTACTGATTTTCTTTTTACTAAATATGAACCACTTAAGAGCCATAGCTTGAGTTTGGTGTCTGCACATGGCTTTCTCATGCTGCTACTGTCCTCTCAAGACTTCATCTTTGAATAAACCAATGTTAAGATTTTATCTGAGGATAAAACCACATGTAGTTATCAGGGTTCTGAACTCTCCTTGAAAGGAAAAGAAAAGAAAAAAAAAGAGAAAAAAGAAAAGAAAGGAGCCCTCCCTGGATCGTTTCTGTGCTTTTTCCCCAAGTTACTTCCTCACTTTCTTCTATAGCTCTCTGATTTCTTGGACAGGGGTTAAGACTCAACATTTAAGGATACCCTCATCCTTTTTTTTTTTTCTAACACTACCCATTTTCATTATTCTCCTTGTGACCACCACTCCTATTCTCTGAATGGTTCTTAAACTGCAACATGCAACAGAATCGTCTTGGAGAGCTGTTAAACCATAGACTGCTGTGTCCCATCCCCAGAGTTTCTGATTCAACAGGTCTGGGGGTAGAGACCTAGGATTTGCACTTCTATCAAGTTCCCAGGTGATACTGCTACTACTGGTCCTGGGACCACACTTTGAGAACGACTACTCTAATTCCAAACCTGTTTCATTCTCCTTCAATCATTTCTTCAATGGAATAAATAATACTACTTCCTTTCATCTTCCTTAGTAACATGTATTTCCAGAACTTTTACTCATCAGGGTGGCTCTTCTTTAAACTATTTCCAAATCCATATTTTGCTGGAGGGCTAGAACTGAATACAAGACTGTAGCTAATTTTGACATAATAAAAATAACAACCCCTTATGTTTCTATGATGCATATCTCCCAAACGGTTAGAGCAGTACTTTCTTATCTATTATCTTGTTTGTCTGCCTAATATCCATGTGATAATATCTCATTTTGGTAAGAGAGATTGTTGTAGGAAGAGATATTGGGCAATTACCGCAAAGATATGCAGGAAAAGACTTGAACTCAGCATTCCAGACTCCTAGTTCGCAGCTCTGTTTGTATTCTTGAAGGATTTATTTAATGTCTAAAACCCAGAGTCCAGTTCATCTCATTGATATAAGGTGAACTGCTCTGATCTATTAATATACTGTCAAAAAAATTAGAAAGTTACTTAATTTTGAGTAGAAGCTGTCATTGGCTGTTCAGATCCAAAATAAGCCTTATTTAAAGAATTCCACTCCAAAAATGTGAAAATTTAAAACTCTTTTACTTGGAACTTTATTTCTATGATCACAAATAGTGGCTTTTAACTGTGATCCCACCTTTGGTATTCAGTTCACTAAATATATTAATTTTGGTGCAATTTGTTCCCCAATTTGTCCTACCACAGAAAACTAGCCTTCTACCTGGTTCTACAAATTGGTTTTGGCATTGTTTGATTTTTTACAGTCTTAGTGTTTTACATGATAATTAGAAATGTCTACATTTGTCATTTACCTGGCTTTATGTACTACATGTTTCCAAAAACCCAAGGGAGAAAGAGAGATTAGAGGGAAAGCAGTTTCTCAACATATCAATGTTATTATTTATATATATTATCTCAAAGTTTTTTTAGCTCCTTATGTCCCATGATCCTCTCTCTGCTTTTCTTATATCCTGTTCTGTCCTCTCCTTATGACAAAGAAAATGAAGAGTCTGACAGCTTATGAAACAATAAAGCTGGATTAGATGGGTTTTTAAGGGTCATATTGTTTGTCCCTAAACCATTGTTGCAAAAGCAAAAGACTCCAACTGTTCAACCGACATACAAATTGCCATCAGCAAGGTATTAGAAGGAATCTCATTTACTACCACCAAGGAAATAAATAACACCAATGGACTGAGTGTCTTTCATCCAAATTAGACTAACCAAATCAATTCAGATCATTAGAATACATTATATCCAATTATATATAAATCTGCCTTGTAAATAGCCACTTACCTGCTTGCCCAGAGCAATGTAATGTCTATGCTAAACCAACAGTTAAAAAAATTATAGAATCGACTGGCAAAATATTTTAATGGGTTGTTACATACTTTGTACTTAATTCATTCAATAAACATTAATTGAGGACCTACTACATCCTGGGAATATAATGATGAATAATACATGATCCTAGTCCTCAAAGTGCTCACCTCATAAGGGGAAAAAGACATGTGAGGAAATGATTGCCCTTCTCTGGCTTTAAACTGCATTCAATCCCAGGAAAATTAATGGTGTGAGTTTCTGCCTGATTTATGCATGGGGAAAAAAAGATGAAGAGACTGGTGAAAATATCTAGAGAAAACTCAGTGATGAGAATTTGCATAAAGGTTCAGGTTCAATGCCTTCCAATGACCTTCTCTAAGTAAATGCAGGTTTTAGGTTAAGCGAAACATAAAGAGGAAGGTGGGCGTGTGCAGGAGTGGTGAACACTGTATGCTAAAGTCAAGTAGAAATGACTTGGATTATCTAGAATGCTGTGATTCCATTCCGTCTGTTCCTGTGGATAAATAAGTACATTAAAAACATTTTCAGGGGAATCACTAGCAATTGGTAAACATGTTCATTCTTCAAATTATGTCTCTATCCCTAAGATAGTCCATTTAATTAGGTAATAATACGTTCTTTCCTTTATATATCAAGAGGGTTTGACTGACCCAACTTTAGCTGAAAGATGCACAAAGATGCACATGGATCCACCTATACTTTCTTTTTTTAAAAATTATTATTTATTTATTTATTTATTTTTGGCTGTGTTGGGTCTTCGTTTCTGTGTGAGGGCTTTCTCCAGTTGCGGCAAGTGGGGGCCACTCTTCATCGCGGTGCGCGGGCCTCTCATTATCGCGGCCTCTCTTGTTGCGGAGCACAGGCTCCAGACGCGCAGGCTCAGTAGTTGTGGCTCACGGGCCCAGTTGCTCCGCGGCATGTGGGATCTTCCCAGACCAGGGCTCGAACCCGTGTCCCCTGCATTGGCAGGCGGATTCTCAACCACTGCGCCACGAGGGAAGCCCCACCTACACTTTCTTTAAACAATGGTCCCATCACCTTTAAACAATGACCCTTGCTAGCTGGACCCAGGCTGGGCTGAGATCACAGCACTAGTGAAGATGGACAAGTGTTTGTGGAGTGGAAACTAAAACTGGTTTATTTAGGGATTGAACTTGTAGCCTCATGAGTATGAAGTCCAAACCAGCTGATTGTAGAGCGCTGTATGGAGCGAGATTATCTTCTTGGTTTTAATTTTTTAGTATCTTTTAAAAGGCACAACACATTGAGATGAAATGCTGATTTGGAGACCCCCAAGGTGGGTCACCGAGGCCTTCCTCAGACCTTTAAGAGGAAAGAGGTTCTGCAGTCTGTAGGTGTCAAGTGCATTACATGCTCAACCAAGGGACCCTGGAAAGGAAATGATAACCCTCTTAGAAGTAGTGCTGAGAAAAATTTTAGAAGTGGCTTTTGAACCCCAAAAGAGAGTTATACCAAAAACAAATCACTTTTTTCCAAAGTCACTCATTTGTGCCTTTTTAAACAGCATGTTTCCATTTTCAGCCTCCTCATCATCTTGCATTCTCCAAGATTTTTTGCAATGATTATAGTCCTCTTATTAGCTAATAACCATGAGTAATTCACCTTACGAACTGATTTTTTGTTGTTGTTGTTTATAAAGTTCTGTTATCAAGAACTTTAAAAGTTTTGTTATCGGGCTCTGAAAACTGGCATTTCTTGTGTCGGTGACCAGTTTGGGATCAAGGCGTTGCTGAGCTTTGATTGGCCAATTTGCTTATGGTCTGACTGCCCGTCAGTAATGCCCATTCACAAAAGCATGGGGTGAGGTCATCATGCTTGCAGAGAGAAAGTTTTGCATGCTTTTTATTTTGTATGTAGCTTGTAATCACTTTTTTCTTGCATCTGGCAAAATATGTGCCTGTGTGAATTCCATGAACACTAAAGAGCAAACACACTAAGCATGTGCACGTTTTTATTCTGACTGTGTGACTATCGCAGGCGTCCTCTCTATGAAAACAGTGACTTTGTGTTAGGCCAGGCGTTGTGTTTTGGGAGCCAGTAGAGACACTTGTACAATCAAGACCCTGGCTGAACTGCGTCGTGAAGCTGGATGGAACTTTCTCCAGTGCCTGTGCCCAGTTCCTGCCCCTGTCACCTGTCTCCTCCCTTTATGGTCCCAGGCTCAGCTTTCTGTGCCTAATAGAAAACAACTGATAGATTAACGCTTCTTTAAGGTATTATTTAATAAGGTGGGTTCCTCCCATGGGTATTAGTAAAGGAGCCTTGAACACTGAAAGGACTTAACATCTCAGAGAAGAATTCTCCCATCACAGCCTTTTCTGCCGCCATGGCAGACTTGCAGGGTGAAGAGGGGAACCCAGGATAAATCACTTTTATTCATGTTTCTCAATATCACTTGCCTGGGCAAAACTGTGAAACAGACAAAGCTTATCTTTTGTACCCACAGCTTCTCCTTTCCACACTCTTTGCTTGCAGGACTCTGAACAGTCAATTTTTTCCACCTGCCTTCCGAGCCAAAGCCACTGACGTTTACATGGTGATGCCCCAGGAACAGGGTGTCTCTCTCCCATTAAGCATCTCCATCATTGTTGTGTCAGCAGAACTAGAAAAGCTCATTTGGTCCACACGGGGCGGGGCGGGGCGGGGTATGGAAAATTTGCTACCTTTTTGGCACATCCATGACGTCTCCATTCTGCATCCTAAAAAGTTCACTGTGGATATTGAATAGTGAACGCAGTGTCTCCGAGTTCTTGATGGATCTTCTCCCTCTGCTCTTTCAGTTCTTGAGAATTTTGACCACTGGCATGGACCTTAGAAGTCATCTATCTGCCTTCTCCCACTTTTCCAAATGTAACCTTTAGCCATCCCATTTCTTTTCGTAAGTTCAACTGGGAGCATGTTTACAAATAGATAACCAGCCAGAGGCACAGAGAGACGCACTCCAACCTCTCACATTTAAACCCCTGTAACCCCTACTCTTCTTTGCTTTCCATGCATCCAAAAGGGTGATAACATTACATCGGTCCGGGACCTAGGCAGAAGCATGCATGTTCTCATAAAGGGCCAAGTTAGGGTTTCCCTTAGTCAAAATTCTTTCCTTATGTTTTAAATGGAAAAAGTTTAACTGCACACGAGATGTTTTTAGGTTAAATGTTTATAGGATTTATTTGAGACATCCAGGATGGAGAGCGATGGTATACTCGTCATTTCCTGCTTTTTGCCTTGTGTTTATTTCTCTATTTATTCAGGTTTATTATTTATTCATTGAGCTATTTTTCCCCCTCTCAGCCTTGTCTCTCTCCTCCTTTATCATGTTCTCTGGACCATTCTTCTTACTGTCTGTCTACTTTGTTTTCGACACACACTCAAAATTATTAGCACTGATGCTGGACCACTTGTCATCCTCACACAGTCCTAGAAACATCTGATTGTGGGGTAGAAATGCCTTTAAATGGCCATTCTATTCAATCCCCTGCTGTCAAGTCAGTACTCTGCCCATGACCAACTGCTATCATCATTCAAATCTGAATAGAAACGTCGATTCAAGGAAGCCTCCCCTGACCTCCCCGCAATTAGATCCTGTTCCTTTGTTTGTGTTCTCATAACTTGCTGTAATGTTTTTCTTTACACCATTCATGGTTTATAATTATGTATTTAGGCAATGATTTGATAAATGTATGACCCTTCCTTAGGACTGGGTGCTCCAGAGGGGAGAGATGTGGTGTGTTTCCCTCACCGCTGCATCCCTCCCTCTTTGTTCAATGCCTAGCTCGTAGTGGGAATTGATAAATGTTAATTCATAGTTATTATTATTATTACAAATATCAAGGTCTATGATCAGCCTTGTTTTTATTATAAAACAAAACCTGGCTAGAGGTAAGGGATTTATAGATTTACCTACATTTTCCTTCACTCATTCATTCATGTATCCATTCATTTAATACAGCTGTCAAACAAACAATGACAAACATATGTCACTTAACTATCAATACTATGCTTAAGCCCCTTTTCAAGCAAAGGGGAGAAAAGGCAGATACAAAATGATTCAATACAAAGCAGAGACTGCTAGGTGCGCAAGCGAGCTAGAGAACACGTAGGGCTTGGAGGACTGAGGGAGGCTTCACGGAGGGAGTTGCCTTTGCAGAGGCTGGAAGGTTCTCAATAACTTGGACAAGTAGAGATGGAGGGGACTGTGTTCTAGATGGAGAGAAGGGTGAGACCAAAAGTTTGTGTCTCTCTCCTTTGAATGCCCTGTGCAGGGAGAGGAAACAGCCAACGTGTCAGTGACCTTGACAGTGGAGACTGAAGGAAGGTCCTGGAAGAACTTGGATGTTCATCACAGGAGTTGAGATTTTTTATTCTTAGGCCAGTGCTGAGTGATTGGAGGCCGGTGAGCATGATGAGCTCATGCGAATGGTGTGTTTGGAAGATTAATTTGGCATCACTGTGTCTCAGGGTTAAGTTGGCTGTCGTGCTGATCCTGGCAACTCTCATCTCTGATGCTCGTGTTCCTGTCCCTGTGTCTTAGTCCCCGAGGGCCTGGACTCTTAACCACTGCCGCCCTGGCCTGGGATCAGCTGCTGAATATTCCTCATATTGGTTGCCAAAAGCTTGAAACTCTGCTTATCACTTGTGTGGTCTCAATGGACACACTTCATCGTGGTCTCTTAATAAATGTGTCTCACGACACATCTTTTGAGTGAGATCTCAAGTAATCTTCTTACTTTCATTTTTGGATGATGAAACTGAGACTTGTAAGTGGCAGAACTGACTTCTTTTTTTTTTTTTTTAATTATTTATTTATTTATTTATTTATGGCTGTGTTGGGTCTTCGTTCTACTTGCGGCAAGCGGGGGCCACTCTTCATCGTGGTGCGCAGGCCTCTCACTATCGCGGCCTCTCTTGTTGCGGAGCACAGGCTCCAGACGCGCAGGCTCAGTAATTGTGGCTCACGGGCCCAGTTGCTCCGTGGCATGTGGGATCTTCCCAGACCAGGGCTCGAACCCGTGTCCCCTGCATTGGCAGGCAGATTCTCAACCACCGCACCACCAGGGAAGCCCCCAGAACTGACTTCTAACTCTAGGATTTCTGATCCCAGGTCTAGACCTCTTTTTTGTCGTAAGTTCACAGTCTCTCTTAACTAATAGAAAGAATGAGTGAGTACAAATCAAACCACAATAGTTAAAATTTATTAAGTAGTTTCTATGCGCAGGCCCGCTGCTAAGCACTTTTGTATGTATTGAATCATTGAATGACCACAAAAAATTTTGTGAAGTAGGTGCTATTGTTCCTTTTACAGGTGAAAAAACCATGATAAGAAAATTTAAGGAACACTCCTGGTCATGAAGCTACTAAGCAGAATAGTCTGGACGGAAACCCGGACAGTCTGACTTCTGAGCCCATATTTTACTGCTATGCTACTGTCTCCTAAGTTAAGCGATGTGTATACATGAAAGCACCTACTCATTGTCCCATAGACAGTAGGTGCTCAGCGAGTATTGCCCGAATGTCAGTTCACTCTTTGATCTCAGCTAATGCTGTGTGCATCTCACTTGTCCTGTGCCACAGACCAGTTCTGTGGTCTGTGAGTTGGTCTCCAGATGCTCATACACAGGTGGTCCTCCTGAGATGAATTGTTCTACTGCTGTGTGTTTATGTTTGGTCCCTCATCTGCTGCCAACCCCAGGAGTCTGTCTTCACTTTCCAACTTGGTCTTTCCAACCAAATGCAACCTTCCCTCTTCTAGTGAATTATAGATGGCATTCGTTCTTCTATACTTGCAATAGACATGGTCTTTGGAATAGGTCCACACAACTTCTTTCTGGGGAATATCCTTTCAGGAACCCACGGTTTCCTCTGCAATCATTGATGACCTTCCAAAGATCATCAGGAAAGACCTTTTGGAATGGCAAGCGGTTCACTTAAAAATGCAACAAAAGGTATTGAATTAAAAAGGTATATCGCATGCTACTGTGTTAGGCCAGAAACTATGCATTTTCACACACGTCTTATTTATTAGTCTCAACAACTATTTGAAGAATTGTCATCTCATTTTACAGATAAGAAATCAGGTTTAGACACGTAAAGATGCCCGTGGCCAGATGAGTGGTAGATCTACAATATAAACATAGGTGTGTAAGAGCTCACAATCCAGCAAGGAAAACAGATGACTGTATAAATAACAACAGCAAGCATGATAAATGCTGTGATGGAGAAAATGTAACCAATTTGTCCTTTCTTTGTATTCCACAACGGCACAATGTGCAAGCCTTAAATTAAAATATATTTGTGTATATATATATATATATATATATATATATATACATACACATGCACACGCACACACACACACATATCCCATTTAGTAAAACAATTTTTCTCTTCCCTCAAATCTTTATTCCTCATCTTTTAAAATTACTAAGGAGTTTATTTGAACAACTGAGGGTCCTAATGGTATGTAAAGCCCTATGATATTGACTGTTAGAAAATTTAAAAACATGAACAAGTATGGTCTCAGGACAATAGAAGCTTAGACAGAACTGGCCATAGTAGTGGGCAGTGTAAATGCTAGAAAATTCTAGGCAAAGCTCATAAAGAGGGTCAGTTTCAATACACTAAGTTCCGTTTGCATGAGTGGTCAGGGAAAGCCGGCCAGCTCCGGCCAGCACTTTGGCGATAGCAGAGCAGCAGCCTTCGCACCGTGAGAGAACTTTGTGCCCTGGTCTTGTTTACAATTTGTCTGAGGCTTCTTGAGATCAGCCTAGCCAGATGGACTCTTCCTCTCAAATATCAGACCTGATCTTTTTAAATAAAACAGTACAAAGCACATTAAAAGCTTTGATCCAACTGTTTACTTTGCATTTGTGTGTGTTGGGGGAAATGGGGACAAAGGAAGGATTTATTAGGCCTTACTGTGGGTGGCCGGTGAAACCACCGGGCATGTTCGAGAAGAATCGGGAGGGCTCCGAGCTGGCATATTGGATCCGTGTCAGCACCTGGACACCCTGATGTTCCAGCTGAATTCTGTGGACTCGCCCCGTGAGCCTCCTGCATTTCAATCTTCTCATCCACAGTAGGGGCAGGGTTCCTGAGATAGGAGCCCTTGCAGTTTAGCTGGTCAGTCCATCCATCCCTCTGCTTCAGGTCAGAGTCAGACACCTTCTTTAGGATTCTCCTGGAAAAGAAGTTTCTCAACATCCCTGGGTGACACCACCTTCCTTTTCCGTGAGTGTGTCATACTTTGAAAGCATCTCATGTAAATTAACTTATTCGGTCTACATCCTCCTGAAACAGGTGGTTATGTATCCTCTGTCTCTCTCTCTCTCTCACACACACACAATACAGACGTTTTTCCTACACAGATTAGAAAACTGTGTTGATTACAGGAAGGAGGAATCTTTTACTCCCCTTATATACCAGAAACTCTCAACAGATGATGTCATTAATCTTCTCGAAAGTCCCATGAAGTAGGTACGATTTGCCCATTTGAGAGATGAAAAATCCTGAAGCTCAGAGAAGTTAAAAACTTTCTGGCTCATTCCTTATAGATATTGGTACTTATTTTCATATCACCAAAGGGTGGAGCTAAGATTCAAACTTGAGTCCGTGGATTCCAAGGCCGGTTTGTCTGTCCTCGTCCCGTGGGCTGGTCTCTCGTTGCTCAGTGTCCTTTGGCTCCACAAATACCCAATGAAGAGGGGCGATTGCTCTCAGAAAGTTCTCCTGTATGTCTGTTTTCTTTTATATGTGCATTCGTAGGGACAGAGAACATCTACAAAAAAAAGCTGCCCTAAAAGATTTTTGAGATCAGTAAATGAAAGGAAATTACATGGGCAAAATAAGACAGTGTTCTGAATAGGGATTCAGGAACCTTCTGCTGTTTAGGAATGAGAAGATCGCAAAAGAACTGCAGCTTTCTTTTAGCTCAACAGAAGAGCAACTGTGATTACTTAGTAAATACAGTGGATGAAGTATATGGAATCCCCAAGTGTGAAGACAGAATTGTCCTCTTATTTCTCAGCTCTGGTCACCTTTCTGCCCTTACTCCCCCCACCAATTCAGTCCCCAGTTAAAACTGTTGCGCATAAGCTCTGGGTCTCTGGATAGTTCAGGGTTGGGCACTAGAGAGGAAAGGAATTTAGAAATTCCAGTACAAACAGAGTACAGAAAGCTCCATCAATTGCAGTGTCTAGTGAAATTAAAGCCGCTTTGAAAAAACACAGTTATTCCAAGGTTTCAAAAACAAGTGAGGCGTTTGGAAAAATAAAGATAAAGCATGATGGTTACATGTTTATCAAATAGAATTTTAAAATATCTCGTCGGTGTGTGTGTGTCTGTGTGTGTGTGTGAGTGTGTGTATAAAAGAGACAGAGAGACTAGTACTGTAATTTTAATTGCTTGTAATCTAACTTGCCTTTTTGTTCCTTTTTTCTTTCTTTCTTTCTTTTCTTTTTTTTTTTTGTATCAGTTAATCTGTTGGTTACATTTTCAGCTTTTCTTTGCTTCTGGTTTCATTTTCAGATGAAAAAATGCTAGGCACACAGTGCTGCTGTCTGGTTGCCATGGCGACCACAGCCTATTATCCTGCCTTGTCATTCATCACGAAAGAATTGCACTTGACAGAGGGAGAGGAAAATGCCTGCAGTCTGCAGCATAGGAGGAAAAAAAGGTTTTCTTTTCTTCTATGTCTGTAAAAGGTCTTTAATGCCCGTTTAGTTACATGTTTTATTTAGCATTATTTATTACTTGTAACGACAATCATTGATACCTGTAAAAATACATCCCCTCCACCCAAAGTATGTAACTTGCAATTTGTTCATTTGCCTTGCTTTCCCATTTCAAACCTACACCTAGCGTTGCACCTCCATGCCCCGCCACCACAAACACTGCTTCCACTCCAGTAACAGAAACAGCCCAAAGATTATATTTTCCACAGAGGATGATCATTGTAAAAGTAGCTAAACGAACCACTTCTTCTTCCTGAAATTGTTTTATAATCAACAGTTCTCTTGTCCTGCTATTCCTAAAACTAATTAGTGGGATACATAATCGATCAATAATTGAATATAACTTTTGATTAAATGACTTCAAGTTGCAATGCCTATGAAATATAGTGTTAGCAAAATAACGCGAAAGTACGACCATCTTTCCATTAGATAATCGAATATAAGATCATGATTGCTCTCTACAAATTTGGATCCATCCCAAATCCATTGTTCTTCAAAGGCAGGGAAATGTAATTACTTGTTATTTAACTATTCTGCATCATGGCCATTGGAATTAGCCTAAATTATTTCCAAAAATAAATGGTCTAATAAATTTCATATATTTAAATACTTAGCCTTATTTATTATTTTTTAAGTCTGAAATTTTCCACCTCATTATTTAACTCTTAAAATATCTGTAGCTGGTGGGCCATTTTCAACAACTTTGCTAATTTCTTTGCTCTTCTTGAATTGTTTGACTTTCTTGTTAAGGTGGAGAAACAGGCAGTATTTGAAGTTGAGATCTAGTGAGCTTGGTTTCTGAATATTTTCTTGCTCTTTTGTCTCAGTGATGAGAGAGAAACTGGACAATAATGACACTTCATCTCAAGTTGGTAAAATACCAGGATTTGGCATAACTGATGTTTGTTTCAAATAAGCCATCCCACCTTGAGAATAAATGGGCAACTAGGGTGAGGAATAATGAACTTCTGAAGTTCAAGTTCTCGTCTGTCTGAAGACAACATCCCTACCATAGGTCAAACTTCACCAGCACCCACGGAGACACTGAAATCACACTTCTACCTGTAAGTGAAACAGGGAGTTGGTTAATTATCTGGTCAGTTTTGGGTTTTGAGATGGTTCAGATTCTAACCTTCCCACCACTTCATTATCTGGATAATTTTGGCAAGAGGAGGTTTGGGGGCGGAGAGAGATAATTCTAAAAGAATGAAATAATTACAGCTGTCAGGAAATTTGTCCTGGATTTTAAATATTGCTCCATAATAATTCAAATCTCTTGATTCTCATCACATTGCAGATAAATTCCATTAATGCATACTTGCCAGGATCCTTTATATATCCTGGCTGTGTAAAAATGTAGAAACCATGGAATGTTTTTCTTTAATCTTGACATTTGGGAGAGCAAAAGGAAACAACAAAAAGGAGAAAAGACATATTGAGTTTAGAATTGTGACTATTTCCTATTGGTTCTAACTTTTACTTTAATATTGCAGTAACACCACTCTTCATTTCCTGTTAAACTTCAAGCCTACCTTTTGATTTTCAAATGTCCCCTAGGCTAATGTTTTCACTGAAGAATGAAATGAACAGGCAGAAACAATTAAGCGAGCAGATACAGTGAAAAGGAGCGCCACACTGCACTTTCACAGAAATGGACGTGTATGAAGGAATTCTGCTTGGAATTTGATCCTATAGCAGCAGAGCTTTTGCTTCTTGTCATTTTTCTTTTGCCCACCCCCAATGCACACCACTTCCCCTTTATGGGGGGAAAAAAAAAGATCTAGGCACACAAAGGAACTCCTAAATACTCACAGGCATGGGAAATATTTTCTCTGCCTGTTACTAGTACAGGATAATCTCCAAGAAAAAAAAAATCCATCCAGATATTCTAAACTGCAAATGTCTTCCAAAGCCCGTTAAATGTTTACATATGTCTTTATGAAATTTGTAATATGGATTGTTTATACACTCTTGATTAAGGGCATGGGCATCATTAAAAAGGATCAAGTCAGTTTAAAGATGGAAAATTATAAAATCAGATAAAATTGTAACCTACAAGAAAAAGTGTGTACTTTTTAAAAAAATGCTTAATAATCTACAACTCTGTATATAAAAAGATAAATCAACAGCCAAAAGTGAGCTGTTAAAGAGCCTTCTAAGTTCTATCAGGAATTAACAAGGAAGTAATTAACTCTCCCCCAAACAAATCTGCCATCACGTGTTTATAGCATTTTTACCACTCTCTGAAAGTTATATCTTTTTTAGCACCAAACTGAGAGATTTTACATGGCAGGAGCTTGGCATGCCTGTTTTTGGATTTACTTTGTTAAAACAGCACTAAGTCGTATGCTGTAATACATAAGACACTGGGTACAATATAGCAAGGTAAGGGGGCTGACAGCGAGGTATCATTGTATATATTTTAGAAGATTTCATATTATTATCTGACATAAGACCTGCACGACAGGTTCAAGGTTGGTTCCCACTGAAATTCAAACTTTATTTCTAAGGTGGTATGCCATGGGAAACTGCCTTGTGAAGGGATCAGAACACCCAAAACATGCACAGTTTAAACCTTGTGACTCTCCTTTGTAAGGCAGAACAATACCTCAGTCATGGATCTGGAAGATGGAGGGGTACCCATAAGATTATACTGAGCGGAAGGCCTGGTTTTGTTTTTTATTGAATCCATCCCTTAGTATTTTCCCAATAAAACACTTCTCATAAACCAGGGACTTTGTATTTTTGTTGTTGTTATGGGGATTTTAAAAAAATACCAGTATAATAGTTTCACTCTGCAGTAGTGAAGATTTAAAGACAGCTGCTAGTAAACATAAAACTGGCTATATAATGGCATTACAATGGATTTTTTATTTGAGATTCCAGGATGGGGTAAATTTGTTACCCTAACAAACGGCTGGTTACGTGGAAATTGACTTCACATAATAGGGAACATTTCCCTGGAAAAGAAGGCAATTTATATTGGTTAAAACACCAAGCAACAGCACACTTCCTCTTCTTTGTTACTTATAAAAAAACCCCGACAACGACAACAACAAAAACAAAAAAAACTCCACCTATGTGGTGTCTAGACATGAGAACGCTCCAGTAAACCATTCTTCTTGTAGGTGTCATGGTACTAGTCCTGGAGCAATTACAAAAGCACAAATGAATTTTCAGGTATCTGTGGAAGTCCTAAGTGGAATAGGACATTTTTTTTTTTAATCTTATCTACAGTGATCTGTCACCAGCGTCATTTGAACTAAGCAAACTGAGATCACCTGATCTTCTTCCTTGTCTTTGTAACACAAGAAAAGGTAAATCTAAAATATTCATGGGTGTATTTACATGTTTTGCAATACCATATTATTTTTCGGATTACAGTGTTATATTTGTTAAATGTCAAAATGACCTTACAAGAAAAATCTGGGCAGTCATGGCTGTCGAGAAAGTGTAATTAGAGATATAAAAGAATTCATTGAGATGGATATCACTAAGTCTTGAAACTAGTCACCACTACAGTTTGGGATTCTCTTTTTCTGGAGTGTCATAGCAGCTTCTGCCAAAGATATGTCCACCTGTGAATTTGCATAAAACGTTTTGCAGAAATAACTAAGCTAAGTGTCTCAACAGGAGATCATCCTGGTTACATGGGGGCTCTAAGTCTGATGACGGGCTTCCTTGTAAGAGAAAAGAAGGAGAGATAACACAAAGAGACACCCAGAGGGAAAGGTCATGAGTAGACAGAGGCAGAGGTTAAAGTGATGAGTCTACAGGGTAAGGAATGCCCAGGTTTGCCAGCAGCCAGTAGAAGCTAGGAGATAGACAAGACATGAATTCTCTGTCAGAGCCTCCAGAAGGAGCCAGCCCACGTTCTGGACTTCCAGCTTCCAAAACCATGAGAGAATACATTTCTGTTGTTCTAAGTCATTCAGCTTGTGGTGATTTGTTACAATAGCTCTAGGAAACTGATACAAGTTAATGCAAAACAAAACAAAACAAAACAGAATCAACAATTAAGGCAGTAAGGAGACATATTAGCACACAGAATACAAGGGAGAATAGAACGACCAAGCTGGCAGGAGGTCGAGTGTGCAACTGAACCCTGCTTGTTTTGGAACAACCAAAACTCAGGGTCCAAATTTTGCCAGAACTCTCCATCCTCCTCCTCTGCATCATTGTCTCGCATTGACAACTGGCTTTCTTCACTTGGCCAGAAACATTGCCACTAACATCTCCTGAATTTTCCATTTTATGGTTTCAGTCACCTCAGACAGACTGATTCCCTTTCACATTTCCAAATCCTGTGGAAGGATTCCACTTTCTTAATTTGGGTCATGCCTACCCCTGAACTAATCAACCAAGGCTAAGCTGCCATAGCTTATCAAATGTGGCAGTTTCTGAGGAGACCATAGGAACAGGTGGAGGTGCTGGCACCCAAGTGTCCATCACATGGGCTCTTTCCTTGTCTATCTGTGATGCCATAGCCATTTTTCTTAAGGACCATGGTGTGGTATTGGCAAAGACATTCGTTCTGTGGGTAAGATCTGGAGGTAAATCCAGGCTAGAGCGTGGTGTTAGCAATTCACCGGACCTTTCTGAGCTTCTTAATCTGCTTTTGAAAAATGAGGATAGATTCACTGTACATATAGAAGGATCTCAATCGTGTGTGTTAATGATGATAGCAGGAGTAGAGAAATTGAATGGTCCTGAAAGACAGACAAAGGCAATCACTTCATTTCTGTAGCTGAGATTTCAGAAGTTAAGTTGGTAAGAAAACCAGGGCGAGAATTTAGGTTACTTAACTACCAGATGAGTGCTCCTTTGTTATTTTATAGGATCTGTCCCCATCCCTGTGGATATAAAATAAGGTCTCATCTGAAAGGTGTCATTCAACTAAGTCAAAAGCATCTCTCTTAGAACAGACACTGATATTAGGCTTTAGATTAGATAATAACACTGGGGTAAGGAGGTCAAAAAGGAAGGTGCAAAGAAGTGGGTTAGGAGCTAAGATGTGAGGGACACAGCCTTGGTGCTTGCAAAATTGTGCCTGCCCTGGAGCCTATAGAATGTAATTATTTTGAGACAGCTTTCAGAAAAGAGAGAAATAAGCCCTGGTAGGATCAGAACCTTCTAATTTTAAAGCCATATTGTTTATATCCCTCTACCCTGTGTTTATTTTCCTTTTGCCATCCCTTATCATATAATGAAAACATTTTGAAAGGGCCTACTTGCCACAGTTTTGCAATGAGGAAATCAAGAGAAAGGTTTTGCCTTCTTTGGGCCAAGGCTGGACCAGAATAAGGACAACTATCAGTATATCTAGTGACTGTAGGTCAGCTCATTTTTTAAGCTTATAACAACTTAACGCTCATGTCTATGTTTTAAAGTTTCTATAATATCAACTACATTTTCAGGTTGCTCTGGACCAGAAAGTTCTACTCCATTTTCTTCAGGATACTGTAATCATAACCAATGAGACCTATACACACTGCTCCACATGTGGGTACCAGGCTACACACACACACACACACACACACACACACACACACACACTTGTAATAGGCAGCATTCACAGAAAAGAGTATGCTTTTTCAAGGCCCTATTCTGTAAGAAGGACTGCTTAAAATGACTACTCTGAACATAAGAGTATTACCTGCCTTTGTTAGTAAATAGTAAAACGTTTGACATAGCTATCTGTAGGAATATTTCAAAGTTTTCTTGGTAGGTTCCAGGCTTTTTTACCAATGCTTGTTCAGCAGTTAGTTGTAATTTAGTGTGTGTAATTTTTTGTGAAAGGAGGTGAACTCGAGGTCCTTCTACTCCACCATCTTGTCCTGGATTTCTCAAAATTGTCTTTAACCTAAAACTTTATGAATACAGTGAAAGGATTACTTGAAAATGGTAGGACATACACCTTGGTATGAAAACCATATGTAGTTAATACACAGTTAGTTTAGGTGTTATTGTATATCCAATAGGTTATGGATAATTCAATCTGTGAATATGATCATTAAATTCCACCGCCCTCTCACTAAGTGTTGATGAAACAAACAAACCAAGAAGTTGCATCACACCTGATCCAGCGCGGAACCTAGTCGGCCGTTGCCGGTCATCAGCTTCCTCGCTGTCCCTTGCTGTCCTCGCCCCCGACAGTCTGTGCTTAGATGGCTCCCTTGTCACAACATTTCAGGTAAGTTTCAGTCCCTGGGTCTGCAATTTCTCCATGCTCAGATTTTGTAGCTATAAAGTCACGATTATTTTATTTCTAATGGCCTTTGTGAAATGTTTGCCATTTTATTTTTGCCAAAGAATAGCTTCTCTGTGTATGTGTGCAGCTCTGATGCTTGTCTCTGCGTGTTTCTGCAGTGCTCTGCAGCAGAAGGAGGGGGTCTTACATAGTCAGTCAATCATCCATCCAATCAGCTTATTTGGTGAGTATTTATTGAGTCCCTACTGTGTTCCAGGTGATGCCCTAGGTGCTTGGGGTATATGAGCACACAAAACAGACAAAACTAATTGGCCTTCATAGTGCTTACATTTTATTGGGTAAAATAAACCAACCCCCTTCCCCCCAATAAGTGTAATAAATAAGCTATAGGGAAAGAAAAGAATAAGCGTAATCAGAAATGACAACAGAAACAGAGGTACAGGCTGCAATTTTAAATAGGATGCAAAAAGGGGGTCTCATTGACACAACTTTTGAGCAAAGACAATAGGTACAAGAAGGAGTTAAATATGTGAATACATAGAATAAGAGCATTCCAGGTGGATGGAACAGCCATTGCAAAGGCACAAAGGAGAGTAAGTACTTTGCTAGTGGTGGTAAGCACAGCAATGCCCCCAGAGGTATTAAGAGGTCCACATCCTAATACATGGAACCAGTGAATATGTCACCTAACATGGCAAAAGGGACTTTGCAGATATGATTAAATTAAGGATCTTGAGATGGGGAGATTATCCAAGTGGATCCAGTATAATCACAAGTGTCCTTATACGTGAAAGGGGGAGGTAGGACAGTCAGTCAGAGAAGGAAATGTGTGATAGAAAGCAGAGGCTGAAGTGATGTGATTGCTGGTTTTGAAGATGGAAAGATGTCATGAGCCAAGAAACACAGGAAGCACATAGAAGGTAGAAAAAGTTAGGAAATGGATTGTCCACTAGAGTTTCTAGAAGGAACGCAGCCATGCCAACACCTTGATTTTAGCCCCTTGAGACCCATTTTGGACTCTGACCTTTAGAACTGTAAGATAATAAAGGTGTGTTGTTTTAAGCCATGAATTTTGTGTTAGTTTGTTCATTAGGAATAAGAGACTAATAAACTAGTTCAAGAAATAGTACATTCATTCATTTATTCACATGATTTTCAGATAATAGTATTTTGTGCGTCTAATACATGCCAAGCGCTGAATGAGGAATGGAGATTCAGGGTTAAAACACACAGCTCTTACCCTGAAAACTATGATCTCAAAGCAAGGATAGATAATTCCTACAAAATGTGGCAAAAACTATGATAAAGCTAGGCACATAAGGCTTTGAGAACACACAAGAGAGACATTTAATCAGACCGAGGAGGGAATAGTAGCCAGGAAGACTTCCTGCAGGAAGTGGTATTTTAACTAAAGTTTAAACAGTTAGTAGAATGTAACCTGGCAAAGATGGGGGAAGGGAACATTACAGATGTAAGTAATTTTGAGTTCAGAAAGCCACAAGAGTACATCACATTCAGGGGACTGTGGGTAGTTTGCTATTTACTGAGAGGTAAAATGGAATGCACAAGAAGCCTCGGACCAACATGTTCCTAATATGTAGACTTTAAACAAACATGTGTGTTAATACTAATTTAATGTTATTATTCTTTTACTGAAGTATCATTTACCTAACAGGAAATGAACAGATTTTAGATGTACAGTTTGATTAGATTTGACCATTGAATTCACTTGTATGAGCCATACCCCAACAAGATACAGTCAATTCTGCTACGATGCTAAATTATGCATTCCTAAAAATCAACATTGCAATGCAAAATCATGCAAGAAACATCACATCATAAGTCTTATGCAAAAAATGGGACTAGGGTAAAACATTCAAACACTTTGTCAGTGACACGTAAAAATAAATAGAAAAATAAATACCGTATGCTAACACATGTATATGGAATCTAAAAAAAAAAAAAAAGGTTCTGAAGAACCTAGGGACAAGACAGGAATAAAGACGCAGATGTAGAGAATGGACTTGAGGACATGGGGAGAGGGAAGGGTAAGCTGGGACGAAGTGAGAGAGTGGCATGGACTTATATATACTACCAAATGTAAAATAGCTAGCTAGTGGGAAGCAGCCGCATAACACAGGGAGATCAGCACCTAGAGGGGTGGGATAGGGAGGGTGGCAGGGAGACACAAGAGGGAGGAGATATGGGGATGTATGTATATGTATAGCTGACTCACTTTGTTATAAAGCAGAAACTAACACATGATTGTAAAGCAGTTATACTCCAATAAAGATGCTAAAAATAAATAAATAAATATAAGAGCCTAATAAAAACAGTAGTGCAGTTTTACACATGTTTGGTGATTAAGGAGTTCATAAAGAAGTTATTATAAGAAGTTCATATAATAAATATGGCAGTTTACTTTGAAAAAGACCTGAAGTCTGCTTATGGAAGTGGGCATCAGAAGGGTTGCAATTTGTGAGTTATTATGAAGTGAAGGAAAGAGGGTTACCTGAAATGAGACAGAAATATGTAACACCAGACGTGGATGGTTGTGACTCAGAATACAAGAGATAAACTGAGGCAGCTCGTAGATGTTTGAGGTGTGTTCCTTTGTGTGAGATTTGTGTTTTCCTAAGCAGCTCAGTTTAGCTGGATGCAGTTTTTTTGCACTCACCTAGTGTTTCTTGCAGACAGCATCACACCTAAGCAAATGAAAAGTCCACGTCACACTCACATTTTTCCCTAATGTATCAATTGCACGGGAACAAATTCACATTTTGAAACAAGTGTTATAGTAGAACTGTGTAGAACATATCCATCACTGCCAAAAGATCCCCCGTACTTCTACCCAATCAATTGCCAACTCCCACTCCCAGAGGCAATCAGTGTTCTCATTTCTATCACCATAGATTAGTTTTGCCCCTTCTAGCACTCGGTATAGGTGGAATCATGCAATCTGTACTATTTGGGTCCTGGCTTCTTTCACTCAAATGTCTCTGAGGTGCATTAATGTTGTTGCTTTCATCAGTAGTTCATTTCTTTTATGGCTAAGTAGTAACACCTTAGATGGATACACAATAATTTGTTTATCCATTTTCCAGTGGCACTCATTATGGTTGTTACCAGCTTTGGGCTATCATGTATAAAGCTGCTATGAACATTTTGTACATATCCGTTTGTGTACGTATGTTTTCCTTTCTCTTGGGTGAATACCCAGAAGTGAAATTGCTGGGTCCTAGGGTACATCTATGTTTAATTTTGTGAGAAGTGTTCAAACTAATTTCAAAAGTATCCATACCATTTTACACTTCTATCAACAATGTATAAAAGTTTTAGTTGCTCCACATCCTCACATTTGATATGGTTGGTCTTTTAATCATTCTACCAGGTGCATAGTGGTTCTCATTGTGACAAATGTGCATTTCCATGATGCAAATTTCCCTAATGATATGGAGCACTTTTTCAAGTGCTAACTGACCAGTCATATAGTCTTCTTTGTGTAGTGCCTTATACTCAATTTATTGGTTGTATTATTATTATTGAGTTGAAGTTATTTATATATTCTGAAAACAAGTCTTTTGTCATATATATGACATGTATATGATATGTATGACAAATAGGTAGATAGATAGAAAGGTAGATACAGATAGATATTTTAATTGATGATCAACTTAACAATTTTCTTTTTTATATTTAGTACTTTCTGGTTTGTATCTAAGAAGTATTTATTTATCCCCAAATCATTAATGAATTCATTCTTCAATGTTTTCTTCTAGAATATTAGAGTTGTAGAGTTCTAGGTTTTTAAGTTTAGGTCTATAATCAATCTCAAATTAATTTTTTTGTATGGTATGAAGTAGAGGTTTCTTTCCCCCTATAGATAGCCAGCATTCTAGAACTATTTGTTAAAAATAATTTTCTTTCTCATTAAATTACTTTAGCACCTTGTTCAAATATTAATAGATCATATAAGTTTGAGTCTATTTTCTAAAATTAGTTCTGTTCCATTAATCTATTTGTTAATATTTATACCAATATCACACTGTCTTAATTTCTATAGCTTCATAATAGGTATTAAAATCAAGTACTGTGAGTCCTACAGCTGTGTTATACTTTTCAAAATTATTATGGCTATTCTAAGTCCTTGCATTTCCAAATACATTTTAGAATCAACATATCAATTTCTATTTTTTAAGCCTGCTGGATTCTAAAAATTGAGATTGTGTGATCTATAGGTCAACTTAAGAACAGACACCTTAACAACATTGAGCCTTCTAATCCATGAACATGGTACATCTCTTCATTTACCTAGTCTTCTTTAACCTATCTCAACAATATTTTGAAATTTCTAATGCATAACTCTTGAAATGTTTGTTATATTATTCCCAAACATCTCATGTTTTTGATGATACTATAAGTGGTATGTTTATAGTTCATTTTTTATTGCTAATGTGTAGAAATACAATTGACATTTGTGTATAGAAATTAAATTTTATGATAATACTAAATTCATTTATTAGCTCTAGTAGGTTTTTTTGTTGTTTTGGGTTTTTTTTTGGGGGGGGGGTAGATTCCTTAGGATTTTTCTACATATATCATGTCATCTACAATTCAAGATAGGTTTGCTTTTTCTTTTCAGTCTAAATGCCTTTTATTTCTTTATATTGTATTATTGCACTGGCTAGAACATCTAGTACAATAATGAACAAGAGTGAGGAGAATAGACATCCTTGTTTGTTTCCTATCCAGGGGGAAAGCATTCTATATTTTACAATTAAGTAAATATGATGCTTCCTGTATTTTTAAAAGTAAATGACCTTTATGAGGTTGAGGAAATTTCTTTCCATTTCTAATTTTCTCGTAGTTACTACTACTACTACTACTCCTACTCCTATTAGTATTATCATTACCATTACATTATTAGGCATTGAATTTAATTAAATGCTTTTTCTTCAACTAATAAGATAAATAATTTTTATTTATCCCATCAATATGTTGAATTACATCAATTTTATTTTGAAAGATAAAACACCTTTGCATTTCTGGGATAACCCCATTAGTTCATGATGTATTTGCCTTTGTATGTATTGCTGGATGGGGGTTGTTAGCATTTTCTTAAGGAATTTTATATCTATGCTAATGAGAGGTATTGATCTGTAATTTTCTTTTCTTGTAATGTATTTAAGTGGTTTTGGTTTCAGGGTAATACTGGTCTTATAAAAGGAATTGAGAACTGTTCCCTCCTTGTACATTCTTGTAAGAGTTTGTGTACAATTTGTATTATTTCTTTCTTAATTGTTTAATAGAATTTACCAGTGAAGTCATCCAAGTCTGGAGTTTTCTTTGTGGAAAGATATTTATATTATGAATCAATTTCTTAATGGATATAGAGCTAGTCTGATTTTTTAATTTCTTCTTATGTTAGCTTTAGTAATTTGTATTTTCCAGGGATTTGTCCTTTTAATGTAAATTTTCAAATTTATTCTCATAAAGTTGTTCATAATATTCACTTATCAAGTTTTTAAGTTTGAATGATCTATATTAATATCTCTTCTTTCATTTGTAATATTGATAATTTGTATTTTCTCTTTTTTCTTGATTAGTATAGGTAGGAGCTTATCAATTTTATTAATCTTTTTAAAAAGCCAATTTGTGATTTTATTATTTTTTTCTTCATTATTTGCCAGTTTTCTAGTTAATTGACTTCTGCTCTTATCCTTATTATTTCCTAGTGTATTCTTGCTTTGGGCTTATTTTTTTTTGGATTTTTCTAACTTGTTAAGGTGGAATCTTAGGTTACAACTTTTAAACCATTTTTATCATCTAACATAAGCATTTAAAACTGGAATTTTCTTTCTAAGCAGTGCTTTGACTTCATCCTACAAATTTGATGTATTATGTTTTTATTTTCATTTAGTTAAAAATGTTTTCAAATTTTCTCTTAATTTTGTCTTAGACCTATGGTTTAATAAGAAGTATTTTGATTGACTTCTAAATACTAGAGGATTTTCCAAATGCCTTTTTGTTACTGATTTCTAATTTAATCCTAAGAACCTACTCTAAATGGTTTATATTATTTTTAATTTGTTTAGACTTATCTTATGGCTCAGCAAAGGGTTTATCTTGGCAATGTTTTGTGATCACTCGAAAAGAATGTGAAGTTTCCAACTGTTGGGAGGAGTGTTTTATACATATAAATCAGGTTGTGTTGGTCATTAGAATGGTTCAAATCTTCTGTATGCTTATTGATCTTCTGTCTAGTTTTTCTATCAATTGTTGAGATAAGAGTGTTGAAATCTCCAGCTATAATTGTCAATTTGTCTGTTGCTTACTCCTTTTCCATCCTGTTTTTCCTCATGAATTCTGATATTGTTATTAGATGCATACCCTTTTATGATTACTGTGTTTTCTTTATAATTTGACATTTACATCATCATTGTCTTTATTTCTGGTAAAACTACTTTTCCTGAAGTCAGCTTTGTCTAGTATTAATATACGCAGTTCATCATTCTTATGATTAGTGTTTTCATGGTATGTATTTTTTCCACAATTTTACTTTTAAGCTATCTGTGTCTTTATATTATATGTGAGTTTGTTGTAAATAACACATATTGAGTCATGCTTTTTAACACAGTATGACAGTTTCACCTTTTAAATGAAATATTTAGTCCATTTACATTTAATGTATTTATTTAAATGGTTGGAGTTAAGATTGGTATCTTGCTATTTGTTTTCTATTTGTCCCATCTATAGTTTGTTCCTTTTTTCCTCTTTTCAAACTAATTTTGGATTGAGTGATTATTATTCCATTTTATATCTTCTGTTGGCTTATTATTTGTACCTCATTTTATTTATTTTTTAATGATTGTTCTGGGACTTATCATATGAATCCTTAACTTATCATAGTCTGCCTTGAATTAATATCAGCCCACCTCATGTAAAACATAGGAACTTAAATTTTCCTCACTGTATTTTTTTTCTATTGCTGTCATACGTTTAACTTCTACACTGAGACTCTATCAATTTTTTCAACCTTTTCCTGTCTGTGTTTCAGCTTAGCTAATTTCTGTTTTCCTGTATTCAAATTCACTGATATTTCCCTTTGCTGAGTTAAGATCATCCAGTGAAATTTTTACTTCAGATTTTTTTTTTTTTAATTCTAGGTTTTCTCTTTGGTCTTTTTATGTTCTTTCATAAAATTTCCATTCTTTATTGTGTTTCTTTACTTGTTACCCCACTTTATCCATATTTTCATTTAAATCTTTGAACATATTTATAATACTTGTTTTAATGTTCATGTCTGTTAATTCCATTATCTCTTTCATTTCTGTGTCTGTTTTTATTGGCTTATTCTTCTCCTGGTTATGGGTCACACTTTCTAGCTTCTTTATATGTAGGCATTTCTGAGTTGCTGCTAAACATTATAGATTGTACGTTGTTGAGTGTTTGGTTTTTATTGTCTTTCTTGAGTACTGAATTTTGCTCTGGATGGAAATTAAATCAAGGCAACTTGATTCTTTTGGGTCTTGTTTTTAAACTTTGTTAGGGCAGGTCTAGGGTAGCCTTTACTCTAGAGATAAATTTGCCCTTCTCCTAAGGTCTAGCCTTTCTGGGCTCTCTTCTAAGTACTGTGACTTCTCTGGGAGGTCTCTACACTCTGGGGCTAGAACTTGAATGTCCCCCAACATTGTGCAAGTTCTAGTATTTGTTCTACTCACAGTTCCTCAGTAGTTTTTCTTTCCCTAGTAGTTGTCTTTGCTCAGTAGTTGTTCTGCACATGACCTCATGGTTTCTTATTTTGCACATGGGAAGCTTCGTGTTCAAACACTCAAGGGCTTCCAATATAGATTTCTGAAGCTCCTTCTCTGTACAGTTCCCTTTTAGCTGGTATCCTGACCCACAATTTCCAACACAGGAACTCCAAACTCTGTTCCCTTTCTCTTTAGCCAAGCAAGACCATTGTTTTCTGACTTCCCTTTCCCTGCACTACAGTTCAGAAAATGCCTGTAAGCAGAAAGCCAGGGAAATCATGGAGCTCACCTAATTTAGCTTTTTCCACACAGTAATCATGGTTCTATGTTGCCTGTTGTTCAGCAATTGAAAATGGTTATTTCATATATTTTCTCTAGTTTTATAGTTCTATACCAATTACTCAGTTATCACTGGTAAGCAAGTATTTTAATGCTAAATCATTTTGGTCATCAAGTTCTTTGAAGAAAAGATATGAAAGTCTTTCTTCATAACAAGAAATACTACTTTAGTAATTATACTCTAGTAAATTTGCTTTATGTGTGTGTGTGTGTTTGTGTAAATATAAGTGTGTCTTTATGTGTGTATGTGTATAATGGGATTTCAGCAATCATGAGGGGCAACAATCCTTTGGTTTTATGCATACAATCTTATCAATTTTCTTTTTCACAAAAATTTTGGTTAGCTTGGACCTTATTGAGGCCTGTGGGAATTATACCTTTGAGAACCAGAATGAAAGCATGTTTTTCTATTTTCTTTAATACTAAATTATATCTCTTTTTGGAATGTTATTCATCTAAGGTAGAGAATAATTCTACTGGTGGGAGAATTAATTAGAGTCATTTATACCCTAATAGACCTAACAGTCTTTACACGAACTGGAAATGTAAAGTGGATTTGTTCTTTGCATTCATATGGTTGATTCAGAGAGAACATCATTCACAGTATCTGTGAGACACCAGGTGGGGTGCCCAGGTCAATGGAACAAAAATGGATTTATTTGATTCACATGGATTCCTATTGTTCAAATAATAAAAATCCATATTCATTAACCTGTAAGCAACTGGAACCAAAAATATATCCATTATATTGAACCATACATTATCTTGTACTTTTTTAACCTGATTTCTATAATACAGACATATTTGGGAATTTGTCTGGAGGGTTCTCCTAGTGTGAATAGTTCTTAGGCCTTGTAAATATTTAGCAGCTAGTAATAGCCTAGTAACCATGATCAAAACTGAGGTTGCAAATACATAGACTTCCTTGATAATGTAAATATGAATATTTATTGGGTGTCATTAATCTAGTTAGTCATTTAACAAACACATTTTGGGCACCAAATACTATGTTAGGTGCTAGAAAAACCATGATGAACTGTTCTAGACACATGATAGAATATCTTTTAGAGAAAACCTATGTCTGTGTCAAGGTGTAAATATAAATGACCATTTTCATTATCTACATATTGGACAAATGAAGAATTTGAGAACCCATCTTCCCAATCTCCCATTCCAGAAACATGAAAGCTGTCACTTATCTCAAGGAAAAAAATCACCTGGCCAAAGAGAACTTTCTCTTTCCTTAAAGCAGAGTTGCATTGGTAGTCATCATTACTGCATTTTATATCTGCTAACCTTTAAAAGCAGTCTCAGCTATGAGGAAACACTATGGTTCGGTTATTTTTTTGAAGCCATAATGTCTTTGGCCTAAGTAATGGATGAAGGAGTTTGCTACCAGGAATCTTTTTTCTTAATGCTGCATGGACTCAATCTCAGTTTCTACATAGCTTCCAGAATTATTGTTAAGAGCTAAGTTAATTTTCCATTGTATAGCAGTGTATCACATCACATACAATGGAAGATCCCTCTGGGTGATAGACTACAGGATGGTGTATATTTCTCATCAGATGAACCTGTTAATTAGTTAATGTTGGTAAGGCATTTTCAAAATTAAAGAAAGAAGATAATTCATTTTTATCAGCTTTGGAGTCTCTTTCTTCATGGAGACTGAAAGTATAATACGTTGAATCATAGTCATAGAGCTCATTGCAGCTGGCACTTGAAGCTTGTATGAGAAGGGAATGCCAATCAATTTCTGTGATTCTCATCTAAAAATACATAAAGCCCAAGTTATACTCTGGAGATTAACTGGCTTTATCAATAACAAATGTCCTTCTTCCCCTGAGATTAGCAAGAATTCAGACCTGGTCAGGCTGCTTTCATATGTGTCCTGGATGACACTTTAACAGATGCCATATTACAGAAAAAAAATACAGATGTATATTTGGTTTTTAATACTTTATGAGAAATTGCATCTAGGTATTTCAAATAATACAGCTCTAGGTCCATTAAATGTAACGACTATAGATGTAATATATACTATATTTTTTCTGCAGTAATTCATTGATATCTGGGGATGTGTATATATCATTAATAATGGATACATATATACACACAAATGTAAATGTATGCATTTAAAAATTCTGTTAAATATTAGTTTGCCCTTGAAGCCCAAATATCCAGGCTATGTCATATCAACATGAAGAAAATACAATTAATTGGAAAGTAAAATTTTTTCTTAGTCAGTTCCATTTAGGCAATCTCGTTCAGCTGATTTTTTTCATGAGACTGACCAATTGTTTTGATATCATAAGGACATTTTGAAGAAATATGTTTGCTTGTAATTATTAAATAATTAACTTGCTATGTAACACATGCTAATTTCATATTTTTTCAAAAGCCTTGATGCTTAAAAGACAACTTGTTAAGTTATTCATCCAACTCCAGCATAAGACTGTATTTAAAATTGATGAAAGCAGAATGATATCACCGCACATCTTTAGTCTTAAAAGGATAGATAAGAGCAGAATTATTTCAGTTTAGTGTAAAGGAAGAAAGTTTCTCAGGGACCCAGAGGGCTCCATAGAGACTCTCTGTAGGTAAAGTCTACCTAGAAATTTAAAAATAAAAATAATTGAAGGAATACTTTCTTTAGAGGATACTTTCTTAAGAATGATGGAGAATCTGAAAAAGAATACATATGTATAACTGAATCACTTTGCTGTACACCTGAAACTAACACAACATTGTAAATTAACTATACTTCAATTTAAAAATGGTTAGAGACTTCCCTGGTTGTTCAGTGGTTAAGAATCCGCCTGCCAGTGCAGGGGACACGGGTTCAATCCCTGGTCCAGGAAGATCCCACATGCCATGGAGCAACTAAGCCCCTGTGCCACAACTACTGAGTCTGCGCTCTAGAACCCGTGAGCCACAACTACCTAGCTCTCATGCCACAACTACTGAAGCCCGCATGCCTAGAGCCCATGCTCCGCAATAAGAGAAGCCACCGCAACAAGAAGCCTGTGCACCACAACGAAGAGTAGCCCCTGCTTGCTGCAACTAGAGAAAGCCCGCGCGCAACAACGAAGACCCAACACAACCAAAAAAGAAAAAAGAAAAAAGGTTAAAAAATGAAGAATAATGGAGAAAAATAAAGTTGACTCCTATAAAATCAAAGGAAGAAGCAGGCCAACAAGTATATTAACAGAGAATTATTAATCAGATGTTGTTTAAAAACCACCTGAGAGTAAGCATTTTGAACAAGAGATTCACACCAAAGTTATCCACAAACATAAAAAGAGATATACTTCATGTGCTTAATTCGTATTTCCTTTTCTTTGTCCTATATTTTAGCATTTAAAAAATCAACATATTTTGATTAATATACTCTAATTTTAAAGTATTAATATACTTTAATTTTAAAATAAATATTACATACTATAAATGATATATTAATTATGTAGCATCTTCCATTCCCTTGGAAACTATGAACAAGGCAAAGTGGTTTTTTTAGGGTTCTTTCACTTTAATCCTCAACCTGTGATGAATGTGATCTAGGCATATTCATAATTTTTAATCACTGTTGTATAGACAGTCAGTATCTTTAAACAATAGTTTTCCATTAATTTGCATCTTTTTTATTTTTAGAAGTCTTCCAGTAGTGCTGCAAAATGCAATGAACACCATCAGTGTTTGTTGTTCCTTTACATATGATGGAGGGTGAATAACTCTCCTGGTTTGCCTGAGACTGAGTGCTTTCCTAGAACAAGGGACTTGCAGCCCTGAAACTGGGAGAGTCTGGGCAGATCAGGACAGTTGCTCACCAAAAATGAGGGACACTGAGTAAAGTGGCTAAAACAAGTGCAGCTGATATTTATTGGGGACTTAAGTGTCAGGCTTGGTGGTATGCAGTTAAGTTTTGCTCTTTCATTCAATCCTCATGACAATTTGAGATGAGTATTAAGTTTCATCTCCATTTTATAGATGAGGAAACTGAGGCTTAGTCAGATGATATAAAGCATAGCTTTAAGTAACACATGCATATTGAATATACTAGAAATATATGCTTTTTAAAATCATGTCTTTTTTTTAAAACATTTTTATTGGAGTATAATTGCTTTACAATGGTGTGTTAGTTTCTGCTTTATAACAAAGTGAATCAGTTATACATATACATATGTTCCCATATCTCTTCCCTCTTGCATCTCCCTCCCTCCCACCATGTCTTCTTCTTATGTCCCAACTCTTATTATAATATTGCTCATATAATATCATTTTATAGTAAGCTTGATGGGTAAGTGAAGTAAACGAGGGAGACATCAAAGAGAATTGCTTCAGCTCAGCATGGGAGGACCATGCATTGGCACATGTACCTAAACGCCAGTGGAATGGCCTCTGTTCTTGTAATATTAAGATGAATAGAGGTGAAGTCAACCAGCTGGTTTTAAGAACTTAAGGCCAGGGCTTCCCCGGTGGCGCAGTGGTTGAGAGTCTGCCTGCCAATGCAGGGGACACGGGTTCGAGCCCTGGTCCGGGAAGATCCCACATGCCGCGGAGCAAATGGGCCCGTGAGCCACAATTACTGAGCCTGCGCGTCTGGAGCCTGTGCTCCGCAACAAGAGAGGCCTCGATAGTGAGAGGCCTGCGCACCGCGATGAAGAGTGGCCCCCGCTTGCCACAACTAGAGAAAGCCCTCGCACAGAAACGAAGATCCAGCACAGCCATAAATAAGTAAATCAATAAGTAAATTAAAAAAAAAAAAAAAGAACTTAAGGCCAATTCACCTTTGTGTAGAAGAATTGGAACTGAAGTTTACATTCATCATAGATTTTTGTGTTTACTGTGCTTCACTTTTTTTTTTTTTGAGGGATAAAGGAGAGAGGACTTAATTTAGGTGAGGCAGGGAGGAAAGGGGAGGATTGGGAGTACCGTGCCAGAGGAGATGAGAGTCCCGAGAGGAGAATGGCCGGAGGTAGCGGGAACATCCATGTGGTCCGGCGTGAGGGTCATGGGAACGGGCAAAGGCTCCCCTACTGTGTCTTCCAGGCCCAACAGTCTGAATGCTGTGCTCTGGCTCCTCCTCTCCCCCTTCTCCCCTTAAGCCCTAGCAGAGTCTGATACTTGAGCTTAATGTCTAAAGGCATTGGGGTAGTAGTATGCGGCTCTGTATTAGCCACCGTTAAATACTTGGTTGGGTGGCAGGACTGACAAAGGAAGTGTTGAAACCCACGGAAAGAGACAGGCTTGATAGGGATCCTGACCCAAACCCCTGTAGATGGGGTCCTGCTCTCTGCCCTGGCTGTCAGATAGATGAGTAGAAGAGCAAAGAAATGAACTCGGGAGACACATTCTCTGTCCCCCTCTATTCCTTCAAGGCAACCTGAAGCCCAAATACTCCGATTCAAGTTGCCAATATTTTTCTGATAAAAAGAAGAAAGGAATGAGGGATAAACAAAACATGGTATATAAATGCATTATTCAGTCTTAAAAAGAAAGAAAATTTCTGACATTCGCCGCAACATGGATAAACCTTGAGGAGATTATGCGAAGTGAAATAATCCGGTCACAAAAGGACAAATACTGTATGATTCCTCTCATAGGAGGTCCCTAGAGAAGTCAAATTCATAAAGACAGAAAGTAGAATGGTGGTTGTCAGGGGCTGGGGCAGTGGGAATGGGGAGTTAGTGTTTAATAGTTACAGAGTTTGCTTTATAAGATGAAAGAATTCTGGAGATGGGTAGTGGTGTTGCCTGCACAGCAATGAGGATGTACTTAATACTACTGAGCTGTACACATAAAAATTGTTAAGATGATAAATTTTATGTTATGTGTGTTTTTACCACAATTTTCTTAAAAAAGAAGAAAGAAATCCCTAGGCCTTTCAGTATGCACATTTCTAGCGCCATTTACAGAGTCCCTATATTTTCATCTTTGTTCTGATAACAGCTCGTACTAGGCAGTTAAACAAGTCCCCGACTTGACTGTTCTTTGGATTTTTCATCCATAAAATGGGAAAAATCCTTCTTAATATGCAAGTGCTTCCTTTGAAGTATAATTGGACTTTCTCTTAAAGTCCAACTGAATAAAACTCATCTTTTCTTTTCCTGCCCTGACTCCCCCAAAATAAAGAAGAAATACTTAGTCATGAAGCCAGAGTGTGGTACAATTCTACTGGGCTGGGTTGGGGTAGAAAGGTACCGTAAGGCTCACAGTACAAATGTCAACCAATGATCAGGACATCTTACTCAATGGTTTCTACTCCCCATGGAAAAGCCTAGGAAAGTTGTGATTCCCCCAGAAATCCTGACGTCACTTCTCAGATCTTTTTACTAAATCTCACGTGTGGTAGAGTCCTTATATCCTTACCACAAGTTGTCCCCTTATTGGAAAATCAGTCACTGAGGCAATTAACTGGTGAAGGCAGCAAAGCAGAGTAGTAAAGAACTCTGCATCCAGGAAGACTTATTATGTGTTTTTGGGGGTTTTCTTGGGGGGGGTGGTTTCAGAGGGAAATAGTTCTTTAACTCATTCATTATTTTGTTGAATAACAATAGTAGTTAGTCCAGTATGAATTTTTTCTTCTGATTTTATTAATTTATTTTTATTGAATGAAAGATTCTTTTTTTATAAATTTATTTTTATTTATTTATTTATTTTTGGCTGTGTTGGGTCTTTGTTGCTGCGCATGGGCTTTCTCTAGTTGCACTGAGTGGAGGGCTACTCTTCATTGCGGTGCGTGGGCTTCTCATTGTTGTGGCTTCTCTTGTTGTGGAGCACGGGACTCTAGGTGTGCGGGCTCAGTAGTTGTGGCTTGTGGGCTCTAGAGCGCAGGCTCAGTAGTTGTGGCACAGGGGCTTAGTTGCTCCATGGCATGTGGGATCTTCCCAGACCAGGGATCAAACCCGTGTCCCCTGCATTAGCAGGCAGATTCTTAACCACTGTGCCACCAGGGAAGTCCCTGAACGAAAGACTCTTTATATTCTATAGTACTTGACAATTTTCAAAATTTTCACAAACATGATTTCATATAATCCCATAATAACCCTTTTTTCCCCACCCTTATCTTGCCCTTCCACCCTTCCCTCTCCCCACTGGTAACTGCTAGTTTGTTCTCTATGCCTGTGTGTCTGCTTCTTTTTTGTTTCATTCACTAGTTTGTTGTATATTTTTAGATTCCAAATATAAGTGATGTCATACAGTATTTGTCTTTCTCTATCTGACTTATGTCACTAAGCATAATGCCCGCCAAGTCCATCCATGTTGCTGCAAATGGCAAAATTTCATTCTTTTTTATGGCTGAGTAATATTCCATTGTGTATATATACCACATCTTCTTTATCCATTCATCTGTTGATGGACACTTAGGTTGCTTTGCGTACCTTGGCAATTGTAAATAATGCTGCTATGAACATTGGGGTGCATATATATACTTTTTCAAATTAGTGTTTTTGTTTTTTTCAGATATATACCTAGTAGTGGAATTGCTGGGTCATATAACAGTTCTATTTTTAGTTTTTTGAGGAACCTCCCTACACTTTTCCACAGTGGCTGCACCAATTTACATTCCCACCAACAGTACACAAGAGGAAGACCTTATTTTGAATTCTAGCTGCCACTCCCTAACTGTGAGTCCTTGGCAACATTGCCAAACCTCTCAAACCTTAAAATTATCTCTGTAAAATGGAGACAATAAGAACCTACCTTTTGGGAGGTTGCAAGGATGGTGTCACAAATGCCTAGTGCACTCAGTTTTTAGAAAGTATTCAATACACATGACCATTTATTAAGATTGCCTCCAGAATAGGAAAAGGTGGGCAGGGATTTTGAACCATGGCATCAGACCCCCCCAAAAAAAATCTTCCTCTGTATCTGCGATCAAACTTTTTTATTGATGCTCCTTATACACATATGCAATCACCCACTGTGTATTTGGTCTATATCCATAGCTTCCTAATATTGTTTTATTCCTTCATTCTTTCCTCATCTCTAAAAGAACTCCTTGTGTTTCCTTTTCTTTACCTCTTAAACATGTCATCAAAAGTTGTGATGAATCACAGCAGTCTGGCTTGAGAATTGGTCCACATAAAAATTCCAAATATAATCCAGCCCCGGATGATGTTGGTCGTGAATTATTCATATGGTCTAATGAGGAACACGAGAGGATTTGTAGTCAAATAACAACTTTTCTCCAAATGACATAAAGCACATCTGAAACAGATCACAACGATCTCACTTTGCCAGATGGGAAACCAATGCCCGGGAATGGGAAAGGACTGGGCCAAGTTGAACAAGCAACAGAGATTCCAACAGGGCAATGCTTCTGTCGGGGCTCAGTACTAAGTAGGAAATCCCCACTCACTCCCTCTCCTAAAAACGCAACCGTATGAGAACACTTGGTTAACCTAGATGCTAACAGTATACAAGCTCAACTAGAGTGATAACAGTAGAAGACAAGTGTGTGCTAAAGCCGGTACCTGATCTGTGCTTCCTAACCTGGCAGACAAGGCCCTTTGTGATCTGGCCCCAGTCTACTTTGCCAGCTCGGCTTTCCCCACTCCCCAACCGGAAACTGAAACCCTATATAACATCCATACTGAACTCTCTCCAAATACCCAGTATCTCATAGCTGCCTGACGTTGCACATCCTTACCCTACACTCCTCTTTACTTCCTGACCTAAATTCTTCTTATCCTTGAGTCTTTGGCCTGAGCATCAACGCCTCTGGGAAGACTTGCCAGTCCTCCTCCAACCCTCTTGGGGGTTAGATTCCCCTCCTCTGTATTCTCAGGGTACCCTGCACATATTCCTGTCATGGTATCTCATACTGTATTAACATGACCTGCTTCCTGGTCTGGCTTCCTCGCCAGACAGAGGACTCCTTTAGAGCAGGGACTGTCGCTTTGTATCTTAAGTGCCTGGCACCTACTAGGCTTTCAGTAAAGCTTCTTCAGGGAATGAGTACTGTTTCTAGCTCTGCAAAATGCAAGAACTTCTAACTCGATTTCTTTTTCTATCAGTAATAGATAACAATCTCCCCTCCACCCCCGTCCACCGTATACTAAGGATATGGCCTAGCAGACTTGTGTGGAATCACTGTGACCTACTTAAATTAAAAAGAATGCTCTCTCGAAAGGATGTTCAGAGGTCATTTGATCCACTCCCATCAGCACCAAGTGAATTTTCTGGAAATTTGAAAATATTCCAGTAATGAAAAGCCACAAAAGGTAATAATCAGCATTAGAAATAAGGGAATGTTAACCTTCAAGTGGGCTCAGATGACGTGTTCAGATAAGTTTGGTTTTCAAGAATCAAGAACAAAGCTTTCAACTTGTTACCCCTTCATGTTGAAACATGTAAGTGCATAGAAAGTAATGTAATTCATATGCTTGTGATTCATTTACCGTTCATTCATCAAAATGCTTAGGTGCAAGAGTGTGCTTGATGCCTGTTCAAGCTTCCTTTTCTTGACAAGGATGTTTGTTTTTTGCGAGGTAACTCACGTCCTAAAATTTGGGTACTTACAGGGAAATTCCAAGCCTGTCAAGTCAAAAGGGCTTGTAAATTGGTCCCACAACTTTCCAGTAAAGGTTAATAATCCTGTGGGTGTGGGGTGGGGAGGGCTGGTGGTTGGTATTAAGAGAGTTATTGTGCTGTAGATGAAATAGGTCACTGACTAATTGACTAAATTTCCCAAGATATTAATGATCAAAATCAGAACTTCTAAGCTTTTCCCAATTTGCTGTACACCCTTAATTGGCTTCAGGTTTATGGCATGAGGCTAAAATGTTGTAAAACTGGACAAAGGCCTTTGAAAAGAAAAACACTCAACTAAAATGGTGACCGTTTTGAAAAGCGGTAAGAACGCATCAATTCAAATCATGAATTGCATTATTACCTATGTAAAAACCCCATACTCAACTTTCAGTGCCTTAAAATGCCTCTATACAAGGAAGGGCTGGCTGAGGTCCTTCTTTTTGTTTCTCTGTGTGATAGAGTGCAAGATCAAAAATGCTACAATCAAATCGTCAAATGAGAACATCATTCAGAAGTTGGTGTCAGATTACTAGCTATGCCTGAAACAAATCAAAGCAAAACAAGCAAACAAAAATTCCAGATATCAGGATCTAGGATAAGGTTGATGCCTCCAAATAAATGTGATATCCAGAACTGAGGTCTGTTTCACAGGGCTGACCAAGCCAGGAGAAGCAGAGGTCAGACTCATGATGAGGAGAGGAGGCCCTGCAGTTCAGAATCTTGGGCTGAGCCAAGGGAAAATCAGTAGATTCAGATCAATTAGAATTGCTGGGTGGGACTCTAGAAATCTAAGGGCCCATCTAATTCTGGAATCATCCCATTCATGCCTCATGGTGCTCCAACCTGTGTTTGAATGCTTCTGGACTTACAAAACCCTTTTCTTCAACTGGCCCATTGTACAGATGACTCTTCATTTTAGATGATTGCTCCTTATATTTAATCAATATTTATCTGTGTTACTTCCACCTAGGGTTCCCTTTCGAGGTATACACAATACATTGAATCCTTTTATCCAACATCGTTTTGGGAGTTTTAGGACCTGGTTTTTGAGATCTCCTGGATGCTTTTCTCTAGATGAAAGCTTCTCAGATCCTTTTACTGTTCCTCATATTCCTTTACTTTCTTGGTTGTTTTCTTCCTCTAAAAATCTTTCTCTTTGTCTCTCTATTCCTTAAGTGTGTTAATTAGAATGAGTGGATGGAACTCTTCATGGTCAGACCTTGAAAAATCCATGATAGAGTCATATTATCTTTAAAGTGAACAGTAGATACATTTCCTTCCATGAGCTCTCTCTCTCTCTCCCTCCCTCCATAGTCAACACTCGTGATTTTTCTGTGCTTATCACATCCAAGTGGCATGTTTGTAGGTATTTGTTTACTGGAAAATTCCCTTTTCATTATATTCAACTTCTTACAGACTGTTGAGTGAAAGATCCTGCCTCAGACCACATTTAAATCTTACCTCAAGGGCAGGCCATACAATTCATGAACACATAAACCCCAAATGAAAATATGGAAGAAAGGGACTCTCTGTACATCATTCAAAAGCAAAATGAAACATCAATTTTTTATGTGAGTATAAGTGGAAGATGACAGGAAATCCAGGGCAGGATTAGGGAAGGGACAAAAAGCCTTACTGGTTTATTTTTCCACAAAGAAAGGCAGATTGGGTAGCAAAAGGTTATGTCTGGACCTTGGGTATATACCTACACAAAATTAATCAAAAAGAGAATGTACGACTGAATCAATACGTTGTTATTTTTATGGTTGTTTATTGAGCTTTATTTGTCTATGCAACAGAGAGCAGTGCCTAGGTTCCACGGAAAATGTTTGCATGACATAAACTGTGGCAGAAGACAGATGGTCATCTGATCTTAATAACTGTGTTTAAACAGAGTTGAACTGCTATTAGTGATACCCTCCACAAAGATTTATTTGGGAAGCATGGTACAGGGACTTTCACCCTCATGGAATAGTTTTTCTTTCAATGTTTGTGATTGTCTACACAACACCAAAAACATCTGAATTTAAACGAAATCTTTCAGTCTATCATCTGCGTGGCTGGCACATGCAATGCCAAACAACTGAAAGCAAGAAAAGAAAAATGCGACTGACTGAATTATTTAGAGATATATAGATTGCCAGAGTTGAGTAATTATTCAAAGGTTGGTTTGTATGGACATCTCACTGGGACAAAATATAAATTGAATTCAGATCACTCGGTCTGTTAAGACCCTACTGGTTCCTCACTGCTTTCAAGAGCACAATCCAAGGGCCCTGATAGGGCATCCCGGGCACTCTGTTATTTGGTCCCACCCTATCATCCCAGCCTCATCTGTTGCTTCTTTTCACTAAGTGGATTCTATAATCCAACTACACAAATGATGCACCATTAAAAGTGCTTATGCTTTTTCAGGATTTCAGCATGTCTTTGTCCATATGCCTTGTCCCTGACATGTTCTTCTTCTAATTTCTCTGACTGATAAACTTTCTATTCTCCCATCCATCTTTTAAGACCATGCTCAAGTATTAACTCCTTTAGGGATGCCTTTGCTGACTTCCCTATACTAAATAGTTGTTTTCTTCACTATGCTTCTATAGGGCACTTCAAGAGAATTGCTGTTACACTTTGCATTGTCATTACTTGTCCACACATCTCTCTTTCTCATTGGACTACGGGCAGAGTAGGAGGCATGTCTCTTTAATCATTGACTTTCTTGTGCCTAGAATAATGGCAGACTCATAACTGGCACTCCACAGATGCTATTTGAATGAATTAATTCTGATTTAAACTCTTTTTCTTCAATAAGAGAATTTTTATCTCTTAGTTTGGGATCCTTGTTCAACAATTCACTCCAGCTATATAGATGATAGCTCAAGGAATATATCTCAATCCAATATTGATTTGATTACATAAATTTAAATAATAATGTATTCAATCAACTTTAATTCATTGACTGCATATTTTGCATTTCATGTTTTTATGCAACGGCATAGAAGACACATTTTTTATAGTACTTAAATTCTTATTCACAAAATACACTTCAGGATATGTGTAGCTGTGATACATTCCTTATGAGGATGCCTGAACTCTCTTTAGGAATTTTCCAATCTCTCTAGAATGCACAATATTAAAAAAAAAAAAAAAAATACAGTGAATGTTAAATACCTAGTAACCTTTGCAGAAGCTATGTTCACAGCACGAAAAGCTATAAAAGGATTATAGAATGTCCTATTCACCTATTCAATTCTGGGAATTAAAGAATTTTCATCATGTCTTTTTTGCTTTATATTTCATTATTTGGTAAGAAAACAAGTTCCCATGTTATTTTGTGCGTGTGTGTGTGTGTGTGTGTGTGTGTATAATAACATATATTATATATTTGTGTGTATATTTTACCAATAGAGGGTATATATATAGATACACACATATACATTTATATACACGTATATACATATACATTTGTATTCTGTTAAACAGGAACAAACAAAACCACAAGAGAAAATTACTTATCCCCCCAACTTCACCCCCAGCCCCTTGAAACATGCCAGTATTTTTCATTTCTCTCCCAAAATTGTCAGTATAGAAATGGACGCTGTAGCATGAAGGGTAATACAGGAATACTTTCACCAGGTTTAAGGATATGAGATAATGAAACTTGCTCCCGGGATAAGCATATTTATTGGGTTTGTTGTGTATCAAATGTAACAAAAGTAGAGGATCTGAAGAACACCCTGTGTGGTTCTTTTCACACCCTTTGATCACACAATTCCTCTTTAATTCAGATGCAGTAGAGCTTAAGTGGCTTCATTGATGTGTTAAGTGTGGAATGATTTTTGTATAAAATAAAAAAGGCTCCATTATGTGTCCAGAGAAGCCTGTGTGCGCTCATTTATTGAGACAGGAAGTCGGTTTCCCACACAGAACAACAATACTGTGATGCTGCAGCATTGTGTCTGAAAGAAGAGTAAAGGAAACTTCATTTTCTACCTGGCAGAAATCGGCTTCTGGAGGAAGGGGCAGACAATGCGATTGGGCTTCCACTGAGTGAGAGGACTTGATTGATTTTCAGAAAATGCACCGTGCCATGTGCAGGGAGGCTGCCTGGAATACTTTTGTTAG